>NC_054373.1:102156592-103581592 GCF_017654675.1 Xenopus laevis
ATTTAGGAAATTATTTATTCAAATGTAACTGACTATTATCAAGAAGGCCATTAGATGGCAGTTCACTTTGGTCTGTGGGAAACATTTCAGACACAGAGCTATCACAGCAATCAATGAGGCAGCTAACAAAAAGACACATTAAGGATTAATTTGGTGTTGGTGCCAGTGCTCTCCTGTGTGTTATGTTTGTTGCATTATTGCTAGTATGAGCTGTGTAAGAGTGCAGACTATGCAGTTTATACAGCCATACTGCTGAGGATAGAACAGTCAGACAAACAGACTGACAGGGAGCGTTCAGGCAGAACCCGTCTATATCCATGCTCTTTACAGGCCAGAATATATGGTTGTTTAATATAATGTATTAGGCCTTTCTCTTTCAGTAACACTATATGAATCAGTGGCAGGTCCAAGTCGGCCATGCACCCCTGGCAAACCAGGAGGCCACCCCGCTCCTACTGCCTGCCCACCCTTGTGAGAGAATGTGTGCCCTTGCATGCATACACTTGTGCTGATAAATGGGGCAGGGGGATTTAAGGAACAGGCAGTGGATGGACCCGCAGGACTTGACCGGACTAGGAGTAGGTAGAAACAAGAGGCAGACCCCACCTTTGCGGCTTAGGCACTATTACCTCTTCTACCCTTAGTTCCAACCCTGGTATAAATTCTAAGTTAATCTAAGTCTAAAGTAACGTCACTACCTGTATCCCTGTATCTGTGTTTAAATAATAATTTAAACCATATATTTAATCTCTTTGAGGCAGATACTTAGGAGCAGACCACGACAACTTCAAACTGAGATCGGTGTCTCTCCCATGAACTTATACAGGACCTTGATATGAGATGGCGGATTTTCGGATTCAGACTTTTTGCAGCATTGGGGTATAATAAATGTAAAAAAATTCCAGTTTTTTCTCTCTAAAAATTTGAGTTTTCTAGTGAAAAAAAACTCATATTTTTCAAGATTTTAACATTCAGATTATATAAACCACTCAAAGGGATATATCAGATTTTGTTGATAACACAAAACTATGCAGAACAACTGAATCCACAAAAGATGTATCATCCTTATTAGGGAAGCTATACATACATACATACAACTGATGTTCTAGCTGTCTAAGCTCAAGTTGAAATTCCATGTACTGTATATATTAGGGATGCACCAAATTGAGGATTCAGTTCAGTATTCAGCCAAGATTTTGCCTTTTTCAGCAGGATTCAGCTGAATCATGTGAATTTTCTTCACACGATGTACAAAATGGGGGTGTGGAAGCACTCTAAAGGCTAAGTAATAGTATATTTAAGTATAATGGAAGTGCTAGTTTTAATGCACATTCCCTGGGCCCCTGTCTCAAAAGTAAGTTTACAAAACAGGGGTTTTTAGTTACAAAGTTATGATCATAAAGTTGAAAAGCCACCATACCACGTCAAGGTAAACCCCACATGGCGGTCCCTAACTTGTTTGCCTTTCGGCCATAGTATAAAAAGTCTTACTGCATAGTAGCATTCAGTGTAATCAGTGTCTGTTGAACCTTGGTTTCAGTGAAAAGGATCTGTGGTGGCTTTTCAATTTTATGATCATAACTTTGGTAACTAAAAACCCCTGTTTTGTAAACATGCACTTGCATTTATACTGAATTATTTATGAGACAGGGGCCCAGGGAAGTGCATTGTAAGTAGCACTTCCATTATATTTAAATATATTTTGATTTAGCCTTGAGTGCTTCCACAATTTCCCTCTAATATAGTATATTGGCCTGAAGCTGTGGCATAGCTTCATGTGGTTTTTCAATAGCACCCCATACCCACCCCTTAAAACTAATGGTGGTCCTACGCTTTTAAATGTGGGCGTTGGTTTGGGCAATCTCTCTCTCTTAAAAGCCTTTACTGGCGGGGGAGGATTCAGCCTTCAAATTGAAACCAATGCTCAACATACACTGAACACAGGTAATGCTATTATGCAGAGAAACATTTCTTTTTAATAAGTAAGTTAGGGACCGCCATATGGGTTTTACCTTGACGTGGTATGGTGGCATTTCAATTTTATGATCATAACTTTGGTAACTAAAAACCCCTGTTTTGTAAACATGCACTTGCATTTATACTGAATTATTTATGAGACAGGGGCCCAGGGAAGTGCATTGTAAGTAGCACTTCCATTATATTTAAATATATTTTGATTTAGCCTTGAGTGCTTCCACAATTTCCCTCTAATTTTCTTCACACGAACAAGAAAGTCTCTTTCCCCCTTGTTTCCCTAATTTACATATGCAAACTAGGGTTCAGTATTTGGCTGAATCCTTAAATAGAAGGGTTCCTGTGTTTTGACTCAATATATCTTCCATTGTTTGCGTCTGCCTAAAAAAATAAACCATATAATTGATAATATTGTATCTTACATAACTAACAAAAGTCAGTAGGCATATAATGCATTCAGTCTTCTATATAAAGTCCAAATTCAAACCTCTGAATGCTATAAAATAATGAACAGAAAGAAAGTAGGTTGCAAATAAGGTAGTTAGATACTATTCAATCTGAATATATCTGAAAATGGGATTTCACTTCATAAACAGAATCAATGACAAAAATGAGAAATGCCCCAGTTTATGTAACTCTATCCCCCATGTTGTAGCACGATTCATTCATAAATTGAAAGGGTGAGTATATACTACAACTGGAAGTACTAATATAATTTAGAGAAGACGTATATATACATATCTCTTCTAATTATATTCAATCTTTAACTTAACATTGTTAAATAATAAAATTGAATAGAAAGGAAAGCAATTGAGAATAATACTAAAATTGAACCGTGACATGAATAATGAAGAAGAAATTAAAAATGCTTAGAATAGGTCCCACTATACCGTACAATAATTTACTGTAAAGACAACCATTCCCTTTAAATTAAGAAGTTTAAATGAAAATAATTGTTCATTCACATTAAAAACTCCATTATACCCAGCAATCGCTAAACTTAAATGAAAGCTTTTTTTCATGTGAAGTAACTTAGTAAGTTTAAGTACACATTAAGCTATTAATTTCATTTGTATATGTCTGCTGGAAAATGAAATAGAATATTTTATATTTAACCTTTGCATGCTTTACCTTGCTTATACAATGGTGTTTTTACATTGACTAAAATGTATCCCTCTTGTACAGTTCTCTTTATATATTTATATGGCCAATACTAGGTATTGGTGTTACAATTCTTTAAAAAAAAAAAAAAGACCCTGCTACAACGACCTAGCAGATGGAGACATGGGGGCAAATTTACTAAAGGGTGAAGTGACTAACGTAGGTGAAAATCCGCCATTGTGTTGTCATTTTGGTACTTTGCAGATTTACTAACGGTCGCTGGCATAACTTCGCTAGCGAAGGAGATAAACTCTAGCGGTACTTCGCTCCCTAACACCTGGCGAATTTGCACTCTTGCGAATGAACATAACTACGCAAATTCACTAAAATGCGGATTTTACTGAATGTTACCTCTCGCTCCAGACTTGCCTTTGCCAACTCAGACCAGGCGAAGTGCAATAGAGTAGATAGGACTTCCTCAAAAAATAGTTGAAAAAACACTAGCATCTTTTCCTTTTTGATAGGCTGAAAAAGAGCGTCATTTTTTTTTTTGGGGTAACCGGCTTCCCACCTACATTTCCTAACATATGGCAGATAAACTATACACTGGGCTCATGTGTAGGGCAATATAACAACTTTATTTTATTAAGATTTCCTGGGCTTGTGTAGTGTAATGTATTTGCTGCAACCTATACATCCATTGAACTTTAACTTCCCGCCGTATGCAAATTAGGCAACGCTAGTGCAACTTCACTTCGCTTTGCACAGTAACGCTAGCGCGACTTCACCAGGGTTGGTGCCCTGGAAGCAACTTCGGATTTTAGTGAATTAGCGTTGTCTTGGCGAATCTACGCCTGGCGAAGTGTTGCGATGTGAGCGAAGCCGTCGCTGGCGAATTTTCGGAGGTTAGTGAATTTGCCCAATGGTCTGATTATTATGGGACTTTGGTCACAACCAGAAAATGTGTATAAAATCAGCCTGATCCTAGTGGCACCTAGGACATTCATCTGAATTTCAAGGTGAGATTTTGCTTACCCATGAAAGGGTGAGGTTAATTATATGCATACACTTGAATTGTATTAATTTATCTCTCACACTGTATGCTGCTTGTATTTCTAGGATGTCAGACCAGTCACGTTACTGACTCATTTTCTGAAGGTGTTAATGCCATGGAGAAGTTAGTTAATATTAATTGTGCATAACAAAAAAATAGGTTTTGTGAGTTAAGTGGTATGAGAAAAAAACTCTGTGCATCTAGGTTCTGTAGTTCAAGTGTCACCTTGCAGTTGGGCATGCAGTGCCTGTCTCAGTTGGAAAAATCTAAAACATATGATTAGGTCCACTATTTTTGTGGATTTTTGGTAGCATATTTACCAATGGGGAAATGTTAGAGTTCATATTTTGATAAAAATCCCATAGAAGTCAATAGAAGCAAAATTTCCCTCATTGATACATATACCCATATAACTTATTTTTCTACATCAGTGTTCTATATTACAGATGGAAAAAAACATTAAAAAGTTTTGGGAAGGTCAAAGAGTACGTATTGCCATTTTATCTGTGTGCTCTTAATAAAGTATTCCATTTACATTCAGTATTAATTAAAAAAAAAATATTGTACCGCACAAAACTTGTCCTATGAAAGATGTTGACCACAAGGCAAGGTAAGGGGTATAGATGAAGATTGTGTTTCAATATGCATTAGAGGAAATTAGAAGTGTATTTCTATTTTATTGCTTCATTTTAATGCCAAGAATGTCCTGTAGCAAAGACAAAAAGTGTCCAGACCTTACTCAAGCAGCTATTTCATGGCAAGCTATAAAATACATTTATTGGTTTTCCTGGCAGTTCCTGTATTTTAACAAACTGGATTTCATTGATCATTATTGTCTCTATAAAACTTGAAATTACGTATAAAGGAAGCTTATTTGTAGTTCCTACCCCCACTGCAATATAATGATCAGGTTTGTTTGGTTAGGACACTTGTGTACACATATCATTTTTAATATTCAGTGTTTGGTAAAGATATCAGCAAACTTTCAAAATGAAACCAAACACAATGAAAATGCAATGTCACCTCCATATAATCTGCAAAAAATATATAATGTTTATTAGTATTGAGGCTTCTCTTTGAGAAGGGAAAACTAACAGATCACAAAATGAAGAGTATATAAAAATACAAATACTGAGAGAGCTGCTATTTTTTTCTTATTTACACCAAATTGCTGCAAAAACAGGAACATTGACGCTGAAGATTGTATTGAGATTGTATTTTTGAATTCCCCTTTGAATAAGCAACTGCAACACAAAGTTTTTTTGATCACCAATTCTTCTTTTGCTTCAGAAGAGACTGAAATGGCTGTTTGGTTGCACCACAGAAACAAAGGTAAGTTTGCAGGAATGTATTAGTGAAATGAATCTGTTATTAGACCACTAACTGATGGAAAAATTATATTTTTTATAGTAAATAAATAGTTGTGTATAATTATATCATTGATATTTTGCTACCATGAAACCATTTATTGTGGGCCACTGCTTGAGTCCCATCATGTCATAATATCACATTTAATTAATACAGTAAACGTAAAGTAAAATACTCTAAAACTATAAAACACTAGGGGACTGATTCACTAAGGGTCGAATATCGAGGGTTAATTAACCCTCGATATTCGACTAGGAATTGAAATTTAATTTAAATCCAATTTAATTTAAATCCAACGATCGAAAAAAGTTAGCCAAGCCTATGGGGACCTTCCCCGTAGGCTAACATTGACTTCGGTAGCTTTTAGATGCCGAACTAGGGGGTCGAAGTTTTTTTTAAAGAGACAGTACTTCGACTATCGAATGGTCGAATAGTCGAACGATTTTTACTACGAATCCTTCGATTCGAAGTCGTAGTCGAAGGTCGAAGTAGCCCATTTGATGGTCGAAGAAGCCCAGAAAAACCTTCGAAATTCGAAGTTTTTTTTACTTCGAATCCTTCACTCGAAGTTAGTGAATCGGCCCCTAATACTCTATAAAACACATCCATGAATATTTTTTTTTTCACAATACACTGAGATTTTAAAACAAAGAACAAAAGGAGAGACTAATTCCCCAATTAGTAATGCATAATCCAAATCATGATACAAAACTGTATTTATTATGAATTAATTAGCCAGAAACAAAATTGTCATTGTGTTCTCTGCTGTAATAAAAAGGCTTACAAGGCAAGGCTGTCATCAGATGGAATTATGAGGCACTTTACCATTTAGTTAGAAGGACCGTCCCTCCATGGGCCTGTGATTATTAGCCCACTTTCTATATGTGCCCCCTGAGAGGTGGGCCATACCAACAAAGCAGAATGGAGCAACATTATTTCTAATTGCAGCCCCATGGAAATGTTACCTGTACAAACCACCCGGCATATTCCCTGTTGTAGTTTTGCATTTCTCATTTGTCCCTCTCTGCCATCTGGCCCCTAACTGAACTCCCCCCCAATATCTCTTGATGGTGGTTCTGCTTGAGGCACTGCAAACAAAACCACTGAACTGTAAAAAATACATACAATTATAATATCTACATCTCCAGTGTTAATAAAAACAACATAGCAATATTTAATGAGCAATACCACTTATCCCACATGCAACATAGTTCTCAAAGGACACAAAAAAATTGTACATGGGCAAAAATGAGGTCTGGGGGTGTTTATGCATGATATTACCACTTTGTCATGATGCTATGAGTTCTGGGGTATTATATATAAACTGATCACTGTGTCATCCTGATATGAGTTCTGGGGGTATTTATACATGAAATTGTCCCTGTGTCATGATGCTATGAGTTCTGGGGTATTACAAGTAAAATTGATTGGGCACTAACTGTTTAAGGCAGGCCCTAGCCTATGAGTAAGTGCCCACCTTAGGCATGAAACGCGTCAGGCTTACATATATCCTAATAAAGATTTTTTTTTACTTTTTTAAGAATACCTTGGCTACTGTTTACTGCTGGATGACCTCTAACCCCATCTGAATGCTTTGTATTTTCCCAAAAATTTGGCAAACCCTTGAACTGGGGGTTACCCTGGTAAGAGACCATCAACCAAAATATATTTTTGCGGTTTTGATTTTGTACTTGTTCCTTATATATTACCTTCATTATTATTTTTAATTTTCTTGTCAAAGAAATGGAGCCTCACACCAGTACTTATATGGCTTTATGAGGCCCTACCTTTTATTGCCATTTCTTTATATAATTTAAGCTAAAGACCCGCAAAAAAGTTGTTCCCATGAAAAGTGAAAGGAAGGCTGCAAAATGAGTGAGTATG
Organism: Xenopus laevis; assembly: GCF_017654675.1. Taxonomy (NCBI): domain Eukaryota; kingdom Metazoa; phylum Chordata; class Amphibia; order Anura; family Pipidae; genus Xenopus; species Xenopus laevis. The sequence goes on from NC_054373.1 coordinate 102,163,974, forward strand.
GGGATGTTGCCATCTCTTTACATCATCCACCTGTTTATATAAATAACTGCCAGGCATACGTGCTCAGTAGTTTAACTGAGAAGCGAACATGAGTGATTTTATTCCTTTCTTCCAGCGTTGCCAGAGGAAGTCATACCCTGAATTGCAGAGACTGAGTGCTTAGCAATCAGTCAGCCCCCTCATCTATTAGGCAGTGCCAGAGTTGGCTGGAGTTCTGCGCGCATGCGCACCGCTATCAGGGAGCAGAGAGAAGAGCCGGAGAGGAGACGCATCTGTCCGTGTCTGCACGGGGACCACTTCTCAGTTCAGCTTTGTCTCTTATGGAATTTTGTGAGGGATAAGGAAGGGGGGCGTGATGCAGCCAAGCTGTTATTTGCTGTATAACACAACGTTCTGCTCTGTTACAATCACTTGAGGCTTGAGCTCCATTAAGTCTCCCAGAGTAAAGACATGAACATTGTACAAGACAAAGCATTTAGCTGTCAGCATCACCAGGGTTAATTCACGGGGTCGCCGGCTCCTGTGTGTGACGGAAGGAGAATGTTAGAATGAGCATATAGGGTTCTGTCTTCTCTTACAGTCCCTATTCAGTATCATTCCCTGTGTTCAACCTGCTTGCAATACCAGCTGCCAGTGCATGGGAACATCACACACATGAACTGATTATTAATATCATTGCTGCTGCTTCTTTTATAGATGGCATTTCTTTTCTGTTTCTAAATGCAAGGCATCTTGCCTTAAGTGGGCAGCTGTAATCCACTTTATACTTGATGTCAGCACCCAGCCTGAGAGATCCATATAAACCCCTCTGTGAAGTCCTCCTGAACCCCAAATCAGAGGCATTCAATGCATTTTTATTGTAATAGTGTCTTCTTTATTATGGAGTGAATATATATTTACAACAAAAACAAGTCAGTAGTGCAAAGCTCTGGGATATATATATATATAATAGAATAGGTGGGTCAGAGCCAGTGTGCTGCCAATCAGCAAAGGGGTGGGTTCCAGGAGTTAGTAAGATAACCACACCCACCTGCCATTTCAGAAAAGACACAGAGCAGAGAAGATAACAAAATGCACTGCAAAAACTCTTAATCTCATAGGTAAAACTTTGTTTTTCTCAGGTTTTAACACCAGATACTTTATTATAAAAGTAAAATAATGCATGATACACTATATTTCATCAAGCTTTTATGTCTCCTTTAACAGGCTGCAGGACTCTATACAGGGATGTGATATTGTGGAATGGAGTTTAAAGAGAGTTCACCGTCCAAGCTCCTGGCTAAATGGAGTGCTACTGCTGCTCGGTGCACAACACATGACTGATTGGATCACTTGTGATACACACGCAAGCTAACAGGGACAGGTCGTCTTCCAAGGTGATGGCAAGGAACAGTGCTTGGAAAAGGTGTCTGGCTTGAATGCCCCCTGCCAATTGAAGAATTTGATTCACCCAAAGGGACTGGAAACTGGTCTAGATCGCCGATCTGGAAAAATCTAATTGTACCCAAAAGGATTAAACAAATAAACCACACACAGGTTAGTCACTTTAACCATTCCTTTTTCTCTGTTCATGTTAAATTTTTGGCTTTGTAAAAATTTTCTTGGCAAACAACAGGGCTACAGTGGCACATAACAGGTTAATCCATCTCAAGTCTGAGAGCCGATTCCTCCCTTTAGCAAGCAGGGATACCAGATGCTCTCCTAAAACCTGTTGTCATTGTGAGCAGGAAACCCTTTGCATCCTGATTGCTGGATTACAGTATCTGTTTTAATTGCAGCTATATTTTGATTTGCCTTAGCATTAGAGCATATAAATGGCAGCGCACTAAAGTATAGCTCTGCTGATTAATGCACCAATGTAGAGGGTGTTGTATGATGTACCATAGGCATCAGCACCTCAAATTTTATGTCCATAAGGTTTCATTTTGCTGTACTAAAGTAATACACATTCAGCTTTCAATACATTTGCAATAGTAGAGAGAAAGGAAAGCCTATAAATGGTCACTTATGGGTATAAAGCATGGCGTCAATTGTATATGTTTCTCCAGGATATCCATTATAAGTGGATTTGTTCACTATACCCTCCAAATATTTCATGGTTGTTTTTTTAAATCAAGGGGGACTATGTGTCGGAACAGAAATAAAAGAACATTTTAATTTACAGTTATTAAATCCTAGTTATTAAATCTTAACAACAATTTAAAAGTACAGGTATGGGACCTGTTATCCAGTATGCTAGGGACCTGGGGTTTTTCCAGATAACGGATCTTTCTGTAATTTGGATCTTCGTCCCTTATGTCTACTAGAAAATCAAGCATGGCGTCAATTGTATATGTTTCTCCAGGATATCCATTATAAGTGGATTTGTTCACCATACCCTCCAAATATTTCATGGTTGTTTTTTTTAAATCAAGGGGGACTATGTGTCGAAACAAAAATAAAAGAATATTTTAATTTACAGTTATTAAATCCTAGTTATTAAATCTTAACAGCAATTTAAAAGTACAGGTATGGGACCTGTAATCCAGTATGCTAGGGACCTGGGGTTTTCCGGATAACGGATCTTTCTGTAATTTGGGTCTTCATCCCTTAAATCTACTAGAAAATCATGTAAACGTTAAATAAGCCCACCAGGGTGGTTTTGCTTCCAATAAGGACTGATTATTTCCTAGTGTGGATCTGTTTTGTTATTACAGAGAAAAAGGAAATCATTTTTAAGAACTTTGATTATTTGGATAAAATGGAGTTTATGGGAGATGGCCTTTCAGTAAATCTGAGCTTTCCAGATAACAGATCCCATACCGTAGCACTATGCAAATGAAGATTTATACATACAACTATATTGGCTTCCTCTTAGTCTGCTGAAAAAAAAATATCTGTGTACACATCCTGCTTACCCCTCTTTTGTCATTCAAATTCCAACCCTCTCCCCATCCACCTACCTGCCTGGCCATCACATCTATTTTTCTTGTAAATTTTAATAGAATAACTGGGGGGCTGCTGGATAAACATCCTCTCCAAAGCCGCCAGTGAAGATGCCTCCATGCCCTCCAGCTGCCCATAAAATAACACAGCAGCAGCAGTCAAGGTTGTCTGGGGATACTGGTAATTGTAGTTCAACTGTCAGAGTGCCAGAAGACATCCCCACATTTATCTGTGGGACATTAACTTGTATGTTTTCCCTGTGTCTCTATGGTCTCTTTGGACTCCATCCACACTCCAAAAACATACAGTCAAGTTAGTTGGCCAGTGGTGGAATTGACTCAAGTGTGTTGTGCAATTGTTATATCTAAAGTTGTGAGCTCCACTGGGGCAGGGGCTGATGAATGGTCTCTGTTAGCTTTATATAAAGAAAGCATAAATAAAACCTTAAATAAATCTAATGGGGGAACTTGACAGTGAAGTAACGGACAATCTGGCCATAAAATGGGATTTCTCAATAAAGACTGACTGTGTTTGTTTGGCTGAGAGATCTCCTGCTACCTGTCAGCTAAGTGCTGAAATGAATGAACCACAGAAGGTGAGTAGAGTGTGTGGGCATCTGAAGAAAATACTATAAAATAGAGTATATTTTTATTGGATTTGATTTACCAATCTGCTTTAAAATGCTGAAAAATGGAATTGAGGCCTTAAGTACTCCATACAAAAGTAATATAATGCATTTTCATACTTTTTAAAGTTTAATATCTAATGCCTCACTACAAATTTTTTAAAATTTTTTTTAGTTTGGGCAGTCTCTCCCTCTTAAAAGCCGCATCAGCGGTCGACAGTTTGAAACCAAGGCACAGGAGATGTTCATACAAAGTAATGCTATTAAGCAAAGCGGTAAAATACCTTTTATGGGTAGAGGTGAACAAGATAGGGACCACCGTGTGGGGTTTACCTTGACGTGGTATGGTGGCTTATCAATTTTATGATCATAACTTTGTAACAAAAAAACCCTGTTTTTTAAATTTACATGCACTTGCATATTTACTTGAATTACTTAGACAGGGCTCTAAATATTTTGAAATTTGCCTTAGGTGTGTACCCACAACCCCCCCTTTTTTGTAAAGTTTTATTTGTCCGATGAAGAATTTTTGCAGCTCCTTTTAAAAAATCTTTTCTGTTCTGAAATGGCAGGTGGGTGTGGCTTACTGACTTCTGAGGCCACCCCCTTGTTGACTGGCAGCATGCTTCCTCCATTCCACCTAATTTGTCACATGCAGTATGTAGTCGCAGACCCTGCCCTGCCACTACTGTTTTCTGCTGTAACTCTGTCCTCACTCAGTAATAAAGAAGCACTTCACACAGCAATAATGTCTGAAAGTTAAGGTTTACCAATACTGAATTGTCTTTAATGAACTTCAGAATGGGGTAAAAGGGATCCCTTGGGCTGGGTGCCAAGAGCAAGCAAAGAAAGGGGTGTTATTTCCCTATTATTATGCTTCCCAAGGCGATATGCCTTGCAGACATTGGAAGCCCTCTGAAAGAAGCAGCACGGCAAGCTCAGCAGTAGCTGCTATGAAAAAATCCCACATGCTTGCACTGTCTTTCGTGTTCTGTCACCCGTGGAGACCCAGCAGTCCTGTTTACACTATCATTTCTTGGAGGTGACAGTTTTAGGTGAGTGGCTTTTTAATTACAAAAGAGTGAAGGGTAGCACCATTAATAGAAATATGAAACCAGGTTAGTGGTGTGCAGGGTCAAATGTTATGCGAACAGGTCAGAAAAAGTAAGACCCATGAGTTGCACCTTCCTACTGAAATCCTGCCATGATGTTAAGATAAAACTAGTGATGCTGAATAAAATACAGTCAGCATTAAAGGCTTTGTCCTGTTCAATGTACATGTACATTTAGTAAGCTAACCTATTGGCATTTACTCTGTGAGACCTAATGGAGCTAAACCTTCAAGTGATTTTGATGTTAGAGGATACCGTGCCTCTACACCAGTGTTCCCCATTGAGTGGCTCGTGAGCAACATGTTGCTCTCCAACCCCTTGGATTTTGCTCACAGTGGCCTCAATGCTTAGTTTTCAATTCCTGTCTTGGAGGCAAGTTTTAATTGCATAAAAACTAAGTTTACTGCCAAGTAGAGCCTCCTGTAGGCTGCCAGTCCACATAGGGTCTACAAAATAACAAATCACAGCCCTTATTTGGCACCCCCCAGACTTTCTTCCTTCTTGTGTTGCTCCCCAAATTTTTTTACATTTGAATGTGCTCATGGGTAAAAAAAAGGTTGGGAACCCCTGCTCTACACCCATATAGGGTGGCAACTGGTTGCTGAAAATGTCAGTTGCACCTGGGTTGCTGGCACTGCACATAAAAGGGTATGTCTGGAAGAAGAAGGTGAATATATGGTTACATGGTTATAATTTTTACACACAACAAACATGATTATTAACTGGCATAGAGTAAAGTATATGGCAATCACTAAGCTTTAAAGGAGAACTAAACCCTAAAAGAATATGGCTAAAATGCCATGTTTTATATAATGACCTTATTGCACCAGGCTAAAGTTTCAGCTTTTCAATAGCAGCAATGTTCTTGAAATTTAAACTTGTCACAGGGGTCACCATCTTGGATAGTGTCTCCAACACTCATATAGTCAGTGGGCTCTGAGCAGCTGTTGAGGATCTGAGTTTAGGGGTGGTTGCAAATTATCAAGCAGACAATGAGGTTGGCCTGTAATATAAGCTGATGCTAGAGGGCTGATTATTAAATTCTGATGCTAGTTGCACTGGTTTCTGTGCTGCCATGTAGTAATTATCTGTATTAACTACTAATTAGCCTTATATTGTGACATTTGTATGCTATGTGTATTGTATATTCAGTAAGCTCAGTAACTGCAAGCAGCAGTGAATCAGCAGAAAAGAAGATGGGGAGTTACTGGGGCATCTTTGGAGACACAGATCTTTACTGCTAAATGGCTGTGGTTGCCTTGGGCTGGTACAGAAGCCCAAAACCTAATGTACAACATTTCTAGCCTACTTGTTTAGTTAGGCTTTAGTTCTCCTTTAAGCACAGGGGACTGCTGTACTGGCTGGCACATGCTTAAATGGAACTACTTGGAGTGATCTCTAGCCTGCTGATCAGGCTTTATTGAAAGAATGATGTTCTGCTAAAATATGCCATTTATTGCACTTGCTGACTTGTTAGGCACTTCATCAATTTCTTTATTGACATTGATGCGGGTGTCGTGGGAAATGTCACAGACTAGCAAATGGAACGCAAAAAATGAATATGTTTCTGTAGTCTTCTTGAACTAAATATTACAGAGTATCTATGAACCAAGTGAAACTATTACTTGCTGTTTCCAAATCATACCAGGTAGGTGTACAAAGTATTAACCAGTTGTACTTTCTGGAGAGTGGGCCATGGTTTTCTTTCTTTGGAACAGGGAATAACAATAATCATCATGTTTTTCATCTGTGTTGGCTAAGCCAGATATTTTCTAGACTAGCTGCAGCCTAACTGGGTTTACTCATCTGATGGTTTGTGTCAGTTTGAAATCTGATGGTTTGTGTCTTTTGATTTTTTAATGTTTAATGACATTTTTTATAGATAATTTACAGCTAGTTCTGGATATACAGTAGCAGCTTTGTGAAAGCATGTACGCAGAGGCAGAGCATGCATCAATATGAGCTTGCATCAGATTTTTCCTTGCTACTACTACATATGGCCACAGAAGCTTATACCCATATACAAAGTAAATATTATCTGACATAGTTTGAGATCAGTACAACTGATATCCAGTTGTCTATGAGATATTTGCTATTTAAAGGGGAGGTATGCTGCCTTGTTTAACATGAGTTCAATGAATAGGGCTTGTGCTGAACATAAAATACATACAAGTCAACAGCTAAACAGGGCAGTTGAAGCTACTCCATATTTGGTTCTTGTAAGGTAGATAATTAACTTACCTGTATACAACTCCTCCCTTTCCCCTTTGTTGTTACTGTTTTGTGAGCAGGTGTCCATTATGCAGACATATTATCTGTGCACCGGTTATCACATTATCTACATTGAAAGGACCAAACATAAAGTAGCTTAAGTTTCCCCTGTTTAGCTCAAGAAATAACAAAATTCATACATTTTTGCCCTATTCAGTAAACTCATGTTGAACAACGGGGTACACTGCCGCTTCAGTTATAATCTTTATCACTACTGTAACTCATTTTAGACATTAATGCATGTTGGATGATGTTGAAGACTCTGTAGTATTTGTACATCAGTATTTTTAAAGGGATACTGTCATGGGAAAACATGTTTTTTACAAAATGCATCAGTGCTGCTCCAGCAGAATTCTGCACTGAAATCCATTTTTCAAAAGAGCAAACAGATTATGTTATATTTAATTTTGAAATCTGACATGGGGCAAGACATATTGTCAATTTCCCAGCTGCCTCCAGTCATGCGACTTGTGCTCTGATAAATTTCAATCACTCTTTACTGCTGTACTGCAAGTTGGAGTGATATCACCCCCCCCCCAGCAGCATAACAAAAGAACAATGGAAAGGTAACCAGATAGCAGCTCCCTAACACAAGATAACAGCTGCCTGGTAGATATCAGAACAGCACATAATAGTAAAAGCCAAGTCCCACTGAGACACATTCAGTTACATTGAGTAGGAGAAAAAACAGCCTGCCAGAAAGTAATTCCTTCCTAAAGTGCTGGCACAAGTCACATGACTGGGGCAGCTGGGAAGCTGACAAAATGTCTAGCCCCATGTCAGATTTCAAAATTGAATATAAAAAAATCTGTTTGCTTTTTTAAAAAATGGATTTCAGTGCAGAATTCTGCTGGAGCAGCACTATTAACTGATGTGTTTTGGAAAAAACATATTTTCTCATGACAGTATCCCTTAGGTATCTACAATACTGTTGTTTAATATTTGGCTCTGTAAACATCACCCATACATTCCCATACACCAAATTAAAAGTCAAATATAATTTAGAATGTTTGAAAGTTTATAGTTGCTTGAAATGTTTATCCTTGCTGTCCTGTAGGAGGGCATGCTTGAAGTATTAATAAAAAAGCAAAGAGAAATTTGTGCGCTTCTTGTCATTTTCTGTGTAGGAGTTTATCAACTAAATGATTGCCTAAATGGGTAATTGTCCCTCCTGTTACTTTGAGTTGCGTGCTGTTTGGAAGAAACGAGTTCCCTGAGAATGGGCTTTGTTTTGCTAAAGGTGATGAAGACAGCTGGGGACTGATTTTCTCTGTCTGACTTTCTCTGACAGACTTGCAACAGACACACTTTACATCTTTTTCAATCTTCATTACCAGGGGGTCCCAGACAGTATTTAAAAATCAAACTACACACACAGCTAAGAAATATTTGTCTGGAGATTATAATAACTTTCAGTAGGTGCTGACAGAGGCCAAGTTCCAACATGCATCCTGTAGATCTAATAGTTATATATTCCTGTGCCAATTTATTTAAGATGCTGCCCAAGCTCAACTCATGTTCTTATGTTTAATCACAAGACATCAACTGCCAAATTAAAGGGGAACTAACGTCTAAAATAGAATAATGCTAGAAATTCTGTATTTTGAATACTAAACATGAACTGCACCAGACGCCTAATAAAACAAATGATTTATGTTTTCAAAGTTGGCCGCAGGAGATCATCATCTTATAACTGTGTTAAACATCTCTGCAAGACCATGCACATGTTCAGTTTGGTCTGGGCTTTTGTTTGGTGGCGAAGCTTAGGGATTGTCATAAATGATCAAAACAGCACAAGTCAAATAATTTCTGCCATAGAAGCCGATACAGCAAGACTGATTAATAATCAGAATATGTAGACTACAATGGATCTGCGGATACAAATGTCTACATGGTCGCCGGCTGTTCTACTGGGAAAAAAACAAAGCTGCTCCAGTACTGGGAAGTCCCTCCCCCCTGCCATTTGAAAGTACAATTGTTTCCCTGCAGAGCAGTTAGGGACTGTCCGCAGCAGTCAGAGCAAGTAAAACAAAGGGAGAATTTAACTGCGTACAGTCAGGTTTCTTATAAAAGCGCTACATTTTTTTTAAAATTAAAGTATATTGGAGATAGATTGTCCTTAACTCTTGAGCAAATCAGACAGAGCATTAATGTGTATATTTTCAGGCAGTCTTCATTAATGTTTCCAAAACATAAGCATCAAGCTATGGAAACCAACATATACCTATATGTTTTGATTTAGAGTATATTGCTGTGCTATAGTTACATAGAATAGTTAGTATACTTGACATGATCCACACAAGTTAATGAATTAAAAATAGCATATATACAAAATGTTTTAAAGATCAGACAGAAGCAAGGGTAATTAATATGCCTAAACTATGGGGCCAATTTACTGATATTCATATTTATTTCTTTTCATATTTTTAGCACTAAAATTACTCGAAATCACTCTAAATCGAAAAATATGTAATATATTAAACGAAAAAAAAAAACCACGAAAAATGTGTAATTTATTAAAAAACACTAAAAACGCTAAAAGCTGATAAGGTCTGGAAGAAGTCAATGGGATTTGTCCTTTTACAACTGCAAAACCTTTCTTTAATTCAAGCTTTTAGAAAGTGTCAATTTTTTTTCACTTGCATGAGGATTTTGATGTAATAGTATTCAAATTAGCTCTGCATTTTTTGTCTGCATTAATTGTCAGGGGTATATATGCAGATGTACAACAAGATCAGTAATTTCAGTAGTACAAACAAATACTTTTTCCACATACTCATATGATTTCCTGAGTTAGACACTGATATATAGTTCATCATCTGCATTACTTTATCACTGCCTCGGAGAATGTCTTTGCCTACAAATGTTTATGAATTAATTCAACACCTTAATAAGATTAATATTATTTTAACCATCTCTGTTTAAAGTCAGATGAAAGGAACAAACTGTTATGCATTATTCATTACTTTCTGTTTTTTTTACTCACAAACAGCATTTTAGCAGGGAAACTGTCTGCTGCAATTTTACTGTACAAAATACAAGTTAGAGAGGATGGAGCATAAAGTTAATAACAATGGTACCTGCACTGTCACTCAAGTAATTGTAAATCTTGATTCCTACGCCAGATGTGCGTATAATTGGGACATGTTCACCAACTGAGTAGTAACTCATATTGAATAAAATATATATAAAACTCACAAATCAAAACATGTTCCATAGGAATTTCTGTTCCTGTTCTTAACCTGGATATGTTTAGAAACTAGGAGCTGGTAGTGGTACACAATAATAATATTATAACCTTTATGTGCTGGAATGCATGCTGGTATATATTATAAACCAAGGCACTGATAGTAATTTTTAACTTGACCTGTTGACTGAAAAATAAGGATTCAATGAACAGGGTGCTGTTACTGATGCTGAAAATGAAAAATAAACATGAAAGGATTATTGTGAGTCAGTTGTGGGTACAATAATTCACCATAACGCATATCGTTAGACTTTTTTTTGTTCTCACATTTGGTGGGTTTTTAAGCCATTAACCTGAGCAAATGAACAGCTGACTGGCAGTTGCAAATGTCACTAGGGACAGTTAAGGGACAGTTCTGTTCCCCTTGTTGACTTGAAATTAGTAAACATCAGCACATTGCGCATTAAGTTCATTTGAAATCCACTGAGGAAAGAGTCTTCATTAGTGTTTTGTTTGTGCCTTACATGAGTTGAGATTGTAAGATGCTTTAGTTTGTTTGTAATTACACATTTCCAAAATATGGCGGCTTGGTACTTTGCACATCGCTTGGTTTTATGCCTCTTTGTGTTTGAAATTTTTTCCCTTGGCTTGTCACGAAATTGCTCCCATGGGCAGGGACTGAAATAACGCTTAAATATACTCCGTGGAAAAAGTTGGCGCTACAGGAAAAAAAGAAAATGATATCCTATACCGTTAAAAGGACATTAAAGGGAAACTATCGGGAAAATGAAAATTCAATATAAGCTCCCCCATACTGAAATAAGAAGAATTCTAAGGACAATGAATTAAGAGAGACATGATGTCTGGTGATTTAATAGCGTGAGCTCTAATACATCTTCTAGGCAAAAGGAGCCACCTATAAGATATATTAAATCATTCATCTCACACCCAATTCCTGAATGAAGACAGAATGAGGAGAAACAAATGCTGAGAGAGGAATAGTGAGGATAAACTTGATTATTTCAGAAACAGTACAGAATTTTTAATGAATTGTATTCAGAAATGTTATTATTTCAGTATGCTGAAGCTAAAATGCTTAAATTTTCATTTTCACAATAGTTCCCCTTTTATCTAAGCTGTGCAGAATACTATATCAGGGTAGAGTAATTTGATTCCTTGTCACATCCTTGTGTGTTACTTTGCTGCTTTTTCCATTGGATCCTTATTCTATATTCTAGGTGTCTGCTGCATTCTCCTACCAGGGATTTCCCTTGACTTATATTCAGTGCACAATATTAAAGTATTAGAATAAAGGAGATTCTATGCAGTACTGAAGACAAAAACAAAACAGTTTTACTGTTTTGTATTTATAAATCATTAAACAGCTTTAATCTTTAATCAATTATTAAAAGCTCTGCTTACAATCCTTCAGAACAAGTCCTCACGACTGACTGACATTCATTGCCCTGACATCTCATTCAGTAATCATGTGACCCCATAGAAAATGCGCTACTGTAGGTTCAATTTTATTTCTCCATTTATATAATAAGACATGTATCTGTTAAGGCTAGAAAAGCAAGTGATTTCATAAAAAGAATAGTCTCGTGTAATGAAATCTCATGACAATGACACCGGAGGTGTATTATAGTACTATTTATGGGATCAGGGTATCTAATATAACCCCCCCAAAAACTAAAATAACAAAAAAACCTGAACGTTTCCAAAATACATAAAAATCTTGAAGAATGGCATACTAATGTAACTGAATTTTAATTAGTGAAAATAATACATTGTAATGTGCTGGAGATATTCTCTTTTTTGCTTATTTACCTATTAAAAACGTACAAAAGCATATTAATAGCATGCAGGCATCAAAAACTGGGGTAGGTAGAAGAGACATGTGTCTAGGGTGCAACAGTGGTGGTGATGGTGGGGCACTAGGCACATAGCTCTTCTGTCTGGATATTAAAAGATTAGTAACACCAGAAATAATTAAAGGTAGCCTTCATGTGTACCTAAATAAACTTCTACTGGATTTTATGGGGAAGATTTATCAAGGGTCGAACAGTCAATTTGAATTCGAATTTTCGAGTTTAAAAATTCACACATTTGAATTTTAATCCCCCTGTTCGAATGTCAATTTAAATATGAGATTTATGACACCTTGACCATGGAAACAGTTCTAATTAGAATATTTGCCACCTCAAACCTGCAGAGTTCATGTACAAGTCAATGGCAGAAGTCTGCTGAGCCATTTGGACATTTGAGGTTTTTTTTTCGTGAGAAAAATGTCATTCTTACTAATTGATTATGATTCGAATTTTGGGGTTGGGAGCATTATATCGAATAGTAGCCATTCGGTTTTTTTTCTTAAATAACCTCCCAGTCGAATTGTGAGTATATTCGAATTTAAAAATATTCACATGAATTTGAAAATTGACCTTTGTTAAATCGGCCTCTATATGTCTGTTTGGGAGACTGCTCTTTCTCTGCATATTTTCATACTGTAAAGAATATATAGAACGATGGAAATCAAAGTGGGAATTCTCCTTTAACTGTGGATAGAGTAAGTTTCCAAATTTGAGTGGGGAGGGGTATGTGTTTGTGTTAAACAACTCTCATATAAATCTCTATTTAAAGGGCACCTGTTGGGTAAAAATGTTATCCCCAACAAAAGGTGCCTGCTAATAGAGCACGCATTCTGGTTGGGGATAACAGTAGGCTACCTGCACCGGGAGGGAGCTCCCAGTGTGAACAGCCATGTCCGTTCACTCGCATGAGCATAACGCGCATGTGATGTCACGCCGTAATGAGCAATTTGAGGCAACTTTTCATTTTGCCGGTGTCAAAGTTGTGTTTGTACTTGACATGCAGTTGTGTCTGTTTTTATGCATCAAGTACTATTGTGATGGACACAGTTTGTAGCGTGGCCACAATTAGGTTGGGGTTATGGTGAAAATGTTGCACTGTGGTTGAAAAACATAGCAAAAATTTCACTTTGCACATTAAACATGCATTTATAAATGAACACTTACATCCCTGTTACCAAATATTCATTGTCTGCTTAATAAACGACTGTTGTCAGAATTATGTTGTGTGAACATTTTACTCGATATACACTACTTTGATACAGCACAATGTCTATTGATTTTCTTCCTGATTTATAACCTGTTTATGGTGTCGCATGGGACACCATCTATCATAGGCTTAAACATCATAAGTTTGAAGTTATGTCTTATTTTCTAAGCAAATAATAAAGCCCCAAGCAATTCTCCATGATTTTGGATATGGAAGGTTCTTATCATTCGCTTGCCTCAGTATCCTCTATGGCAGCCATTTTTTTTTTTTTGCTGTGGCTTAAAAAAATCCACCTTCTCATTGTTTTGGCTTATGTTTTCATCAGGTGAGGCACTACATTTTTTGCGCCACTGACAATTTCAATGACTGCCCCCTTCAGCAAGTATGCGGTCTAAAAACGAACTCTATTTGTGTGCACCAATTTTAATCTCAGACCGAAGCAATCATTATTGTTTTGCATTATTCACCAGTAACCAGTGCATACAGCTACCATGATTCTAAATAGAAACTGTTCATATCTGGGATATGCCAATATAATTGCTGTCAACATCTTAATATGTGTAATTGAAAGTCTTTTTTTGTCTGTTTTTGTTGACTCATGCAGACTTTTATGCAATTACCATATTTATTGGGTTTGAAACACATTTGATCCTGCGCTCAGTGATTTTATGTTAAACATAACATCATTTCACATTAGTGTGTACAATACTTGAAAACATTTGTTCAATTACATTGTCGCTGTAGGGCATTGTCTGGCAGTTTGATTAACAAGCTTATGTGACTGTTGCTAAATTTTGTATGCATATGCATGAAAAAACATATTTTAAAACATCACATAACACAATATCCCTGGATTAAGTGTAACATTATTATTTAGAATGCTATTTCCCCATCAATAATGATTCAATATTAGTTGGTTCACCTGGCTAGAATGCAGTTGTCATAGGATGATTCATATTATTTGGAACTACAGTGATCTATTACATCTATTACAGGTAGCTGTTCTGTAATAATAGTACAATACCTTCTAGTTGATATTGACTAACCCAGCTTGGAACCATGGAGAAGTGACTAACGCTGGCTATGATTCGCCAATGTGACGTCATTTTGTTACTTTGCCGATTTACTAACGGACGCAGTCGTCACTTCGCTAGCGAAGGAGATAGACGCTAGCATTGCTTCTCACTATAACGCCAGGTGAATTTTGGATCTGGCAAATGGACGTAACTCCGCAAATTCACTAAGATGCGGATTTTACTGAACGTTACCTCTTTCGCCAGACTTGCCTTCGCCAGCTCGGACCAGGCAAAGTGCAATGGAGTGCGTAGGACTTCCTCAATTTTTATTGGAAGCATTTTCCTTAAAAATGTTTTTTGGGTAACCGGGTTCCCCCATACATTTTCTCACATATGGAACACAAACTATACAATGGGCTCATGTGTTGGGCATTATAACAACTTTATTTTCTTTATTAAGGTTCCCTGGACTTGTGTAGTGTAATGTAATGTATTTGCTGCAACATATACGTCCATTAAACGTTATGATTTCCCGCCGTATGGCAATTAGCCTGAACGAAGACCTCTAAGGAAGTTGTGCTAAGCATAATTGAATACTAGCGCATCTTCTCTTTGATTGCTGACATAATGCTAGCGAAAATTCGCCAGCGTTCGACTCCCTGGACACAACTTTACACTTTAGTAAATTAGCGTTGTCTGAGCGATTTTTCGCCTGGCGAAGTGTAGAAATGGGTGCGAAGCCGTCACTGGCGAATTTTCGCAGGTTAGTAAATTTCCCCCCATGTTTATGGATAAACATGGATGGTATGGATTATGACTAGGTACAATATATGGATTATGGATAGGTACATTTTAACAGTTTACAGGGCCATCACACAAAAACCTTCAAAGCAATACAGCCAACTCACACAGTTTTACCTTGTGACACATAATTAAGGACACTCTAGGTATTTCCCCAACTAGCTCACAAAACAAACTAATGAAAAACAAAATAGTATTCCACATATGCAGATATATCCACACAGGGATTTCAAAGTTATTGGAACTTGTAGATTGTAAATAGGATTATATGCAGTAGGCAGGCATTCAGCTCTTTTGTGTTTTCTAATTATTTTCAAGGATAGATTGAAATTACTATTTTTTCTGTATTCAGTTCATATTTAATTTTAAATTAATAAATTCGTTTTAAATATACTTCAATCGTTTACCAAATATCCCAGCCTGCCTTTACACATTTCAGTTATACAGCACCCATCCTTTTCCTTCAATTTACTAACCTAATTGCTAGGATCTGCTGGGATTCATGGCAGGAGCCTAGGAGAATTGTCTGATTTTTTTTTATCCTCATTTATTCTTAGGTTTTCACATTGCCCTTCCATCAAAAGCCAGCAGCATTATTCGTCAGCTGAGCCCTATTTAAAGCCTAGCCTAAACATTGGCCTCTGATAACTTGAACACTGTAACTTTTCCCTAATTCTTGCTCATGGTCCTGTTTTTGCTCCAGTCCTGTAAATGCTCTAGTCTTGTTCTTGATCCAGTCCTGTTCCTGCATCTATGCAGCCTAATCTTGTACCTTCGCTTGCTCCATCCTGCTCCTACCTTTTCTATTCCTGACTGGTCACAATAGCTAGTCCTTGCCTTAAGGACTCACCACCCATCTAATCCATTACACTGATGGAAATTATGTTGTTTGTTTGTCACACTAAACCATTCCTACTGATTTATTGTCAACAATTTATTGGTTTCTTTAGATCAAGTTGCAAGCTATTGACCAGTGTATGGATCATGCTGACCAATTTCTGGCTGGAAATTGTCCAGATATCTAGCTTGTTAGAAAATCTCATCAAATGAGGACAGCATTGTTGTGTTCATGCATTCCTCTACTAAAGGGTTTCCCTATCCGATCCCAATGGCAAAATTAGGCTGATCTCATGGTGTATGCCCAGCCATACTGAATATCTTTCATATTTCTCTAAAACAAACACACTTTAAACTTTATTTTTATTCAATTCATTAGAATTCACCAAAAAATAATATCAATTAATAAGGTGTTACTGGAATAAGCAGACCATTCTTTTTTTGTCATCAGAAAATATGACTTTTGACTATTATCTAGGAGAAATCAGACTAGACAGACTAGAACCAGGAAATGTTCCCATTAAACTATTGTGATTAGTTGTTGGTAACTGTATTTTCCTTAAGGAATTCACTACCACTCAATAAAACTAAGAAAGCCAATTGGATGAGTGGATAAATGTGTTCAAGAATAATCAGAAAGTCCAGTTGCTTTAGACTTATTTCTGCTAGATACTGTATATCATTACCTGGATGAATAAAAATCTTATAGACATATTGTTACTCATTTTGTGGAGAAAACACTGATACTGGTAAGGGACTGTGAGAGGACAGCGAGAACACTTGCGGATTACAGAAACCATTTGTGCTTTAACCTATGATTCTGACATCATTTATGACTGGTAGGTCAGTTAAACTGAGAAACAATTCACGGAAAAGGTAATGAAACCCACAATGGAAAAAAAGATAGCAAGATTAATGTAAAGTATTTCACATACTGTATACAGTATGTGAATTAAAAAAAATTATATATACACAAACATATTGTCAGGGAACCGGGAGTTCCCTCTGGGGAGTTGTCCGGATATAGGAGGAAGCCCCTCAGGAGGGATCAGGATCGTGGTATCCAGGGATTCAGCAGAAGGGGTAATAAAGTTCAGGCAACAGGTCAAAAGGCAGGCAGAATATAAACAGAGTCCAAAGTCCAGGCAGGGGGTCAACAACAAGAGATCAATCAATAGAATACTCAGGGATAACAGCAACAGGGAACCCAGGAATCTAATCAGGAACAAGATCCTATTTTCGGGCGCCATCTTGGCGCCTCAGGCGTCCTTTTAAAGGGGTTTTTTGGCGCCCTTGCGTCGGCGTCAGCACGTCTGCGACCGACGCGCTGCGCCTGCGTCCGTCGCGCCGTTGTGACGTTTTCGCGCCTGCGCACTTGCGAGCAGGCGTTTCTGCGCCGGCGCCGCTACCCACGTGGCGGCCATGGGCGCCGCCATTTTGGGAGCGGCGTCGGAAGGAATAGCTGCGCCGCCCGGAGCTCCTGGTCCTGCTCCGGGCGGCGATTGTGACAGTACCCCCCCCTCACGGGGGGCCTCAGGACCACCGGGACAAGGCTTCTGGGGAAACTTGGCGTGAAAATCCCTCACCAGACGAGGAGCGTGAACATCACGGTGTCCTTCCCAGGAGCATTCTTCAGGACCAAAGCCCCTCCACTGAATGAGGTACTGAAGGGACCCTCTGGAGATCCTGGAGTCTAAGATTTTCTCCACCTCGTACTCGAGTTGACCCTCCACAGAGATGGCAGGAGGAGGAGATTGACCGCCAGAGAACCGGTTGGTGATGGCGGGTTTCACCAGAGACACGTGGAACACATTGGGGATTCTCATCTCTGGTGGAAGCTGAAGTCTGACAGCCACAGGGTTGATTATCTCCAAGATGGGAAATGGACCCACGAATTTTGGACCCAACTTGGGAGATGGTATCTTCATCCGGATATTCCTGGAAGAGAGCCAGACATTATCACCCACCTTGTAGGGAGGAGAGGATCTTCGACGACGATCCGCGAAAGTCTTATGAACAAGAGCGCTCTTCTCTAGGTTCAACTTGGTAGCAGCCCAAATAGCAGACATATGGGCTGCGGAATCGTCAGCAGCCGGGACGTCAGATAGTACAAAGTCTTGGGGAAAAGCTTGAGGATGCTGCCCATACACCGACATGAACGGAGATCTTCCTGTAGAGGAATGACAAGCATTATTATGAGCGAATTCTGCCCATGGGAGGAGATCAGACCAGTCATCCTGGCAGAGGGATACGTGGTTCCTCAGGAACTGTTCCAGGGCTTGGTTGACACGTTCAGCTGCCCCATTCGTCTGCGGATGGTATGCAGATGAAAACTGAAGAACAATTCCCAGGTCCTTGCATAGGGAACGCCAGAATTTGGCAGTAAACTGGGTGCCTCTATCGGAGACGATCTCCACCGGGAAACCATGCAGGCGGAAGATGTACTGGATAAATAACTGGGACAACTCCACCGCAGAGGGCAACTTCTTCAAAGGGATGAAATGGGCCATTTTGGAGAATCGATCAATAACAACCCAGATCACAGTGTTCCCACAAGAGGGAGGAAGTTCGACAATGAAGTCCATGGACAGGTGGGTCCAGGGACGGGAAGGAACCAGCAAAGGCTGTAGTAACCCACTGGGGCGAGAGTGGCTTGACTTAGATGTGGCACAAACATTACAAGCAGCAACAAAGTCCTTCACATCTTTGCGGATATCAGGCCACCAAACCAGGCGTCGTAAGAGTTCAAGAGTCTTAGCTGGGCCAGGATGTCCGGCTTGCCTGGAGCAATGGGTCTGTTGCAGGATAGGCAGACGCAGCTCAGGAGGAACAAATGCCATTCCAATGGGTGTATCAGAAGGAGCAGAAGACTGACCAGCCAGGATTTGGTCGGCAAACTGTGGATACAGGGAGGCAATAATCTTGATTGGAGGAATGATTGGCTCTTGTCTCTCAGGAGAGCGGTCCACCGGAGTGAAGCTACGAGACAAGGCATCGGCCTTCTGATTCTTGGAGCCTGGGCGATAAGACAAGATAAAATTAAATCGAGAGAAGAAGAGAGCCCACCTTGCTTGTCTGGGGTTTAGCCTCTTGAGGGACTGGATGAACTCGAGAGTCTTATGATCAGTGTAGATCTGAACAGGAATCAGAGAACCCTCCAGGAGGTGACGCCACTCTTCAAGGGCAAGTTTGACAGCCAAGAGTTCTCGGTTCCCGACATCGTAGTTCTGCTCTGCGGACGAGAACTTCTTGGAAAAATAAGCACAGGGATGCAACTTCCCATCAGCGGGGTGTCTCTGGGACAGGATGGCTCCAGCTCCGACTTCAGAAGCATCAACTTCGATGCAGAAGGGTAGTTCAGGATTGGGGTGTCGGAGGACAGAAGCGGACGTGAAGGCCTCTTTCAAGGACTGAAAAGCTTCAATGGCAGATGGAGGCCACAAGCTGGCTTTACCCCCTTTCCGGATGAGGGCCAGGATAGGTGCAATGCGGGAAGAGAACCCCCGGATGAACTGCCGATAATAGTTAGCAAATCCGATAAATCTCTGGATTGCCTTGGTACTCAGCGGGATAGGCCACTCCTGGATAGCAGACACTTTCACGGGATCCATCTCAAATCCCTCAGGAGAGATAATGTATCCTAGGAAGGGGATCTTGGACACTTCGAAGACGCACTTCTCCAACTTGGCGAAGAGAGAGTTCTTCCTCAGACGAGAGAGTACCTCCTTCACCTGGGAGCGATGGCTTTCTAGGTCTTTAGAAAAGATCAGGATGTCGTCCAGGTACACGACTACGAACCTTCCTAGGAGATCCCGGAACACATCGTTAACAAACTCCTGGAAGACCGCAGGGGCATTGCAAAGGCCAAGGGCATAACGAGATATTCATAGTGCCCGTCACGAGTGTTGAAAGCCGTCTTCCATTCATCACCCTCACGGATGCGAATGAGGTTGTACGCCCCCCGGAGATCCAACTTAGAGAATATCTTCGCCCCCTTCAGCTGGTCGAAGAGCTCTACGATCAAGGGCAGAGGGTACCTGTTTTTTACAGTGATTTTATTCAGGCCCCGGTAATCTATACATGGCCGAAGACCTCCGTCCTTCTTCTCCACGAAGAAGAACCCAGCCCCTGCAGGAGAGGTAGAAGGGCGGATAAACCCCCGCTGGAGATTTTCTTGGATGTATTCCTTCATTGCGGTAGTCTCAGCAGGAGAGAGAGGGTAAGTGCGGCCTCTGGGGGGCATGGCTCCTGGCAGGAGTTCGACAGGACAGTCGTAGGAGCGATGTGGAGGAAGGAATTCCGCAGACTTCTTACAGAACACATCGGAGAATTCCTTATAACAGGAGGGAAGAGACTTTAACTCGGTTGAGGAGATAGTTACCTTCTTGAGGGGTTTAGCAGGAAGGCAATGCTATAAGCAGAATGGGCTCCAACGAGAAACCTGCCCTGTGGACCAGTCTATGGTGGGATTGTGCAGGCGCAGCCAGGGGAGACCCAAAACAACTGGAACAGCGGGACAAGAGATAATAAGGAACGAAAGTCTCTCTTTATGCAGGGCCCCAACCTGCACAGGTAGTTCGCCAGTGGTCATCGTGAGTACAGACTCCAGGGGTTTATCATCTATGGCGACGATCCGCATAGGAGAATGCAAAGGAAATAAGGGAATTCCCATGTACTTAGCAAAGAGAGCGTCCATGAAGTTACCCCCGGCTCCGGAATCGATGAAAGCATTCCCGAAGATGGTTTTATCAGTCAGACGAATCTGGAAGGGAAGGAGAAACCTGTGTGAGTTTTCTTGGGTCTTCTCCTGAAACCAATCTCGAGACTTTTGAGTAGTGCCCCCTACATGAGTTACCATAGACATACCTCGGGGTACAAAACTCTTAGCCTTTGCAGGACAGGCATTGGCAAAGTGGGAATGTCTGCCACAATACAGACACAGGCCTGACATCCGTCTGCGGAGTCTTTCTTGTTCAGTGAGGCGAGTTCTTCCCACTTGCATGGGTTCCTCCTGGAGAGAAATGGATGCTTGGGCAGGCGGAGTGACAGGAGCCTGCAGGAGAGGCCTCTGGAAGTGGGGTGCCAACAAGGGTTGAAACTTCCTGACACAATCTCTCAGGGTTTGATGCTCTCTCAGAAGAGTGTCCACCTTAACAGCCAAGGCGATAAGGTCCTCAACTTGCGTGAGTAATTCCCGGGAGACCAGGTCATCTTTGATGCGGAGGGAGAGACCATTATAAAATGCAGTATGGTATGCGTCGTTGTTCCAACGAGTCTCAGCAGCAAGTGTACGGAACTCAATAGCATACTCCGCTACACTGCGACTCCCTTGGCGGATTTGGAACAGACGGGAAGCAGCGGATGTCACCCGGCCGGGAGCATCGAAAACGATCCGAAATTCTTTGAGGAATGCTTCCGCGTCATCCATCAGTGGGGACTGCTTCTCCCAGTGTGGAGATGCCCACTCGAGAGCTTTCCCTGCCAGACGAGTAATCACAAACCCCACCTTGGCACGTTCAGAGTCAAATTCAGTGGGGTGTAGGGCAAATCGAATCTGGCACTGATTCACGAATCCTCGACAGGCTTGAGGATCGCCATCGTAGAGAGGCGGAGCAGGAATATGTGGACCAGAGGTGGAGGGCTGGGTAGCCTTGGCAGCAGCCGCTTGCGGAGGAGGTGCCGGCAGGGGGGTCGCTGGTGTCAACAAGGAGAGCTTTTCCAAGATCGCCTCCAGCGTGTGTCCCACGTAATTCTGCCGGGCTTCATACGCCTCCATGCGGGAATGCAGGCCCCGAAAGGCCCTGCCGAAATCTGGCTGAGCTTCCTCAGAGGAATCCATGGCCCGAAAATAATGTCAGGGAACCGGGAGTTCCCTCTGGGGAGTTGTCCGGATATAGGAGGAAGCCCCTCAGGAGGGATCAGGATCGTGGTATCCAGGGATTCAGCAGAAGGGGTAATAAAGTTCAGGCAACAGGTCAAAAGGCAGGCAGAATATAAACAGAGTCCAAAGTCCAGGCAGGGGGTCAACAACAAGAGATCAATCAATAGAATACTCAGGGATAACAGCAACAGGGAACCCAGGAATCTAATCAGGAACAAGATCCTATTTTCGGGCGCCATCTTGGCGCCTCAGGCGTCCTTTTAAAGGGGTTTTTTGGCGCCCTTGCGTCGGCGTCAGCACGTCTGCGACCAGCGCGCTGCGCCTGCGTCCGTCGCGCCGTTGTGACGTTTTCGCGCCTGCGCACTTGCGCGCAGGTGTCTCTGCGCCGGCGCCGCTACCCACGTGGCGGCCATGGGCGCCGCCATTTTGGGAGCGGTGTCGGAAGGAATAGCTGCGCCGCCCGGAGCTCCTGGTCCTGCTCCGGGCGGCGATCGTGACACATATACACACCGCTATATTTACTACTTTTAAAGAAAACAATAGCAGATTATATTCATCACTAAACAATAAATAACAAATAATATTAATATATTAATCTTTAGCAAATTCTTTATAGCAACTGGATTTACTTACATTCAGGCCATTTTTTGTGACAGTAATCTGTTGGGGCTGTACAATATATTAAATATTAGGTTTGGAAGGTTCCTCTGGTTTTTTTGTACTGTAGACATGTTGTGGTGGCTTCTTGGGGTATAGTCTACTTGTGTGTCATTACATAGTTACATAGTTGCATAGTTAAATTGGGTTGAAAAAAGACCCAAAAGTCCATCAAGTTCAACCCCTCCAAATGAAAACGTAGCATCCATACACACACCCCTCTCTACTTTTAATTAAATTCTATATACCCATACCTATACTAACTATAGAGCTTAGTATCACAATAGCCTTTGATATTATGTCTGTCCAAAAAATCATCCAAGCCACTCTTAAAGGCATTAACTGAATCAGCCATCACAACATCACCCGGCAGTGCATTCCACAACCTCACTGTCCTGACTGTGAAGAACCCCCTACGTTGCTTCAAATGAAAGTTCTTTTCTTTTAGTCTAAAGGGATGGCCTCTGGTACGGTGATCTACTTTATAGGTAAAACGGTCCCCTGCTATTTGTCTATAATGTCCTCTAATACTTGTAAAGTGTAATCATGTCCCCTCGCAATCGCCTTTTTTCCAGAGAAAACAACCCCAACCTTGACAGTCTACCCTCATAACCAATTTAGTTGCACGTCTCTGCACTCTCTCCAGCTCATTTATATCCCTCTTAAGGACTGGAGTCCAAAACTGCACTGCATACTCCAGATGAGTCCTCACCAGGGACCTATAAAGAGGCATAATTATGTTTTCATCCCTTGAGTTAATGCCCTTTTTTATGCAAGACAGAACTTTATTTGCTTTAGTAGCCACAGAATGACACTGCCCAGAATTAGACAACTTGTTAAACATTGGTAACTGCTGCGTTGCATAAGCAGAAGTGACACCTGCACCACTGGTACACCACACCAGCAGAGTGCAACCCATTTGCAACAGTGCAACAGATTTATTATACCCTAAAACTGCTAAAAATCCAAATCCAAAAAATACGCCATCTCAAACCTCTCAAGGTCATGTATTAGTCAATGGCAGATGTCCCTTAAACTGTTTCTTGACATTGTGATCTGCACTGGATAATCCAAAAGTCTGCGTTTTCATCCAATAATTTAAAAAGTCAGGTTTTTGCAGCAAATATTTGATAAAATCCAGTTTTAGGAGTATCTAATGTACGATATGAATTGATGCTCGATTTTGACGCAAAGTTTTGTCGCTCTGATTTTTTCGAGAAAAATGATTGATAAATGAGTTCAATTAGTGGAAGGGAGTTTGGTCGACTTTGTTTTCATAAAAAACTGAGATTAATTCAAGTTTTAGTAAATCAGCCTCAATCAGTCCCAGCTTTATGTGGAATGCTCCCTAGATAGACATTCCCCTGCATTGGAACTTTGTCCAACCTGATGCTTCTTCTGTTCCTCATGTATCCTTTTCTTTGAGGTGTTACTACAGGTAAGGAATCTGTTATCTGAGAACCTGTTATCCAGAAAGCTCCAAATATTGGAAAGCTTGTCTCCTATAGACTCCATTTTATCCAAATAATCCAAATTTTGTAAAATTATATCCTTTTCTCTGTAATAAAACAGTACTTTGTACTTGATCAAAACGAAGATATAATTAATCCTTATTAGAAGCAAAACCAGCCTATTGGGTTTATTTAATGTCTACATGATTTTCTAGTAGACTAAAGGCATGACCTAAATTACAAAAGATACAATATCTGGAAAAGCCCAGGTCCTGACCATTTTGGAGAACAGGTCCCATACCTGTATATCATAAGGCCTGAGTTCATGTCTGCATAATTTTTCTTTTATTTGCTAGTAAGTGTGTTTAGACAAAACGTGGAATTTTGGTTTTAGCATGGATGCTGATACTGTTAAATTGGGTTGCAACACCTTACCCATTAACAACACAGCTGGGTTGTATTTCATACCTGTCATGATATATTATAGTGCTATTTGTTGGTCAAGCCCAGTTTGAGCTACTTTGACAAAAGTCTTTTTAACTGTCTGGTCCCTGGTCCCATTTATTGGCAGAAGTGTTAATAATATCAATAAAAGTCCTAATGATGTCATGACTTGCAAATAGTACATGGTCAGAAGCTAGTTCATGTGTCATGTCTTGCAAAACCTCATAGTGCTTAATTGTCTGGCGGAGCACCTTGTTATAAGAGGAAAAGTAATCTATCACCATTAGCTATAAATGTTCATAAATGTAAATGTAAGTGATGTGTGGGTCCCTCCCTCAGCAAGTGCCCGCCCGCATCCGACTTCCGAGTTCCCTTTATATACCTGCCCCCCCGTCAATGATGCCAGAAAAGGGGCGAGCAGGCACGCAGCAATAAAACCGGTAGCCCGCACTCGCTCTCCACCCGCAAAAAGGAGTGCGAGGTCGGCCCGAACCCGTGCAATCTGTGGGTAAACCTACGGGTATCGGGCCGGTCCGCACATCACTAGTAAGTAGTGTTTCCTTCCACACTACATTAGCATTCTGGCTTGCACTTTCAATCTGTGCATCTCTTGTGCAACATGTAGTATTTTAATTAATACGTGACCTGCAAAAATCACGTTTTTAAAAAAAACTGTTGTAGCACAGTGGATAGGAGGTCATCTAACAATGCAGGGCATGTGTGTAGCAGTATAGTGAGCAAAAAATGCATGTGATTTTGCCCTGCCAAAGTAGAAACAAGGTGCAATGAAAAAAATGGCCATAAACTTTAATGTAGTTTGCTACAAAAATGACGCACAACAAAAAAATTGTAACAAGCCAAAATAGTTGCAGATTTTTGTCAGTTTTGCAAATTTTTCAGAAAAGTTTGAAAGCAAAGATGACAGCCTTCAAACTTTGCTGAAGGCATGCTCCCAGTCCATCTTTATAGGCATTTGCCTGTAATCCAGCTGAGATCCATGAGAGCACTGGAGCAAGCACTAGTGCTTATTTTAGTTTTTGAAAAGCATCCTGCTGATCTAAGTTCCACAGCTACACAGCATCTTTGAAAGTAGGAGCTTGAGAGGTGTGGAATGTGAAATGTACTGTGCAAGACAGACTACAGTCGGCTGCAGCGGGGCACAATCTGCTGGGGGCCCTGCGGGGGTGCGGACCCTGGTCCAATCGCACCCCCTGCTCAGTTACATCATTGTTTATGACTCTTTGTAAGATGGCATTATGTTCCTTTTTAAAATGATCATATCATCAGCACTAATAATAACAATACCTTCATTATCTCCAAATGATTGCAAATTATTTTGCTGAAACACTTCACTTTCAGATCTGATGCCAAATGGTAGCTGATGGGATTTATACTTTCTCTACGTAGTGTTAGGTGCACAAATCAAATTCATTAAATTCACTGTCAAGCTTAAGCTGCCAGAATCTATAATTTTTCAATCTAGGATAGTAAAAGCTTTTTTTGATTAAGATTTATTAAGGTTTGAGTTTTCAAGGTTATTTTTGAGTCAAAATTAGATTTTTCAGGTTTATATTAGGGATGCACCAAATCCAGGATTTGGTTCGGGATTCGGCCTTTTTCAGCAGGATTCCGATTCAGCTGAATCCTTCTGCCAGGCTGAACCGAATCAAAATCCTAATTTGCATATGCAAATTAGAGATGGGGAGGGTAATTGCGTGACTTTTTGTCACAAAACAAGGAAGTAAAAAATATTTTCCACTTCCCAAATCTTTGAAATAGGATTCAAAATAATGGATTCGGTGCATCCCTAGTTTATAATATTAATGCTTCAGAAACAAGAAGCAATTCTATTATCTTCTTTAATTTTTCTACAACTACTGCAGGCATAGCAAAGTGCCCTCTATAGTTCTACTAAACTGGGCAGTAAATGCTATAATTGAGGGCATAGGATTTTCAAAAGGTATTGTGTTTGCATATTTTTAGACTATATACAGTATATAGTCTATAGAACCCCTCTCAGCCTGCATAAAAATGGACTCCACTTTCAATGAAAAAGACAACAGTGGTATGTCTTTCATTTCCCAGGAACATCTGAGTACTGGGGTGTTTTCTGAACAAAGATTTTTAGTGTAGCAGTATTCAGTTGTATGCAAGTAAATCAAATGTGAAAAACTGGCTGTGCAAAAATTTTGCTAATTTGAATGCATGTAACTGCTCAATACTGATTACTGGCAACACCAAATTGGTTGGATTAGCTCGTTCAGCCTTGAACTTCATGGGCAGATGTGTCCAGTCATGAGAAAAGGTATTTAAGGTGGCCAATTGCAAGTTGTGCTTCTGTTTGACTCTCCTCTGAAGAGTGACAGCGTGGGTTCCTCAAAGCAACTCTCAAAAGATCTGAAAACAAGCATTGTTCAGTATCATGGTTTAGGGGAATGGCTACAAAAAGCTATCTCAGAAGTTTAAACTGTCAGTTTCAACTGTAAGGAATGTAATCAGTAAATGGAAGGCCACAGGCACAGTTGCTGTAAAACCCAGGTCTGGCAGGTCAAGAAAAATACAGGAGCGGCATATGTGGAGGATGGTTACAGACAACCAAAAGATCGCCTCCAAAGACCTGCAAGAAAATCTTGCTGCAGATGGTGTATCTGTACATGGTTTTACAGTTCAGCACAATTTGCACAAAGAACATCTGTATGGCAGGGTGATGAGAAAGAAGCCCTTTCTGCACTCAAGCCACAAACAGAGTCGCTTGTTGTATGCAAAGCTCATTTAGACAAGCCACAGACATTTTGGAACAAAGTGCTTTGGACTGATGAGATAAAAATGTAGTTATCTGGTCATAATAAAAAACACTTTGCACGGTGGAAGAAAAACACTGCATTCCAAGAAAAACACCTGCTACCTACTGTCAAATTTGGTGGAGGTGCCATCATGCTGTGGGGCTAGTTCATTGATTTGAATCAAGGGTCGGATGAATTCAACCCAAAATCAACATATTCTTCAGAATAATGTTCAAGCATTAGTCACAAAGTTAAAGTTACGCAGGGGTTGGATATTCCAACAAGACAATGACCCTAAACACACTTCGAAATCTACAAAGGCATTTATGCAGAGTGAGAAGTACAATATTCTGGAATAGCCATCAGTCCCCCGACTTGAATATCATCAAAAATCTATGGGATGATTAGAAGCAGGCTGTCCATGCTTGGCAACTATCAACTTTAACTGAACTGGAGAGATTTTGTAATGAAGAATGGTCAAAAATACCACCATCCAGAATCCAGACATATATCAGCTATAGGAGGTGTCTAGAGGCTGTTATATTTGCAAAAGAAGGCTCAACTAAGTATTGATGCAATATCTCTGTTGGGGTGCCCAAATTTATGCACCTGTCTAATTTTGTTGCATATTTTCAGTTATCCAATAAACTTTATGTCACTGCTGAAATACTATTGTTTCCATTATGCATGTTATATATTAAAAATATTAAAAGGACGTTTGAAAGCTCAGCCAATGATAAACAAAATTCCAAAAAATTAAGAGGGGTTCCCAAACTTTTTCATATCACTGTATGTACATTATTTTTTTAAGGTGACACTATTGGAAAAGACAACAGTGAGACTACAGTTCAATTAGCATGTTAAGTACAGTCACATTCTTTTCATCTTTAGAATATAAAAGCATTGTGGGAGGAAAATCAAAGCTTTCATTTTAGCAGACAAATGAAGAGTCCTTGCCTCTAGTGACTAATCCACAGCCACTGAGCGTAAAAAATCCATCCCTTGTGTGCAACCTTCATCGCATAACAGTGATTTATATATGCTTATAAAATGTCAGAAAATTCATTGCAATTCTCTGTAAAAAAATTGACCTCTCATGTTGATGTATTGGCCCATTGCTGAAGATGTTACTGCGTTAGCAGCATTAAATAGATAACAATTCTTACCGTCTGGTTTATAGTCTATCTTTCCAGCTAAATCAGATGCTACACCTGCCTGTGTTCCTAAATTTGCTGTTAAGGGCATATTTATGATGGTATTGAAAATATTTTATATACAAAAAGGTGGAAAATTAAAGCTTTGTTGTTTTTCTTACAAGTAAATCACAATAACAGTAAAGGAGTTTATTTGTATGCTATTATTATAGATTCTAAAAATTGCATAACCCATAAGTCATTAGGACAAACTGATGAGCAGGGAGCAGGGACCTCGATTCTGGGATGGCACTGGATGTGATTTACTTAGACTTTGCTAAAACATTTGATACACTGCCACACAAAAGGTTACTAGTTAAATTAAGGAATGTTGGCCCGGAGCAAAGTATTTGTACCTGGATAGAGAACTGGCTAAAAGATAGACTAAAGAGTTAAATGGAACATTCTCTAATTGGACCAGTGTTGTTAGTGGAGTACCGCAGGGCTCTGTACTAGGTCCTTTGCTTTTCAACTTGTTTATTAATGACCTGGAGATGGGCATTAAAACTTTTTCTATTTTTGCAGATGATACTAAATTGTGCAGAACTATAGGTTCCATGCAGGATGCTGCCACTTTGCAGAGTGATTTGTCTAAGTTGGAAAACTGGGCAGCAAACTGGAAAATGAGGTTCAATGTTGATAAATGCAAGGTTATGCACTTTGGCAAAAATAATATAAATGCAAGTTATACACTAAATGGCAGTGTGTTGGGAATTTCCTTAAATGAGAAGGATCTACGAGTTTTTGTAGATTATAAATTGTCTAATACTGGGCAGCGTCATTCTGTGGCTACTAAAGCAAATAAAGTTCTGTCTTGCATAAAAAGGGCATTAACTCTAGGGATGAAAACATAATTTTCTTTATAACCTTATAGGTCCCTGGTAAGGCCTTATCTGGAATATGCAGTGCAGTTTTCCATTCCTTAAGAGGGATACAAATGAGCTGGAGAGAGTGCAGAGATGTGCAACTAAACTGGTTAGATGGATGGAAGACTTAAATTATGCGGGTAGACTGTCAAGGTTGGGGTTACTTTCTCTGGAAAAAAGGCGCTTGTGAGGGTACATGATTACACTTTACAAGTACATTAGAGGACATTATTATTAGCAGGGGACCTTTTTACACATAAAGAGGATCACCGTACCAGAGGCCACCCCTTCAGTCGAGAAGAAAATAACTTTCATTTGAAGAAATAAAAACTGTGTAAATACATAGGCTGTGCAAAATAAAAAATGTTTCTAATATAGTTAGTTAGGCAAAAATGTAATGTATAAAGGCTGGAGGGACTGACTTTGTAACATAATAGCCAGAACTCTACTTCCTGCTTTTCAGCTCTTTGTTGACTGGTTACCCTGGTTACCAGGCAGTAACCAATCAGAGACTTAAGGGGGGCCACATGGGTCATATCTGTTGCTTTTGAGTCTGAGTTGAATGCTGAGGATCAATTGCAAACTCACTGAACAGATATGTACCATATGGCCCCCCTTCAAGTCGCTGACTAACTCAGAGTTATAGAGCTGAAAAGCAGGAAGTGGTGTTTTGGCTATTATGTTAGACATCCAGTCACTCCATCCTTTATACATTACATTTTTGGCTAACTAACTATATGAGAAACATTTTTTTATTTTGCACAGCCTATCTATTTACATAGGTCTTATTTTCAAACTGAACTTTTCCTTTAAGAATGGTTTGGATGATTTCTTGGACAGACATAATATCAAAGGCTATTGTGATACTAAACTCTATAGTTAGTATAGATATCGGTATATATAATTTATGTGAAGGTATGGAGGGATGTGTGTATGGATGCTGGGCAGGGGCGATTCTTGCCATTATGCCGCCCCCACCCCTCCCCACAGTACTCACCTTTACAGCGCCGTAGAGGGCAGGGGCGGTCCACGTCGCTTAGTGCAGAGAGTGCAATTGTGCTCTCTGCACTAGAAGAGCCGAATTTCACGGTCGAAAACTGGAAATTTGGCTCTTAGTTACCAGGAGCAGCATTTTTGCTATGTAACATTTAAATGTTGCAAAACTGTATTTTGAATTACTGAGCTGCCAGACTCAAACACCAGAGACATGAACATTCAACTTTAAGGGTAAGGCCAGACGAAGAGATTCGGGGAGGTTTTGTCGCCTTGTGACTAATCGCCACGTCTTTTGCGCGACTATCTCCCCGAACTGCCTCAGCGTTTTTCTCCATAGGCTACAGCGCAAAGTCGCCTGCGCTAATGCACACGCGGCGAGGCGTTTTCAATAGTCGCCCAAAGTTGCCTCACTGATCAGAATCTCCTCGTCTGGCCTTACCCTTAAAGTTGAATGTTCGTGTCTCTGGTGTTTGAGTCTGGCAGCTCAGTAATTCAAAATACAGTTTTGCAACATTTAAATGTTACATGTCTCAGCAGCATCGCTGGAGTATTAGCATCTATTGTATCAATTCTAACAGCTGCCTGTAATGAAACCCAGAGATTCTGATCAGCAGGGACAAAGATAAGAAATGTATCAACTAAATGTATACATTTATAACAGTTTACAGGGTTGGCATCCCGCCCCCCCCTCCGAGAGCTGCTTTAGAAGGTGAAAAATTACACTTCAATATAAGAAAAACACATAGAAAATAGAAAGTAATTAGAAAAAGTCATTATTTGTGGCGAACTATCTGAAAACAGCTAGTTGTTTGAAGGTGAACAACTCCTTTAAGTCTTCTTAACAGTCATATTTCCTATACAGTTTTACATAATATAACACATTTGTCCTTGATTGGGTGCCTACAACTGGAAAGGATGGGTAAGGAAGGAAAGAGACCTCCAACATAAACAGTTACGAGTGGTCATTTACTTCACTGTATTGCCACAGGCGGTTGCTCAGTTTTGGGTGCAGAGACCTGTCGTTTGTCCCACGAATACACAGATGACTGTATAGTTAGTCATTGCTGTATTGGGGAAGGGGGGCCTAAGCCCAACCTGTAAACCCCCTAAGGAGCAGATGATCGATTTTTAATTCAGTACTCAATGCAAAACTACAGCATACCTGGTGGGCAAATGCTTGTTAAATGACCACTAAGAGGCACACCCTTGCACCCCATAGCTTTCTAATACTTGCGCCCTGAGGATCTATAAATTGCCCCTACAGAGTTCATCTTTTTATTTACATTGGAGCCAATGAATAGTCAAAAGCATGCATTTTATATTTTATAGTAGCAACACAAAAAAACTAGCATGCCATTCCAATATATCCATGCTATTAAAAAAAAGCATAAATATGTTATCATGGTCTATGTAAGTTTTTAATGAAGTATCTGTAGATCCAATATTAAATGGACTTATTGTTTGACAGCTGAGTTGTAACTTGCATTTTACAATACAAGTGACCAGATGCCAGTTGCCCTTTCTACATCCAGGCAAATGAATTTCAATTGAATAGCAGCACTGAAAAAAAACACATCACATTAGCAAATGAATAGCTATTTAGATTATTTTTGAGTATAAATGGTCTTGCTGCCGCGCAGAAAATATCTGCTTGGCAATTTCTGATGTGCAACAAGCAAAGAATTAAACAGTCAAATGTTACATTTTGCATTAATGTAGTCCACTTGTTTCTGACTAAATTAACTTACTTCCACTGGTCTCCACTAAGGTAGTGAATGGAAATATTTGTAGTGAAAAAGAAGTACTGATAATTTTGAAAAATAATAATACTGTATTGTATACTGAATATACTGTATAGCAATAGATTGATGTGCTTTAAAGTGGCTGACCATTTGCATGAACAGGTGTGTAAGGTTTTAAGTTGAAAATGGAATAACACTGGTCCCCTAAAACATCATGTCTGCAGTTAAGAAAAAAACCCTGATTATACTGTATCTGTGACAAAACAAAATGATCAAACCTTTTTAAGTAGAAAATTGCTCCCTATATTCCAATGTTGATTAAAGTTCTATGAGAGGCATCCATTCTGGTTATGACCCTGTACATATGATAAGATTCAGTTAGGTCTTTGACTTGATCCTTTCTCTACTCTCTGCTCTGCATCCAAATGAAGATATGATGCAGGCGGTGTAAGTATGTATGGTGCATGTTACTGGTTTAATTAAGCACGGCCTGTGGAATTATGCATGGGGCATGGAAGGTGTTAGTATTATTTATAAATTATTTCTGTTGATGCAAGTAAAGACGTGGATTTATGGTGCCAATGTGTAAATGACTGATACTATTGAGTGTTTATTGGGTATTTATTGGGTGCCCTGTGTTTAAAACAGGCAAATAATACTGTATAATATTTATTATATGCATGGTTTAAACATTCATAATTAACATAACATGGATCAGATAAATGCATGTGTAAGAATGCATAATGAACTATTTACCAATATGGTGCATGTTTCCTGCATTGAGCAGCACAGAGATAGTAGAATGTATATTTATAGATCAAGATACAAATCTAGGGCAAAAGCTGAACAAAAGGGGTTATGCAATTTTATACTGAACAGGCTATGACATCATGTTCCGTTTTACAATTATTAAAACGAGGCAGTAGGCTTTGAACGGGATAACCCCTTTAAAAACTGGACTGTCCAGTTCAAAACCAGACAGGTGATGACCCTATACATAACTATAACATCATATACAGTCTGAATTGGTAAAATATAAAGTCTTTAATAAGCTGTAAGAACATTCAAATTGAACATCAAATAGTATGGCAATCTTTTATGAAAGGACACATTAGCCAGTTTTCATTTGGAGATTACCGTTCTTGCTCAGCTTTTCACCATCAATAGTCAGAATGACAAATATTCATGTTATAATGCCAATGTAAAAAACCTTCTTTACATGAAAGAATGCAATATTAGAGTAACTACAGTACTTCTGTTGGGCCACACAATAATACACAATTTATACAATAATTACTTATATACATGTATTTAAAACTCTAAAGAAATCCCTCCACCTGCCACTGGACACTTGTGGCTTAATCTGGTGGAGCACCTGAAGGGAAGAAGGGGGTCACCAAAGGTTGGGGCAGTCCAGTGGCTAGGATTGCCCTTAAAGGAGAATTCAACCCTTAATTAAAAACAAAACCCTACCCCCAACCCTACATAGACCCCCTCCCTGCTCCATCCCAGCCTAGCTGCTAATCCTGGTAAATGCCCCTAACTCTTTACTTACCCCTCAGTGCAGATTCAGGGTATCAGAGTTAATGGGCGCCATCTTCTTCTCTTCGGTTATCTTCAGAATGAGAGCAGTGTATCGGCACATGCGTAGTTGGAGCAATCTTCCATTTCAAAACAACTGCACATGCACTGAAAGTCACGGAAATTGCTGAAGTGAAGGAAGAGCACCTGAAGATTACCGAAGTGCCAGAAGATGGTGCCTGTGAACACAATGCCCTGAATCTGCACCGAGTGGTAAGGAAAGAGTTAGGGTTAGTTCAGTTTATATTACAGCATGTATAATAACTTTCCTGTGTTCTCTCTTAGCAGGGACAGGTGACAGACTGAGAGAGCTGTTTGTGTTTACATGGTTTAGGAAAAAATACTCCTTTATAAATACTGGGCGAATTTGCATCTGGGCAGTAACCTAATGCAACCAATCAGTGATTAGGTTTTTTTCAGCAACTTGCAGGGAAAAAATGAAAATAAATATTTGATTACTTGCTATGGGTTGCTGCCAGGTGCAAATTTGAGCAGTGTTGATAAATGTTGATAAATTTCATTAATATGTCTTACCATTAGAGGCTCAAAAGGTGTTGAGGCATGTTAAAAACTCGAATGGTATCTTATTTAAGAAAAAAATTTAATGTGAAAAAAATGATTCTGTGAGTTTGATTTTCTGAAAACTCGAATATATAGAGTTTTTGGCAAAAATAAAAACGCGAATAACTCTTAATTATTTGAGTTTTTTAAACCAAAAATGTGAGTTTTGACCAAAAAAAATACAACTCGAATATTTGAATTTTCATGGAAAACACAACTCGAACCTGAATAAATCTGCCCCTAAGGGTAGAACTCCAAGATCGTTTTTCATCGGATTGATGCCCGGTGACAAAAACGCACGTGACAAGTCAGCTGGAGATGCAGACGTCAAGATTCTAATTGGACTGAATGAAAAGTTGCAGGCAAAAAGTACATTACATCCGACGTGACACGATTTTTGGATGTAAATGCAGAAAGCAACGTCTTTATCCTTCAGTCGGACCATGTAGTTGTTACCTCCAACTTTTCATTCAGTCCAATTATATCTTGACACATGAGACTTCATCCGACTTGTCACGTGCGTTTTGTCGCCGGGTGTTGATCTGACGAAAAACACTTGTGGAGTTCTACCCTAAAACTCAAATTTATGTCACTTTTTATTAAACCAAGCTCGACCAAACTCACACAATTTTATCTTATTTATCAATAAAATAAATAAAAAAGTCAGGTTATGAAAAGGCTCAGGCAGCACAGATACTGTATCTTTAAATTCTAAACGGAACATCTACCATTGACTTCTACATGACTTCAGCAGGTTTTGATAAGGCAGATTTTCAGATTCTGACTTTTAGCAGATTTGGGGTAAAATACATCTCGAAGAATTTGACTTTTTTTTCCTCTAAAAAATTGAGTTTTTTCCCAATAAACCTTGACCAGAAAAATAGAGGTTTAGTAAATAACCCCCATAATGTTGGACTGCCTAAATGTAGGGATATCATTACTCATAGAACAGCAAAGCCAATTTGATGGACGCTGGTGATAGACTGCAGTGCTGATATTTGTGGTATTACAGCAAAGCAATTAAAAAAAGGTATTAACATCAAACGATGCTGGCCAGCCTAAATGTACATAAGGAGACTGAACTTTTTAGGGGATGTGGAGATGAGGGCATGCACACACACACACACACACACACACACACACACACACACACACACATATATATATATATATATATATATATATATATATATATATATATATATATATATATATATATATATACATGTTCATGCTACTGATCTCCTTTGATTATGAGCGTTGTATTTACAAGGGGTGTTTATTGAAGTATTAAACTATAACAAAATGGTTCTTGTGCTCTTTCTCAGTATTATCTTTACAGTGTTAAAGTTGACCTGTCACCCAGACACAAAAATCTGTATAATGAAAGTCCTTTTCAAATTAAATATGAAATCCAATTTCTATTTTTTATTAAAGCATTCATAGCTGTTGTAAGTTCATTTAAAAATCTCAGCTGTCAATCAAATATTGTCTGCCCCTCCTCTTTGCCCTGCATAGAGGCGGGGCAGACAATTACTTTCACTTTCCATTCAGCACTTCCTAGATGTCACTGCTCTCCCCACATTCCCAAATTCTCTTTACCATTTAATTGTGTAGCTAGGGCATGGGAATGGACATCGGGTCCTCCATTCTGGTGCACATACAAGATTCTGAGATGATGCAAGGCTTTCCTTAAAAACAGTGTCCACAAAATGGCTACTGCCTGTTTGCTATCATTTTGAATTCCCAGACTGAAGGAAACAAGATTAAAATAATTTATATAGTGTAATTAAAGTTCATTTTGCTTGACTAATGTGATAAAATAGAATTTTGAATATTTTTTTTGGGTGACGGGTCCCCTTTAAGCTGGATATCTGCTATATGAAATGAATGATATAATGTACTTAAAGTGTTTTCAGCTGCTTATTTGACCAAACAAGTTTTTGTGTATGTGTGTGTAGGCAACATTGTTTGAAAGAATGAAATAATTATGAGTTTGGTACATCCTTATTATACACAGATAAACCTGAATTCCATGCCACATATTATTGTAAATGAGAAAATTATGGTTGCAGTAGTTATATGGGTGCAGTAATGGGTTTTTCATTTTTTTTACATAATTCTTTCTATTCTGATTTAAAAAGTTTTAAAAGAGTTTAAAAGAATATTTTAAATAAAATGTCATAAAATGTATTGTTATCTAGAGTCTGCCGTCTTTGAAAATGCTGTAAAGAACTGACTAACCTAGCCTGTCTCATGCCTGCTGTATTGCTTATAGACTCCTTAATGCCAAGGCTAACTTATTTGGCTGGAAGCATTAGGATTATTAATTATGTAATTCAAGAATTTAATATCAAGGAAAACAAAAATTGCTCAGTTTTTACACTTGAAACAATTACACTTCATTATTGAAGGATTTGATGAATTTTTAAACAGTATTACATAAAAACATAATTATATGGTTCCTGTGCTTTTGTAAATAATCCTCTTGAACAATTTTCAGCTAAAGTGTTATAGAACAGTACTGCACTAGTTCTTATAGTTCTTGTATGGAAATTATTGACTTTTTTGTGTGCTTCAATTGAATTGAATTTGATACACTTTTGGAACACAGTGGAGCCTACGGGAACAGCCAGTAGATACTGACTGCATACATTCATAGAATTTATACAGCTCTACAACCATTTCACACATCCATTGAAAAAAAATAATTTCTTCTAGTAAACTCATAAATCATCTATACTGATGTTTTCAAGTGCTCTGAGAAATAAAATACATTGATGGGTTAGTGAGTCATTTAGAGACAATTCTATGCCATCACATTTCAGTTTCTTTTGACACAAAACCATAATTGGATTAAAAAACACTTTCATATTAAATATGTGAATAGCTTTAAGTTTGAGAACTGCCTTAGACACAAAATGCTACTGTATATTATTCATCATGTAGCCAACATACAGGTACACAAAACATAGTGATAATTGAGAACCTGCAGTACCAGGCTTTCGTCATTATAGAAACGTATTTACTGGCAAAATAGATAAGTCCGCCACCCTGATCACATTAATTACTCAATGAAAATCAATACAATGTTACCCAGACCT
Source organism: Xenopus laevis (assembly GCF_017654675.1). Lineage (NCBI taxonomy): Eukaryota > Metazoa > Chordata > Amphibia > Anura > Pipidae > Xenopus > Xenopus laevis. Next base: position 102,201,085 of record NC_054373.1, read on the forward strand.
CACAGCAACAGACTAATTACAAACATAATCAAAATGCCTGAAATCATGGTAGTCAACAAAAGATAAATTACTTCCATAATTCTGAAAGAAATGAACTTAAGCATTCTACCTAAATTGCAGTCAAACCAAAGCAGGCCTGTGGTTAGCATATGATTTACCCAGAGAAACCATTAAACTTCTAAGGATACATCATTTTTCATGTTAGCAATGTCTATTATTTCTATAGTATAGCACTTCCAAAGAAAACTAGAGGACTCTAAGGATAACAGATTATTTTACTGTATGCACTCTCCTTTACCCAAGAAAATAACTTTAAAGATATGCCCAATCAAGTATACTAACACAAATGTAAGCACCTTCTAAGACTTAAGACAAAACTAAAGGAAGGGTGGTGAGATCAAAATTAGAGGTAAGTGAAGTTTTTTTGAGATGCAGACTATAATAAATATGTTTAGATGCACCAGAGCTTTAAATGGTTTGGCTATTACTAGTATCTGAAGAATACTATGACTGTGTAAAAATATTCTGCAAGCATGATATCCAATATGCAGATATTTTCAGATCTATTCAGCAAATTGAATAGTATAAAAAATGTTTATTCTTGAGACTCTTGAGATGCTTGAATGGAATAAGTGTCAGGTATAGATATATAGTAGCAGAAGAGTGTGCCAAAGCAAGAAGCCAGGAACAAGAAAAGTCAAGGGCTGAAAAGGAAAACTAGGCATTCATAACAGGAACAGCCCCAGAGGTATAAACAATTCATCCCCAAAAAACAGTAGCAGGTTTTGCAACTGCTAATCCTGGGTGCATGCTGCTATGTATGCCATGACCATTACATGATATGATGAACTGCATCTCTCCCAGTTTGGCTATAGAAGTTTGCATGTGAAAACACATATGTATATGACGTGTGGTGAAATTACCTTTAGAATGCAGATATGAACTTTATAGTACAGGTATAGGATCTTGTATCTGGAATGCTTTGGATCTGGATTTTACAGATTAAGGGGCGTAATTGGTGGAAGCACCAATCTTAACTTCATTGCAACCTGGGAATTGTATTGCTGTTTGGACCACGTGTATCTTTTTTTAACTTCATTTATGGTGTGATAGTAAGGGGTCCTTGAGGATCACTGCATATTCAAACTGGCATAATGCAAAAATCAAAAGGGGATTGCAAGGGGAAGTCAAGGGTATTGCTCTCTGTTCAAATGATCAATTAAATATTTTGACGTACTGATGTTGTTGTTTTAAAAAGGAAATACTTTACATGACAATTTATTATTGTTAGTTATTCAATATGCTAAATAGGCCAGAGACAGCTGAAGGGAAAAGGGAAATAAATTTTCAATGTCTGCAAAATATGATAAAAGTTAAGTAATGGGTCGTGCCAGTGTATGATAGCATGGCAAAAGGAATTGCGGAGGATGAATGTGCACGTAGCATGTGAAAAGTCCTCGAGTTGAGAGTGGGAAGAAGAAATGAGGGAGGATTGTGTAAATCGAAGATTCTGTCTCTAGGTTAATTTGGCAATTAAAGAAGTGATGTACAGAGGTGAGATATTGTTGCATGCTTTGTGTTTATTTGTTTAACATGTTTTACAGTAATACATTTAAGGTATTCATTAAATTGAGATAATCAATATACTTTCAAAAACACCTGTAATTAGTGACAGAGATTGATGTTAACTTCAAGGCAATAAACTTCTAATGAGCCTTTTCCTGGAAATTAAGCAGTTCCTTAAACATTTTATTTAACATCCTGTGATTAATAGACTGCCATCAAATAGGATCAATTGTATCCTAAAGTCCAATTAGTCTTGTTTTCAAGGTGGAATCCAACTTCTTTGAACTTTAGCACTTTTACAAATCTATATTTTGCTAGATGCACTGGTAAGTCATCACGCAGTCTTCTAATATCTCAATTCAGCTCTCAATTTATTCAAATCCAAAGTTAAAGAATTTTTTTGTGTGGTCAGCTACAGCACTACTGACCTTTGTGAATATATGGATTCTTTAATGAAGCCTTACACTAATATTGAACCAGATCAGTCTTCTTTAGAAATGTAATTTTCACTTTGCAGAGCATGCAAATGATTTATTCATTTTGGATATGATAATTTAATAATATATTCAATAATATAAACTATATAAGTACTGAATTACTGCATCTATTTTATTCTATCTATTCTGTTTATTTATTTTGTTTTGCTTGCCATAGGTGTTAGCTGACTTTACAAGGCACCTCATAGCTTCTCCATTGCACCCATGATTGGGGGAGATTATGGCGGAGCAAAATTAATTTTTGGTGGGGAGCAGGTTTGCAGGGCCCAACTCATTCCGATGATGTGCCCTGGTGCTTTGTTGTATTAGTTATTCATGTAATGGCCACTTTTACTAAAGGTCTTCAGTCATAAACAATATCACACAAAAGTTTTTCCAGGGTGATATCAAGTCAGGTTTAAATTACTGAGGAACAGAGGCCCTTAGTGAGAATTAGTTGGAAAAATCTGCTAAAAGTGAATTTCTTCTAGATGGATTATATTAGTTTGCATTGTGGCAGATTACACAAAATATAAACAGAAGAGGTTTTTGTTTATCAGTACCTCCAACCTTTGTTGCTTTTTGATACTTTGAATAGTTTGAGTCTGGATGCGTGGTTTTTGTTGAATTTTAACAACTATATGTCTAAACAAACTGTACTGCATTAAATATTAGCAACTATTGGTTCAGTGCTGAAAGTTAATGGTTAAGAAGCTGGTACCAATATCTTGTGCTGTACAATTCTCCTCCTGTTGCTAGCTTCTGAACTAAATGAGTTAACAGGGCACCTCTTCTGAGGAGGATTTTAAAGTGGGTAAAATTCTACATTTGTAAATATTAATCATTATAGTGCTATCATTTCCCAAAAACAAAAACAGAACGAAAACAGAATTCACAGACAGCTGTACATAATGGCACCAGTTTTATCTTGCAGCTGTCAACATTTCAAATTATAGCAAAGCTGAAATGAATGCACTATATAGAATTTGTAGGTTTTAATCATTATTTTTCAATTCACTTGACTTTTTTATCAGTGTTCTTATCTTATTGGAAAGATAAATCAAAGAATCTCTGCTAGGTGCTACTGTGCACTCATAGTACACATTACTGCTAGTTTTGGAACTCTCTGGAATTCTAAGGGAGGCCCATTTATTAAAGGTCCAATTTTAGTGCATTTAGAGCTTTTTGAAATCACGAATGCCATGAAAGTAATTAAAAGATCTGAATACAAGTACAAATGGAAAAAAACGTGGAACTATGAGCCAGAAAATAGGAAAACCTCTAAAAATGTGAGTTTTTTTCGACAATTACTAATGAAAAAATATCTGAAAAACTCTAAAAGTCTGAACGACTAAAAAAATGGTCCAATAGGATCAGTGCCACTCCCATTAACTTCTATAGCACCTCAATTGTTTTAACTTGCCAACTTTTTTTATTAGAGGTTTTTGTAGTTTTTGTATACTTCATACATCTTAACTTTTTAGAGTTTTAGTGAAGTTAGAAAAAAAGATATTTAGAGAAAAAATATGATTAATGAAAAAAAATTGATATCAGAATGTTAGTAAATTGGCCCCTAAAACATAAATGCTATGCATGCCTCTGCTGTGATATGATCATGGATGTGATAAGATGCATTAATGTTTATTTGTCTTTTGAGATGGTCATCTCAGTGTGGGCTGGTTTGTAGGTCCACATACACATACTAGACATAGCGATGGAATGTACACATTAAAAAAACAACTTCTTAATAATATTTTACCATTAGGACTCTAAGGGATAGATTTATCAAAATGTGAGATTAGAGTTTACTACAGAAAAACACACACTTTCTAATTCATTCCTATGGGGTTTTCAGAAGCCTATTTCTCAAATTGTGAACTCTAAAATTCAACAATTGATAAATATGATTCTAAAACTTCTAAAAAATCTTCTAAAAATCCCATACGAATGAATAGAAAGTGGGTGAATTTTTGATAAATATGCCTCTATGAGATTCTTTGGTGCACAGGCATTAAGGCTCCATAAGATGTAAGTTCATTAGTTGAGTTGGATGTCTTTTGGGTGGTTTGGGGCATTTTAAATATATTTAATTATGCTTCTTAAAAAGCATAGTAGCATGAACCATAGTGTATGTTTTCTTTAAGTGGCACTAATAAAAAATAAAGTTATATTCAAAGCCTGACCTTTTGGTCAAAATCAATGTCCTTTCTCAAGGAAAATGAAACAGAAAGTCAAAAAGGTCACTAATTGTGACCAAAATGTTGGTTTTAAATAACATTTTGAATTAAAATTTTAACACTATATTCAAAACCTGCGGAGTGCTATTCTTTTTGTTTTTACATCCTTGTGTTATCAGCATCCAGGTATTTAATATTTCGTTAAAAGCAAAAGTTTAAGCTCCCCTTGCAAAATTACATTTTGTGGAGTGAAAGGTAGTAAAAAAAACTATTGTAGCAATCAGCGAGTTAAAAAAGCAACATATCTGTCACAAACAAATTTGGACGTGGTAACACTCTCTTTGGCACAGATTGCAGCTTCTAAATGCCTTTTGTATACAGTTAAGAGTCTTTCAATTCTTATTCTAGGAATTTTTGCCCATCCTTTCTTGCACATCACTTCTAATTCCAATATCTTCTTGGATCTTCTCTATTGACAGATTTTCAATTATGTTTAAATCAGGGGATTGTGAGGGACATTTTTAAACCTTCATCTTATGGTGTCAAAAATTTTGAGGTATATTTAGGATCTTTGGGGGAAATGTAATAACATTTGCAAAGAGAACTAATGTGTGAATAAGATTAGCATGTTGCAATGTAATATTCTTCATTACACTTTTATTGCATTGCAAATATTAATGATTCATAATTACTATCCTACTGTCATGTTAGAAGCAAAGTGTTCGCAAATGGAAAAATTAAAGGTAAAACATTTATTCACATTGCGAACAATTTTTCTGATAGTGACCAATATTACATTTCCCCATTTGTCTTGTTGTAGGAACCATCTCATTTTCAGCTGTTTCACTGACTGTTTCACATGACTGTTTCACACATGTGAAATCATGGGTCACCTGTGATATTTTTGTGTGCTGTGGGTGACCCATCATTTTTTTCCTAAAGGCCTTGTTTACCTCAGGGATTGATTATTGTGGTGAGATCACAGGTTGAGGCTTCCTTATGATGACTCTTCCATTTTTGTGCAAGCAATGCTGCATCCTGTACCTGTCGGCCACACTTTCTGAGGTTTTGAGGTCATATGGGGGTTGCCTTTGCCTTTTTGACCAACATATCTAGTCCAAAGGGTTGTCACATGCCACATTTACTGTTGTCCTCCTTTCTATGTTTTAATTTATATTGAAATAAAATATAACTGTGCATTAACATTTGCAAATATGATTCCTGCAGTAGTCATATAGTACTTTTCACTTACAAAATAAACTAAACAAATAATATGACCAGTGCTGTCCATACCTTTGCATTCAGCTGTACAGTATATCTATTATATATCGATCTATCTATCTATCTATCTATCTATCTATCTATCTATCTATCTATCTATCTATCTATCTCTCTCTCTCTCTCTCTCTCTCTCTCTCTCTCTCTCTCTCTCTCTCTCTCTCTCTCTCTCTCTCTCTCTCTCTCTCTCTCTCTCTCTCTCTCTCTCTCTCTCTCTATCTAATTATCATCTGTATGCTGATGATACACAAATATTTATCCACCCCTTCATTAACAGCTGAAACAGAGGTTCAAATCTCTAACTGCCTCCTAGCTATCTCAAATTAGATGAACCAGCGCCACCTCAAACTCAACCTAACAAAAACTGAACTAATCATCTTTCCACTTAAGCCTGGTCCTAATCCCCTATTTACTATCTCTATTGATGGCATGTTCATTAATCCTGTCAACTCAGCAAGCTGTCTGGGGGTAATCTTTGACTCCTCTCTCTCCTTCACTGATCATATTAACAACACTGTCAAAACCTGTCACTTTTTCTTACACAATATTGCCAAAATCTGTCCCTTCCTTCACCTGCTACGGCCAAGACAATCATGCATGCTCTAACCCTATCCAGACTAGATTACTGTAACCTTCTACTAACTGGCCTCCCTTACTCCCATCTCTCCCCTCTACAGTCTGTATTAAACACTGCTGCTAGAATTATCCTCCTCTCATCCTCCTATCATCCAAAAGGGTACAGGTCCCTCCGCTGCTGAAGTCCTTATTATGGCTTCCTATAAAACAAAGAATAACTTATAAACTCCTCCTCATAAACTTCAAAGCCCTTCATTGCTCTGCACCTAACTACATCTCATCTCTTGTTTCTCTATATGTTCCTGGCCAAAACCTCCACTCCTCTCGGGGCAACCGCTTGGTTGTACCCCCCATTACTACTGTTGTTTCCCGTATCAAACCTTTCTCTCTTGCGACTCCTTATATTAGGAATGCCATTCCTGAATCTCTCAGGAGAGAATCCTCCTTCAGTGTTTTTAAAACGAAACTCAAAGACTATCTCTGGGAGAACCTGGATAACACTTGAACTGGGAACTGGCACTTATACTTATAATAATAGTTGATTTGCTTATGGGCATATGGGGTCCCCACAAACGTATGCTCCAAATGGGCATTTATTATATTTGCTTACAAACACCAGCTCATTTTTCTTACTGGTTTTGCTCAAACAGTTTATTAAGGAAAATTAAAAATGTTTTGTATGTTTTATTCTCCATTTCTTAGCTAGAGATACATAAACCGCAATGTAACTGCTGATTACTTGCTTTGCAGATGCAATTAAACACCTGCTACTGCCTAACTGAGCAAATCATTAAAATCAAATAGACATGAATATCTGTTCCTTTCATTATTCCTACCTCCTTAGTAGCTTTCTAAAATTTTGAAATTAAAGGAAGTAATTATCTGCTGGCTCTTAAAAGCACACACGCATACAATAAATAATTATATACGGTGGAATTTTAAAAAAACATTTGCCAAAAAATTAAGAAATAATTCAAGCATGGGCTTTTGCAGAAATTTTATCAGAAAAAAACCCATCTGGGACCCTAATATTATAGAGGAAATTTGAGAGAATGTGGAGGCTTATTCAAAAAATCCCCAAAAATTCTCCCATAAGTATGACTTATGCCTTAAATTGCTCAGAATTGGCCATTCTATAACTTACTAAAAGTTAACTTGATATTAAACCAACCCTTTAAATGCTAATGGGGATTTTTGTAGGTTGGAGGGATACGAAGTAACCTCAGATTCTGAGTTATGAATCATACAATCAAGATATCCAAGGGAAAAGCAAATCACCCCTATTTCAGCGTGCTACCACTCATTAAATTCGTAATAATGGTATTGATCTATAAGGTTTTAATGGGAGCACCAGGCATTCAGTTTTTTTCTTGGTGACTGCTGCACTGTTTTTTATATTCATTTTTATATTCACAACATTTTTGTAATGTTTTCTAAATGCCATATGGATACTTTAACTGAATATGTACCCTGTTCTATGTGGCTTGCATGCCTACTTATCTTTTTCTGGTTGATAGCGTATTGTAGACATTGTAATTGCACATTGTAAAGAACACTAGCCTTCATAATTGATTTCAGAGCCAGCTTTACTCATGGTAATCTGTGCCTAAAATTGCTAGCTTGGTTCCTGGGAATAGCAGAACATTATTGGATGAGAAAGACTAAAGGAAAACTTTTGATTGGATGTTACTTTCCCATAACCAGGTGGATATCTGAGGCTAGAAGGATAGAACTCAATATGCTCATTCTATGGCTTACTGTCGTTGCCAGTGACAGGCAGGTTCCCTTGAATATGCCCCATATGGTATGATCTTAAAGAGCAGTATATTTATTGTTACAATTTTTTTATTGGCTGTTCAATTGTAAGGGTTTGCCATTACTTGCCATCTATTATTGAAACCACACAGCACCAGCTTCTAGGTTTTATATGCATAATCTCTATGTTGAATTAGAAATACATTTATAAGATCTCAATACATTGAATAGTTGGGTGGTTTACTGAACTGTATCACAAATGTATTTTACAGTATTTGTAATATTTTATTTTGAAAAGGAACCTCTTTAGTGAAGTCCCAGTGTAATAAGTATTCCCAACAATCTTGTTTTGCTAGTAAAGAGGTGGTATATGTAGAGGTGGTATATGTGGTATATGTAGCAACTAACTAACAAAACACTGGAACCAAAACATATAAAAGTTTTGAACAAAGGACTTAAATTTGCACCTACAAATAAGCTAAATAAGTTCCAAACTTATATAGACACTCATAAATTTATTCGAAAGTTAAGCCTAAAAAAATTTTTTGCCAAAAATTCACCTAGTTGTGATCCACCTATTCCAAATTACACCCATACAACACTCAAACCTAAATCAGATTTTAACCCCACGTTTGCCAATAGCCACTTCATCACTACTTTCAAAGATCTAGTACTCAAAGATTTGGATAATTTGGAAGAAAAGTCCACTAAACAAAATCTAACCTTCGCAGAACGCAGAGCGCTTAAAGAACTGAGAAGCGATAAAACTATAGTAATCAAACCCGCAGACAAAGGAGGTGGAATAGTGATCATGACAAAAGAAAACTACATAGGGGAAATTAACCGACAATTATCTGATTCAACCACATACAAGCAGTTAAAGAAACAAATTGTTAGAAACTGCCAGAATAACAGGAATCCTATCAAAGAACGAGTTTACTTACCTAAATGTCCTCCACCCTAAAATTACGGTAATATACACCTTACCGAAAATACATAAAAATCAGACCAACCCACCGGGCCGTCCAATAATATCTGGATTTGGATCTCTAACATCTAATTTGTCTGAATATATAGATATCTTTCTACAAAAATATGTTACTAAACTACCCTCCTACCTCAAAGATACCATACAAACAATCGATTTTATAAATAATACACCATGTTCTGATGGGTATATTATAGGAACGTGTGATGTGACCTCCTTATATACTGTTATAGATCACCACCAAGGAATAGAAGCAACATTTTTTAGATGATGATCTAACTATCAAAACAGAACAAAAAGAATTTTTACTCAAAGGCATCAGTTTCATTTTGGATAAAAATTATTTCTGGTTCGAAGGGAATTATTTCCTACAAATCAAGGGGACAGCAATGGGAACTAGATTCGCTCCTAGTTATGCTAATCTATTTATGGGATATTGGGAGAAATATAACATTAATCCCCTACTTAACCCAAATAACGGATTAATAGCGTGGAAACGCTACATAGATGATTGCCTTTTTATCTGGAAAGGTCCAGAACAGTCACTAAAAACTTTCCTCACCAGTATAAATCAAAATGAATTTAATTTAAATTTTACTAGCGAATTCAGTACACAGAGTGTAAATTTTCTGGACCTGACAATAACAATAGAGAACAACAAATTTGTGACTAGCTTGTACCGTAAACCCACTGACTGCAATGGCTTTATCCTCAATTCGAGTTGTCATCATAAGAAATGGTTAGAAAATATACCTCTTAGCCAATTTAATAGAGTCAAAAGAAATTGCAGCAAATCAAGTGACTATGAAAAAGAATGTAACATACTATATAATCAATTCAAAGAAAAAGGGTATAGAAAAGAAAATGTAGATAAAGCCAAAAAGATGTGTGATATGAAAGATCGAAACGAAATGTTGAAAAATAATTACAAAAGAAGAGAAAACACCCAAGATAATTCTATTTCATTTATTACAACATTTAAGAACTCTAATAAAAACCTGGAACAAATAATAAAGAAACACTGGCATATTTTAAGAAACGATAAAGACCTATCAGGATTCTTAACTGAAAAACCCAAAGTAATATACAAAAGACCACAAACGATAAAACAAATGCTGGTACCAAGCTGTTTAGCTTTTAATGAAAGAAAAAACATTTCTCAATACAGGACAAAACGGGTTTTATTCATGTGGGAACTGCAAAGCATGCAAAACTTGTAAAAATGACACAAGAAAATCTTTTAAATTCAAGTCCAATGTGACAAATGAAGAATTCAATATAAAAGATACAATTACCTGTGACAGTAAAAATGTCATATATTTATTACAATGTCCCTGTAAACTACAATATGTAGGGAGAACTATTAGAAATTTAAAGACTCGAATACGAGAACATGTAAATAATATACATAAAGGGATGACCACCCATAGTGTTCCAGCACATTTTAAAACCCACCATAACTCAGATCCGACACTACTTACCTTTATGGGAATATCCCTGAAAAAGAAACACTGGCGTGGGAGTGATATAAATAAAACAATATCACAAGAAGAAACTTTCTGGATACACAAATTAAAGACCCTGACCCCTAATGGTATGAATATCGATATAGATATAAAATGCTTTTTAAAAGACTGATTGTTTTAATGTGACTATTTAAAGTGTGTTTTATTCATTGCACAATGCCAATATATGAGTATACAAAGTGTGCTTTATCCAATGCACAATGTTACTAAACGAATGGAATTTTAATTGGTTGGAATTTTAATTGAAGGAACCTCCCACAGAGGGGATAAAAAACCTTCCAAGAGGGAGTATGGGAAATTAGCCCCTGATGAAGTATCACTGGATACGAAACGCGTTGGGCCTGTAACTATTTTATGTGAATAAATTGAATTTCTAATAAGGCAAAAACATGTCCTGAATTCTATTTTCTAAGTATTGCACTTGGACAAACAAATCCTTTAAAGACATTTGCAGACATCGCCAAATCACACTGCAACAGGATCATCAAACCACGTGGGAGAGAACGCCGACTTTGGCATTTGGGAGCAAAGCCTGACCGCTACCTGAGAAAAACGAACCTTTCCTGTCAGCGTAGGAGCACCAACCTTAAAGCAGCCGGCTTGAAGGGATCTGCTACCAGCCGGATCCAAACTGACATTGAATTACACGCTAATCTTACAGCGATACCAGGCACACGAACGACGGCAACAGATCCGACGTACTTTTACTTTCTGCGATACGATCTCTTTCTAAATGTGAGTAGAACTGCCATTCAACAGCAGCCTTGCATACAAAGGATAATACACCATAGAGGCTTTGTCTATTCTTGTTCCTATAGGATTCCCCCGAGTATCTTCAGCGCACCTCCATCACCCCTATGAACTTTTTTTGAAACGTGGATAAGTGGATCCATTAACTGAATATTGGTGCAGCTCATCTCCCCTGTCACATTTGGACTAAGCGCAGTTTTTACCTCATTATTAATTGTAGTTCAGCAGTTTTGTTTAGTAAGATTTAGTTTAAATGCAAATAAAGGGTAATTGGCTAAATCAATTATTTGGGGGGGGTTACAAACATATAACTGAACAATATATCTATATATTGTATGATTTGAAATTCTGTATGGAGGAGGGCAGATTTAAAAAGCAAGATCTACAGGGCAGGGACTTACTATGTACTCTGAAAAGTTTGTTCATAAATGTAGCCCAAAATCATCAGTCATCATATGCCTGAGGCAGTTACTATGTATTCATTATTTAAAACTGTAGAAGAGAATGTCATTTTAACTAGCAAATACAGTTATGGCCATGAGAAAGCAATAGATTTATTCCTGTATTGATTTGTGTGATAATAAAAAGGAAAGACTTCATAACGTTCATGACATAAACATTTTATAGAAATTGGTGCCAGTCATAATTTGCCCAGTAGCAAAGAGAACAAAAGTTAACAATACATCTACCTTAACCTTTTGAGTAATGACTTTATAACATTGCCAAGGTGGCTTTTATATTTTTCTCAGTCTTAATGAGTGGAGCTGTTACATATATACGTATCCATAAAGGTTTTTTTCCTTGTCATATTTATGGGGAGAAGCACACAATAATTTTAAATATATATAAATGCAATTTTGTCCAGATAGAGTATCCTTGATACACTATATCTGGTGGCTTTACAGACTTTATTGCTGGTCATATATATTTTTGGCTTTTCAGAGTAAAAGAAAATACAAATTATGCTAACTGTTCTCATTTTGGACACAGTGGAGCTATATATTAATCTGCAATACTAAAATAATACTAAAACCTAAAAAAAAGTAATAAAAGGTATACATAATAGAACATTATTTTTGTACAGAATAATTATTAGCTTGGCATTTCTAACCTGCATTTTTAATTGTTTGGGTTTATTTTCTCTTCATATTTTTTTCCTCCTGTTGATGAAGCACCGTTATTGTCTTTATAGAAGAAGACTTTGGCAACAAAAATACGCTATTTTGTTGATTGCTAAAAATCAATTGGCCTTTTCTCATACACATTATTATACCTTTGATTGAGAGACAGTGGGTGTCTGCAGAGAAATGAAGCACATGGTACTATATCCATTGATCAAACTGAATTCTTCTAATATCTCACTTTTCATTTGCTTTTATAATATTTTTTTTTAAAAACACACACATTATTTCCTTTGCCACACTGTTTAAAGGGACACTAAACCCAATCATAAAGGTGTCCCACTGTGCCCCCTAGTTCTCTGTAGAAGTTAAGAAAAAATGTAATTACACATGGAAACCAATTCACTTGAAAATTCTACTGACTTAATTAATTGCTCTGACTACCATTGCTACTTGTGCTTCATGTGTAGAATATAATTGATCAAATTGGAGTTGGATGTGGATTTTTATGGGTGAATAAAGCTGTGCTATTCAAAGTAAATCAATTATACAGTGTGCGTGTGCATATGTACTGTTTAAAAATCAGTTAGCCTTTTCTCATAAACATTATTATAATGCCTGCAAAGAATAGAGCCTGTGGTATTATTCCATTGATCAGGCTGGACCATTGATATATTATATCCATTGATCAGGCTGGATTTCTGTATGAGTAGAATCTTACTTTTTCCTTGCTTTCATAATATTTCTCTACAACTTATTTCTTTAATATTTCTTTATTAACTTATTGACCAAGCAACAGCCTGGTTTTCGGAAATTTCAAAATGAAAGAAAATGGGCCAATAATCGATCACCTCATCATAGCACCACCCTGTGATGTCAACGCCCCACCCCATGATGTCTGCACTATGATGTCACTGAAATGCCCCCAAAAGGTGGAAGCCCTACCTTTAAGACACAAACTAACTAGGAGGTTACAGAGCTGCAAAGGTGGAAGCTGTGTACTGGCTATTACATAAGACATCTCTTCACTTCAGCTTTTATAGATTATTTTTTTGGCTAACTACACTTTTCATTTAAGGCAGGGACTTCTAGTTATGCTATAAATTCATGGCAATTAGAGGTGGTGGTATGGGTGCTGAACTTGATGTTGGAACAGCTCCTGTATGTTGCAACAAGCAGTCAAAATGTGACTTCATTTATGTCATGAATATGGCAGTTGAGTTTGTGACTTGACAGAAGAATTGATGGTCATTTAGTAATCTTTAATTTCACTTATTATTATGTGGAATACTGGTGATGGCTAATACAATATAGATATATATATATTTAAGAAAATAATTTATGTATGTTTTTGTTTTCTAACAGATGCCACATGTAAATGATTTACACACACATACGATATATACATACTTTTTTTGCTTAATCTGTAAAACATATTATATGATTTTTTCCATGTCAAGGGAGAAGATGCCATTCCACCATGTGACGGCTGGCCTGTTATATAAAGGAAATAACTATTTGAATCGTTCACTCTCTACTGGTAGTGATAGCGAACAGCTTGCCAACATCTCAGTGGAAGAACTAGATGGTAAGGTATTATAAATAGTAAAGTTTTTGTTAAATACAGGTATGGGATCTGTTATCTGGAAACCCATTATCCAGAAAGCTCCAAAATTACTGGAAGGTCATCTCCCATACACTCCATTTTAATGAAATAATTCAAATTTTTCTCAGTAATAATAAAACAGTAACATGTACTTGATTGCAACTAAGATATTCGTAATCCTTACTAGATGCAAGACAATCATAATGGGGTTATTTAATGTTTACATGATTTTTTAAGAGATTTAAAGTTTAGAGATCCATATCCTGAAACCCCAGGTCCTGAGCATTCTGGATAACAGATCCCATACCTGTATTTGTATGTGGAATAAGCCACCTCTCATGCATGTATGACCACGGGCTTTAGTGGCCTGTTTATCATGCTGTGTACAACCTTTGGAGGAAAACATCACTGGTGATGGGCCAATAGTGAGCAATTAAATTTCAACAGTCACCTACAAGTTCGAAAACAAAAGCAAAGATCTCATTGGTTGCTATGGGCAACATCACCAACATTGATATTTGTCTCCACTGTTTTACACAGCATGATAAATAAGCCTCTTAATGAAGAATAAATTTAAAATAATGATCAGATCAGCCTACTTTGATCCATCATATTGGAGACCAAATCAGGAAAGATCTGTTCGGTCCTGAATTAGCCAACAATTTTATATTTACATGTGTGCCCTTCATGTTTAGTCCTGTGCCATGTTCTTCAAAATGTGCCATCTTCTTTTTTGTTTTAGGGAAATTACTCTTGGTTATTTTATTTGTAGCGTAGTGTAAACACTGTGGAATCATATTGTGCCTTTAGAAAGTGCACTTTTCTGACTTGTTATTGATTGGATATGATACTAAATTACTGAATATGTTTGAATTATTGAACTTTGATGAACACTTTTTCCTCCTAGCGAAATGTTTAAATATTGAAATCTGCAAGAGGTCATTAAAATAACAGAGTATGACTGTTCTATCCTAACATTAATTTATCTTCACTTGGACCAATTAAGCTGAGAAATAACTGTCAATTTACAGTACGTGAGCATATTTGTGAGGTGTTTCTCTGACCCAATGCTGTTTTAAAAGAATGTAGATCTGTTTTAACAGTAGAATCTACTCTGAAATGCATTTAATTTTAATAGGTCTTCAATATAGCAAAGCCGTCACTGTAGTAATAATTACTTCTATGAAAATTGTATTCCCTTATAACTGGTTTCTTACTTGTTCAGTGCCATCATGCATAGTTTCTGAATTGAATGGCAGTTACGGTAAGGTAATTATCCCTGAACCATACAATTCTGACACTGCAGGAATGTTCTGCTCTCAATTTTTCTATGTTCACTTTTGTGAATTATATGGGTAATTAATTTACTGAAAATGTATAGGCAGATAGCTAGCTACTCCAACTCTACACTTTTCTATATACTGTCCCTTCTAGGCACTGTGGGGATATACATTGTATGAACTCCTTATATACAAAAGAGCATGGGCAACAGAAATAAGAAACTATGGGGGCTATGCAATAAAATGCACCAAGTTTGCCCAGGAGCAGTAACCCATGGCATCCAATCAGGTATAATTTACTGGTCACCTGTTTAAAAGCACACCAAAAATCTTATTGGTTGCTATGGGTTATTGCTCCTGAGCAAACTTGGTGCATTTTATTGCATAGCCCCCATAGTTTCATATTTCTGAGGGTATGAGTTTTCTGTTGCATTAAGAGTAAGACTGAGTGGGGCTTTTCGGTACATTCATATGTACACTCATATCAATGTGCAGCATGGTCTGATATTACTGGAAGGCAGATTAATCTGAAAAAGCCTGATGCAGAAGTATATCTAAGAAAGAAACGCATAGACATTTTGTGCAGTTTTTACATCATTTTTTACAGGGAGAAATCTGGCATGTGTGGTGTATCATCCCGTATTATACAGCAGAATAAATATGCTCCTAAATTTTTACATAGGCTGTCTAGAGAGATGCTCAATAACTGTATCAGTAGAGTATTCCACTGTTATAGTCTATAGAAGCCCTTAAAGCTGGAAAATCCCTTTAAATTTTTTAGATGGAGGATAGTTGTTTCAGTATATAGATTGGTGAATATGCATCATAGAGTGTCCTTGATTTGAAATACAGTATCCAGCAGTGGCAAACACAAAACTTAAATATACTATCCCCGCACAGTGGTTTCTTGGTTCCCCTAAGTGATTCCTTACTTAGTCATCAAAAGGGCTTGTCAGTGGCATGTTTCAATCCACTCTCTCTCAGTCACTGACTCAAGTTCTACAAGCTTTCAAAAAAAGATGTCATTTATTTATCAGTTTTGCCAACACAAGACAGGAGTGGCTCAAAGTCAAAAGGGACTTTTATTTCCGAGGAGGTCATTGGGTAATATAGATACTCATGTGGTTTTATGGCCGCCTCATGGTGAGGAGCAAATTTTCCAGAACATAACGTTGCTATGTATGGGTGTGATGTTTAAGTAATAACGTTTTATTGGATGGGATGAGCCAATAATAGATGCTCATAGAAATCTTAGGCATCGTTGACCTTTCGAGGGAAACCTGAAGTTATTTTCTGCACCAAAAAATGAAAAAGATATGAACTTGACATATGTTGTATTAATGCAATTCTAAATGGAAGTAGAATTTTGCGTGTTGAGTTGCGGCATGATTTGCGAAAAAAAGAGCGATAACCGTTTCCTCAGAAAATGGAAGTAAAAAATGGAAAGTTGACCATTTCTCTCATTGACTTAATTCCATATTGCAAGGAATTGAATTAGGTATTCAATTGCGCATTATTTTTGGAGTTAAACACATTTTTATTATATTGGATATTTAAGCGCATTGAGTTGAATCAAGCCCTTTATCAGATTATCTAGCGCGGATCACTATGTCAAGAAACAACTTCAGGGACTGCCATTGACTTCTACATGACCTTTACAGGTTTGAGATGGAATATTTTTAGATTTGGATTTTTAGCAACTTTGGGGTATAATAAATCTCTAAAAACTATTATTTTTTCCTCAAAAAATTCAACCCCTGAAAGTGCTCAGGACTACTCCTAATTAGTTTACATAGGTTCCTTTTTTGCTTGGATCCTACCTTTCAAAAGAACAGTATCAAACAGGAATTTTAAAATAAAGAATACATTACTGATATAGTTTATATAACATATGGTGCACAAACAAAAACACATGAACATTTGTATGAAAATACATGAAAAGGAAAAAGCTGTCAAGTTTCCATAGAAGTCAGTGGGAATTGCCAAAAGATTGCAAGGAATTTTATTTTTACATTTATTACAGTCAAGATTTCTGGCCTCACTGAAAATGAATGGAACGATGTGGGTGCATCTTTTTACCATGACGAAATGCGACTGCAACTGTGTGATTAAAAAAAAGAGCTTGAGAATAAAAAAATGCAGCTTGCATGAAAAAAGTTGTTTTGTTGCAATTTTTTTTCTGCAATTGTGGTTGTCTCCATTTGACTGTATTAATAAGTAGGTATCAGACATTTCCATGAGATTAAACTTTATTGTACATAAAAAATGCTGTAAAGGGGCTAAACAATCCACAAATGCAGTAGTTGTTCCTCATAAGCATGCCCTTTACTGAATATGATGGGTCATGGATCTTTTTCATGGATTATTTTACACCTGTAACAAGAATTCTATGTGGAATAAATGTAAAATCAAACATCTGACAGAATTTTTAAATAAACTCAGTTAAATAAATAAAAGAACTTGCAGAACTGAACGTTTTAACAAAATGGAAAAATCTAAAATTCCACATTTGTTTAATTTTCAAAACAGGAACATTAGATTAGCCATAATCTGCATCTATGCAGAGATGTATGCCACAACTTCAGACAGATAGATGTCCACTTCTATACCTTGCCACATACAAAAATCTTTTTGGTTTAATTTTTTTTATGGAAGAATTCCTTATTGGTTGATGAACCAGATATGGCTACAGTATCTCAAGCATCTTGAGAAAGGGGTCATGCCCCAAAACGTTGCATCCGCAATAAACGAGCAAGGTTATACCTGCTAGCAGTACCCATGTTGTGCCGGTGTGTTCTGTTTCTACGTTACTTCTGAGGTTGCCAAGTTCCTCTATCGCCGAGCACCTGGGATTCGTGTTTATCTGGACGGCCAGGGTGTGCGAGTGTAAGTTCTTTCTTTCTACAGTATCTTGAACTCACTGATCCTCATTTTGAACATCTGCTCTATATGGTTATGTAAATTAAAGGAGCAATTTCATTAAATTAAAAGAAAAAATATAAACATTGGAATTCTTGTGACTGTGTATCATATTAATGCACTTAAATGATTTGTTCAGTGTAAAAATAAAAAATGGTTAAAGAGATATTCTGTGCAAAATTTTTTTCAATATAGATAGTCAAAATGTAATATATAAGCACTCGAGTGACTGGATGTCTAATAGAATTAGCCAGAACCCAGCTTCCTGCTTTGAGGGTCTCTGATTGGTTACCAATGAGTGACTTGAGGGTGGGCCATATGGGTCATAATCATTTGCTTTTGAGTCTAACCTGCATGCTAAGGATAAAAAGCAAACTCACTGAACTCACTGAACAGCTATGTCCTATGGGGCCCCCTTCAAGTAGCTGACTAACTGGGAGTTAAAGGAAAACTATACCCCCAAAATGAACACTTAAGCAACAGATAGTTCATATCATATTAAGTGGCATATTAAAGAATCTTACCAAACTGGAATATATATTTAAGTATATATTGCCCTTTTACATCTCTTGCCTTGAGCCACCATTTCGTGATGGTCTCTGTGCTGTCTCAGAGGTCACCTGACCAGAAATACTACAACTCTAACTATAACAGGAAGAAGTGTGGAAGCAAAAGACACAACTCTGTCTGTTAATTGGCTCATGTGACCTAACATGTATGGTTTGTTGGTATGTTTGTGAGTACAGTGAATCCTATGATCCCAGGGGGCAGCCCTTATTTTTTAAAATGGCAATTTTCTATTTATGATTACCCAATGGCACATACTACTAGAAAAGTATATTATTATGAATATGGTTTATTTACATGAAGCAGGATTTTACATATGAGCTGTTTTATGCAATATCTTTTTATAGAGACCTACATTGTTTGGGGGGTATAGTTTTTCTGTAAGAGAGATGTAAAGCAGGAAGTTGAGTTCTGGCTATTATGTTAGACATCTGTTCACTCCAGCCTTTATAGATTACATTTTGCCTAACTAACTATAATAGAAACAGTTTTTATTTTGCCCAACCTATCTATTTACCCAGTTTTTGGTTTTACACTATAACTGTTGTAACATCCAGCTAGTATACTAGAGCATGGGTACACTGGACTTTTACACTTAAGGCAGGGCCTTTGCAAAGTGGAAGAAATGAAGGTGCAGTGTAGCGCAACTACAACTCCCACAGGCTACTGTGCTTTAACCAATAAAGAAATGGGCACCAATCAAACAGAACAAAATAACTTTATTTGATAGAGACAAATGATCCACAGGGTACTTATATCAGTACAGAGGCATTTGTAGAATATATAGGTACACAGCTCAGACAGTATATCAGAGGTAGATGCAGGTGCATTCCCTGAGGATGTAGTCAAGGCATTACAATTTTCCTCACACGTAGTCTGTATCTCACTAAGTGGAGTGGTCAGGGAGGAGAACCTAAAGCCTGACACCCTATCCAATGTGGTCCTTTCACTGTAGGCAAATCTTACAGCCTGGGAAGCTACTCCCTGCTACAATCCTTGAAGGAGCACAAAGCTCTTCTTTCTATCTTTCCTCACTGGCTTACTCTCCTAGAGTGTCTATAACAGATATATTCCTGCCACTCACTAGCCGCATTGATGGGGTCCCTGCTCCCCGACTTCCACACTAGAGGTTTAGGTCCTTCATGGGTACACTGGCTTTACTGGGCCTTGGTGCACCCAGGCTCCCTGGAAACATTCAGCTGGGTCAGCAACCAGAAGCCAAAGAGGAAGATCCACCCCTTCTCACTCACTATACCAAAGTGTGACAGAATGTGGTCACACCACCTCTTGGCCAATAGCACAACTATGCAAATTACAACTAGCTACATGGGCATCTGTCCAGCAACTAGGGATAGTGTTCTGTAGTTAAAGTTAGGGATAGTGTAGTGTAGGGATTTAAAGCCATAGGTGCACATTAACCCTATGGGGCCTTACATACACCCAGGGCAGAAAATCTATTTCGTCCCGACAATGGTACAATCATCCTTACACAATATCAACACAACAGTGCAATAACACTGTACCATCACATCCTCTTCTGGTACCCTCTCCTGAGGTATACCACAGAACAATGGTAACTGCAAAAGAAAACAACATACACAATACTGCATAGAAACATTTTCAAGTGCATAATAAAGCAGTTGCTGTTACTCAAACTTTATTACAACTCTCATGAGTGTCTGTACAAGACCACTCCAGCACTTCATGATCAAGTCCAAGTTTCACCCAGAACTGACCAGCCCTTTACTTTCCAGTGCCTGAATTTCACTTGCAGGCACACTAGGTTCCCTCTTCCTGGGGCTTCACTGCTGTGACCCAAACTTGGCCCTAGTGTCCATGTATTCCAGCTCCACTGGTACCTCTCATTCGTTGGTTCCAGTACCCAGAGCACACTAATATGGAGCTGTCCCCTCTGGGACCTCCTAATCTGGTCATCCATCCCACTAGCATCCTCCATCTTGGGTATGGGCATGGTATCTCATGTGGCTGAAACAAAAGTCTCTTGCACCAGCAGCTGCGGAACAGGAATGCAATCCACACAGGTTGATCTGGGCGCAGCTGCGACCCAGTAGTGTGTGACAACATGGAGAGAAACTGTGCTACGCTCCCTTCTTAGCTGCTGAAGGTACAAGCACATTAAAGCCATAGGGGCACATTATGCCTATGGGTCCCTACACTATTACTTTAATTTCTTTGAGTTTTAAAAGAAATCATAAGTGGCAGAAAGGTATCAACTATCTGAGATAAGGAGTTGCTCATTATACAATTTTAGGTCAGTGATTAGGGCTTGTGCAGAACATATTTTTTGCCTATTGTAATTAAGAAATATTCTTAATTACAATAGGCAAAAAATATGTTCTGCACAAGCCCTAATCACTGACCTAAAATTGAAAAAGGATGTTTCCCTTAGAAATTAAAACTTCATAGAATTAACTTTAGCAAGCTAAAACTTACCTTCAAATTGCAATTCTATTGTGTTCACTGGTTCACACAGCTAATGCATTTGCAAGTGAACAGACTGCATCAGTTTTGAGCTTTGAATTGATACGTGATAGAAATACATGAATAAAAAGAGCAATTATCTTTTTGGCATTCATGTGAGTCATTGTTAAAACATTTTGCATCAAATTACCATTAATATGCAATCATTGTATATAGTGGCTCGGATCTGAGCTCCTTTTCAGTAATTTAAGTTAAATAAGTTATTGGATGGATTCTGAGTAAAATATGTTCCCTGACCAGCATTCTGATCTGTGCTTTTTGCTAATGTTTGTCTTTGTGGTTTATTGCAGTTGTCTGGTCTATCTTAGTTTATATTCAAAGCTTTAAATCCAAATAAACTCATCATTAACATAAGAAGCAATACTCTGGACATAAGTTACTCTGTTTTGGTTTAACAAGATTTGCTGATGTTTTCTGTTACGCATGGAACGAATAAATCAAGGCCAAAGAAGACCAAAAAGGTCAACAACCGATTCAGATTCTTTCCAAGTGAAGCATTAGCAAATGTTAAATGCTGCTATTTTTGTACCTTGCTTCAGCATCCAGTCTACAAATATATGTAAACTGAGGAAAGAAGATTTAGAATTTTAGTAGCATACACAGTTGTCATTTAAAATCAAATATATTCATTCAGTGTTTCTTCTTTTATAGAAAAGGTAATACAATACATAAACAAGCATTGGTAACATGAATTTCCTATTACGGTTGCCAACCGTTTTCTATGTATATGTGTATGTTTTCTATAATTATAAGATAATATACAGATAGGTCCCCAGTTGATTCAGCTGCTATCATACAGCAATATATCTAATGTACAGTGCACATTTGAAAGTTGAAATAATATTGCAGCCTCATCCTCAATATTCACTCTGTATTCACTATTCACTTGTGAGACTCAACATACAGAATTCTTTGCAAAGTGGTCTTAGGATTTGACATTAATCAAAGTCCATACAACATCTCAAAATCTCTCAGAGGTACATAAATGTAAAAGGTTAAACCAGTACACATTAATTACCCTTTAAGCATATTCATTTTATAGAAGTAAGGATTCTTTTGTCTGCAAATCTGTTATCCAGATGCTTAGCAACCAACAATGCTGTTCCTAACATGATCCATTGTGTAGGGATGTCGCGGACTGTTCGCCGGCGAACTTGTTCGCGCGAACATCGGCTGTTCGCGTCCGCCGCAAGTTCGCGAACGTCGCGCGACGTTCGCCAATAGGCGTTCGCGTCAAAATCGTTCGACCATTCGATCGCTAAAATCGAACGATTTTCGTTCGATTCGAACGAAAATCGTTCCATCGAACGATTAAAATCCTTCGATCGTTCGAATCGAACGATTTTCGGATGTTCGAAGTTCGCGAACTGTTCGCGAACTGTTCGCAATTTTTGCCGGTGTTCGCGAACGGCGTTCGCGAACACATTATCGGCGGTTCGCTACATCCCTACCATTGTGAGCTTTATATATTATGTATAATTTAAATATGCAGTTTATCATTCCTCTTACTGTTCCTTTGTACTAAAATAATAGGGCTTGTACCCTGAAACAGTTTAAAAGGCTTTTCCATATTTATTGCCCTCAATTTTACATTTTTCCCTAGAATTCCAGTGTATTAAACCTATCATAACCAAGCAAAACATATCAATCAGGATTTCAGAGGTTCACAGATCTGTCCCAGTTAGAGACTTATGTCTAGGTGATAGCAACTTGGATTGGACATGGGTTCAACAAACTGGTACAGGGCTCCCTTGCCTCAGAGACAACTGCATTTTTTGGGAATGATGTTTCAAAATTAGTTAAAATAACAACTCTCATACCTTACATTGTACCAGAATTCCTCAAAATTATGTAATAAAAGGCCAAAGTTTAGATAAACCATTTAAGCTCCAATGGGGAAGGGTCTTATGTGAATCATGTAAAATCTTTGTGCTATATAAGGATATATACGGATAATAATAATAATATAGTGCCTACATATTTCACAGTACTTTATATTAATAAACTTAATTTTCACAAGTCCCTGCCTCAGTGGAGCTTACAATGTAAGGTCCCTATCCCATACACACACACACACACACACTGGGGCACCCATTTATTAAAGGCTGAATTTTAGTGGTATTGGAGCTTTTTGAAACTGTGATTAAACAATTTTTTTAAAACCACGAATGCCATGAAAGTTAATAAAAGATCAGAATTTAAAAAGTACATATGGAAAAAAATGCTTAAACATCAGAATTA
This sequence comes from Xenopus laevis, assembly GCF_017654675.1. Taxonomy (NCBI): domain Eukaryota; kingdom Metazoa; phylum Chordata; class Amphibia; order Anura; family Pipidae; genus Xenopus; species Xenopus laevis. The sequence continues at coordinate 102,224,413 of NC_054373.1, forward strand.
AAATAGAAAAGCTCCTATTGATTTCTGTAGGAGATCGGCAACGTTTTGTATTAGGGTTTTGTGTGATTTTTACACTTCATTAAACTTAAATATTTTAGAGAAATAAAAAACAAATTTTTCGAGAAAAAATACAACACATAAAAAAATATAAATCCGAATGTTTGTAACTCTGCCCCTTCGAGACCCATTTATCAGCATTCTGATTTTAGTGGTTTCAGAAACCATGAAAAAACACATTTTCTCTAAAACCATGAATGTCAAGTAATTTATTACATCAGGCTAATATTAAAAGCATGAATGCATAAAAACGAGGAACTAATACAAATATTACCAAAACCTTGAAATTATCACATTTTTTCCTGCAAATACAAATGAAAAAAACCCCAGAAACTTCTAAAAGCTTGAATTTAAGAAAGATTTTACAACTGTAAAAGCACAAATCCCTTTGATATATACATGACTTTGACAGCTTTTAGATGGCAAAGTTTTGTAGCGGGTTCTTAAAGTTTTTTTTTTATTAAATAAATAAAAAAAATTTTGTGGTTTATAGTAATTAGTATAATCCATGATTTCTGACTCTAAAAATATGATTTATGAATGCAAAAAAAAAAGTTAAGAAATCGACCTCTTTGTATGTAATGTTGAAGTGTTATGGTTTTCTGTTCAGTAACCCAAACATCATAACTAACACATACAGTCATCCATAAAAAACAGGCGCAAACAGGACATACCCATGTGGATTGATGTCAGTTTAGATGTGTATGCTAAATGAGAACTGTAAACTGCAGCACAGTAAATATGTTTGCAAAGCTAATTTATTGTACAAAAGTAGTACTTTGAAAAGACATATATACAGTGTGTTTAAACTCTGTCTAACACAAGAAGGCCCATTTATCAGTATTCTCATTTTAGTGGTTTAAGAGAAACTATTTCTCTAAAACTATGAATGCCATGTAGTTTACTAATAGATCCAAAAGTAAAAAGCATGAACATAAAAAAAAAACACTGAACGATCCAAATTACAATATAAATACTTTGAAAACTTCTAACAATTTGAGATTTCTGGGCAATTACTAGTGAAAGAAATCAGAAAACCTCTAAAAGTACAAATTGATTAAGGGGGTTATTTGGGGGGAGTTATGTTTTCCTGAAAATTCGAGTTTTTGAGGTTTTTTTTGGTACAAATCAAATTTATTATACCCTAACTTTGGAAATAGCTCAAATCCGAAAAGACACCATCTAAAACTCGTTGAGTCAGTTGCAGAGGTCCGTTGAACCCTTTTTCCAGCCGAAAACTCGATTAATTTGAGTTTTTGGGGGTTTAACCCTGAACCTGCTGATTCCACTTTTTTTTTTTTAATTAGAAACCATTTGAGTTGTGGGTTCATTCAAAGTATAAAAAAACTCTAAAATTCGACCTTTGATAAATGATTCCTAAAAATCACCCCAATAGGATCAGCACATCTCCCAGTGACTTCTATAGGACCTCGACAGGTTTTACCTGGCAAATCTTTGTATTAGATTTTTTTGTGGTTTTTATACTTCATAAATTTGTAATGTTTAGAGGTTTAGGGGGAAATGTAATAAAATCCTCAAAGAGAACAAATTTGCGATTAAAAATGTGCATGTCGCCATGTAATATTCTTCATTAGGCTTTTATTGCATTGCGAATCTTAATTGCACATTGCAAACCTTTAACACCTGGTTGAAGGTGGCATAAACTTTTGGAGCAAATGTAACCACTTTTTAATTATGAAGTTTTATTACATAAACAGCACACTATTGCAAACTATAAAATTCGTAATCGCTATCCTACTGTCGTGTGAGGGGCAAAGTGCCCACAAAGGTAAAATTGTTGACTTTGCGAACATTCGAATTGCGAACAAATTGAGAATGAGAAATAAAAAACACTGACATTTTTGAGAAAAAAATTAAATTTGTGAAAAAAAATTGAAATTTGAAAGTTAGTGAATGGGCCCAAAGAGGCAGGTTTAATAATTTATAATCTGCAGCAAAAAATGGTTTTATTCTGTAAAAAATGTATTTGTGCCAAAAAAAAAACAAGTGAGAGAAGACGTTTGCAATTAAAACGCAAGCTCAAACTTTAATATTCAGCTGTATTTGGTTTTATGACAAAAAACAGAAGGCAAATATTCATTATCATGATTTCAATTGATACTGAGTAGCAAATACAAAAAATTTACAAACTTCAACTGGGGAATCTCAAAGGACTGATTTATTAACTAATTTTTACCAATCGAGTAAGATATAACAGTCTAATAATATGTGTTGGAATGATTCATTCTAGTGTGAAAAAAAAAGTCGGTTTTTAAAAAAGTTGGAACCATTGGTCTCCACATTTGCACTTGGTATTGATGATTTTGATGGGTGCTAGTGCTAAGTACTAACCTGTGCAGGGTTTCAGCAGTCCCCATATTTTTGGTCTTGTTTGGCCATCTTTTGAGAGTCTCTGAAACTGCACATGCTCAGTGCAAAAAAGTAGTGACATCTTTCGTAGAAGCTGATACTACAGGGCTGATTATTATTTTTAGAGAGGGATTTTGCTTTATTATTTTATACTTTTATTTTCCATGAGCTAACTAGTAGAAGGTTTTACTTTTGGCTAATTTGTATGTAAATTAATTTTTAATTTGTGTTTAGCAGTTACCCTGACACCTAAAATCTAATGGCTGCTAATTTCTGTTATGTTTCTCACTTGTGCACTAGCTATTAAGCTTTAATTAGTATTTCCTCAGTGAACAATTCTCATTATGTCCTTTATATGTGTATTTATACAAAGCCTTGCTTTGTATGAAAGCAATATTTAACGTGCATCTCCTAATGTATGATGGAAAATCACCTTGTTGAAGTCATGTTTTGTTTATACTACATAAAGAGTACCTAGTAAATACCATTCATTCATAGTCTTTTATATATATATAAATATATATATATATATATATATATATATATATATATATATATATACACATATTGCACAGCAATGTAATATGAATGGTTAAATGACGTATACAGCAAATAAACAACATGAATGCCTTACTTTTCAGTTACTGGATATCCCTGAGCAACAAGTGTAAATGTCTATTAGGGTTGTCAAAGAGCCAGCCTGTTATTTTATTACATGCAACCAGTTTTTTCAAATGGAAAGGTTTATTAGCATAATACAATCCCAACTTTGTTTGTACAATATATGAATATTTTCATATGATATAATGAAAAGGACAAGCATACCGTGGTCTCTTTAGTCTGCCAATGTGGTGTGGTTAGAGCTTGAAACTTGGGGGAAAAAATAATTCCAACCCCGCCACCAAGACAATCTTCTTGTCTAGGGGTATGGCTAAACGAGAAGCCTACATAGAAGAGGGCAGAAGGTGCAGTTTCAGTAGAGTAAGCCATTTTTCAGTAATATTAAGGGTAAGAGAGTAGTAGGGGAAAAAGCAGCCAACATGATAACTTTAATATATATTTAGCAAATACCTCTAATTCCCACCAATGATACCACTTATTTCGTTAGTAAGCTTTAATAGTGGAATGGCTTTTTGACAAGTTGTTTCCAAGAACAGGCAGTTGAAAGATAAGTTTTCATCCATTATATAGCAAAGTTGTTACTAGCACAAAAAAACAAGGAGCAAACTATGTTTCCAGCTGGGTTTATGGAAATAAGTTTGTTCAAGCACTAAGAATACAAAGTCACAGTGAAAACACCTGAGAAAATTCAAGGTTATCTGATACATACACCATCTGATCACTACCTGTGGGAAGGAGAAATTGTATGAATGAAGTCTGCATTTGGGAAAGTACAACAAGGTTAGGTATGATCATGGTTCTTTTTCATAGTGTAGAGGTTTGCTTAGCAAATACAGTACACAGCTTGTGAAGTATCAATGTTTGCAATGCACCAGTGTAACATTAAGGCAACTGACAGTAACCTATAGTATGTGCTATAATTTAGAAAATAAGAGGTCACTGCTAAATGTCTATAGCCTCTGTGCACCAGTAAAGAAGTCCAAAACACATGTTACGTCTTAGTTCTCCTTTTCGTTCTCCTCTAAAAGAATTGTCTACTGCAGCAGTAACTGCAGTAAGAATTGAAGAAACTTTATAATATGTAAATGACATTGGTTTATTTTGTAACAGAGATACGGGAAGCTTTCAGAGTGTTGGATCGAGATGGTAATGGCTTTATTTCCAAACAAGAGCTGGGCATGGCAATGCGATCCTTGGGATATATGCCCAGTGAAGTAGAATTGGCAATCATCATGCAACGACTTGACATGGATGGTAAGTAGCTAAGATTACCAAATTTAAAAACAATTAACGTTTTGGTATCCATGTTCAACAATTCATACTTTTTTAAAAAAACACCTTGACATAAATTTTTTACGTTTTAATTTGCCGTTGTATCCCCGATATGCTGGGGCCTTAAAATTAATTTGCTGTTTGGCCCAGTAACATCAAGTTATGCCTTGGGTTATATCATTTGATTTTCCTTCTGAATTGTGCATACCGAGGAATATCTAACAGGCTCATAGAAGTGGTCAGCTTCTCAAAGCTGTAGAACATGTTTTCTAGCAAATAAAAAGTGGGCGACGTGGAAAAATGTTTTTATGAATGAAACAGATTTTAATAATATTTTTGATTCTCAAGGAATTTTGTGAAAAATTCCAGAAGTTTTAAGTTTTCCCAGAAAAAGTTTTCATAAATGTAAAATTTATTTGACAGCAAGAAAAATTAAAAACATTCTAGAAAAAACAATTTAACATCTGATAAATCCACCTGTGTCCCCAAAAAACAGCTTTATCACCATCTTCTGCTTAATCCTAGAAGAGAGAACCTATTCATCCCCTGGTAAAATCTCCATTATGGCTAATCCTTCTGAAACATTGAAAGCCTTTCTCTCCTCTACTCTTCACTAGGGGGCACATTTACTAAGCTTAAAGGAGAAGGAAAGCTACAGAGGCATTTTATTGCCAATAGATTAGCTGCAATAGTGCAAGCTAGAATGCTATATTTATTCTGTAGAATGTTTTACCATATCTGAGTAAAAAGCTCTAGAAACTCTCTGTTTGTTTAGGATAGGAGCTGCAGTATTAACATGGTGTGACATCACTTCCTGCCTGAGTCTCTCCCTGCTCTGGGCTCAGATTACAGTAGAGAAGGGAGGGAGGGAGGGAGGGGGGAAGAGGAGCAAACTGAGCATGCTCTTGCCCAGGGCAATGAGGTTTAAGATGAAGACAGGAAGTCTGATACAGAAGCCCATGTGCACACAATAGAAGGAAAGAAATGCAGTGTTTCTTTTGACAGGAGACTCAGAGCAGCACTACTTTGGGGGTTTACTGGTATATTTAAATGGACCTTTCTGATAAGGCTTACTTAGTTTTAACCTTTCCTTCTCCTTTGAGTGAAGGATTCAAAGTAAAAAAACTTTGAATTTCGAAGGTTTTTTTTTGGTACTTCGACCATCGAATAGGCTACTTCGACCTTCGACTACGACTTCGATTCGAACTAAAAATCGTCCGACTATTCGATAGTCGAAGTACTGTCTCTTTAATAAAAACTTTGATTCGATATTCGAAGTGGAAGGATTTTACTTCGATGGTCGAATAGTGCACAAGTGCACACGCACGCGGCGGGGGGAGGGTTGCGGGACGGTAGTCAGTGAGGCAGTAGCCCTCAGCATCTGGAGGAGGGGTCCTGAGGCAAAAGCCCCGGGCCCCCCAGTCCGACCCTGTACACTTACATGCATATATCTTGATACATTCACTGACAGTTGTGGTTTGTATTGATCACATACAAATGCTTTTAAATAATACTAAATTACTAATACAGTCATCATTTTTTTCTTTCCTAGTCCCTTGAGTACTGTGGTCTTGAGAGGGTTATTTATTTGAAATATTCTTTTATTGATGATAAAGCTATAGGGATCTGCTACCATTACAGAGTGAGCTGAGAACTAAAGGAGTTTGCAGTGTGCAGGAATCCTGCAAAAATACCTAGAAAGGTGTAATTGGTTGTCCTCAGGGGTGCTGCACCAATGATACAAGTTGAGAAATCTGCCTCAGGCAGCAGTTCCCCACTGGTTACCAGGGGTGGCAAAAATACTGCTCCTAGTAACTTTAATAGACAAATTTCTAGCGCTTCTCTTCACTAGTGTGTAGACCCCCTGGACCCCTCCGGCTCCAAAAAAAGTGAGCGCAGGAGGGTGGGGGCAGCAGTGAGCTGCCTCAGGCTGCAAAGGGTCCAGGATCGCCCCTGGTTGTCCTGTCATTTTGTAAAGGATTGCTCCTAGTGACGGACTAAATCCTTTTGTTTCCAGTGTCGGACTGGAACCCTTCTCCAGATATTTAGAATTGCAAAAAAAATATATTACGCATGCGCGCCGATCGCCGATGTTGCGCATGCGTGCCGAACGGCTCACCAGTGTTACCTGCTAGATATTTTTGTGGTAGTATTTTAGTTCTTCCTTAAAGGCTTTATGCGTTCAGAAAGTAAAAAGTAAGTAAATCAGACTGGAAGTTATGGAATAAGTGTGCACAAAATATTAGGCTAACTGTACTAACTGTAGTGTAATACTTTCAATTTCATATAACCTTATATCTCTGTTAGTTATTTTATACTACTGCACTATTGTGTTTCCAAATACTTCCATGATGTGCCATAATGTGTCTATAAATCTTTTAAAACTAACAATAAAAAAAGTTTTTTTCATAAATCCTATAGTATTTGTACAATGGTAACAGGTAAATGTTATTGTATATTGCACTCGCTTTTTGCTTTTTATAACATAGAGACAATGCAAACTGCAACAGGTGGTTTAGAATAATGGTATCTAATTATTTATTTTACTTCATATATTTTGAAACACTCAACTTTAAAATCTTGGCACTGAATGTTCCACTTCTCAAGAACAAATTGTTTTCAAATAAACATAAAATTATATTAAAGGATATTACCATATTCAAGGAATCCTTTAACCATAACATCTTTCTATTTAATGATTACAACAAAATGATTAAAACATCAATTAACCTTTTAGAGAAATTACAATTATTCCCGTTTGTTTAATATTTTTAATGAACAGATATAATTCTTCTAAAAAGATTTAGAAGAGCAACCGAAGTCACTGTTATTATTCTATTCAATGAAAGGTATAGAACAGATTGTTTCTTATAAATTGTCAACTGGACAATAGTTGGCAGTTCTAGTTCAAGGACATTGCCAGCAGATGATATACAAGCTAATACAACAATCCATTATTTCAGAGCAATTTTTCACTATTGTTTCCCTTGTTCATATGATCAACTGGCAAATTGAAATGCCTTCTAACTATGATATAGTTTATTTTATATAGTTTATTGTACACAATAGCTAGTTTGTTCAGTTTAAAGCACTTACTGTTGTAATCCAAACTGAGTTTAGGCATGGCTTAGCCTTAGCTAAATAATATTGTTACCCAACTCCATTCTTTTCTGTAATACATTTGTATTTAATTTAAATGATTTTGTAAACTAGCCCTTGCAACTAATGATGGGCGAATTTGGGGCGTCTCGTTTTTGACGCCGGTGTCCGTTTTTGATGCCAGCGTCTGTTTTTTGGATGCCGGCGTCTGTTTTTTGGCAAAATTGCACCGGAGTCCAAAAAAACTGATGCTGGCGTCCATTTTTTTTTACACCAGCGCATTTTCACAGCGGTTTCGCAAATGTATTCGCTGGCGGCGAATTGCGGGAATTCACCGCAAATTTGCGCCTGGCAAACAAATTCGCCCATCACTACTTGCCACCATGTCTCAGCTGCCAATTCTTGGTGTATGTAACCTAATCTTGAGCCAAAATACCTTTTCCAGCTAGTGATGGTAGAACATGGGTCACACTGAGTTTCTTCACTCATATGGACTCTCTGTAAATGAAAAAGGAAGAGAGAGGGAGTTCTGCTACTACACCTCTCTGCTGCTGTGATAAAAGCAAAATAGCATGCCAGAGCTTCTTGAACTCAAAACAAAAGGGTTTATTGTCATAGACACTACATGGTTTACAGTATTGGTTGAGGTAGATATGTATATGGTCAGATGCAGTCACAGATAGAGCTTAGCAATGTGACACCCTGTGGAGATGCTTGGAAGGTTTTAAGATACACCATTAGGCTTTAAGCTAGTGGTCCATATACCCTCTAATGTATTTGTTCAGGGAGTGATATACTGAGTGTGAATCCCTTCAGCACTGCAATATCTTTCCTATAGGCTAGTTATGCCCAGGGAGCACTACCTCCATCTATTATGTGGGGGGGAGAGGGGTGGCCGGCTGGGTTGCCTAGGCTGCCCGGCCAGCTTGGCCCAGCTCTGCACAAAGACTCACAAACAGATATATAGCAGACAAAATTTGCTATATATTTGGCCCAGCTCTGCACAAAGACTCACAAACAGATATATAGCAGACAAAATTTCCATAGGCAAAAACAAGTAACAAAGCAGAAGGCGGAATGCAATAAGATGACTAAAACAATAAAACTACTAAAACCAATGCCGTCTGAATCACAGATTGAGTATAATAATTTTTACAGACAGAAACAAGTGAATTAGCAAATACGCTATTCGCAATGGCAATAAACATGTTTTTTCAGCCAAAAAAAATAAAAAATTATGCAGTTAAAAAATGCCAGAAATTTGTGAAAGTGTTTGTGCACTTGATAAATGATAATGTGTGTTGTGTGCGTATTTGCGCATGTGCCAGTATTTGTGAGTGCTGTGAATGTGTAAAACCCCCCAATCCTCCCAAAATATATTTGTGTATGTGTAAGTGTAAATCAAGTGTATTTTAGACGAAAAAGTGTGTGATTGTGTCTTGTGTGTGTGTGTGTGTGTGTGTGACACTAACCTAGGGGTGTGAAGCCTGGAAATCCATATGGAGGACGAAGAGACATCCAGGAGGACATTTTATTTAACTAAATGTTACAAAAATAATTCCATTCAAAGACTAGTGTTGCATAAATAAATAAAAAAAATAAATAAAAATAAATAAATTCATTCCAGCAAATAAGGAGTTCATTTACCCAAGGCAGCATAAACCATACACTCACAGTAAACATGTGATGCCATATAATTTTAACCTCAAATAAGTTCATTATTGGCTCATCTAATTAATTATTGCTTTGGTACACTGGTGATATGGTACAAGGGACTGTATTGTAGCAAGAATAAATGAATTCTGTACAAGCTGTATGGTATTCAGTTTAGTAAGTACATCATCTGTACCCCCAAGGAATCAGGGGAGCTTAAGGTCAATGGACTTCAAAAAGTGATCAATATAGTACATACTGTAAATTCAGCAGCCGGCTGAGTGAATTATTGATATATGCAACAAAATTATATGAGGTCCATTCTTATCGTTGTATAACTAATGTCGCTTAAATTCATTGTTAAATGTTTTAAAAAACAATTTTCTGTTTGATTGCTTTTCTAATATATTTTATCTCCATCTGTGCTAATTGGTTTGTTTATGAGAACTTATTAGTGAATGCTCAAGTATTGTTGCTTTATAAACTGTTAAAAATAGGCCAGATTCAGCTTTCACTTTCCTCAAAGTGTAGAGTCACACAAAGGGTTTCATTAGTGACAGTTAACTAATTAGGACAAGTTAAATTTATTACAAAAACATATTAGTTACAAAAGTAGCCTTACATGTTTTATGCACTAAATTTCTTGTAATCTTTCATCAGTGAAAATCCTGGCAGCCAAATGGCAGACGCCGCCTGTTGTCCCCAGTCCATTACCATGGAGGCTCTAAGTGTTAATGTTTGTAGTTGTAACAACTATGGGATGTTTATTTTATGAAGACCATTCATGTTCCATGGTATAAAGTTGCCATCGAGGTGTAGTCACCATGCAGATCATAGGAACAGTAGCCATGTATGGGGGAGACATCATGGTGTTCATAGAAATGTATGCCACAGTGACCATGAAGACATGACTATAATTTGTCACAGATACTCTTTCTGCTTAGGCTTCCTTGATTGTCTCTCAAGATCTGCTTAGGTACTGGCCTTGACATTGTAACCTAGTTGTGGGCAAGCTTATGCTGATATATTTTTCACCATACATATCGTATATACATATACATTTAGGGGCCCATTTACTTACAATCAAATTCTGGGTTATACCACGAATCTCAAAAAAATTGTGGTTTTCCTATTTTTTTTTTTTAAAAAAAGCTGTAAAAATTTGAGATTTATTAAGGGGCAGATTTATCAAAGGTCAAGGTGTATTTTTGAATTCAAAAAATTTGAATTTTTTTTTGGTACTTCGACTAGGGAACAGTCCAAATTCGATTTGAATTTGAAAAATATTTAAAAATTCGACTTCGACCATTGGCCATCTAAAACCTGCAGAATTCCCATTTAAGCCTATGTAGGACCTCCTAGAACCTATTTGGAGTCAATTGGTGGACTTTGAAAAATCAAAGTTTTTATGGGCAAAAAACTTTGATTCAAATTAAATTGAATACGCTATTACTTTGATTCGTACAAATCGATTTCAGCCAAATACAGACCTATTCGATATATAACTGACCTATTTGGGCAAAAAAAAAACCTTCAACTTAATTTCGGTTGGTCTTGTTGAATTTGAATTTCGAAGTTTTTCTAATTTGAACTTCGACCCTTGATAAATATGCCCCTAAGTGTAAAAAACACAAAAACCTATAATACAAAACTTCACCAGGTAAAAGTTTTCCAGGTCCTATAGACGTTAATGGGAGCTGCACTGATATTATTGGACCATTTTAAATCAATTCAGAGTTATTAGTATTTTTTAGCACATTATTTTCCACTTGTATTTATATTTGGATCTTTTAATAAATGTTTGTGAGTCATGGTTTCAAAAACCTCTAAAATCCCACCTTTGATAAATAGGCCTCCGTGTCTTTGTTAAACTCTCGAAGGAAGCCTTAATTGATTGGTTCTTGACTGGTGTAAACAAAAGAAAAGTAGTTGGAGATCAGGATTGTTTCGGCAATAATCAGGGAATTATTTATTTAATTCCGAATGCCAAAAACTCGAAAAAAAAACTCCGAAAAAAACATATGATTCTGGTTTTTGCTCGATTTTATCGAGTTTGTCCCAATCTGATTAAATTGTGTTTTTATAATAATAAAAAAGGATTCTAGTTTGGTCTGACTTTTTTTTTAATTTAAATACTGTACTAAGTTTTTTAATTTAAATCCAGAGTTTGATAAATATGCCCCTCTGTGCCTATATTTGTGAAATTAGCACTTACTAAAATAGTTTGTTGGATATATTTGCTGGGTATTATTTGGGCCAATGCTTATTTTATCTTTTATGATAGCACATGCTGTTTTATTTGCATAAAAGATAAAGTATATCCTTTAGACAATATTTATAGCAAATGATGAATTTTAAGCTAGTACTTCTAAGTCAGGTTTTTAGTATAATCCACTTGTCTGTTCATACAAGTGAAATTGACTTATCACTCAATATGAACCCCTGGAGTTAAAGACGTCCTTTCTAAACTGGCATACACAGCCACAGTTACAGTCCAGGGTCATAATACATCAATACTGTTTAATGAACACACTCTGCACCACTTTCCTCTTGGTAACTTATACATTTTCAAATGTAAAGCAATAATACATTTTACAAAACACTTTCTGTAGATACTCAGACAAAGCTTGTGGTTACATTCAAGATGCAACTTCACACCTATTATTTGGTAGAGATTGACAAAACATTCTATAAAATAGGAGCTGTATTTTAATCTGCCACTGGTTCACTCTGTACATCATGTGACCAGTAAACCATGATCAAATATTACTGTACACTATGTAAAAATATTTTAATTCTTAAAAAATGATTACATACTGTATTACAATATGCTGCATGAAATTTAGCAAATGCGTCTTCTCATATTTACTCATAGCAGTCAGCTAACACGGGAATTGCATGAAAATACATTCACCTATTCAATACATTTATAAAACTTTAAAGGGGTTGTTCACCTTCAAACAACTAGTTGTTATCAGATAGATCACCAGAAATAACGACTTTTTCCAATGACTTTCTATTTTCTATGTGTCACGGTTTTTCTAATATTGAAGTGTAAAGTGTCATTTCTCTCCTTCTGAAGCAGCTCTGGGAGGGGGGGTCGCCGATCCTGTAAACTGTTCTAAATTGATACATTTAGTTGATACATTTCTAATCTTTGTCCCTGCTGAGCAGAATCTCTGGGTTTCATTACAGGCAGCTGTTAGACTTGATACAATTGTTGCTAATACTCCAGAGATGCTGCTGAGAAATGTATCAACTAAATGTTGCAAAATTGTAACAGTTCAGAATCTGCACCTGGATTACTGAGCTGTCAGACTCAAACACCAGAGACAGGAACATTCAACTTTAAACTTAGATTTTGGAAAAAACGTAAAAAATAAATAATGGAAAGTAATTGGAAAAAGTCATTATTTCTAGGGAACAATCTAAAAACAACTAAATTGAAAAAAGTGTTTGGAAGGTGAACAACCCCTTTAATAAAACTGTGATAATACTCAACGTGACAACAAGGAAATGTGTAGTGCTGTGGTATAAGACCATTTAGACGGCTGTGCTTAAAGAGGTTGTTCACCTTCCCACACTTATCAGTTCAGTTGGTGTCAGATAGTTCAGCTGAAATAAAGACTATTTTCAATTATTTTCTTCCTATTTGTAAAGCAGCGAGGGCGGGCAGTCGCCAATTCTGTAAACTGTTCTAAATCGATACATTTACACAAGATACACATTTCTTAACTTTGGTCCTGCTGAGCAGAATGCCCACGTTTTATAGAACTGTTATAATTGATACAATAGTTGCTAGTATTCCATGCTGCTTAGAAATGTTTCAATAATTGTAGCAAATGTGCGCCTGGATCACTGAGCTGCCAGACTGAAACACCACAGACAGGAATATTAAATTTTGATCATCAATTTTGTAAAAACAATAAAAAACAAAACATGGAAAACAATTGAAAAACATCTTGATTTCTGGTGTACAATCTGAAATCACCCGAAATGAAAAAAGTGTTTTTGAAAGTGAACAACCCCTTTAAAAAATTATGCGGTAATTTATTTGAGAGATAAGGTTAGAAGACTAAAACATAAAGGTGCAAAGCTTGATATTTTGGTGCTTTGCACCTTGCCCCACTTCTTGCACTGTAAGAGACAAGTTTTCCCCACATTGTATAATAAAGGGGGTGGGAGTGGCCAGCAAACAACCGCCTTATGGAACAACCCATAGCTGTGGTAGGTGTTTAGTACAGGGCTTACTTATGATTGTGTGAGCTGCACCTTTGCACCCTTTTCACTCCATTACTTAAGTGTGTAACATTGGTAAATTACCTATGCATATGCTGGCCATACGATTTAAGACAGACCCATTTAAGGTAAAGACACACAGAGCTACTAGTAGCAGCTACCTGTTGTGGCTAGAAAATGGCAAAAAATACCCTGCCATACACAATAGTGAGAATGCAGGGGGTTATTTACTAAAACTAATTTTTTTCTCATATTTTACCAGAAACAAACTCAACCTAACTACCATCCATATGGCAAATTCACTAACCTGACAATCGTGAAGGCAAAAAACATCTTCAAATCTTTAAAGGGACCCCTGCCAGCGACTTTTACATGAATTTGACAGGTTTTAGCTGGAGTATTTTCAGATTTGGATTCTTTGCTGCTGTGGGGCATAATAAGGTATACATGACCTTGACAGGTTTGAGATGCCGGATTCTTTAGATTCTGACTTTTTGCAAATTCGGGGTATGATAAAAAAAAAAATTCTAAAAAGTTTTTGCCCAAAAAAACTGAAAAAATAAAAGTTTAGTAAATAACCCTTCTAGTTTTTTTTCTAAAAATTCTAAAATTTATGTGAAAAAACCTAACATTTTTAGAGAAAACAGAACTTGACCTTTAATAAATAGACCCAGTGGTGCTTTAACAAAGCCAATTATTACCATTGTCTATTTTCAAACCATTTTTTAATTGGCATCTGGGTGCCAACGTGTTTAACTGGGCAAAAGGGATGAGGGTCAAATTAATAATATTTATACTTTTATAATTGTATTACTAATAATATTTTCCAGTGGTATAGATAGATACATATATTAATCATCAGATTATAATTAAAGCTAAATGAGTGAATGAGATCTTCCAAAGAGAAGGAGGTATAGGGAGAATAATAACACACCAAGTACAGAACCTTGTAGCATCCCTACATTGTGGAACTGGAAATAAAGTTTTGCTAAAATAAGAGACAAAGATTGATTAGAAAAGGAAGATGAGGACCAAGATGCAGCCTGATTATGTATATCAAAGGAATGCAGAATTTTCGTAAGAAGGGAGTGGTCAGTTGTATCAAATGCAGTTGACGGGTCAAGGACAATTCAGATAGAGAAGTGACCTTTGGCTTCAGCAACTTGAAGATAATTTGTAACTTTGCAAAAGGAAGTACTGTATTGGTTGTACAAAAGAAAATACACATTACTTGGTCCAATTTTATTGGTAATTTAGTATCTATTCAAGTTTATGTATTTTTAATAAGACTATTCGATAGTCGAAGTACTGTCTCTTTCAGAAAAAACTTCGACCCCCTAGTTCGCCATCTTAAAGCTACCAAACTCAATGTTAGCCTATGGGGAAGGTCCCCATAGGCTTTCCTAAGTTTTTTTGATCGAAGGATATTCCTTCGACCGTTGGATTAAAATCCTTCAAATCGTTCTATTCGAAGGATTTTATCGTTCGATCGAAGGAATAATCCTTCGATCGTTCGATCGCACTATTTGCGCTAAAATCCTTCGACTTCGATATTCGAAGTCGAAGGATTTTAATTCCCAGTCGAATAATGAGGGTTAATTAACCCTCGATATTCGACGCTTTGTGAATCAGCCCCTTAAAGGAACAGTTCAGTGTGAAAATAAAAACTGGGTAAATAAATAGGCTGTGCAAAATAAAAAATGTTTCTAATATAGTTAGCCAAAAATGTAATGTATAAAGGCTGGAGTGAACAGATGTCTAATAAAACAGCCAGAATCCAACTTCCTGCTTTTCAGCTCTATAACTCTGAGTTAGTCAGCGACTTGAAGGGGGGCCACATGGTACATTTCTGTTCAGTGAGTTTGTAATTGATCCTCAGCATTCAGCTCAGATTCAAAAGCAACAGAAATGACCCATGTGGCCCCCCCCTCAAGTCTCTGATTGGTTACTGCCTGGTAACCAGGGTAACCAGTCAGTGTAAACCAAGAGAGTTGAAAAGCAGGAAGTAGTGTTCTGACTGACATGTTATACATCAAATCACTCCAGCCTTTATACATTACATTTTTGGCTAACTAACTATATTAGAAACATATTTAATTTTGCACAGCCTATCTATTTACCCAGTTTTTATTTTTACACTGAACAACTCCTTTAAGGTTATATTATTGATTGTCTTTTATTGCATTACCTCATGTTTTCTTCATTTTATTGCATGTCTCATAGGCTTGATCCTCCCTCATTGTGGCTTTTTAAGGAACAGTTCAGTGTAAAAATAAAAACTGGGTAAATAGATAGGCTGTGCAAAATAAAAAATGTTTCTAATATAGTTAGTTAGCCAAAAATGTAATCTATAGAGGCTGGAGTGACTGAATGTGTAAGATAAACGCCAGAACTCTACTTCTCTCTAACCTCTTATATTGTCAGTGACTTTAAAGGGGTTGTTCACCTTTGAGAAAACTTTTACTATGATGTAGGAGTGATATTCTGAGACAATTTGCAATTTGTTTTCCGTTTTTATTGAAGATTTTTTAGTTATTTAGCTTTTTATTCAGCAGCTCTTCAATTAGAATTTTAACCAATCTGGTAACTAGGGTCCAAATTACCCTAAGAAACCATGCATTGAATAAGAGACTGGATTATGAATAGGAGAGTGCCTGAATAGAAGGATCAGTAATAAAAAATAACAATTATAATACATTTGTAGCCTTACAGAGCGTTTGTTTTTTTAGAAGGGAGTCAGCGACACTCATTTGAAAGCTGGGCAAATAACTAAAAAACTATTAAAAATAAATAATGAAAACCATTTGAAAAGTTGCTAAGAATTGGCAGTTCTATAACATAATAAAAGTTACCTTAAAGGTGAACCACCCCTTTAAGGGGGGCCACATGGAACATAATTATTCAGTGAGTTTGCAATTGATCCTTAGCATGCAGGTCAGATTCAAAAGCAACAATTATGACCCATGTGGCCCCCCCCTCAAGTCTCTGATTGGTTACTGCTTTGTAACCAACCATTCGAAAACCAAGTGAGCTGTAAAGCAGGAAGTTGGGTTCTGGATATTATGTTACACATCTGGTCACTCCAGCCTTTATACATTACATTTTTGGCTAATTAATTATATTGAAAACATTTTATCACAATATCTTCTAGGATTTTATAGGCATATAGCAGAAGAGAGGCAGGACAGGCATTTTTCAGAATAGGCTATTTGAATGGAGAGAGCAAAGTTCCAGAAGCCAGTGAAGAGGTGAGGATATAACAGTATGAGCTTGAGTAGGAAAGAATGTGTAATGCCCAGAGAGCAAGTTGTGAATGGGAACAACGAGAAGTTGGGAGACTTCACATGCAGTTACAGGATAAAAAGAACTAAGGAAGAAAGGGGCTTTGGGAAGAAAGCATAATTTGTTAGTAGAGGTGGTGATATGCTTGTGCGTGGAATTTAATGTTTTTGAAGAAACACCAAACTTCTGTGGAGAGTATATAAGAGAATTGTGGCATGACTAGAGACATTTATAATGGACAAAGTCTGCTTCTATTCTCAAAACGTCAGAAGAAGAAAACAGAATAGTGACAGAAGAACAGACTAAAAGAAGGTAATTGATGTAATATGTGTAAATCTAAAAGTAGAACCAGCAGTCCTTACTACTACAGGCATGCAAACTATTATTTGTACAGCACAGGACCTGGGGTTTTCCAGATAAGGTGAATCTATAATTTGGATCACCATACCTTAAAAGTACTAACAGCCATTTCAACAATAAAAAATGGATTTGTTTTTCCACTAAGATGAATTTATGCTATCTTAGTTACCATCACGGACAATATCCAGCTATATTGTTATAGAGAAAAAGCATATCATTTAAAAAAAATGGCTGTGTGAATTTTGAGCAAAAAATATACTCAAATTTTCATGGAAAACACAACTCAATCCTTAATAAATACCCCCTGTATGTTTTTTCTTATATTTCCATAAACTGTAGGTAAAACAACTGGAGAATAGTTAAGTAAGTGTAGTGCTTAAAACATTTCTATTTCCAAGTCATGCTGATAAGTCCATTGGTTGAAAATTGTCTCTGCAGCTCTCAGGTCTTGAATTATTTTGGCAAAATAGCTCTGTGGAGAAAATGCGTGAAAAACAGATAAATATCTAAAAAATCTTGATCTGTGGGAGAAGCATGATTTTTCATTTAGATCAAACATTTTTTTCTCACAACCTTTGATAAAGAGGCCTATAATGAATTATAACACTCCTTATTTCTGCTAAGACCCCCAAGGAGTAAAGTTTCTTTACTTCCATTTGTACAAGAATTTATGTAAAAGTGAAAAGATATTTCTTGTACTATATCTGAACTACAGTACACCTTTACACAGTACAATCAATTTACTGCTTTGGCTGGGAAATTACATTAAATAAAATCTTGTTGCTAAAAGCATGATGAATTAACAGTGTTATTAAACTGGCATATGAACAATTTGAGAAAGCAGATAAAACATTGATGACTTGAACTAATTCACATATATAGTGAGAAGGGTTTTTTGCTGTTGCTTTTTAATAGAGGTACAGAATGTGGCATTGAATATTTTGTTAAGGATCTTTATTATGGGTCCAATTAAACTCTGTTTTGTGAGATATGACCTAGAAGGGTAATTTTGGTATATTTTGTGCATACAGTATTAGAAACATTTCCAGCACACATTTCTGAATTCATAACCATGAAAGATGCCACTCATTATACAAACATTTTAATGAGATCAAAACAAACCAACACAGTTACCACCAGTGTAGATTATATTTCCTTATATTAACTTCTGTACAGTTCATTATTTTTCCTCTTGTTTTGTTTGTGAAAATAATCCCTTGGGATTTTGAGTATATATAACATGGAGAAATAACCTGGTTCATTAGAAATCTATTTAGGTTCATGAGTCTTTTGTAGGACACAATGATATCTAACTTGCAAAAATGTGTTTGCATCTGAATGTAATTTGTGTGTATTTTGCCAACATTAACAATAAAATAACAGCAAATATGAAAATATTTTTCAGCAATTGAGGAGTGGATGATAGAGGAAGAGAGGGTACCTGAAACAAGTAGAAGCCAAAATAGTAAAATATAGAAAACAAATGTCATGAGCAATGAAATCAGCAAAATCAACAGATACATTACAAAACAACAGAAACAATTGTTGTTTGAAGAGAGTGTGCTCAGATGGTTTACACAGTCAAATACTGATGTATATTCATTGAGGCTGCACAAAGAACTATCTGGTAATTTCCCTTAATGATAGCCTCAGTTTGGATAAATGTAGCTAGGTTGGCAGTAACCTAACTAGAGGGGGGCGGGCCCTGGTGCGTGACGTGCAGCCAGGCCCCCGCCCCCCTCCGTAAGCGATCTTTGGCCTGCTTTTCAGTGGCGCGAGCTGCCGGGGGGGCCCTGAGGGGGTGCGGACCCTGGTGCGCTCGCACCCCCTGCACCCCCGGTAGTTCTGCCACTGTAGGTTGGTTTGTGCTCTGTTATACTTCATCTGACACGAAAGCTTTGATATCTCTGTTGCTTTTCTCAATAAGATTATTGTCAGCATTGTAAGTATTAGGGACAGATTCATCAAAGGTAGAGTTTTAGAGGTGTCATGGGAAAAAAATAGAATTGCTCGAATGAATCAAGTTTTCGAGTGAAACCCACTGAAAAAAACTCGAACATCATGAAGGCTATTAACATCTTCAAACGGTTGAAGGGACCTCTGCCATTGACTTCTACATGACCTTGGCAGGTTTTAGCTGGAGTATTTTCAGATTCAAGCTATTTCCAGCTGCAGAGTATAATACATCTCATAAAATTGGAGTTTTTTCTTTTTACAAAAACCCCAAAAATTTGACTTTGTTTTAACCAGAAAATTCAAGTTTTTGACTGAAGACTACCCTTGAAATACTTAGATTTTTAAGGGTTTTTTTCTTTGGGTATTTTTTGTCACTGTTCTACTCCCATTGGCTCATTCTGCTGTTTCCTGTTGTAAGGCATTTGTATAGTGTGTTTACAAGCTTCCATGGGGATATTATTGTATGCTAGCCCAAGGAATGTTAGTGTTAGCACAGTAAGCTACCCTTTTATGTGGGCAGTTCCCATCAAATGCATCTCTTTGCCAGTGCTAATTCTGAATTCCTTTCAGTTGTGTAATCTGCCTTCACCCACTCATATTAGCACCACACTCTCCCTTTTACAGTCCCTTTTAAAATGCAATGAAAGAACATTTCTGAAAATGGTACTCATATTTCTATAAAGTGTGTGTTTTTTATTCCTTGCATTTGTAGTAAGTGGTATCTGCTAGCTTTAAAATTTTGCTTATCGCAGTCCACTACTTTCGAACCTTATCTTCACAATACAAGCAATTATATTACAATACTTTAATAATGAGCACAGTTACTTATAAAGTAACAATAAAAACTTTACCTGACTGCTTTTTAGAAAAGAAAATGTAACAAATGTACAATTTGTGATTCTTATGTTCGAGCTTTGTTCATTTTCACTGTATTATTCCTTTAAACATTAAAGTAAAAGGATAGCTCGGTAATTCTACAGGAGCTGCAGGTCCCCAATTTTACTCTATTACTAATATTACTCTAAACTATACCAGCCTAAATATTCCCAAATACTAAATCCAATAAATTGTGAAAATGTAAGGGTGTAAGGGCTCTTTTTATAGAGACTGCATTATTCCTGTTTACTTTAGTTTGACCTCTTGAACAGGGAAGGTATTACCGTCTGTATAATTTTAAATTTTAATTTCATCTCTTGTGCATCTCTTTACTTCGGATACACTATGGTCAGCTTACACATTCCCCCATATTCATGCCTAAAACATATTATTTTGTTGTGATTTGTGAGTACTGTTCTAAGCTGTGGGATCAGAATTAGGAAGAGTGAGGAAACCAAGAATTGCAGTATTTATATAAATTAATAATAATAATAACAACAACAATAACTATTATGTATATTATTAATAGTTGTATTTGGTTTGCAAATATAGTCAGATGGCACACAAAAATCCCACTGTTGCTTTATCAGTAGCATAATTATATTAATATATTAATATATAATATAATTGCAACTTCTCGCTTTTTGTCTTCATAGTACATATTCTTTTTATATTTGAGTCAGCATCATTAACAGCACCCAGAGTGACTGCAGTTTGAATAGTTCCTATGAAACACTATTGGAGATAGAACTCTACTTGCACTTATAATTACCAAGCTGATGGTTATTATTTATATGCAGATCAGCGCCTACGGCAACAGAGAAAGAAACAGAAAAAAAAAATCGCGCAATATGTTTCAATATCACACCAACACCCAGTGTCCAGGTTTTTTATGGTGTATTTCCCCTTTAAATTTCTACTCTTATTGGTGACATGCAAAGTTTTTCCCATTTTTCCACCACCGTTTGGCTGGATTGCCTACTTACAAACTGTAGGTATAATATATGGCTTGTAGTGTTAAGCAGGTCTCTCCCTCCTTCTCCTGTCAGCTCCTCATGTTCCCACAGAGAGATATAAAGCCAGGATAGTGTTATTAAAAAGTATAAAAAAGTTTAAAACAAATTTGCACTCACACTTAGGGGCTGATTCACTAAGCTCGAGTGAAGGATTCGAATGAAAAATACTTCGAATTTCGAAGTATTTTTTTGGTACTTCGACCATCGAATTGGTTAAATTCGTTCGAATTCGAACGAAATCGAACGAATCGAACGAAAAATCGTTCGACTATTCGACCATTCGATAGTCGAAGTACTTCCCCTTTAAAAAAAACTTCGACCCCCTACTTCGGCAGGTAAAACCTACCGAAGTCAATGTTAGCCTATGGGGAAGGTCCCCATAGGTTTGCTAATCTTTTTTTGATCGAAGGATTTTCCTTCGATCGTTGAATTAAAATCGTTCGAATCGTTCGATTCGAACGATTTAATCGTTCGATCGAACGAAAAATCCTTGGATCGTGCGATCGAAGGATTAGCGCTAAATCCTTCGACTTCGATATTCGAAGTCGAAGGATTTCAATTCGAGGGTCGAATTTCGAAGTATTTTTAACTTCGAAATTCGACCCTTAGTGAATCTGCCCCTATGTGTGAAGAATGATCGCACATAGGAAAAAATATTTGCACAGGTTGCACTCTCGATCTAGGGGCCCTGTCGGCGTGTGTATCCCCCTCGTGGCTCTTCCTGTGTGACGTCACTTCCTGCCTGATGTATTTCAGACTGCGACCACACCAGACTTAAAGTTCCATGTAGTAGTGCTCTAAGTGGCTCCACAACTGAAGCATATTTGGGAATAAACTTAGAATACCATGAAGTAAGACCTAAGAAAGCACGTAAGGTCTGAAAATCAGATGGAGTAGGTGCTTGTGTAGCAGTGTTGACATGGTCAGGGCCAGGCAGTAATCCATCTTGTGAAATTATATGACCCAGAAATGACAGCTGAGTTTGTCTGAAGTGGCATTTGGAAAGGTTCAGTTTCAGTCCTGTAGAATCAATGCATTTCAGAATATTTTTTAGGTACTTGTCATGAAGATCCATAGTTGGAGTGAGGACAATTATATCATCCAAGTAGCATTCTACACCAGGTATGCCATGGAGTATAGACGACATCAGTCTTTGAAAACAACTCGGTGCTGAAGCCAGTCCATAAGCTACAAGCTTGAACCGAAACAAACCATCTTAGGTGATAAATGCAGTGAGGTCTCTGCTTTCCTCATGCAGTAATACTTGATGATAAGCACTCTGAAGATCCAGAGTAGAAAAGAATTTTGCTCCTCTATGTGTGGCAAGGGATGATTGTCCATAACAACTGCTTTATTAGGTTCACAAAGAATACCTCCAGTTTTCTTCATTGTTACAACAATTGGTGAAACCCATTCAGAGGTACAATCTACCAGTTTCTTTAGTTCCTGTGAGACAGTCTCCCTTATAGAGTAGGGCAATCGCCTCAATTTCTGGTGTACTGGCGTAATACTGTAACATTTGTAGTAGTGACTTCATGAACATCTTTAGCAGAACTACGGCAGATCTTAGCAAAATGTCCTATCTTTTTGCATTTGCGGCACCGTACAGCTTTTGCAGGACATGTAACATAATTTGCAGCGTGTTGTGTTGAACCACAGCGAAAGCAGTATTTTTTATTTGTCTTTGCTGTACATTTTTGCAGTGAATCCCTTTCTTTATCACTGTATTTTGCCTGTGACTGTGCATTATTAGGCCACAGTGCTGAATTCACAACCTGTACATTCCCAGCAGTTCCCTGACTGAGAGTTTTAGCCTCTGCCACTGCTGCTTCAATTTGGCTAGCAACTGTTATAGCCTTTAAATCCTGCTCTAGGAGCAGTCTCTCTCTAATGAGTGGTGAGTTTGTTTTTTCCACTATTTGGTCTCTTAGCATTTCATCTGTTAGATTCACAAAGTCACAGGTAACAACCAGCTCTCTTAAAGCTGCTACAAATTGTTCTGTGGATTCGCCATTACACTGTCCACATTGGCGGAATTTATATTTTTCAGCAACCACATTTACTCTTGGCATGAAAAAGTTCTTTATAGCAGTAAGAGCAGTTTCATATGTCTCATCAGGTAATGGTAATGTATAGAATATATGCTGTCCGTCTGTTCCCAGGTAGTGAATAAGTAAAGCACGCTTTCTAGCAGCAGAAATCTCCACTTGGTCAGCAGCAATAATGTAATTTTCAAACATACGGATCCAAGCAGTAAAAGGTATGGTATGCTCACCAGGGTTTGGAAGAAATGGTGCAGGCTGCTGCAGAGGCAGAAGAGCCATCTCGTTGTCAATTTGTTATGTTTTGGTAGCCGAGGATTAGTAGAGTAGAACAGTGCTTTATTTGCAGACTCATGCAGCCATTATACAACAGTAACTTCCAACTCTATCACTCTTAAGCAGTATTGATAGTAATATGTATACAAGGTATAACTAATGTGCATAGTGACACCTGCAGGCCATTTGTATAAACACCATTAGGTTGAAACATTTATAAGGCTTTCTAGATATTTCAGCTTAGTATTTGTTGAGTAACCATTTAACCTTTTCTTTTTTAAATTCTATGTATGGTACTTGCAGGTTACGCTAAAACTTTAGAATCAATTAGCTACTGATAAAGAGAGGCAAGCCCTTGAACGGTAAAATAATGTTCCTCATTATGTCTGACAGGACCTCACATGTCCTTTTTTAATTATATCCCTGAATAATTTCCAACTTTCTTTGACCCTCTTTTCGTTGATTTTCACTGTACTTGAGTTTAATTATTGAAAAACTGAACATTAATTGCATAGTGCTGATTTACTAATTAGGATAATATTAAAATGCATGTCTATTCTTTTATTAAGGTTGTTGAAGATAGATGCCCTAATCAACTAGAGCAGCTCCTTTTTTTCTTTCTCTGTGTAGTAGTTTGTAATTATTAAAAGTTATTGCTACTGATGATTATTATAATGGCAAATTAGACTAAATATTGATATTGCTCATTTGTATTTCATACAAAATGAATCAGTAAATGAATTAGTGAATTGTTAATCAGTAAAAAAAATTTGGTCCTATAGGCATAAGTAAGCAGGCCTGTATGATGGTGCATATACCGATATTATTCAGCAGACAAAGGAAAGCAGATCCAGGTTTGAGTCAACTGTTTACTGACAAACACACTAGTTTCAGCATCTTCTTCTTTGTTCAAGTTTGCCTGCAAATCTTTTTCTGCAATTTCATTTGGGGAGGCCTATTTATCAAAATTCAGTTTGCGTAGTTGTAGATGTTTCTTCAACCATGAATAAACTCACATTTTAAAATAGCACAAATGTCGACATATTTATAAAAAGATCCAAATAGAAAAAGCATGAATGAATAAAAATCACAGAACAAATCCGAATGAAGAAGAATGCGAAAACCTTGAAATCCTCATTTTCTCCGATTTTTTCATGTGTTTAGAGGAGAAAAAAAAAATTCTAAAACCTGGAAGTAACTAAATAATTTAATAAGGACAGCCCCCATTGACTTCTACATGACCTCTGCAGCTTTTAGATGGCATACGTTTTACATTGGGATTTTTGTGGTTTTTACGATTTTCGGTGTTTGAACTCACTCAAATAGTTAACAAAAGTGCTAAAATAACAAAAATTGTCATGCATTATAGAAGTTGTTCTCTGTCTGCTTTTAAAGCAAATCTCATCTAAAACATCAGCCTGACAGGCTAATACCCCTGATGTTATTTTTAGACCTAGTAATTTAGTAGTGTTTGGTATAATAAATTTATGCCTGGGTCGCAAGTCAATTTCTTTTGGCAGTGTCCCATTGTTTGCTTGGTTATTCATTGTTCTTCGTTTGATTGATCGCAGATACCCAGGAAAATAGCTTGTGTGAGTGTTAAAATAACTTCAATATATATATATATATATATATAGTGAAGGGAAAAACCGGCACTCACGAAAATGTCATCAATTATGCCTGGGTGCAGTCCTTGTTGAAGTTTGAATGTAAAGCTGGAAATGGAGATCGCACTCACAGGTCTTAGAAGTGAGTGCGATCTCCATTTCCAGCTTTATATATATATATATATATATATATATATATATATATATATATATATATATATATATATATATATATATATATATATAGTAGAGCAAAAAAACCGCACTCACAGGACTTTCTGAAGGTGCAAAAACAAATTTGCACCTTCAGAAAGTCCTGTGAGTGCGTTTTTTTTGCTCTACTATTGATTTATTATAACCTGCACCTAGGCAGTTGCGTTTGTTTTGAGTGCACCAGATTTTGGACTTTATATATATATATATATATATATATATATATATATATATATATATAGTGACATTCAGGTTAGTGGAGACACAGACACAGTCTGACATCACCTTTAAAAGTTTAATGCAGCTTGTCTGGATTTTATTACAAATATCAACAAATTCAGCATACTTGTTTTATATAGTTTTATATAGGACTAGCGGTCCCAATTCAACACTGACAGAAACACAACATATCCAGCAATTACAGCCTTGGACGTCACAAGTCACTTTTTGCTTTCACCAACACTTCAGCTCAGTGGGAAAACACACATATTCCTTCCCAGCTGCTAACACACGCTCCCTCTAGCACACGAAGGTCTCCAGGGGGCAGCGATGTGTAGTCACACACTTCTTTTTACCTGCATCTCACCTGCAGCTTAATGAGATAGCTACCTCTAGTTGGGAAGCTGCAAAACCTTAAGTAGAATAAGGAATGGAGAGCCCATCCTATACTCTCCTCCATTCACTCCCCTTTATCCAGCTTTTCCTGAGCTAATATATAGTGATGGGCGAATTTGCGCAGTTTCGCTTCGCCGAAAAATTCGCGAATTTCGCGCGAAATTCGCGAAACGGCGAAAAATTCGCGAAACGGCGCCGGCGTCTCGTTTTTGACGCCGACGCCCGTTTTTGACGCCGGCGCCCGTTTTTCCGACGCCGGCGCCCGTTTTTGACGCCGGCGTCCGTTTTTCGGAAAAAATTTTTTTGACGCCGGCGAATTTTTTCCGCGAATTTTCGCGGCAGTTTCGCGAATTTATTCGCTGGCGGCGAATCGCGCAAATTCGCCGCGAATTCGCGCCTGGCGAATAAATTCGCCCATCACTACTAATATACAAACACATCCTTACTTGCTGCAGCACTATACATTTTCCCTGGAGTATAACTGTTTACCAGTCTACCATTGGTGAAAAATACACAAAATCACCATAATTTCCTTCACAGTGAGGACAGTGAGGTTGTGGAATGCACTGCCGGATAATGTATTGATGGCAGATTCTGTATGCTTTTAAGAGGGGATTGGGTGTTTTCTTGGACAAGCATAATATCCAAGGCTATTGTGATACTGAAATCTACAATTAGTATAGATATATATATATAATACAACCTCCAAATTGCCGGCACTCACGACAAAATGCTCACGTGCCTGGGTGCAGTGTCCCATGTATTTATCCATTCCAAATTCAATAAGGGCTGCACTCTCAAAGTCCTGAGAGAATGGACCTTATTGAATTTGGAATATATATATATATATACAGTATATCCTGGAAAAAGGCGAGCACTCACAGGTCTTAAGATGCAAAAAATCTGTGAAATGTATTGAAACTGATAGTTATTTATTTTCAATAAATTTTAACAGATTTTTTGCATCTTAAGACCTGTGAGTGCTCGCCTTTTTCCAGGATATCTTACTCACTTTGCTGATAGCACCCAGGCACCAAACACTTTTCTTATGAGTAGTGCCGGCCCAACATGGACGCTATATATATATATATATATATATATACTGTATATAGTGACATTATTCTTGTTTACTATCTCATTTATCAAAAGTCAAATGTTTTCTGACTTTTTTGAATAAAACAACCCAAGGTTGTTCTGTTAATCTTTATAACACTTCAGAGTATTTGTTGTTAGCCGTTCTTTGTTAAATTGCCTTCATACAGTGAAGAATAGGGTAATGGTCATGTCAGATATGTGTGGAGATAAACCAATAAAATAAATAAACAGAAAGCCTACTCACATTTTAGTGGTAGGTTTATGCCAGGGCAACCAGACCTTAGTTTTTAAAGGAACAGTTCAGTGTAAAAATATAAACTGGATAAATAGATAGGCTGTGCAAAATAATAAAATGTTTCTAATATAGTTAGTTAGCCAAAATGTAATGTATAAAGGCTGGAGTGACTGGATGTGTAACACAATAGTCAGAACATTACTTCCTGCTTTGCAGCTCTCTAACTCTATGAGTTAGTCAGCAACTTGAAGGGGGTCACATGGGACATATCTGTTCAGTGAGTTTGCAATTGATCCTCAGCATTCAGTTCAGATTCAAAAGCAACTGTTATGACCCATGCGGCCCCCCTCACATCACTGATTGGTTACTGAAAAGTAGGAAGTAGTGTTCTGTCCTGTTATGTTAGACATCCAGTCACTCCAGCCTTTATAGATGACATTTTGGCTAACTAACTATGTTGAAAAAAAAATTCATTTTGCACAACCTATCTATTTACCCAGTTTTTATTTTTATACTGAACAATTCCTTTAAAGGACAAGGAAACCTAAAATAGAATAAGGCTAGAAATGCTGTATTTTGTAAATATATTTACTGTATTTTGTAAACATAAGCATGAACTTACTGCACCACAAAGCCTAATCAAACAAATGATTTATGCTTTCAAAGTTGGCCACAGGGGGTCACCATCTTGTAACTTTGTTAAACATCTTTGCAAGACTAAGACTGTGCACATGCTCAGTGTGGTCTGGGCTGCTTAGGGATCGTCGTAAACAAAGCTGCTTGAATTCTGCATGGCTGGTAAGTAAGGTGGGGGCTCCCCCTGCTGTTCATAAGTATGATTGTTTCCCTGCTCAGCAGTTAGGGACCATCTGACAATTCTTATCCACAGCAGTAAATGAAGGGAGCATTTCACTGCATACAGTCAGGTTTCTTATAAAAACGGTACACATTTAGTATAGTATATTGGAGATCGGTTTCTTTTTCATTAAAGAAAGAAAAAATGGGATTTTATTTTTTTGCCTTTCCTTGTCCTTTAAGGAAGAATGGCAAATTAAACTAAGATAATTAATAAATAATAAGGATAAAATTACACTGAACTATCACAGTCGATCATTTTGGGGTTGCCAGGGTCACCAATTAGCATTTGCATTTGCAGGCTGACAATAAGAAGAAAATGAATTAGTGGTAAGTCAAAACCATAAAAAAATATATAGTGAATACCAATTCAAAAATTACTTGGAATTACTTGTAACATACTACAAGTTAAACTGAAGGTGATCTTTCCCTTTAATTTGCAGGATTACAATTCTTATTATACAGGTATGGGGCCTGATTTCCAGGGTTTTCTGCATAAGGGATCTTTCTGTAATTTGTAAATCTCCATACCTTAAGTCTCAAATCATTGAAACATTAAACCCAGTATGATTGTTTTGCCTTTAATAAGCATTAATTATATATTAGTTGGGATCAAGTACAAGGGCTGAGGGAGATGGCCTTCCCGTAATTCGGTGCTTTCTGGATAATGGGTTTCCAGATGATGGATTCCATACCTGTATACCAGTGATTTATTGCCCTAATAAAATTCCAACCCCATATGCAATTGTGCAGGAAGCAATAGCATATTCCTCTCTAGTGGGCAAGCTGCACACTGCTTGATGTGAATAATCCTTATATAATTCCAGTCCAGCAGCAATTGAATTCTTTGGCAACTATGGGGCTTATTTATCAAAGGTCAAGTTTTATAAGTTTGTGTGGTTTTTTTTATACCTCAATTGAACTCACAACTCGAATGTTATCAGATTTGAGAAAAAACTGGAATGAATTGGGGCGAAAAACCTGAGTTTTTGAGCGAAACCCACTGAAAAATATCATAAAGGCTACAAACTACTTCAAATAGTTAAAGAGACCAGTGATTTCTACATGATCTCGACAGATTTAAGCTAGAGTATTTTCGAATTTTAGCTATTTCTAGGTTTGGGGTATAATAGATATTTTTAAAAAAAATCCTGAAAAAATTTAGTTTTTTTTAACCCAAAAATTCAAGTTTTGACTGAAAAATATTCTTGAAAAACCGAATTTTTCAGGTAAAAATCAAATAACCCTCTATATGTCTGTTATTTCTGTAAAAAGCATAATTCGGTAAATGCTGTTAATGTAACTGCATATAATTATTTATGTATTACCATATTTTGTGTTATTTATGTGGGGTTTGTGGGGTGCATTCCCTGAAGAAGAGCAGAGTTTGTACTTGAAATGTTGGAACTTCTGTACACAAAAATTAAATTTTTGATAAGCAGCTTGTGTGAGGGCGGTGCTTCTTCCATTTTATATTTTTTTTACCCAGGCCTGGATTTGTGGAAAGGCCACAGAGGCCCAGGCCTAGGGTGTCAAAATATGAGGGACGGCATGCCGACTAGTCACTTTCTGAGGAGCCCTGGGGACATGCAGCTCGCATGTATTGATGGGCAAATTTCTCCCATTTAGATTCTGCAAAAAAAATGTGAATTTCCCACAAAATTCGCGAAACTGTGAAAAATTCACGAAAAATAGTGAAATCGGAAAGTTCACTGAAAAAATTTGTGAAATTTGAACGTTTTCACAAAAAAATTGTGAAATGCGAACGGTTTCACAAAAGAAATCGTGAAATACGAACATTTTCACGAAAAAAATCAGGAAAATCGCGGGAGAGTCGCAAATTTATTCACCAGCGGCGAAACATGGAAATCCGCCACAAATTCGTGCCAGGCATATTTATTCGCCCATCACTACTCGCGTGGAGTGTGGGTGCTAGGACCGTGCAGCCCAGGGGTGCTGGACCATGTGGCATTGATTAGACACACCTGCACACCTTTTGTCATGATTGGACACACCTGCCTATGAATTTCCAAGTCCCAGACTGACCCTATGCATCCTATTTAAGATTGCTTGTGCTTTTCAGCATGAGCAATCTTAAATGAAACCCCGCTTGACTTTCCTAACTCAAGCCTGGTTGTTTGACTTTACCGGAATGGGCTTTTCGGAAAAAAGAAAAACTTTGGCAGCTTTTAGGGTAAATTGCACCATCCCAAATCTATGTAACTATACAAGATATATATGAAAGAGCTTACTATAACAGATACACTATGGAGTTTAACATTTGCAATTACATTAGACAAATTTGAATTATGTTGTGAGGTTATGCTCCCACAACGCCACCCCATTAGCGTATTAGCCTAGTCCAGAGGTGCTTATAATGGTGAAATTAATAGTTGCTAAAATAAAATGTAACCAAAAAAAAACCAAATGATAAAACATAAAAAAATAAATTTTTTTGTATCTTACTGTATTTCTCAGGGAGTTATTTTCTAAAATCCGAATTTATATTTTATTTAAACAAACCTCAACCAAATGCCCATACCCGATTTTAGCTTATTTATTAATAAGAAAACTTGATTTAATCGACTTGGGGAAAAATTCTATAAAATATTCTGAAAACCTGAATCGCTTACATTTTTCAGGCTTTTACTGAATTGCTGGAGTTTTTCAGGCTTATTTCCCAAATTGCTAGATTTTTTTGAGTTTTTGCCCAAAAGCCCTGAAAAAGTGGGTTTTTCAGGCTGAACCCAGAGCAGACCACGAAAACTTAAAATTAAGATAGGTGTCTCTCCTATTGACTTATACAGGACCTCGACAGGTCTGAGATGGCGAGTTTTCCGATTCAGGCTTTTTGCAGCATTGGGTATAATAAATCTCGAAAAATTAAAGTTTTTTGTTTCCTCTAAAAATTTGAGCTTTCTAGTGAAAAAAATCTCACATTTTCACACGTTCGGATTTTAATAAATAACCCCCTTAGTGTCAAAAACGTTGATTCAAATGACATTTTCCAGAAGCTTGTTATACAAATAGTTAAAACAAATTGTAGATGAACAACATCTACAGCACCCCTGCATGGTACAGTAAAAGCACTTAGGGGCAGATTTATCAAGGGTCGAACTTCGAAGTGATAAATACTGTGATAAATACTTCGAAATTCGATCCTCGAATTTAAATACTTCGACTTTGAATATCGAAGTAAAAGTATTTTTCAACAAATTTGGCCATAGTACGATCAAAGTAAAATCGTTCGAACGATTTTAGCTTACGATCGAACAATTTTACTTCGATGTGTAAAGACTTAGAAAACTGCTCTAGAAGGTCCCCATAGGCTAACATAGCACTTCGGCAGGTTTAATTTGGCGAAGTATTGAAGTCAAAGTTTATTTTAAAGAGACAGTACTTCAATTATCGAATGGTCGAATGTTCGAACGATTTAACTTAGAATCAAGGTGGAAGTCTATGTCGTAGTAGCCTATTCGATGGTCAAAGTATCCAAATAATTACTTCGAAATTCGAACTTTTTAACTTCGAAAATTCATTCGAACCATAGTAAATCTGCCCCTTAACATTTGCAATTTTTGGCTTCCCTTCAACTGCCTTTACCTTTGGTTCTATTTCATGGGCTGGCATCATCTCTGGAAATCACTCACCTGCTGTTCCACTGACATATAATTTGTTTGCATTTTTAGGGAAGAGAACATTTTGGGGGTATAGGTGTTGCTACCTCATGAATCCTACAGCCATCCTATTGTCATAGAGAACATGTCCTATTCTGTAAATGTTGTATGGAATAGTATTTATTCCAAACACCGTATGCAGGAACACATGAACATAACACAAAACCAAAGTTAAATAGAGAATACCTAGAGGTTCAGGACAATAAATAACATTAAATGATATTGTGTATTAATGTATGTTGTGACTGAATATTCCATTATTTGTTTGATGAGATTATTCTATTTTCGTTTTATTTCAGGGGATGGTCAGGTCGATTTTGATGAGTTTGTGACAATTCTTGGTCCTAAACTAGTATCCACAGAAGGCAGAGATGGATTTCTTGGAAATACCATAGACAGTATATTTTGGCAGGTAAGAACCTTAGTCCATTTAAACTTGGCATTTATAGTGATACAGTGTTGTAGATAAAATGAAAACATTTGTTGATGTTTTGATATGTATTTTACTCACTTGGAATTACTGTTTTAAAGCTGCACCAGCACCAAGCTTTGAAATCTTGAGCCAAAACATATCGGAACACAATGTGATTTCCAAACTGTTTTGTTGTGCTAGTGCTAGAATGATAATAGTTTGAAATTGTTGTTGTCTTGCTTGATGTATACTAATAAATATATTTGGGTAGTTTTGTAGATGTTCCTTCTTCCAGAAACGTATTAACATGAACTGTTTCTTGCAAATGTGCCTCTCGAGAAAGAGGTATGGGCCTTGAAGCATGGCTGTTTCTAATGAAAGCTTATTGCTGTATTATCACATCGTTGCAGTAAAATGGTTTATCATTATAATCCAGATTTATTTGTTTTTCTATATAATTTGTTTATGGCAGTGAACTAAGTCTGTTAAATAAGCACATGTGCTCCACATAAATGCATAAAAAATTAACATGTAATTGCACTTATCCCATTTCCCTAAGACCATTTTTCACAGGGCATATTTCCCAGTTGGTTGCCATTCTACTTAAAGATATTGTTTTCTGTGACAAGTTACCATTGATCTTGCTTTCCCTCTAATATGACCTTTTGGACTTCATTAGGGGATCAGACTGCATAGCACATTGAGAGATTTGAGATTAAAAGTGTTTGATCATATGCTTTTATATAAAACATCTTAGGGACACTTTATAGACTTATGGACATCACAGTTTGCAAGAAATATTATTGATTATGAGGAGCACCACACTAACACAAAATACATGAATGGATAAAATTCCTTAGAGGTGGGAATTGCTGCCTGCTCCATTCAATAAGAAGACAGTTGCACTTGACTGCCTTCAGCCGTGTGCTTTTATATGGTCATGGAACTGCGAGGTGACTTATATCATTATATTTTTATTCACTATATACTGCTACAAGCAGTAAATTATTTTCACAGATTTGTGAAAATAAGCAGTAACTATCTATACTAAGGGGGTTATTTACTAAAACTCAAATTGATCTCATATTTTTATTAAACCAAGCTTGACCAAACTCCCATCCATGACTTTATCTTATTTATTAATAAACGAACTCGAAAAACTCGGGTCGGGAAAAAATGGATTATCGGACGAAACCCAGCGCAGATCAAGATATCTTCAAAATGTAAAAGGTACATCTCCCATTGACATATATATACATGACCTCTACAGGTTTGAAATGGCTGACTTTCAGATTCTGACTTTTTGCAGCTTCAGGGGAAAATTAATCAAAAAAAAAAAAAAACCTTGACCAGAAAAAAATTGAGTTTAGTAAATAACCCCCTAAAAGTTTATTTTGCTGGATATCACATACCAATATAATATAGGTCATATCCCCCTCACCATAGGGGGAGGTGTACTACAACTATAATAAAATTACAAACAAAAATAAAATATGTAAGGAGTAGCTATGAATGAATGTTTATTTTATGTGAATAGTTGTTGATATTTCAGTCCTAGATGGCGCTGTTAGGGAATCCCCTTGAGTAGATTCTAGAGCAGGCTTTTGTCAATGGCACTTTGGAGGGGAGTTTCCTAGGTTGAGTCTATAAAAAGGGGAGAGCAGTGGGCAACTTCCTATTTGACTTATGTAAAGAATATAAGGTTGGATGACTCCAGAACAGAGCCTGAGCTCTGTTATCTCTGAGGTGAGTCAGATAGGGTAGCTAGTGGTAGGCCAGATTTGTGGAACTCACTGTAGGAGGAGAGAGATAGAGACAGGCCAGCTAGCTGAATGCTGAGGCTCTGATATAGGAGTAAAGAAGGGTCCAGTAACCTGTCGGTACCCTACAGGTCAGGGGATGAGTGTATAGGGAGCTAAGACTAGATAGGTCCTGTTGTAACATCAAGGGCGTTCCTAGTCACATGCCGTATCAGGTGCCAAAACCGGGATACTGTAGAGCAGTGCTGTCCAAGTTCTGTGGTACCAAGGGCCAAAATTTTACTGGCCTATGTGGAGGAGGGCCGATAATGGAAGGCAGTGTTGGCCACTCCCCCTTTTAAACCACACCCACTGTAAACCACACCCATGTTACCACAAGAACTTTTAAGATCGTATCCACATTAACTGTGTTAGCACACCAAAAAACCAAATGGTTGGTGCTCACTGCAGGGAAATCCCTCATCACTCATATGTGAAAAATTGAAGTCATGTTAAAAACATCCCCTTAAATCCATATGCCTCATCCTCCCCTGTGGATAATAAAACAACCCGGCAACACATGATTAAACACCTTAGGGGCCCTTAACAACAATTTCCAAATGCTAACAAACCCCTACCAGACTTACAGCCCACAGGTAGGGTAGGGCAAGCAGCACTGGGCAGAGAATGGCACACACAAGGAGGCAGGGCCGGGCCAAGGTATTTTTGCACCCTAGGCAAAGGCTTCAATCAGTGCCCCCCACCCAGTCCTGCATTACCATTTCCCACCTTACCAGTCAAATAGCCCCCTGTACCTGTGGCAGCACCTATCATATTGCCTTCATTTGTACCTATACCAATGGCAGTCAATCTCTCAGATTGCCCCCAGGCCCCAATCTGTACCTGTGCCAGCATAAACCAAAACATCCATCATATTTTTACCCTAAATCTGTACCTATGCCAGCGGCAACCAAAAGAATCCATCATATTGCCCTCAAACATGTGTGTACCTGTGCCAGCAGCCACCATTTTACCCCATGTACCTGAGCCAGCAGCAGCCAATCCCTTATATTGCCCCCAATCTGTACCTGTGCCAGCATCAGCCAAAAAATCCACACTATTGCCTCCATATATGTACTTGTGCCAGCAGCAGCCAAATATCCATCATATCATCTGTTTACCTGTGCAAGTAGCAGCCAAGATATTGCCCACATATATGTACCTGTGCCAGCAGCTGCCAAATATCCATCATATCATCTGTTTACCTGTGCAAGTAGCAGCCAAGATATTGCCCACATATATGTACCTGTGCCAGCAGCTGCCAAAAGGGAGCTGGGGAGTGATTCTGTCTGGAACAGGGGGTTTATAAAGTTGAAAAACTATTAAAGGCCAAGCAAATCAGGGTTTCAAAAAGAAAGAAAGGAAATTCCCCTTAAAAGTGTGCCCCGCCCATGATTGCGCCCTAGGTGGGCACCTACTCTGCCTGCCCCTAGTTCCAGCCCTGAACAGAGCAGGAGACAAGGAAAGCTCTCAGTCTAATATGTACTACATACAGTGACACAGTGCTGGTGCCCCATTAGTATTTTGAATAAGGTGTGAACAGGTGAACAATGTGGGCAGTTTCAGTCTGGGTCTCAGGTGTGCACAGGATATAAACAATAGAGGTGTCACAAGTGTGAACACTACAGGGGGATCACAGGTGTGATACAGGGGATTAGAGTCTGAATTTGAGGTTTAAACAATGCAGGGTGCAGTTTATCTCTACAGTGATTCCTTTTAAAGTTTACAAATGGTAAACAGACAGCATCTGGGGGGCAAAAGAAGGGGGGGTCGCGGGCCCCCGCCAGTTGGACAGCCCTGCTGTAGAGCAACATGAACTAAAGTAAGAGTAGCAGGAAGGTTCTGTATTTAGCAAGCAAGAGAGGGCATGGGTATCCTTGTACTGTACTTCATCATATTACTGTTGGGGTTGTGTGAACAAGTGAGAATGGAGAAGCTGTGCTAGTGACTCTGAGTAAAGCTGTTCATCTCCAAGATCACGTCGATCTCTAGTTTTTTCTTTTCTCTGTGGTACATATTAACAGTGATGTGTTCTCTAAAGGGTTATTTTGTTTATTTACTACAACGTGATTATAACCCACTGTACATCACTTTACACACATATATATATATATATATATATATATATATATATATATATATATATATATATATATATATATATATATATATATATAAAACCAACAATGGAAAGTTGTGCTCACCACTAGATTTTAAAATCATTAGGCGGGGGTGCAATGAGGGTGTGACCACAAAATACATATAGACAAATACAAGATTCCTCTGCACTCAACCCATTAGACTAATGGGTTGAATGCAGAGGAATCTTGTATTTGTATATATATATATATATATATATATATATATATATATATATATATATATATATATATATATATATATATATATATATATATATATATATATATATCGACACTGATTACACTGCTGAGAGTGCTGGGGCGCATTTCGATACTATATATATATATATATATATATATATATATATATATATATATATATATATATATATATATAGATATATATATATATATATATATATATATACAGATGAAGCCACTTGGATTTGTGAGTTAAATGCGTCATTACTCAGGGTTAATTAAAGAAACTGTGTTATCTAAAGTCATCTTAACTCATTTAATGCATTTAACCTTTTCATTAGCATACCAAAGCACCATTGTTCACAATGGGGAATGGTTTAATTAGATGGGATGCTGTGACACAATTTTCTGTGTTAAATGGGATAAGTGGGATATCTGTGTTTAGTTATTCTGTGTCAAACAGGCAAACCAAAGTGGCTGCATCTGCATATATATATATATACAGCTAACTGCCGGTGCACTCAAAACTCCTCATGTTGTTACTGCCTTGGTGCTGGTTAAGTAAATAATGCAGAAATTCAAAAAAGAACCGCACTCTCAGGACTTGCTCACATGTAGAAAATAATGCAAGTTTATTTCAACGTTTCGGCTCAAAACTTAAGCCGTGATGACGGCTTAAGTTTTGAGCCGAAACGTTGAAATAAACTTGCATTATTTTCTACATGTGGAGCAAGTCCTGAGAGTGCGGTTCTTTTTTGAATTTCTATATATATATATATATATATATATATATATATATATATATATATATATATATATATATATATATATATATATATATATATATATATATATATATATAGTATCGAAATGCGCCCCAGCACTCTCAGCAGTGTAATCAGTGTCGATCTCGGTGCACGCTCCTGTGGGGGACCCCGTCACGTCCCCACTAGATATATTCAGATAAAGGAATGAAGCAGCACACAATTCTTTGCAAAAGTGTATATTACAAATCAAGCATCAGTACAGCGACGTTTCGGGCAGGCTATATGCCCTTTATCAAGCCATAATAAAAATGAACATTATACAAGTTATCTTTAAAAGCAACAAACAGGAAATGACTTCATAATTTGCATAATGATTAGTCCACATCCATCACCACTTCGTTTTAACCCTATATATGCATTCAGTGGATTTAGAGGAATAGAAATAGATTATAGTCCTTATTGAGACCTGAGGGATATAATGATCCAAGTTTTTTAATCCACCACACCTCTCTCTGTTTTAATTTTAATTCTCTATCACCCCCTCTTTTCAAAGGAGGTACTGTTTCCAACACTATAAATTTCAGTTGGTCTGCGGTATGTCCTTTTTCCAGGAAATGTTTGGATACAGGCAAGGTCATATTACCTAGATTAATGCTGGAACGATGTTGAGAGATACATGATTTGACCATCTGTGTGGTCTCACCTATATAGATGAGACCACACGGACATATCAACACATATATCGCAAATTTTGAAATGCATGTGAAATACTGTATATTGTAATATTGTACTGTATAACCCTTATGGGGATGTATAAACTCCTTATTTTTCAAAACGAAAGGACATTGTGCGCATCCTAAACAGGGAAACATCCCCTTGGATCTACATCCCAAAAATGTTCTATCAACTGTTTTGATTTAATTTTCATCTGGGTTGAGGTCACCTGTGCTCCTATGGTTTTTCCTTTACGGTAAGATATAAGTGGCATTGTCTTGAACTCTTGTATCGTAGGATATGCATTTTGTAATAAATACCAATGTCTACGTAATACTTTACCTACAGTTTCACTGTCTGTATGAAATTGGGTGACAAATGGTATCCTATTTGACTGTTTTTTCTTAGTTTGAGGATATTCCACCCTAAATTGGGCCTGTTGTATTGTCTTTTCTGGATAACCCCTATCCCTGAATTTTTGACACATAGTTTGTCTCTGAATATCTCTTTCTTCTGTGTGACTAACTAGCTTCTGTAGCCTGGACAACTGGCTGATTGGGATCGATTTTTTTTATATGTGGTGGATGATAGCTCATATAGTGTAGAATCTGATTCCTGTCTGTAGGTTTGGTAAATAGAGAAGTATGTAGGTGGCCACCCTGGTCCCTGTATATCAGAACATCAAGAAAATTAATATTGTGAAGATCAAATATTAGTGAAAATGAAATGGAGGGATGTACGCCATTAATTCTGTCGTGGAACCGCTGTAGGGAGTCAACGTCACCCCGCCAAACTACAAAGACATCGTCAATATATCTCCACCAGGCCAAACAGTGCCTGGCAAAGTCTACATCTAGATATATATGCAGTTCCTCAAGCTTAGCCATAAAGGCGTTGGCATATGCCGGGGCAACATTGGATCCCATCGCGGTTCCACGCAGCTGAAGATAGAAGTCATCCCTAAAAGTGAAATAGTTACAGTTCAATATGATCTCCAACAATTGTAGAAAAAAATCTCATTTGCTGTTCAGAATATTGGGTCCTTTCTCTAAGTATCCACTCACATGCTAGCAATCCATTCTGGTGTAGGATAGATGTATATAAACTGGCCACATCCAGTGTGGCCAGTATTACATTTTCATCACCCACTTCACCCAGTATATATATATATATATATATATATATATATATCTATATATATATATATATATCTATATATATCTATATATATCTATATATATATCTATATATATCTATATATATATCTATATATATATATATATCACTTATAAATCACTTCTGTGATTACATAATTATTCATGTGTGTCCTCCATTGTTTTCCAGTCTCTTTAGCATTTTATAAATCAGAAAATACAAGAATTAAGGAGGCCAGGCATAAAGTGCCTATTCCTTTATCTCTTGTCTTTCAAGGGTTTTTCTAGTTTACGAAGACATCGGACCTTAAATAACCTTTACAAGTAAAATCTCATGTCCACTTCCCATTTAAGGTTTTCCATGCAGGTTTAGAAAGAGGAAAAAGTGCATTTATGATTTAAGTAAAAACTCTCAAATCTCGTTATCACAACATGACAGAGCTTTTACTAAGAAGAATATATCTGCCCTACAAGGCCTACAATCTTATTATCCACAAGCTGAACTATTTCTCACTGGGATCTATGTTATGCATGCATTTCACATTGCACCTCAAAAATAATTTATAAAGGGTTAAGTCTATTTGGTTTTGAGTGTTAACAGCATCATTATACTTGGTTTTCTAATACTGTATTTTCTACTTTTTTTTAAAAAAAAGTCAAAATAGCATGCTAGAACACAATGGGCACAAATTGGCAATCTAATTTCCATTCATAAGTAGGACTGGTAAGCAGCTGGCTTTTTACAATGGATTTATCACAAAACTGCAATCAGGCTTTGTCCATTTATTTTTATAATCTTGTCAGAGAAAATAGTCTTACTTTCAGAAGCTAATAGACTAAAACACATGCTTGCATGAATAATTTTCTCGGAGATAGGAAGCTAAATGTGTCTCTGGGTGGACATTTACCGGTTACCTGTTTAAAAGCAAACATCTTACTGGTTGCTACAGGATACTGCTCCTGGGCAAACGTTGTACCTTTTATTACATATAGGGGATAGGCTCCATTTTATCCAAATAATAAAAAATTTAATATTTGTAGGGAAGTGTTACTTGCTAGGGAAGTGTTACTGGGGCCACCAAAAACATGGCGGCTGCTTTTTCTACAGCTAGCCAATCAGGGTTTTGCTTCTGACCTTGTGACCTCTCTGAAGGAGGTTTTGGAGCCAAAATGAAAGTGAGGCAGAACTTTTCCAGGAAGAAGAGAAGAAGGAAAGTATGGATTTATGCACAGTAGTACTAAGAGCCAGCCTGGGTTTTCTCCTTCTCTCCTGTGAGTATTCCAGCTGATCTATTTGAGTTGAGAGCTAGGGGTTTCACCTGTAGAACATTTACCCATAGAGGGAACCCCATAGTCAGAGCACAGGGAGTGATTCAGCCATCATAGGTGCAGAAGGCCTGAGCTATTGCTAAGTTAGTAATCCCTGTAGGATGGATAGGACTTCAGCTCTGCAGTGATTTGCCAGTTTATACACTGGATCTGGACTGTATTACCCATCAGCCTCTGTGACACCAGCAGTGGATCTTCTCAGGGTTCAGGAAGCATCCACTACCACTGGGAGTTGGTGTAGGGTTGCCACCTATCCATGGTCCACAATCCAGGCAGGGTGCGGGGCCATGACATCAGAGGGGTGGCCAGTGAGGTTGTGGGTGGAGTGAGCAACATCACAGGGGTGGGGCTATGAAGTGATGATCAGCAATTGGCTGATCACCATGTCAATCAAAGGAGATACTCTCCATTTTTTCTTATTTGGAAAACCGGCAGACTTTCTTGACCCGGGGCATGCCCTTCTGAAACTGGTGACAACCCTAAGTTGTTGAGACCTTTTACTTTACACACCCCGGGGTTAATCAATCTGGTGCTGCAACACATAACTCTGCTCATACTACATTGGGATTAATAATATATCCTTGCAGACCATAGTGTGCACACTCACCACATTTTCATACAAGGAGTGATTATTATTTTATTGCCTAACATTAAATGTCTTACTGTTGAAACTGTTCAGTTCACTGTTCTTTTTGCAATATTCTATATAACAGCATATATAACAGCATATGCCTATTGTGTGGTTTATTGTCTATTATATTGGTTATTGTAATCACCAAGGCTACAGTTCCCAGGGAGTTCTAGCCCTGGGTGGATGCACTTACTGTATCCAAATTCTGAGAATCTCCCACTTAACAGAGGCTTAGGATCTTTACTGTTAGCACTCCAGTGTGGCCCTGGATATTAGTGCCAAGAAAGGGTTACAGTCATATAAAAAAAGTTTGGGAACCCTTTTTAGCCTGCATAATAATTGACTCCACTTTCAACAAAAAAGATAACAGTGTTATGTATTTTATTTCCTAGGAACATCTGAGTACTGGGGTGTTTTCTGAACAAAGTTTTTTTATTGAAGCAGTATTCAGTTGTATAAAATTAAATCAAATGTGAAAAACTGGCTGTGCAAAAATGTGGGTAATTTTGATAATTTTAATGCATGTAACTGCTAAATACTGATTACTGGCAACACCAAGTTGGTTGGATTAGCTCCTCAAGCCTTGAACTTCATAGGCAGGTGTGTCCAATCACGAGAAAATGTATTTTAGGTGGCCAATTGTTGTGCTTCTGTTTGACTCTCCTCTGAAGAGTGACTGCATGGGATCCTCAAAGCAACTCTCAAAAGATCTGAAAACAAAGATTGTTCAGTATCATGGTTTAGGGGAACGCTACAAAAAGCTATCTCAGAGGTTTAGTTTCAACTGTAAGGAATGTTCTCAGGAAATGGAAGGCCACAGGCACAGATGATGTAAAACCCAGGTCTGGCAGGCCATGAAAAATACAGAAGCAGCATATGTGGAGAATTGTGAGAATGGTTACAAACAACCCAAAGATCACCTCCAAAGACCTGCAAGAACATCTTGCTGCAGATGGTGTATCTGTACATTGTTCTACAATTCAGTGCAATTTGCACAAAGAACATCTGTATGGCAGGGTGATGAGAAAAAAGCCCTTTCTGCACTCACGCCTCAAACAGAGTCGCTGCTTGTATGCAAAAGCTCATTTAGATAAGCCACAGTCATTTTGGAACAAAGTGCTTTGGACTGAGGAGACAAAAATTTAGATATTTAGTCATAACAATAAGCGCTTTGCATGGCACTGCATTCAAATAAAAACTCCTGCTACCTAATGTCAAATTTGGTGGAGGTTCCATCATGCTGTGGGGCTGAGTGGCTAGTTCAAGGACTGGGGCCCTTGTTAAAGTCGAGGGTCGGATGAATTCAACCCAATATCAACAAATTCTTCAGGATAATGTTCAAGCATCAGTCACAAAGTTGAAGTCACGCAGGGGTTGGATATTCCAACAAGACAATGACCCTAAACACACTTCGAAATCTACAAAGGCATTTATGCAGAGGGAGAAGTACAATATTCTGGATTGGCCGTCACAGTCCCCCGATTTATATCATTAAATTTATGGGATGATTTGAAACAGGCTGTTCATGCTTGGCAGCCATCAAATTTAACTAAACTGGAAAGATTTTGTATGGACGAATGATCAAAAATACCGCTATCCAGAATCCAGACACTCATCAAAGGCTATAGGAGGTGTCTAGAGGCTGTTATATTTACAAAAGGAGGTTCAACTAAGTACTGATGTAATATCTCTGTTGGGGTGCCCACATTTTTGCACCTGTCTAATTTTGTTATGATGCATATTGCATATTTTCTGTTAATCCAATAAACGTTGTCACTGCTGAAATACTACCGTTTCCATAAGGCATGTAATATATGAAAAGGAAGTTGCTACTTTGAAAGCTCAGCCAATGATAAACAAAACTCCAAAGAATTAAGAGGGGTTCCCAAACTTTTTCATATGACAGTACATATTATTTCCTTTTTTTCTCTCTGTAGTGTTAAAACAGTGATCCAAACTGAGAGATAATTAGTTATTGCTGGAGGTAAAACAAGCCTGTTGGATTTATTACATTTTTAAATGATTGTTTTAGTAGACTTAGCGGCAGATTTATCAAAATGTGAGTTTGGAGCTTAAAGGAATAGTTCAGTGTGACAAAACAAACTGGGTAAATAGATAGGCTTTGCAAAATAAAAAAATATTTCTAATATAGTTATTTAGCCAAATATGTAATATATAAAGGCTGGAGTGACTGGGTGGCTAATATAATAGCCAGAACACTACTTCCTGCTATTCAGCTCTATAACTCTAAATAAGTCAGCTACTTGAAGGGGGGCCACATGGGACATATCAGTACAGTGAGTTTGCAATTGATCCTTAGCATTAAGCTCAGATTCAAAAGCAACAGATATGACCCATGTGCCCCCCCCTCAAGTCTCTGGTTACTGTCTGGTAACCAGGGTAAACAGTCAGTGTAAACCAAGAGAGCTGAAAAGCAGGAAGTAGTGTTCTGGCTATTATATTAGATCCAGTCACTCCAGCCATTATACATGACATTTTTGGCTAACTAACTATATTAGAAACATTTTTTATTTTGCACAGTCTATCTATTTAGCCAGTTTTTATTTTTACACTGAACAATTCCTTCAATGCATAAAAACTCACCCATGTTTTATTCATTCCTATGGGATTTTTAGAACCATATTTATCAAATGGAGATTTCTAACCCCCGTTAATAATTACAATTCTAAAAATCCCATAGGAATGAACAGAATGTAAGTAAGTTTTTATTTATTAAGCTCTAAAGTCACATTTTGATAAATCTGCCCCATAAGGTATGAAAAGTCAAATTGCTGAAAGATCCATTATCCAGAAAACCCCAGGGACGAGCATTCTGGGTAACAGATTTCATGTATAGATAAATGGATATACTGTAGATACTGTATGTGTGTGACCGAAACGTTGGATTTTCAATACAAACATTTTTGTTTTGTTGCTAAAACC
Organism: Xenopus laevis; assembly: GCF_017654675.1. Taxonomy (NCBI): domain Eukaryota; kingdom Metazoa; phylum Chordata; class Amphibia; order Anura; family Pipidae; genus Xenopus; species Xenopus laevis. Next base: position 102,267,920 of record NC_054373.1, read on the forward strand.
TGTGAATGTGGCACTTTCTGTTAATTATATATATATATATATATATATATATATATATATATATATATATATATATATATATATATATATATATAAAAAAAATACACAAAAGCCATGAATATCTTGTAAATTATATCCTTATAAACGGTGAGTTCTGATGTCATCAGTTATAAATGGTGAGTTCTGATGTCATTTCTGTCACATGACTCACTGAAACTTGTGTATTATAATAAATAAAGTACCCCCAGTTGCAAAATATGAGGATATTAGAAGTTACCTTGGAGTTGCATGACCTGTATAAAAACACTCGGCCTTCAGCCTCGTGTTTTTATATGGTCATGAAACTCCTCAGTATCTTATAATATCCTTATATTTTACAAGAGGGGGTATTTTATTCAATATATATATATATATATATATATATATATATATATATATATATATATATATATATATATATATATATATATATATATATACAGAACACTACATTGCAAATGTAGTAACATTTTTCAACTGGAAAATTGTACAGTGTGCAACAATAAGCATTTCTGATTGAAATCCAGTGTAGCTGTAGCTGAAATTAAAGCATGCTCTCTGTTTACATATGGATTATGTTAATTTATACTTTGATACGGTTATTATGTGATGTTGTAAATTGGTAGTTTGGTAGTGTGCTGTTCCTCATCTGTATTTTACATTAAGATGTTAGACAGGTAAACATTCTATCATTAGTAAAGAAAAATTATCTTTCAAGATTAGAACAAGCTAAGTTAATTATCGTTTAAGTGTCAGAACGTCTGCTGTAACTGGATACTCGTGACAACCTGTGTATAAATTTACATTTATATATTCACATGTATGTACTGTATAGTGACCTTCCATGGCCTATTGAGAGGCCCTAAATGACCACAGAATGCTCACTGCACATTCACTAAATCCTCTCTATGTGTGTGTGCAGATCCAAACTCAGACAGGAAACTAGGAAATACCATACAGTGACAGGAGACATAGGTACTGTATGTGATCCAAAACCGGCTAACTAATAGGTCTAAACCAGCCCTTGCCTTACCACTTCCTATAGGGCAGGTGGTAAGGATAGGGCCCTGTTCAAGGGCATTATGACATTTTGTGCAAAAAAGACTACTATCACATGCTCCAGGCTCCATAAACAGCACAATTACTATCACTGAATCACCAGTGTTCACAAAAAAATTAATTAAAGTTGCACCACTAAAGTTTCTTATACCTATGTGAAATTCTAAAACAAATGTTGAAATATTCTGTAAATTTCCAGTGGTGTTCTTCCACTAGGCATAAGGCAAGATGAGAACCTCATTTCAGTTAGCACTCCTGGAGAAAAGATCTGCCACAAGAGAACTTTCATTCACTTACATCTTATTTCTTGACTGCAGTAGAGCAAAATGCACATTCTTTGGCAGTAAGGTGGTAGCCAAGATAATGGCTGAACTTTAATTTATAACTTAAACTCTAATTACAGTAATCTGTTAAACTAAACCTGCTAATATTTAAACTTTTCATGAGAACTAGTGATGGGCAAATTTGTGCCGTTTCGCCCAAAAAAATTCGCAAATTCGCAAAACGGCAAAAAATTTGCGAAACAGCGCCGGCGTCTATTTTGCCGCAAATTTGCGCAGGCGTTTCGCGAATTTATTCGCAGGCATGTCGCGAATTCGCTGGCGGCGAATCGCGCAAATTTGCCGCGAATTCGCGCCTGCCGAATAAATTCGCCCATCACTAATGAGAACTAAAGAAGAAATATTTATTACTCCAGCCTCGGCCAAAAATTCTATAAAATGTTTTGCTTAACAGGGCTGAAAAATTAGCAGATGTATGAAAATATGTTGTAAGCAATTATGCAAGCTTGTTTTTTCCACATGACTTACAATATTAAAATATCTAATTCCCTGATATGCTGTACACCCAAAGTTTTAATTTAGACTATTCAGAATTCAGAAATTGTAAAAGTCTGATAAAGGGAATTCCGTGTTTACAACGTCTTTATAACTGTCTATGTTACACATTTGCAAACAGATTACACAGATGGATTAATATGAACAGTTTTATATAACATACTATTTGTATTTAAGTACCAACATTTGGTACAGCAAACCTTAAAACCCATATATGCCCATTATTTGGTATACTGCCATATTTTACAATTCTTTTATTAGTTCTATATTCAAATCTTTATATGACTAGTGATGAGTGAAAAATTTTACCATGTTCAGATTTGCTTAAAACTTCTGAGTTTGCCAGCAGAAAAATCATCCTGTGGCTTGTTTCGCTTTGCGCTATAAAACCAAAAAATTAAGCACCGCAAAAAAAGATGGTCAACAAATGCAAACGTCATTTTACCCTTCCCCTCTCATTCCACATCAACCAAAGGGATCTGAGCCATCCCACTGTCTATATAAGGAAATACACATAAATATATTATTTAGTCATTTTAATGTGGGCTACAAAGCACCCAGATATTATCTGTTGGTGGTCAGATTTATTATTATTTGTTAGTTTAAGGGAGTTATTTACTAAACCCGGAATTTCAAAAACCCGAAAAAATTGTGTTTTTGTAGTATGAAATCCAAATTTTTAGTGGAAAAAAAACCACACGTTTTTCGGGATTTATTATACTACGAGGATGGAAAAAGTCTGAGTCCGAAAAGCCAGCATCTCAGACCTGCCGAGGTTGCATATAAGTCAATGGGAGAAGTTCCAAAGATTTTTTGATCTGAGCTGGGTTTTGTGCAATAATCCGAAAATTTCAGAGCCCATAGACTCAGGCCCGGATTTGCGGCAAGGCCGCATAGGCCCGGGCCTAGGGCGGCAAAAAAAGAGGGGCGGCATGCCGCCCAGCCGCATTATGGGGACGCGTGCGTCCCCATTCATTTACAGCAGCTGCGCCGGCGTTTTTTCGCCGGCGCGCTGGGAAAGTGAGGTGAGGTGGGTGCTAGGACCGCGCGGCCGCCTGGTCGGACCGCGCGGCCACCTGGTCGGACCGCGCGGCCGCCTGGTCGGACCGCGCGGCCTAGGGGCGCGCCTTAGTGAAATCCGGCGCTGCATAGACTCTAATGTAATTTGCTACAAAAATGCGAAATGGGACAGATTCACTAATCACTATATACTATACATACTATATATATAATCACCAAAGTAATCATAATGTTTATGACATAATTACATACCTTATGGCATGTTCAGCCTATATAAGGTTTTGCACTTGTCTACTTTCTAAGGAATAAGGACCTTCTTATTTTTTTCCTCAAGGTTCTTTGAGCTCTTCCTTTATAAAATAACACTTTTGAGTTCTTATAGATACTGCTTTGTGACGTGGCTGACATGTCTACGTAGGCTTAAAACCAATATGATAAACTACTGTTGATGTTTTGTAGACAATTATTCATGTCATGCATTACAGGTCTACAGAGGATTGAACCCCTAAGTCTTTAAGATCTTGTGTACCACAGCTTGAGGTAAAGCATGCTATACTGATATGCCCAATGCTACCTAGATAAGGATAAAGCAGATCTGTCAGCACTGATTATAGGGAAATACAGGGGAATGTGAATTACTATTTGGGTAGGAATATTAGGCTAGGGTACACCAAGACACACCAGGGGGGTATTTAATAACAAAAGTCGACCTAACTCCCATCCACGAATTTAACTAAATAATTCTTCTTGAAATAAATGGTGCAAAAAAGCCTTGAAACAAATAAATTTGAATCGTACAATTGATGCTCTGAAAACCTGACTTTATCAAATTGACGCTGCGACAACTCAAATTTATCGGATTATTGAACGAAACCAGCAAGTGTCACAAAATATCTTCAAGAACATCTGCAACTGACTTCTACATGACCTTGACAGGTTTGAGATGGAGTAATTTCGGATATGGATTTTAAGCAGCTTTGGGGTATAATAAATCAATAAAAATTCAAGTTTTTTCCCTTTAAAAATACATTTAGCTGTAATAAATAGGTCCCTTACTGTTGGTTATGTTATATTTTTCATATATTTGAGTAATTTTCATTATTAACCAGATTGGTTTAAACAATGGTTTCTAAGTCTCTGGCACCATTTCAGGTAAACTAACAATGGATAATCCTCAGCAATTGCCTTAGTAGGACAAGTAGCTTTCAGAGCACAAAAAATCGAAACAATACATCATTGAAAAGCTCAGCTTGGCAGTGATGTTGTAAGGGACACTGAAAAAAAAGTATTGGTAGTTACACAGATAACTAGAAAGGCAACCAGCAAAATACATACACAATTTAAAAACAGCATACCGTACCTTTAAGAAAATAGAATACAGAAAACCAGAAATAAACATTGAAAATTTTAATTATATAACTGGAATTGGCTGCTCACTAGATATAACCAGCGCAACATTTTACTTTACAGAAGTATATATTTGTGTGTAGTTTTAATAAACATATTATATAGGAGCATGTACTCCATTTCATGCTAAGGTTACACACTGAACTTTTTTATTCTCTGATACTGCAACCAGTATATATTGTGGAGGTGGACCCAATTCATCGGGCAAGTTCATTCTTAATCAACTTTCTTTCTTCACTCCTCTTTAATTTTATCCGCTGCTGCCTGCTTCCGTTTTCTTCTGTTCTTCCTTTCTTTTAATGTCTTTTATCTGCCGCTTTTATTTTGCCCAACTGTTTTGTCTCCTTATCCTACATCTTCTGTTCACATCTCATTAGATTTAAGCCATCCTTTCTTCTACCGCTGTCTATTGTTTTCATTCCCCTCTCCAATGGAGTAATTTCCTGTCTGGACCTCTGAGTTCTTTGATTTTCTGTGGTTGCTCCATAAAGAGTATAGATGGAGGTAGCCATAAAATAGTAATAGAGGCACTAGTGCAAAAAGTTCTGAATGCTTTATTAAACTATTTTCAATACACCGTAGGCTCCTTATTTCTCTAGATTATTAATTAGGTTTTTAATGGTGGACACATTCTGAAGGACTCTAACATGCACATGGAGTGCTAAAATTAACACTTCTACAGTGACCCATGGTAGGGGATGAATCCTTGATAGAAATGTGTTGCTGAAGTGATGGTAGGTGCCATAGTTGCCCCTACTAAACTTTGCCTTTTCTTATACAGAGAGAAATTTATTGGCAGTGGTTCAGTTTTCAACCATTTTTATGAGCCTTCATTGTGTCAAATTGCATACAAATTATGCCTTTAGCAGCTGCCTAAGTCATTGCTACAATTTGTAAAGAATCAAAATTAATATGAAGCGATTTACTCCTCTCTCTCCAGAAATCAGGGCTTTTCCTGGGGGATACTGGATAACTACAGATACACATGAATAAACAGATGTTCTCCAACTTGTACATTGCCCTGTACATTAGTTGCCACTCTTTATGGTACATAGATCCAATAAAACAAAAAAATATTTATTTGAGTTGACTTACCTGTTATATTAACACATAAGAGTATAGTGCATGACTGTGTAAAACAATGATACAATTTGCTATTAGCTCTGGTGCCTGCATGCTAAATTCACCACTGAATTTGGTATTGGTCCTGTTGTTCTAATTGGATTTCTCTGGCAAATGTTTATTTGCAATCTGTAAATTATATAACATTTTTATCCATGCAGTATGATCGCTCCTATGCACTACAGTGTAGAAATGTTCAATTGAACAATGATTCTAACTCTACAAGTGCAGAACTTTTGAATATATGACCAGCTGATGTATTCTTTTTTTCAAATGTTAACTACATGCATGGGTGGCCAAATTAAATGTGTTTGGCTCTTTACATGGAAGTGCAGCACCATCCAATTCCTGATGACTCTATGCAAAATGGTTGGCTCATATTTTACTTTTGATCAATCAAACCACAGTTGCATTTGCCAAATCTCTGTTCAGGGAATTCACACACAATGATTATGATTATAGATGTATTCAAATACAGTATATCAGCTCTACATTTTAAAACTATATTTTTGGCATTACACACATTTTCCAGAGCAGATTGACTTCTTTAGAAGATCTGGCATGCACCAATTCTACTGTATAAATTATATTAGCTGTTGATTTTCATCATATAAATGTTTCCAGTTTCTTATGTAGAGGACTAATTATACAATAAATCATGTTTGGGGGCCAGTTTATAATAAAATAATAATGCCATACAAAGCAGTGTATGAATGCTTATGTTAAGCAGACTGGGCAAATTAAAATGCATTGGAGGACCGCATCTGGTTTGTGGGTCTAGAGTTAGATACTAGAGATGGAGGATCTGTAAATGTAGATACATATTTTTATGTACCTACTTTCTCTGTACTGGCTATGAGAAAACGAAATTAATTGCCTATGCTCCTCTTTGTTGCCCATTCCTGGCCTCATAATTATTGATATAGGTCCATACCTTAGGCCACTAGAAAAGGATAGCAATAACTCTTGAAAAGGCTCTGGGAGACGATTTAAAGGTCCAGTCTCCGACATAGAATAGGGCTACAAGAGGACAATAAAGAGCACACTCAAAGGATTGTTGTGGAGATAATTATAGGGCAATGATGGTGCTACCTGTAGTGGCCATGAATCTGCCATTGACATACAGCTCATTTGACTTGAGCCCTAATGATTTGGGCAATAATCTCTCATTATGATCAACTCACTATTCTGGATTAAAATAATGTATGCAAATAATGAATTATTCTATTTTATTATAAATAATAATTTGTGCTTTGTCTGAATATAGAATATACTCTTTCTATAGCATGTTCCCAAGATTAGTTTTGCATTTGATCCTGTAAGGATTTGCTGCACTAAAACTCCCAGCATAATCTAACACTTGTTTTTTTGTTGGAGGATGCAGGATAAAGAAACACCAGTCAATGGGGCTCATTTATCAACACTGGGCAAATTTGCCCTTGGATAGTAACCCATAGCAACCCAATCAGTGCTTGGCTTTTTTCAGGCAGCTGCAGGTAGAACAATGAATTCAACAATCTGATTGGTTGCTATGGGTAACTGCCCATGGGCAAATTTGCCCAGTGTTGATAAATGACCCCCAATGTAATAGCCACCCTAAGTCAACATTGATAGCTAATCACTGTTTATTTCTCAGGTTGGCCCATCCCCTAGGTCAGGGCTGTCCAACTGGTGGCCTGCGGGCCCCCCTTGTGTGGCCCCCCACCTACCTGCTGTGTCTGCTTACCATATGTAAACTTTAAATAGTATCACTACAGAGATTAACTGGCCCCTGCATCGTTTGAACCTCAAATTCAGACTAATCCCCTGTATTGTTCAGACCTGTGATCTCCCTGCATTGTTCATACTTGTGGCAACTCTATTGTTCACACCCTAAAGCCCTGTCCTGTCCACACCTGAGACCCAGACTGAAACTGCCCATATTGTTCACCTGTTCACACTTATACAAACTGCTATTGGGACACCAGCACTGTGTCGCTGTATGTAGTACATATTAGAGTGGCCCTGATATGTTTCCCTGTCTCTTGCTCTGTTCTGCCTTCCATATGCTCCCTGCTTATGCCATGCTCTGTCTGTGTGTGCCATGCTCTGCCTGTGTGTGCCCTGCTCTGCTTGTGTGTGCCCTGTTCTGCCTGTGTGTGACATACTCTGCCTGTGTGTGACATACTCTGCCTGTGTGTGCTCTGCTCTGCCTGTGTGTGCCCTGCTCTGCTTGTGTGTGCCCTGCTCTGCCTGTGTGTGCCATGCTCTGCCTGTGTGTGCCCTGCTCTGCATGTGTCTGCCCTGCTCTGCCTGTGTGTGTCATGCTCTGCCTGCGTGTGCCATGCTCTGCCTGTTTGTGCCATGCTCTGCCTGTGTGTGCCCTGCTCTGCCTGTGTGTTCTGCTCTGCCTGTGTGTGCCATACTCGGCATGTGTGTGCCCTGCTCTGCCTGTGGAACATAAGACTGCTATTTGTTCTGGGGGTTTGTTAGCATTTGAAAATAAGGTTTTTTAGGGGCCCCTAAGGTGTTTAAACATGTGCTGGGGGTGCTGTGTTATCCACAGGGGAGGAGGAGGCATATGGATTTATGGGTATGTCTTAATATGACAACTTTTTTCACATGAGTGATAAGTAATATCCTTGCAGTGAGCACCAACTGTTTGGTTTATTGGTGTGCTACCACTATTAATGTGGACATGATCTTGTGTTAAGCTGGGTGTGGTTTAAAGTGGGTGTGGTTTAAAAACAAGGATTGGCTAACACTGGCTTCCATTATTGGCCCTTCACTATGTTGGCCCTTCACTATGTACGCGAAGCGTTGACAATAATTTAAATTCGCAAATTGTGAAAACTATTTTGCAAATATTTTCCCTGCCACCAAAGTTCTGGTGTAACTCAAATGCAGAGTGTGTGCATAAATATTCACAATTTGCGATTATACCATATTTAAAAAGCCCTTGTGGACATTCGCAGTGTGAATAAAAAGATCACAATTATGTTTGCACATTAAATGCACCACTTATCTAGGTTTATAAATATAACCATGTGCAGAGCAGTTATTTTCACTGTGCAAATCGTTCTGCACTGTGCAAGTTTATAAATGAGCCCCAGTGAGTACTGGTTTTTACCTGTAGTTTATGTTGAACTACAACCTGGCACCCAGGTGGTTTTTTTTTGTAGTTGTACCCTCTTCATGATGATAATCTCATAAATAGATATGCTTATCTGCAAAAATGCTCATTGCTTTTAAATTGTTATTCCGTTCTGCTGCATGCATTTATTGCATTTTCTTTTTTTCAACCTTTTCTTTTTATTCTGAATATTTATACTCTACTCTGCACTATAAAATTTATATAAAAAGATCATGTACATAAATCTACATTTAAATGTAATCGTTCTGTGGCCTTATGGCAAGGAGTTATGATTTAATAGAATGCAATTTACTGTGTAGGTACATTTTACTTAGCAATCCAGGTTTAAAGATTTTCAGCTTTTGTACAAAGTGAGGTAGCTATGGAGACTTGAGAACATGCTGTGTCCAAAAGCCTGCTGATATAAACATAGTTCATTTAAATAATACCAGCATAGCAACCCTTAATACTGCATCTGCCAAATGTCTTGGTAGTTGTTCTCAGAGCTACGGCTACATGTTCAAAATAATATCAGTATGTGGGTTTTCACTTTTAGAAAGTATTATTAATAGAGCAGCAAATGCTTGATAAAGCAATTTCTTATTTGTTTCCCCACTAAGCATACTACTATTTTTCTTTCAGTACCTAAAGGGGCAGATTTATTAAGAGGCCCGATTATCAAAGGTTGAATTTCAAATTCATTTGAATTCATTTATTCCTAATATACTCACAATTCGACTGGGAGGTTATTTAAAGGGATACTGAATCAGTATATAGTGCTGCTCCAGCAGAATTCTGCACTGAAATCCATTTCTCAAAAGAGCAAACAGATTTTTTAATATTCAATTTTGAAATCTGACATGGGGCTAGACATTTTGTCAATTTCCCAGCTGCCCCAAGTCATGTGACTTGTGCTCTGATACACTTCTATCACTTTTTACTGCTGTACTGCAAGTTGGAGTAAAATCACCCCCTCCCTTTCCACCCCCCAGCAGCCAAACAAAAGAACAATGGGAAGGTAACCAGATAACAGCTCCCTAACACAAGATAACAGCTGCCTGGTAGATCTAAGGACAGCACTCAATAGTAAAAACCCATATCCCATTGAGACACATTCAGTTACATTGAAAAAGAAAAACAGCAGCCTGCCAGAAAGCATTTCTCTCCTAAAGTGCAGGCACAAGTCACATGCCCAGGGGCAGCTGGGAAATTGACAAAATGTCTAGCCCCATGTCAGATTTCAAAATTGAATATAAAAAAATCTGTTTGCTCTTTTGAGAAATGGATTTCAGTGCAGAATTCTGCTGGAGCAGCACTATTAACTGATTCATTTTGAAAAAATTTTTTTTCCCATGACAGTATCCCTTTAAGAAAACATTTGGATGTCTAATATTCGATCGAATGGTTCTGACATATTCGATTAGTATTTGATTCATACAAATTTAGTTTTTCTCCCGAAAAAAACCCTTGAATGTCAAGAAGGCTATTAACATCTCCAAATGGATCAACGGACCTCTGCCATTGACTTGTACATGAACTCGGCAGGTTTTAGGTGGCAAATATCCGAAATAGGACTGTTTCCATGGTTGCGGTGTGATAAATCTCACATTTGAATTTACATTCGAATAGGGGGATTAAAATTCAAGTGTGTGAATTATGAATTCAAACTTATTATTTGACCCTTGATAAATCTGCCCCAAGTGTCGAATAGTAAATTAGAATTTTCAAAAAAAATTTTGTGTCAAAATTCACATATTCAAATTTTAATCCCCCAATTCAAATGTAATTTAGAATGTGAAATTTATCACATCTTGACCATGGAAACTGTTCTAATTCGAATATTCGCCACCTAAAACCTGCCAAGTTCATTTACAAGTCAATGGCAGAGGTCCGTTGAACTATTTGAATATGTTAATTTCCTTCCAGACACTAACGTTTTTTTCGGAGGGAAAACTCGATTCAAATTCGATTTGGGACTATTTGATTGAATATTAGACGTTCGAATTTTTTCTTAAATAACCTCCCATTCGAGTTGTGAGTTTATTATAATTTATTAGAGTAATAATGCATTAATGTAAATTTGCAATGTAAACAGTGTAATTTAGAAATAAAAACTACAAAATAAAAATCATGACAGAATCCCTTTAATGTTGGTGGAATGGAAACTTCAGACATGAAGAGCAGATTTACTGTGGGCGACTTAATGCCCCATCTGACGATACCCTTATGAGGAGTAGCTCTGTTCATAATGACCTGTCATAGTGAACAGTGTCGTAATTGTCAGGGACTATTATTTTCAGTGCTGGAAATCCAAGCAGGAGTTATAAAATTTTTCAGTTGTTAAGTCTTTAATGTGTGATACAGATTTTTATTGCTCATAACGATTTATTGATAAATGGATCCATATCACTAAATACTTAACTTGTGCCTAGCACAGGGAATATAGGGAGGAACAGTAGGCAACAGTGGTGTTTTTACCTTTGGCTTAATGTGTGGCACATGTGCTGAGAGATACTCTCAAGGGTTAAGTATGTAACTATATGCAGCTTCTAGGAGTCTCCATTGTGTTCATATTGTTGTTGATTGGAAAAACTTTAAGTCAAGAATCTCAGTAAGCATGTCCTGCCCGGAATCACAGTTCTCTCATGCGCCTTGCTTAAACTCTACCCATTATATTTCATTATACTCATCATTAGGTTCTCAGAGCAGCTGTCTTGTAGCATATATATTAATGTAGAATTATTCCGTAACTGATGATGCAAATGGTCAATAAATCTTGGGAAAGAAATTCATATCTGGTTATTTTTACTATAAAACTCTGTTTTATAACAACATTGGCTAGTATCAGTATAATAAAAATAATTTCAATGAATTTTAAATTCTTTTTAGACAGTTTATTAGCTTTAGCAAGACTTAAGAAAAAAAAGAAATCATAAATATTTTCCCCTTTTCTTCTCAGATAAATGTGTTAAAAAGTTTAGAATATTCTTCTTGCTAATCCATTTGCTTGTACAGTCATCCATTACCCTCCCCTACCATCACCAGCACCACCACCACAGAGATGGTCTTGTTACTGCAGGCAGTTGCCTACAAAGGTCTGTAATCAGGTATAATAATGAAGGCTACTTAAAGCTGGCAAAATAAACAAGATACAGCAGTGTAGGCACATGAAATGTATTTATTTAAGGGTCTATGTAATCTAGGATTAGTTTGGACCAGTATCAATGCACTATAGCATACAGTACATTTCTAAAAATATTGTAGTCATAGTGCACTACTAAAGCAAGCCTCTTAAGCTGACAGGTCTAGCAATATGTAACTCATATGGGGAAATGTAATATTGGTCGCTAAAGCAAAAATCATTCACATTTTGTCACAATGTGAATGAATGTTTTAAAACTTATGTTAATTTTATATGTTTAGCATTTTCTGGATCTTCCAAAACATCCAAAAAAAACTTGACAAACCCGAGTTTTGTTGTAATGTTTTGTCACAAATTTTTGGAGAAAGATTATTGATAAATGAGTTAATATCGTGGAGGGGAGTTTGGTCGGATTTGTTTTCCAAAAAAATTAGATTAATTTGAGTTTTGGTAAATGTACGCATAAAAGTCAGCATCAGAAAGCTGACAAGTTTCTGAAGAAATCAATTTGGAGGTCTGATTCCAAGCTATTCTAAAATTCAAGATATAAAAATATAGAAAATTCTATATTTTGCAGACGTTTTGAAAATAAATAGGAGAAGGTGATTTTAGCGTGACTGAGGTTTTTGTGCACCAGTTTAAACAAATGAGTTTTTTTATGAATAAGGTAGCAATCAAGAAATTTTATGTGTTCTGGTGGTCTGGAAATTTTATGTGTTCATTTTTCCAAATTTGTAAAAAATCTCAAATAGTATCTCAATTGACACTAAAGTCAAATATAGAGGGATTTTATTTTAAACAAATGCATGTAAGTATTTCTCTGCATTTAAAAAAATATGGTAATATATGGTATATATATATATATATATATATATATATATATATATATATATATATATATATATATATATATATATATATATATATATAAAATAACATGATACATAGTACCAACATTCTTACAATTTATTTTATTAAACACAAATAGGTAAGAAATACTGTATATAATATGTGCACAATTATCTGCCAGCAAAACTGGATAATGTAATAAATATCACACATGTTGTTGTGGGTTACTTTACCCAATGCAATGGTTTTGGGTTTTTTGAGTGTGTCCTAAGTCTCTAGTAACTTGAAATACAAGATGGGATAGATAGGCTTCTGTTCTATAGGTCTTCCCACCAGTGAATTACAAAAGTTAGGGTAATAACCATTAAAAGTTAAAGGGGTTGCCTCAAAATAGTTTTGCAAGAAAATAAGTGTATTTTATCACAATAAACGTGGGTCAAGAGATACTTGCAAAGCTTTTTGCTGCTGCAGCAGTGTTTTTATCATTTTCATTATCAGCTATGGTGGTCAATTGCAGTATGATAAAAATAGAAATCTACTGTTTTATTTTTTGTGAAAAAAGAGTCATCTGACCTCTTTGCAGCTTTTGATGAACAAAAGCATCTGGAATTCATTCTAAACCTAATTCCTAAATAAAAAATGAAAAGCTACAGAATATACTATTACTACCATACATTTTTAGGTAAGAAATGAAGAAAAGTTCATTTTCATGTCAATAATAGCGCATGACAGCAAAGCACAAACCAAAACTATAATTATAAAAAAAAAAGAATAACTTAAATTTTTAAATATTTTCAATTGCTTGCACAAATGGGTTTATGATTGCTGTTCTGTATTTTATGGCTGCTTGTATAATAACAGACATAGTATTATTTATTCTCACCCTGTAATCTGAAGCACAATGGCCAGCTATTTTTACATAGGACCAAAATGTTGTTGCCATGGATACAAAAAGCTTTTAAATTTTTTTAATTAATTTATTTATTCAGGCTTCAGTGTTTAGCAATTGCCAAAGTAAACTAAAATATAACACTGTTTTTTTGACTAAAGTACAAACTACATTAAAATGATAAGAAAATATTTGAAATTCTGTCCATAAAATTGATTCAAATAGTGTTGCTCTGTAATCATTCCAGTGCAACAATGTAGATAGCAGGCTTATTGACTGCTGGTAATACAAGTTTATTTCACGTTGAAATAATTTTTTAGTAGATTAAAGGGGTTGTTCACCTTTTAGTTAACTTTAGTATGATATAGAGGACATTCCAAGACCATTTGCAATTGGTTTTCATTTTTTATTATCTGTAGTTTTTGAGTTATTTAGCTTTTTATTCAGCAGCTCTCTAGTTTGCAATTTCAGTAATCTGGTTGCTAGGTTCCAAATTACCCTAGCAACCATGCAATGATATGAATAGAGAATGCAATATGAATAGGAGAGGGTCTGAATAGAATCAGGAGTAATAAAAAGATTTTTTCATATTTTTCATACGATTTTCAAAATTTTTGCGGAATTTTCACCCTAAAACTTTGGGGTATTGCACGAAACCCATTGCACATCAAAAAATCATTGGGACTTCTCCTATTGACTTACAGATGAAGCCAGCTTGGTTCGTGGGTTTACTATAGAATATCTAAACACATTTAACCCATTTATTCCATTTACCACAGAAAACTGCGTCACAGCATCCTATCTAACTAAAGCATTCACCATTGTTAACAATGGTGCTTTGGTATGCTAATGAAAGGGTTAAAAACATTAAATGAGTTAAAATGAATTTAGATAACACAATTTCTTTAGTTAATCCAAGTCATGACGCATTCAACACACAAATCCAAGTGGCTTCATCTTATAAATGCAACCTCGACAGGTCTGAGAAATGTTGAATTTTCGGATTCTGACGTTTTCCATCCTCTGGGTATAATAATAATTTCACTAAAATCCAGATTTTATAGTTAAAAAACACATTTTTTTTGAGTTTTTGGCATTCGGACTTTAATCAATAACCCCCACATTGTTTAGTTTTTATGAGGAGCCAATTAACGTTTTAGCATATTTTTTGAAATTTGTGGAATTCAGATTCCCTGGATGAAAACTATGCATACTAATGGAAATACCATTTGCTTGTTGGATTTCAATATAATTATTACTATCCTGTACAGTTTATTATATTTTGCAGTGCATTATAGAGATTATACATTGTTTACACCAGTCCCTGTTTAGGCTGCCTACAATAAAGATATTGATAATCATATTTGTGTAACATGTTTGTTTTTATTAGTTAATTAACACAATATATGATAATATTGCTAATGTTTCTTATTCCAGTGCTGGCACTTGTAGCTTGCAGTATGATTCCATTTTTATAACCTGCTTTGCACAGCAAGCACCATTTGGCATATTATTTCTTTAAATGAACTGGCAGATACTGATTCCAGGGTTCATGATTACAGGAAAGCATTGCTTCTCTTGTCTTGAGATTGCCATGAAAATGTCCATTTAAGGGAAAAGTTTGTATCATTGTAATTTACACAAAATAGGATTGGCTAATAAAAGAGATGTATTACATTAAATCCAAATAAGTGGATTTATAGAGTCAGTAACATGAACATGCCTTATAAGCATGCAATGTCCACATCCACAGCAGTCTGGAATAGTATACAGCAAATAGTTTGTTGAAATACTTTTTGTAAAGTAATAATACTTTTGTTGCAGTATAAGTGCAATGTGATCGTCTGTTGCTGGCTGGATTTCATAGAATGTACTAAGTTATATTAACTAACAACGGATTTATATGCTTTAACTGTTTTTTTGTTCAACAGAGATGGTTAAATAAAAATAAAAAAGGAACTATAATCCCAACTTAATTTCCATAGATAATTACTATTTGAAAATTGAAAACAGCTGTTATAAATAAGCTTTTTTCCATTACATTTCAGCTGTTTAACTATGGCTGTTAACATTTTATGAACATGTTATCATAAAGGTCTTAGCAAAATGAGAACACTTATTGCTGTGTCGGTGATGACCCTTATTGATTGCAAAAGTATCCAGTGTATCTCTGGTAGAAAAAATAATGCTCCTATGTATAGCATATGTATCTCTTACATCTCTCTCAAATTACAGGTATGGGACCTGTTATCCAGAATGCTTGGGATCCTTTGACAGATAAGTGCTATCCCTATCTGTCAGTTCCAAGGTCAAGTACTCAGCCATGGTATAGAGAGAAAAATACTTAATCTCAAAACCTCTTTCCAAGACCTGTAACTGGCATAAATTCAGCTTCATGGCACAGGCATTTAATATAGCATAAGAGTGTGTGCACATGTGTGTGGGGAGGTGCAGCACAGAATAATATGTATAATATTTAATTTTCCATGGAGATCTAAAATTACTTAAAGAGCAACCACAGCCACAATCGGATACATGAAATTGCAAAAGCAAAATTAGACAAGAATATGTCTAATATTTCATTTTCTATGAAGACCCAAACTTACTCAAAAAGCAACCACAGCCACATACTATATCACACAAGTAAAACTGTAAAAGCAAAAATAGCTTAAGCTTGTGCATCTATAACTCTAAAGTAGGCAATAATTTATTCCACCCCACTTCTTTTGTAAACAGTGCTTCAAAGTAATTATACACTTTAGTGAATAATAGAATTATTATAATTAGGATTCTCCTGGCAAATGTAGAAAATTGGATGTACTTCAGCCTTAAACTGCACTGTTGATTTAGAAGACCATGGGTGTGCTATTATGCTAAATACATAGCTGCAGATGCAAGCATATGATCATTCCAAGAGGTGGAGCGTTGCCATTACAGAACATTCTGTAAAAGACTTTAAGACAAATACTTATAAAAATACTTGCATGTGCATTCAGATATTGTTTCTATTTAAAGGAATTTAGAAACTCAAATTAAGCTAAAATCAAAGCATTGCTTTGAGATCATCATAAAAAAATCTCTCATAAGTGGCAGACCCCACATTTAATCAACAGGGATAGTTCTTCAACGTATTGTGGGTGAGATCTATGAAGATCTAAACATCCTCCAAAATAGTTATTAACCTTGGTATGCCTCAGAGCTGCAGGTTTAGCATAATACGGTATCTCCTAGTTTCGTGGATGCCCTTCAGCATCTGCTCATGAATCTTAATTAATTTCATGAGTAGCTGAGTCAGGAAGGCATCATTATATCTAAGGTGTCTTGGCTTTACAATGGCTCTACCACTAAGGAAAGGTAAATGGTTGTAGGTGTCAAATGAGAAGATTTACAAACCTTACCTACGTAATAATGTAAATATATAATAAATAATATATTTTATTAAATGTATATTTGTATGTATATAAGCTATATTGAGCTGCTTTATATGTTCTATTAGTGTCGCCAAAAACAGCTGGAATAGAATTTACAGCTGGTACTGTTTGAAAAAGTAGATATTGTGGTGTTACAAATGGCCTGTGGGTGCACTGTGCACAGGACTTTCTGTGCAGTTTGAGAGTGTTAGAGTTTAAGTTACTGTGGTGTAATGGCTGCATGAGTCTGCTAATAAAGCACTGTTATACTCTACTCATCCTCGTCTACCCAAAACATAACAAATGGCGACAAGGATTCCTCTTCTACCTCTGCAGCAGCCTACACCTTTTCTTCCAAACCCTGGTGAGCCTACCATACCTTTTACTGCTTGGATCCGTATGTATGAAAACTACATTATTGCTGCTGACCAAGGGGAGATTTCTGCTGCTAGAAAGCATGCTTTACTTATTCACTGCCTGAGAGCAGAGGGACAGCGTAATTCTATACATTACCATTACCTAATGAGACTTATGAAACTGCTCTTACTGCTAAAAAGAACTTTTTTGTGCCAAGAGTAAATGTGGTTGTTGAAAGTTATAAATTCCGTCAATGTGGACAACGTAATGGCGAATCCACAGAATAATTTGTAGCAGCTTTGAGAGAGCTGGTTGTTACCTGTGAGTTTGGGACTCTAACAGATGAAATGCTAAGAGACCAAATAGTGGAAAAAACAAACTCACCTCTCATTAGAGAGAGACTGCTCCTAGAGCAGGATTTAACCCTTGCAAAGGCTATTACAGTTGCTAGCCAAATTAAAACAGCAGTGGCAGAGGCTAAAACTCTCAGTCAGGAACTGCTGGGAATGTACAGATTGTGAATTCAGCACTGTGGCCTAATAATGCACAGCCACAGGCAAAATACAGTGCTAAGGAAAGGGATTCAACTACACTGCAAAACCGTGCAGCAAATACAAATAGAAAATACTGCTTTCACTGTGGTTCAACACAACACACTGCAAATCATGTTACATGTCCTGCAAAAGCTAAATGGTGCCTCAAATGCACAAAAGTAGGACATTTTGCTAAGATCTGCCATAGTTCTGCTAAAGATGTTCATGAAGTCACAACTACAAATGTCACAGTATTAAGTGTGGATAAAGCTGGTACATTTATTCCATACATATATGAACTGTCTGATGGACGCATATGGAATGCAAGTCGTCTTGCTCCTGTTAGATATGACTTTGGAGAAGCTCCATTTGATGAAGGACATTTTCCTACTCCTGGGGGCAGATGTATCAAGGGTTGAATATTGAGGGTTAATTAACCCTCGATAATCGACTGCCGAATTAAAACCTTTCGAATATCGAAGCCGAAGGATTTTGCGCAATTCGTTCGAACGATCGAAGGAATAATCGTTCGATAGAGCGAATAAATCCTTCGATCGAAGGATTATCCTTCGATCAGAAAAATGTTGCAAGCCTTTGGGGACCTTCCCCGTAGGCTAACATTGGCCTCGGTAGGTTTTAGGTGGGAGTCGAAGACATTTTTACAGAGAAAGTACTTTGATTATCGAATGGTCGAATAATTGAACGATTTTTAGTTTGAATCGTTCGATTCGAAGTCGAAGGTCGTAGTCGAAGGTCGAAGTAGCCAATAAAAAATGTTCAAAAGCTTGTTATTGCTTCAGGTACATACATTTATAACTTATTAAGCAATGAAAAACTCAGACAAATAAATTCTAAAAGATAGGGGTGATTTATCAAGTGTAGTGCAGGGAGCAAATGGCAGGATACGATCTCAAATTCTCTTTATACCCAGCACTGCACTTTTTGTTTGCAGGTCTGCCGCAGGTCTCGTCTTTTCTCCAAAGAACAGCACTGCATTTATGAGGAGCAAACAGGGAAAAGGAACGTAGACTTTGTGCCCCTTGCTCTTGAGCCCAGGGGTTCTGGAAATGACCCCCATTATATCATAGGTTTTAGAGGGGCTACGATTTGCACGCCTCGTTCATACCCTACATCAATATACTGTATGTCTGCACTGGGAGGAGTCCTTTTCTTTCTCTTTTAGTTTCTACAACTGAAGCAGCTGTAAATGGGCAGCCGTGTAACCAATAACACAGACCCATGTAATAACTGAGGCTTCTGAAGAGACTGGTGGTCGGTTTCCCAGCACTTATGGTATTACTTGCCGTTCATTGATTTTCCTCTTCTACTGCTTTTAAGTGGTTTTCATATTCATAGAGCTGGGAATATAGAAATTTACATCTTTTCATCTAGTTACTATTGTTGTTAGTATTGCCAATCTTTATAAAGTGCCAATTTAAATGGTAATTGCTTGGAATTGATATTACAGGTAACTGCACAGCATTTAAATGCAGGCTTTGATTCAAGATGATGGAGCTTAAAATGTTGCATACTAAAATGGATGAGCATAGATGAGACGGGAGACAAGCACTTTGATGCATTGCATAATTTGATTAGTTAACTATGGCTAGTATATTTATAGAGCAGGCATCCTAGGCATGGCTTTCAGATTTAAGTACTGCCTTTTATACCTTTGGGATGTAGTGATCAGACTGTTGATTGCTTGGCTGCCACCAAATTAAGAGAGTTAAAAGCCTGGATCAATCATTGATATCCACACTTGCTTATAACACATTGGACATTATGGTAATCAGCCTACATTGGAAAATTACACTCCAGTCAAATGATTGAGTTGGAAATTGAATTTCTCTGTCTACAGACCTTTTAAATCTACACTGATGTTTCCCCTGAGTAATTTGTTAGTGAAAAAAAAGAAGAGAAAATGTGTAATAGCAACACAAACATTAAAAAAGAAAAGGCAAAAAAACAACACACCATGCTATTATCTGTCAGATAATGTAACAGTAGCACCATGTAATATAGAGCTGCAATGGCCACAAAGGTGTCTACTTGACTCATAAAGCAGGGTAGGCAAAATTCTGAAAAAGAACGTATGTCCTACTTGCAGTGTTCCAGCCTTCTAGGAAGGGAGGTTCAGGGTGCTTAATTGATTTAGGTGCTTAAAGAAGAACTAACTCCCCAAAAGAGAAATTTCCCATCCACTACCCTCCATTGACCCCCTCCCTGCTTCTTCCCCACATAGTCCATTATTTTAAAAAGTGTCCCTGGATGTAACGCTGACCTATATATAAAAAGTAGCGCATCGGAGCTTATGGGTGCAATCTTTGGTGGGGGTGCTCCAGGGGAAATCTGTATACACAGAATTTTATATTTCCTCTGAGGCTTTCTCTTTAGGGGGGTTTAAATCTTTTTTAATTGCATAAAAAGGGTGGCCATAGCCAAAGTGCAATTAGTTTTGATCAGTCTATTTAGAAAATGAAAGCAAAGATCTAATTGCTAAGGGAAACTGCTCTGGTGCAATTTATCACCTATCAAGCAGGCCCACAAACTGCAAATGATTGTTTTGCACAATCAGTTATAGTTCATCATATAAGTTTATGAACTTCTTGAGTAACATATGAACTTTCTGGGCAGTTGTTCTTTCTGAACACAGACATAGAGTGCTTTGAGAAGGTGCCATGGGGATGTGTAAGCAAATACATTAACTACTGTGTGTAAAGAAGTTTGGAAAGCACACCTGAAGTACAATGCATCTGTAAGGGTTATCTAAAGTAAAGGGATTGAGTCCTTCACTTGAGGAGCTGCTACTGTGCACAAACACACACAAAGGAGATAAAAGGAAAAAATCAGGGTGACAAAGGTGTAGAGTCAGGGTTAGTCTAAATAAGCATAGAGTGGACGAAGAGAACAAGACTGGAACAGTTGGAGGACTAGAGAGGGATGGTGCAGGCAAAGTGGCAGAATCTGGAACAGGACTGGAACAGAGAAGGTGAAGGACTGGAGAGGGACAGTGAGGTCAAAGAGGCAAAATGTGGAAAAGAGTGAAGCAGAACGGAGTGGACGATGAACAAGGCAGAATGGGCATAGAGACGGGACAGGAGCAGGAAGGTGTGGGTGAATAGGACAGGACTAGATCAGAGACAGATCAGAGACAGCCACAAATCAGGAGGTCCTGAGTTCAAACCCCAGCAGAGCCGGATAGTATCTGCAAGTTATCACTTTTTGTGCTGTTTATTTGCTTAAGTTGGTTCCACACAAGGACCCTTTCCTTGAGATATATATGTAGCTAGTTTATCTAAATGCGCATATTTCACAGGCACTGTATTTATCAAACAGGAGCACAAATTATATATATACTAGTCAGGCAATGCAGTAGGGTTATATACTACTCTCCTTTGTATATCACATTTCATATTCAGGGTTTGTAAACAGGGAGTCATAATAAACAGCACATTTCTCTTGGGAAGATGATGTGGACTTAAAACTTTATATATTATCCAATGGGGATATTGTAAATAGTGTAATAAGAGTACATGCTCCATGTTCTCTGTTTGATTTAAAGCATTACACCTAAAGCTATAGCTATTTGAATGCAAACAGCAGCTGAACACATTTGCAGCAAAAGCATAATATAGAACATGAACGATATGTTACAAATACATAAAAAAAGTTATATAAATACATGGAACAACACTGTATGTACTGGCCATTAGTGTTTCTTAAGGCCATGGTAAAAATTTATTGAACAAACATGCAATAAAACATATTTGCAGCCAAAACTCTTTGCACCTTTCCTTTAAAACAAAAATGTAGTTGTGGCTTATGTGATTTTATTTAAGTTATAATTAATACTTGCCTATTTACAATGGTATGAGTAATGCATTAAAGGGGATCTAAACCCAAATAATTTTTCATGACTTTGTACCTTTGGATCAGACTGTGGTTGAACATTGGAATTCTGACGGTTTAATCAGAATTTCAAAGAGTCCATTGATCTGCCAATAATTTCTTATGCAATACTAATAATGTAAATGTAAAACAGCAGTGTCGTGGAGAAGGACAGTGTGAATGTTGAGCATCACTGCATACAATAACCATGGATGGGATGAAGCACTCTTGATTTTGTGCAAACAGTTGTGTTTTTTTTATTCCATGACTTTGTACATTTGCCATTTATTAACTTGCTTGAAATACATGGAAACATTAAATTAGGGACTCTTCCTGTTATTTTATATGCAACTTTATGCTACTGTAATTTTAATTCATTTGTGATTTTCTATAAATATATGGAGAATTGTGGACAAATATCGTAAATAATGGTCGGATCTGTATTTGATTCAATCCAGGGAAACTGGAAGGAGTTGCTTATGTTTTCCCCATGTCTGTGTGGGTTTCTTCCCACTCTCCAAAAACATATAGGCAGGTTAACTGCCTCCTGATAAAATTGAACCTGCTGTACATGACTGAAATAGAGACCTTAGATTGTAAGCTCCACTAGGGCAGGGACTAATGTGAATGATGCATATTCTCTGTAAACAACTGTGGAATATGTTGTTACTGTATAAATAAAGGATAACAATACCACGAGTAAAGTAAAGTTGAGCAAAACTGTTGCCCTCCTACACACATTAGGGGGCAGATTTACTATGGGTCGAATATCGAGGGTTAATTAACCCTCGATGTTCGACTGGGAACTAAAATCGTTCGACTTCGAATATCGAAGTCGAACGATTTTGTGCAAATCCTGCGATCGATCGATCGAAGGATTTTTCGTTCGATCGAACGATTAAATCCTTCGAATCGAACGATTCGAAAGGATTTTAATCCAACGATCGAAGGAAAATCCTTCGATCAAAAAATCACAGGCAAGCCTATGGGGACCTTCCCCATAGGCTAACATTGACTTCGGTAGGTTTTATCTACCGAAGTAGGTGGTCGAATTTTTTTTTAAAGAGGCAGTACTTCGATTATCGAATGGTCGAATAGTCGAACAATTTTTACTTCGAATCGTTCGAATCGTTCGAATTCGATCGAATTTGACCCAAAAAATACTTCGAAATTCGAATTTTTTTTCATTCGAATTCTTCACTCGAATTTTGTAAATCTGCCCCTAAAACTGTATTCATTGTGTATAAACATTTCTTGTATACCTTCTTTAAGTTATTGAGGATTCATTTTTATAAACACTGTTTGACTTTGCTGGGCTCACAGTAGCAACAATAAGATGTAATGTTTTCTAAATGATTTTGGTGTGGCTGTGTGGTGGAAACAAAAGACTTTATGGTTTTACAGTGGGACTCACAGGGTAATTGCCTTGTACCCTGGCAGGCCAGTTCTACCTTGTTCCTATATTACTACAGATAAACATTTTTCATCTGTGCCTTTCTTGCAGAATGCAGCAAAGCATACCTAGAGTATGTCTAGATTAAGTCACGTTATTATTTTTATAATGACCTTGAAGGCATGTATCAGAGTTTTCAGAACAAACACAATTATGTGAAGTAATAAACTGAGAACATAATGTTGCTTCTGTACAGAGAATATTTAGACCACAATGATTAAACAAGGAGCAAGTAAAATATAAAAAATAATGCACTGTATTGTAGGTATTGTAATAAAAAAAGAGTTAAGTGAATATTTTAGCTCTGCGTACATAATAAATGCCAATAAAAACACACCAAGCATTTAAAGAAATATAATAAGGACAATAAAATATGCTGAGTTTAACTTTTCTGAACAGAGACACAAAGAATACACATGCTCCTTCCTTGAAATTTCATAATTTTTGGAAAGCCTGCTAAAAAAGAATTGGACATTCTATAACATACTAAAAGTTAACTTAAAGGTAGACAACCCCTTTAAAATATTTACCATGTTTGCTTATTAGTAATGGGTAGCATTTAAAATCAATCTCCTAACTTACCACTCTACCATACCATACCTACGTTTGGCACTGCTACTTACCTTTTCAATCCTTAAATTTCGCCATATAGAGCACTCTCAATCTCGTCAAAAATAAATCCAGATCCTAACTTTTGGGGGTATTAGAACACTTGGCACTCGAGGACCAATGCCCAAACTTCTGTGCATAGCACTTTTTGCCCACCTCTATGTGCCTCACCCTGTTAGACTGTAAGCTCTACAGGCATTGACCTTCTTCCTCATGTGCCTCTTAGCATATGATATATTTGCTTCTGTATATGTATGTAACACTTATTTGGGCCATACGGGGTTAATTCACCAGCTAGTGCAATAGAGCATGGGTTACACGTGACTCTAACACTTCGTTATATGGAAGATTAAAGGTGTGGTGTAGTGTAACTACAACTCCCACAGGCTACTGTGCAATAAAAAAAGACTTGGGCGCCAGGAGGTTCTTAATAAAACAGGAACAAGGTTTATTACTATGCACTAGGCAAGTGACATCAGGTTTCTACTCACGCAGGAGTTGAGGCAACAGCATATAGAGAGTTCACACAGATCTGCAGGCAGGCCCACCTAGAGCAGACAGAGGCTGACACTCCCTGGGGACAGACTTGGCAGGTGTCCCACTTCACCTCTGCAAATATTCCAGTAGTAGTCTCTGGATCAACCTCAGGGCAATCACTCTCTCCTGATTCCCTCTCTGCTGGGATCCCTATACTACAGGCAATATGGCCTGGGAGAGATACCTCCAATCTATCACTCCTATGTTGGAGCTCAGAACTGCTCTTTCTCTCTAACCTCTCTGCCTTTCTCTACTAGAGAGACTATGACAAGTCTGCCCTAGTATATCTATTCCTCATTCACGGGGTTGCCTGGTCCCCGACTTGGACACATGCCTTCTACTGGGCCTTCTGTACTCAGCCCCTTTGAGCACACCCAGCTGGATCAACATCCAGAGGCGAAAGAGGAAGAGGCCACTCCTTACACACACTATAGTGCAGTGTAGCAGGCAGATCACTCCAAGAAAAAGGTGGGGGCCTTAAAGCTGCAGGGCAGATTAACCCGTAGGGGCCCCTACATTTATTTATTGCAATGTGTGCCCATCGTATGTGTACGTATTGGGGCTGATTTACTAAAAACTCTAATTAATCTAATTTTTTTATGAAAACAAATCCGACCAATCACCCTTCTATGAATTGAGCTCATTTATCAATAATTTATTTATCAATAAAAAATCGTAACAACAAAATCAAGCGTCAATTCGCATTGTAGCATTGACGCTCTATCGAGCTCCATTGACTTTTATCGAGTTTTCGCTGCAAAAACTTTACTTTTTCGGATTATCATCCGAAAATCAGGAAGTTTTCTGGATTATCCAGTGCAGATCACAATGTCAGGAAACATCTTCAGAGACATCTGCCATTGACTTCTACATGACCTCCACAGGTTTGAGATGGTGTTTTTTAGGATTCGGATTTTTAGCAGCTTTGGGGTGCGATAAATCTCTAAAAATTTGTGGGTTTTTCCCATGAAAAATTAGAGTTTAGTACTTACCTTATATAAATAGAATTATACATACATCATATGTAGTAAAATCATGTTTTTTTTATCTCCTTATGCCCCTGTCACCTTAGCATGTTTTTCTTTTCCTTGTACTTTCTGTACTCTTTGTCTATTTTAAATAACCAATGAATCTATCCTTGTTAATCACAATGCTTTAAAGTGAATAAGGTGTCAATAAGGTTCTTTCATGTAACCCATAGTTCTTATGAGATATTTCTATGGATCATTTTATTAATTCCTGTAGTGAAAGCTCATTTTTATATCTGCAGCTACCAATACACATATCTTGAGCTGTGACAATCTCTTTTACATTTCTTCATCTATGAGCACAAAATATATACTTTGATATTTACTGATAATTCAGATTGCTCTTTCTTTGGACATTCTTTCTTAAGCTTATCCCTGCCTTTTTTCTCCTTCTTTCATGTACTGCATTTTTACAGGAAAGTAGAACACCACAGTGGAATACATCACTTCTGAGAGGATATTTTCATTGTATCTAAATTACTTTAGTCTAGTGTATACAAATAAATTCTGATTTGTATTATTTTTTTCTTTACCCTTGTGTAACCTCTAAAATAGTGTCTTCTCTGCCCAGAAGCTTGCTTTTGCAAATTCATGGCTGCTGACTGGACATCACTGAATTAAACCAGAAAGAAAATCTTTACTACTAGCTTGTGTTTTTCCTTCCCCTTGGGAAATACAGAGACATTTTGCCCCCTGGCTGTGTTTTCAGTTTGATTTAGTGTTATACCTGCAGTGGGACAGGGTGAATTTGCGAATCTGTGTGATGGGATAGAAAGAAAGATCTCTTGTTTCTTTAAAAAGGTAGCGGTAATAATGAAAATTAAGGAGTAGACTATACAAAGTAGATATAATTGTTACTAAAATTTATTGGGTGGATTGACAGTCTACTACTGCTTTAAACATACAGTAGAGGTATGGGATCTGTTATCCAGAAACCCATTAGCCAGAAAGCTCCAAATTACAGAAAGGATGTAGGCTCCATTTTATCCAAATAATCCAAAATTTTAAACTGATTTTCTTTTTCTCTGTAATAATAAATCAGTACCTTGTACTTAATTCAAACTAAGATATTTGGGGGTCATTTATGAACACTGGGTAAATTTGCACCTAGGCAGTAACCCATAGCAACCAATTATTGATTAGCTTTTTTCAGTCAGCTGCAGGCTGAACACTGAAAGCAATCATCTGATTGGTTGCTATTGGTTACTGTCTATGAGCAAATTTGCCCAGTGTTTATAAATGACCACCAATGAATCCTTTGAAGAAAAACCAGCCTATTGGGTTTATTTTATTTTTACATCATTTTCTAGTAGACTTAAAGGGATACTGTCATGGGAAAACATGTTTTTTTCAAAACGCACCAGTTAATAGTGCTGCTCCAGCAGAATTCTGCACTGAAATCCATTTCTCAAAAGAGCAAACAGATTTTTTTATATTCAATTTTGAAATTTGACATGGGGCTAGACATCTTGTCAATTTCCCAGCTGCCCCTGGTCAAGTGACTTGTGCCTGCACTTTAGGAGAGAAATGCTTTCTGGCAGGCTGCTGTTTTTCCTTCTCAATGTAACTGAATGTGTCTCAGTGAGACATGGGTTTTTACTATTGAGTGTTGTTCTTAGGCAGGCAGCTGTTATCTTGTGTTAGGGAGCTGCTATCTGGTTACCTTCCCATTGTTCTTTTGTTTGGCTGCTGGGGGGGAAAAGGGAGGGGGTGATATCACTCCAACTTGCAGTACAGCAGTAAAGAGTGATTGAAGTTTATCAGAGCACAAGTCACATGACTTGGCGCAGCTGGGAAATTGACAATATGTCTAGCCCCATGTCAGATTTCAAAATTGAATATAAAAAAATCTGTTTGCTCTTTTGAGAAATGGATTTCAGTGCAGAAGTCTGCTGGAGCAGCACTTTAAATTGATTCATTTTGCAAAAAAAATTTTTTTTCCCATGACAGTATCCCTTTAAGGTATTTAGATCCAAATTACATAGATATGTTATTCAGAAAAACCCCAGATCCCAAGCATTCTGGATACCAGGTCCCATACCTGTACTTTATTTTCACTCCTAGAAACCTCTTGTACATATTGCTTGCCCCACAGAGTGCCTAAAATAAGATTCCTATTAGTCTGCATTTTTCAGGGACAGGCCCCGATTTAGGATTTTGGCCTGGGTTAACACTACCCCACTGGCTTTGCCATTAAAAGAACCCATGTTTTCTACAAAAAGTAGGGGGTTGTTGTCCAAATTAAAGAAAGACCCCTTATCCGGAGAACCCCAGGTCCTGAGCATTCTGGATAACAGGCCCTATACCTGTACTTGATTATCAAACTTCCATATTATAGTGGTGCAAGCTCCTTTGTTTGGGCATATCAATGGTGTAATTCATCATGATAAAACAAACCAAACTTTTTACCCAACTAAATTATATACGACTTCATTTTACACATTTATGTATAATTTAAATACAGGTACTTTATTTTTGCTCTAAATTCATAGCATGGGGGTCATTAGAGTCATTACATGCAGGCAAGAGTGCAAAGTTCAAAAAACAGGCACACACTATAGGGTTGCCACCTGTCCGGTTTTGACCCGGACAGCCCGGTATTTTGAGGGGCTGCCGGGGTCTATACTTCCTGCCCGGTTTTCCAAATAAGGAAAACCGGACGGGATTCCCTTGATTGACACGGCGATCGGCCAATCGCTGATCGTCGCGCCATAGCCCCTTCCACTGAAGTCACGGGTCCGCCCACTGATGTCATAGCCCACCCACTGACATCACAGACACGCCCACTGATGTCACAGACACACCCACTGATGTCACGGAAACCCCCCCCCTGCCCAGTCTCAGCCAGACATAAAGGTGGCAACCCTAACACACTACAATGCTTTCTGCACATTAAAAGATTGCAGAGAGATCTGCATTCCCCTAATGAATATAGCATTATCTGTATTTGGCAGCACTGTATTTATGAAAGGTGGACAGAGGAAGCATGTAGGTGATCTCCTCACATCCCCTAGTCATCCACTTACTTGTGCCTCACTTGCACTGTTGTCACATGCCTCAATGGAACTTTGTAAGGACAGGGCTGCGTTGAACTGAATTATACTCCACTGTGTGTTGGATTATTATCTGGCATGAGGTCCAGAATGCAGCCACACAAGTGCTCTAAGGACAAGGGACATGCTTTGGCACCCATTAGTGCTCTTGCATTAAATGACCGAGCTTGATGTCAGATACAACAGCATAGCAAACACAAGTTCAGCTGTTTGTACTCCACTCCAGGAAAGCTAAGGCCACAGCCAGAAGTGGCGTATCCAGTGCTTCTCTCCATCAGCACTGACAGTTGCAGCTTTTGCTACACATAGCGGAGATGAGCTCAAAAACACGAAAGCTGGTATTTTCAGCCCAATCTCCGCTCTGCTTCATGTAGCTGCACTCAGACAAAAGCTATGTCAGTATAGGTGGAAAGAAGCACTGGAAACACCACATGTGACTATGGCGCAAGGGTTTCCAATGTCAGCAGAGACACAACGCCTTGGTAGGGGGCAGGTGTACTGTTGGCAAAAAATACTCTGCTTTGTGCATTTTCTTTTTTTGCATTTTGCTTTCCATAAGACACTCTTAGGGGCTTTTACTGATATTAGGAATTCCATTTTTTTTTCCACAAATTGTATTTAGTGCATTACTCAACATTTTTTCTGTACATACTTTTATATTTGGATCTTTTAATAACTTTCATGGCATGCACAAATTCTCTCTCTCTCTCTCTCTCTCTCTCTCTCTTTCTCTCTCTCTCTCCCTCTCTCAGTACTAATGTTTCATTTTCCACTATAAATATGTGTCTGACATATTCGGAAACTAGCCATGTTCCTCAAATAAAATAATGAACTCTTTTGCAGAAGCCCTGGAGTATTCCCCCCCCCCATATGTAAAAAAACAAAGCCAAAACCAAATTTTTTTTACAGTATTTCTATATGCTGGCCGGAACTTCCAGGCTAGTAATGTGCGGGCCAGCCCGACCTTGCACCCCCCTTTTTGGGTCGTGGGCGGGATCGGTTAAGCTCTTCTGACTGCTTTCCCTGCCTGCGACCTTAGAAATGGGGGCTTCCGACTTCCGGGTTGACATTTTATAGACACGCACCTGCTCGCCCCGGCCCTTTTGTGACGCCATTAGTGGGGCGGGTTGGCACGGGTCTGTAAAAGGAACCCGGGCTCGAAAGTCGGGCTCGGGCGGGTGTGGGTGGGGGGAGGACGGGTCGCGGGCAGGTGGGAAAAAACCCAACCCACACATCACTATTACAGGCTGCACATATCCAAACAAAGATGTTGCATATGCTAGACATGGAATACACCCTGGTATGTGGCTTTACTTTATGGATGCATCCTATAAAACAGGGACCATATTCAAGGATATTGTTGCATCTCGTGAACCCTAACCCTGTAATGCTGTTTCTAGGACTCTACATTAACTAAAGTGACTCTACTTCAACTTCTATTATTGAGAATTAAGAAATTTTGTAGTGAAGAAACACCTTTTTTTTAACTTAGCAACACAATTTGGAGCAAGTTTTTTGGCTCATAGAATATGGTTTTATTTTTCTCAAAACTGGAAAAAAAAATTGAGAGGGTGAAAAAAAAAACGAGTGAGGTAAATGAAAGCTTTAATAAATTAACGACAATGTAATTTTTTTTTACTTTGGCTAAATATCATGCAAAAAGAAAATATTTTGGCAAAATCTTGGTAAAAAGTTTTAAACAATTTTTTCACAATATTTTTGAAAAGTGTTCCTGACAATATATACATATACAGCACTAGGGAATTGATCTTATGCTGTATATTTTACAATATCTGTTGTACAGTATTTCTTGTCCCTTTCTCTCACTGATATATTGAAACTCTGCTACTACCTGAACTCTAAGCCTAACCACATCAAGATAAATTACAAAGCTAAGATCAAAAGTCCCCTCTACTGGAACAATAAAGAATTCTTATAGCCAAATACATCTAGACATGTCGTATTTGGGCCAGAAGAAAGATATTTATTGCTACTGTACATAAGCTTCCAAAACTGTTGTATCATTTTGTTTTATACTTTTCTGCAAAAATCGATCTTCAGATTAATCATTTACAAGTAAAAAAAAGCAGCTGCTGTGTATTGTATAAATATACCATATCTCTTTATGAACTTGGAACATATGTAGCAGAAAGAACTTTAATTAGATGTTTGCATTTATATCCACATACTTAAAACCTAATGAGATGTTAACACTGCAATAAAAGTTTTTGCATTCTTGCAAAGAGCAATTCAAGGCACTCATTTTTTTTAAAAGCGCTTTGGCACATACAACTAAATGGAGGTAAAATTTCTTGAATAATAGTTTGATTTATTTCATATGGCATGTACTATAAGGGGCCCATTTACTAAGGGTCGAATTGAATTCAAAGTGAATTTTCATATGGAAAAACTTCGAATTTGGAAGTAGTTTTTGGGTACTTCGACCATCGAATAGGTCAAAGTTCGATTGAAATAGAAAAATTTTTTGAATATTCAACCATTCGAAAATCGAAGTACTGTCTCTTTAAAAAACTTCGACACTTCGACACCTTAAACCTGCCGAACAGCTATGTTAGCCTATGGGGACCTCCTAGAACTTATAGCCAGTATTTGGCTAAGTTTTCAGAAGTCTAAGTTTATTTTTTTAAAATCGTTCGATCGTTCGATTAAATCATTAGATTCGAATGATTTCTACGTTCGATCGAACAATTTGAATTCGATCTAAAACTGCTAAACTTAATCGAAAAAAAAAAACTTTCTACAATTCGATGGTCGAATTTCGAAGTTTTACCACTTCGAAATGCAACCCTTAGGGGCCCATTCACTAAATTCGAGTGAAGGAATAGAGGAAAAATTGCTCGAATTTCAAATGTTTTTTTTGGCTTCTTCGACCTTCTACTTTGAATAGAACGATTCAAACTAAAAATCGTTCGACTAGTCCACCATTCGATAATCGAAGTACTGTCTCTTTAAAAATTTCTTCGACCCCCTAGTTCGCCACCTAAAACCTACCGAGGCCAATGTTAGCCTATGGGGAAAGTCCCCATAGGCTTGCTAACAATTTTCTGATCGAAGGATAATTCTTCGATCGATGGATTAAAATCCTTCGAATCGTTCAATCTAACGATTATTCCTTCGATTGTTCGATCGAACGAATTGCGCAAAATCCTTCGACTTCGATATTCGAAGTCGAAGGATTTTAATTCGGCAGTTGAATATCGAGGGTTAATTTAAACTCGATATTCGACCCTTGATACATCTGCCCCTTAGTGAATGTGCCCCTAAGTATCTGCTAAAATATTATGCATTCTTTCTTCTATTCCCTCTGTCTGCAGAGGTCATTCAATTAATAAAATGTGTATCAAATATTACCATCATTTATAGGTCACTCTACCTTCTGCAATAAAAAATAATATTTCCCTTACTGAATGAAACTTTTAGTACTGTCAGATAATGCTCCTGTATCTTTATTTAATCACAACAAATTGCCCATAAAAAAAGGGAGTAATACAGATGAAAAAAAGTCCTCTTTCAAGGGCATTCAGCAAGCAAATGATTTTTCATTTGGTTTCCTATCTGGGATTTAATCCAAAAGCCAATCAAAGATCACAGTTTAAATCTGTCTGTACCCTCACCCAACAAAAAAGTTGCACTATAATGAAGCCATTATTTTTGGGTCAGTAACTGTTTTCATCGTTCTGTTATTTCCTGTTAGTGAGATCCCTTTAATATACTGTAGTACGATTATATATTGCTACTCATTGTCTGCCTCATGCTGTGGACTAGGCATTTTATTGAAAATAAGTCTGCAGATCCTGTAAAATATATTCACAATACACAAAAGAAGTACCGTTCTATTAACCCATAATTCTAGATTGCCTATCCTATTTTGATATAGAATACAGCACTAACTTTACTGGGAATTTCAATGGTGTGCAGACAAATGCTGTCCAATGTCTCTGCAGATATAGAGCTCACAAGAGGTATATGCAATTGAATGCACAACCAGCATTACTTATCACTCTTTTAGCTTTTAATAGTGACATAGTAAATCAGGTTGCAAAAAGACCCACATCCAAGAATGCAGCGTTCAAAATCGATGGATCCATTGGATGGCAAATTTCTTTAATTACCAGGCTTAGATCACCATACCTTTTGAAATATTTGAATTACTTTACACCAGCTTTTCTCCAATCTATAGCGACCATACCTTTTGAAAGTCTGAGGAAATTAGAAAAAGTGGTCTGGCTAAGTTCTCTAGGTAACCTAGAGTCCCTTTTTTGAATTAGTCTTAGCTTGAGATGCAATAAGTTCCTTATTTTCTGTGTTTGCCTTCCTGATTGCTTTGTTGTAGTATTTATAGTTCCTTAAAGAAGTATCCAAACTTTTTAACTTTTATTTCTTAAATGCTTTCTTCTTCTTTGCTATTAATATTTTAGCCAAAAGCAATACCGAGCTTTGTGTTAAGTGGTATAAATATCACTACTATTGCATTACCATTCTATATTTTAGAAATATATTGGGTTTCTTGCTACTTTGCAAATATGTAAAAATATGTAAACATATCAGTGTTCATTAAAAACTTTAGATATGTAAAAAATGCTATATGAAATTATTTATTAAAGTGGTTGTTCACCTTTGAGTTAACTTTTAGTATGATGTAGAGAGTGATATTCTGAGAAAATTTGCAACTGGGTTTCATTTGTGGTTTTAGAGTTATTTAGCTTTTTATTCAGCAGCTCTCGGGTTTGCAAAATTATGTCCAATTTTTTTAATTGTTCAATATCTTTGTGATTGTAACTATTCTTTGCAGAACGTGTTTCTTTATATTAATTTTTTTGTTTCAGATTACAATTAAAATGTGCGGAAGTCATATATTTCCTTATACTAAGGAACAGGCATGTATCCATTGAGGTTGAAGACTAAAAAAGGCTATATGAAAAGCTCATACCCTGACAGAATTGTTGATTGCATATATTTAAAATAGACTATAGATTTGTCAGACCTCCTTTGCTACTGGGTGTGTCCTGTAAACCCCTCCAGAATTGTAATGTTAGTATAAAAATAAGTTCTCATATAGTTTAGACAAGTTGGCATCACTTTTTTGTGGACTAAGGCTTTTCACCCTAGTATACCAGAAAGAGGGCTGGTCTGATGTTTTTCTGGTTAGGAAAAAAAATAGAAAACCTTTCTCAAATCTTTCCTAACCAGAAGAACATTAGACCAGCCCTCTATTTTTATCTTGACAACTTCCTTGACTGGTTCTCAGAATGGTGGGAAAATGACCAGCAGGTGGTGCTGTTGTAACAAAATTCATTCATGTTAAGAGTACATGTATCCTATAATGTCTTGGAATTAAAAAAAAAACAAAATAATGAATGTACATTGCAAATGTTCTTAGAATAGCATAAAGAAAATGGCGGTGTGTAACTCCGTTCCTGAAATTGAGTAAAAAAGTATAAACATAAAGATTAGTAATAACAATATGGTCTCATCGAACCCAGTACAAGGGTAACCAAAATTCAAAAATGACAATAATAATGCAGTAGCAAAAATAATAATTATAAATCCCGCATTTACTCCCTCCTTAATACACAAAGAGGTAACCCCTTTGCACAATGCTATACTAAATGGGCCTCGGATCTCCCACAATTAGATTCTGATGACTGGGATGATCTTACCCACTCATACCTACCTTTAGTGATTAGCAGTAATAATATTATGATACAATACCGTACAATCCATAGATCCTACCTCACACTGGCCAGACTGCACTCGATTGGCCTTAAGTCAGACAATTTATGTTTCATATGCGGGACAATCCCGGGTACATTCCTGCATGTGTTCTGGACCTGCCCACTGGTTGACTCATTTTGGGGTTAAGTAGTGGCATTTGCAGTGGAAACACTAGACATGCCAAATGTGCGGTCCCCAGAAGCATGTCTACTGGGCCTAGTGGAGGATATAGTCCAGGACAAATACCGGCGTACCTTTCTGTGACTTCTCTATTACTATGCCAGGAAAACCATTATTTTGACCTGGAAACTATCTACCCCTCCCATCCTAAAACGATGGAAATCTATAATAAACCAAGCACTTCCCCTTTACAAGTTAACATATATTAGCAGAGGCTGCCTGGATAAATTTGAGAAAGTCTGGGGTGCATGGGCAGATTTGATTGATTCAAACATAACCCAGGTTACTACTTAGCAAAACTATCTACATACTGTATATGGGAACAGATGCCAACACATGACCCCACGGTCCAACCAGACAACCCCCTCTTGTACCCCTGTTTGTGTTTAAAAAAAAACAATGTATGCATTGAACAACATTGTAAAGTTATTCTTTATCTCTGTATGTTGAAGATGGAACCAATATGTATGTATGTATATTTTTATTTGTAAAGCGCTCCTTGAGGGCAAAGCACTGTACAACAAAACAATAAATTAGTAGTAACAAACAAGGGGTCATTGGAATAAAAAGTAACAATAAGTGCATTATTAGAATACAATTCACATAAATATAAAATATAATTACAATGCAGATTAAGGGCTCAGTGTCAAGGAAACAAAAGGCTAGAGGACCCTACCCTGTAGGGCTTACTGTCTAAATGGGAGGGTAACATACAGACACAATTCAGAGGGGTATTAAGGTGCTGTGGGTTATAGTTTGTTACACTGTTATATAAGTGCCAGTTCCCAGTTCAGGTGTTATCCAGGTGCTCCCAGAGGTAGTCTTTGAGTTTTGTTTTAAAAACATTGAAGGAGGATTCTCTCCTGAGAGATTCAGGAATGGCATTCCAAATATAAGAAGTCGCAAGAGAGAAGGGTTTGATACGGGAAACAGCAGTAGTAGTGGGGGGTACAACCAAACGGTTGCTCTGAGAGGAGCGGAGGTTTCGGGCAGGAACATATAGAGAGACAAGAGATGAGATGTAGTTAGGTGTAGAGGAATGAAGGGCTTTGAAGGTTATGAGGAGGAGTTTATAAGTTATTCTTTGTTTTATAAGAAGCCATGATAAGGACTTCAGCAGCGGAGGGGCCTGTACCGTTTTGGATGAGAGGAGGATAATTCTTGCAGCAGTGTTTAATACAGACTGTAGAGGGGAAAGATAAATAAGGGGAACCAATAAATAAAAAACTTAAAAAAAATAAATAAGATGCATTATGACTTATCTGTGCTTTAGCTATCATAAAAACAGAAGACAAACTTTACTTTTGAAAAGCTAAAACATAATATGAGCATGCTAATATATCCATGTGCCTTTTGTTATTAATGCAATTCCCTTTTGATTCTATTAAATACATACTGTATGCAAAGTAATTTATTCTTTTGAATAACTTATTAATTCTTGACAAAAGCTGAATATTTCCACTGCCATTCTGTGATAAAATTATGTTCCAGTGTCTATTTGACATACATCCCAACATTTCAATTTGAAAATCACGACCTTTTGATCCCATAGACTTCATTTTAACTTCATTTTAACCAAACAATTACATTTTTTTTAAATTGATTTCATTTTCCTTTTTAATAATAAAACAGTACCTTGTCCTTGATCCAAACTAAGATATAATGAATCCTTATTGGAGGCAAAATAATCATATTGGGTTTATTTAATGTTTAAATTATTTTTTTAATAGACTAAAGGTTTGATTTTCCAAATTACAGAAAGATTGCTTATCCAGAAAAGCCCCAGGTCCTAAGCATCCTGCATTACATGTCCTGTTATGTTTTGGTGGCCGAGGATGAGATGAGTATAACAGTGCTTTATTAGCAGGTTCATGCAGCCATTACACTTCAACAGTAACTTCAACTCTAATCCACAAGCTGTATAGAAAGTACTGTGCATGCACAGTATAACTCTTGTGCACAGTAACACCTACAGGCCATTTGTATAAACACCACAGGTCCCATACCTCTATTACAAACCAGGCCTGGATATTTTATGAGACAATTAGTTAAATAATAGTGTTTTTGGGAAAATAAAACTTTAACATATTTTTACTTGCATAAATGTCTTCAAGCTGAAAGACTATTATACTAAGACTATATAGAAGTAATGGCAAAATTGCAGAGTTTCTTTTAATCGAAATTTCTGTGTGATCTTCAAAGATTACTGGAGGGCAGTCTATTCACTGCAGTATGTTAAAAAATCATATTTATTATTAATTTATTTTTTGGCATTTACAGATTCTCCATATTCTTTTACAGATGCTCCATGAACTACTTTGTGCTTTATTAGTCACAGTTATTGTAACCATGGCACTGCTTCTTTAAAGGCAGCATTAATATAATACATGCAACAAAAAAAAACAGTGTCATGGTGATGCAGAACACAGTCTGAAGTAGGGATGCCAACCTCCTGGCACATGGCGATGCTGAAATAATTTACCTAGTAGTAAAGAATCGAAAGTAAGTGTTGAGAGCTCTAGTTTAGTAATAGCTATATAGATGCAAGTTATGCATCTATATATGATTTAATGCCCTTACATATTTTATTTCTTAAAGGGGACCCGTCACCCAAAAAAATGTATTCCAAATCCTATTTCATCATGTTAGTCAAGCAAAATTAACTTTAATTACACTGTATAAATTATTTAAATCTTGTTTCCTTCAGTCTGGGAATTCATAATTATAGCAAGTAGGCAGGAGCCATTTTGTGGACACTGTTATTAAGACAAGCCTTGCATCATTTCAGAATCTTGTTTGTGCATCGAATGGGGGGCCTGATGTCCATCCCCATGCCCTGGCTACACAATTAAATGGTTAAAGGAACTGGAGGAATGTGGGGAGAGCAGTGACATCTAGAAAGTGCTGAATGGAAAGTGAAAGTAATTTGTTTGCCCCGCCTCTATGCCTAAGGCATAGAGGAGGGGGAGCCAATATTTGATTGACAAATGAGTCTACAACAGCTATGAATGCTTTAATAAAAAAATAATTTGGATTTCATGTTTAATTTGAAAAGGACTTTTATTATACAGCTTTTTGTGTCTGGGTGACAGGTCCACTTTGAATAACTTTTAAAATTATTAACAATCCTCTATAAAAGCAGATAATCCATGAACCATACATTTTGCAATTGAAGGGGTTTATGAAGTGATATAAGTAAAGTGTGTTCTGACTTGTAACCTGTAAAAACCAATGAGCAGTGAGATTTGACATACAATTTGACATAAAATGATGAAAGCATGTGCTGTCTCTCTCTTTGCTATGTGCAACTGGACTAGGTCAGACTCTGCCTATGTTATTAGTTTAGTGCCTGGGGCTATTCAATGTAATTCTTATTGATTCACATTGTGGACCCACTGCAGTCTTGTTTCATCCATTACCGTTGCCCCATTCACAACTTAATACTATCCAAAATATTCATTTTATAACGAACACATGAACACATACAGCAATATTGTTAGCCCTTATATACTGCCCATATACTGGAAGTGGCACTACAGCGTGAAAGTTAACAGGGGCAGCAAAATACACTCCTCGTAACTTCAATTCTGATTTTTAAATCAAAATTGTGACTCTTCTAGTGCAGATAACTCAATTAAGCTCTCTACACTAGTGATAGCCCCCCCATTCCCCCACGCTGATGCCATAAAGTTAAGCGTCGAGGGGTCAGGGTGAGTCACCTCAGGACGTCACCAGGGCCTAAAAAACACCAATGTTTACTGGATTAATGCTTTTTAATGTCTTTATTAATAGCTTTTTTGACATTTTATTCAAATGTACGTTCACCTCAAAAATTAGACATTTCAGTGTTCTGTATCAATATAGTATTTCCCTTTTGACTTTGTATAAAGCAGTTATATATGCATTATTTTCTTCTTAACTAGTATATTTTTTTAGTTGCAAATTCTCTCAAAAAAACATATTGGCCTGGGGGAGACTGGGGGAGAACCATTTGATTGTGAGTAGTGATGGGCGGATTTCTCCCATTTCGATTCACCAAAAAATTTGTGAAACTTGAATTTTGATGCCCACGTAATTTTTAGGCCCGTGTCAATTTGCGTAAATTTTGACGCCGGCAAGTCAATGGGCACTTGAAGAGTGTTGACATGCAACGGTTTTGATGCAAGCAACTTTTCTGACGTGTCAAAATATTTTTTACACCAGCGAATTTTCGCGGGAGTTTCGTGGATTTATTTGCTGCCGGCAAAACGCGGAAATTGGATGTGAATATGCACCTGTCGAATTTATTCGCTCATCATTAATTGTGAGCACAGATTAAGCAAGATGGTTGTATTGCTCACTCTAATCTATTATATGTGATGCATAGTTTATAGATAGATTTGCTTTGGTTTTTTTTTTTTGCTTTATTTTTTATATGTTCATTTTTTATATCAACAAACTAGCTACACATTTCTTTAACCAATAAGGTTTACTGATTTGTTTTATGTGTGTTTGATTTAATGTGTGTTTTTAGCAAATAGTATCTATTTGGTGGTCTGTGGGGAGTCAGGGTTGTGGGTGACTGGGTTTGCTATTAAACTGTGACTTTAATACTGAGTTTTGGATCATTACTTTCCTTCCAGAGAGCTTGTCAACTGCCCATGACAAGCAGTGTTGTGAATCCATATTGAGCTATCATTAAGCTGTCAGAGCAATAAGTGTATCCAGAGCACATGTTGTTTTATCCCTGGTATAGAAAAAAAATTCATGGACAGCAATATTTCAAATAACTGATCATTTAAAGTATAGAGCGAGATGTGTGCTAATGCTAAGCAAACAGCATCCATAAGAATTAGGCAGGTCAGCTATGCTAAAGTATTATCCACAAATTTATGTGAATAATACATAATGCAATCATCACTTTGCATATACAAGGGAAAAGAGAACAGTTTATCATCAATTTATTTTACTTGAAGGGTTTGTTCACTTTTATTATGATGCATAGAGTGATATTTATTCTCTACATCATAATTCAGATTCACAATTTGCTATGGGAATTAATGTTTTATTATTTTTGTGTTATTTAGCTTTTTATTCAGCAGCTCTCCAGTTTGCAATTTCAGCAATCTGGTTGCTAGGGTTCAAATTACCCTAACAACCAGGCACTGTTTTTAATAAGAGACTGGAATATAAACAGAAGATGTTTAAGCTCAATACTGCAGAAGCAGGATATATAGAAGTGCTCTTACATGAATGGAAATATGTGGAAATATGCACATCTTATCAGTGAAATGAATCAGTGTGGAGATCTCATTTACTAAGAATGGTGAATTCAGTTGTTGTTCTGTCTATGTATGCACAGCCCTGCATACTTGTGATAAGGATAGTGATGTATGGGTTGATTTGAAACCCATGGTGGCCTGAGAGTTTACTGTTGGTTGGACGGGGTTGGGTTGAAGTTAAGCTAACTGTTGGGTGTTAGGGTTAGGGTCAGACTGGGGAAATATACTTCTCTTCTGCTCCTGAAGATTCCTTGTCTTTTAACCAGAGGTGTGCACTAAAGTAGTGTGCAGGTCAAAAAGATGTGGGGGTCCTACAATGGCATTATTTACCAGTTCCCCTGGTGCAAGTGAAAGAGCACTGAGGGGGGCACCCCTTAGGCTCACTCTTAGGCTCATCCATGCAGTATTTATGTCAATGAATGGTGCAGGCTGTACTCTGCATTAGTCACAGTTTCTCAGAAGAGTTTCCAGCCATGGTCAAAACATTTCTGGCCAACAGTAAACTCTTGGAAATGGCAGAAATACAAAAAATAGGTATCCATGGTAAATAGACTACTTGTGAAGTAAGTTCATTTGGTTAGTATACTGCATGCTAGCA
This sequence comes from Xenopus laevis, assembly GCF_017654675.1. NCBI lineage: Eukaryota > Metazoa > Chordata > Amphibia > Anura > Pipidae > Xenopus > Xenopus laevis. The sequence goes on from NC_054373.1 coordinate 102,308,038, forward strand.
AAATTAGCATATGATCAGCAAAAGTAGAAATTAATTTTTCTTCCAATTCTTTATTTATACTATAGGAATGTATGTAAATGTATACAGTGGGTTGTAAAAAAATGAATTTTGGGAAACATAAATAAAACATTTTTGTGTATTTTCTACAACTCTGTATTTAATCATCATGATTTAGGTAAATGCTCAGCCTTAAAGGAAAACTATACTCGCAAAATGAACACTTAGGGGCAGATTTATCAAGGGTCGAATTTCGAAGTTAAAAATACTTCAAAATTCGACCATCTAATTAAAATACTTCGAATTTGAATATCGAATTCGAACTTTTTTTCATCGAATTTGGCCATTGAACAATCAAAGTAAAATCGAACGATTTAATGATTATATCCTTCGAATCAAATGATTCGAACGATTTTATCGTACGATCGATCGATTTTTACTTCGACTTCAAAAACTTAAACTTCAAAAGTATTCAAGTTGAAGTACCTAGATTATCGAATGGTCGAATATTCGAAAGTTTTTTACTTCGAATCAAATTCAAAGTTGTAGTATCCTATTCGATGGTCGAAGTATCCAAAAATTACTTCAAATTTGAATTTTTTTATTTCAAAAATTCCCTCGAATTCACTTCGACCCTTGATAAATCTACTCCTTAAGCAACAGATAGTTTTCTTAGTGTTTTTTTTTATTTTCCATTTCTTGCCATCTACATTAAAACTGTAACCTTTGTTAAGGCTATTGCTATCCTTTCACTATCTTACTCTAAAAGGTCCTTACTAATCTATAATCACTCTAACTCTAACCTACAAGCAATAACAGATCTTTGAGCTTCGTGGTACTGAATTTCCTACTGTGCAGATTGTTCTGCTTTGACTAATGAAACATTTATGACTAGTTCAGAACTGCCTGAGACATACTAAAGGAAAGACAGAGACAAACCAGCACTGAGACCTAAAAGCTGTTAAGCTGCCCCTTAATAAGCTTCTGGCCCTACTAAAGTTCTGTACATACCCGTGTATAAGCCGAGTTTTTCAGCATCCAAAATGTGCTGAAAAAATCTACCTCGGCTTATATTCGGGTCAGCGGTACCCAACCCGAGTAGCTGAGATTGCAGTCACTTTTAATCATTCCTATACCAACAGTACACTTGGGGAGAGACTGCAATATCCCACAATGCCCTCTGTTGGTTATATGAAAGAATAACAGTGCGCCATCTGTTGGTTATATGAAAGAATAACAGTCACTGCAATATCACACAGCGCTATCTGTTGGTTGTATGAAAGAATAACAGTGACTGCAATATCACACAGCGCCATCTGTTGGTTGTATGAAAGAATAACAGTGACTGCAATATCACACAGCGCCATCTGTTGGTTGTATGAAAGAATAACAGTGACTGCAATATCACACAGCGCCATCTGTTGATTGTATGAAAGAATAACAGTGACTGCAATATCACACAGCGCCATCTGTTGGTTGTATGAAAGAATAACAGTGACTGCAATATCACACAGCGCCATCTGTTGATTGTATGAAAGAATAACAGTGACTGCAATATCACACAGCGCCATCTGTTGGTTGTATGAAAGAATAACAGTGACTGCAATATCACACAGCGCCATCTGTTGGTTGTATGAAAGAATAACAGTGACTGCAATATCACACAGTGCCCTCTGTTGGTTATATGAAAGAAAAGAATAACAGTGACTGCAATATCACACAGCGCCCTCTGTTGGTTATACGAAAGATTAACAGTGATGGTAATATCAAACAGCACCCTCTGCACATGGTAGTGGGACAGTGGGACAATGCACACAGTAATCCGTTTGGCAATTCTCTGTCACCATCAACTTTGCATAGAAGTCCGGTTGATCGCTGGGGGGGGTCGCTTTGGCAGAATGTGCGCTGCTGGGAGACAGGGATGTAGTTGTGTCTAGGCTTATACTAGAGTCAATAAGTTTTCCCAGTTTTCGTAGGTAAAATTAGGTACCTCGGCTTATACTCGGGTCGGCTTATACTCGAGTATATACGGTAAACAGCATGATAATTGCAAACCATTGTCACAGTCTACTGAGTATGTAGCTGTTTTTAAATAAAGTCTTTAATCAAATTGAATGTCAATTCCATAAAAAATGACACATTTTAAATTAAATGCTATAGCTACTCTAGGGAGAACTAATGAATAATGTTATATCAGTTTAGTGTAATATAATTAGGTAAATGGTCAGTGGAATTCTATAACTTAGTCTTAATATCAAGTTTACTCGGTGTACTGGAACAGCATTAGGTCCACCCTAGGGAATTCCCATATGAAACCCACCTATCCCCCCCTTCCCACTGTCCCCTACAATAAATAGGATATACAGGGAGTCCTCAATATACATACAATGCACACTTACAAAGGGGGGCTGTTACAGTAACATACTATGGTTTGCTTGACTTTTATTAGCATTTAGCTTTAATAAACCACCTGTCCCAACACCCTCTGGCATGTGTTGTCTACTGCAGAGCACAGAAAGGTAAAAATAAATACTATGTTAAGACAGATATATGTCTAAGTTGCATTTTAGAAGTAACTGTATATGTTTCAACTTACATACAAATTCAACAAACCTACAGACCCTATCTCGTACATACCCGAGGACTGCCTGTATTGCCCTTCAAATCATAGCTGGCCAGGTCAGTGGTCCTGGGTGCAAGTTAACAGAAATCATGTACACTGTCATATTAACTTGTCTTAAAGATCTGCAAGATGTATAGATCTGTGTCTCAATTTAAATGGGTAGTTCCATATCCATCAGGGGAGCCCCAAAAGGTGTACTATTACTTGACAATATAAAGCTATAGGCAACTAGAAATGTAACAAATCATTCCAGGACTACACCTATATCTGTCACCTGAGGTAACCCATTCCAAGAAGGCCCATCAAGGAACTCATGATCAATGCACTTTTTAGCCTTTATTCACCCCCTTATTTGTGACTTCATGTATAAAGTACATTCTACTATTGCGCTTTCTTTCTTAGTGTTTTTTATTTTCTATTTCTTCCCATCTACATTAAAACTGTAACATTTGTTAAGGCTATTGCTATCCTTTCACTGTCTTACTCCAAAAGGTCCTTACTAATCTATAATCACTCTAACTCTAACCAACAAGCAATAACAGATCTTTGAGCTTCATGGTACTGAATTTCCTACTGTGCAGATTGTTCTGCTTTGACTGATGAAACATTTATGACTAGTTCAGAACTGCCTGAGACATACTAAAGGAAAGACAGAGACAAACCAGCACTGAGACCTAAAAGCTGTTAAGTTGCCCCTTAATAAGCTTCTGGCCCTACTAAAGTTCTGTACATTAACAGCATGATAATCACAAACCATTGTCTCAGTCTATTGAGAATGTAGCTGTTTTTAAATAAAGTCTTTAATCAAATTGAATGTCAATTCCATAAAAAATGAGACATTTTAAATTAATGCTATAGCTACTCTAGAGAGAACTAATGAAAAATGTTATATCAGTTTAGTGTAATATAATTCGGTAAATGGTCAGTGGAATTCTATAACTTAGTCTTAATATCAAGTTTACTCGGTGTACTGGAACAGCATTAGGTGTTGTGCAAATACCGTGTGGTTCATGTTGCCCTTTCTGTACTGGAATTATGATCAGAATATAAATGATAAGGATGTTAGTGGTTTGTAAATAATTTATTTTTCTATAGAGGCCCCCGACTATATAATTTTCAATTGGTTTTCCATACCATGGTTGCATGGAACTCCAGATTCCCACATTTCTTAAAGGGACAATTTAATTACCTTGGACCATTCATGGTAGGGTAACCAGCTGATGAAAAAAACTTAATTTATTATAAAAATCTAATTTTTTAAACTTGGGTGAATAGGATCGAAGAATCAAACTCAGATGTCAGGAAGGCTGCAAACAACTCCAAATTGATCCCTGGATGTCTCACATTGACTTAAACAGCAATTCAGGAGGTTTTAAGTGGCAAATAGTCGAATCAGAGTTCTTAAAGTGCCAGAGTAAGATAAATCTCGAAAATCTAATTAGAATTTTTTAAAAAGCTCAAATTGTATTTGAATAACTCCCTAAAAACCATAAAAAACTTGAAAATTCAAATTTTCAATTTGACCCTTGATTAATTTGCCCCTTAGTAATGATGAGGTCTAGTGGTGAACACCTTTTTTCACCTGAAATGGGATCGCAAAGAAACTAGCGGTGTCATTCCTGAAATGAAAAAAAAAAGGGGTATAATTAAATACATTTATGTATAGTATTATATTTCATGGCTAGTGTTCCATAGATTTTTAAACTGTATAACTAGATGTTATTAAATAATAAAAAACCCATGTGTAATAGCTTTGTTTCTTCTTGCTGGCACAGTCAATTTATTTATGATGAGTAATCCAGTTCTGTAACTGTTTATTATTCAGATGGTAAAATTACATATTTCTGAATAGGGGTTTTATATAAATCTTATTAACTTACAAAGCTTTTTACTTTTTCTTTGTCTGAATGCAAGAACATATTCTGAGAAGGTCAGAGAGAAAATGTACTACTGAACTTTCTTGGTATGTTGGCAAACAACTTGGTCTAGCACTCTTGAGACTGATGTTGATGGAAGTGTGCAGGGATTAACTATACACATCTTCCAATCTTAGTTATAGTTGACTGGAGTAAAGGGGTTGCCAGGTCAGAAAAAGCTAATGGTATGTAAATATGCATAATGATAACTTTTTAGTTCAGCTAGTTCAAAAACCTACTAGGAGTGACTCTCTTTTGGACCTGGTAATAACTAATAATACTGAACTCATCTCTAGCATTTGCGTGGGTGAGCATTTAAGGAATAGTGATCATAACATGGTCTCCCTTGAGATTATGTTGCAGAAACAACTCTATAAAGCAAGAACTAAAACACTAAACTTTAGACATACTTACTTTGCCAATATTAGGGCATCTCTGCAACATATTAACTGGGAAAGGCTTTTCACAGTGTTAAACACAGAAAAACAATGGGATGTCTTTAAAATACTGCATGATAAATATATGTCAATATATTCCCCTTCTAAGCAAGGAACGTCTTGCAAATCAAAACCTTTGTGGTTTGACAGAATTGTTGGTGTTGGTGTTGATGTTGGTAAGAAAAGACATGCTTTTAAGGCTTTCAAGTTAGCCGGGACAGCTGGAACATTTGTCAGGTATAAGGAGGCCAATAAATCATGCAACAAAAGCTAAATATAGATATGGAAAGGGTATTGCAACAAGATGTAAAATTAACCTAAAATTATTTTTTAAAAATGTAAATAGTAAAAAAATGAAGCAGGATAGGTGGGACCATTGTTCTCAGGGGAGGGGGCTAGTTGATTGCTCAGAACAGAGATAAAAAAGAGATTCTGAACTGTTATTTTTCATCTGTCTACACAAATAAGGAACCAAGTATTAAAGGATTCTTTCTAAATATTCCCAATTCTATTAATTCAACAAATGGTGCATGGTTAATGCAAGGGGAAATTAAAAAGAGACTAGAACATGTAAAGATAAACAAAGGTCCAGAACCCAATGGTATTCATCCCAGGGTGCTAAACACTCGTAGCTCTGTGATTGCCAAACCTCTTTAATTTTTTAAGATTCATTGAGATCTGGCATATTGCCGACAGACTAGAGAATTACTAATGTGATTCCATTATTCAAAAAGGGATCCTGTTCTCTGCCTCAAAACTATAGACTAATTAGTCTGACGTCAGTGGTAGGAAAGCTTTTTGAAGGGGTATTAAGGGATAAAATACTTGATTTCATTGCAAATCATAATACTATGAGTTTTTGCCATCATGTTTTTATGTTACCAAATAAATGTAATTGCCTTTTATGAGGGGGTGAGCAGGAACCTCCACTCTGCAATGACAGTGGATGTAATCTACTTGCTAATGCATTTTATACAGTACCACACAGAATTTTAATGGTTAAATTAAGGAATATTGGTCTGGAACATAGTATTTGTAATTGGATAGAGAACTGTCTGAAGGATAGATTATAAAGAGCAGGGATAAATACCACAGGGGTCTGTACATGGCCCTTTGCTTTTCAACTTATCTATTAATGACCTGGAGGTGGGCATTGATAGCACCGGATCTATTTTTGCTGATGAGTTGTGCAGAACTACAAGTTCCATGAAGGATGTTGCCACTTTTTCCAAAGTGATTTGACTAATTTAGAAAACTGGGCAGCAAACTGGAAAATGAGGTTCAATGTTGATAAATGCAAGTTTATGCACTTTGGCAAAAATAATATAAATGCAAGTTATACACTAAATGGCAGTGTGTTGGGAGTTTCCTTAATTGAGAAGGATCTAGGGGTCTTTGTAGATAACACGTTGTCTTATTCCATGCAGTGTCATTCTGTGGCTACTAAAGCAAATAAAGTTCTGTCTTGCATAAAAAAGGACATTAACTCAAGGAATTAAAAAATAATTTTGCCTCTTTATAGGTCCCTGGTAAGGCCTCATCTGGAGTATGCAGTTCAGTTTTGGACTCCAGTTCTTAAGAGTGATATAAATGAGCTGGAGAGAGTGCAGAGACGTGCAACTAAACTGGTTAAGGGATGGAAGACTTAAATTCTGAATGTAGACTGCCAAAGTTGGGGTTGTTTTCCCTGGAGAAAAGACTCTTGCAAAGGGGACATGATTACTCCTTATAAGTATATTAGAGGGCATTATAGACCTCTAGTGGGAGATCTATTTTTCCATCAAATGGATCATCAGACCAGAGGCCATTCCTTTAGACTAAAGGAAAATAATTTGAAGCAGTTTAGGTGGCTCTTAACAGTGAGGATAGTGAGGTTGTGGAATGCCGTGCCGGATGATATGTTGAGCGCTGACTCTGTTAACACCTAATCTACAATATATATATAGTTCAGTGGGCTTGTGTAGGTATGTGCGCTGCATTTCATTTGGAGGGTTTCAGCTTGATGGACTTTGGTCTTTTTTCAACCCAACTTAAATAGCTTACTATGTAACTAGAAAAGTAAATTTTTTGAAAAGGCTTTATTTATATGAAACTGTGTTTTACCTACAGGTTGTTTATGTGATTTGTTCAGGGACCCTCAATGTTTAGGGGTATAGTTTATCCTTTAATAGGTGCTAAAATGCTGAAGTGCAGTTAGAAACAAATTCATTGTTTATATACGTCAATACTATATAAATAAATACTTTTAAGCATGATTTGGCAGAGCACGACTTTTCAGTGCTTTGTCAAGGGCTGCCGCAAGGGCTACTGTAAATGTATCTACTGCAAAACCTGGTTTTCACAACTCCTTGTTTGACTGGTAAGATCCATTCAGAATTTGAGCATTTAAACCCAAAATGAATGCATTGATGTGAACTTAATATGAGTTTTGTCCTGGAGCACTTTTGCAGTTTACATTACATTTCTGTTGGCAATTTCTGAGATATTTTTAAGTCAGGGCAAAGAATTAGCATAATGCATAAAACTGCATAGACTGTGTATAGACAGTAGAGTTGCTGACACCCTGGGTCTTCAAAGTTGTTTATCTAAAAGCCTGGCTAGCAGTAAATTGTCTAAACTGCTCAGAAACCAATAAAATTAGAAAATTAACGCAAACGGCAAAAGTTTACATTGACAAATTAATTGACACCCAAGAGTTAATAGTTGGTAGCTAGTGATGGGCGAATTCGCGAAACGGCACCGGCGTCTTTTTGACGTTTTTGACGAATTTTCAGGCGAATTTTCGCGGGCGGTTTGCGCATTTATTCGCTGGCGGCGAATCGCGCAAATTCGCTGCGAATTCGCGCCTGCCGAATAAATTCGCCCATCACTATTGGTAGCACTCTCTTTGGAAACTGAAATTGGAAGCTATGGATGTGCATTCTTCATCTCTCTACTGACAGTCTGGATTAATCTTCTTTTGCATACTGTTCCAGTTCTTGCAGATACATATGAGGAATGTCTTCTCCTAACTGCATCTTTAGATCTCTTCATAAAAGTTCAATGGGATTTTAAAACAAACTCTTAGGAACATACCAGCACTTTTTTTAACCATTTGAAGTGTGCTTCAGTAATGACCCTAATGGAAGACCCATGCTTTGCAAAGGAGACCTAGTCTTCTGACAGTGGGTTCAAAATTTCATTGAAAAATGGCCTGATTTCATAATGCCATGCAAAGACTCAAGGCACCCAGAGACAGCAAAGCAAGTCCAAAATATCAGCAAGTCAGAATCCAATCCATCTTTGATTGTAGGAATGGTGTTCTTTTGTTTTGTACATTTTGCTGTAAACAAATAGGTGCTGTTTCTCCTAGAAGAAGAGATGTGTTTTGCTATCCAGTCAGGTTTTCTTATGTTTTATGCTCAGCGGTGCGGACTTTCCACATCTCTTGCCATATAGTTCCAGATACAAGTTAAAACTGTGTCTATAGGTCTGCTTGTACCTCTGTGTGAGTAGTTGTATGCAGGTACAAGATACTAGATCTATATCAAAAATGCTTGGATTTGGGGTTTTCTGGAGTCTTTTTGAATTATGATACACTGTACCATTAAGATACTAAAAAGTAGCCTAATCGAACCCACAAAAAATCAGTATAGATAGAAGGGGTGGATTAAGTGGATTACACAACATAGTCCCCATCGACTATGTTGACCTTACCCAGAAGACAGGAGCAGGAATGGCTGAACTGGTGCAATGTCTTTAAATAACCTTGGTGAGGTGAGGACAAATCATGTCTCAGAGTTAGAATCTCCACCAAATGATTCTGTCTAAATGCATTAATATCAATTTCATGTACTCTAGTCACATCCTAAAAAATGTATTTGACTAGAATAATAATAAGCTCAAATGCACTGTACGTAACTGAAAGGCAACCTTGTGTAAATTAGTCAAATAAATTGGAATCTGTATTACAAGCTGTCACATGAAAAATATCTCACGTACTATCATCAGACCATTTTATTTTTGCTCAGATGTAGATAACTATCCACTATCCCAAGTAGTGAGTACATGTACAATGCGTAGGAGCACAGAATAGGTCTGGGACAGTGACACAATATTGTTTCATTCATTGTAACACCAAATTAATTGGAAATTAGATTCCAGATCATCCCTGTTTATTTTTCTATTTGCGTGGATTATAAATATATTGAGCATGTCTTAGACTGCTGAAGGGCAGAAGGTTTTCACAGAACTGCTAAAACTGTAATGTGTGTGTCTTTCAGTTTCCTGTCTCAATTTATACACTTCTTTCAGCATATGAAATGTGAGGCCAGTGCAGACAAGACAGATGATTCCCATTTTAGATATGACTTCACAGGGGCACCTCTCACCTGCTCCACAACAGCTTTGCAGAGACCTTTTTGGAGAGCAGATGGGAATTGAAACTTTATTTCCAATTAAAACTTGCAAGTCTCTTCTTGGGAGAATCTGCCTGCAGGCTCAAATTTAAATTAAAGATGTCATGGATCAGTTTAGGAATTCATTCACTTTCTTTTGGATCATTTCCCATTTTCAATTTAGCTGGGAAATATTTGTGTTAAACCCATACGAAACTTTAAGATCATATGAGTTGTAATTCTTCATATTGGGCATATTTAAAATGGGCAAATTAACAAATTGCCATTAACTTGGAAGAAAGGAATATTCTCCTTTGCTGGTTTATCCCATTTATTAAATTAGATAGATAGTTCCCGGGTACCATATTCTGGCAAGCATTTCTTATTTTCTGGAAACTCTGGTAGAATACACAAATGTATTTAAAGGTAAATGGTATATTCCAATTTCAATCTGAAAAGAAGTCTAACAATATCAGTTTGATTTTAAAGGCTGGGCAGTTTGACAGTTCTGAGGCCTAATAAACACTCTGGGGCAGATTTACTAAGGAGTGAAGTGGCTAACGCTAGCGACAGATCTTTAGCGTGAGCACCCGCAGGGATATCGCCAATTTACAGGCTCAGGCATTAATTCACTACCAAAATAGACCGTCACTAGTGGTCATTCGCACTCTATCGCTAGGCGACTTTTCACTCTGGTGAACGGACGTTACTCTCCAAACACATTAAATTGCAGATACTGAACCCGTTAGTTAATCCGCCCCTCTGCTCTAAGATAGAAGCACACTGGCTGCAAAAAAGATGCTGTATGTCTAGTTGCAAATGATAATATAAACTCAGTGTCGGACTGGCCCACCGGGATACCAGGAAAACTCCCGGTGGGCCCAGGTGTCAGTGGGCTCTCATGCTTCTAAATATTTGGCATATTTCATGGCCATTCCCTATTTCTATAAGAACAAAGGGGCTAAATAGATGGAACAATAGATTATAGTAAGTACAGAAGAGAATAGGAGAATAGAGGTCTAGTGAGGAGAAGAAAATAATACTGAGGGTGGGCCCCTGATCTAAGGTTTTTTGGTGGGCCCCAGGTGTCCCAGTCGACACTGTATAAACTGAAAATTTGTCCTTTTCTGAATTTTTCTTTTTCTTTAGTCCGTAAAGCAGCACACAATTGGTTAAGGTCTGAACCAATCCCTGGTAGGACAAAAGAATAATCACCAATTATCAAGGTAAAATTTACCCCCCCTTAACCCTCCTCCAATAGTGTTATATGACAAGCTAACTATCAGGAAGAGAGAGACAATTTTCATGCTGAATACTTTATTGGGAGGGCAAACAAAATTTGTGCTGCCTTATGGACTAAAGAAAAAGAAAATTTCAGGTAAGGACAAATTTTCAGTTTTCTTATCGTCCTACAGGCAGCACACAGTGGGACTTAGCAAGCTAATAGGGAGGGAGAAAACAAAAAATTTGTCTCAAGCCGAATGAAGGGCTGCCAAAGACTGCTTCTTGAGAGGCTGCTAAATCCAACTTATAATGCTTCGCAAATGTATGGACATTACTCCAAGAGGCTGTAACTCCACTGCTCCCTTTTCTGCCCAAGAGGTCGCAACTGCCCTTGTAGAATGAGCCCAAAGAGGAAAAGGTGGATCCATTTCCAGCGAAGAGTAAGAATGGGTAATAGTATTCTTTACCCATGAGGCAATAGTCGTTTTAGAGGCCTTCTTTCCTCCTTCTTTTTCCAGCTAATAGGGAGGGAGAAAACAAAAAATTTGTCTCAAGCCGAATGAAGGGCTGCCAAAGACTGCTTCTTGAGAGGCTGCTAAATCCAACTTATAATGCTTCGCAAATGTATGCACATTACTCCAAGAGGCTGTAACCTCCACTGCTCCCTTTTCTGCCCAAGAGGTCGCAACTGCCCTTGTAGAATGAGCCCAAAGAGGAAAAGGTGGATCCATTTCCAGCGAAGAGTAAGAATGGGTAATAGTATTCTTTACCCATGAGGCAATAGTCGTTTTAGAGGCCTTCTTTCCTCCTTCTTTTTCCAGCAAAAAGAACAAACAAGCCATCCGAAACTCTGAATTGTTTTGATCTTTCAATATAAATCGACAGACATCTATGTAAATCTAAAAGCTGTAACTTTTCCTCTAACAGATTAGTAGGTTGTTGACAAAATGCAGGCAATATTATTTTCGAATTGATATTGGTCGATGTCGGTACCTTCGGTGTGAAGTACGGCATAGTTCTCAACATCACCTTATCCGGAAAGAATAAAGTATAAGGAGGCACTGCTGCTAATGCCTGAATCTCCCCAATTCTTCTCGCAGAAGCAATGGCAACTAAGAAGGCCAATTTCCATGAAAGATGTCTGAGACTGGATTCCTGTAATGGTTCAAAGGGAGAGTCACATAACGCTGTCAACACAATGTTTAAATCCCATGGAGGAACTAGAGACCTCAACCTCAGCCTAATCCTTGACACTGCTTTTACAAACCTTCTTACTAAAGGTTCAATCGCCAAATTCTTGGAAAGAAAGACTGAGAGTGCTGATATCTGGACTTTCAAAGTGTTCGGTTTTAACCCTTTAGAAAAACCATCTTGCAGGAATTGAAGAATCGCTGGTAAGGAACAATCCTTTGGGGAAATATTTTTATCTCTACACCAGGAGCAAAATACTTTCCATACTCTAGCATAAGCCATGGATGTTGATTGCTTCCTGGCCAGTTAAAGAGTGTCTACTACCTCATGTGAGAGACCTTGGAGAGCTAGCTCCTTCTCAGCCTCCAAGCCGTTAGACTCCACTTGGATGGGTTCGGGTGCTTCAGGCCTTTCTGAATGAGGAGATCCTCCCTGTTCAGAAGAACTCAGTATTCCCCCTCCGAGAACACCATCAAGTCGGAGAACCATGTCCTCCTGGGCCAAAAAGGAGCTATTAAGATCACAGATGCCTGATCCTGTTTGATCTTCTGGATCACCCTCTGAATCATGGGTAAGGGAGGAAAGATGTATGCCATCTTGAAATCCCATAGTATTGACATTGCGTCTATAAAAGTCAGATTGTCCTCTCTCGACAGGGAACAGAAACGGAACAACTTCTTGTTCCTCTGAGTCGGCATCAGGTCTATCTCCGGACATTCCCACCTGAGAACAATCTGACAAAACACCTGAATATTTAGTTCCCAATTCCCTTGATCCAAGTACACTCTGCTCAGAGAGTCTGCCACAGAGTTGTCCACCCCTCTTATGTGGACTGCCTTGAGAAATTGGAGATTCCTCTCTGCCCATGACATGATCTTCTGGCATTTTTTCAGCAAGAGATGAACTCTGGTTCCCCCCTGTTTGTTCAAGTAAGATACTGTCACCATGTTGTCGGAATGTATCAACACTTGACGACATTTCACCTGCTTCTTGAACCTCTTAACTCTTTGAAATTCGAGGACTAAGTCCTCTCCCAGGATGACCACTTGCTCTGGGCCATATGCCCCCTGAGATGCGCCCCCAGCCTAACACAGAGGCATCTGTTGTTAGAGAAATAAACTGAGGCGTTTTAAAGGACTTCCCCTCGGCCAGGATCTGAGTCTTGCTCCACCAAACCAGATTCTCCTTGAGACTGACTGGCATTTGAAATTTCCTGCCCAGAGACATAGGCGACCGATCCCAACTCTGAAGTATTCAACGTTGGAGTGGACGGATATGAGCCCTCGCCCAAGGAACTGCTTCCAAGGAGGCAGTCATCAGCCCCAAGACTCTCGTGGCATCCCATAATGTCACAAGATGGGATTGACTCAGAAATCTCACTGCCGACCGTAGGGCCACAATTTTCTCTTGGGGAAGGGACACCTTAGTTTCCTTTATATTTATTTGGAGCTCCAGAAACTTGATCGATGTTACTGGATCCAACTTTGACTTTGCCTTGTTTATGATCCAGCCGTGGCTCTCCAACATTGATATTACTATATCTCTTTGGCACAGTAACTTTGTGTAAGAGGAAGCCTTCACGAGCCAGTCATCCAGGTATGGGACTACATACACCCCCTGTCTTCTCAGGGCTGCTGCTAAGACTACTATTACTTTCGTGAAAACCCTCGGGCCGAAGTAATTCCAAAGGGTAAGGCCTTGAACTGAAGGTGGTGAAGAACAGAACCCAGTACTACTGCTATCTGCAGATATCGCCTGCTTTTCTAATGAATTGGAATGTGTAAGTAGGCATCCTTCAGATCTATTGTTATCATAAAATCTCCTTCTTGAAGAATGCCTAACACAGACTTGATTGTCTCCATCCGGAATTTTTCCTTTTTTATGAATTGGTTTAGATACTTCAAATCTATAACCAGTCTGAAACTTCCTCCTTGTTTCAGTACCAGGAACGCATGAGAATAGATTCCTTTTCCCAACTCCCCTGGAGGAACTGGCTCTAGTACTTCCATTTCTATGAAATCTGTTATGGATTGTTCTAGCGCCATACATTTTCTTTGGTCGGAACTGATTCCGTTGACACAAAATCTTTGCTTTGGAAGACGATTGAAATGTAAAAAGTAACCTTCTCTTATTATACTGAGAACCCAGGAATCGGAGGTTGTCAACTCCCAAGTCTGGAGGAAAAAAGACAGCCTGCCGCCCACTTCCTCCTGTACTCTGGTGTCAGAATGCCCCATCCTTTCCTTGGGCTCCTTCTTTTGCTTTGATTCTTTATCTGCCCATTTTGTTCTGAAATTCCTTGGTCTGGATCTGAATCCTGTGGATCTGTCCAGATCTCTATCTGTTCTCCTATAAGAATCGGTGATCTTATTGATGTGGAACGAAAGGACCTTTTCCCTGAGGCCTTTTGTCTGTCTTGAGGTAGCGTTTTTCCTTTTCCAGATACAAGGCTTTCCAGCAGTTTGTCAATTTCCCTGGAATGGAATGGAATTGAAATCAAACTATTCTTCGAAGCCATATCAGCTGACCAAGCCTTGAGCCAGAGTGCTCTCCTTCCGGCCGTAGACAAGGCCATTGTTCTTGCCCCTAACTTTAGATTTTCAATCGATACATCACACAAGTAATCTGATGCCAACTTGATTGACCCCCATCATATCTAAGAGGATATCTCTAGATGTTCCTGCTTCAATCTCCTCCTCAAAGGAGTTTATCCAATATTTAAGCGCCCTGAATACTGACACAGAAGCAAGTGCAGGCTTGCAGGATGTAGAGCCTGCCATATATGTTCTTCTTAATGAACACTCTGCCCTGCGATCCATCTCATCCTTTATTGAGGATTCCTCAACCGAAATCGTTATCCTTCTTGACAACCTAGCCACTGGAATATCTACCTTGGGAGGATCTTCCCAGTTCCCAATGTCCTTGCTATCAAAAGGGAACATCAGCTTAAATCTTTTGGAGGTTTCTGCCTTTTTTCCCAGATCTTTCCATTAATGTTCTATAATCTTTGAAATGGAAGGATGGACTGGAAAGGTAACAAGATTTCTTTTCAGAAAAAAAGGGCAGCTGGCTATCATGTGAAGTCACCAAGGGAGGTGAACCACCTTGACTCATCTTTCTTCACTTCTTTAATTAACTTCGGTACATTCTCTACCGGAAAAAGAAAAAAATCCTCCTTTCGCTTGTTTATTTTTGCAGAGGATGATGATGAATCATCAGAATGGTCAGAATTAGATTCAGACTCAAGATGGTACAAAACCACTGAAGGTGTATGTGATTTAGGAGTTACTGATTTAAAGTCCTGAAACATCTCCTTAAACCATTCCACAAACTGCTCCAACTTGTTTTTTTTGAAGAGTTTCTGGAGCAACGATCACATTAATTCACATCACAGTTGTCAGGCAAAGGTTGATTACAGTCCACACACACACAGTGC
This sequence comes from Xenopus laevis, assembly GCF_017654675.1. Lineage (NCBI taxonomy): Eukaryota > Metazoa > Chordata > Amphibia > Anura > Pipidae > Xenopus > Xenopus laevis. Next base: position 102,323,238 of record NC_054373.1, read on the forward strand.
CTGGATTTTCTCTTTCTTTTCCCAGATGCTCTGGCAGAGTCAGATATCTAAGGGAAAAAAATGGAGGAGTATAAATATATCATAAAGCATTGTAATATTTACTCATGATTAGGCACTGAAGGCTACAACATGTACCTTCACAGCCTCAAACACATACCCAGCAACCTGGCAGCGTGTTTGCAGGAACTGCAGCAGCTATAAACAGCAACCCCCTTGAAGTAAAGGGCTGCTATATAGGCCCACTGAAGAAAATAATTTTAATTCCAGAGGGCATAAGAAACCCCCTGCAGCACTCACCGCTCCCCTACCGCAGCTTCCATCGAGGCCTCAGAGCGGCGCTCACTGATGACATAATCGCGCCTTTCTCTTAGCGTTCCACACCGAGGAGACACATCCAGGCACCCAGCAGAAATCCACACGCTGCTCCTGGCGTCGCCAGCCTTCTGCGAACCACCAAACTGCCAGGTATGCCAAAAGGGAAGCCTTGTAGTCCCCCCTGAGCAACCCACCCTCAGGTGGTTACCCATACAGCCATCGGACCCCTCAGGGCCCGGTTCTTCAGACCAACCGGTCCCTTCACTCCTACCCTAGATAGGACAGAAGAAAAAAACACTATTGGAGGAGGGTTAAGGGGGGGCTAATATTACCTTGCTAATTGGTGATTATTCTTCTGTCCTACCAGGGATTGGTTCAGACCTTAACCCATTGTGTGCTGCCTGTAGGACGATAAGAAAAGAGATTTCTTAAAGAATAATAACCAATCAAAAGCAAAAGAAAGACAGATGGCTTATTGTGAGTATGTGTGGTTACTCTATTTATAATGGCTTTGAACACTTGGGGGCCCATTTACTAAGGGTTGAAGTGAATTTTTGTTTTCAAAAACTTAGAATAGGCCAAAATTAGATTTGAATTGAAAAAACTTCACAAATTTGACCATTCGAAAATCTTTCGAAGTACTGTCTCTTTAAAAAACTTCGATTTTGACACTTCACCACCTTAAACCTGCCCAATTGCTGTTTAGCCTATGGGGGATCTCCTAGAATATCTTTGAGTCTTTGGCTAAATTTTTTGATGTTGAAGGTTTTTTTTGAACGATCCTTCGATTTTTACTTCGCTCGAAAACGGCCGTTTTGGTCGAATTTCGGAGTTTTTTAACTTCGAAATTCGACTGTTAGTAAATGTGCCCCTTAGGGCACATTTATTTCTATGGGATTTTTAAAGGCGTAAATATTTCAGCCAGAGGACTTTCCTTCAACATACAGTAGCTTCTAAGCTGATTTCCAGTAATAGAGGAATATGGCTCTCAGATATCTCTTTCTTTCTCTGGCTCTCTATCTCTTGAGACAGAGAGAAACAGGAAATCCTCTGTACACATCAATATGAATATAATTAGGATATAAAAGGCACTATGGGGCAGATTTACTCGAGGGAAAAAATTCGCCAGTGACTGCTTCGCACCCATCGCTACTAGTGATGGGCGAATTTGCGCCGTTTCGCTTTGCCGCGTTTTTGATGCCAGCGACCGTTTTTGACGCCGGCGTCCGTTTTTTCGAAAAAAAAATTCGCCCATCACTAATCGCTACACTTCGCCAGGCGAAAATTCGCTCAGACAATGCTAATTCATTGGAATGCGGAGTTTCGTCATGGGCACCGAACGCTGGTGATGTTTTGCTAGTGTTACTTTGCAATGCAAGCAATTGAAAGCGAAAATGTGCTAGCATTCATTTTTGCCTAGCACAAATTTGCTTGAAGTCTTGTGCTCAGGTTAAATTTAAAGTTGAATGGACGTATATGTTGCAGCAAATACATTACATTTCAAAAGTCCAGGGAACCTTAATAAAGAAATTAGAGTTGTTATAATGCCCTACACATGATCCCAGTGTATAGTTAATGTTTCATATGTTAGAAGATGTAGGGGGGAACCCGGTTACCCAAATAAAGTTTTAAGGACTTTTGCAGGCTATCACTCTGAAAAAGGAAAAGACGCCAGCGTTTTTTCGACTTAGAAGCTTTTTCCGCTAAAAAATATGATGTAAGTAACAGAAGATTGAGGAAGATATATGCACTGCTATGCACTTCACCTTGTCTGTGGTGGCGAAGGCAAGTCTGGCGAAAGAGGTAAAATGAACGATGTATCTCTTTCGCTAGCGAAGTGACGCCTGCGCCCATTAGTAAATCAGCGATGTCCCTGCTGATGGTAACGCTAGTGAATTGACGTTAGCGTTAGCCACTTCACCCTTGAGTAAATTTGTCCCTATGTTTTCCTAGGAATAGTAACTAACAGCAACCAATAAGATGTTTACTTTAAAACAGGTGACCAGTAAAAGCTATGTCTAGTGGAGATAGGATTAATATTCCCAGTGTGTGAGAGGAGGCCTGAATGAGAACAGAAGGAGCCAGAAGAGTGTGAGACAAAGAGTGACAGAGTGGAGAAGAACAGTGAAGCTGACTAGGAAGTAGATAGAAAGAAGTGATCTCTGTAAGTAACTGGGAGAGGCCCTAGGGTAGTCAGGAAGACTACTATCTCATTTGTGAGAGTGTCTTGTCTTTATGTATGATGGCATATGAAGATAATTGAATATATAAGCACCATTCCTGGTCAGACCAGTCCTGCACTCGCTTTCATCTGATTCATTAAAAATTCTAGTATTTCTTTAGGCATTTCTGTAGGGAATAAATTTTACTTGCAACTCATTTTTCAAGGTTAAAACTTGCTGTTCAATGGCTGCTGTTTTTATTGGCTGTGTGTAAATATATATGACTTGTTGGCATGCTCCCCCAAAAGAAAAAAAATATAGCAAATGGACCTTCCTTGTTTACAACTTAATTATTACTAATGCTATTATTAAGTTTTGGGTTTGATTCCAACCATGACATTGAGGTCCATTTGCGTTTTCATGCCATGCATGTGTGAGTTTCCACTAGGTGCTTTGGTTCCCTCCCACAATCACAGATTATATTGATTGGTTACTTAATTAAACATCCCTTAGAGTGTGTAAGAAGTTGATATTTGACTATTTTTTAAACAGACCAGCTGAATGCTCATTACAAGTGAATCCTCATTATCTGCTTTCACACTATTACCTTTAGTTATTGCTAAGAGGTGCATTAAATGGAACAGATCTACAATGTACAATAACCGAGTCAGTGAAGCCCGTTATAATAGGTGAGAGTGGCACTCTATTCTTATATTGTGCAAAGACCTAATCACAAGGTCATATATCTGTGATACCCAGAGATGGATCTGCTTTTCTTTTTAAAATCACAATGGTAATTATCTAACTACCTATGAAATAATAGCTTTGGCTTTAATTTTATCCAAACCTCCATCCTGTAGCAATCAGGTATAGGTAAACATCATATTAGTGCTTCAGACATGCTCTAGTTCCATTGTTCACCATAATTTATATTTATGTAGTCACTCCCATTAATACATTATACAAACTCAGACATAATTTATAAATTTATAGTGTAATTCATATCCTTTTATATATTTTCCTCTGAGGTTTGTAGATAACTTACAAATGAAAAAAGACCTTTAGCAATGCTTTTCCAGGGTAGCTGTTGCGTTATGCAAGATTGCCAGTGCTTATTCAGAGCGTGTGTGAAACACTCAGGAGTGGTGAATTCGGCTCATTTCCCATCTGTCCTTCCAATCAATTCTTGGTATTAATACAGAACTCTTGGCTGAATTGTTGTTTATGCCTCTCACTCTGTTCTTTTGCTTTTATTTTAAAAATTATTATCTACTTGTTCATGTTTGCCCCTGCTAGTTTCCTATTACATTCATTTAAAGACCCACTTACAGCCTTACTGTATATGATATTAAATCAGAATTTTGTTAGTTAGCCTTTATTGATGGTAAATTAATCTGTCTGCTTTGTAACACATAGGGGCCGATTCACTAAGCTCGAGTGAAGGATTCGAATGAAAAAAATTCGAATTTCGAAGTATTTTTTGGGTACTTCGACCATCGAATTGGTTAAATTCGTTCGAATACGAACGAAATCGAACGAATCGAACGAAAAATCGTTCGACTATTCGACCATTCGATAGTCGAAGTACTTTCCCTTTAAAAAAAACTTCGACCCGCTACTTCGGCAGATAAAACCTACCGAAGTCAATGTTAGCCTATGGGGAAGGTCCCCATAGGCTTGCTAAACTTTTTTTGATCGAAGGATTTTCCTTCGATCGTTGGATTAAAAAATCGAACGAAAAATCCTTTGATCGATCGAACGAACGTTTAGAGCTAAATCCTTCGACTTCGATATTCGAAGTCGAAGGATTTCAATTCGAGGGTCGAATTTCGAAGTATTTTTAACTTCGAAATTCGACCCTTAGTGAATCTGCCCCATAGACTTACTAATAAAGGTGTTTTGCATAATCTCTGCTAAATAGCAATACATTTTGGCAGGTTTAATTGAAACTCTTTTCCTAGTTACACTTATAAGGGTCAATTTACAAGCGAAAGTGCATGTGCAGAGCACTAAATTGTATGCAAATTTGAGGGCAAATTGACACTATTCATAAAGGTTTATGTATCCAGGGCTGGACTGAGATTTGAAAAAGACCGTCTATATCAAGTTCACAGAGGCTCATACAGCTCCCCACAGGCCACTTATTAAATAGCATTTTACAGCAGGCCCTCTTCCATGTGTCAGAATTTACAGATTTCAGTCCATGCCTGCTTGTGCCCATACATTTTACATTGCACTTCTTAGCAGAAACCAGTTTGCCTGCTTAGGCTGCTCTGATAAATTGCTTACATGGAAAGGAATCCTGGAATTAATTCTTAGCAGCTTGCATCCATAGCTGCAACTAATTTGCTGCAAGTGAATTGTGTGCTAATTCCATTACTTATACAATGGGCCAGATTGAATTCAGTGAAAAAAAATGATCTCATGGTTTATCACTTGAAAACTCATGGACAAGATTCAATTCGAGGAGAAAATATTTTTCGCCAAATCTAGTTCCAGTTGTTTGCCATAGACTTCAATTGATAAACCATGAGATAAGTTTTTCTGAATTGAATTGCATCTCAACTTGAATCACATCCATACGTTTCCACCTGATAAACATTTTTCTTACTCAACTGAATCTGGACCATGAGTGACACATTAACATACAAATGCTTTAAGACAAACAAGTATTGCAGCATGCTTTCAATGACAATTTACTTTATTGGTGGCATTTCTAATAAATGCTTCTATTTTCATGTAATAAATGACAAAAAAAAAAGAAAGGGGTGCAGATAGATACCAATATTAAATCTACACGCACACACCTTATATGACAGATCACTGTATTTGGCACTTTGCATCTTTCACCCATTAATAAATGAGCCTGTTTGCTCTAACTGTATTGCCAGTTATATCTTGCAAGCTCTGTCTTCTCCTCCTTCAGCCACTTTTGCAAGTAAAAGACTGAACTCAAACTGGAATAGTTTCATGTGAACACTCTCTATAAGGTCTCTCCTATCTAGTGCTACAGGTCCATAATTCTGTATGTGGGATAAAACTGACATGCATGGGCATCTGCAGAAAGGGGACAAGTAGGTTAGAGTATTACAAGCAATACTTGTACCAATATTCAGAAACCAAAACCCAACAGCTTTTCTATAATATAATGGGAAGTTAAAGTTGCATATGCGTACCATTCTTATTCTCTTACTGACACAAACTGCCAAGACGGCTCTTGGTGTTTTCTACTTTTTTTGTACAATTACTAGCCAGCACTTAGCTGAATGTTATTCCATGTAGAGTTCTAGTTAGAGCTAGATACATATGCTAAGTACTGTAGCACTACACATAGAGATCTGCCTTAACAATCTATTCAAATTCCAACACCACCATGAGCTATTTCATGAAAGTTCATAATGGGGCACAGACCAAACTTACAAGAGGACTAGTACCACCAGAAACTAAACATTTCTAAAATGCAGTGTAATATTTATTTCTTTTTTTTTTATAAAAAAAACTTGATTTTTTTTATCAAAAACAATCATTTAATATATTTCACTGAAATAAGATATTTCTAAATATAATCAATTTAAAATGATGTACCATTTCTGAAATAATTAAGTCACTCTTCACTAGTTCCCTTCTCAGCAATCTGTCTCTCTTCATTCTCATTTAGTTGGAGTCAGACCTTGACAAGTCTAGAACATTCTTTGCCTAGAAGAGATGTTAGAGCTCACTTTTCCGAAATAATCGTTAATGACAGAAATACTGTCTCTGTACATGCAGGATTTGTGCCAGTGTTATTTTTTTTTTTTTATTAGATTTTGTTTGTGCTGTAGTTGGTTATGTGAGTTAGATATAATACATGTGCTTGGAAAGGATGTATTGGACCTGTCAATCAAAATCTGACCCCTGACTCCTGCATGAAGAGATGATGAAGAAAGGCATAATAATAGGAGGAGAGAGTGAAGAGTAATTTGATTAAGTGAGACATGGTACAGAATTTTTAAATTACTATATATAGATTGTTTCTTGTACGACAGGTAGCCTGTATTAAATTAACATTTTTCCAATAGTTCCTCTTTCATGGTATCATCGAAAACACACTGGACACAGCATTGTTACTTAACCCATAAGTTAGAAATCCCTGTTTTATTTCTATTCAAACTTAAAGGGAAACTTTTAAATTAAAATGCAAAGACTAGAGGCATTTTGTCAAATAAGATGTATTTTTTATTTTGTTACATATTATAGATGTCCATATAGTGTCCTTCCCACCAAGTCTTCTATCATGCTTCTGGTACCTTGCCAAGTTCCCCAGTGAGAGCTGGTACAGTACAAATGATAGAAACTGAGCTGGAATGCCTTTTTGGTTGCACAGTGGCCTCTGACCTAATCATTTTGTGAGGTATTAGCATTTAGGCTGCTAAACAGTGTGCAGGGCTCAGCACTGTGATGGTCACTGAAATATAGGAGTGCCATTACTTTAGTAATGCTGGGTCTACTTTTAGAGATGTTGACCCAATATGATCTACTTCCATAAAAGCATTGTTAGCATTCTGTTCCATAAAACCTATTACTTAAATATTGATTTATGAGAAAATGTATTTTGTTATAATACACAAAAGCCATGAATATCTTGTAAATTATATCCTTATAAACGGTGAGTAGTGATGTCATCAGTTATAAACGGTGCGTAGTGATGTCATTTCTGTTACATGACTCACTAAAATGTGTGTATTATAATAAATAAAGTACCCCCAGTTGTAAAACATGAGGATATTAGAAGTTACCTCGGAGTTCCATGACCTGTATAAAAACACTCGGCCTTCGGCCTCGTGTTTTTATATGGTCATGAAACTCCTCGGTAACTTATAATATCCCTATATTTTACAAGAGGGGGTACTTTATTCACTATATATTTAACAAACAACTATTTCTTATGTAACTAACAAATATCTGAATTAAAAGCATGAAACAAGAGGGTTGTTTGCTGACACCGGGGCTCATTTATCAACACTGGTCAAATTTGCCCAAGGGCAGTTACCCATAGCTACCAATCAGTGATTAGCTTTTTGAAGCCAGCTGTAAGTATAACAATGAATGCAACAATTTGATTGGTTGTCATGGGTTACTGCCCATGTGCAAATTTACCCAGTTTTAATAAATTACCCTAGTATCTTGAGCTCTACTGATCACCAGCTAAAGGTCTACTGGTAGATCCTGATCTACCTTTTGGGCACCCCTGCTGTAATTGCTTCCAGCACTGCAGGTGTTTTATTTTTGTGAGTGTACGTGTGCACATAAAACCATGACCCTGTACTGGGAATATACACCTGAGGGAATGAATACATGATGGGCCAGAAAGATATTACAGTAAACTAACACAGCACTGAGCCCTGCCCATTGTTGAGGAGCCTAATAGATACTGCACTAAATGATTATGTGAGAATCAATAACGCAATATATTAAAGTTAAATGGTCAGTGGAACAAAGGTTAATAAAGTATCTGCTTTAATCTGGACCAAGCTGATGAATCCAGTTAATCAAATTCACCTTCTGTGTTTTTCAAGCTTATCTAAATTGTTTTAAATAATACAGCACTCACGGTCTAATGAGCACCAACAAGTGTTTAACTTGCCAAAAAGTAGTTGCCTTGTTTTAGTGTATGGAAATATGTGTACTTAAGTTTTTTAAACAAAAGTTCCTTAGAAAATGATGATAAACACATTTCCTTTAGAATGTAAAATAATTCTGAGCTTATAGAAGAATTAATTCCACCCAGCAAAAACCTTTAGGGTGATAAATAATTTATAGGTTGTTTTATCAATAAATGATGATTTTCATTGTGCACAAACACAGAAGCTGCAGGTTTGTGCATACAGTATTTACTGTATAATCAGGCTGTAACATTGTCACAAAAGCTGCCAGAGTAACAATAGTATAAGGTCCATTTCAGCTTATTATTCACCTCTTAAACCATTGCTTCTTAGCTTTCACATGCTCAGTACAGTTAACCTCTATACCGTGGCCATCTGACTGATCAGTAGTGATATTAAAGTTATACTATATTGTATTATTTACAGACTATCTGAAAAAGCACCACTGTTCACTGTTGCTAATTTATAGAAAGAACAGTGAACAATAGGTTTTATCATTAATATAAGGACATCTTATGGACTCACATTTCAATGCAAAAGGAGTAATGGTTGCTATTGACATAGATAAAATAGTGATATAAAAGTCTCACCAGTGAGTCTAAGTTCTAAGTATGAAAAAGTTTGTTTCTGAGCTCACAATTTTAGGAACCCTGTTCTCTATTGTTTTTAGCTGTTATGAATCAACATCCGGTACGAAAATACAGAAGCAGCCAACACACAAGCCGTGACAAACACTACATTACTTTACACACTTACCTTACAGACTCCTAACTTTTTTGGCAGTTGACTAACTGCTAGTTTAATATGCTGGGATGAATGATTTTGTGAGTCAGTTTATTTCATTAGTGATCTTAGTAATTATAGTATGAGTCTACCAGACAATACAATGTATACAGTATATACACAAAAAGATCATCTATTATGCAATACCTTTTATACTGAAAACTGTGATGACCTTAATTCAGGGGATAATAAAATGTGACTGAGGCTGTTATTGCTCTTAGCCCATGGAAAGACCATGCAGAAATGAAACAGTGGGAGGAAATCTCTTGTGTATAGTTTCCCAATCACGGGCTGAGTTTTTATTGGATGATATATAAACGTGCGTGTTGTTACCTTCCCTCCCTTCTTGATCTTTTGACCTCATCTCTTCTTTCTGAAATAAAATTGTAACCTGTTAGATTAGCCTGCTCGATTTGTACCAACGATTGATGAATCATGTCCCCAAAGAAACACTGAATAATCAGAGGTTACTGAAGGGATAAACTGAAGACACAATATATAGATAGAGGGAAGCTAACAAAAGTATTGGGTCACCCTGAAACCCACTGAGTATACTGCTTGAATAACTTAAATAAAATGCCAATATCTTCCTTAGTGAGGAGAATGATATTGATATGGTGTGAATACAGCTCCAGCAGACAATAAGGAATGCCCTTGTGTCTCAAACACATACAGTCAGAACAATATACTTAAAGTGATACCATCATCTGAATACAATAGGTAATTTAGGAACACAACCAAGTGCAATCACGGTAAATTGGATTCAAATGTTATGTGAACTGACGCCATTCATTAAAGGTACTTGAATTTAAACACACTCCTTGCATCTCCACGTAATTATAATGAGCACCATTGTGTCCATCCTGCCCTATCTGATTGAATGATGTTCAATTGCACTTATTCATTTTGGGGAACCCTGGAGTTAATGCAATACTGAACATAGCCGTGGCTGCATAAATAAGGGCAACAAAGAATTATACTCTAATGTTGTTTTAATGCCACTCACTGGAAATGACTGCTCTCAATTTTGAGCGCCGTATGTTCACATTATGCTTTGTTGGTAAATGAGCCCTTGTGTCTGTGACAGAGTTCAAGTGGCTATCCATGACCAGTAGCTCCTCAGCAAGTGAAAGGAAGGCCTTTACAGTTTAATATGAACATCTCACACCTTAATGGGATGAAGTAGCAGACTTTTATTACATTTTATTAAAGCACAACTGATTCAGCATTAGTATATAGCATTTTACCACTGAAGCCTTCAGTGCGCCTGTCCTGTGGAGAGTGCCATTAGACATTCCAGGAACCCTTTTCCATCACTCTATAGGCCCCTCTTCCTCTGTTGTGTCCACATACAGTGTACAAGCTTCAACTGGCGCTCTCACTGCAGCTTGGAGGGCCTCACTAACCTATTCCCTGAATGCTCAATACCTACCTGGCGCACAATCGATGGGGTCATCACCCAAATCACTACCTCCTCAATGAGGAAAAAAGGCTGTCCTTGATATCTAATGGCTAAGGGAGGTAATCCTCACACTGAACTCCTGCTCTCCCTAGTCCTAGCCAAGTACAGCCCCCTTTTCCTGTATTGCAAGTGCCTGTTGAACACTCCCTTTTATGAGCTCCTGAAGGGAAATTCCCCTACAGGCCAACCTCTGGGGCTGGTGCCACCTGCTGGCTGACTTCAAATTGCTTAACTATTTACACTAAAATATAAAATATATTTCACCTCCTTACACAGACACTTACTACATTACTCCTTGGAGTGTCTATAATATTTACTTTCATTTTATAACACAAGCCCCTTTGACTTCTACAGGAACTCGCCAGCTTTTAGATGGCAAATATTAACATTCAATTTTCTATGTTTTTTTGCACTTAATAAATATCGAACATTTGAGTTGACACAAAAAAATTGACTTGTGAAATAAATCGAATTCAAATGTTAATAAATTGGCTTAGTTAAGACAATAAAAACAGATGTATTGTACCTATAAACCAATTAAATACGTGCAACCTAAGGGAAATAATACATTACTGCAGTAGTGAGTTTGAAGTAGTCAGAGTTGGTTCTCCTTTCTACTAAAAAGATTTTGTCAGGCAATTAGTGAGCTTTCCATGCAATGTATCCCTATACCTACTAGTTGAATATAGCCAAATGTTAAAGGGACAGAGTTCTCACTAGAGGCACAGGAGTCAAAGGGTCTTGCATGAAAATGCCCCAGTAGGCCTGACAGTTCTGACATTAGCTGGGCTAGTATTTAATTGAGGCACAAGAGAATCTGCCAAGAGCAGCAGCATTCTGAAAAGTATGGTATTCTATGTATGGACCCCAAACATAACAAAATGGATTAAAATGCAAATATGCTACATACTGTATGTGTATATACTGTACTGTGTATATAGAGGGAGATGCTGCTGAGTCCAATGGAGTAAGTATTTTACAAAGCTGTTTGGTGAGAGAGGGTGAATGAGAGAGAAAAATGGTGTTTGGGGAAGCTCAGGTCTGGTTCTTATACTAGCGTGAATGTGAATGCTGATTTATAGTGGGCCAACTTATTTTTGTTAATAAAAGAATCTTTACACTGTGCCATTGTGAGTGGCAGAAAGCAAATGCATCGTAATTAGAATGCCAACATTATATGGGTCACTGACTGAATCAATGTTTAAATCAATACCTTACAAATCACAGTATAAGCATCACTGGAACACACATATCCACTCACATTCATTATTGGTTCATGTAGTATAAAATCAGTATGATGACAACAAACAGGAAGGGCACTCAGGCTTATTCTTGTGGGTCATCATTTTCTGATTAATAGCAGAAAATTAAAACACACACTTTCTCTGTATCTTATATTCAGTATTTCATACTGGGATGGAAAACCAACAATCCTCATTATTACTGAAGGTGTAAATTATATTTAAACATGTATAAAATTACATCTCCAGAAATGCAGGAGAAACAGCCTTGTGTGACATCAGCCTAAGAGGAGAGAAGACAAGACAAAAGCTAATCCACCCAACTAACGGAACCATGTTGATAAATACATATAGGGCATAAAGTAGTTTGTTTTTAGTATATACATGTGGGATATCCATCAAGTTGTTATAAAATTGCAAACCCTACATGGGTCCCCTACATCTCTCTCACCAGCCCTAACAGTCGGGGTTAAAACACATTTGTTTTAACGCTGACTAGATTAATCCCAATAATTGCATGGATTTGCACTTTAACATAGTTATCGCGAATGACGCATGCTGGCCCTTTGTGATTTGCTCTACACATTTTGCTACACATTGTCTTGCCAATTTTCCATTTATTCAGCAGTCAGATCCAGGGGAGAACACAATGACTCACAATGCAAGAAGAGTGTATTATCATTGAGCTCCTGTCGTTTCTGCATGAGACGTACAAGTGTACGGGAATTAAGCTCAAATGGAAAATTCCCAAAATAAAGGTTGCTATGCACCGATGGCTAGAACAGAACTTGCAATGCCATGAATTTTCTTTTAATACAACATACATGTAACGCCTGTGAAAGGGAAATAATTGGAACATTTCAAGTTCTATTTTATTATATACTCTAGTTTAACTTAATTAAACTTTACAGATGGTTAAAGATTTACAAACTGTATACACTATGAGAGTTCTTCGTTCCAGATGGAGCTTGACTAATATTCCCCATGACAGCAATTTGCATCCATCTCACTCAGCAGGTGTCAAAAAATAATATGAAAACAATTGCCTCTAAGACAATAAATCACAGGATGTTTTGTTTGCTTTAATTACTCAGCCCAGTTAAATACAGGTCGGAAAATAAATGGCAACAGCCACCATACAATTCAATTTCCCAAAGTACTACCTAGTAATTAAAGATAAAATTGTATATTGATGTAAGGTGCAGCCTCCTGTCTAGAAATGCCAGATGGGCATTGTGCTTGGTGGCTCTCTGTTCTTACCTTCATGCTTTGCTCTAGGGAATAGGACCAGGGGGTGATATTGCTATTCTGATAGGGTTACTCTGCCTCCAGTCATGAACAGCTGTACCATGACAAAGGCTTAATATGTTGCCATGCTTAAAGTAACAGACTATTTGATATTTGAGTTGGATGGATATTTCATATATTCTATTACAAATGTTATTTTTTAGACAACATTCACTATTTGAATAAATAATAAATCATTACAACCATGACTGGATTTTACTTTGCAGGTTTATAAAAAATATTAGATGTGTATTTTGCTTTTTCTTTTGGCCTTGAAATAATTCCCTCTAATAGTAAAACTCGTACATGGCATTTATCATATTTCTGATCAAACTATTCAGCGCTCATGAAGCTATTTTTATTCTACCAGCAAGAAAAGCTATTAACTTGGCAATAAAGGGTCATTAAAACAGCTGGATGGACAGAGCTTATTAATTTGATTGTATGAGAATTGAGAGTTTGTATTTCATGAATATATTAAACTATTTATGCTAAATTCTTCCTGTTTGACCTTATGGTTAACACCAACAAATGGGACCAGATAGAAGTTAAGAGCTATAATTATTTTAAGAGTCTTCAAAATAATTTGATTTATACACTTGACTACATCAGAAAAGGAATCAAAAAGTAGTGGCCAACTAGCAGTTGCTTTCAAGATTATACAGGTACGAGAAGCCTTATCTGGAAACCTATTATGTAGAAAGCTCTAAATGTTGGGAAGGTCATCTTTCATAGAGTCCATTCTAAGGAAATAACTCAAATGTTTAATTGGTTTAATTTACTTTTTCTCTGTAATACAACTTTGACTATAGCAGTGTGTGTATATATATATATATATATATATATATATATATATATATATATATATATATATATATATATATATATATATATATATATATATATATATATATATATATATATATATATATATATATATAGTCCAAAAATAAAAGGAAGCACTCACGGCACTCATCCTGATGACGGTAACTTGTGGTACCGAAATTTAAGAATTCAAAATTGACAGCACACTCGGGTTGTTTACACAACTGGAGACAACTAGTCAAGAACTTCTCAACCAGTTGTCTTCAGTTCAAACAAACCAAGTGTGCCATCACTTTTGCATTCTATCTACTTTTGAAGCATTGCCTATTTTTTAGTTGATCCAGAGAAGACAAAAAATCCAGATCAGGAACCACTTCCAATCTGCTTCATGGGGGGGGGATTCCTTTTTGACTCCAAAAGACTCCAGTCCATAAATCAACTACCCTTTGTACATGGCCTCTTAAATAATTCTGTAACCATTCACAAAAGGCATGCCCAAGGCCAAGAGACTCTGTTTTAGAAAACAGACATCATGTGGCAATGTATCAAAAGCTTTAGCAACATCCAAGTAGACATGACTGAAACTTTCCTGTCCAACATTCTACTTAATCTATCATAAAAAGTTAATTTTAAAGATATGATTTTTCCTTCATAAAGCCCAGAGGATTATTGCTTACATTTCCATTCCCCAGATTGAATACAGATGTCAAAGTTACAGGCCTATAATTGTCAGACTGAGTTCATAATCCCTTTTTAAATATTGGAATTACAGCAGATTTTCTCTAGTTTATTCCTGCATAGTCCTATTTTTATTGAACATCTTAAAGGTAAGGTCATATGTTTAAATATGCAATTAACTTTGAAATAAAAATGCATATTTCATCTTTTTTTTCACCATACTACTGTTTCATTTACAAGTTAATGTTACTATTTTCCCCTTTGTGTATGGTAACGTGAGAATATAATTTTTATAAATGCTGGGAAATTTATTCAGTTCCTACATATTTTTTGCTAACATAAGCATTTTCTGACTGGTCAGTTTTTAGCCTAATGACAGTGGCGTTTATGGCATGCAATACATTATTTATATGGACTGAAAAAATCATAGAGCTAAAACTGCTTTAAGTGTAGACAATCCTATTCACAGAACTTTGTTGTTAACAATTACCAAAAATTCAAGCTCAAGTGTTTATACCTGAATAACACCAATATCAAGAACTCATAGATTTGCATAACAAAATCCACTGACTTCCTTTTTCCATCCAGTACCTCACAAAACCTAAGGTGTATTAAATGAGTGGCTGAACTTGAAATTAACTGTACATCTAGGGGGTTATTTACTAAAATCATATTTTATTTAAAAAAACATGACCAAACTTAAACTTAAATGCCGGATTTAAGCTTATGTATTATTGAAAAAAAAACTCAATTTAATTGGATCATGGAAAAACTCAATAAAATCAAGCAAAATTCTGAATTGCTTGAATTTTATGGGCTTTTTTCTGAATTGCTCAAAATGTTCAGTCTTTTTTCCCAAATTGTTTGAGTAAACCCAGTGCAGACAACAAAAACTTTGAGATAGGGGACTCTCCTTTGATCTATACAGGACCTCAACTGGTCTGAGATGGCGGATTTTCAGATTCTGGCATTTTGCAGCATTAGGGTATAATGAATCTCAAAAAAAACGATTTTTCCCCTTGATTCTAGTAAAAAAAAACTCGAATTTTTCGAGATTTCACAACTCAACCTTTAATAAATAATTCCCTTAACATTCATCACAGCTAAATACTATTTTAAATGGTCATCTCTTTGCTTAACAGTATGCTTTTCTTGCTCTCTACAGTTTGATATGCAAAGAATAACACTAGAAGAACTTAAGCACATTTTGTACCACGCATTTCGGGATCACTTAACAATGAAGGATATTGAAAACATTATCATCACTGAAGAGGAAAGTTTAAATGAGAACACCGGCAACTGTCAAACAGATTTTGAAGGATGTAGGTATTACTTAAACCAATGTATATTGGAATTTACAGATGGTGTAACTGTTTTAGCCTATACAAATCATATGTAAAATTTGTCTTGTATTGTCTTGTATTGGACCATTTCAGTTCAAAAGGGTTCCCAGCCATGGTCTTGCATTTTTTGATTCCAGTTTAATTAGAATAACTTGATAACCTGTTTTAGTCTGGTACAAATAATTCACATTAGAATGAAAAAAAAACACCTGTGTGTGGTGAGTGGTTTTGGGGTGACAAAAACATATCAGAAAGGTGTGAGCAGAAAACAGGACACATCAATTCCAGCGTTGGTATGACAATCCATTTGTAAAAGGATGAAAGTATCCCTTTAAGTATAAAGTCACACTTGGTTCTAAAGTAGTTGGTTCTATAGTTAAAAGTAATCCTTCTATTCTTGTTATGATAGGAGGACTGCACTGAAAACCAAGTCAGGGGAGGGTCCTGCTGATCATTTTTCATGCTGAAACTAAAAATAACCCCAAGTGCCATTTGAATGACACCCATATTGTTTTGCGTTGTTTATAATGAGTGAGATCTTGTTTAAAATTAGAGAACAAATTTTCTGTTTTCTGTGTTAGAGTAAAATGCTGTGTGTTGTGCACCTTGCAATCCCTGTTGTGCTCTCTGCAATTAAACAGACCGGCCTGTTCATGTATGCATTCTATACAGGTGTCAAATCGGCATCCCTGGTACATCATGTCATGTGTTTTGGTCACAGCTCCTTTAAAAGGAGAATATACAGGACTGCTGTTTAAATAGGCTGTTTTTCCTCAGTGTAGTTAAAATAAATTAAACATATTACAATTTGAAACATGGTGCTTCCCCACACAGAATATTATTAAATAGACTAAATTATCTCTGCCCTTTTTTCTAAAAGCAGATTGTTTTCTGTCCTTGCTGTTAAGCTAACAGATTCAATGTTCTTTAACAAATATTTTTATAAAATGAAACTTATTTTCTTACTATTATGCAGGGGTGACTGTTACCTTGTGTTCTTTAAGCGATTTGTTGGCTTTTCCCTTGTAATGTACCCCGCCAACAGGTACAGGTTCAACTGGAAGCAATATCTGTAGTAGTAACAAGGAATAGCCTATGAGGCAGGTATGCTGCTCAAAAGTAATTTATTTGCACAACGTGTCTTGCGACTCTTTGTCAAGTGTAAACTGGTTAAGTGCAGAAAAAAGCTTTAACGTGTACAACAGGATATAACATCACAGTATCCCATACTCTCAGTGCCACCCTCCCCCTCTAATTGAAAAAGGCGCATATAGTCCAAAATTCATCCCATAGTCCAAAATAATCCAAAATAGAAAGCCATATATCCAAGGTGATAAGGTCCCTTTGGGTATTGAAAGTGCTGTAATAAAACAAGTTAATTAAAATCACACCATAAAACACCATTCTGGTTAAGTAACATTTTCTAGGTACTGTCACATAAACTTTTTGACCTTCCACTTACTCGTTACTGACAAATTACTTGTACAAAGTAAAATTTTACAACTATAGCGGATAACATAATATATCAATGCCCATACTTTACCATTAGCCGTATTCAATATTTCACAAAGGGACTAGGGCAAGGGTTCAAGATCTGTAGAGGTACAAAACAAATGTATGATTATTATATTCATAAAATTATTTTTACACACTTCAGGTGTAACTGTGTCCAATTTTTTAATCTAAAACATCTCTCTTTGCTGGATCTTTTGGAGTAGATTTCCACCTCTTGTGGCGCTTTTACTACTTCCAATACCAGCCACTTTAGTTGGGTTAAATTGTGCTTCATTTCAAAAAAGTGTTTGCTTAAAGGGATACTGTCATGGGAAAAAATGTTTTTTTTCAAAATGAATCAGTTAATAGTGCTGCTCCAGCAGAATTCTGCACTGAAATCCATTTCTCAAAAGAGCAAACAGATTTTTTTATATTCAATTTTGAAATCTGACATGGGGCTAGACATTTTGTCAATTTCCCAGCTGCCCCTGGTCATGTGACTTGTGCCTGCACTTTAGGAGAGAAATGCTTTCTGGCAGGCTGCTGTTTTTCCTTTTCAATGTAACTGAATGTGTCTCAGTGGGACATGGGTTTTTACTATTGAGTGTTGTTCTTAGATCTACCGGGCAGCTGTTATCTTGTGTTAGGGAGCTGTTATCTGGTTACCTTCCCATTGTTCTTTTGTTTGGCTGCTGGGGGGGGGGTGGAAAGGGAGGGGGTGATATCACTCCAACTTGCAGTACACCAATAAAGAGTGATTGAAGTTTATCAGAGCACAAGTCACATGACTTGGGGCAGCTGGGAAATTGACAATATGTCTAGCCCCATGTCAGATTTCAAAATTGAATATAAAAAAATCTGTTTGCTCTTTTGAGAAATGGATTCAGTGCAGAATTCTGCTGGAGCAGCACTATTAACTGATTCATTTTGAAAAAAACATTTTTTCCCATGACAGTATCCCTTTAAACTGCCTGTGTTGCCCATCAGTCATTAAGGGAGATAAAATGAATCACCCCGCACAAGGTGTCCCATTACAGCTTAATAACTATGCCACTTGTGAAACACGTAATGTTGTGTATCTCCTGAAATGTCCACGTGGAAAGGCCTATATTGACAAGATAAGTTAAATCCAGAATAAAAGAACACCATGGTAACATTCGTAACTATAAAAAAGATACATACACAGATACATATGTATGTAGACACTTCTTTGAAATGAAGCACAATGTAATCCAACTAAAGTGGCTAGTATTGGAAGTAGTAAAAGCGCCACAAGAGGTGGAAATCTACTCCAAAAGATCCAGCAAAGAGAGATGTTTTGGATTAAAAAATTGGACACAGTTACACCTAAAGGTCTGAATGAAAATTCGAGTGTAAAATGTTTTACATTCAGTATTCATTATACAGTTTAAGTTACAACTGTTGGTAGTCTCCTACCTTCCAAGTAAAAAGTCCAAGATGTATATTAAACATACTGAAAAGACAAAAAATTGTATTACAATTTACAAAAAGCACTTAAAGCTTTGTGCATCATTTAATCCTAATGGCTCAAGTGTATTCAGGGCATCAATCCATTCCGCTTCCTGTTGGAGTAACAGTCTCTTCATATCCCCACCCCTATTTGGAGAAGGGACCTCTTTCAACATTTGCCGTCTAAAGCTAGCACTATTATGTTTGTGTTCAAAAAAATGTTTTCCCACGGGTGTGTGTGTTTTTATTTCGTTCGGATTGTAATTAGTTATAGACCTTTTACGCTCATTTATCCTTATTCGTGCTTTTCTGGATGTTTGACCCACATAAATCTTGCCACGTGGGCATTTAAGACCATATATGACAATCTGTATTACATGTCACATATTGCTTCATTTTTATTTTGTTACCCCGTAATGGATGGGTTATGTGTTCACTCTTAATGATGTAGTTGCAGCATCCACAGTTAAGGCATGGAAAGGTGCCTACCTTGGGAGTACCTAGAAATATTGTGGTTTTCTGTTTGCATCTCAGGTCAGACTAGTCTGTCAGCTAAATTTCTACCTTGTTTGTATGAAAAAATAGGATAAAAAAAAATGTTCTTGGTGGCACAGCACTTCCTGGTTTGGGAGCAGAGAATTGGCTTGTAATACCACTCCTCCACTGCCTGCTCATTCTCCTGCCCTAGGCAATGAGAGTAAGTGGGGAATGAGTGGGCCCTTCGGGCCCAGGTATTACTAGAGATCAGCAGACACATGCCAACTACGTATCTGCTGTAGTGATGGGCGAATTTATTCGCCAGGCACGAATTCGCGGCAAATTTGCACGATTCGCCCAAAAAAATTTACCGCCGTCAAAAAAAGAATTTCGCCAAATTGTTGGCGTCAAAAAAACGCTGTTTTGCGAATTCGTCCATCACTAATCTGCTGCAGGCAACGCTTCCTCTTTCTCCAGGATCACCCCCCAGTGGGCACAGTTACCTGTGCTGCAGTGGTCCTCCTGTACCTCCAGCCGGCCAGCTATAATTTTTAGAGATTTATCTAATTATTATTTGAAAATACGGCATCTCAAACTTGCCGAGGTCATGTAGAAGTCAATGACAGATGCCCCTGAAGTTGTTTCTTGATATCGCTATCTGCACTGGATAATCTAAAAAAATGGGGGTTTTTGGAGTGAAAACAAGGAAAAATCAAGTTTTCTGAACATCAACAGTAATACGAGAATTGACGCTTGATTTTGTAGAGACGTTTTGTCGCTTTTTTTTTCAAGAAAAATTATTGATAAATGTCCCTTGTAGAAGGGAGTTTGGTCAGATTTGTCTTCAGGAAAAAATTAGATTAATTAGAGTTTTAGTAAATTGGCCCATTAGCATGGCCTTGCAGTTTGTTAGTTTGCCATTTTGGATTCACCAGATTGTGTATTTTTTTTTAGGTTTTAAAGGGTCTGTGTACTGTTAGGGATCTTATGGCACATAATACACATACCTGGTGCTTATAGTATATTGCAGTAGCCAGAGTTTCAGACGTGAAAATTCATATGCACCATTTGGGGGTCACTGTACGCCATATAGTCTGGTAAATCTATGCATATTGGGCATCAAAGTGTTCAGTAGACCCCTGGTATGCTTATTTAGTATGTTTTATATTGGTATATTATGAAATCTGGGGTATATAATGAGGTAAATTGCAAGCTTTGTGACAATTTTCAGAAATTTCATAAAAACAGAATGGCCTTGCAGTTTGCTAGTTTGCTGTAGAAAAGCATCTTTATCCATTTTTAACAATGTGTACTTTTGGAAAATATATGTTTTTTTTGGGGTTACTAATTTGCCGCTTTTACCCCACATAAATCAGGCAGTATTTATTTTGGTAGTAGAAATATATGCTATGAAATCTGTATGTACTTCATTTTGGGGTGTCTAAGCTCCAGATACTTTGGTAATCCTATGCACAATGGGCATCAAACTGTTCAGTGGACTCTTGGCATTCATATTAAGGATGATTTTTCTTTGTTCCTTATGCTATGTGGGAGATATGATGCTATGAACTGGAAGCTTTAAGGCATTGTTCAGGTTCTTTATCAAAACTGCCAATTTTGGGGAAGCATTGTAACTTAGTAGTTTGGAGTAAGCCATGGTTACCCATTTTGGATTTTTCTGAATGTGTACAAAAATATATGGTTTTGGGGGTCAACATATTTTTTTGTGTTTTTTTACCCCCCCCCCCCAAATGCAGGAAATTTGTTTTCAGTAGCTGAAGTGACCTCTGTGACAATTTCTATGACCTAACTTTTAGGGTCTCCTATGCTCCAGATACTTTGGTAATTCCTTGCACAATGGGCATCAAACTATTCAGTAGACCTCAGGCTTTCATACTTAGAATATTTTTTTCTTGGTACCTTATGCTTTGTAGGAGATACAAACTTGCAAAATTAACCTTTTGATGTGATTCTTTTAGAATTTTCAAAATTTTTATGAAAACGGCTACATTCAGAATAGCTTTGATGTTTTGTAATTAGGAGTAAAAAAGACATGTTTACCATTTTGGATTCGGCAGAATGTATACTTGTACTTGTGTATATGGTTTCCTGGGGTAAACCTACTGTTTCAGGATTTTTGGCTTTATATGCTGTATTCTGCTGTAGTGCTTTGAAAATTCTGTAATTTATTGGCGGGAGTTTTTGATCTATACAAGTCCTAGACATCTCCATAAAACTATACATATCTGGTATTGCGCATCAGTTGACTTTTTGTGTATAAAATAAAATATTTTTCAGGTACAAATCCCTATGAAATCATGAAAAATAGCAATTTTATTTGGCTGGCACTGAGTGCAAATGAAATGGGAAATTCTGCTGGCACTTAAAGGGTTAATTAGAGCTCATTCTTAGTGATGTTTGTAATCTTAGAGTTGTGATGTTCCAGTATGCCATTGTGTTTGACTTCAGAAAAACTCCCCTAAAGGTCACCTTTTCATTGAATTTTTAATGTACAATTTTCAGAGAAATGTCTTTTGGAGTGAAAGGGTCAGTACATGTTATCTCCAGTTTTTCAATGAATAGTTCTCATGATTTTCATGAGACCAAAATATCTATGCTATGGCTCATTCTGTATGTGTTAAAAAAAAAATAAACCCATGTGCTCAGATGTACCTGTATACTCAAGAAATGTTCATGGTGATAGATTTATTATAAGTTGTCTTGACCTCACTTACCTTTCAGGGTTTTCCCATCTGCAGCAAGAATGTCCCAATAATTGCTTACTAATAATGTATGTTCTCTTGTCCTGGGAGAGAAAATGCTTTTCTTGTAGTCTATGATGGTATTCGCAAAATCAAAGCCAACACTACAGCTCTGGTTGCATTTGAACTTCCCAGCTTTCTCAACTTTGAGCTTTGAGGTGTTGCACTGAATCCAGCAGTAATGGTAAAAATAGATTACACTCTTGGGATAGAACATAAAAGTGTTACATAGGTGATATTATTGTTTGCCAAGATGTTAACTTTTCAAGCAGTTAGGAAACCCTTGTTTATCCCTTAATCATTAGCTGCTAAATGTTTGATTCATTACTTGGTAGCCCTTGGCATCAAGCCCTCTGCTTAACTTCATCAGTGAAGTAAACAATAAAAAACTATTCCGGAAAATCATACTGTGGAGCAACTGTATTAGTGATCATCTGCAATCCTTGTGAAGTTTCTTGTGTTTAACATTTAAAATATATTCTTGTAATTTTTCTAGATATTTGTTATCCCTTGTGTAACATTGCATTTGAATATATACTAGATGCTTCCCCTTTTTAATAGAATCACATTACAAAGCTTTTGAACACATAACTCCAGGTATTCCACCCTATGAAGGTATGTCTGTTTTGTAGGGATATATTTGTGTAGGGTGTTATAAAATATAAGTACATTATACATGTTATATACAATCTGATTACTCAAGGGTGTATATGCCAATGGCCCCCTTTAATTCACGTTTTTCAGAATTCTGTAAAATATATGGAGAATTAGTATCAGCAGTGGTAGTAATCTCAGAAACGGATCTTGGGACTAAAGAATCACGAGAAACCTATCTCTGAATAACTGAAAGAAACTACTTCAAGATGCAGCTATGAGACCCATTATTGAGAAATCCATTATCCTAAAAGCTATGAAATACAGCAGTGCTATTGTTTTTAGTATCATGTTGTCAACAAGTTAGTGCAAATACATGTTGGCTGCTAAACAATACTATTGATTATTTTATTCTTATATATTTTGGTTACCATTAAGGTATAGTGTAAATTTTATGGAGAGACCTTGCCTGGAACATTTCAAATCCAAAGCATTTCAGAAAATAGAAACCATGTCTGTAAAATCAAAAGTAGTCCCAAGTCAACCATGGGCTTAGTTAAGCTGGCCATAGATATAAAGATCTTTAAAAGATCTTTTCGTTATCGTGAGACCACAATTATCTCAAAACAATCGTTTAAATGTACGATTTGTCCATCAACTAAAAAGACCATTTCAGGCGATATTGCCAGCAAAACTGAGGGTAGCTGACTGCTTGGCCCTGCAAACATAGGTAGATTGCACTGGGACCGATAAATTTTTTTTAACCTGCCCGATCAATTTTATGACAGATGCTGGACGTAAAATGATAAAATGTATGATCGTTCGATTCTCACTAACTTCACGATAATTTGACGAATTGGTCGGATTGCACTGAAATCGATCGTTCACCGACAAAAGATCTCTGCATCTATGGAGACCTTTAGACCCACTGATTTGTTTCACTGTGCTTGATAAAAAAAATATTTCATTCTTTATATCTTGTGCCACCCCTATTTTGTTGATTTTTTCCCCACATAACCCAAAGTCTATAAATGCATAGTAAATAAGCATGTTGAATGTTGAATTATCTTTCTGGTCAATTGAACACAAGCCTTAATATTGATATTTATTGAGTAGGGCTGTCTTAACTCTACTTGCCTGTAGAGGCAACATCAAAAGTTATGGATGTGATGTGAGCCATTAAGAAGAGTAGAAAATATTGGTATATTCACATTCATGTAACTTCATTTCTTGCTGTTCTTCTGGGCCCTAACCATTTGAAACAAGAAATGTGAGTAACATTCCAAATGATCGTTTGAGCTTCTAGTTTTATGTTACAGCCTTCATACTGTGCAAATGCCAGTATTGTGATGGCTGATTCAGTTAATGCCTTTAAGAATGGCTTGGATGATTTTTTGGACAGACATAATATCAAAGGCTATTGTGATACTAAACTCTATAGTTAGTATAGGTATGGGTATATAGAATTTTAATTAAAAGTAGGGAGGGGTGTGTGTATGGATGCTGGGTTTTCATTTGGAGGGGTTGAACTTGATGGACTTTGTCTTTTTTCAACCCAATTTAACTATGTAACTATGTACTATGTAACTATCATTATTTGTAATGCTAAACAATGCATATAATTTCTGGCATTGTACATGTTCTCTCCTAAATCATCTGTACATTGATGGATAGCAACAATGTATTTTCCCACTTTGTATTCACATAGTAAGAGATAACCAAAACAGATTCCTCAGGATTCAACTGCACAACTTAACAATAAACAGAGACATTTATCAGTGTCTGAACTTAATTTTGCCTGACTTTGCATTGTGCATTTATGATACGTCTCCAAGTGTTATGTTAAATCACAGTAAAGCAATGTGAAAGTGTTTTAATAAGCAATCTATTGTTTTTAAAACCACATGAAGCCACTGTAAAAACTTGCAGCCAATCACAGGGCATGTGGTATATAATCTACACATTCTTTTTTTTAGTATTTATAGAATTTATTGTATGTTTTATCCATGTCAAGTTAAAGAGCAGATTACATTCACTTTAAAATTTTCCCTATAGATGTCCCAATAGTTTTGTCTAATGAATATATACATATAGGATGATTTCTTTTTTTCATTTGGTTGATTTCTCCAAAGATACTGTAAAGGTGGGCCCGGGCCACTTTGCCTCCTCCCCGTGGCAGCGACAGAGGAGGTACGTGCTTGGCACCTCCTCTTCTGCCTACCCCTAGTTCCGGCACTGGGTGCAGTCACTGTTTCAGTGCAGGCTGGTCAAAGGCTGGCACAAGTTGTATCATATACGACCTCAAGGGTCCTTCCTCTGGTGCAAGTAACTTGCATCAGAGGGAGGACCCTTGAGGTCTTAAAAATTGAAATGCTTCAATAAATAACTACATTTATTCTCACTGGAAGGCTCTCTAGATTTCTTCTTCGTATATGATACTGCTGTAGATACTCTACTAACCTGTTGATGAGCCTTTTGGAGGATCATTTGGGAGATCGCTGAATATATTGCTGGCACAAGTTGATTGTAAACTGAATAAAAGAAATTATCCTTTATCAAAATGTGTTTTAAAAAAGTAGGAATTTTGATTTTTTTTAAAAAATATTAATTTATTTGTCTTTGATCTAGACATTTAGGGGCCCATTTACTTAGCTCGAGTGAAGGAATAGAGGAAAAAAACTTCAAATTTCGAATGTTTTTTTTGGCTACTTCGACCATCGAATGGGCTACTTCAACCCTCGACTTCGAATCAACTAAAAAACGTTTGACTATTCGCCCATTCAATAGTCGAAGTACTGTCTCTTTAAGAAAGAACTTCGATCCTCTAGTTCGCCACCTATAAGCTACCGAAGTCAATGTTAGCCTATGGGGAAGGTACCCAAAGGCTTTCGAAGTATTTTTTGGTCGAAGAAAAATCGTTCGATCAATGGATTAAAATCCTTCGAATTGAAGATTTGAAGGATTTAATTTTTCGTTCGATCTAACTATTTGCGCTAAATCCTTCGACTTTGATATTCGAAGTCGAAGGATTTAACTTCGAAAGTCGAATATCGAGAGTTAATAAACCCTCAATATTCGACCCTATGTAAAAAAGTTATGTTTGCAACTTTGACTTGTATGGAATTCGGTGGGCTTTGCACTAATTATTAACTGGGCACCAAAAGCACAATATAATGCTTATATGTTTACTGTCAATCTCTTAAGGCAAGATTCCTCTATATTTTATTTGGTGTATATAATATAAATACAAGTAATACTGTAATTCATAATTCCTGCATTTTTTTTATGTTTCAGTGCATTCTCAGAAGCAAAATCGGCAGACATGTGTACGGAAAAGCCTTATATGTGCGTTTGCAATGGCATTTATTATAAGTGTGATGTTGATTGCAGCCAATCAGATTCTTCGAAATGGTATGGAGTAAGCCTTTCACCACAACACTGTGAACAGGAATATACATGCATGCGCATGCCTAGGTGAACTCTTTTCTTATTGAATAACTAAAGGGAACTAGCTGCAAGAAGAATCATTCTGCAAGCAACACAAGGCCAGCAGTGATGTGACTTGCAGAGCAATTAAACCTTCTTGACAGGGACACAAAAGGGCTGTCTTTAATGCTTTAATGGTTTTGTTTCCTAATGCAATAAACAAACAGGAGTTCTGAATCTTATTTTCAAAGTATGATGGTGATAGTATTACCATTTTTATGTGCATAAGCCCATGAGTGCAATATTTTGCTTTTGGGATAGTGTCGATTAACCACACCAATTGTTACATAAGCGGGATATCAATTTGTCAGTTAAGAATTCATTAAAGGTGATGTTCCCCAAAATAGTTTTTCAAATAATGAAAAAAAAAAAAAAAAAATATATATATATATATATATATATATATATATATATATATATATATATATATATATATATATATATATATAATTCTAAGCAATTGAAATTGTCAAAGAAAGTTTTGATCCATCCATGTCATGCTATACAGTATCTAATAGTGATAAGTCTAAAGCAACTGGACTTTCTGACTTTCTTGAAAACGTTTGAACCCTTATCCGAGCAGCTTCTTCAGTACTTATGGGCAATTTCCAAAGATGAGCTGAAGACGCAGATCAAATTAGTGTTGAAATGTTTTTAAGAATAGACAGTAGATATTCGTTAGAAATTATCAATTGTTTTTAAACTAATTGTAATTGCAATTGAGTACATTCTGTCTTAACATTCCCTCCTCTCCTTTTCCTTACTACTTACACCTTTGTTCATTGTATCAATACTTGGCTTTCCTCCTGCCAAAGTGACAATTCTCACAGTGCCTTGAATATCCTGTGAATTGTAAAACTGCAAAAATGGGAAATAAAAGAAGCATGCAAGACATTGTGGAAACTGTAGTCTCGGCTGGAAAACAGTTGATTTCTGATACATTGTTTCTGTAGTCTGGAAAACTGAGAATGCAATAACAGAGGGCAAACAGAAAATGTTTTTCAGTTGTTATCATTTAATTTAAAATCATTGACATTTGTTCATTTCTATATATATATATATTGGATTATTTTATTATGCACATTTTTGGTTGGACATCCCTTTTAATGGCAACCAAGGAATATTTGTCTGTCAATGGTTCACTGTGGTATTGCTTTTATGTCTCCTGATAGATATTTCATCAATATTATAACTTTTTAAGATCCAGGGAAGTTTTGCCACACAAGTATAAAACATTTTAAAAAGTTGACAAAATCCAAGGTTTTCCATATTTAGTACTAGTGTATAATTTCATTATATAATATAAAAGTCTGAATCAATTATTGTGTTATATGAATAAAGTATTTCCCTACAAAACAGATTTAACCCAAAAACGAAATCTATATGCAGCTTATCAACTGAGCATACCAGCCAATCTGTGGCCCTCCAGCAGAACTTAAACTTTGTTTATTTTTTTAGACTTGGGGACTATCGAGCATATGAAGCTGGAAGTCCAACATTTCATACCAATTAAGGAGACACATTTCCATACTTACATATACATGTGCAAGTTACACACGATAAAAAAAGTACAGAGATTTGTATGTAACACTTACAAATTTGCCAGAGTCTGTCAGATATCAAGCATGGATGATTGTGAGCTGGTAGTGCAAGCAATAAAACAACCACGGAATTCTGGTTGGGAGAGTTGCGCTTGACAACAAGAGTGATAAATGCTAGCAGGGTAACTGGTTGTAACTGGCTGGTTATCCAGGGTGTTATGCATTGGGACAGCAGCACAAGCATTTCAGCTTTTGGAAAAACAAAAGGAAGTGTTGAGAGTTGTATATGAGAGCTCAGAGTAAGGTGCTGGCATGCTCCCAGGGGAAGCAAATCGATACAATCTTTGTATAAACAAAAGATGATGTTTGTGCTGGGATTTGCACATATAAGTAAATCGACCAGATTATAATAAGCATAATGTACCACCTACTAAAATGTAAAAGACTATTTAAGTCAGTGACCTAGTCAGTAAAAGAACTCAACATGTGGCCTCATGTTTATGCTCTCTCTCTCTCTCTCTCTCTTGCTCTATATATATATATATATATATATATATATATATATATATATATATATATACACACACACAGATATATATATTTTTTCCAGAAGAGTGGGGGAACAGACTGGATAATTTTTGTTTTATTAATTGGATTTTCCCTAAGCCTTATCTATTACCTCTTCTTAATAAAGTTTGATAATGAAATATAATTTTCAAAATTTAGAATAACAGTTTGTATCTCAATCTAATTTTGTTCCATAGTCAAGAAGTAATTGATGCTTTCTTCTGGTACGATGTTTGTGAAGAAGAACTTCTTACTGGTGCAAACTGAGCAATTTTTTTTCTTTGCTTTCAGATGACACGATAAATGCCTTTTATTTCCGTTTGCTAAATCTATAATGAATCAACACTAATACGCTGAATGATATTTTTTTCCACAAAGGAAAATTACTCCCATTGTGCATATTTTTTCGAACGAATTCTATTACATTCACTAGGGAGAGCTGACAATAATAATTGTCATATACCCTAGATCTGATTATGTCAGAAATCTTCTCTCTCACATAATTTATATCAGTTTTACTATAAAGGAAAAGACTTTTTATTTTGTACCCAAAATATTGGACTTTTTTTGTTGTTCACAATGGTTGCATACTTTTAAAAACAAAATAAAAATGGAATTTACAAAAATAATACTATTAATATGTTATCGATTTTTCTTTCTTATTGTGAAGACAAGAAACAAATCAATTGGTTTTAATTATGTTTGCAGAGAATTGGCAGGGTGCTAAATGCTAATGGATCCTGGTGTAGAAAAGAACTGCAGGAGATAAAGCTAAATTTATTTTAAAACCAAATTACTTTCTACAAACTATTTTGTTGGGAAATATTAATCTTCTTCTGTGTTGTATCCTTTGTGTTAATTTATTCTTTTCTTTCTTTCTTTCTTTCTTTCTTTCTCTCTCTCTTATAAAATGTGGGCGCAGTTGGTGTTCACTATATGTCAAACTCTTAAAAAAACCATGCTTCTTTTTAACATGAAATTTTAAGACATGCTTGACATGGCACCTACAGTATGTGCTTTAGTTGCAAACAAGTATTACATAAAATATAGGGCAACACTGATTGTTTGATTTGTCCAAATACAGCAGAAAGTAAATTATAGATTCAAAATGCCAAAGCACTGCAATATAAACCATTACTGAACACCTAAAAAAAGCCAAATGTGTGCCTATTAACCAGCACAATACAAAAATTATTAAAGGTCAAGTAGCAAACCACAAAAAGACTGGGGTTCAATATATGTTTGAATGTAATGTACTATTATTATTGGCATGGAACAATTTTATACTCATTGGGAATTTAAATTATTATCATTGATTCTGATAGAATTGATCAAATTGTAATGATCAACCTGAAAATTTGATTCATACTTCCAGGAAGTATTTATATTTAAAAAACACATATATCCTTAATCATGGACATCTATGGAATTTGTCCTGTTTACTGGGCTGGGATGACAAATCCTGCAGGCTGGGACAATATGTTTAATGATATTAAAATAAATTGTATGGGCTAAACACTATGCTTTTACAACATAAGATGCTTTTAATTATTGCAGTTGGCACACAGATATAATTTATAAATGTATAAATAAATCAGGGTTCAGCCTTTTTTACTGTATTGTATTGTGTCACACTATTTAAGCATTTTTGTGGCTTTTAATGAATGCTTCTCTCTGTACTTTTAGATCGAGAGGTCTTTGGTAGGTTGAAGTGTTAGGGCTTAATGAAGATGCTTATTTGATGTAGAGCATATAACAATTCTAAACTAAAGCTTACCATGCCATGTACTATTTTTGGGGTTCTTAAAAACAAGGCACTTCAGCACAAGAAGTAGCTCTAAGGGCCATTACGTTTTAAATACCAAAAAAAAAGTATTTATTCATATAGTTCTTCTTGTGTATGTGCAGACTGACTGTCCAGCAAAAGTTGTCTTCCCTTTTGAACAAAGCTGTACTTGGTATTCTATGCTGCATGCTCATGTGCTACTATCAATTGGCAAATAGACCTAACAATTACACTTAAACCCCTTGCAAAGTTTTTACTGTAAATAGTTATTAAAACTACTCAAGCTCTTGTCAGTTTGAGGATTTTACATTAAAAAATAAAAATATCAATAAATTCACCCTAATAGCAGTTAAAATGTTTAAAGATATTTTTAGAATTTAGTTAAAAGCAGCAGTCAATTTGTATTCATCACACTGTATAAATTATATAAAATTATTTGTTGCAGTATTAATGGCGATAATACATTAATGTAAGTTGCATTGTAACATGTAAACTAAGACCCCCTCTTTTTTGTGGTAAAATAGGATTCGGCTAAAATTATCTAGCCTTCTTTTGCCCTTTAAAGGAACAGTTTAGTGTGAAAATAAAAACTGTGCAAATAGATGTGCAAAATTAAAAATGTTTCTAATATAGTTAGTTAGTCAAAAATGTAATGTGTAAAAGCTGGAGTGACTGGATGTGTAACATAATAGCCAAAACACTACTTCCTGCTTTTCAGGAAGTTAGTCAGAAAGGTTGTGGGAGCACTACATGGCTAAATAAAAACGTACTAAAATACAATGGAAGTGCTACTAATCTGGCCAAATTAACTACAGACATAGAGAAAAAGAAGAAACATTGATCAATGCACATTCCCTGGTCCTGTCACATAAGTAATCTGCAGATGCATGTATTTACAAAGACAGGGGTTTTTTAGTTACAAAATTATGATCATAATATTTTTAAGCCACCATACCACATCAAGGTAAAACCCATATGGCGGTCCCTAACTATTTAACTCTGGTCATAATACTCAAATGCTAAAGCCTCCCAGCATAAGAGCATTACCTGAAATAAAGGTCTCCCGACCTGGGCATTGGTTTAAATCATAGGTAGTGATGGGCGAATTTGCGGCGAATTCCCGCAATTCGCTGCTGGCGATAAATTTGTGAAAGCGACGCAAAAATTTGCTAGCGTCCAAAAAAAATGGACTCCGGCATGAAAAACAAGATGCCTGCGCCATTTTAGTGAATTGTTTCGCGTTTCGCAAATTTCACTGCAAATTTTATTCTGTGAAGCGAAATGCCACAGATTGCCCATCACTAATCATAGGGCTTAGTCCTCCCTCACCATTAGCTATCAAAGAGATAACCTAGACCCCAGCATTGGTTCCCTGGGGTCTAGGTTATCTATCTAATGGCGGGGGAGAACTAAGCCCCATGATTGAAACCAATGCCCAGGTCAGGAGACCTTTATTTCAGGTAATGCTCTTATGCCGGGAGGCTTTAGCATTTGAGTATTATGACCAGAGTTAAATAGTTAGGGACCGCCATATGGGTTTTACCTTGACGTGGTATGGTGGCTTATCAATCTTATGATCATAATTTTGAAACTGAAAAACCCCTGTCTTTGTAAATACATACATCTTCATAGATTACTTATGTGACAGGGGACCAGGGAACGTGCATTGATCAATTTTTCTTCTTTTTCTCTATGCCACATGGTACATATCAGTTCAGTGAGTTTGCAATTGACCCTCAGCATTCAGCTCAGATTCAAAAGCAACAGATATGACCCATGTGCCCCCCTCAAGTCTCTGATTGGTTACTGCCTGGAAACCAGGGTAATGTAAACCAAGAGAGCTGAAAAGCAGGAAGTGTTCTGACTGACATGTTATACATCAAATCACTCCAGCCTTTATACATTACATTACGGGGCTGATTCACTAAGGGTCGACTATCGAGGGTTAATTAAAATATCTTATACACGAGCCATGAACATAAATGTTGACCTATAATATTCTTGTATTTAACAACAGAGGGTACATTTGTTCCTATATATCTGACAATTGTATGTTTCCTGCAAAGCAATTACTTGTGTTCCTAAAGACTACAAAGCACAAATGTGTACATCTGTTAAATATCCCAGATCTTTTTAAAGCACAAACTTGCTGTTCTAAACACGTAACAACCTATAATGAACATCAGCGCATTGCTCTATTGGTATTTAGATTTGGGATAGCTAGTTATAATCTCAGACAGGTAAGATTCTCAGGAACCAATAAATCACAGAGCTCACCATTTTATAGTAGGCAGATAAATCTAAATTCTCTCAAAGACAAATTTCTTCCTACAGTATTTAGGCAGAATTTAGGCATGTATGGGCTGCACACCCTGGAGGCAGTCGAGAACTGGGTGCTCATGCATAAATAGTAAATACAATGTATAAAATGATGGAACTCACAGGATTTGTACAAGAACAGACAAAAAAAAGTACAAAAGAAAATAAGGTTCTTTATTTTGAGTGCCATCACTTTATACATATATATATATATATATATATATATATATATATATATATATATATATATATATATATATATATATATATAAATATATACACAGGTATGGGACCTATTATCCAGAATGCTCGGGACCTGGGGCTTTCCGGATAATGGGTCTTTCTGTACTTTGGATCTCCACACTTTAAGACTAATAGAAAATCATGTAAACATTAAAGAAACCCAATAGGCTGGTTCTGCTTCCAATAGGAATTAATTATATCTTAGTTAGGATCAAGTACAATGTACTGTTTTATTATAACAGAGAAAAAGGAAATCATTTTTAAAAGTTTGGATTATTTGATTATAATGGAGTCTATGGGAGATGGTGTTTCCGTAATTATATATATATATATCTATATCTATATCTATATCTATATATCTATATATCTATATATATATATATATCTATATATATATATATATCTATATATCTATATATATATATATATCTATATATATATATATATCTATATATATATATATATCTATATATATATATATATATATATCTATATATATATATATATATATATATATATATATATATATATATCTATATATATATATATATATATATATATATATATCTATATATACACACATACACACATATATATATATATACACACATATATACTCACCCCAGCAATGGCCTTGTGTCAATAAGCACAGCACAAAGCACTGTGTTAACAGTGTTAATCTCACCTTAATTGTGGGTCCAGGGTGACTCATGGTCCATCCTATTGAATTCAGTGGGCCTTTTAACCCCTGTTATAGGTGGCTGCAATGAAAATCCCCTATTTGATATTACTCTTACAATAATGAAGACTTCAGCTAAAGTTTTTTTCCCCAATCTGGATAAGTGCGTGTACTTCCTATTTTGTTAAGATGAGTAAAATGCCTAATAACAGTGCTCTGAAATTTTCATCCTGAATCACGTTTATTCATTAATTACTTATGTTGCTTGCATGAAAGTTGTTCTACAGATTTGAACTGATTAATGGTAGTTATTGTCAAACTCCTTAGGTAGGAATTATTTATAATAAGGACTACATAATGAAAACTTACTTAAAATGTGAATGCATATATGCATTAGTTACTGAATAATTTATAGTGAGAGAATAATACTAATACAGAATCCTATTAAAACTTTTATCTCTGTCTACGCTTTTATGTTTCAAGGTCAGGAGCACTATAATATAGTTGTGTAGATAGAATTTGTTGCTACTTTCTAAATAGATTATAGCCCTAAGATAAAGATTTTTTTTCCTGTTCTTTAATTGTGTTTTTTAAATTTTCCAAAAACAAATAAATAAACAAGCCAATTGTATAACAAAACATCAACATAGCTATTGATGTGACTCCATATGACATATTGTTGAGAAAATAATACAGTTTATGACAAACAAAATAGAACTAAAAATGTATCTCTCCTCTCAAGATAACAGTAAAATATATAGGGAATAATTAAGCTAAAATAAAGAATAGGCTAAAGCTTTAACTTTAAATTTTGCAAATATTTCCTTTACATACATAATGAAAATTATCGTATGTTTTTGTACAATACCTATTAATATATTTTAATTAGAGTAAATAAGCGGTTATATTGATTATAATTAAAATACGTAATTTTTTTTAAAACGTCCCTATTTATCACAATTCAAATTTGTAAATTTTAGATTTTTTTTTAACTTTGAACATGCTTCACCTCGAAATTTTATGAAAAGTGAATGTCTGATTATTTATTAAAACATTTCAATGTAAAAAATCCTTGAATACAACTGTAGCAACTCTCTTTGACTTCTACATGAACTTGCAAGCTTTTAGGTGCAGAAGTTTTTCATTTTAGTTTAGTTTTTTTTAATAAAAAGCAACATTCATGTTTTGGAAACCCTATTTCATGAGTTTTAGCACAATTAAACAAAATTTAATCTAGGTAACAGCCTCTAGATGCTTCCTATAGCCTTTGATGAGTGTCTGGATTCTGGATGGTGATATTTTTGACCATTTCTCTATACAAAATCTCTCCAGTTCAGTTAAATTTGATGGCTGCCGAGCATGGACAGCCTGCTTCAAATTATCCCATAGATTTTCAATGATATCCAAGTCGGGGGACTGTGACGGCCAATTCAGAATATTGTACTTTTCACTCTGCATAAATGCCTTTGTATATTTCACACAGCCCCACAGCATGATGGAACTTCCACCAAATTTGACAGTTGGTAGCAGGTGTTTTTCTTGGAATGCAGTGTTCTTTTTCCGCCATGCAAAGCTGTTTATTATGACCAAATTACTCAATTCTTGTCTCATCAGTCCAAAGCACTTTCTTCCAAAATGACTGTGGCTTGTCTAAATGAGCTTTTGCATACAACAAGCGACTCTGTGGCGTGAGTGCAGAAAGGGCTTCTTTCTCATCACCCTGCCATACAGATGTTCTTTGTGCAAATTGTGCTGAATTGTAGAATGATGTACAGATACACCATCTGCAGCAAGATGTTCTTGCGGGTCTTTGGAGGTGATCTTTGGGTTGTCTGTAACCACTCACAATCCTCTGCATATGCCACTCCTGTATTTTTCTTGGCCTGCCAGACCTGGGTTTTACAGCAACTGCACCTGTGGCCTTCCATTTCCTGATTACATTCCTTACAGTTGAAATGACTATGAGAATGACTCTGAAATCTCTGAGATAGCTTTTTGTAGCCTTCCCCTAAACCATGATACTGAACAATCTTTGTTTTCAGATCTTTTGAGACTTGCTTTGAGGATCCCATTCTGTCACTCTTCAGAGGAGAGTCAAACAGAAACACAACTTGCAATTGGCCACCTTTAATACCTTTTCTCATGATTGGACATACGTGCCTATGAAGTTCAAGGCTTAACGAGTTAATCCAACTAATTTGGTGTTGACAGTAATCAGTATTTAGCAGTTACAAGCATTTAAATTAGAAAAATTACAAATTTGATTTAATTACATACAACTGAATCTTCACTAAAAATCTTTGTTCAGAAAACACCCCAGTACTCAGATGTTCCTGGGAAATGAAAAACATACCACTGTTATCTTTTTTATTTAAAGTGGAGTAAATTATTATGCAGGCTGACAAGGGTTCCCAAATTTCATATGACTGTAGGATGAAGCAATGGTCAAATATTTCTTGTGGATCTTAGAAATGCAATTGTAAAGGAGTATAAAACCAACCTTACAGATATGTATAAAGTTATGACTTGCCATTACAGAACACAATAGTCTTCCTTGGTTGCCTATAGAAAGATTGTCCCCATTGCATACATGTGTACAAGGTTACAATAAATGCTCAAGAATCCATTCTCTATGACTATAGTTGTAGGTCACAGTCTCTGGTCCTTAGTAACCCCATAAAAGCCAAGCTGTAGCCTATCTGTATGTTTATACCTTACGAATAATAAGTGGTACGGTTATATTTAAATAGAATTGGTATAAAAACATACTCCTGAATACTTTGTCACTGATTCACAAATTGTTTTTTTACTGATTGTGCATATTAGGTTGCAAAATATCAGTATAGCAATTTAAAAAAATAACTAGGCACATTTAGCAAGTTATATTTTCATTTTGATATGTGGAATATATTTTAGCTATTTTACCTAATCAATTACTCTGTTGAATTTGACAGTAATGTCAATGTCATTGTTCATGTCAATGGTTGGATTCATTATAGTTGGTCTAAATTGCTGCTATAAATGGCACAACAGTTGCAAAAGGGTGCCACTGCTTATTTATATTTGTAATAACATAAAACTGTTGCTGGCTATACACAATTGTGGTGGCATGAACAAGTGGATTCCTAGCATTTTCTTGACAAGCCATTTCTTGGATGATTACTGTGCTGGCATTTGCTGTGTTTTTCAGTTATAATTTTCTAGAACCATTAAAAGTGCTTTGATTATAATAATTAGGAACTCCTGTTTTACCAAATCCACTGCAAATGTGACACATGATGTACATTCTGTTACTTATTATTTCACTTTTACACAAGTAAATCTTTGTTTTCCAATAAATGTTGCTGCTTCCGATACAAATATATGAATTTTCAATAAATTGCCAGCAGCACAAAATAGTAACCCCTTTCTTACAAAAGTCTCTCTGAGCCTTATTTTCATTGTAGCCATGAATGACTTCCTATAAGCCAAAACAAGGCATAATATGGAAGTGAAATGGCAAGATTTAATATATGCCATGTTAGCATGAAATGTGTACATTGGCAATTTGGCATATAGTACATCGTGTTGAGATAGTGGCTCTTACGGGATAAGAACCTGTATGTAAAATATGAATAAATACTTTGTAAATAATAATGCTAAAAAACTTGGCATGCAACTCATTTAACAAATATAATATATTTAAATATCTCAGCATATAAAGGAAAAATGACTGCCATATGTACTAGAAATTTAATATAACCAAACACTATATAAATATAGAATATGTAAAATATAATTTTTGTCATTATTTATGAAATAGAATAAAGTTTTTTCTTTTGAAAATTGTGGTTTTTTTTGTGTTTAAAGTTCTTTTTCCAAA
Organism: Xenopus laevis; assembly: GCF_017654675.1. Taxonomy (NCBI): domain Eukaryota; kingdom Metazoa; phylum Chordata; class Amphibia; order Anura; family Pipidae; genus Xenopus; species Xenopus laevis. Next base: position 102,360,256 of record NC_054373.1, read on the forward strand.
AAACAAATGCCAGTAGATTTTGAGTCATGTAAACAACAAACAACAACAAAAAAAACTTTGTCCCTGAAATCATTGAAAATCGGTACTGACAGCAGTGCAGACACTGGGACCTTCCCCATTGACTAATACAGTACTCCGAGAGTTTTGAGATGTCGGATTTTCGGATTCAGAGTTTTCATACCATCGGACTTCAACAATCCCGAAAAATTCCGATTTTTTTGTTGTAAGGTCCGATTAATCGGAATTTTTTTTATTTCGGGTATTCGGAGCTTAATGAATAACCCCCATTAAAAGACAATAAGGTGAACTAGGCTGCAGAAGCTTTTCTACAACCAAGCTTACTAGTTTAAGAGAAAGAAATTCACTATTTATCACCACATCAGATTTTTATGAGCAATGCTCCAGTAAAAACCATAAAATCCTTACTTTAACATTTTTTTCCTGCTACAAAACTGATGTTCAGTTTTTAAATATTTATGCACAGCACACTTTATCAAAACAACTACTCAACACTCAGGGGCACATTTACTAATTACTAATTAATTAATTAACCCTCGATATTTGACCCTCAAAGTAAAATCCTTTGACTTCGAATATCGAAGTCGAAGGATTTACCGCATTTACTTTGATCTAACCATCAAAGGAAAAATCTTCGATCAAATGATTAAATAGATTTAAATTATTCGAAGGATTTTAATCCATCGATCAAACAATTTTCCTTCGATCAGAAATTGCTTAGAAAGCTTATGGGCATGGTCCCCATAGGCTAACATTGGTGCTCGGTTTGGTTGTAGGTGGAGAAGTAGGTAGTTTTTTTTAAAGAGACAGTACTTCGACTTTCTAATGGTCGAATAGTAGAACGATTTTTAGTTCGAATCGTTCAATTCAAAGTCGTAGTCGAAGGTCGAAGTAGCCAAAAAAAAACTTTGAAATTCAACGTTTTTTTCATTCTAATCCTTCACTCGAGCTTAGTAAATGTGCCCCCAAATGTGTGGACTTTATAAGACCATACCTCCCAACATTTCGAAAATAGAGACAAAAAGATCTGCCACAAAAAATGTTACCAATTTTTTGACCATGCCCATTTTGTGTTCAAGGTTGGTTCTCAATATATTTTTACAGGCATGGTTTGCACATCTTGCTCCCACCTAAAGCCCTGACACTCACTGGAGAAGACAGAAGGTACCGATGATTATCTATAAGTGTTGCTGTTTAAAATAAGTTACATGAGAAGTTATCTAATAATTATTGATTTGCCTGAAAAAAGAACTTGAGCATGGCTGCTTTGGGACAACAGGGAAAAGTTAATTAGTAGCAGTGATTCGTTGCTTATTATCTAATCAATTTTTCTGAAGATTTACAAATTTTTCTTTGAGAAGAAAATAATATTTTAAAAAGTCTCTTTAAAATATTTAAAGAAAACCCAAAAGGTTAAACTTTGGGGGTGCCAAATGATAGGCCCTTCTCAGTGAAAATAATCACTTACCTCTGTGTTGTCCAACTTCTGTGGTACAGAGGGCCAGAATTCTTCTGGCCTGTGTGGTGGAGGGCTGTAGAGTGGGTGTGTTTTAAACCACACCCACTCTAAACCACACCCATGTTGCCACAAGAATGTTTAATTTCATATCTACATTAATGGTGGTAGCACCAAAAAAAAACAACAAATGATTGGTGCTCACTGCTGGGGTATCACCCATCATTCATATGTGGAAAAAGTTCTTTGCCACAGGCAGCACAGGGCAGGCAGATTGTACCATACACAGGTAAGTAGAGTATGGCACATACGGAGCATATGGCGGGGAGAGTATGGCACACGCAAGGAGAGGCAATGTATTTCACATCGGCAGCATAGGGCAGGCAGTGTATGGCATGGGTAGTCAGAGTATGGCGTACACACAGTGAACATAGGACAGGTAGAGTATGGTACACACAGGCAGAGCAGGGCAGGATATAGGAAAACCTTGCAACTAACCAATCAGGACCACTCTAAGAACAGTATGTACTGAATTATGTACAGTGACACAAGGCCTGTGCCCCATCTACAGTCTATATGAGGGTGAACTATATGGGTAATTTCAGTCTGGGTTTGAGGTGTGAACAGTACAGGGGAAATTACAGGTATGAACAATAGACGGGGATTACAAGTGTGAACAAAGCAGTCTGAATCTGGGGTTTTAGCAATGCAGGGACCAGTTAATCTCAGTTCTGAAACCTTTTAAATTTACACAAGTTAGTCAGTCATAGCAGACAGTCTTTGATGTGGGGGGCTACGCAAGGGGGGGTCGCAGGCCCTGATTTACCTGATACTTGTTGTCGGTGCTCCTTTTAGCAGAAAACTGCACCAGCCTAAGGTATTACTGAGCCAGCACCACAGAGCAATATTCTTGCTGTTTCTAGATGAGTGTTCATGTGCAGTAGAGTGAAAAACCAAACTTTAAGCACCCTTTTCACCCTACTGCATAAACGCTACCCAGGCAGTTAAAGAATGAAGAAGCCTAACAAAATAGATTGCTCCATGGTGCTCCTACAGAAGTACTTTGAGCTGGAGCAGATTTCTGCTAACAAGAGCACCAGCCGGGGTATAAGGTCAGCAATTAAAATCAACTGGGGTGCCTAACATTTGGCAATCCCTAGTGATTTCACCTTTCCTTTCGAAATTTTTGCCAGATTACTGCAGCTTTCAAAATAAAGCAGAGAAAATGTTACCATTCCATAAACTCATTCCATTCAAATTAATTTGATGCTTGTTTTTTTTTTTTGCCAATTTACAAACAGGCTCCCTGATCCCCTTTGTATCTATACAGTGTAACAATATTTTTTCCTTTAGAAAACAATGGACCACACAGAAAATTAAAATCAGGAATGAGTTGAAAAATGACATAAAATTCGAGCTGCTGGGAAAATGGAAAACATCTTGAAATGTTCTGGAATCGCCATTTCAGCGTTTGATAAATCGCCCATTTCGTGGTCCTTTAGAGGTGCTGTTTTAATAGCTTTTTGCATTTTAACAGATTAATACTGAATTGCATTTATAGTGTAATTTATCAGAGAAAGAAACAAGGCTAAAATATATATCTTTTAATAAATTCATTCTGTTTCTTTCTCCTCTCACAATAAGACTGCATTAGTGAGCAAGCAGAAAATGAAGTTACATGCAGCGAGGCTAATCAGTGTATGTTGGCAGAGAATGGCTATCAACTGATTGCAACTTGACAAGCCTGATTAAATATAATTCAGCACATTTGCATATGTTGAAAGGTATGTGAACTGAATATTAAATAGCACTCTCTTCATATATTGAGGAAAGGATTATGCGGGTTAAGTGTGTGATCTAGGGTGCCAGTCACTAAGTCTGAAAACCTATTGCCAAGTCAGAATACCTCAACAGCATCTTTCATCTCATTCTGTACAAGCTTTATTATATAAATGAAGCATGTAGTGGCTTGCAATTATTTACTGTTCCTGTTAAAGCTAGCTAAAAGCAATGACTCTAATCTCACAAGATCATAAATGTTGTTGCAGTTAGCGTCCTACATGCAAAATGAAGTTGTTCAAGTTGAGGCAAAATAAATTATCAGCTGATACCAAAATAAAATTATAAAGCTCCTTTGCAGGTCTGGTGATGCAGGTTTGGTCTTCTTCTTCCTGGCATTTCTAGGAACCCATGGGCATCTGCCCAAAAATGATTTTGCTGGATAAGGGGACTTTTTAGCAATTTAAGAATAATGTACAGTAGAACCCCCATTTTACATTTTTCAGGGGACCAGAAAAAATGGTGTAAAATCATGGAAATGAATTATTATATAATATATAGGTGGGACCGTAAAAAACAATGTAAAATGAGGGTAAACTTAAATCAGCGTATGTAAAATGAGGATACTACAAAATTATTTTTGATGATATCCCTTGGCATTGTCTGATAAGAAAGGTGGGGCATTGGAAGAAGCTGACCAGGTATATGCAGGAAGAAACGGTGATTTTGTATCTGAAGGGTTAAGCAGGAGCATAATCAAGTTCAGGCAAAAGTGAGGACAGGCAGCAATCAGGTTGTTCAGGAACAGGATAGAAGTCACGAACCAGTAAATCAGCAATAACAGAATGCTTGGAAAATGAAGACCTACATTAAAGAATCAAGTCTGTGCTGTTTATTTTAACTTTGTGTCCGAAAAATGTCAAGTAGTAGTAGTAGGTATTACTGGATGCATGTTGTATCAAAATGATACAAGGTATGAAAATGCCGGTTAATCGAGAGAAGCAAAGGAAAGTTGTGCTCACCACTAATTTTTAAAACCATTAGGCGGGGGTGCAATGACGATGTGACCACAAAATTCACATATACAAATACAAGAGTCCTCTGCACTCAACCCATTACCAATATGTTAAGGACAATTTTGGGCCTTGAGCTATTAAAAAACGCCTTACCATTTAAACAAAACAGGGTTTGTTTGTCCATATATTGCAATATATTTAAGCTGGCCAACTACGTCAAAGTCATCCCATATCTGGCCAGTCCTACACTTAATTTTCATCTGATTCATTAAGAATTCAATTGCTTCATTATACATTTTACACAGGGACTTAGTTTTACCTGCAATTTTGTCAACCATGTTTAGGAGTTTGAACTTTGTCCCCATGTAAAATGTATGATGCAGTAATAGAATTCTTAATTTGATCTTTAATCTATCTATCTGTCCGTCCGTCTATCTATCTCTATCTAATCTATATCCCATCTGTCTATCTATCTATCTATCTATCTATCTATCTATCTATCTACAACATATATAATTCCCTGACCTTGACTATAACATGAGCTTCAAAGATGACATATTAAAATGAATCTCTGAAGCTACAAAAGAAAAGACCATAAATCATCTCTCACTTCAGTTTTCCATGAAACATAATAAATGGCATACTTTACTGCAAAATTGTTCAGTTAATGTTGTCTCAGTTCTGGTAAATCTCAATTATTGTGACAGCAAAGCAAAAGAAATATGCATGCTTAAAAGACTCAAAAAAGCATGAATTAAAGCATGACAATAGTTAAGTAGTTTATCTGGGTGAAAAAAGACAAAGGTTGATTAAGTTTAACCATTCCAAAAGAACCCCAGTGCACAGATATCACACACACTCATACCAACCTATCTATACACTCACATTTATAAACTATAAATACAGATACCCAGATACTCACTAGCTGTAGCCTCAAGGTCCCATTAGTCTATTATATTATTCTTGTTCAGGAAATCATCCAAGCGATTCTTAAAGGCATTAATAGAATCTGTCATCACAACATCACACCGTAGGGCATTTCAGAACAATACTGACACTATCGAGAAGCATAACCACCTTAACTGCTTCAAATGAAAATTCAGGTCCTTAATTCTAAAGGGTTGGCCTCTTCTTCTTTTCTATGGAAATGGGTAATACAAACCTCACACTATTTTCTATTAGGCCAATTAGGGTTGCTACATTTCCCCTTGCGTAACTCCGAGCAGGGTTGATGACGCAACGGGGACAAATAAATTACATACTGGGGCAGCCAATGACATTGGGGGCTGGGCTATTATGTGGCGATCAGCAATTGGCCAGCTGCTGCATCAATCTCAGGGAATCCTTATTTACTAATTTGAAAGACCAGGCAGGCAGCTTTGACCTGGATAACTGTTCAAAAACCGACTGTCCAGGTCGAAACTGGGCAGATGGCCACCTAAAGTCAATAGATTTTTGGACTATTTTCAATTGGATATGAGTTGGGCAGGTCATTGGACAGTTAGACTATCAATAAACCATCTCATTCTTAACTTTTTGGATTTGTTTTTGATTAAAATAAGAAGAAGCCTTAATAATAAAACAGTAAAGTTGGTACAATTATGCATGTATGTTTTCAGTCAGCAATTTCTACAGAATTACAACCCTTTACATGCATTAAAAAAAACAAATATTCCATCTTCCATAGGTAAGGTTCTGCTGAGTTGCTTACCAGCCATTGAAAATCTTATTGGGCCACCTATTACCCTTTCCTTTTCATAAACTAATTTACTGGGAATTGAAAGGGAATTAAATGTTCCACTTATTCTTACATTTAGATGGGTGGATATTGTAATAAACAATAAAAAAAACAATCAACATCAGAGAATGTATTTTTATTATAAGAATGATTACTGTTTAATGCAATATATAGGCTTTTAGGGTGGAACAAATGCCTGCATTCACAAACAGTCATCCTTCAGCACCCAGGAGAGGAGAAAACCTTGTAGAGTAAACCTCTTGGAAACCATGTCTTAAAGGACTAGCCTTCTCACTAGTGCAAGTACAACCCATCTAAAGATATAAATTCTGGGAATAACAGGAATAACCTTTAAGGTCTTGTATCCATTAATCCAGTGCTGAAATTACACATAATTCTAGAAGGCCTTTAATATTCCGGTTTCTATTGGTATGCCCCTAGCTAGGGTTTGTGGTTTTTTTACTGCTATAAATGCAGCATAAACATGCAGGAAATCACCCACCCCTTGTGTTTAATGGAAATGGCATTAATTCACCAGATTAATAGTGTTTTCAGGTATTTTTGTGGCATTGACCTAAAGTAAGTCACACAAACATTTAGAACAAATTCAGTTTCCTAATATTTATTGTAAGATTGTACACTGTTACCACTTTGGGCTGCTTTGTTTCTAACATTGGATGCAGTAAACCAGGGGTGTCCAAACTACGGCCCGCGGGCCAACTGCGGCCCGCGACTCGTTTTTAATTGGCCCGCAGGCCGCAGCATTTCACACCACCCCCCTCCCCAGTCGGTGCAGTGGAAGTGGCCAGCGGTGAAGAGGAAGTCAGCTGCAGTACCAGAGAGGGAGCCGGAAGAGGAGCAGAACGTCGCAGCAGGTCACACGCGCACCTGCTGCACTTGAGAATACTTGCTGCCGACTGGGATTCGACCTCCTCCCCATTCCCACTGCAGCAGCCAGCCTCCGTGAGTTTTTAAAGCTCTCCGTTCTCTCTCCGTTACACACTAAACTTCTGTCACTCCCCCTCCCTCTCAGAAACTAAAGGTGGACTCCTTGATTGTGACTTACTTCCCTGCTGCCGCACATTCATTTCTATGTGATCACTGAGACACGTGAGAAGTGTTGAAAATGTGCTGCTGCAGCTTGATCCTGCTTATCTCTGATCACATAGAAATGAATGTGCGGCAGCAGGGAAGTAAGTCACAGTCAAGGAGTCCACCTTTAGTTTCTGAGAGGGAGGGGGGAGCTGGCAGCTCCAGAAGGAGAGGAGCTTGTGTGTAACGGAGACTAGAGTTGTAAAACTATCGAGGGGGGGGGGGTTTGAGTCAGGGGATAGAAAGGGTTTTTTAGTAGTGTAGCTTTTTTTTCATGCCTGGTTTCTGAGAGGGAGGGGGAGTTACAGAAGGTGAGTGTGTAACAGAGAGAGAATGAACAGTTGAATAAAAAATTACAAGATTACAGAGAGTGGGTGGGGCTGGCTATCAGGCCTGGACTGGGAGTCAAAATAGGCCCTGCCATTCCAAGTACACAGAGGCCCAAACATCCCCCTACCAGCCCAAATAGCCCCCTACCAGCCCACTATTTGGTAACTTTCTATGGAACCATATAGCAGCCCCTCTGGTATTTGCAGAACCCATAGATTGCCAGTCCGGGCCTGCTGGCTATGGGGAAAGAAGGAGATCAGTGCAGTAGGGCACTAACATATCATAGTAGCTTCACATTTAATTTTGCCTGGATCCAGCAGCTTCATGAAAATAAACTTAATGGTTCGAGTCAAAGAATGTCAGGCTAAACTGGCCGGCCCCCACACATTTTCACCTCATCAAATCTGGCCCTCGTTGTTAAAAGTTTGGACACCCCTGCAGTAAACCATGTTTGCTCCCTTACTATTTCCTTGTAAAAGATCATACAGTTATAATTCTGTGAACAAGCATGCATTGGATGAGTAAGTAGGGGTTGTAAGGAAAACTCCATCTACCTTATCTTATCACTGCCTGAAGATTCCTGACAATATGCTCTCTCGCTAGGAAATATTAGTGAGTATTTGCATTGTGCACTATTTGCATTGGGGGCCCCTGTTTTTAAAAATCAGTAGCTAAGAGACTTGGGGAAGAACAAAAAAGAAGAAAGAAAAGTAGGGGAAAAAAGTAGCAGGGGAAAAATATACAGAAATAACCAAATAACTAAGGGAGAAGAATAGTGTAATAAAGTACAAAAATAATGGAAGGTATAATATCAGAGGAAAATAAGGAAAACCAGAATACCAGAGAATATTTTTATTAGTATTACTATTATTGTTTAGAAATGTTTTCTTATAAACGTTAACATTTTGCAGTGCTTCATAGAGATTCACATCAGTCCCTGACCCAGTTTATGGTCTATTTTATCTGGAACCAATTAAATGTTCCTATATGTTCTTGGAAGAGTGCAACGGAAGCAGGGAAATGCATGCAAGTATAAACTAGAAAGGCAAAGTATAAACATACAGTACATGAAGAACGTCAAATGAAATGTGTGTGTAAAGTCAGAAGTTCAGTGCAAAGGAACCAGAGGAAAGATATATTGATAGTGAGTAGTGATGGGCGAATTTGGCTCATTACACTTCGCAAAAAAATTTGTGAATTTCCTGCGAAATTCGTGAAACTGTGAAAAATTTGCAAAGTCAATGGGTGCCAAAATTATTTTGACACGCATCAATTTCGATGCCCATTGTTATACGTGTACCGATTTTAGCCAAATGCATTAAAAAGTCAATGAGCATGCGAATGTTTATGCACGTGACTATTCTGAAGCATGCCCATTCGCCGGATTTTCGCGATTTTATTTGCCGACGCGAAACGCTTGAGATTCACGCCTGGCGAATTTATTCACCCATCACTAATAGTGAAAGAATCAGCACATCACAGAAGAGAAGTGCACAGGGGGAAAGTGAAGATAACACTAGATAACAAGACAGAATGAGAAAGGAATAAAAAAAATAATAGAAGAGAGGTGATAAACAGAACAGATAAAAAAAGAACAGGCATTATTGATGGCTCTTTGCAGAGTTCTGATTAAAATAGATCGATAAAAGTTCAAATTAAAGGGGAAGTTTACCTTTCTTTAATAATCTTCAATATCTCATTACCTTAACGTGAAAATTTGTAGCCCTTTAGTGGCCATTTTCTTCTCTTAATCTTAATGCTCTGCAGCCTTATTCCTAAATCCTGTTTAGTACAGAAAAAAAGTTTGTTGCTTTCAAGACCTTGATGAGATGCTGCCCTCCAGTGAATGCCGGCTGTATTTGCTGGTTGAGGGGTAGGTAGGGGTGGCTATATTGTTACCATAATGCAAAGGACATGCTCTGTAGATTTACATTTTATGTAAAAATACATTTAGAATCTTACTCCTCATTTTCTTTTTATGTAAGCTCACTGGCCCACTCCAAAAACATACAGACAAGCTAATTGTGTCATGACAGAAATACCTCTATTGCATGTGGGAAATTTAAGCCCCCTGGGTCCGTTGACGATGAACAATCTCCATAAAGTGCTCCATGACATAGCAATTTAGATTGAAAAAAAGACACACTTCAACCTTCTTGTGTAAATTAATCATGCCTAGCCGCTAGTTAATTCAGAGGAAGCATTAAAAAAAAAAAAATCGAGCCATCATTTTCTGCAGAAGGAGAGAATATTTCTTTCTCGACTCCAGAAGTAGTGACGATCTGTCCCGTTTTTCGGCCAAAAAACTTATTGAAGTCAATAGGAGACACATTTTTTTTTTTGCTGTGCAAAATTTTTAAAAAAAAGTCAGTAGCCATTTTTTCACTCAAAATGCATTCAAGTCAACGGGTGTTTTTTCTAACAGAAACTTTTTTGTCTCAGCGAATTCTTTGTTGGGGCAATTTTTTACTGAATCAAATTATTGCAGCAGTTTCGTGAACAAATTTGTAGATGGCGGAATGCAGAATGTCGGCGCAAATCCATGCCTGGTGAAAAAAATTCACTCATCACTATCCAGAGGGTAATTAGATCAGACCAGTTCCTGAATCAACTTTGTATTAAGAGTTTTATTTCTATCTTTTTAAAATGCCATCCAGCCCTCTCCAGTTATCTAATATATCTACCGGTACAACCACTTCAGGGAGAGACAACTTTACATCTCTTACTGGTGAATAAATCATTAAAAATGTAATTTTATGGTGCCTTCATTATACACACACTGTAATTATCATATCCCTTCTTAAAGGATACACAAGCCTGTTATTTTAAAATCACATAAAAGTACTATAAACAGCCCTCAGAATAACATACCTACCTCACTGCATTCAGATTCATTTTGTTTTGTGCAGCTCCGCCTCACTTTGCTTTCAAAATATGAAGACTTCAAACAGGTGCCTACTGGGCATGCTCAAATGGAAATCAAACAGGCATGCGCAGTAGGCACCTATTTGAGGTCTTTGTATTTGGAGAAAGATAGATTGCTCAGAAAGCAAAAAGGTTCAGTCTAGACTAGGAAGTCACTAAAAGAGCTGCGGTTGAACTGGCTGAAATAGAGCCAATAAATCAGAACAGCAAACACACCCATGACAGTAAATGGGGTAAATGATAAACATAAGGTTCAACACCATCACTTGCTAATTAAAGGAAAACTATACCCCCCAAACAATGTAGGTCTCTATTAAAAGATACTGAGTAAAACAGCTCATGTGTAAAACCCTGCTTCATGTAAATGATCCATTATCATAATAATATACTTTTTTAATAGTATGTGCCATTGGGTAATCATAAATAGAAAATTGCCATTTTAAAAAATAAGGGCCGCCCCCTGAGATCGTAAGATTCACTGTACACACATACAAACCACATATAAGGTCACATTAGCCAATTAACAGACAGAGTTCTGCCTTTTGCTTCCTTTCTTCTTCCTGTAACAGTTAGTGTTGTAGTATTTCTGGTCAGGTGATCTCTGAGGCAGCACAGATAGAGTCACGAAATGGTGGCTCAAGGCAAGAGATGTAAAAGGGCAAGATTTATATAAATATATATTCCAGTTTGGTAAGATTCTTTAATATGTCATTCAATTTGATATAAACTATCTGTTGCTTAAGTATTCATTTTGGGGGTATAGTTTTCCTTTAAACTCATGTGTTTGAATATAACTTTACCACTGTAAAACATTAAAGGAAAACAAAGTTAATATAGAATCAGGACAGAAATATTGTACATTAAGTTCTGAGCTTCTTTACAGCTCAAGGGAACCACAGCCATTTAGCAGTGAAGATCTGTGTCTCCAAAGATGCCCCAGTAGCTCCCCATCTTCTTTTCTGCTGATTCACTGCACATGCTCTGTGCTGCTGCCACTTCCTAAGCTTAGGGACTGAAGCACAAAATACTGAATATATACAGTATATATATTATAAATGTCCTAATATTAGGCTGATTCATAAATAATTATTGGTATGTGGTAGTGCTGAAACCAGTACAGTTAGCTGCAGAGTTTAATAATCAGCCAAACCAGTACAGTTAGCTGCAGAATTTAATAATCAGCCTTTAGCATCTTCTTACATGACAGGCAAACCTCATATTTTTGCTCGATCATTTGACAAGTCCTACGCTTAACTTCTCAACAGCAGCTAACAAAATCCAGATGGGAAACTCCTGTGACAATTTTTATGTTTCAGAAACGTTGTATCTTTTTCTGGCGTCAGTGCAGGAGATCAAAGGGAAAATCGGGACATTTCAGTATGAAACCTGGGACTGCTATCAATATCTGGACTGTTCCACTGAAAACTGGACAGTTAGGAGTAGGGATGTAGCGAACTGTTCGCCGGCGAACTAGTTCGCGCGAACTTCGACTGTTCGCGTCCGCCGCAAGTTCGCGAACGTCGCGCGACGTTCGCCAATAGGCGTTCGCGTCGAAATCGTTCGACCATTCGACCATTCGATCGCTAAAATCGAACGATTTTCGTTCGAATCGAACGATCGAAGCCATTGGATTGAATGAAATCATTCGATCGAATGGCTTCGATCGTTCGATTCGAACGATTAAAATCCTTCGATCGTTCGAATCGAACGATTTTCGGATGTTCGAAGTTCGCGAACTGTTCGCATTTTTTGCCGGTGTTCGCGAACGGCGTTCGCGAACACATACTCGGCAGTTCGCTACATCCCTAGTTAGGAGGTATGGACTACTACCGACCATATATATTTGTCAATTTGAATAGAATAATCAGTGATAAAAATAACAATACTGTTCTGAAAATGACAACAATTAGTAATGTGGCTTCTCAATATCAATAAATTGTCTGGCGTAGCACGGAATGATAGTGGGGTTTCCTTCAAAATCTTTCTTTTTTTGAAGTATAGGGAGGCAAAATGACTTAATTCCTATATTTCCATCAGATCTGAGAAAAACATAAGGCCCCTAGTTGTGCTTTTTCAGTGTTATAATGGTTCAGCAGGTAAACACAATGGGCTATCAAAAGCACTATGTGACATGCTAATTGCTTCTATTTAAAGGAATAAGCATGGTGAGATTTAAAAAAACGTTCTTGAAATAACTGCCTCCAGTGTACACACAAATCAAAGAGTCAAATCAGGCTCGGCAGCTTGCAGCAGTAGAATAAACTATTAAAACAATGCACTTATTTTGCAGCCAGATTGTGGAGTATTTCATGCATAGCTGTTTTTGATTGCCTTCATTTTCTACCCACTCCATACAATCAAAGGTAAGGTACCTAAAATAGTTTAAAGCAGGTTACAGCTATATAAATGTCCTACAATTATGTTCTTTTAGTTTTCGAATTACTTTTTTTTGTCAGAATTATAGTACATTGTGTCACCAGTACAGTTAAAGAGCTATCAAGAGACATTCATATCACTCATATTATTTGATTGAGCCGTACAAAGCAAACACTGAATTAAGCAAATACAAAGAGAGATGAGAAGTGATGGGACATATTTTGTGGGATTAGTGGCTCCCTACTTTTTAAAAAACAGTTTTTCGTTCTTTTGGTGACGTCATATTGAAGATACATTGATCTTTTGATTACCCCCCTCCTGGGGGAATGGGGTCTTCCTTTAATAACAAAAAATAATATTGTGCCTACACTAGGGGGCACATTTACTAAGCTCAAGTGAAGGATTCGAAGTAAAAAAACTTTGAATTTCGAAGTTTTTTTTGGGTACTTCAATCATCGAATTGGCTACTTCGACCTTCGACTACGACTTTGATTCGTACGATTCGAACTAAAAAACGTTCGACTATTCGACCATTCGATAGTCGAAGTACTGTCTCTTTAAAAAAAAAACTTCGACCACCTACTTCGCCACTTAAAACCTACCGAGCACCAATGTTAGCCTATGGGGACCTTCCCCATAAGCTTTCTCACCAATTTCTGATCGAAGGAAAATCATTCGATCGATGGATTAAAATCCTTCAAATCGTTCGATCGAACAATTTTTCGTTCGATCGAAGTATTTGCGGTAAATCCTTCGACTTCGATATTCTTAGTCGAAGGATTTTACTTCGATGGTTGAATATCGAGGGTTAATTAATATTTGACCCTTAGTAAATGGGTCTCTAGGTGTAACCCAATCCCTTATGAATTAGTACGATGGTGGCAATAGATGATACATTATAATCTACTACACATAGAGGGAATAATGTCACTTTCTCCTAGTCTGTGCTTCTTCCAGTATTCTGTGGTTTTATTTAGACTAGTAATGCCTCACTTTTGGGTCAGCTGAGAATGACCAACCTACCGAATACAGGACGTGCATAGAAACTTCCCAGACATTTAGGGTTGCTGGCACTCAAAGAGCACTTTTGAGCAGAAAGCCTAATATTAGCAGTCTAAAACTACTGAAACCACAAAAAATAGAACATTAAAGTACATTACAAAAGTGCTTATAGGAGCCCATTTTTGGATTTAGCTTACCTTTAGAAGGGTGATTCAAATTCAAGTTAACTGTTCATATATTATAGAATGGCCAATTCTAAGCAATATTTTAAATTATTTGCCTTCTTCGTCGGACTCTTTCCAGCTTTCAAATGTGTGTCACTGACCCCATATAATAACAAATGCTCTGTAAGGCATTATATTAAGGGGGTTATTTACTAAACCTCAAAATTTATCTGGTCGAGATTTTTGGGACAAAAACTCGAATTTTTTTCCTTCAAGATTTATTATACTGAAAAAAGCCTGAATCCGAAAATCTGCCATCTCAGACCTGTCGAGGTCCTGTATAAGTCAATGGGAGAGGCACCTATCTCAATTTGAAGTTATCGTGGTCTGTACTGGGTTTAGCCCAAAACTCCAATAAATTTGGGGTTTTCAGACATAAATCCCCAAAAAATCGAGTGATTCTGGAAAAAAATCAGAAAAAAATTACAATTCAGGTTTTCCCTCGATCTTATTGTTTTTTTCTCTCGATCTGATTTATTTGAGTTATAATATTTATATCGCTCTCTACATCATACTAAAATGTTATTGAAATGTGAACAACAACTTTAAGAAAGGATCAGCAGCCTTCCTTCAGCATCTCCTCATTGTTTTACTCACTTTCTTTGCTCCTCTCAGTAGTGTTTTTATTCTTGTATTACTCCATAATCCATAATGTAGGCTATGTACAGCAGGGTCAGACTTTATCTAGCCTAGGAAAACAAAGCACACAGACTCTTATTCATAAGTTCACTGGAATCATAATTTATTACTATTATTGCTAGGGCCATTATGATAAATTGAAATATATTTTTGCAAGTAGAAATACATTGAAAATGCAAGAGATGATCAGCCTAAAGCAAATGTGGGTTTATCACAATCAGTGTGTTTGCATTACAGTATTTTATTCATGTGATAATCATCACAATCAGTGTGTTTGCATTATTTTATTCATGTGATAATCATCATAATCAGTGCTGAATGTTACTTAAGGCTGTTTGTATGCCGTTCTTGTGCTTTTACAGGTCACAATAACAATAAGCCAACCCTGCTGGTGTATGAGGAACAAAATATGTTATAGTTACACCAAGTCAATTAATGAGTTAAGGATTTGATATAGATTTACAAGTGACTATGATAAAATGCAGCACTGCTGTTTTGTAATAAAGATTTTATATTATTAACGTGTCTGCTCATGGGTCATGTTACCTAGAGGAAAACTATACATTGCAGATCTCTATAAAAATATGTTGCATAAAACAGCCTACATGTAAAACCCTGCTTCATAAATAAAAAAAATTCATTAAAATAGTAGTACACACCATTGGGTAATCCTAAATAGAGAATTGCTGCCCCCTGGGGCCATACAATTCACGGTGCACACAAACAAAACAAGGGCACACATAAAGTACGTTAGGTCACATGAGCCAATTACTGGACAAAGTTTCGCCTTTTGCTTCCACGTGTCTTATTGGTATAGTTAGAGCTGCAGTATTTCTGGTCAGGTGAGGCAGCACACAGAATATCATAAAATGGTGGCTCAAGGTAAAGATGTAAAAAAACACTTAGGGGTTATTTATTAAGCTCTGAATACCCGAAATCCGAAAAATTTGGATTTTTCGGACCTTAAAAAAAATCTGCATTTTTCGGGATTTAAGTCCAATGGTATGAAAATTCCAAATCCGAAAACCCGGCATCTCAAAGCTCTTTGGGTCCTGTATTAGTCAATGGGGTCCCAGTGTCTGCGCTGCTGTCAGTACTGATATCCAGGGCCAAGGCAACCCGGAAGCCCTCTTCGCCCCCTTGCGCGCAGGACTTCGAGTGTGCATGCGCACACGGCCGGAAGTGCGCATGCGTGCACGTCAGGAACTGCGTGTGGCATAAATTATAATGGATAAATAATCCTCCATGTTTGTTATGGGGTCCAAAGTAAGGTATTTTTGTTAATGAGGAGCAGGGACAGGTTGCTGGCCAATGGATTGCTGTAGCAATGCAAAACATACTTGTAAAGAAAGGACAAGGTTGGTTTTAATAGCATAAAAATCTCAACAATTACTGATCTACCTAGTCACTATGGAAAGACTCTAAAGACCCAAACCCAGCCAAAAGAAGGACATGCCTATGCTACACTTGAGTTCCTCATGGAGATTTTTCAATACACCTTATTGTTGCCCTTACAAAATTTGTCATTGGTTATTGTGTTAGTCAGTGTACTTTGTTTTACTCTAGGGTGATATGCTTTGCAAAGTTATAAAGCCAACATGAAACAGATGCTCTTCATTATAAGACCTATTGCCAACATTTCTCTGTATTGTTGAGGTGAGGTTGATGTGAATGTCTCCCATTGAAGAAATTGAGTTAGGCAGAGAGAATGGCTAAATAATAAGCAGCAGGGAGGAAAAGCTGTTTTTCCTTTTATTTTTCTTTGTCTCCTTCTTTTCTTTCATGTACCAACCATTTTGTATTCACACTCAAACATCTACAGCTTTCTCTTTCTCTATTAAATGTAAGAAAGAACATAATGCATAATAGTTTTGAGCTTCTGCTTTATGGTTTTGAAATGGAAAATCAAAATGATCTACTGCTAACCATTGATGCTATGATAGCATCAATGGTTAGCAGTAGATCATTTTGATTTTCCAATTCCAGCATTTCATTTAAACCACCACTGAGGTCCCTTGGCCAGATGAAACCATTCTAGGTATTTCTATGTTCCCCCCACCTCACCCTACCCATGGGTTTAGTTAATACGACCATAATATGAAAAAGCTAAGCCCAAAATGACATTATATAGTTTAGCATTTTATTTTTTTAAATTTAGTTTGTCTTGAGCATAGGAATATAAAAACAAGTCTATGTACCACCCAATAAAAAGGTATGGTCTCCTTCTAAAGAAAGCAGTTTTAAAGAAAAAACACATATTCAGGTAATTCTGAAATTGGGCTGGGAAAATGCTCGGTGATAAAGAATAATGGTAATTATAGCCAAAATGCAAAATTAAAGATTGAATGCTCTATTGATGGCGGCACTTACTGAAATCATGCCCATTCATATCATTATGTTTTCTGATGCAAATTCTTTAATAAAGGTTTATATTAACAATGTTATCACAATTTGCATAATTAAAAAGCTGATTGTAGAGTCCCTAGGCTTGATAAGTTGACTGCAATATAAAAAGAGGGCAAACTAATTAATTCAATTTGATTTGAAGTTAATAAATCCTCCATTGTATAATAAAAGGGGGAAATAGCATGGGCTTTATTTATTGTGACTGCTTTTTAATGTGCCAACTTATTTGTTCATTTTGTAAATTATGGTCATTTCATGTATTTATTTAGAACTATAATTGAATATGAAATCATTTCATGAATACAATGAAGTTGTTCTGTATATATTTGTGCAACATTTCAAGTAGACATGTTTTACAGAATCAAGTGCCTGGCTGGCAACATTTGGAAGCAGCTCCCGTTCTCTGACTCGAGGTGGATGTATTGGGTGTTCAGAGATCTATTATCCAGATTGCTTAGATTTAGGGGGTTCATAAAGAGATTTACTGCAATCCCACCCATTTCCATACAGTCCATTTTAAACAAAGAAATCAAAATGTTAAAAATTGCTTTTTTTGTGAGGCAAAATTATCCAATTGGGTTTATTAAAAGTTTAATGTATATAAGGTTTAATATTTTTTAGCAGACTTATGGTGATCTAAATTACAGAAAGGTTCCGTATCAAGAAAACTCCATGTCCCAACCATTCCAGATAGTAGGTCCTGTACCTGTATTAATAATTTGCAGTGATTACTTTTCTAGTGCACATTGCTTCTGTTACTGCCTAATACTACATTTATACTATTGTATGACTGTAGTGGGTATCTGAATCAGGCAACTAGGCGTGCTCTTTCCCCTGTACTACATGTGCTTTGCTGCTATCTATGGAAAGCACTTTTTGTGATCCAGATTGGTAGTGCATGCCCAGTGACAAAATTAGAAGAAGGGACACTGTCATAGGAAAAAAATGTTTTTTTCAAAATGCATCAGTTAATAGTGCTGCTCCAGCAGAATTCTGCACTGAAATCCATTTCTCAAAAGAGCAAACTGGTTTTTTTCATATTTAATTTTGAAATCTGACATGGGGCTAGACATATTGTCAGTTTCCCAGCTGCCCCAGTCATGTGACTTGTGCTCTGATAAACTTCAGTCATTCTTTACTGCTGTACTGCAGCTCCATAACACAAGATAACAGCTCCCTGGTAGATAGGAGAACAGCACTCAATAGTAAAATCCAGGTCCCATTGCAACACATTCAGTTTCATTGAGTAGGAGAAAGCAGTTCCATCCTAAAGTGCTGGCTCTTTCTGAAAGCACATGACCAAGTAAAATGACTTGAGATGGCTGCCTACACTCCAATATTACAACTAAAAAAAATACACTTGCTGGTTCAGGAATTCAATTTAATATTGTAGAGTGAATTATTTGCAGTGTAAATAGTGTAATTTAGAAATAAAAACGACATCATAAAAATCATGACAGAATCCCTTTAATGGTTCTCATCAGTTGCGGACCAAGCAGCTGAGTAGTATAATTCTGTAACACTACTCATGTCCATCACAATTATGTGGGAGCTGGTCCTGAGGGGAAAAATAAAGGTAAACATACATTTTTGCATTAGACAGTGCCCAAGCATTGCATGGTTTGTTTCTTCTGTAGTTCAAGTGAGGTCTCTTGAGTTTCAGTGCCTACCCTTCATTTCCATTTCCAACTTAAAAAAAATTAATGAAACCCAAAACATTGTTGCGATCATGCCAGATTAGAATAAAGGTGGTTTTATATAATTTGATGGGAGTACTGCAATAATCTATATGTGATTGTGGAGAGCACAATATATTGCATGCACCCAAAGATACATTTTCATCCATTGAACCAGTGCCAGAATTATTTTATTATTTTCATTTTCAGAAATGTCTTGGTCATACTTGCACTCCATATTTAGAATATTTAGTTAAATCGTACATCACACATCCCACCGAGCAGTGAACACTTCAAGCTAAAACAGGATTTCTACTGTATGCGTATTACCATTAAATGAGTATCATTAATCTCAACTGTAGTCAATGGGACATTTTTTTTCTTTACAATTAACTGAAAATGTATGAGCCAATAAGGCAGATGCTAAATTCTAGCTTCATTACATGGCTATTTACCTTCAAAAAATAATTTAAATGATTTAAAACAGAGCCTTTCAGAACAAGGGTATTTAATACGATTTAAAATTAATCATCATCGCCTACTTCATTTCACAACATAAGGACATATACAACTATATTTTCCATTTTTTGAACTTAAATTAAATATCATGATGTTAGTACTGACACAGAAGAAATTATTAGTATTTTAGAGTATTTTGAGATGCATATGTTACCGTTCTCTCTAAGCCCACATATATCAGCAGCTTTAAACGATACACAAACTGCACCCTACTGGAATAAATATTGCTTTAAAATGCTTTATTTTTAGATTTCATCTCATACAATTCCAGTTGAAGTGCTCACAATGCAGAATGGAGAAAATTGCTTTCATTCTATTCTGCTTCTTGTTCATTTCAGTAAATACCATGCCGTCTCACTTAAAAGGAGAACTGCAACTAAAGTTTGTGGTGATCTTTAAAGAAATTAGAATGAACTCTAGCACTTGTGTAAAGTCAGAAATATCTGTTATTTATGTAGCCACTGTGCTAGGTATTCTTGGTGCTGGCAGCTCAGTGGTTAATTTAACATGCAGAAGGCTTTTTCATTTTTTTTTTTTTTATACACCCCATACTGAGCTCTGGAGAGATGCAACAGCTTCCTCAAAGTCACTGCCGTCACATAAATTCTGTACACCAGGGACAGGTCCAATTGCACTTTTGGGAGTCAGGAAAGAATTCCCCCCACCCCTACGCAAAACAGAAAGGCTGCTATGAGGGTTTTTTTCACATTTCAATGAACCAACTCAAGATCTAAAAAAGTTGAGCTTGATGAGTTTTGTTCTTTTGTAACTTCATCTAATATGTATGTTTGTTACTACACTACTATGTACTCCATACCCTACCTTTTTGTATTGTAAACTGTTGATCATAAAAAGTGGTTAATACACCCAGGGGGCTGATTTATCAACGCTGGGCAAATTTGCCCATGGGCTGTTACCTATAGCAACCAATCAGTGACTAGCTTTTTTAAGCCAGCTGCAAGAAGAACAATGAATGCAGCAATCTGATTGGTTGCTATAGGTAACAGCCCATGGGCAAATTTGCCCAGTGTTGATAAATCAGCCCCCTTGAGTATAGATGTGCTTTGCCCCAGTATCTCTCAGAAATATGGTTTGCATTTGTGTTTTCCTTCCTTGTTCACGTTGGTTGTTGACCTTCAACAAGTGCCAAAAGACGACCAAGCAAGTCTCTTAAAGGCCAATTCATTAAAGGGGAACTAAAGTATAAAATAGAATAATGCTAGAAATGCTGCATTTTGTATATTAAACATAAACTTACTGCACCAGAAGCCTAATTAAACAAATGATTTATGTTTTCAAAGTTGGCCACAGGGGGTCATTGTCTTGTAACTTTGTTAAACATCTTTGCAAGACTAAGACTATGCACATGCTCAGTGTGTTCTGGGCTTCAGTTGGGAGGTTAAGCTTAGGGATCATCATAAATTATCAAAAAAGCACAAGTCAAATAATTTCTGCCATAGAAGTCAATACAACAAGACTGATTTATAAACAGAATATACAGACTGCACTGGGTCTGCGGATACAAATCTCTACACAGTCGCTGGCTGCTCTACAGGGAAACAAACAAAGCTGCTTGCGTTCTGGGAAGAAAAGTAAGGGGGCCTCCCCCTGCCATTTGATAGGATGATTGTTTCCAAGTATATTGGAGATAGATTTATTTTTCACTAAAGAAAGTCAAAATGGGATTTTATTTTTTTGCCTTTATATCCCCTTTAAGTGACATTCAAGTAGTTTAGCAAAAATTTTCAGAATTGCCTGACCACATTGCTCCATAGTACTGTGTCTTTCTAAGCAACATTGCATGCTGGACACTTGACACTAATTAAATGATGTATTAGGGATATACCCAGGCCATAGGTTGGTTCAGGGTTCAGCTAATTCCAAGTGTCCTTTACAAGATTCAGATTAAGTTGAGTCCTGAGTATTCAGCCAAACCAAATATGAAGTAATGTCATGTTACCTAAAAGTGCTGGAAAAATGTGCCCCTTTTTGGTTCAGAGATGATGCAGTTTTGTGCTTAAATGCGATGACAGTGGCGGAACTATCGGGGGAGCAGGGGGTGTGAGTGGGCCAGGGGCCGCACCCCCTCAGGGCCCCCTGGCAGCGCTGCACGCCACTAAATTCACCCTGGGAGCGTGCCGTATGGAGTGGGCGGGGCCCGGCTGCGCGTCACGCACCAGGGCCCCCCCTCTAGGAACGCTGCTGTGCGATGATGCTCATAAAAGTTCACTATCATCTAAATCTTGCAAAATGATGAATTCATAGAACCCTAGCAAATAGTGATGGGCGAATTTGCGCCGTTTCGCGGATTTCGCGCAAAATGGCGAAAAATTTGCGAAACTGCACCGCCATCTAGTTTTTGATGCCGGCGCCCGTTTTTGACGCTGGCACCCTTTTTTTTGACGCCCGTTTTGAAAAAAATTTTGACGGCGGGGAATTTTTTCTGGCAAATTTTCGCGGGCGTTTCGTGAATTTATTTGCTGGCGGCGAATCGTGCAAATTCGTCGCGAATTCGCGGCAAATATGAACATTTGGAGCAGATTACAGTGAAGCCCCAATGGGACACCAAGTGTCAGTAGAAAAGAACATTGCACAGTATAGCACCAAAACCCTACAACAATTCTGTCTGAATTAGTTTGGGAGCATAACATAGTAATCAAGCTATAATAAATATCACGAGTTCATGATCTGTAACCAGATTCTTTGTTTTATGGCAGAAGATTGTGGTCCCAAAACAGAAAATTTCTCAAAGTAAACTTACTGTACATATATTTTGAGAAAGGCGTTTAGAAACTCAGTACTCTTCTTCTAGCGATCTAAACAATTGTTGCTCAACCGCATTATGTTTATTTGTTACTGGACTATAAATCCCAGCATTAAAATATTATCAAGAGTTAAAGCATTAACATCCAGTGAAGATTCCACTTGGTCTGGCTCCATGTTATTTGATCCTGTAACTGGAGTTGGAGACATTAAACAATAGAATCCATATGCGAGATAACAGCAAGTTGATTTACAAGCTGGTAAGCAACATTTTCATTGGTGAATTACTTTGCATCTGTAATAAGATTTTTGGTCAGTTTTTTTAAAGAACTAATGGGTGCATAGGGACATTTTTATGAAGGGAGATGGATTTCTTTAAGTCTAAGTCTAGTTTTGCCAATATGTTGCATGTTTCTTCACAATAATATTAATCAGAAAACATGCAAGCCATGCAAGAGAAAATGAGAAAATGTATCAGTATATATTGATTCATTTTATTTATTTTTGTTTCATTATTTGAATGGAGTTCCCCTGTAAATAGGTGTTTTATGTTACTGCAGCTACCATTTGCTTTAATTATGGAAAAGCTGCATTTTTTTGGTACTTTGCTTTCTGTTTTGCCTGTAGAAAGCAGAGCTGAACTATCCAATAAAGATACTTGCAACATAAATCTAAACAGTTAATGCACCCACCAATCCATTACTTGGCAGTCATGCTATGCATCATGATTCATTTGTTCCTTTATCATCATGCGGGGAGAGTTCTCAATGTACAAATAAAGAAATAATAGTTGAACGTGGGCAGCGAATAAGAAACGTTTCAAACATTTCCTTTAGCCGACTGCAGACTCACAGTCACATGTCCAGTAAAATGTGTATTTTGTTTTCATCTGCTTGTAGATAAATTAAAAACATTTTCAGGACTATAGAGACAAATATTCTTATCCCATTGGCTGACATAAAAGCTTGAATGGTTATTACTCTCTTTACAATACTCCTAAGCAGCAAGAGGGTCAGAGGCAGAGCATAGAGCTCTTTCAAAGAACATGAATGGTTTAGCGTAATTAAAGGTTCAAAGAATGCTACATGTTTAGTAAACGATATAGCATTTACTGGTCATGTGTTTGAAAGCAAAGGTCTGATTGGTTGTTATGGGTTAATGGAACTGGGCAATTGTGTACCTTTTTTTATATTACTCCCATAAGACATTAATAGGGATAAGTAAGAAAAGGTACTACATCTGCGCAGGTGCAGTTACACATATCAGCCAATCAGCACACAACATCCGCTTGTTTAAAAGCAAATATCTAATTTGTTGCTCTGAGTTACTGCACTCGGGCAAATGTACAAGTTACATTGGAGTTTGCATCTCAACTTACATTGCATATATATCAGTAATCCAAGTATTCTTAATAGACTATATCAGTATTAACTAATCACCATGATTTTTTACTTACCATGCCACATTTTCCGCCAGAATTCCAGTGGCTGTGATCCAAACTGCATCTGCATCCGATATATCGTAATGAAATTGTGCAAGCAATTTTTTTGGGTGCTAGGTGCTACACCTATTGATGCTACCTGCTGTGGGAACCTTTTATTACTGCCATATTTAGGGTTCCAGTAGCTCCAGGGTTCCATAAGGTCAACAGGCATAATTTCTGCACAAAAAATGGAACAGACGCAATGGCTTAGTGCAACTATATGGAAGTGCAAAAAAATGTCTTTATTCAAGGGGTTATTTTTAAAAGTTAAAGTTTTCAATGGTAGTTTTCAGTAAAAATTTAATTTTTTGGTAAAAAAAAACCTTTTTATTTTTCAAGATTTATTATGCCACAAAGCTGGATAGCTTGAATTCAAAAATACTCCAGTTAAAGCCTGTAGCGGTCATGTAAAAGTCATGAGGTTTTTTGGCTGAAAACTCGATAAATTAGAGTATTACATTTCTTCACCCTCTTTACACTGATTCGATTCAAGTTTTTTCATAAATAAGACAACATTCGAGTTGTTAGTTTATTCGAGGCATAAAAAAGCCAAATAATTGGCATCAATAAGCACATTTGTGTTCTTTTTTTGCATGGCTGAACTTGTGGCTGCATTTCTAAATGACTCTTTTACGGACATGAACAAAGTTGATATTAAGCAGAAAGTGCAATTGCCCCCTAATCATGGTACGTTTTTAATCTTCTCCCCTGGTGATGGGAAAGTGACATTAGAAATCAGCAGAGAAGTTATAAATATGAATTTAAAACATTGGAAATGTCGGCAGCATTTAATTCCAGTAGCAGAAAATCCTACACTAGCAGCCACTGATAATGTTGTCTCCCTTAGCATCATCTAGTGACCAACATCTTGTTGCCGTTCATTTGTGGATTACTCATTCTGGATGTGCTTTTATCATTTTGCAGTGTATATGTTTTCATTCTGCATCTAGTGAAATCAATGTGGAGTCTGTAATTGCAAAAGTTTAATCATCTAGTACAGTCCCAGTTCAATATAATCTCTGGTCTAATCCTTTACTGAACACAACATCTAAGGGCTGCTTATCTGATATTCCATCTTGTAGGTTAAGCTTTATACCAATTAATTGAAGATAAAATGCCAATATTTAATACTACACACTGAAATGCAATACAGTTTCTAAACACATGACAAACCACTAACGTGTGTAACTGTACAAGTATGTATAGGATTAGTTATCTGGAAGATACAGTAAATACATATAACAGTATTTTCATAGTGTCTTTGTATACACTACCTTGTACTAAATAGCATACAGGGACATTACTACAGAGGAAGCAGATCCTGCCAGGGGGGCAGAAGTGTAGGGGGCCTAATTAATGAGCAATTTTAATATATCTTGGTAGATATGTATCAGTATTTTGGGCCTTAAATTGAATTTGCTATGGGGCCCAGTAACATCTAGTTACGCTACGGATAGTATAAAGAACATAAATGCATACTGGTGGAAAACCCCCTTTTCAGTGGTTCCATGAATGGTTCCATGAATGGGACATGTGCTGAACATACTTTTGCCTATTAGTCTACTTGAGGGATATGAGTTTTGTAGTTTCTTGCACTAATCAGGGCAAAAATTCAAAGGTATATACAAACCTGCCCCCCCCCCCTTAAGATGCAATCTTTGTTAGGCTTTGAGATAAGGAGCAGCTCATTTTGCAGAGGATTGGCAGTCACAGAAATACTTAAAGCTGAACGTTTCTTTGCATTGTAGTTTGTAGTTTCCTGTGGCTGCACTCCACTAAGTGTACTGACTACATGCCTCACGCCGGTGTGGGGATAATGTTCTCTTCCAAAGTGGTGCTGAACAAAGTGAGAATCTTGCCTCAGAAACCAGAAATTGTCTCTTCTAGTGCAGAGGGTGCAATTGCAAGAAACTGGCTACAGGATCGGGATCGGGTTCAGAGGGTGGTTGTTAATGGCACATTCTCTACTTGGAATAAGGTTCTTAGTGGGGTCCCTCAGGGCTCAGTATTGGGTCCACTTTTTCATTAATGAGGGGAGGGTATTGTAAGTAATGTATCAGTGTTTGCAGATGAAACAAAACCCAATTAATTCCATCCAGGATGTGGCATCTTTGCTGCAGGAGCTTGACAAACTGGCAATCTGGGTGGCTAAGTGGCAGATGAGATTCAATGTTGATAAATGTAAAGTCATGCACCAGAAATGTAAAAATATCCAATCCACTTATACCCTTAATGGGACTGAACTAGGCAAATCCATAATGAAAAAGGACCTTGGAGTCCCTCTGAGGAGTGGAGAGGCTTTTAAATGGGGTTTTAAGCAGTTAGGCAGGTTATACATAGACTTAAAAAGTTGAACTTGATGGACATGTGTCTTTTTTTCAACCTAACTTACTGTGATGCATCCCCCTCAACCTGCTCCAAGTTAAAGGGGTACAGGGCCGATCCTGCCATGAGACAAGGTGAGAACTTTACCTCAGGCAACATGGTGCGGGCAGTTTCCAGGGGCAGCAAAAAGACGCCTCTGGTAACTTTGAGAGCTGAATTTCCATATTATAATACAGAAATTCGGCTCTGCTTGTGCAGAGAGTGTAATGGCGATTAGTGCACTAGTGATGCAGCCCCTCCTGGTCCCGCTCCAACGCTAAACGTTGAAGTGCGGAGCGGGGGGGGTTGGCGTCAGTGGGGCTGCTGCTGTCTAAGGCATGAAACGCAGCTGAAGGGATGGCATCAGTAAGGATGTCTCAGGCAGCCTGGGCCCATGAAATCTGCTGTAAATGTGTGAAATGTGTGTTTCCAAAGAAGAATAAATTGGTTCCCCTCTTGCGCCTCTTCAGGCCTTCTTCTCTGCAACTGTACATACTCCTTTTAGGACATCACAGAGAACTACTTTTTCAGAACAAGGTACAGCAAAGAGAAGTGCTTATTATAGTTCAACCCTGTCATGTACTGTATGTGGCCAAATCTGCCCATGTAGCAGCTGCCTGAGTGTATGCAGCTTTAATGAATAAAGCTGCATAACAAAAACATTGAACCTTTTACTGACATTATTGCTAAAAGGATAATGATAGGATTTTGACAATGCTGCAGTGCTATCTCAAGGAACAGTTCCTAGGGGTGGCATTATTTTTTGATAGCAGTTCTAAACACTAACTGGAGTGCATTAAGTACTATGGCTGCTGTCATAGACATTGAGCAGCAACCTGATATTTTTACTGATGCATTAAATTGTGTTTTATGCTTCAATAGTATCTGGCTTTAGTAAAACAAAGCTATGCCTTTTATGTAGTGCTTCACATATGAATTCATCTTGTGCCACCTTGTGGCAGGTTCTGTAATCAGCAGGAATGTCTTGAACAGCACCCAAATGTAACATAATGCTGTTTGAGAAGGAACTGACAGATCATTGGTCAGATAGTCTACAATCATGGTAAGGCACATTTACCAACACTTCAAATAGACTACTATTTGGTCAGTAATCATATGCAATTTCCTATAAGTGTAGGAAGGTAAATACAGCTAAGAGATGGTCTTGTTTTAGAGTATGGATGGGGAGTTGTTTTCCTATCTAGGTCAAAGTATTCCCCTGATAGTTCAGTCACTTGTCAGGGGTGTTAGGGTTCCCTAGTCTGTAAAAAGGGAATTCACTATGTGCTTGCTGGAGGGTAGGGTTGGTGCCAGACAAGACTGAAGAACTCACTCTAGGAGTGAAGGGCAGGGTGATGGTAGCTAGTAGAGCAGCCGAATGCTCCAGCAAGGAGGCCAGAAGGGTTGGTACCCTGGTGTCACCTGCCAGTATACAGTAGGAATTTAAGAGTTAGGTGCAGTAATAAGAAATTCCTGGATTAAGGCATCACTGTGAGAATCTGCTAACGCTAGGACTAGTTCACCTATAAGTAAGTACTACCTCTAGGTGTCTGCACTGCTATGCCTGGGCAACATGATTAAGTGAATTACATTTTCTGAATCAGCAAAGTACCAAAGAGACTGTGTGACATATAGCAAAGAGCTATAATTTTGTGGCAAGAACCAATGGAGACCAAGTTATTGTGAAATCAAGTTCCACGTGTGAATACAGATTCGTTAACCCTTCCTCCACAAGTATAGCTAGGGCCTGTCTGAGTCCCATGTAACGCATCCTCTACAAGGAGTTGCAACTAGCCCAATTTGGGTAAGAACAAGGAAGGTACTAGGTACCAGTAAGCATACCTGTTAAATATGATAGATGGCTGAATGAATATATATCAACATGACTGATCATTATCTGCTCACATCACAAAATCAAATTCAGTATTAGGACTTTCTTTTAAATGTAAACACTTGGCAAAAAAAAGAAGCAACAGGGGTCTCTGCTTGTACATGGGGAGTGCAACATATGCCCTCTGGTGGTCATTTTGCATGTGAAATGTTAGAAACTGCTTGACTACAAAACAATAACTTGAAATCAGAATGTGTATGACACGTGCATACCTCCCTACGGTCCCATTTTTTGCAGGACAGTCCAAGGGGGAAATTTACTAAAGGGCGAAGTGGCTAACGAGTGACGTCACTTTGCCACTTCGCCGATTTACTAACGGGCGCTGGCATAAATTCACTAGTGAAGTAGACATATTCTAGCACTCAGTAACGTAACTAGAGGGGGGCGGGCCCTGGTGCATGACGCGCAGCCGGGCCCCCCTGCAATTTTCAGCCTGCATTTTAGTGGCGTGCGTGCTGCCGGGGGGCCCTGAGGAGGTGCGGGCCCTGACCCGCTCGCACCCCCTGCTCCCCCGGTAGTTCCGCCACTGCTAGCGCTACTTCGAACCCTAACACCAGACGAAGTTGCCCTCTGGCGATGGGACGTATCACGCTAATTCACTAACTTGCGGATTTTACTGAACGTTACCTCTTGTGCCAGACTTCGCCAGCTCAGCCCAGGCGAAGTGCAATAGAGTAGATAGGAGGATCTTCAAAAATAGTTACATTTTTTTCCCAAAGTCCCAAAAAACACTGGTGTCTTTTACATTTTTCAGGGTGATAGGCTGAAAAAGATCATTTTTTGGGGGTACCCTCCTTCCCCCCTACATTTCCTAACATATGGCACCTAAACTATACAGTGGGCACATGTGTAAGGCAATATAAGACCTCTATTTTATTTAATGAATGTTTCCCAGGCTTGTGTAGTGTAATGTAGTTTATGCTGCATATACGTCCATTGTACTTTAACTTGGCGCCGTATGCAAATGGGGCATCGCTAGCGTAACTTTGCTTTGCTTGACGAATTAACACTAGCGCAACTTCGCTGCCTTGCATCTCCCTGGGCGCATCTTCGGATTTTAGTGAATTTAAGTAGCCCTGGCAAAACTACGCCTGGCGAAGTGTGGAGAAGTGCGGCGAATCCGTCGTTATCATATTTTTGGAGCTTAGTGAATTTGCCCCCAAATTTGGACAGATCAGCCCACAGTCCTGGATTCTTATTAAAATATCCCGCATTTCTCTTTCATCTTCTGCACAGAAAAAAGGCCAGAAAAAGATACAATGCTTCTGAAACTTTTGGCTTATGGCAGAGAGTTCAGAATACTCAGCACCTGCACTTAGATACATTTGTAATTAATATGATAAGTAGTCCTTTTGGAGGAACTATGACTGCAAGAAGTGTGTTCAAACTTTATACAACCTGCCAAATTTTGTAATAGGTATTCCTCAAAAACCATCACTAACAACACACAGCTTCTAAAATTGTCTACTACGGATTCAAGAATTAAAAACCTCTTTGTTTGTTTCTCACATGTGCTGCATCCTGTGGATTCATCTGCATCTGCCATGAAGAGGAGATGGATGAAGATGGCAAAAGTCGCTCATTCCCACCGATTTCCCTAAACCACAGAGAATACAGCTGTACACCATCCTCCCCAAAAGTTCACCATTAGGTGACTAATAAATGCAAGTTACAACGTAAATGAGTGTTTCCTTTTTACGACACAGTTCCAAAATTTGATTCGATACAATTTTGCTCTTAATTTTTTTCTGCACTTGACCGTTAACCATTGAGACCTTAGCCAAGGGCCAAAAAGACAGTATAAACCTTATAAATAGTGATTAGCTTATAGGAAAATAAAAGCAAATGAAATGAGGAGTTTAAGAAATTGGATGAAAACTTGCAAACATTTATGAAGAAACTCTAGGAAAAAAATGAAACTTTATAATACTCCAATTAGCTATAAGGAATCATGGTTAGATGCAATAATGCTGGTATTGCCAACTACTAATATGCATTACCATAATCCTGGTTAACTGTAGCAACACCCCATGCCTTATAAACTGCATAAACTTTATCTGAAAATAGATAAATGGAATAGATATGATGTAGTAGCAGCTGCTCCCTTTCCTCCAATATTGTACTAAACTGTATAAATCACTGAGTGACCCTAAATGTGAAAGCCTATAGTGACAAACACAAAACACAGTTACTGAGTTGCCTCAATGCCTGTAACGCTATAGACAGTACACCAGGGGTGCCCAAAAGGTGGATCGGGATCTACCAGTAGAACTTTAGCTGGTGATCAGTAGATCTCAAGACACTGTCAACAAACAGCTTGTCTATATCACCCTCATATTTCATGATTTCAATTCAGATATTTATTATGTTAAGGTTACATAAGAATTAGTTGTTTGTTAAATATAACAATATACATTTTCTCATAAATCAATATATGCAAGTCGGACAGTGCTAACATTGATTTTATGGATGTAGATCAAAATGGGACAACATCACTAAAAGTACGCCTCACATTAGTAAAGTATGGGCACTCCTGCAGTATACAGTCATTGAGTGGACTGGATTATAACAAAGGGCATGTAGTGTTATACGCAGTATGGTATTATGGAGTGGCCCTAAATGTAAAAGAGCCTGAAGAGCTCCCACAGTGTGTAACTACTGAGTGGCCCTGATTGTGAGAGCATGTAAGGCTATACCCAGTATATAATCACTGAGTGACCCTATTGCAAAGGGCTGGCACTGTTGCAAACAGTACGATATTAGAGAGTTGACCTAAATGCATCAGGCACGTAGTTCTGTACACCTTATACAATTACTGGATAGCCCTGATTGTAAAGGCATAGTGTGGTGCTCTAAACCAGGGCAGCCATCAGGGGGGAGAGTTGTAGAGGGCCCAGAGGGTAAGGGGGCCCGGCCATGCCACACTTACTTGATTAGCTGGGCCCCCCATCTTTCTGAGAGCTGCTGACTTCGGGAAGGCATGGACGTTTAAGGGGCCCTGGCCACCAATTTTCTTATAATGGGGGGGGGCTGGCCACCAATTTTGGCCACCATTTTTTTTTCTCATGTGGGGTCCTAGCCACCAATATTTTTTAATGGGGGGCCCTGGCCACAAATGTTTTTTATGGGGGGCCTTGACCACCAATATCTTGCAATGGGTTTGCCATGCTATACACAGTGTGATATTATTGTGTACACATTATACAATCACTGGTTGGGCCTGATTGTTAGGACATGTCGTGCTATACACAGTATTTTTTACTGGGTGACCCTAATTGTAAGGTCCTGTGTATTATATACAGTATGATATTATTAAGTAGCTCTATAAAGATTGTACAATAACTGAATGGGCCTGGCTGTAAAGGGTTTGCCATGCTATACCCATTATGAAATTATTCAGTTAGCCTGCAACATTATACAATCATTGATTGGGCTGTATTATAAGGACATGTAGTGCTACACACAGTATACTTTCACTGAATGACCCTAATTGCAAGGTCTTGTGATATACAAAGCAAGATATTACTGAGTAGTTCCTAATAACCAGTCTGGTGTTACTATTATGGAATAACTAGTAGGTATAACTTGTAAGGTATCACTAGCATTAAGATACTACGTTTATGAAATCAGTATGATGTGTAACAATCCAGAAGGCAGCCCAGATTGTGACTGGCAACTGAAAAACCTGAGTATATTTAATCTTTCCTGCTATTTCAAGAACAACAATCCACATATTCTATCCCAACAATGAATATGCTTTAAAACCATACCTGGGATATAATTATTTCCTCTAAATCCATTGCTTAACCTCTGGGTGAAAGTGAAAAAGCGTCAGGACCAGAGACCTGTAACAAGATCTCCCCTCTCAGGGTGTGGCCAGCCTTGCAGGTAAGAGGTTAATTAGCTCAGCTGTGGCTTAATGGGAATCTGCATGATCCTGATCAAACCAGATATGGATAAAATTCCTTAGCCAATCTGAATCTGGAATACAGATCTGCAATCTGAACTGCCCCATGGGTATACTGTGGATACCTAGCTATTCACTAGCAGACTTACAGAGGCTTTCATCACCTACAACAAGGGAAATGCTCACAGTTAGCATGGAAGATAAACGGCTCTCTTACCAGACACCTCTGAGGATAACAACACTGAGGTTAGTGTGGAACAGGCTCTTCAGGTAATTGAGTAATTATTGCCTCCAGCTGAGTAGTGACCAGAGCCCGGCCAATCCGGCCAGGCGCCCTAGGCAACCTGGCTGGCCACGGCGCCAGCTGAATGTGCACTCGAGCATGCATGCGTGAAACTGAGTTGAGCACGCATGTGCCAAATGACGTGTGCGCATGCGTAGAAGAGCATTTACGCATAAACTAGCTGCAGCAGTCCGGGAGACACGGGACCGGACATGGGGTAGGCGACAGAGCAGGTATGTGCCTGGCACCCCCTCAGCTGTGCCCCCTATGCACGTGCCTACCCTGCCTCCCCCTATTTCCGGCCCTGGTAGTAACTGGCAATCACTGGACTTGCACAAGCCAGAAGGTTTTTTTTTATTTAAAACATGTATACATACACATATACACAAATATATAGTGTGGTATGTATATATAATGCAGTAGAAGAGTCTATAGAACCCATCTCAAAAATACAAAAAATCTTAAGATAAAATTAGACCAATGCGCCGCAGCCAGTATTCCTATAGATTCCTATGTAATGAAGCTGGCGCCTTTTAGTAGGCAGATTGGAAGGACATACCTGAGGGGGAATGTGGAACAGCCGCCTTCTCTGCGAGGGCTAGGGTAAAGATACACAGAACACCAGTGGCAGCCACAAAATGCCAAATTCCCTACCATAAACAATAGTGGTAGCCCGGCAAGCCAATATCACCACTTTCCATTACATAGCTGCGACCAGCAGCCGACACCAGTAGCCCATCACGCAAGCAGCAAGCAGATCCATTATCTGGTACAGTATCTTGCCTGTACCACTCAGTAGCCCCTTGTCCGGAAAACCTTAAAGTGATACTGACACTTGAAATTTTATTTTCAAAATATTAATCTACATTAAAAGTTACCTATAGGTCATGTTGATGTGTTTTTCTCTGATAGTTCTGCTTTTGCAGTTCCTAAGCCTGACTGTTTTCTCAACCTGACTGACCCTTCTTAACCTGTCAGTTAGAGTTTCTAATGCTAACAGACTACTACTGCACAAATATGGCAGCCCCCTCATAGAGGAACATGGGGGTAAAAAAGGTAATGTAAAAGCATCAGGCAAATACTTTTATGGCAAAATTATAAATAGCATTCAAAGATAATGTTATGATAGATACTAAAAAAGGTTATCTACTGATGTCAGTATCTCTTTAAAACCTGACTCCCCCTAATGGCCGACTTCTCATCGAGGCCCTAAGATTGGTTCAACAGAAAACAAGATAATTACTGCCTGAGGTCCAAGGCAGAAGACACCTGTGTAGGGGAGTGGGGAAGCTTTGAAGTTTTTGGGAGGGAATCAAGGAGAGGAGCATACCCATGCGTAGCTGATATGGCGATGGCCAGGGTAAATGTGCCCCCAGCTATGCCAATTTGTACTTTGGAGAATGGGAACAATATGTTTTTACAGCAGAGGAGTTCCACATGTACCTATACCATATACTAAGATGGCATAGGTACATAAACAATATTATGATTATATGGCAGGGTTCTGAGCTGTTATTGAAATAATTTGTTTCTACACTTGATACTAACTGATTTACCTTGTCCTTTACCATGAATTAGGAATTTTTAGACATTCACATTATTAGGGATGACCGTGGTTATATTTCTACCATGTTATTTCACAAAAAAACTGCTAGCAACAGTCTTCTCCTTTCTTAATCCATGCACCCTCCTAAATGCATTGCAGGCATTCCAAAGGGGCAATATTTGAGATTGAGACAAAATTGTTCCCTGGATGAGGACTTGAAAAGGGAAGTGTGTGACCTCTACTTGACATTTACAGCACAAGGCTACAGAGCTAGAACCCATTATAAAGCATACCAGTGGGCCCTGTCACAGATCAGGGACTAAGTACTACAAGCTCTGAGCAGGAACATTACTCGTTCACATTAAGCAGATAATAAAGACGCAAACAGAATAAGTATGACCTTTAACACTTAAGACCACACAATATGATCCATAAAAAGCAAACACTGGGATATCTTGTCTAAGGATCCTTTGGTTGGCCGCATGGTTAATTCTTATCCCTTATTCACTTATAGGAAAAACACCAGTATTGGGAACATGCTCACTGAAAGTCACTTTAGGAGGAGATCTGAAGGTAAGTGTTGTAAAAATCCAGGAAGTTATAGATGTGGCAATTGTGAGCAATGCACTTTCATTAAAAAATCCAATAAAAGTGCTGGAGGTGCTGGAGGGAAAATATGATGTGATTGGTGTAGCCGAAACATGGCTGATTGATTCACATGACAGGGCAGTTAATATCAGTGGCTATACTTTCTTTCGGAGGGACAGAGGCAATAGAAAAGGAGGAGGGGTATGTCTGTTTGTTAGGCAGGATTTAAAAGCTCATATAAAGGAGGAGGTTATTTTAGAAAATGAGGGTGCAGAAGTCTTGTAAAGAGTCCAGCAAATTAATTGTAGGAGTTTGCTATAGACCCCGTAATGTGAAGAGAAGGATGCTAAGCGCCTGATCCAAATAGAAAAGGCTGCTAATTTGGGTAAAGTAATGATAATGGGGGATTTTCATTAACCAGATATTGACTGGAGCAACAGCACTGCCAGGACAGTTAATGGGAACAAGTTTGTAAACTTGTTACATGACAATTTTATGGCACAAGTTGTTGAGGAGCCTACCAGAACAAATGCTATTCTGGATCTAGTGATCTCTAATGACCCAGAACATACGTAAATGTGCAAGTCATTGAACCCTTGAGAAATAGTGACCATAATGTTATATCATTTAATATCTGCTGCAAAAAAGAAATATATACTGTGGGGCATTAAGTTTTCAGCTAAAACACAGAACAGAAATGTTTGTCATTTAAAATGATATTAAATCATTACTCTTCTCAATTTATTCCCTTAAGGAGTAAATGTAGAAGCTCTAAGAATCACCCTATGTGGCTTAATATAGAAGGAAAGAAGTTAATAGGAAAGAAGAGAAAGGCATTTAAAAACAACAAGTCTGTTTGGACAGAAGCTGCATTTAATGAATATAAAAACTATAATAAATGTTGTAAATCAGCAATCCAGAAGGCAAAGAAAGGAAAAGAAGAGTGCATTGTGGCGGAGGCTAAGACTAACCCCAAAAAGTTTTTTAAATATATTAATAGTAAAAAGAAGCAGGTTGAGAGTGTTGCTCCATTACATAATGGTACTAGTATGGTTGTAACAGATACAGAAAAGGCAAATGTGCTAAATCAGTTCTTTTCTTCATTGTATACAATAGAGGAGTCTGATTTCCCAGGCTCACTTCATAGCTGCACTGATGGCTCAGTTCAATCTAGTCAGTGGCTGACTCAGGATATGATCCATAAAGCTTTAATAAAAAATAATGTAAACAAGGCTCCAGGGCCTGATGGCATACACCCCCAGGTTCTAAGAGAGCTTAGTTCAGTTTTAGACCAGCCCCTATTTCTGATTTTCTCAGATTCACTTTCATCTGGTATGTTACCTATGGATTGGAGAAAAGCTGATGTCATTCCATTATTTTAAAAGGGATTATGATCTCAGCCTGGCAATTATAGGCCTGTAAATTTGGCATCTGTGGTGGGCAAATTATTTGAAGGCTTGTTAAGGGATCACATTCAAAATTTTGTGAAGTCGTTTGCACGTGGTTAGGAAACTGGCTACAGGATCGGGTACAGAGGGTGGTTGTTAATGGGACATTCTCTACTTGGAGTAAGGTTCTTTGTGGGGTCCCTCAGGGCTCGGTATTGGGTCCACTTGAACTTGTTTATTAATGACTTAGGGGAGGGTATTGTAAGTAATGTATCAGTGTTTGCAGATGGCACCAAACTATCCAGCCCATTTAATTCCATCCAGGATGTGGCATCCTTGCAACACGATCTTGACAAACTGGCAATCTGAGCAGCTAAGTGGCAAATAAGATTCAATGTTGATAAATGTAAAGTCATGCACCTGGGATGTAAAAATATCCAAGCCACTTATACCCTTAATGGTACTGCACTAGGCAAATCCATTATGGAAAAGGATCTTGGAGTCCTTGTAGATGATAAACTTGGCTGTAGCAAGCAATGCCAGTCAGCAGCATCAAGGGCAAATAAGGTCTTGAGCTGTATTAAAAGGGGCATAGATTCATGACAGGAAGTGGTCATTCTTCCACTGTATAGAGCATTGGTAAAGCCCCATCTAGAATATGCCGTACCGTTTTGGTCTCCATCTCTCAAACAGGACATTACTGAATTAGAGAGGGTACAGAGAAGGGCAACTAAGCTGGTAAAAGGTATGGAAAATCTTAGCTATGAGGAAAGACTGGCCAAATTGGGAATGTTTAAGCTAGACAAGAGGCATTTAAGGGATGATATGATAACTATGTATAAATATATAAGGGGATCATATAATAATCTCTCTAATGCTTTATTTACCAGTAGCACAAGGTCACCCATTCCGATTAGAAGAAAAGTGTTTCCGCCTAAATATTCGGAAGGGGTTTTTTACAGAGAGCTGTGAAGATGTGGAATTCTCTCCCTGAATCAGTTGTACTGACTGATAAATTAGATAGCTTTAAGAAGGGGTTGGATGGCTTTTTAGCAAGTGAGGGAATACAGGGTTATGGGAGATAGCTCATAGTACAAGTTGATCCAGGGACTACTCCCTGGACTACTCCATTTTGGAGTCAGGAAGGAATTTTTCCCCCTCTGAGGCAAATTGGCTTCAGATGGGGTTTTTGCCTTCCTCTGGATCAACTGGCAGGTTGATGGACTTGATGGACTAGTGTCTTTTTTCTACCTAACTTACTATGTAACTATGCTACTTTTGGGCCTGACAAATTAAGGTTCAATATGAATCATTATACACGCTGTACAACCACTAATG
Organism: Xenopus laevis; assembly: GCF_017654675.1. Lineage (NCBI taxonomy): Eukaryota > Metazoa > Chordata > Amphibia > Anura > Pipidae > Xenopus > Xenopus laevis. The sequence continues at coordinate 102,397,003 of NC_054373.1, forward strand.
GGCCGAATCTGAATCCTGCTGAAAAAGGCCGAATCCTGGCCGAGTCCCGAACCGAATCCTGGATTCGGTGCATCCCTAATTTAAAGAGAATACAGACAGTTCCTAACATCATTGCGCCCATGCCGAGCCCAGAGCACACTGACACCAAAAGCTCACACTCATTGCCTGTTTGTAGTTCCACTTTGCGTAAATTCTTCTTTGGATCTTAATACTTAAAACTCTCTATCTGAACTTTAACATAGAATCTGTTTTACCCCATGGAACCTTTTTATTAGACTTTTGTCAAACTTGCCAGCCCTGCCTGTTCCATTTACCCACTTTCCTGCTTTGTCTTACCTGCCTATGGCTAAAATGTGTAAACCAGTTTTCCAGTAACTATTAGGGTTGGACTGGCTGGAAAAAATTATGCTTGATGCCAATGTTATTAATAGGGAATATGCATAAAATTATAGGAATGCTGGCATTTTTTTCTAGAACAATTGGCAGCCCTAGTACCTATACTTTTCATGCCCCAGATCCTGCTTAAACCTCAGTCCACACTTTCAATCTTTGGGCCAATTTCCTTACAAGTAACATAGTAAAGGCATATATTAAGCAAATTAGCAAGCCCGCTGCTCCACAACCAGTCCTTGCACATGCTCTGTTAACAGCGGATTTCTTGAGCACAGGTCACATAGGGGCCTATTTATTATCCTGCGTAAAGCTAAATTAGCCGAAAAACTGTGTAAAAAGCTGTGTAAAATAAATGGCGAGTTTATCAAGCTGTGATATCTTTTACGCCACGGGAACTCCAGATTTACTTATAATTGCCTGCAAAATTAGGTTTTTTTTATTCATCCTATATGTCTCCTTTACTATCAATGAAGATGGCACAAACCATTTTAATCCACTAGATGGCAGCAAGGAAGTGTTCATTTCTTTGTGAATAAAAGTGGCAAGTGGTAGCTCCAAAATGATTGCACATAGAAGGAAATACTAAAATTGCTTCCTATAAATGCACTTCCCATAAAATGTGTTTCTGGAAATCAGGAGATATTTATTATGATGGAAGAAAGAACAGATGTGTAACTTGTCTGAGGGTTGTACATATACCAGAACCAAAAAAGCAATGCATCATATGCATTATATTGTCGTGGAAATTCACTTACCAGAACCCACTTGAGGAAAAAAAAAAGATTATTATTATCACATTAAATCACAAAGAGTCAGAACCCCAAACAAAGAAATCACAGAGTTTTTATAAACTTGGGAACCTTTGACATAAGAGCTTATGCCATAAAAAGGGTGTTATCATTGCAAGAGTATAAAGATATCTCTTCACAGCGCAGAAAAACAAAGAACTGCCCAAATAACCAATGAAATGGCTCTTGCTCAAGGTCAAGGAGATAATGACCAAGCTAGCTTGAGAAAAGAATCCATCCAAGTCAGGGGGCTCCCAGGGGAATCTACATAAACAGAATTGTATTTGTTCTCAATCTGATACATTTATGTAAGTATTTGACTTTTTGCTTCACTTACATTGCAGCCTTGATATTGAACAATCTCAGATTCTCATGCCTAATAAATATATTTAAAAACATGTTATAAAATGTTGTTACACATTTTAGTAAAATCTATTATGTCACAATATGTCTGCAATAACGATGAATATAAATGCAGGTATAACCCTATGGCCCCCATAGGAGACACCTAGTCCAATGCTGAAGGCATCACCAGGAACATAAGGCTTACCAGATACCCCCTGCAGCACTCCACTTTTTAGGGGTACCTGGTAAGCCTAATGTACCTGGTCTTGCTTCAGCATTGGACTGGGTGTCTGAGGCTCACCGGAGCCCTCTCAGGGGCTTCCTCACCCATTACTTACTCATAGGGATTGGGTCTAGGTTGATCAGCCCCACTGGGTTTTTCCTGGTGTCCTTCCCAGATGCTACATGCTTGTACCTATGGGCTGTGAAGAGCGGTTTGTGAGATAAGTATAGCCAATGCCTGGATGATGGTGATATTAATAGCACTGAGAGTGGTGCTGGCACATTGAGAAATACAGCAGTTCTGATTGACCGTAACGCTTTAAAATGTTGATATATTATCACATGTGATGCCAATATATATATATCATAATACACTCTCTGGTATTATCCCACAAAAGGGGTGGGGGATATATATTATCATCATTTTTGGAGTGTTGTGTTGAATGTAATACTTTGCACGTTAATAATGGGAGGCCTCCATCAGTTTTTAACCAATGATTTTTGTGGTTTAAAAAATAAAGCCAAGAGCACTAATAAAAATTATAGAATTTTTATTGGTAAACATTGGAGAATGACAATTTTTTGGATGCTGTTTCTTTGAACCAGTTGAAATGTTTTTTTTCTACAAAGGTTCCAACTAACAATGACACCAGTGCTGTGAGCATTCATATTTCTCAAACATTAAGGGTCAAAATGAAAATTAGAATTTTCTATTTTTTTTTTTTTTTGTCAAAACTCTCAAATTCGAATTGTGAATTATCCAAACTTGATTCTAGTTTTAAGTTGAATTTGAAATTATCATACTCTGGCCCTTTAAGAACTCAAATTCGACTATTTGCCACCTTAGACCTGCCGAATTGCTGTATAAGTCAATGGGAGAGGTCCAGGGATCAATTTGGTGATATTTGTAGCCTGACGTTCGAGTTTATTTTGGAGAAAAAAACTCAAATTGAGTTTTTTTTAATTTCGATTCAAGCTTTTCTAATTCTATTCAAATTCAATTCGGTTTTTTGGGTAGATTAAATTTGTCAGAGCTGAGAAAATTCGATTTTATTAATACATTTTGATTGGTCGAATTTCGAATTTATGGGAGTTTTTAAAAATCCATGATATTTCGAAATTTGACCCTTGATAAATGTGCCACTTTGGGGCAGATTTACTTAGCTCGAGTGAAGGATTAGAATAAAAAATACTTCGAATTTCAAAGTATTTTTTTGGCTACTTCGTCTATCGAATTGGCTAATTCAACCTTCGACTACGACTTCGATTCGAACTAAAAATCGTTCGACTATTCGACATTTCGATAGTCGAAGTACTGTCTCTTTAAAAAAAACTTCGACCACCTACTTCACCACCTAAAACCTATCGAGCACCAATTTTAGCCTATGGGGAAGGTCCCCATAGGCTTTCCTAGCTTTTTTTGATCGAAGGAAAATCGTTCGATTGATGGATTCAAATCGTTCGATTCGAAGGATTTAATTGTTTGACTGAACAATTTTTCCTTTGATCGTTCGATCGAAGGAAATTCGTTAAATCCTTCTACTTCGAGATTCAAAGTCGAAGGATTTTACTTAGGTGGTCGAATATCGAGGGTTAATTAACCCTCGATATGCGACCAATAGTAAATGTGCCCCTAAGTATACAGCTAAAAACTAAAAATGTATTTATTTGCAAGAGAGAATTCCTTTGACAGATTAGCATTTTAAGGGGCAACCATACTTTATATGTGTACGGTATATGCTTTGGCACTGTACCAATAGAAGACATCCTAAATTTGAATTATTTTCTTTTTAGTACAATTGCTCAACAATCAAGCTGGTGATAAATAAAGACAAGTCATGGGGCAACTTTGTCTCTAAGAGGAACTTCTTCATACAAACATATTCCAAAAAAGTATTTTGGTCTTTGCCTATTGCAAATGTAACCTGTATTCTGTGCCTTCTGCTTGATTGAGAGGCACAATCATGGGTACCATAGTGATAAGTAAGAAAAACATGCCGTGAGTGTATCTTGCATTTCCTTTTTGCACTTTTTTTGTATTTTTTGCACTAATGTACAGTTCACAAAGAAGATACAAATACAAAGTTAGTGAGCTAGGTTTAATTTGTTGTAGTAAGAAGATGTTTACATTTCGGTTGGTGTGCAGCTACAGAACCTAAGGACTTTGAGAACTCACAATTAAACCCATTGCAAAAGGTGTTACAGTGCCATTATTGAAAAAAACCCTTCCAATTAAATGAAACAACCAATACTATGTCTGTAAACACCAAAGAAATTAATCCAAAGGTTTTAAAAAAAAGAGATATTTGTCTGGTAAATCAATGGAAGCAGATTAAAGTCTATTTCAGCAACATAATCCTTTTTTTTTAAGCATCCTTTGAGTATTTTCCATATCGACCTGATTTTCCTTACACGTCTGTTTGCTTCCAGGCCATGTATCAATTCAATCTTTTATGTGCCGTCTCAAGCTCTTTATTCTCACTTTTGGTTTATTTATAACCCAAAACAATATGAAAATTATTCTAAACTCAATAATATCAACTCACCCATAGGAATATATTGATATTATAATAACAGCCTGTGCAAAATTACAGCTCATGCCTAGGAGGTCCTTTTACTCATTGTGACAATATTTTATTCATAGCAGCATTATTATGTTGATGGGAATATATGTAAGATGTAAAAAAAAAATCTAGAAATGCTATTGGACAAAAATCACAGGTTTAAACAATATGTGACAGTATTCGTCATTCTAGTAATTCCAGGTATTAGAATAACTGCATGTTTGTAATGGCCACTGTGTTATCCCACTTTTCTACACATTTTTGTTGAACATCATCATATATACTGATATTGATTAGAAGGCAACTGTAGTCTGTAGGTCCCTTCTTAGACATTGCTACTTTGTGAGAGCGTTTAAAATGATTCTGTCATCATTTTTATGATGTCGTTTTAAATACAAAAGTACACTTTGTACAATGCAAATTATTCATCCTATCATTTAAAAGTTTACTTTCGAACTAATAAATGTATATTTTGTAGCTTTAATAATGATTTATTGGCAGTTTATTAGGCATAACCTACCACAAAGAACGTTTTTAGCAGTGCACATGATTTCTGATTTGTTTTTTATGTACAGTGCTGAAACCTTCTTCAGACTTCAGGTAATTTGGGGCTAAATTTCACACTACCTCATACTGTATTTAAAGGGGAAGTAAAGTCTAAAAAAATAAGGCTAGAAATGTATTTTGTATACTAAACATAAACATGAAATTACTGCACCATAAGCCTAATTAAACAAATGATTTATGCTTTCAAAGTTGGCCATAGGGAGATCACCATCTTGTAACTTTGTTAACCATCTTTGCAAGACCAAGACTGTGCACATGCTCAGTGTGGTCTGGGCTGCTTAGGGATCTTCATAAATTATCAAAACAGCACAAGTCATATAATATCTGCCAGAAGCCGATTAATAATCAGAATATGCAGACTACACTGGGTCCTGTGTTGTCATGTAATCTAATATGGATTTTATAGTTTTTCCCCAAATAAATCCCCAAATAAAATCCCAGTTTATCTATTTAAATCTGGCTCCATGGTCTCTGTCCTTGCAGCTGGAGTTGGAAACAGTAAAAGGGGATGTAAAGTCAAAAATCCAATACAAATCTCTACACAGTCGTCGACTGCTCTACAGTCAACAAACAAAGCTGCTTGAGTTCTGCAGGGCTGGGAAGTAAGGCGGGGGCTCCCCCTGCTGTTCATGAGTATGATTGTTTCCCTGCCCAGCAGTTGGGGACCGTCTGACATTTCCTATCCATAGAAGTAAATGAAGGTGGACTTTCACTGCATACAGTCAGGTTTCTTATAAAAACTGTACACATTTTTTAATTAAGGTGTATTGGAGATCGGTTTCTTTTTCATTAAAGAAAGTAAAAATGGGATTTTATTTCTTGCCTTTACATGCCCTTTAATGACAGTACACGTGTAAGGGTATGAAGCCATGTTCTACAATATATTTGTATTTAATTACCTGTACTAGTCAGTAGGTGGCAGCAAAGGAAATGGAATAAGTACAATGCTATGTATAGTAATGAAAGTTTATATTCATTCACCTCTCAAAACGTGAATAAGGCTAATTTAGGGGAGTGATCTGAACCCCACAAGTGTGCTAGTGAACTGTAATTACAGGTTTGTGGTTGTATGAACAAGTTTGATTAATGCATCACAGATTATCTAAGGAGGTGGAGTCCTGAGAGGAACAGGAAGTGAGGTGTGGCTCCCTTCTACAGCACCTAAGGACAGTTTTGCAGTGGATGATCCAGGGTTTCCTGTCTGTGTGGTTTTGGCCGTGGAAAGACCTGTGGATCCAGAAGGAAGCATGGAAAGCTTGCTTAAAGCACCCAAGGAACTGTAAGCGCAGCCTTGCTGCATCATAGTGCATACCAGTGACATTTTGTATATAACAGTACATTGCTAGAGACATACTTCGCTGGGCTTGGAACTGCATACAGGGAAGCCTCGTGTAAAGAGAAGGACACATTACCTGTGGATTACAAATAGTATTGCGCAATACTTAAGGGTGCACCCCGAAGACAAAGACCGGGAAGGAACATTTAGGGGCAGCCAGGCTGCTTCGCGGACTGTGGGGGAATATTTAGCAGGAGCTAGTTTTAGGTTAGGCAGTATTACTGTTACTGTGTGATTTATACCTTGTTATCTGACTGTTTATACATGCCCAGTTATTTATCGTTTATTATTGTTCAGTAAACTTCACTGCTGGGTAAGAACCGTTGTCTGTGTGGCATCGTGTACCCTCTGAATCTGTGAGCCCACCCCTCGCCCCCGCTTTCACATGCATGCTGATGACAAAACAATGCTGGTCGTGTTGTTACAGTTTACACAAATTGATAAAGTAACCTTAAGAATGGTGCTTCACAGGCCCTTTATTTGGAAACCTCCAGGTCCCTAGCATCAGGGCCAGACTGGCCAGACAGGACACCGGGAAAAAACCTGGTGAGCCTCAGATCTTGTGGGCCCCACCATGCCAGACCTTCTCCCTGCCTGAACCTGTCACCACTGCCCTGAACCTCCTTTTCCTGGCCTGGTGGCGAAAGAAAAAAGGTACGCGTGCATGCGGGGCAGGCTGGAAGGTGGTTGCGGCAGGGGCTGGGAGCCCAGAGAGGTCTTTGCTTTAGGGGCTATGGGGGGTTTTCATGGAGGCAATGAAGAATATTGCCCATCACTAGCTGTGAGTAAGCACAAGTGTTGTATATTTATACCATAGTATGTTTTTTAGAAATTGCTATATATGGCACACTAGATACAGAAGGATGGGACTTATGAATTTTTATTAAGGTTATTAAGGAAAAAAACAAACAAACAAACAAACAGATGATCAATGAATAGCACAGTCCTCTGAAAAACACTATTTATCATGCTGTGTAAAACATCGCTGGTGATTTTGCCCATAGAAACCTTTGCTTTTGTTTTCTAATTTGTAGGTGCCTCATTAAATCTAATTGATTGGTTGCTATAGGCAACATCACAGGTAATGTTTTAATAGCCCTCCTTCCCCACCCGATGTCATCCATGTCATTGACTGCGTTATGTAGAAGTGTAGTTGGTGCTGGTGCTCTGTAAGTCATGTTGAAAGGATGGCACTTTTTGGTTATGTATTGCACAGGCATGGTTGTGTGCTCTGAAACTACTGATTTCCACTAATCCCATGGTTTTAAAAGGCACTCAATAAATCATTACTATTCATGTCACTATTTATGTTTATAAAATAGTTGATCCTGATACTTATATATATATATATATATCTGAAATTTCTCTTACAAATTGCATGGCACAGTGCACAAAAATTATAAGATATTACTGCAGTGACAATCAATTCTAGACTCCATAATTTTTTCTGTGCTTTACAGGAAAAGCTGTGAGCATGTTCTCTGCTACAAAATAACAAATTGATCCCTTTAGGGCATGAATAACGTTTTATATAAAAAGGCATCATTTTCATAAAAACCACCAATTAGCTGATAAAGTAGGGTTACCAGATCACTTGTAAATTCAGGGGCATGTCTAGAAAATTCACCTAGAGTGCCACATTGATTGTAATTTAAATGCAATCCAATGCAGCCCTGTAGCATGCATTTATTAAATGTGTCTCTGAATTTGGAAGTGATCTGTTAACCATATATAAAGGTTTTGTGGAAAAAAGAGAGCACATGAAAATATGTTAGGGCTGAACTGTGAGAGATATTGATAATTATGATCCATCCAAATGCTAGAGAGAGGCTGTCACACAAAGTGAATTGAACGGAAAGCCATATTTGCATCCTCTCAGTCCATCTTTACTATAGATACATTAATAAACATAACAACAATATTAAATAGGGATAAATGTGTACCATGTTTTGCTGTGCATTAATAGATTAGACAGATCTGATATACTTATTTATTAGGATTTATTTATTAGGATGCTACCTTACACAAACAGAGGCAATCTGAAGCAAACTCACTTGGGTTATAACTAAACCTCATTAGAAGCTGAAGGCAAGATAATGCCTAAACATATTTATGATTATCCAATTCCACTGAAAGTGCATTATTCTACATACATTTTTTGTGCCTGTTGTGAGTCATTTTTTTTTAACTTTATCCACATTTATATCTAATTAAACACATTGTCATAAAAAAAATATTCTCTGGTTTGGATTGTATTTATTTTATGAAAACAATAAACACATTTTAATAAATAATCCATTCTTATTTTTAGCCCCGATCTATGTATTTAATCCATATTTAGTCCAAATAAGGATCTTCTAAGGCGGGTATTTTACAATATGTTCCTGTATGTAAAGGAATATATAACCAGGCCCGGATTTGTGGAAAGGCCACCAAAGCCCGGGACTAGGGCGGCAGGATTTTAGGTGGTGACATGCTGCCTAACCACACACTACACTGGGGATTCACATGAGATACAATAGATTTTTTAATTTCCTGTGTGCAAATCCCCATTACTCCGGTTGATGAACAGCAGCAGGCCTAGGGGCGGCAACTAAGTAAATGCAGCCCTGTATACAGTATAACACTACATCTATGAAGGTAACCTATTGTTCCGAGCTAAGACATCTGTAGAAAGTTTCATAGCAGCCTGGGGTGGCCAGAAGGAGAAGGAAAGCCTGACAGAGAGAGACATGAGGGGGAGAGAGAACGAGACTAGGGAGCTGCAGGTGGGTCCAGAGAGCTGGAAGACACCATCAGAAGCAGTCCTTTGGATTGGGTTGGCACAGGAAAGCAAAATACTGTGCATGGAGAGAAAGAGATTGTGAGAGGAGTCCTGACTGGAGGAACAATTACCTGCAGGGGATCCCCGTCTGAGTATCCAAAGGGGCTTCTAGTCAAACTGCCCAAACTGTCCTGCTTGACTCACCTGAAGAGACCTGGAAGTGAGTATCATTATTTATAGTAAAAGAGCATTCACAGATTTAAGAGATTGTGTTTGAGATTGAGTTAATGGACTTTACATATTGAGTCAGACAGTTTGCTTCTGCAAAGTTAGTTAGTGAGACTTCACAAATCCTTTTCAAATATTTTGGTGATCCCTCACTCCACCTGTATTCAGGGTATCTCCAACAGAGTAGCAGCCCCGTCCAGCCACAAACCTTCCAAATCAGCTTCAAATAAACTCTGGAGACCCGCAGCAATTCAATGTGTCTTTATTTCACACAACATGTTTTGGATAAACATATCCTTCATCAGGTGTCACAAGCACCTGATGAAGGATATGTTTATCCGAAACATGTTGTGTGAAATAAAGACACATTTAATTGCTGTGTTTCTCCAGAGTTTATTTGAAGCTGATTTAGTTAGTGAGACCCTTATTGCCACCATGTTAGCAGTGTTGCTTGTATTAGCTGCCCTTTTCTTCTACGATGAAAAGTAATTTAGTTCACCAAAGTCTTTGTGTATTATTATTGTTCCTAGTGGGGCCACCCGTAGGTGCATTCTCTGATCCCACTAGGTGGAGGAACTGCTCTAATAAGTAGTAGGTACCCAGTATTTTCCAATACCACTGCAGAGTGGCTCAGGTTTGTCCTGTGCCATCAGGTAAGTGCCACACGTGGTGTGTAACGCCAACAGGGTTACACTTGCTTTACTGCTTTCTCCTCTGACCAGGTGCAACCACCCCAAGTCCATAGCTTAAAGGTACACACACCACGAATCACCAATTTCGGCAGTGCAAACAATATTTCTAAAAGCATTCAATCTTAATTTAAACATTCATTAAAAGACTCACTAGGGTTATATAAAGACTGTCTGGGTTGACCACAGACAGTTTTTTTTTAAAGGGGATCTTAACGTAAAATATTATATTGCAGGTACTGCTCATAAACTTAAAAATAAACATATTTGCAATGTACTTTAATTCGAAATTGTGTACCATTTTTAAAATAACTGATTCTGTGCAGCTGAATTCACTGTTCATCTCCTCCTCCTTCTAAAGTTGCGCACAGGAATCCTTCCCTGGCCGGCTTGAGCACTTGTCTGCATTCTAAAAGTGGGGTTGTTTCTCACTGAGATTAGTCTCAATGATAAATTAACAAATGAAACAACCTGCCCTTCATCATGTAGTCCAGCGCAGCAGTGTCCAATAGTTTTTTTTCTCTCCTGCTCGCAATTTCTAAATGAAGTACATTGCAAATATGTTTCTTTTAAGGTTTACAAGCAGTACATGCAATATTGTTTTTTTGTCTTTACATCATCCTTTAATGGATGTTGAAATAAAATTTGAAAGCTTTTAAGAACATTGATTGCGGTCTTCAAAGCTCCTGGGGTGCTCGGCCAAAAATTGGTGATTGGAAAATGGCTGAAAGATGAATCCTCCATAAGAAACTTGGCGAAATACTAAACTGATATCAAACCTTAATTTTCATATTTAAATTGTGATCTGTGAACAAGGTGCAGGTGCAGTTTTTTCAGAGCCAGTGGCACTTCACATGCTCAGTGTGCTCTAGGCTGCCATTTCTATAATCCATTAACGCATTAGCAGAAAGAAAAGATACATATGTCATTAAAGCTGATGCTTCAAACTGATTATTAATTCTGATGCATTGCTTTCTATGCTGGCAAGCTTGAATGAAGCATTTCATATTGTCTATATACTGTATATTGCACATTTGCCATAAGTTATGTAACTCACAGCAACCTAGTAAATGTGCTTTAAATCAGAAGAAAAGAAGATGGAGAGGACATATCATCACTGTTAAAGGGCTTTGGTGGCCTTATACTTGTATGGAAGTACAACATAAGGTTTGACAATTCTAGTAAAATGTTTGTTTTGCTTCGTCTCTCGTTTAATAAAAAAAAAAGCAACAACAATAAAGAAAACATAACCAGTTATGATTAGCAATAAAAAGAAAGAACATTATTTATCTTAGAGAATTATCACGTTCTTACTGCTGCTATATGTATTACAAAATGCTGCAAACGTAACACACTATTGCAAGTCCATGTTAATCTAACCTTGGCCTGCAGCTGAACGATATATTTGATGTATTCTACCTTTGAACAGAAATGACTCTATAAACCTGAGGAATCAAGGGGAAAAAAGCTGCACTGCCCATGATAAGCTTCATATCAGCAAGCTGAGAATTAAATGATTCAGAATATTTCAACACAAAATAGATACAGGAAGCATTATCAATTTTATGGCAGTATCATTTCGAGGAAGACATTTGCCACACTCTATCTAATTTAATAATGTGTCAGTTATAAGGAATGAGCTGCCTCTACTATTTAATTCTGAGAGCTTTTGCAAACCTATTTGTCCTTGATTATTATTACATGTCAATGAGAAATTCATAAATAGCAGAAGGGAGAAAAACTGAGATGTTTTGATAATCAATATTTAAGCAGAAGCAAGCGAGGTGGTTGTAAAATGAATCATTGGCTCTCTTTTCAGTTATTGGATTCATTACTGGTCTGTGGCTAGGCCAGTGCTAATACCTGTATCCCCTAACTTACATGACTTGTTCCCCATTCTTCCTGTCATCTGTTCTGGTTCCCTTGCCTGCCCAGAACCCTCTCCTTGGTTCTCTCTCTTTAAAGGGGACCCGTCAAGCAAAATGAACTTTAATTACACTATGTAAATTATTTGAATCTTGCTTCCTTCAGTCTCGGATTTCAAAATTATAGCAAGCAGGCAGCAGCCATTTTGTGCACAGTATTATTAAGGCAAGCCTTGCATTATCTCAGAATCTTGTTTGTGCACCAGAATGGGGGACCTGATGTCCATCCCCATGCCCTGGCTACACAATTAAACGGTGAAGAGAACGGGGGAATGTGTGGAGAGCAGTGACATCTAGGAAGTGCTGAATGGAAAGTGAAAGTAATTGTCTGCCCTTCTTCTATGCCCAGGGCATAGAGGAGGGGCAGACAATGTGATTGACAGCTGAGATTTTTAAATGCGCTTACAACAGCTAGGAATGCTTTAATAAAAATTAGAAATTGGATTTCATGTTTAATTTGAAAAGGACTTTTATTATATAGATGTTTGTGTCTGGGTGACAGGTCCACTTTAAAGCAGAAGGGAAGGCTTCGTGCACTTGAGGGTGCCAAATGATACCAGTTACCAGTGTATACCAGTGAGCACCACCGATCGATCCTCTTCCGGCTTCTTCTATCTGCAAATTGGCTAACATTCAACACCCCCAAGTGCACAAAGCCTTTCCTTCTCCTTTAAGACCTGGCGGCATCCGAGTAGCCAAGGGCTCCTCCTGACATGAAAGGCAGCTTTTAAATGCAGAAGTGTGAGCCATTAACGGAACCTTAGCATCTTTTCTGGTTTTTGGGATACCAAACATGAAAATTATAACCTAAAGCTTGGGTAAACATATGCATGTGTTTTGAGCTCATTTTTGAATATCTCCTAGGATGGTGCTTCATGGACTTTTAAAGTAAGAGGGGTTCACAAATTGTGGTAACTGCAAAGGAAAGGAATCTATTAGATTTTAACAGGATTCTACCCAAAGTTTGAAGGGAGCGTGTAAGGATATAAGAGACCAAAGTATCTGAGTTGAGTTACCTAAAGCCTTAACTATTTAGAGCTTTGAAAATTAGTAAGCCAATGTTAAATGAAGCCCTCCAGTGAGTACTGGAATACAATTACCATGTAACAACATTGCGGTTCTCTGGCATCCTGTATTATTTTTGGTCAGTGCAGAACTTTCTAAGCAAAGCCTTGCTAGATGCCATTGTAGTAATGGAACCAAGGCCAAGCGGAAACAAATGACTGGATTTATCTTGGTTTATACTCAGCAAGAATGTTTAATTCCTACAATATTCCTCATGTAGAAGAAATAGCATTTAGGGTTAGATGCCACCTGATATTTAAGAATTGAATAATAGGCCTCAGGTATACTCTACCTATTTCTATACCCATTTTCTGTTCTTCTTGACATTTTCTGATCACTCTGTCCACCTCTGTACTTTCGGTTTATATGGATTGAGTTTAAGATAGATACCACTCATCCACTTTTGCAGATAAGCTAGGCACGTGTTCTTTTAATGCAGACTGAAGAATAGCTATGTGCCATCTGCAAGGAAGTGATAACAATCCAAGATGCTGGATAATATAATATATATGAAGTGACAAGTGACATGTATATTACAAATAACACAGGGGAGAAGACAGGGTCTTGCGGTGCTTTGTTTGTTAGAGGTAATTTTGTAGAGAAATAAATTCCTGATAACATTTTTTATGAAATATGCCTATCAAAAAGAACTTCGCTAGCTGAATCAAATGCAACAAGAGAGTCCAGGAGAATCAGCATTCTCCTCATCATTCACAACATGTACCAGATATTGACATCCCTGTCATCAGCATTATGTGCTTTTCAGACCAAAGTCCTTATGTTACTTTGAAAGGATCATGGTAGAGAATTGTTTAAAGTACAGTTAAACCTTCCACACAAAGTTTTAATCAGTGAACAGCTTTTTTGAGTTATTTAAATACCTGCCACTCTGGTTGCTAAAAGGTTATTAGTATGGCTGCAGCATCTACTTAATCACTTAGGATTTCTTCTCTTTCTATAACCCACTCCGGCCGCTACCTCAGGAATTTGCTTTGGCTGTTGGCTACTGAAAATGCTCAGTTCTTCTCAGCTCATATCACTAAACAAACCCTCCAGTCTAGCAGCCAATGAAGAGTTGTCATTCCACATAAACTCTGCTCTAGCTTTCTGCTTTTTTTCTCTTCTGCTTTACTATTATGGGGCTCATTCCTAGCAAAACTGTTTTCAAAGTAAGTTCTGCCTGTGTAAGCCTGCATTTTTGATTGCATGAATCCTACAGTATAAATGTGCTCTTTGCAGTTGTAAATGTCACTGATGATGTGTCAGAGGGAAAATGGCCGCCGGGTGAAAGCTGCTATTTGTTTTAGGAAAATGTATTGACGCTGGCAGATGAAGGGGATGTATGCAGTACAAACAATGCCATTTAGGTGGGGAAGAGGTGCCCAACCTATATAGATAGTAGGAAAATATAGGCTTTACGTGTCCCGTCTAAATAGCTGTGTGAATGTCACTGGTTTTCAGACCTCACTGACATACCTCAAAGTTTGTCGAGGGTCTAGCCCATAATAGTTGTGTGTGTATATATATATATATGTGTGTGTGTTATGAAGCCAAGGAATTCAAATAAACATGGAGGGGAAATATCCTTCCCAGAGACCAATAAATAAGCACACACTGTAGCAGAGAGCACCAACAGGAATATCTGTTTAAAAATGATTTTCAGAGTCGGTTGGAGTGGACACCGAATGACGTGCACCTAACTACTAAATGGGAGATTTGAGTTCTTGGTGAGTGCTGGCTGAATTGTATTTTATCAATAAATAAGTAGTGATGGGCGAATTTGCGCCGTTTCGCTTCGCAAAACGGTGAAAAATTCGCGAAACTGCGCCGGCGTCTCGTTTTTGACGCCGGCGCCCGTTTTTGATGCCGGCGCCCGTTTTTTCTACGCCGGCGTCCATTTCTTCGGAAAAAATTTTTTTGACGCCGGTGAATTTTTGCCGCAAATTTATTTGCTGGCGGCGAAACGCGCAAATTCGCACCTGGCGAATAAATTCACCCATCACTATAAATAAGCAACAATGCTCTTCCCTATGGTCCTGTTTATTGGAAGACTATGTAGTTGTTTAGTAGTGCTGCACGGTGGCCTGTGCTTTCATGCAAGGTCATATGATGTATACCTTATTAATCTAGCATAAAAATGGCATTCCTTTGCTACAGGCTTTGCTTAGTCTGTCGATTTTCCCGAATTAATGTTCTGTTCAGTTGTGGTTGCAACTGTCTCATCTGCCATGTCACAATGGCACAATATTGGCCTAGGAGAAAGGGGGATCCTCTGATGGATGATGATACTGCCTGTTTATCAAGTTTTAGAAAAACTTTCATGCTTCAGGTCAAGTATCCCCCTTTCAGCTTTTAATCACACATTATGGTCATTACTCTGTATTCCAATATGTTTGGCTGCTGAGACCAGGTAGAACAGCAAAGCTCACAATAAACAATGATGCTTTTGTATCTGCTTCTGGCAGTGTCTGGAAGGCAAGCTTACTGGACTGGACTGCCAACAAACCTTTTGATCTGGTGAGCCTGGGAAACAATTGGGGAAGGAATGTTCCTGTAAAACTACAATTTACAATAATTTAGCTCCCCATTTGTATTTCTGTACACAGTCACTTCCTGGGGAAACCATGCATGGGTCAACACTCCAGAGAAGAAAGTCCTCGGAGGTCCACAGGTCTTTGTCACTACTGTGGCAACAATAACATTTTGTTGCAGCCTTGCTTTGACTTTAGACCACTCCCATGACTGGTTAGTTAAGAGTACCTTCTAGGTAACCAAAATACCCCTCGTTCTTTCCAAAATGGATCTGCGTACTTAACGCTTACAAACAGCTAATTTGCATTAAATTGCATTTCTGACAATGTCATAAAAGTGGTTTTCTTAATCTTAGGAAACAATTTTCCTCCACCTCCTCCAATCTTAGGAAACAACATAATTAGGTGGAACTTTGTCAGTGGGCTGAGTTTGCTAAGGATAATCTTATTCATGAAAGTATTCTCCTTGTCTATGGCCTTCATCCATCTGTCCTTCCTCCCATGTCTGTGAAAGTTAATGTACCCACTGCTGAATCCATCAATCCAAATTTCAAAGTCATCTGGCCAGAAGTTCACCAAGCTAAGTCTGTCTGCTTTTGCTGCTAGCAAACATTGTTGTGCATTCCCTCCTTTGCAAGTCAGGCTTGTAATTGGTTGTCTACTAAACAAATTGCTCAAATGCAAAGCATTTTTATTGCAGTAAACTGTGCCTATCATTCAATACTCCTTGGAGATGGATTATAAGAGGAAGCCTGGAGATGTGACATACTGTGGTTGAAGCAGAGTGCACTAAGACTGTGTTTATTAAACATATTTTGAATTTGTAGCACCAAGCTAGCTTTGGCATTCTGGACCTGCTGAAGCCCTTCTTGTGCAGTTGTATTGACTACATTGTGGATTGATATGTATTGATATACTTACCATCTGCTACTGACCTTTTGGCAGTTCTACAGCTGCCTTTTATTTCTGGCCTCTTTTATGGACACTGAAACTTGCCATCTAATATGTTTTAACTATATCTTAAGGTTTACTTAGCTGTTCACCTTGCTGTCCAAAAGTAGCTGCTTGTGCATCTTTACCTCAGGGTCTGATTCTGTTGCTGCTGTATACACTTGACCACAGACACCATTTAGGGCAATGGCACGCACAGGATATCTGTGGGTACATGTGGGTGACAAACCTTCCGAGAATACTTTGTTATTTTGAAACATTATAATGAAAGCATGTACTTTACATGCTGTGATCCTGAGTGGATTTGAGAAAATCCTTTATTATGCATTGTCTTGTGGTGTTTCTAATCCAGATCGGAAAGTATTTTAAAGAGATTTGTCTCTTGCCATTGTAAGGTCTCTAAGGGTTATTGACAGAAACAGCTGGGAGAACCTTGCAAGGAGTTTGTAAACCCCCCAAAAATAATCACTTTTAAATCCATAAGCAAATCGTGACAATGATGCTTCGTTGATTTGAAGGAACAAAGAGCATACCTTCAAAACACATCCAGTCTTCTTTAATTTTAGATAAATACATGTATAGTTTTCTTATATTTAACGAAAGCCAAGCTGCACATCGTACCATGTTTTGTTGATGCAGGACATTGTATTTTGTATCATGACTCACTAAGCAAAATGGTGACAGGTCTTAAAAGTATCTGTGATTCGGTAACCATAAAGTGATGACACATGGTTGTAGTAATGAGTTGTAGGAGAACGCCTTTGTGTTTACATTTGTGAAGGCCCAACACCCAAGTGAATCTGAACCCTAATTTGCCTATAGAAATCAAGGCAACGAAGGGCCAAATCCTGCTGAAAAAGGGCAAATCCCTAACGAATACTGGATTTTGTGCACCCTTATTTACATTTAACATACATCTATTATTTATTTATTTATTAATAATAGGATTCCATCTATCGATAGAAGTCTACAACACAACAGATTTTTTTCCGTAAGATCTGTGTGACCCACAATGCACTTTGCCTCAGCTTGTGTCAAACTGCAGGTTTAGTCAACAGCCCTTATCTATCACCTGCTCATGGTGTCCTACTCTTGCATTTGATATGGCAGCAAAGCAACCACAGGTGTAAGATGTAGTATCAGATAGATGCAGATGCTAATGAAATGACTCCCTGTACTTTCACTTATCTGAAAGTAACAAGCTCTCCTGTGTGCCGATATATTACATTTGTTCATTAAACCATCTGTAAACCACACGTTTTGTTAATTGTTGTTATCTTTATTGTTTTTATGAGACCATTGAAGGTCTTCAGTCACCAAAATGTGATACTTTATCTACGAGTAAGAACATTTTCAAACTTGGGATTTTATAATGGTCAGTTCCTGTTTCTTCAAGTCACCAGCCATTGTGTAGAACTCTGAAACATACAGAATTCATAAAACCATATAAAATGAAGCAAATATATTTTCTTTTGGGATCAGTAACATAAAACATCAGAAAGCATTCATGTACTATTAATAACTATGTTCACCTAGTCTGCACTTCGGAAAATAGTAGTAGTTTCAAAATAAAATTTGAATAGTGCCGAAAATAAATAATCTGCCAATACTGTACAGAAATAGTTTAAAAGTCTGGTTCATGATGTTACCAGCCTATTAAATTATACCACTTGTTTATTTTTTTAATTTCCAGGAATAAATATATTGTTATGCCATTTGAACCTGAACAGCAGCGTGGAAGCAAAATATCGATACATTATGACAATTATGTTCCACAAACAAAAATGCTATTTTAATTAACAGTATCCTGTATGTGTGAGTGTGTGTTTGTATAGAGCTGTGTGTGTGTGTAATAACTGAACAATTCCAAGTTACATCATTTTGGGTAATTGCAATAGGATTGCATTTGTGGTGGCATAGATTAGTTGTACTGTACATTATTTTGGCAACAGCAATTTATTTTGGTGTCACTGTTAGTGCTCCACAGTTAAGATATGACATTCTTTAAGAGGCTAATAAATTGCTTTTCTAACATAAAGTCATGTCTCTGTTCTGCGATCACTACGATGTTAAACTTTACAAAAAGAGCAGAGGAGAGGAGAGTAAATTGCTTTTTGCTTGTGCTATTATTCCACAGGGATTTGGTGAAAACATTTACTCCAGTCTGAAAGGATTTGAAGTCATTTAACTAACCATCAAACATGCAGAATGAATAAGTGTGCTGGCCCGTTTAAACTCCCCAATAATTAACACCATGGAAGTCAGTAAATCGAATGCTTCCGGAAAAGTTTTCAGCTGATTTAGAAGAATAAAGGAATTTCAAGGTGTGCGTGCGACTTGATGAAATGTTGAAGGAATAAATGGAATCGTCCTCTTTATCCAATAAAGAAGTAGAAATGTCCGTTTCACTTCTCTTTAAATTACAGCAGGTGCAAAGTCTCCTCTTTTTTTGGCCTATTTGATAATGTGTTTAATTGTCCATCTTTGACCTGTACAGCTCCGAAGGATTACATCAATGCCACCTTTGCTTTTACTTTCAACTTCTAAACATCGTCCTGTGCCTCTGTTCATTATTGCTCCATTCTGCAATTAAAAATGGAAATTTAGCAATTACTCTTATGAGACCTTATATTGTTTGAATTTTTTTTTAATTTGCTAGGCCTAGTTTTTGAGAGGAGAAATGTTGCCTTATATCAGCTGCTTTGAAAAGATATTCTCTAAAATACAACAGACTGGCCAGAAATTCTCCTTTGAAATAGAACCAAGGCCAGAAGCAACATATCAGATTTTATTGGTCATAATAACAATCCTGTTTCTGAAGCCAACACATCAGATAATTAGTGATTTATTCGGCAGGCGCAAATTCACAGTTGAATGAATTCGTGAAATTGCCGCAAAAAATTCATCGGCGAACAGTTAGTTAAAATATATTTGATGCCGGCAATTTTTCTCCGTTTCTTGAATTTCGCAGGAAATACGCAAATTTTTTGGCGAAGCGAAACAAGAGAAATTCACCCATCACTACAGATAATATTTTTTATCAGAAATAGGTTTTAGATAAAACAAGAAGTTGCACAAAGTGAACTTAACCCATTTATGAAAGCCACAAGTGCAATGGTGAATGGCTCATTATTCAACATCTTTTAGTGGCATTTGTTTGGCATCCATATGAGAAAACCAACACCAACAATTTGTAATAATGCCGAGGTGTACCTGTGAACTTTGTATAAACAAAAAAACATAAATCAACAAATAGTTTGGACAAACAGTAAAACAGAAGATTTTTCTATGCTATGCTATTATTCATCAAACAGCTTATGAATTGGTAAAACAAAATAAATGTAAAAATAAAAGGGAGGAGAGCGCATTAAAGGAATTGTTCAGTATAAAAACAAAAACTGGGTAAATAGATAGGCTTTGCAAAATAAAAAATGCTTCTAATATATTTAGTTAGCCAAAAATGTAACCTATAAAGGCTGGAGTGACTGAATGCCCAATGTTATAGCCAGAACACTACTTTGTGCTTTGCAGCTGTCTTGGTTTCCAAGTTTTTTTTTGTTTACCCAGTTTTTATTTTTACAATGAACTGTTCCTTTAAGGAAACGATAAATGATATCTGCCTGCTTACCTGTATAAAACTCCAGCGTTTTTGGAGCGTGCTTTTCATCTTATCACAATCCGTAAGTTGGGGGAATTTGCTGATCTTATCATCTACTACACAGCGTGTATCGTGCAAAAGATTTGTGCTCCCAAGAGTCCCCAGTTGTAAATATCCTTCTTTTGTATATCTTCCAAGCTAGAAATAAGTGCCACCAATCAGTTTATGCTTGTAATAATTTATGGTATAAAGAATAACACCAATGAAGATCAGCAGGAAATATTTATTTAACTGTAGAATAATTATTCATTGATCATCAGGTATATAATGTACAACTTTGTACATCTTTAAAAAGTCTACGTGTGTTGGTATTTTTGACATGGAAACTACTACGTGGTAAACAAATGCCTATAGGTTCACAATTACAAATTGATTTTTTTCCGCGCTGGTTCAAATGGTAACTAGTGTAGAAGTGTAGTTTACCAAATCAAAAGCTTGCACCATGGATCTGCATTGCATTTGAAACTTAGAAGTAGATTTAAGGAGTTATACAGGTGTGGGATCCGTTATCCCATAGACTCCATTTTATCCAAATAATGCAATTAAAAATTATTTATTTTTTCTCTGAAATAATAAAACAGTACATTGTTCTTGACCCAAACTAAGATATAAGAATACTTATTGGAAGCAAAACCAGCCTATTGGGTTTATTTAACGTTTATAATATTTTCTAGTAGACTGGGGGGCACATTTACTAAGCTCGAGTGAAGAATTCAAATGATAAAAAATTCGAATTTCAAAGTATTTTTTGGGTAAGTCAACCATCGAATGGGTCAAATTCGATCGAATTTGATTGAATCGAATGATTCGAATGATTTGAAGTAAAAATCATTCGACCAATTGACCATTCAATAGTCGAAGTACTGTCTCTTTAAAAAATACTTCGACTTCATACTTCGTCACTTTAAACCTACCGGGGTTCAATGTTAGCCTATGGGGACCTTCCCCAGCACTTTTCTAACATTTTTTTAATCGAAGAAAAACCTTTTACCGATCGCTTAAAATCATTCGAATCGTTCAATTCGAAGGATTTTATCTTCGATCAATCAAAGCATTTGCACTAAATCCGTCGAATTCGAGGGTTTATTAACTCTTGAAATTCGACCCTTGATAAATCTGCCCCTTAAGGTATGCAGATCCAAATTACGGAATTATCCGATATCCGCAAAACCCCAGATCCCAAGCATTCTGAATAACAGGTCACATACCTGTATAATAAAATACCTGTATAATAAATTTGCCCTGGAGCAGTATCCCGTAGCAACCAATCAGCGAGTAGCATTTACTGGTCACCAGCTTTAAAGCATTATTTGCTATGGGTTACTGCTCCTGGGAAAACTTAGTGGGGCTCATTTATAAACTTTGCGCAGGGCTGATTGGTTTGCACGGAGAATATGTTTGCCCTGTTATTGTGAATGTGTATAGGAGCTTTTGAAATATGTCCAAAATTGCAAATGGAGTTTGAATTATGCCACAACTTTGGTGGCGGAGAAAATATTCACAAACAGTTTTGCAAATTGTAAGTTACTGTCAACGCTATTTTCTTGCACAACAAAGTGGGCACACTCATGCAAACACCCGTCTCATTTGCAAGCCATTTGCGAAAATGTATTCACAATGTGAATTTGCAAAAACTGGAAAGACGGAAAAAGTGTTCAGGAAAAAGCATGTGCAGTACAAGCATTTGTGAATAAATATGCACTGCACAAACTTTATAAATGCCCCCAAGTGCCTTTATATTACATAAGGGGGATAGTGACAAATGTGTTAACCTGAATGGTACTGATGCTTTCACTAAATCTACAATACTGGATCTGCCACAAAAGGTTCAGCTCAATAATGAACCAAATGCTAATTTACATATGCACATTTAAGAAACCAGTAAACATAAAATTGTTGCATTCAGTTTGTCGAGAGCTTTAATGTTACACGATGCCGATTTAATGCTGGCATAATAATAATAACTATAATAGCAATGATAATAGTTTTAGTGTGATGGATGTTTTAGATGAGCATTTGTATTGTTGATGTGGAACTATAAAAAAATTAAAGCAAGGAAAAAAGCAAACGCACATGGAAATAGTTAAAACCCTAAATGTTGCTGCTTTTCCTGTTTCATAAAAATGTTGCAAAGTTATATTTTTTATTGAATGAATAAATCTGCTGCAGATGTGTTTGATAATTAGGTCTGATGCTAAAAATGCAAGGATAATATCACTTGAGTGATTTTATGAATGTTTGTACTTGATAAACAAGCCCCTTAGCTACACAGTTACCACAAGCTCATTATTCTAGAATTACCAAGTCTATTACTGTTCAATTGTGTAAATCTTCATCATTTTCTATATGTCGGTAAAACTGATGAACTGTAAACGATAAAACTAATAAAAAAAGATAGCAAACCTGAGGCCCCCATCCGTGGCATGGGTACATAATAGCTGTATGATTTTCTGGTGGGCCTTGGTCTAGACAAACATCTTTTGCTTTGTTGTTCCGGAGCTGTGGAGAGAAGGATCTCATTAAGGTTATGTATTTTGACATTGTAGGTGTGGGCCACTGGCCAGTGAAAAATGTCTTTGCAATGGGATAACATTATTTCCCTGCTCCGGTTTAGAGAAGATGAACTGATATCAAAATACAGGCATGGGATCCATTATCCAGAAACCTGTTATCCAGAAAGCCTTAAATTACAGAAGGGCTGTCTACCATAGACTCCATTTTAAAAATTATTCCCTTTTTCAACTGGAAAGATCCAGAAAACTACAGGTCCTGAGCATTCAGAATAACAGGTTCCATAATTGGACTGTACAGGTATAGGATTTTTTATCTGGAAAAAAGTTTGCCATCATCTAGTAACCCACAGTAACCATGATGAGTGTTTTCAAACAGCTGACGAGTAAACTCTACCTGTTGATTGTTGGTTGCCATGGGTTAACAGACAAGCAACACATTTTAGTCTGTTTATTATGTAAACCTTTTTGCATAATTGTGTAATATTGTATATGCAGCTATTAATATGCTCTTAAATAGAATTCTCTTCCAAAACGTCAACAAACTTAAATGAAAAGTTTTAAAACAAATTTTTAAAAGCACTAATAATGCCTCATTTTAATAATTTAAGAAAAACTATGGCAGCAGTTTTCCTTTCAAACATTATTAAAAGGGCATGGGCATAGCATGGTATATACTTCATTTTACTGTGTGTTATTTTACTAAATTGGGGTGGGAGAAATAATCAAGGAAAGTTATTATTACTACAGAATAGGCACCATGTTATCTTTAGTGAATAACAAAGTGAACATGTTATTGCACACTTGGACACTATTGACACTTTGCTTCCATACATGCTGCTCACAATTTGTATACATTCAACTTTCACTTATAAACTGTGTGCAACACAAAGTACAGGGCACACAAAGGGAGCCATTGAATTTACACCTACCTTAGTATGCAGAGCCTATGCAATAGAGATATAGAAATATAGTATTATATACATTAATAGTTGTTCCTGCATTGTGATTTACATCAAAGAATGTACCTAAGTGTAGGTAAGCAGCTGGAGGGGACTTATATTGGCAATGATATGATGCTGCCAGCTAACAGCAAACAATCAGTATCAACAACCTTCTCTAAGTTGTAACATACAATGAATGCCATTACCATTAAAAAAACAAAAATAAACACATATTTATAGGTATAATAACAAAAATAGAAGACGTTGTTATAATCAGTATCTTCATTACCTCCCCATATGCAACAGTATTATTGTAGCGTCTCATTTCTGGATAAACATTGTCAAGGTACCACTGGAAATTCTTGCATTTCAAGCTCTTTCTCAGTGCAATCCTTTCTGATACATCTCCGATATCAATCCCTGGATTCTGAAAGAGTTACATTAGAGGTGAACTATGATTAAAATAAAAATGGAATATAAGTTTCATCCCATGAAAAAATACGTTTTAAATATAATGAATTAAAGATCAATCATAAATATTTACTGGCCACTGCTCCTCCTGCTTGAGCCACAGTAGGGAGTGTAGCTTGAGCTTGTTTATTGATATTCATGTCTTTCTCTCTTGTCTGTATTCCCCAGCCCACCCCCATGATCCAGCTGTATGCAGGATCATTGTCCATTGTGCCTTGTTCAAGCTATCAATGTATTTTGTTATTGTTCTCGAGTTCTAGTTCCTGTCCTGATCCTAAGTTCTTGTTCCTGTGTAGTTTTTATTATGAAATTACATTGTATACATTTCAAATAATTCATCTACAATTTCACATTTTATTCTTGAACCAATAAATGTATTTTTTGCTGTAATATTGGTGTGTAGGCAGCCATCTCAGGTCATCATGTCTGATCCTGTACTTTCAGAAAGAGCCAGCACTTCACCATGGAACTGCTTTCCGATAAGCTATTGTTTCTCTTACTCAATGTAACTGGAGTCCTGATTTGGGATTTTTATTATTGTGTGCTCATATTTACCACTTGGTGGGACATGGGAGCATGTTTAGCAATGCAGGTGTCAGGTAGCTGTTATCTAATTACCTTCCCATTGTTCTGCTGATGGGCTTATGGAGGGGGGAAGGGATAGAATGATATCACATGCAGTGCAGTCAGTTTTAAAAATGAAATATAAAAACTTCTGTTTTCTGTTTTGAAAATCGATTTCAGTGCAGAATTTCGCTAGAGCAGTACTATTAACTCATGCATTTTGAAAAAAAACCACGTTTTCCTGTAGCAGAATCATGACATTCAGTTTATACACAGTATATTTATATATTATATAGCACTGTACCTCCATTGGTAAATTCCATGCAATATACACATGTGATTTGTAATCGTCCATCCAGACTTCAGCTACCCGTAATGCATTTCTTTTGGTGTAGAAATCCAGGTTATTAATGTACGGTTTCCGCTTACGTTCAATGTGAGCAACCCTGGAACATGGAAGAACCTCCATGCTTCCACCACATAACCATACCTATAGCAAGACAGAAAATGACATAATGTTAGTGGAGGGGTTCCCAATAAGTCATGAAGTCATTTTTAATGAAATGTTTGTTTCTGTTATACTGTACTTTGGATTTCTTGGAACAAACTATTATGGGTACAGGTATTAGGAATTATCCAGAATGCTCATCACCTGGGGTTTTCCAGACAAGTGGTCATTCCATAATTTGGATCTATTTATTATAAGATTAAACAGGTGTTTTCCCAAAATTCTTCAAAAGTTTTTTTTAAAATAACTATAAAGGTTAATTGGAAATTGTACTCAGAGTAACATACTGTATGAGTCTGGCTGTTAATTATAGCAATAGGTAAACAAAAGGCAGTTAAAGCAACTAAATTAAACAGTGGTTATTCCTCCACTGTTAATGTTATTTTTTTTTATAATTTATAATATTGCTTAGTTTAGAAAAGAGCACATCTACATCTACAGTATATACAGGGAGGCGCATTTATCAAACTTCCATAAAATCACCCAATCACAATTTATTATTAAAATCAAGTCGGACGAATTGAAAACTCTAATTGAATTTGAATGGAATTTTTTTTAAAAATTCAAATCTAATTTGGATAACCCCATAGTCGAATTTGAGAGTTTTGACTATAAAAAAAGTTTGAAAATTAGATTTCAAATTCTAATTTTCAATCCGACCCTTGATAAATCTACCCCATAATGTCTGCTTAAACTGACAATCTACTTGATACTATGCTGTAAACATCAGTCACAAAAGATTTTCTATCATTTCAACGAAAAATAACATGAACCCTCAGTGGCAAATTTACTTAGCTCCGAATTTGCGCCAGCGTTGCCTTAGACGCACTTCGCCAGAGCTGCGCAAATTCACTAAGATCCGAAGTTGCGCACAAGTTACTGATCATTTGCGAAGTTGTGCTAACGATGTTACGATCAGCGATTTGAACTATGCTAGTGATCGGAAATTTGCATACGCCGTGCAGTTAAAGTACAATGGCCGTATATGCAGCAGCAAACACATTACACTACACAAGGCCAGGGAACCTTAATAAATGTTTTCTAATGCCCTACACATGTGCCCACTGTATAGTTTAGGTGCCATATGTTATCAAATGTAAGGGGGAAGGAGGGTGCCCTAAAAACAAATATGCTCTTTTTCAGCCTATCACCCTTAAAAAAGCAAAAAGCACCAGCGTTTTTTGGGAAAATTTAAACTTTTTTTGGAGCAATCCCTATCTATACTATTGCACTTTGCCTGGTCTAAGGTGGCGAAGTAAAGTCTGGCGCAAGAGGTAACGAAAATTCGCAACTTAGTGAATTAGTGTAGTTACTGTACGTCCCTTCTCCAGAGTGCAACTTCGCCTGGCCTAAGGGTGCGAAGTAGCGCTTGAGTAGGTCCACTTCGCTAGCGAATTTACGCCAGCCTTAGCCACATTGCCCTTTAGTAAATTTGCCCCTCAGTGTTGTTTGGAGAATTTTTTTTTCTTTTTTGGCCTAAGGGTGCGAAGTAGCGCTTGAGTAGGTCCACTTCGCTAGCGAATTTACACCAGCCTTAGCCACATCGCCCTTTAGTAAATTTGCCCCTCAGTGTTGTTTGGAGAATTTTATAAAGAATCATTTTTTACCCTTTTCAATAAATATATCCCCCTCCCAAGTTTCTCTTATTTTTATGCAAACATTAGGATAAAGTACCAAATCCAAGCCTTCAATCCTGAAAACTGCATCAGCTTAAAAATATTGTTACCTGTTCTTTTGTATCACACGATTTAAAGGTTTCCGATTTAGTCTCTACAGTATCTCTGGATTTGGCCAAGAATGAATCCTACAAAAAGTGTTGGTATTAGGTTGAATCCAGGATTTACTGCATCTCTATCATTGAGGAAGAGACTGTTATATAGAGGCCCTGTCATCTCAGGGGTCATAGAGAATGAGTTAATTATAAAACAAATTTAGATGAATAATTCTGTCTCATTTAATGATCAATCTAGAGAAATATTCCTCAGACTATGAGTCCAGTATCCCTTGTGAGACTCACTTGAATTTGTTGAGGTTTAAGAGCACATCTTGGTCTCCAAATATTGGAGTAGCTTCTGCTACTGCTACATCTTCATAAAGCTTGTCTAAAGTAATCTTCTACACCAAAATGTTCAGAGTAGAAAGGTGAGTAGTATAGAAATTTGAAAAAGTTGGATGCTTTAATTTTAGGATTAGCCAATAAAATATGCTTTCAAAAATGTAGGTAATCGATGATTTTTAAGCGGGAAAAATAGGTCAACTTAATAATAAAGGGAAATAATAAGTTTGTTGACTTATAAAATGTTGATGGATTTTACATTCAGTGAGCAATTTCCTTCTGTTTTGAAGGTTGCAACGAATAACCATTCATATGCAAAGCAGCATGGTGTTGCTTATGGCTGAATTATTCATTAAGACTTGAAAATTGCCTTTTCGTAATATTAGGAAGACATTTATTTTATCAAACTGTGCCGTGCCATGAGAAAATCAAAGTTTAAAGTATGCTTGTATTATTCATCAAAGCCACTAGCTTATTTTACCCATAGATACTAACCAATCGCCCCTATGAGGATTACAGAATTTGATACATATATTCTCTTGCAGTTCACAGCCTCATAAATCACATACTGTATTGGGTATGAAGAGATCACAAGGAGGGGCAACAGATTTGCCATTTTAGGGTGAAGGGTGGGGAACACAGATCCAGGCCCTGATTTGTGGTGAGGCCTCAAAGGCCAGGGCCTGGTGGCAAAATTTTAGGGGTGCATCCTAAAGTGCATTGGGAACGCAGAGTTCACAGCTCTTTGGCGTATGCACGGGCACTCAAAGGCGGTGTGGGGGGGGGTGCGTTTGGACAGTGGGCACTAGGACCACGAGACCTTGGATGCCTCAAAGGAAATCTGGCCCTGCACAGTTCTACATTGATGTATATGGAACAAACTGGGTGGGAGCTGTTCTAGCACAGGTGGGGGAGCAGTATAGGAAGGAAAGGCAAGTTGCAGTTATATTGGATTCAGTTATTATAAAAATGAATAGGCCAATCTGTTGTAAGGAATCTACATGCTGAACTGTCTGCTGCTTGCCTGGAACTAAAATTCAACATTTGGTGGAATGAGGGGGCAGGTTAATGACAGGGGCTTGGGAAGAGCCAGTGGTATCTGTAAACACTGGTACCAATAACAATGTTAGAGGAAATGGGTAAGTTCTCAAGAATGATCTTAAAAACAGGGTAAAAATCTGAAGGTGAGATATGACCTATGGCACATGTTACACTAGGAAGGCAGCGGGAGAAGCTTCAGATGGGATTTTTCACTTTCCTTTGGATCAGCTAGCAGTTAGGCATATAAAGAAAAGGTTGAATTTGATGTGTGTTTATTGTTTCTGGGGGACTGGATTATCAAATACCACCAGGTCTGGACTAAGATTCAAAATAGCAATTTACAGCAGCCCCTCTGGCATTTGCCAGAACCCACAGATTGCCAGTCCGGGCCTGGATACCACACATATTTGTTATCACTGTGATTGCCCACTACATATGAAACACAGAATGTCCATATTCTGCAGATGATATTAGGTACTGGGAAGTGCAAACATATTGGGGGTCATTTATAAAGTTTGTGCAGCGCATATTTATTCACAAATGATTGTATTGCCCATGTTTTTTCCTGAACGCTAATATATTGCATTGCTCTGCCCGTCTTCCCAGTTTTTGCGAATTCACATTGTGAATAAATTTTCGTAAATGGCTTGCAAATGAGACGGTGTTTGCGTGAGTATGCCCACTGTGTGCGGTTGTTGTGCGCAAAAATAGCATTGATAATAACTTAAATTTGCAATTTACGAAACTGGTTTGCGAATATTTTCTCCACCACCAAAGTTGTGGCGTAATTCAAACGCAGAGTGTGCACATAATATTCGCAATTTGCATTTTTTTGCCATATTTAAAAAGCTCTTATAGATTTTTGCAGTTTGAAAACAAATTCACAATTCTGCACACTCTTATTCAGCTTTATAAATGTAACCACGCCCAGGGCAAATATGTACACTGTGTGAATCAATCTGACTTGAGCCCCAATATTTTATAAAAACTTGATAGATAAAACAGGAAAACTGTACTGCCGAGTACAGAAATAACGGACTACCATTTTAGTAATTTCATTTTGTGAGATATTGTCAAGAAAACATATTAGAGGGAAAGTGGATGACCGAGTAATTAGTAATCAGCAGTAAAATGTAGAAATGGTGGATTACTTATAGGTAAAATAGACTTTTTATAAATTACTTAAATCCATTATTCTGCCATAATTCATAAATAAAACCAAAGACTGTGTTTTTATGTCATGGTGCTGTAGAAATGATCCTGATACACAAAAAAGCAGCATTTGTCAAACTAAAGCTATGATTATAAAGATCTTAGCTCTGACAAGGCATTTGACCTTTTCTTCTTGCATTTGATGTCTTAGACCTGCTTGTAAAACTGTAGCTTTCAGGTATCTGTCACAAAAAAGAATGCAGCAGGATGAGAAGAGAGATTGACAAATGTTCTTGCAAGAGGTCAGGTAATTAGCTATTATTTATTATGACTTCTTTCATTATTGCGAAGAAAATCTGTATAAAATTGAATTCTGACATGTCGTGTCACGCCAGGACATAAATAATGATGTGCCAAGAACTTCATCAACTACATCAGATGTTTTTCAACTCAAAAGCAGTATTAGAGATGACTCATGTTCCAGTGTTTTTGTCTACTGAAACTTTACATCAGACAGGAATGTCTGCTAGCTTTTATTTTGGAAAGTCTACAGGTTGCATATTTTTGGTTTTAAAAAAATTAGATAACCTTTCCGAAAAACTGGAAAAAACAAAACCTTATCTGGGGAATCCCCAGATAATTTTTTTTTTTTACCAGTTTTTCTGTTTACATTTTTGGACTGCCTCTCCAGGTTGCAGTGGTGAACTTAAATAATGGGAGCACTTCAAACAGAGGTTGCATTAAGTATGACATGTCAGTGGACATTTCTATTCAGCAACCTTCCAATAAAATCAGACAAAAGACACCTTAATAACAAAGCATTCCATGAAAATACTTTTTTTTTACTGAAAGGGATACTGTCAATAGAGTTATAATTTTGACTCACTGTACCAGTTACATGAACACTTGTACCACCATACCAGGGGAACAGTAAATAAATTGTTCATTTTCGGGATATTGTCATACTTGTCACACAATAAATGCAATTAAATCATCATACATTAAAAAAAAAAAAATCAACAGCAAATTAAAGTACTGCCCCACCACTGTACATGTTAACAATTGGGGAAATGTTGTTCACATTCTTCAGTTTGTAGGTACCGTTCTCTGTAAAATGTTCACAGTGCCAATTCATTTAAATACTGCACTCAATGATTTAAAGTGAATATGTATGTTTAAATAGTTTTTAATCATGTTTGCAATGTTATGGGGTTATTTACTAAAATGTATCTCATTTTTTATTAAAAAAAAAAAACCATGACCAAACTCCCATGCCTGCTTTTAGCTTATTTACTAATAAAAAAAACTTGATTCAATCGGATCATGGAAAACTCCATAAAATCACTTCAATTTTAAGGCTTTTTCCTGAATTGCTTAAATTTATCGGGCATTTTTGCCAAATCGCTCAAATGTTTCAAATTGACTTATACAGGACTTTGACAGATCTGAGATGGCGGATTTTTGGATTCAAGTTTTTTGCAGGATCGGGGTGTAAAATTCAAGGTATTTTTTGGGTTTTAATAAATAACACCCTTAAGTTGGCCATAGACGAAAAACGATCGTATGAATCTCCGTTTCATACGAGTTTCGGGCCGTGTGTGGAGTGTCCTGACATTTGTTGTGCCAAGGCGATCGGTCGTTCAGACGATCGGACAGGTTAGAAAATTTCTGTCACCTGCCAATAATATCTCTGCTTATATTTCCGATCTGACGATATCAGTGAGGGACTGTCACCAGCTTTTGTTGGACATAACCTTCGTACGATTGCTGTCACGGTCACAACATCATCTGATCTGTTCTTTTACTACTTTATTTGATCTGAATGGTTAGTGGCAGGTCAGGAGATGGCACCAAATGATTGTTCCTCCGATATGAAGGTAAATCTGTATGTCTATGGCCAGCTTCAGAGTTTAAGTTTTGCTTAAAAACATTACACTACATTGTACTACCTCTTCAGTGCCAATGACATTGCCTCCAGCACAGAGCTCACTGTTGGGTATATAGATGACTTTTCTGAAATGAAATATTGTAAGGTCATAAGCACTGATTCCAGTTCAAAAACTCTATATTTACTCTATATCTATTCTATATTTACAATAACGATTCACAAGTTATGAGTGGTTATAACAAGATAAGTTGGAAGACTTCAAAGGAAGTTACCGGATTGAAAGAGTCAAGGCAGGAAGAAGGGGACTAGCGAAGAGGGTTTGAGTTAGAAGTGGAAATCTTATTGTGGATGGACTTTGTCTTGAGCAGAGTCTATGTGATTCAGTGATTCTGCTGAGGATGAATTTACAGTGCAGAAAGTATCGAATTTTCACTCCGCATCACTGGCTTGGATTTATTTTAAAATGCCTGAATTAATTTTGCAACAAGCAAAGCCTAACTTTTTTAAACAAACACTAGATAAAATAAAGCACTATGTGACTTTCAACATCCATTTGAGAAGTAAAGTGCATTAGGAAATGAATCTTCTATTTTATACTGAATGTTGTGACAAAAAGTTATGTGAAGGTCCTGCAATGTCACACAAAAAAAACTTGTTGTGACAATGTGATGCTGTGCATTGGTTGGATTTTTAAGGTAATTTATTAGAATCATTCATAGCCTGAAGATGCTCTTGTTCCTTAGTCTGTAGAAGACACATAGTAACATTTTAGGCAACTTTTCATTTTTTTTAACCTTATGTTTGCTTATTTCACTTTGAAACTTTTAAACCTTGCTATTATGTTTTTGAGAATCCTATCCTGCAGCACACTGACAATAAAATGTCTCATCTTCCAATCAAAGAACAATTAAGTGTGTTTGAGCATGACCCAAGTCATGTCTTGGGCTGTTTGATAGACAGTAGCTCCCAACAAAACCTTTACAAGAGCAGACCACACATTTTTCATTCCAGTTTTTCTTTTAGCATTAAACTGTACTTCAGTTTCCACAATCATTATCACTATTGCATAATACAGCATTTATCTTTTGTGTGTGTATGTATAACTCAATTTGTAAAGCTCTGTTAGGGAGCCACAGTAAAGTGCATAAAAGTACAATATATAAAAGTACACACACCAAGGACAAGTCACATAATAAATAAAATAAACATACACAGAGCTTAAGCACTATGTAGTAAGATACACAGTAGAAAGGAGTTCCCTGGCCGCAGAGCTTACAGGCTAAGTGGGTGGGTGGCTAACATACAGACACAAATTGGAGGGGAAAAGTGCACCAGGTAAAGGCATTGTCCAATAAGTAAGAGGACTAGACTAATGTTCTAGTGCATCAAAAAGTAGAATATTATGCCCATATGCAATAAAAGTCACTTAGTTTGCCCAGAAGCATTAACCCATAACAACCAATAAGATGTTTGCTTTTAAACAAGCAACCAGTAAATGCTACCTGCTGATTGGTTTCTATTGGTTACTTCTCCTGGGCAAAAGTGCTTTTTATTACATAGCCCCCATACTTTATATTGTTGAAGAGATTAGGACAGCACTCCTTACTGAGGAATTCAGGAATGGAATTACAAAGGTAAGGAGGAGCAAAATAGAAAGGTTAAAAATGAGAGGTGGAAGTAGATGTAGATGGTGTGAAAAGAAGGTGGCTCTGAGAGAGCCGGAGGAAACGGCCAGGAACACACTGTTGAACAAGTGAAGAAATGCAGTGAGGAGCAGAGGAGTGAAGGGCTTTGAATGTCAGCAGAAGCATTTTATATGACAGTCTTTGCTTAAGGATGCTAAGGATTTTAATTGGGGTTGGACAGGTTCCCTCTTAGAACAGATTAGTAGGATCCTAGTAGCAGAATTTAAGATTGATTGGAGGTGAGAGAGATGGGAGTCATGAAGACCAGTTAGTAGGAGATTGCAAAAGTCTAAACGGTATAGGATAAGGGCATCGATTAGTGTTTTGGTTATTAATTGTGAAAGACAGTGGCATATCTTGGCTATATTGCGGAGGTAGAAGCGGAAGGTTTTAGCAGTAGTATTAATATTATTAGAGAAAGAAAGAGACTAGTCAAAGATGACCCACAGGCACCATGCTGCATTAACCGGTTAATGGCCATGCCATCAATAGTAATGGTGAAAGGAAGAGATGGGCTAGGTTTAGGTGGGAAGACCATCAGCTCAGTTTTAACCAGGTTGAGCTTGAGGTGGCATTGGTTCATCCAGGAGAAGATAGTTAGTAGGCAGTTTGTGATCTGGGTCTGAAAGTCAGTGGTAAGTGCAGGAGTGTCTTAATATATCTAGATATCATCGGCATACAGGTGATATTTAAGACCAAATGAAGATATAAGGTCTCCAAAAGAGAGATTGTACAAGGAGAACAACAGAGGGCCAAGTACAGACCCCTTAGGCACTTCTCACTAAGCTGAACCAGAGGAGAGGATTTGTTAGCAAAAGTAATAGAGAAGGAGCAGTTAGAAAGGTAGGAATGCAGCTCAATCCTAGATACCAAGCAAATGGGGAATTTGCATTAGAATAGCATGGTCAACAGTATCGAAAGCAGAAGATAAGTCGAGGAGAATGAGAATAGAGTAATGTCCTTTGGCCTTAGCAGTCTGGAGATCATTTGCAACTCTACATAAGGCGGTCTCAGTGGAGTGTGCAAGTCAAAAGCCAGAGTGCATAGGGTCAAGCAGATTATTGGTGCAGAAAAAGTCACTAATATGAGAAAAGATAGCGGTAAGAGAGATAGGGCGGTAGCTAGACAAACAAGATGGGTCAACTGTAGCCTTTTTCAGAATGGGCTTGACACATGCATGTTTAAACAACAAGGGGAAAGTACCAGAATTTTGCGAGGAATAAAATATATGAGTAAGTGTTGGAGTAAGGACAGGAGCACTCAGTTTTAGTAGTGGTGATGGCATGGGATCAAGTGAGCAAGTTGTTGATGGAGAGGACAGGAGAAGCTTTCAGACTTCAGACTCAGTTATAGGATCAAAAGGGTTGAAAAGGAAAAGAGGGGATTTAGGAAGGTTAAGAATATATATATATATATATATATATATATATATAAATAATTGTGAAGAGGACCAGCACTCCGTTTCCAAAACTCAATAATTTATTGTAATATCACAGTGCCTCCAACGTTTCAGACCACTTATATATATATATATATATATATATATATATATATATATATATATATATATATATATATATATATATATATATATATATATATATATATATATATATATATATATATATATATATATATATATATATACACACACATACAGTATATATATATGAACGATGATGGCAATACCTTTTTCATAGGAAGAGACAGTGTAACATCAAGTAGGACTATACCTCTGTTTTATTCAGAGCAGGGTGCTTTTTTAATTATTCCGTTTAGCAGTGTTGTCTAGCTGATAGCCCTGATGTGTGGCCCCCACATGAAAGTCTGCCTGCTGTGACTGCTTGTGTAAAATTTAAAGGTATCAGTACTGAGATTAACTGGCCCCTGCTTTGTTTACACCTCAAATTCAGACTGTAATCTCCCTGCACTGTGCACACCTGTAATCCCCCTGCATTGTTTACATATCTATTGTTCATGCCCCTAAATCCCTGTACTGTTCCAACCTCATACCCAGACTGAAAGTGCCCACATTGTTCACCTGTTCAAACCTCATACAAACTGCTGTAGGGGCACCAGCACTGTGTATGTAGTATAGTATGAACTGTTCATCTTGGACCTGATAGGTTTTCCCAGTCTCCTGCTCTATTCTGCCTTCTCTATGTTCCCTGTATGTACCATACTCTGCCTTCCCTCTGCTCCATTTGTGTGACATACTCTGCCTTTCCTATTCTCCCTGTGTGTGCCATACTTTGCCATACTTTGCCTGCCCTGTGTGTGTGCCCTACTCTGCATACCCTATGCTCCCTGTATGTGCCATCATTTGCCTGCCTTGTGCTCCCTGTGTGTGCAATACTCTGCCTGCCCTATGCTCCCTGTGGGATGTGAGCCTGGTAGGGTTTCTTCTGTTAGCATTTGGATATTGCTGTTAAGGGCCCCTAAGGTGTTTAATCATGTGCTGGGGAGGAGGCCTATGGACTTCAGAGTTTTACTATGACTTAAAATGAGTGATATCCCTGCAGTGAGCACCAACCATTTGGTTTTTTGGTGTGCTACCACCGTTAATATTCACATGGTCTTAAAAATTCTTGTGATAACAGGGGTGTGGTTTAAAGTGGGTGTGGTTTAAAAACAGGGAGTGGTCAACACTGGCTTCCATTATTGGCCCTCCACCACGTAAAATCATGGCCCTCGGTACCACAGAAATTGGACAGCAATGCCATACTGCATGCAAACAAACAAAGTTCTTACTTTTGAAACCACACAGAGTGATCCACTGATCCACTGGCAGTATGAATATTTAAAAAACCTGCTTATTCTATAAGCAATAGAGTAAAAGAAAACTGAATATAAACATATAAGTGTTGTGGCACAGAATCATCCCTAGAGGAAAGCTGTCTCTCCCAGAATGCTCTGAGAAACAGCATGGAAAACACATGGACTGTGTTCACTAAGGTTAAAAAGTCAGTTAAGGTTTTGGAATAAATTAATAATTAATCATCATCTATGAGCTAAGGAAAGAAGACTGTGCGTAAACTATTTACTCTATTGCTTTGAGGCACTATAGAATAAGCAGGTTTTTGAAGGAACTTATCTCACCCATTATTCTTGAACACAGACCTGTATATGTGAGTAATTTGGAGTTTATGGGTATTTGTAGTAAGTTTCATTCTTAAAAAATGCTGGAATTCTTGTTCTTGTTTTGACAACATACTGTTATTAGCCATAAAGAACTGTATAGAGGAATATATCTGATTAGAAATCAAATATACACATTAAATATTATATTCTCTAATGATCTGAATTGTATTTAAAACGTTCTAGTTTTCTAGTTTTAATGAACAGTTACATCTATCACTTTACTGCATAATCAACATGTTTGTTTCTTATTGCTCTGCACAATGCACTGGTGTGGAACTTGATTAACCCGGACAAATGACTTTTGATGCTTCCTGATTACATTGTGCTGATGCTTTCTTCTCTTCTCAAATCATTTACATCCTTCCTAGAACTAATAAACTTTGGCTGACCCGAATATTCAAATATGCATTAGATTGCCAATCAAAAACATTCCACTCCAATGGATATATTGCTCATCATTATGTTGGCCTTTTGTGAGGAATATTTAATAAAAGCTCTTTAACGGGTAAAAAAGAGTGTATTTCATCTAGTTTAACGATGCACACAAAGGTGAGCGGTTTTGATATTGTTTATCCATAAAACTGGATAAAAGAAGGTCAGAGGAACCTATTGCACAAATGACTCAGAGAGCCTTTGTCCAAAACAGAATTAAAATTAATACATTGCTTATAGTTTTTCCTTTACCATTAAAGGAAAACTATACCCCCAAAATGAATACTTAAGCAACAGATAGTTTATATCAAATTGAATGACATATTAAAGAATCTTACCAAACTGGAATATATATTTACATAAATATTGCCCTTTTACATCTCTTGCCTTGAACCACCATTTCGTGACTCTATCTGTGCTGCCTCAGAGATCACCTGACCAGAAATACTACAACACTAACTGTAACAGGAAGAAGTGAGGAAGCAAAAGACAGAACTCTGTCTGTTAATTGGCTCATGTGACCTTATATGTGGTTTGCATGTGTGCACAGTGAATCTTACGATCTCAGGGGGCGGCCCTTGTTTTTTAAAATGGCAATTTTCTATTTATGATTACCCAATGACACATACTACTAAAAAAGTATATTATTATGATAATGGTTCATTTACATGAAGCAGGGTTATACACATGAGCTGTTTTACTCAGTATCTTTTAATAGAGACCTACATTGTTTGGGGGGTATAGTTTTCCTTTAATGCAGCGGTCCCTATAGCAATTACAGGTATGGGATCTGTTATCTGAAAACTTGGAAAAAATCAAGAAAGCTCAGAATTATTGGAAGACAGCTCTCCTAGATACAGTTTTATATCAAATAATTCAATTTTTTTTCTCTATAATGATAACACAATACCTTGTACAGGTATGGGACCTGTTATCCAGAATGCTCGGGACCTGGGGTTTTCAGGATAACGGATCTTTCCAATATTCCAATGTGGAATATGTTAAATATTTTTTACATATGAATGTACATATTTAATAAGGTTGTTTTTATAGAGCTCTACATCTATAATAAACACTGTATATTTAGGAGACATTATAATGTATCCACAAGGTAATTGGATGCACCTGCATGTGAAATATTTTTTTTGAACCTTAATTGAAATGTTCTCCCACTGTATACAGTTCTATGAAGAAGGGCAACGCTGCATAATATTTTCAGCAGAACAACACGTTATTTATTGATTTAATAATTATAACAACCTACTAATACAGTTCACACACTGCAGTTTTATTATTTCAATAAGGCCCATTGAGTCTGAAATTGCGTGCTTATACCTTGTATTCATCCTAACATCTTTGACATTAAACTAAAATTGGATTTTTTTTTTTACTGTATATATTGCAAATAGAGTACTTTATAGTTGTTAAAGCTTTTATTATATGCAGATACTAATTACCATGATCAAGTAAACATTTAATTTATTTCTAAATGCATAATTTGTAAATTGTAAATTTAGCAATCCACAGAATACTCTAATAAGAGTATGCATTTATCCAGGAGGTGGTCAAATTAAAACTATTCAGTACAGGCATAGGATTTATTGACCAGAAATCCATTATCCAGAAAGCTCCAATTTTTAAAAATTATTTCCTTTTTCTCTGTAATAATAAAACAGTACCTTGTACTTGATACTAATATGTTATTAATCCTTAATGGAGGCAAACAATCCTATTGGGTTTAATTAATGTTTAAATTATTTTTATCAGACTTAAGTTATGGAGATCCAAATTATACAAAGACCCCTTATTCAGAAAACCCCAAATCCCTAGACATCAGCTGATTCTAGGTATCAGCTAAAAGTGTATTTGTTTACTGTAAGGAGCATAAGGTTTTGCCCCAAAGCTAGAAAAAATATTTATTAAGTTATCTGATTAACTAAAAGAAATACATTTCCAAATAAGCACAGTAATCTTCAGCACTCTCTTGGTATACTGTTCCTTTGAGTAGTATTACGCACTCCAAAAGATCCCCTATTGTACAGACATGTGGAGTATGTTGGCCCTTGCTACTTGTTAATAAAAACAATAGGGAAAGGTATGAACTGAGCTTAGTTTGGTGCAGCTGGTTAAATTTCTGCACTTTACTTGTCAACCATATACAATGAATATAGACAGTAATTTAAATACAGTATGCATTCATCTACATATATAACAAATAAACATTGAACATTGATTAATCAAACATCAGTTGAGATACAGTATATACTATAGAAAGGACAAAGACATAATTTAAGTAATGAGGATTCATATGATGGTGAATCATAGTGATGGGCTAATTTGCGGTGAATTCCCGTGATTCACCGCCGGTGAATAAATTTGCAAAGCCGGCACAAAAATTTGCCGGGGTCCAAAAAAAATGGATGCCAGCAAATGTGCGCCAGCTTAAATAAGCACGGACATCGGCATAAAAAGCGGACCGTTTCGACATTTCGCAAATTTTTCGCGGCAAAGTCGCAAATTATTCGGCAAAGCGAAATGACACAGATTCGCCCATCACTAATCATACCCAAATAAAGCAAAAGATATTTACTTCAGAATCTTTTTTTTGCACTCAAATGGATCAGAAAACTGTCCACTTCTTCTGATCATGAATATTCTATTAAGTGAAGTATTATGACTGTGCAAATCAGTTGAAAAACAGTCAAGTGCAATGTACTGGCAGTTAATTCTCCTCAGTAACAAAGCTGTTCATATCCATATTGTACTGCTTTTGTTCATGAAAAACTTTGATTAAGTTCTCAGCAATTGAGCCGTGTTGATTCTTATGGGAAAATAGATCATCTTGCACAAAGAGTTTGAAAACATCTACATAATTAACATTTTGATTCAGTGGAGCGCCATTACAACAGTCCTGTGATTTTTGAGCTCATAAACAACATCTCAGATAATTGTTTTAATACTTTTAAAATGAATTTTAAATTGTGTGGTACAGGTTAGCAAAGCTCTATAATGTTCCATATTTTTATCATGCATAGTTTAAAGTGAAAATCAAGTTTAAACTGTATCCCCAACAATCATGCTCACGGATGGTAATAATGAAGAAAGAGTTCAGCAGTACAAGTACTGAACTGAAGCATCAGTGAGGGGTGCACCCTAGCAGAAGGTTGCAGAAAGTTTCTGTGAGCAGTGGCACACTTTCATTTCAGAAGGTTCTAATGGCTGTAATACCAATATTTTTAGCCATAGATACTGTCAATACACTAGACCTCAGAACTCCATAGTCTAAGGATCAAGCTTTATTAGACTGACACTATATACAGGTTTAGGAACGTTAACCATAATGCATGGGATCTAGTGTTTTTGGCATAAGGGATCTTTCTGTAATTAGGATCACCATACCTTATATCTGCTAAAAAACATTCAAACGTTAAACAAACCAACTAGGATTGTTTTGCTACTAGGGATGGGCGAAATTTTTTTTCGCTGTGGAAATGACGCTCATAGACATGTATGGCGTTGTGCGACAAAAAAAAAGATGCATGTAAAAAAGAATTTGCCGCGTGACAACATTTTTTTGTCGCCCATAGACTTTCTTTCTGAGGAGAAAGACCATACCTGCTTTTCTCTTTATTTGGCATGACCTCTTCCAAAGAAACATTCAGCATTATGGGCTTTTAAGTAATCTGTAGGACTGTGTTTAGAGGGGCGGGGGATGGGAGAGCAAGCATTACAGATACGTTCCCTCTAATCCAATTGTTCCTTAAAGTTGTATAATGAGAGTGCTGGGATAATTTGCTTAGTTCAGTATATGATATAAGCCACACACCCATGCACCAGGCTGATTTTAGTTGCAACACATGGATGAGCTGCATTTTTTGTTTATTGGTTCCAACGTTTCAGTTCCACACTGGAACTTTCATCACGGATCACTTTCGCGAGTAAGTGTGAAAACAAAACTATATTCAGTAACTACATTCTAATGAAAAAACTAAGAAAATATGGGATTGTTAAACTAAAAAGAACAGACAACATGTATTTTACAGGATGAGTTGTTTTTGATTTGACATGGAGCACAGGAAAATTGAGCCACCCAGTGCCAGGCCAAGTTAAAAGTGTGCCCAATGCAACCTTTGCTTAATCATACACACATCCTGCCCCCCTCGGGTGTGTGGTGATGATCCTATACCTAACCATAATCCTATAGGATCCTGAACTAGGGGTAGGCAGACAGAAGAGTTATGTACCTAGGGCCCCCATCCTTGTATCCTAGGTATGCCTTTACTGCCTACCCCTAGTTCTAGCCCTGGTATCACCACATTCTGCAGGAAAGCACTGCAGGCCAGTTTATTATTTCCTTACCCCTGCCTGGAGTAAAGGTTAGTGTCAAACCCAAACCCCAGAGCAGTGACTGGATTCCTATCTAGGTGTGCTGTTCTGCATATAACAGTCACCTTTGGCTTTGGGCCTGGTCCTCAGCTACTCAGGTGCCCTCGGGATTTACCGCATGAGAGTCCAGTACTCCATAGGGGCAGGGAAGGGCGACAAAGTATACTCTGGGAAAGGAGCTGGTAAGGTTTGAGCTAGACATAGTCAGACAGGCCGGGTCAGAACCAGATAACAGAACCAAAATCATGACACAAACTCAAGGTCAGGAACAAGCCGTAGTCAGAACCAGGAATAAACACAATAAAAGGGGTAAGCTTCCCACGTGCAGTACATACTGTATGGTGTTTGTGCGACTCTCTTTAAAGAATATATCTGCATTGTATTGACGTGTGCCGACCGTCTAGGAAGCTCTGCAGCACCAAAGCAGGCACATCATAGGAAAGGTGAGAGGTGTGTATCTACATACAGAACCAGGAAGTCACACAGGAGCAGTTAGCAGGAGTGTAAGGCAACAATTACAGGGAACAAGGCACCTACAACCAAGCACACTTGACCTTTACTTCAAGTCTGAATTTGTTTTGAGATGACCATATTTTTAGTACTCTATTGAAGAATGTGGAAAAAGAACGTTAACATTCTCTAGACTAGAATGCTTGCAAGAATTTGGCATTCTGTGTGATTATGTGTTATCCAGATGTCTTTAATATACTTCATATTTCAATTTTATGCATAGCACTGTGTCTTTGTTCTACAATCTTTACAGAATATGGCTCAGTGTGTCACACGGAAGTGCAGTAATAAGAAATGGGAAAGTATTTTTGGCTCTTGTAATTTTTACTGTGACTTAAATTATATCACAGCTTGCATCCATATGTGCTGAAGTGAGAACCTCTGATAATCTTGGAGATTTAAAAAGACATACAATATCATTCTGCTGAAATGTATAGGGCAATGGTAAAATCTACTAGCTTCCAAGTAATATATTCGAAAACATCATATCTCAGCTTTTTCATTTGGTTCCTAAACTGTTGAATGATCATTTTTACATTTACTATAAAAACAGTTTTGTGTTGTTTTTTTTCATGAAGAGTTTGATGTGCTTGAAGATGTAATATACAATTTCCCTTTAAAAGCCTAATTAGTTCACAACAATATTTTTTTTTTACTGTATATTTGTTAAATGGGAATCTAGGACCGCAGTGAAGATGGTGGCATTGCACTCAGAGAGAAAAATAGCCTGGGCTGGTGCATTTTTTAAAGGAAATAAGTGCCAGCCCGGGGTAAAAAGTGAGAGTTTATATTCTCTAAGGAGTTGATTTATTCACTATTTTGCAGCTTTCAAATGGGGACCACTGACCCCAACAGCCCATAAACTATTGCTCTGTAAGCATACAGGCTACAAGAGGGGAGGGCACTCACTTCTAAGAAAATAAATACAATTTTATTGTTGTTCTTATCTTTTATTAATTATCTTTCTTTTCAGACCCTTTGCGTAAAATATGGCAGTCTTTCCACTCAAACCACTACATGGTTATAGGTCATTTAAACCCTAGCAACTAGATAGCTGATGAAATTCCTAGGGAACTGGATAACAAAAAAAAGCTAATTAAAATAAAACCACAAATAATAAAAAGTGAAGACCATTTCCAAATTGTCGCAGAATATTACCGTCTAGATCATACTAAAAGTTAATTTAGGCAAACAATGCTTTTAAGTTACATAAATGTTTAGCCTCTAGAGTAATTCTATTTATACAGGTGAGATGATTTTGAGATGGTCATATGTGCAAAGGTTATGCAACCTCTAAATTAAAGAAGAGAATCAGCCAGAATGTTCACATTTTAAGAAACAGGGGCATTTTGACCACACCCAGCCCAGAATATGTCCCAGTTTACCAAAGCATACAACCATTCCCTGCACAGCTCTTTTACTTTTCTCTTCTTTATGTCCAGTTTAAACATGACACAACTTAAAGAGTTAGTACCTATTAATACAAGGGTTAGATTCATCAGAACCACCAGGTTATCAGCACTCACAGACTATGATGGATCTGCAGAGAGATCTTAGTAGCTTCTAGGTTATTCTAAAACAACTGGTCGTGCTGAGTAATCAGCTAAGTAATCACTGAAGATGTTTCACTACTCATCCGAGCAGCTTCTTCAGTTCAACTGACTGGTATGGGAAGTTTTCGGCATATAAACTCTTCCACTAATCCAATCACAATGGCAATTGTAACATTTCAGAGAGGTGACATCTGAAACTCACAGAGGTTTTTGCTTTGTAGTTACTGTGATAGAATTACCAAGGTATCATGCAACTCCTAGAAACAGGTGTTATTTGTGAGAGTTGCATGAATATATATGTGAAGTGTTCTTAAATGCCGGGGTAAAGATGTTAGAACAGCATTGCATATAGCAGACAAATTGTGTTGATGGCCATCTCTGTTAAGGGATGGTTTCTCCACCTTGACATGAATGACCTCTTTCACGCCTCATTCAAACCAGCGGCCCTCTTATCCAAGATTTGGACATTGTTATCTTCAAAGGAGTGTACCTTGTCTTTTAGATGTTGAATGACAGCTGAGTCTTACCCTGTAGAGTTCACCCTCCTATACTGAGCCATTAGCTTGGTGAAAAATTGTTTTGTCTCCCCAATGTATAGGTATGCACTCCTTGCTACACTGGACGGTGTATACTACATTGCTTTATTTTTCTTTAGGTGTTGGATCCTTTGGGTGTACCAGTTTTTGTCTCAGTGGGGCTCATTTATAAAGAGTGGGCAAATTTGCACCTGGGCAGTAAACCAGGGCAACCAATCAGATAATTGCTTTCACTGTTCAACCTGCAGCTGGCTGATAAAAGCTAATCACTGATTGGTCGCTATGGGTTACTGCCCAGGTGCAAATTTGCCCACTGTTTATAAATGAGCCCACAGTGTGTTGCTAAATTTGAAAATGCCCAGTCTGAGTAGCAACATGCTTTCAAAGCTCCTCTGAGATGTTTACACTCATTGTCTTTGTGTTGTCACACTTTCCTCAATGTGGTCACATGGTGCAATACATACGTCCATTAGATGCGCACCTAGAAGCTCACCAAGATGCAGGATTAGGCTAGTGTGTATAGTAAAATCCAAATGTATTGATTATTCCATTAAAATCATTATGTGGACACACATAAAGCAGGCAGAGGAGAGCATGGCTAGATGCGTTTCGTGTTAGTCATTTCCTCAGAAGCCCATTTAATGGAATAATCAATAAATTTAGATTTTACTATATACACTAGCCTAA
The DNA here is from genome assembly GCF_017654675.1 of Xenopus laevis. Taxonomy (NCBI): domain Eukaryota; kingdom Metazoa; phylum Chordata; class Amphibia; order Anura; family Pipidae; genus Xenopus; species Xenopus laevis. Next base: position 102,441,093 of record NC_054373.1, read on the forward strand.
TCCTGCATCTTGGTGAGCTTCTAGGTGTGCATCCAATGGACGTATGTATTGCACCATGTGACCTGAGTGATTGGGGCTCTACCAGCTGTTGATTAAGCGCTCCCCAGTCTCCTGGTAATGGACTCTCTTTCATTGTGTTCTATTCTTTTTCCTCCTGTGGTGCAGAGTTATAATGACACCCAGCTTGTGTTCCAGTGGATGGTGGGAATCAAACAACAAATATTGATCCATATGAGTGGGTTTCCTGTATACTTCCATTTTCAAGTTACCCCCCTCTTGGATGGATATCAAACAGTCAAAAAAGGTTTTCGAAAAAGTTTGTTTTCGTGGACATCTTCCCCTGTGAACTTGATGGTATTGTCCTCTAAGTTAATGTGTTCTGTAAAGGCCACAACTTAATTTGATCTGCTTTTAACCCAAGTGTCATCTACATACCTGAAAAAGTAGCTTCTGAATCCACAGCTAGACATGAAATTCTGGTAAGCTAAGCCATATGCAAGCCATATGCAGCAGTACACAACCTCTATAACCTTGGCCAGCCAGCCAGCCAAATGTGCTGAAGTACTCTGTTTTTTTATGAACAAGTAAGACAAACAAGACTGTTGTGGGGAGTGCAGTGTTGTGGTTCAGGAGAGGTGTCACTCCAGGGGTTATGACAAATACATGGCCTTCATTCTTCCAGAATGTTCACTCTGGACATGAAAAGAGATTAATTTAGACACTGCATGTCCACAACTGAACTTATGCAGTCACTTAAACAAATATTTCAAGTTTTTGACATGCTGGGGAAAACTAACAACATCCTAGCTTAGTGCACTCATTTTCAGTGTCCATGGTCACAAAAAAAGGAATTTCCATAATATTATATCAAAAATTTTGTCATGGGATATATTTGAAATATATGAAAGATTGTCATTCCATTACGAATACCGGATGAAGAAACAAAGACTCTTAACTTCTCGTTTTTATTTTTCGTAACAGAATTTTTATTGAGTTTTTATTTTCCAGAATTACAATCTATGCATATTAAAGGGTGGTTCACCTTCAAACAACTAGTTGTTTTCAGAACAACGAAATAATGACTTTTTCCAATGACTTTCTATTTTCTATGTGTCACTGTTTTTCTAATATTGAAGTGTAAAGTGTAATTTCTCTCCTTCTGAAGCAGCTCTGGGAGGGAGGTCGCCGTCCCTGTAAACTGTTCTAAATGGATACATTTAATTGATACATTTCTTATCTTTGTCCCTGCTGAGCAGAATCTCTGGGTTTCATTACAGGCAGCTGCTAGAATTGATACAATAGTTGCTAATACTCCAGAGATGCTGCTGAGAAATGTATGAACTCAATGTTGTAAATGTATAACAGTTTAGAGTCTGCACCTGAATTACTGAGCTACTCAAACACCACAGGCAGGAACATTCAACTTTATACTTAGATTTTGGAAAAACAGTAAAAAATAAATAATGGAAAGTAATTGAAAAAAGTCTTTATTTCTGGGGAACAATCTGAAAACAACCGAAGTGAAAAACTGTTTAAAAGGTGAACAACCTCTTTAACACTGCATAATAAAAGGTCCAGTTTTGTAATTAAGGATTTTATAGCACAATGAGCCTATCAAGCAGATACATAGTCCTTACAATGTTTCAGTAATGGAAGCATCGGTGAATCTGGAGATCTTGAAACATAAATAAACAAAGTAAATGTAGAGTTATGTATAACTTTGCTTGAAGAGGTAGGATTAGAGAACAAAACTGAATGGAGCAAGCTGTTTTAGCTATTGGCTTAAACTGATGGATGGCTATTTGCTGTATACTGCGATGTGAAATTACAAGGAATCCTCCGGCACGAAAACCTACATATCTTGCTGATGAATTTCAAGTGGGATTATAACCTTACACACAATTTTCATTATACTGTATTTCATTAAGAGATGAATTTAATCCAAAATGATATCCATACATTTGTCAATGAACATGGGAAAGCCACCACAAATCATTAATAAATATGTTCTGCATGGCTAAACATGTTTGTAAGAAAGTATATTGCTTCTGAGCAGACATTTTCTCGGAATACAGAGAGAAGGGCATTCTAATGAAAACTGATTCAGACTACTGACATTTGAGGCAACATACAAAAAAAAAATCGATATATATATATATATATATATATAACAGCAGGCTAGCAAGGGTGAATGATTATGGGAGTTAGTATGAATCATTTGGTGCCATACTTCTAAATGACTCACATTTATTGCAGGTAAAAAACATTGTGCTGCCATTATTATTTCCTTCAAGTTTTCAGAAACATAAATGCATGCATTCATCAGGATAAATAAAACTAGAATGAATTGACCCTAAAGTGAGAAGAAAACAATATCATCAATCTTGGCTACTAATGCACAAGCAGAAATGTCTTTAACATACACAATTGAATTTCCATAAAAAGATATACTGTAGTAGTTCCAAATATAGCAATTCTTCTGGAAGGGGCTGTAACTGTTATGATTTATACCGTGCTCCATTGTACCTACACAGACCAAAGCTGCCATTGTAATGGTTGTGGTGGTATTATAAAGAGGGTAAATCACGAATCAACTAACAAAATGTATTTAACATTTTTCTTTGGACCACATTTATGAAGTTGTGTGAAATGTTTACACAAAAGCAATAACTGTACTTACTCCTGATTCCACACAATTCTAAAATCAACAGGCAGAATTTATTGCAAAGTTTAAAGTGGTGTCATATTTACACTAATTCAATCAAATCAAAATTCAATAAAAAACCTGGTGAAATCCATTAAAATGAGTAGAAGAAATTCAAAATACGACAAAGTATGGTCCGATTGGCAGGCATTCCGCAACCCAACTCAAATGTCTACCCCCTGATCGCAAAGTTGTTATCTAGGTGTAAAACAACACTATTTAGTACTATATAACAAAAGTGGACATACCTGATGACCTTGTTGACATTAAGGACCATTGTGTTTTGACCTTATTCCTATGGGTTTCCAGTATTCCAATTGACCCACTGGACCTGCATAATAGGACATTACTACTGTTGCCTCAACCTTTGTTTTATTCTTTATCTCGGATTATAGTGTTTTCTATGACCTGAATTGTAACTCTGATACAAGTATATTGTACAAAGATGCACAAAGTTGTAAAGAAAAGACCAATATTGTATAAATGCCTTTATTATATGCAAAATTGCTGCTTGAAATTAAGAGAAGTTATAAAAAAAAAATGAGTGGAAGAAATTCTTCTTCTCTTGTAGGTGGTGTAGAAAGTTGTCCAAGTGTATACTTATTTTGGCACAGCAACATTTTATACTTAGGGGGTTATTTACTAAACCTTGATTTTTTCTGGACAAGGTTATTGGGCAAAAACTCAAATTTTTAGAGGAAAGAAACCTTTAATTTTTCAAAATTTATTATACCCTGAAGCTGCTAAAAGTCCGAATCCAAAAATCCGCCATCTCAATCATGTCGAGGTCATGTAAAAGTCAATTGCAGATAGCAAAAATATAGATATTTTCCCATTTAAAGTATGTTTCTGCTCATCCAGCATCTTCAAATAAACTACCAAAAAATAAAGTATGCCTTGGTAGTCTGTTTGGTGCCATTTCTGGCATATGGTGTGAAAATTACCCTATTATATTTCTGTAACTGCACTATGGAGCAATTTAAGCAAGCTGATGTGGGAACCGTGGAGCTACCACCTGGTCCAAGACTAGATTACCATGAAGGCCCAGTAGGGCCCAATCCTCCTCCTGGCTTAGTCTCCCTGAGACTAACTTGGGGCTGGGGATCTGTGAATTTTCCTCCTCTGACTCCAGCTGCACATAGTATTCATGTACAGTGTTGAAATGACAATTTCTCAACTGAATTTACTGAAATGCAGGTGTGTGCAGTAGTGGAATGCATTGGGGTTACAACAAGGAATGGTGGGGGCCACTATGTGTATGTTCTGATGCATCCAGTACTTCTGTATTTTTGTAAAATTGGCATGGTATGTGGGGGTGCGGCCATTTCTTTTTTGCCAAGCTACACATAGCAGATCATTATTCCTCTACTTTTTTTAATTCCGCCATACTAATCCATGTGCCAAAAATGTCTTCATTGTCTGTTTTTAAGTCACTATTAAGGGAGAATGAAAATAAATCTTAACATGTGACCTCCAAACCCCGGTTTATATGGTTTATATTTTATCCAGAGGCCTTTATAGCGATGCGCTTCCCTCTGTAACTGACGATTTACTGGCCGCAAAATAACTACTGTATGTAATTCCCTTACTTTGCCTTCGTTAAAGCACATGAACATCTGTAAAACCTGTAATAGAGCTAGTCTAGTGATGGGTGAATCTGACCCATTTTGTGTCGCAGAAAATACGCAAAATGGCAAAAACTCGATGTAATGCATTGAAGTCTAGGGCCAACAAATTTTTTTTGATGCGCAAGGAGGCACAACAAAGTTTTTTCTCCCATTGGAAACCTTTCATTGTCCTTTACACATATTTAATAAGAAATTGGTAACAATCAATGCAGAACACAATGGAACTGATATGAACTGAATAAAAAGATTAATTGATTAAGCAAAAAAACATTAGGGAACTAGACGTGTCCCTCTTGTTGGCGTATAAACTGGGTAGTACTGAGAGACAAGTTTTGAGCCAACATAATTTCCATGTTGATAAACGGATTGAGCAGTATTATACTTTTACATCCAAGCTGTGCTCTGAAACTGCAAAATAGTGAATGTGCTATTAAAATGAATGGAGCTTTAACATACTGCAGTAACTGGTACTCTGTGACATCTCGAGGCCCATCTATATATTTTGCATTTTTTTATGGAGTTGACTTTGCAACAGATAAAACCCACCATTACATCTCTCATTTCATTGGGCATGGTATTTAAATGAGCTGCAGTCTGTGTCCGTTCTGGATCAGGCAAAAAAATGTTCTGTTAAATAGAAAATTTACATCAATTAAGTTCATTGGTTCAGTGCAAATGGCTTGCTATATATTTTACTCTAATGAACACTGCTATGTAGAATAATTCAGTCTGGAACATGTAATAAAAAGCAATAAAATGTGGTAACTTCTCATCTACAGTCTAAGGAGTATTCAAAATGTGCATTAAATCTAAGTCCAAATGCTTAAAACCCTATAAAAAAGCAACATTAACTAGAGGAATAAATCTCTCATCCCATGGATGCAGTATTAAATATAAGTATTGTTCTGGGATTTGTGGACAATTTTCTTCAGCTAGCCCTGACTGGTTTTTACTGAAACATCAGAAGGAAGCCATTCACTTTTAATCAAGACAGATGGGAAAATTGGCTTAAGTATGCTGCAGCAGACTGCACTTCTCCTAAAGACAATAAAATGATCTAGACCGCAGAAAGGCTTCAAGTCAAATGCCAAAAAGCCCAACACTGGTGATGTTTTCACAACGTGAAGAGTTAAGATAAATTTAGCCTTATTGATATTGTAGGTGAGCTGCATTCATCTTCGATTTGAGTCCCATCATTGCATTTCATGCTTCCTTTCTAAAAATATAAAGATGCCATCACAGTCAATCGATTTTTCAAAGTCCAGTTATTTTAGATGAGCAATGCAATTTCTTGCTGTTCTGCTCTTTTTTGAAATACAGGCAATATTTTGATTGTCAAAAATACATTTTGAATACATATAACAATTCAGATTGCGCTTTGTATATTTACAGGCTTTTATAATGAACCAATTATGGAAGCTGTGGTTTTTTTTGACTGATGGGGGAGGTGAGTCTTAATTTGTTAATGATATGACAATCACATTATCCATATCCTTAGCACCTGAGTGGAGGTATTTTAACAAAATAACCATAATTAGAAAAATATAGCCCTAACATAATTTTTTAAACACATTCTTTTTCAAACCCAATAGAAAATCACAGGTGTACTTGCTAATGTGCAACTTATAAGGATTTCTTTCTATATAGAGTACAGGCGATGAGTGATTTTTTCACCAGCTATGGATTCATGGCAAAATTCCATATTTCGCCATTTCAAATTTTATGGTGAAACTGCTGCAAAAATTTGCCACAACAAAGAAGTCTCAAAGGCAAAACAGTCGCCATAAGAAAAAGCACCCATTGACTTTAATTCATTTGGACAAAAAAGTCACCATAAGAAAAAGCACCCATTGACTTTAATTCATTTAGACAAAAAAGTCACCATAAGAAAAAACTCCCATTGACTTTAATGCATTTGGAGTGAAAAAAATTGTGGCCCGTGTAAAAGAAATGTTGACGCCCATTGACTTCAATGCATTTTCGCAAATTTTTCGCCGATTCGAGAATTTTTTTGCAGTTTCACAAATTTTTAGGTGAAGAAAAACGGGACAGATTCACTCATCACTATTGGCATTGTATTCCCTAATGTGTCTGTACGTGCTGTGATGTGTAGTAGGGCCATATTTATGTATTGAATGCAATGTATCTAAACCAATATAAATATTGCATTTTTGCAAAATTTAGTAGAGGTATGGGATCAGTTCCCATACCATCAGATCCAAACTAAGATATATTTAATCCTTATTGTAGGCAAAACCAGCCTATTTGATTTACATTTTCTAGTAGACTTACGGTATCAATACCCAAATTACAGAAAGATCAGTTATCCGGTAAACCCCAGTTCCTGAGCATTCTGGATACCAGGTCTCTGGATACCAGGTCTCATAAGTGTATGGGCTTGGTGGGTATGGGACTACTGGTCTCAGTTCTTACTTACCTGGACACCATCTGGTTATACTATGTATGCTTGACACATCAGCATTTAAATTGGCAGTTGTTCAGGGTTCTTGATTACTAAATTTATTAGTATTCCATAAAATAAGAAGTAGCTGAGCATGTTCTAAAATGGAATAGCATCTCTTTCCTCTGAGAATCTAGTGAACAGTCTTGAAAAATTAGCAGAAGGTAAGCTATATACAGTTGTTATATCATGTGGTGTGAACTATGTGCTCAACATCTCATTGGTAGACCACTTTACTATCACTGTCTAAACCATGTTATGAATGCAAAACTCTGGGCTACAATTATTTTATTTTATTTTAAGCTCCTATTTCTATATGTTAAGGTACCAGAGTGGTGCTTTTATTTGAGCTTCTGCTATACTCTGTATTCAATAGCTTGGTGTTTTCCTAAATAAAAAGAAGTAGAAGACTGAATAAAAAGCCTGATGAACATTTAATTGTTTGGCAAAGACTTATCTTTTTCTTCTGTCTCCAACATTTTCTTATCTAGGCTGTCAGATAATTGGCCATGGGCCAGGGATTCTCATTCATAGCAAGTCCTAGTGATTATACATAGAACTAAATGTAAGATACTGAGCACTCAGTACACACTACATGTGTTTTAATCTTCTGCTTACTGTTCAGCAAAGTCTCAGAGGAGAGAGATGCTATTTAATTTTAGAATGTGCTCGACTAATGTAAATGTGAGATGGATTATATAAGCAGTAACTGTATTCACATGTGTGCAGCGATGTCGAACCTAATCACTTAATGGCAGTAGCTCTTATAATAATGAGTTAAAGGGAAAATTCACCATACCAGATACCACTCAGAATGATATTATATTATAATAGTCAGAGACAGGTTTCACTTCGGCCTTTGATTAAATGAAAGATGAATAGAGAGAGAACAGAAATAAATTTAAAAAGAAAATACATTTTTCGTGGTGAAACGTGGTGACATATGACAATTATAAATAAGACCTGCTGCATACTTGTTTAGATTGCATCCATCTACAATACAGGTATAGGATCCTTATCCAGAAAACTCTGAATTACGGAAAGGCGGTCTCCCATAGACTCCATTTTTATTCAAATAATTACAATTCTAAAACATTAGTTCCTTTTTCCTTGTAGTAATGAGTGCCTTGTACTTGATTCCAACTAAGATGTGATAAAGCCTTATTGAACGCAAAACATACCTACTGGTATTGTAAATAGGTAACATTTCTAGGGGGTTGCATGCTATTTGTTATGCATAAACAACTGATGGGGCTGCAAAACATCAAAAGCCACCTCTTCTGGAGGAGTGCTTTTCCCAGGCCAAAGGTGGATAAGAAAGCCCAGATGTCTGGCCTTAGTAGGCAATAGGATTTTAGGGTAATTGTATTATACTGCTCATATCTATAAGCAGTAACCAAAACTTTATTCCAACATTGGGTTTAATTAATTTGAAATGATTGATTATAGACTTAAGGTATGGAGATCAAGCCCTTATCCAGAAAACCCCAGGTCCCAAGAATTCTGGATAACAAGGTCCCACCTTCTCTACTGTAAAGGGTAATGCAAGGTTGGACTTGACTTTTAAGCATTTGCAGTGAAAACCAAGATTCAGATTAGTATTACAGATGTAGGTTATTTAAATTACTACTGACTACAAATTACATATAATTTATTGTAGTGGAGTTTATTCAGTTGTGCTCCAGAGAACACCCACCCTCCCATTTTTTGTTTGGGATAAATAAACCTCTGGTTTATGGTAAAGTTAATGCATATATGCTGACAAGTTATGCTATAACCAGCTTCTTTTATTACTTGTGTATGTGCAATCTTGGTACATCTGATCAGGGTTGGACTGGCGACCAGGGAGACACCAGGAAAAAACCCAGTTGGCCCCCGGCCCAGAGCTGCGATTTTACCACCTGTAAAATGAAGAGCACACAAGCACACATGCTCGAAGGCATGGGGGGGGCAGTGCGCTCGCATGTGGTGATGCCCACGTGCTTGACGGTACACCAGGGGGGTTCAGAGGGTGGCCCTGGACAGCAGTCCCGGTGGGTCCCGGGCCTCCCAGTCTGACCCTGCATCTGATAACTATTGCATGCATCATTGCTTTTTGTACATGAGTGTCCAGACACAGGACATCAAGTAACTACTTGTGGTAAAGGTAAGGATGGTTTATTTCCATATGTGTGTGGCTGTGCCAAACAGGTAAAGTCTAATCACAATGCCAATAGTGCTAATTACTGAGCTGTGTGCTCCAGATGTTTTGACAGCTGCAAAGGGCTGCTGGGAAGCCATGACAAATTTAGAATGATTGCAGAAAAAATCACCCAATTGATAAAGAAATACTCCAGTGTTCAGTGTTTTAAATGCAAAAATGGTGCTATATCGTATATGTATAATTAGAAAAACATGCTTCTTAATTTTATCATTTGATATTTCTAAATACGTTCACCATCATGAATTTTTTTGAAGTGGACAGACAGCAGAGGAATGTACTATGGTATGCCAAACTGCCTTTGTATAATCAGAAATTCAGAACATGGAATCAAAATGTTGGCACATTCCGCCAACCCTTTCAGCTGTTACTCTGCTTGTAAAAGAATTTCTAATGATAAAACCTGTCACACCAGTAATATGTAAGTGCTAAATGTTAAAAGGCATTCGGGGTTTCAGCACCCAGTCACTGTCACTATGATCTCTAGCTTGACAGTTCCATAGCACTAACTATTTAAATTTATCTTTATTCTTTGTATCATAAAAAGCCTCTCTTGGCAGTTTTAAATAATCATGTCTGTTTTATAAGGCTATTTCCAGCAACACTGATTATTTATGCCATGCAAATTCAAAAAAATACAAATACTTACATACTATATTCTATCGGGGTTACTTACTAAAACTCAAGGTTTTTATTAAAACAAAGTAGACCAAACTCCAATACACAAATTGAAATCGTATTCATAATTCTTCTTGAAAAAACACCACCACAACAAAATCAAGCGTCAATTACAATAGTACGACTTCATCGAATTGTCTCTGCAAAAAAATGTATCAGATTATAGGACAAAAATCCAGACTTTATTGGATTATCCAGCACAGACACAACTTCAGGGACATCTGCCATTGATTTCTACATGACCTCAACAGGTTTGTGATGGAGTATTTTCGAATTTTTAGCAGCTTTGGGGTATAATCAATATCTAAAAATTTGAGTTTTTTTCCTTAAAATATTCAAGGTTTTCCCCTTAAATAAAGTAACCAGTTAAATGTGACATTTAATGAATGGGCCCCTATATGTGTGTGTGTGTGCATGGACATCATGTGAGCCTAAAGGCATAGTTCAATTTTAGATTTTAAGTATGATTTAGACTTTTAGTATGATGTAGACAGATATTCTGAGACAAGTTAGAAATTGGTATTTTTTAATTTGTATGTTTTTTTTTCAGTTATTTATCTTTTTGTTCAGTTTGGTATTTTAGCAGCTATCTGACATCTCTGCTCTAGTACAATAGGTATTTGGTCAGCACTTGTACCTTCCCATTCACTTCAATCTAGTCCCACAGTTTCCACCTCCAACTTGTTTGCCAAACTTTGCGTCATAGACATCACCATTCATGGATTTATTTTCTTTAAAACGTCTTTATTAAGACATGGGCTCTGACCCAAACAATTGACTGTTTGGGTCAGAGCCCATGTCTCAATGAAGGCATTTTAAAGAAAAGAAATCCATGAATGGTGCTGTCTATGATACAAAGTTTGGCAAACTCTGCCACTAGTAATTAAGTGGCATCAGGATCAAATACACACAGATGACAAGCATATTTAAATTTTCAACCACTATACAATCATATGATTCGATGAAACTCCCTTGATGGCAAGTGGTGCAGCTACTCTTAACCTGAAGTGGCAAATGTTTGAGCTGTCACCCTGAATGTACAGAACAATAAAATATGTCCATTTATGTGGATGTAAATAGAAGTCAACATATGTAAGAATATTACATTGTCACTTTTAAAAACAACATATGACCTGCCTACATTTATTGGGTCTAGGATGGTAAACTCCACTGTAAGCCACTTGGTTTACAATCTATCTCTGCAGAAATCTAACATCCATTCTTCTAATGCAAGGTTGCCCATGCTAGATTAGTGTAGGGTCCACTTTTAATGATGTTATTGCATTAGGGTCTCCCACCTCAGGTGTTATACTGCCATGGAAAATGCAACATCATTACATTAAACCGAGAGACAAAACATATCGCTTTATTGATCTAACTATTGATCCTGATCTAACTTTTGGGTACATTGCAGTGCTATCCAACTTTGTACATGTAGTGGGTAAAATCTTTCTTATACCACATGCTTAAAGGCCAGAATCTACTAAAATTATGATAAAAAAAAAAAAAAAACATGCTGCGACTTGCCTAGAAATGTAAATTCCACTGATCTCCAATGAACTGATGTGACTTTTGTACATTAATTGGTTACTAACTATTTATATGAGCGTGTTTTTTTAGAGAAACTTCAACCCATAGTTCCTGGGACCCAATCACTTGCAGGGTCGATTTTCTTTATAGTTATAGTTGTGTTTCAGTGATGTGATTGGTGAAAAAATATATATCCAACAAGCTCAACATTTTGTCCTAGCAAAACTTGTCCTACTTACCTCTTAGTTGATCATTTGTGGAGCTTGGACTAAAATTTTGGCAATAATCAATTATTTTTATGGGGATCCCTATATTAATAACTTGAATGAGGCCCCAATGTTTGATGGTTGCCCTGCTCACAGGCCTCCCTTTGGACTACCCTGTTGTAATGTATTGCAGCTCTTTCCCATGTCCCCAGCTTTCTGTAGAGTGACTTATTCCTAAATCCTTGTAATGAAAAACCCTAAAAGGTGCTTGTAAACTGCTGGAAAAAGAACATAATATTTTAGGGACAGAACCCCAGACTGGTGCCATTTTAGGTGAAATGGAGATAACTGTGTTCCTTATTTCAAACAGATAGCTGCAAATTTTCTAGAAGAAAACCAGTGTTACATGCCCAAAAGCTTGGAACAGAAATGAAACATAGTTTTACATTAACATCTGTTTAATGGCAAAATGACCTTGACGCTTAGAAATTATAGGCTCTTTTATCCCTTGGCTACAATACAGTGAAACATTTTTGTCCAAACAATAAAAGGAATGCTAAAGGCCCACTATTAATTCAAATTCAGTGGCACGGTAGTAATATAAGGTTACAGGAATTTCATTTTCATAAGAAGACATATTTTCTTCAGAAATTAGCTTTCTGAGAAAGGGTGCCTGTCCTATAATTAAGGCAAATATAAAGAACCATTAGAACCTTTCATGGCAGATCATGATTATCAAATCATTTTAGAAATGCCAGGTACAGTACGATTACACAATAAGAATTTAAAGTGAATTAAATAGAAAGTATTAACTTATTTTAGTGAGAGTCAATGAAACAACTCTTTACATATGAATTATAATATAATGAAATTTCTTAACTCTAAGCTGTAAAAGCACATACGTTTACAGTTCACCATCATAATATAAAACATGGTATGCAAATATAGCTTATATCTCTCACATTTAAGCAAATTTATATGCAATATTCCAAACATAGATTTGTTACACTGTGAAATAATACTGTTATAATTGTCTTGTTCTTTTTAGTCCATAAGCAATTGCTAAACTATAACATCCAGTATCATTTGGCTGCTAAAGTCAAAGTCACAGAAACTAAACACCAGATAATAGAGTATTTTTTTCCTCTATTGTGGGATTGGGGCATAGCACACCAAACCCTACAAAACACCAAATAATGATTTTCAGGTGACGGTTTATCATGTTGGATTTGCATCTCCTTCTATCTCTCCAGGTAGTGTGTTCGAGACCTGGTTGGCCATCCCAATTTCTGCTCAGTCTAAAGGTATTTCTTTTTGGTGCCAATTTGTAACATTGATTTTAGAAAAATGCCTCTATTTTGGCGGAAAATGGTGGCTCAGTAGGAGTAGCTGCTACAACAAGCTGTTGATGTCTTTTGTGCCCTAATACTGGAATGTTTTATTAAACCCTTTCCTTGTGGGTCAAATGGTGGTGGCTCTTTTTCTGCTATTTTGGAATTGAGTACAGTATATGGATATTTAATTTAAGAACATTGTGGTCATTCACTAGTGAAATTTGTAGATTATTTTGAAAACTGAAATGGTCTTTCATAATAGTACTATTTCAAACATTATATTGCTTTTAGTTGTCAAATGTTGCCCTTTATTCATTTAGATTCACATTGTTTCTATGATGATTTTCATTCATCCATGAGATACAGTATCTAGTAGAAATAAGTCTAAAGCAACTGGCCTTTGAGTGCTTACTAAATCTCAAACAATTGAATTTTGGAAATTAATTATAATTTGTGAGTTTTAGCACAATAAGGCATGCAACAATCCAGTCCCATACAGTGTAATGATGCATTTATGGGTCTTAATAATACAAAAAAATACCTTTTATTAAGACTTTACTTCTGTCATCTTGTGGACCTTTCTCAAGACTAACAGACAAGAATCAATAAACTCTCTAATTCTAATTCTAAAAGAATACTAGGTGAAGGAGAAGTTAGATGCTAAGTATAATCAATCTAGAAATATCAGAGCTACTTAGAAAAGCAGTGTAAATTTCCAGTTAGGATAGTAGAAGGTTAGTACCCTTGTCAAAGTGTTTAGAAAAACTTCTGCAGCAATGCCAATCCACTGCAAATAAGACTAGGCTGTACTGGCAGCTCACAAAAAACTCCAAAAAGTAGGAAACACTCTACTGTCAATCACAATGGAAAGAATGTTGTTAGCAATAAGTACTTCTATCATTTGGTTTATAGAAGGTTTCTCTGTATCTATAGCAATACACAGAGACAAACGTAAATTTCTGATTTGTCCCCTTTAGACCAAGCCATCAGCTTATCTGCCCATTTATGGGGCCGTAAAAGGGGCTAATCTGACTGATACCTGGTCAAAATCATCAAGATAACAATCAGGCAGGTTTAAAAATCCCTTTGGATGAGGAGTGCATTGTCATGCTGATGTTGTCTTCAGACTTGCTGAATTTTTTGTGTGTATGGATGCTAGGTTTTCATTTGGAGGGGTTGAACTTGATGGACTTTGTCTTTTTTCAACCCAATTTAATTATTTAACTACTATGTAACTATACAACAGTCTCTGTAGATCCCAACAGTCTATGTAGACCCCAATGTTGGCCCTAGGAAATCAGCCCAATTTAGCCTAGCCTAGTGTGACCAAATCAGGCCTGCTTAGCCAAACAGTCGGATAGATTCAGTTGTTTTCCAGGAATGACAGAAAGAAAAATGGTAACAAGTTTTATTTGTTTTTTTTTCAAGCTCATTTTCCTTGTACAATTCAATGAATAGGACTTGTATTGACCATACTGTTTGCCTATTGTTTTAAAAAAACAAAAAAAACATGGGTTTGTTCTTTCTTGAGCTAAAATGGGCAATCAGGGAGACTGAAGCTGCTCAATGTCTGGTGATAATGAGGCAGATAATTGGATTACCAATGCACTGATAATACCCCCGCATAATGGACAAAACACAGAGTAACTTCAGATTCCCTGTTTGCACTATTTATCTTGAGAAATAACAATAAAATACATTTTTCAGGATTAGCAAAAGGCAAAATGTATGTTCAACACTGGAACTGAAACAGCTTATTTTGACATATATATGAGATTTTGAGTGTCTCTAATCGGGCCTCAATACTATGTGACATAGAGGAATGAAGGTAGAAGGAAATCAGATGTCTGCTTTCAGACTAGGGACCAGTAAATATTACCTGCTTATTGTACCTTTTGTTACACATCCCTTTTAAGTGTGTTTTTATTTTTCAAGATTATGTAGCCTAATAAGAAAAAGTGCAAACATTTCCACTGTTTCCACAATTATTCCACCACTAAGAGGAAAAAAATAATTTGTTAGAGAAGGAATTAACTTATCTAATTAAATTGTACAGACAGAAAAAAGGGACAATGGAAAAAAAAGTGTTTGCCTAGCTATAAACATTCTTTTTCTAAGATCTTGCCATCAACAAAGAATTAGCAGAAATAATGCAATCAAAGAAGTTTTAATGTCTTCATTGATTAAATAAATCTCCAAGAGGCAGATCAAATGCAGATAATTAACCATGCGAAACACTAGTTAGAAGTAATCAGAAAATGCTTTCCCAAGGCAGTTTACATTCGCAACTGATGATAACGTGCACAGCTAATCACAAAGGTCATAATGATTTTATTATTAACTCTTAAAGGAACAGTTCCGTGTAAAAATAAAAACTGGGTAAATAGACAGGCTGTGCAAAATGAAAAATGTTTCTAATATAGTTAGCCAAAAATGTAATGTATAAAGGCTGGAGTGACTGGATGTCTAACATAACAGAACACTACTTCCTGTTTTTCAGCTCTCTAACTCTGAGTTAGTCAGTGACTTGAATGGAGCCACATGGGACACAACCACGGGGCACATTTACTTAGCTCGAGTGAAGGATTAGAAGGAAAAATACTTAGAATTTCGAAGTATTTTTTTGGCTACTTCGACCTTCGACTATGACTTCGAATAGAACGATTCGAACTAAAAATCGTTCGACTATTCGACCATTCGATAGCCGAAGTACTGTCTCTTTAAAAAAAACTTCGACCACCTACTTCGCCACCTAAAACCTACCGAGCACCAATATTAGCCTATGGGGAAGGTCCGATCGAACAAATTGCAGTAAATCCTTCGACTTCTATATTCAAAGTTGAAGGATTTAACTTTGATTGTCGAATATTGAGGGTTTATTAAACCTCGATATTCGACCCATAGTAAATGTGCCCCTAACTGTTCAGTGAGTTTGCAATTTATCCTCAGCATTCAGCTCAGATTCAAAAGCAACAGATATGAACCATGTGCCCCCCCTCAAGTCTCTGATTGGTTACTGCCTGGTAACCAGGGTAACCAGTCAGTGGAAACCAAGAGAGCTGAAAAGCAGGAAGTAGTGTTCTGGCTATTATGTTAGACATCCAGTCACTCCAGCCTTTATAAATTACATTTTTGGCTAACTAGTTATAGTGAAAACATTGTTTATTTTGCACAACCTATCTATTTACCCAGTTTTTATATTTATACTGAACAATTCCTTTAAACCTGCTTACAAAAAGAAAGTGTTACAACTAGCAAAAAACATCAGGGCGAATTTACTAAAACAGTGCATTGTACAAAGTTCAAAAAAACAGGTGCAAATTGTTATATTTTCTCTCCACAATGCATAATTATGGAGGGGCAATGATTTGAGTCTGATTTAATTGAGCAGTGGTAAGTACAGGGCAGCATGAATCTAGGATGTGGGTCTCCTCTTGCACATCCCTTACTTTTAAGGTCCAAGCAGGAGGCACTGCACCTTTTGCATTAACTTTCAATAGTTGTTAATTTAAAAAAAACACACATTTTTCGTGATTTTTGCATTTGGAGTTTAGTAAATAACCCCCTATGTGTTTTTAAAATTGCTACAGAGCCCATGTCTAATATCTAAATCTGTATATTGATCAGAATTTCTAAAATTGATATGACTGAAACTTTGTTAGATATGAATATTTTTGTATAAAACCATTGCATATGAAACGTTGAACGCTATTATATTTTTGAATCAAAATGATTTAGTTTCCTTTCAGATTCTATTTTGAATTACATTCATAATCTTGCTTAAATTGAAAATGAAATATTGCTCTAATAGGTATGACATATAACAGAGCGATTTCTTTTTTAACATATTCATGTGAATGAGCCAGTAATTTCCAGCACTGTATAACAACGACCTACACACAAGGAACACGTTTTTTAACATTGGTAATTTTTATTGAGCGGTAACTGCTCAGTAAAAAAAAATAAACACACAATGATTTGCCAATTTCTGCTGAGCTCTAACCCCTCATAGAACACAATGGTGTTCAACATATTCTTCTGCTTTGTTAAAACACTTTCCTGACATCAGAAAAGTATTAATAAATGTGAAAAAATTATTCAGGATCCACCAGTGTGAATTACAAAAAAAATTGCCTCACAATGGTTTAATACACATAAAAAAGTGACTTTTAAATTATTTACTGTATAGTACTTTCAAGACTGTACCTGCTGATATCCTAGACTAATATATGCTGTTATTCCAAGTACATTTGTTTTATTTTAGTTATCCAAGCAATGCTCACATACACATAGCGTTGCCACCCGGCTGGTATTTTACCGGCCTAGCTGGTAAAATACCTGCTAAGGCCGGGGCAGGTATTACAAATTTACCGGCAATGTAGCTGCCGGTAAATTTGTAATACCCCTTCTACCCGCCTTCTGACCATTGTGAAGTGGCTCCACCCCCTTTTACACCATGACCCGCCCCCTTTATGTCACAGCCTGTCCTTTTACATCACAGAGTACAGCAAAGGAATTCCAACGGCACACAGGACTGTGAGAAATCTTCAAAAATGTATTTCAATGCGGAGTGCGATGCAACGTTTCGGGGAGTAGAACCCCTTTGTCAAGCAAACCCATGACAAAGGGGTTCTACTCCCGAAACGTTGCATCGCACTCCGCATTGAAATACATTTTTGAAGATTTCTCACAGTTCTGTGTGCCGTTGGAATTCCTTTGCTGTACTCTGTTGTGGGGCTGCCGAACCTCTGCCAGTGAGCACCAGGCATATTGCTGTTATCTGTTGGGTGTGCGGGATCCTGCTTTGTTCCTAGCTTTTACATCACAGACCATCCCTTTTGTTCCCGTTCCCACCACGGGCTGGTGGAAATTTTATGAAAAGGTCGCAACCCTACATTCAACATTAGCTAAAAGAGAAATTTTCCTACGCATCTCCTTTTTGGCCATGGGACCTCCAGGCCCCCTCTGAGCCAGCAGCTATCAATTGTTGTTAGGGGGTGTATAATAATGTTCTGGGTGAATGATGGCCCCCACAGTGAGCACAGCCATTTTTTTGGTGCTACCACCAAGTTGGTCTTAAAAGTGGTAACATGGGTGTGGTTTAAAGTGGGTGTGGTTTAAAGCAGGGAGTGGCCAACACTGGCTTCCATTATCGGCCCTCCACCACACAAAACAGAAAAATTCAGTACGACAGTAGTTGGACGGCACTGATCTATGGTATTTGGATTTTCCTTATCTGTAACCTTTGTAACTTATCAGTTATTAGTGATGTAAGAAGTTGTCCATATAAAGCTGGTAACAAATGATGATTCTTTTAAGCTGTTTGTTAGACATTACAATTGTTGTGTGTTAAGCTGGCCATAGATGCAAAGATAAAGTTGTAAGAATCTTTGTTTTGTATGATATTCAGATCATGTGTGGGTAGTCCCCACATTTTTGTGCCATGGCGATCAATTGTTTAGTCGATCAGACAGGTTAGAAGACCAATGGAAAAAATGCTTAGAATTGTCCCTTCTATAACATACCAAAAATTAACTTAACAGTGAACCATTTCTATTATTTTACTTTTTACTTAAGGTGGGGCAGGTGATACACTTCACTTTAATAAATGTACTGCCTTTTCTACTTTCTACAATTAGTGGCAAAAAGAAGTACTAGAGCAGTGCCATACGATCCCATTAACACTGTAGAATTAAGCTCAACAAAAGATAATTGAACTTGGTGACAGAGGTTCTGAGAATTCAATCTCTGTGTAATAAAACATGAAAAGTTAAAAGACTAATTACATTGTCTTTAAGTCACTGCATTCAGATTCACATGCAGTAAATGTACAGAATTTACAGTAATGGCATATATTGCTAATTGCAATGCACACAAGCAAATTTTAAATGCACCATTAATTGTATGTTAAACTTCACTTTACAATTCTATAAAGACACCCAAACCATACAGTAAAATTCTTTACAGTTACATTTACTGTGCCTGTTGCAAGATTATTGCTCAGCTTCTCAGATTTAAAAATGTACTTTAGTACTTTCCCACTTACATTTTAAACCCCTGGGAGCTTAGCACCTGTACTGAGTTATAAATGAAGGCATAAGAAAGAATATATAAATGAATGTACTAGATAAAGTATAATGGCTTACTGCAACGTACATTTCACTGTGGCATGCTAGGAAGCCTCAGGAAGTTTTTTACGTTTTTATCAGCTGTCTTGGTTTTAAAAGTTTGAAAATGGCTTTGATGGGTGCAAGACATTTTCTATATGCTTACTACATCATCAAGCTCTTGCTCAAAGAGCATTCAGTGTAACAAATAATTGGTTAATTTGTGGAACACCAATGTAAAATGCATCACGTTTTTGCGCATCTTCATATGTTTGTACTAAAATACAGCAGAATTATGGGATGAAACAGGCAATCAGTTGCATTACCATTACAAAATCTGTGTATTTTGACATTTTGTCCCATAACATTTGAAGGCACTGTAGGCTTAGAATTCTTTAACATTCTGACATTAATATTTATAAGCTATCGAGCAATGTGAGAATACTAATGGAGAAGAAGCATGCAACATAGACATCTAATATTCTCCCAGCAGACACTCCTTATACAGAATCTTGTTACTCTGGCTGCCATAGAGAACTTTGAAGTTTATAAGCAGCTAGTCAGGGGCAGATTATATAGGTCATTTGAGCCATAACTTTCGGCCCATTACTCTAAAGGGCCATAGGAGAACATGCAATAACTACAACAAAATTATTCCAAAATCATGTGACACAAGAGAGAAAATAAGACCATGTATACATTGATGCAACTTTGCAGTTTGAGAGAAAGAGAGTGAAAGAGCACAAGCTAACTAGCAAACAAATTCAGCTATTCAGCTGTTATATCATATTTAGTTGGGCCTCCACAATCACTTGAATGTGGTAAACATATGATTTTTTGAAGTAGTTGTTGCTGAAACTATTTTCTGGTCCTCCAAAAATTCTGTATCTTTAATACACTACAAGATTAACTACATACAACCTAAAATTACTGATATTACTTAAAGAGGGGAAACAGTAGTTTTTTTCAAAAAAAATCCCCCGGCCAGCACTAGGCTACCCAGTGGCGTAACTAGACGTTACTGGGCCCAACAGCAAATTAATTTTAGGGCCCCAAACATATCCAGAGGTTGTCCTGTTTTACCAAAATGTATTGAAATTCTATATGAATTTGAGCCTCATGGGGCCCCCCTATACCTCCTGGGCCCCCTGCATCCGCAGGGTCTGCTTCCTCTGTAGTTATGCCCCTGAGGTAACCCACACTGGGAGGGAGCTCCCAGTACGAGTGGCCATGTTGGGGCACAGGCATGTGTATAATGAGTGAATGCCAACTTGCTTATTATGCACATGCACTATGTACAACACGGCCACTCCCACTGGGAACTCCCTGGCTGGCAGGGGTGAATTTTTTTAAAAAAAAACTACTGTTACCCCCCAACTGGAGTGTGTGCTCTATTAGCCTGCACCTTTGGTTGGGGATAATATTTTTGCCCAACAGGTGCTACGAATGTAGTAGAGAATTGTAGAATTATATCAAAATTACTTTATGAATACAACATTTTGATATAAAAAAGTAATTTATTTTACAAAAATAAAAAAATAAGAAAAAGAAAAGTTGCCAAACCTTAATACCAAGCTCAATATTCTCTCCCCCATATACATCCATTCCTGGATCTAGAAGACCAATTTCTCCAAAGAATTGTCTGTCCACCACAAAAGAGCATCCGATCATTGCTGGTGTCCTGTATCAAATGATTAACAAAACAAATAAATGTAAACAGTATTATAACCCAGTGTAAATATTAATGTATTTATGTTTATCTCTTAAGGGTGTGGTGTATATCATAATACTCGCTAAAAGTAAAAATGAGCCATGAGGCCTTAAAAACGCAATATGCATGTAAAATGTACAATGTAATAATCTAATGAAGAACATTACATTTTTAAGAATTTCAGGACATATTGCACTGTAGAATATTAGTTTTCAGACTTCCTTTGGTTCATAAAAAGGTTGTAAATATTTTTGTAAGCCTGTCTACAAAAATGTTAAAGAACAACTGAAACTAAAGGGCATATTTTTATGTGAAAGAGTACTTTCGACTGTTCATAAATATTTAAAATGCCATGTAATTTCAGAAAAGCGGATCAAACTAAAATCTTGTATAAATTCAGAATGTGGTCTTTAGGTTTTGAAGTTCTTTTTGAAGAGGGCAAGCAGGGTTTAACAAAAGAAAACAAACTATTTCACTGAAGTGACTTGTTTTAACATCAAAACAGAATTTACTGTGAATACAATTTTGACATGAAGTGATGTTGAGACATTCCGGGTTTTTACTGTACGA
Source organism: Xenopus laevis (assembly GCF_017654675.1). Classification (NCBI taxonomy): domain Eukaryota; kingdom Metazoa; phylum Chordata; class Amphibia; order Anura; family Pipidae; genus Xenopus; species Xenopus laevis. The sequence goes on from NC_054373.1 coordinate 102,462,222, forward strand.
GTATCACTTTCAAACCTGGAGGTATTCTCACATTTGGAAAGTCGACTCTTGCCCCCAACCAATGAAGCTGTTATGGTACGATTCTCACAGCTGAAAACACTTTTTCATTTATGATTCAACCTATAAGTTGTTTACCCTACCTAAGTCTAATGTCATTGCAGCAGCTTCTGGAAAAGGGAGGTCAGAGTGTGATACTGGTTAATAAGGGGAAACTGGGGGAAACAATATTTTAATAGTGAGAATAGTACCAGGAACATTTTTAAAATGTTCTACCTTATGTACAGTAAGTGAAATGTTTTTATATTTTTATAGCATTTACCTCAGTTTTACAAAGTACTACTCCACTGAGACTCTGATATTCCAGCAAGAGTGAATAATTCCATGCCTCAAATGCTTTCCACCCCAAAAGGCAGGGCTATATTTATAAATAGGCAATTGGGGACCCATATATAGGGTGGTGCAGAGCTAACTGGTTCTTCAGCTTCATGTACTGTACTGTACTATGCATGTGCCAGAAGCCAAAGTTGGTGGTAAACGAAATACAGCCTTGCCAAAGGGGTACCCTTTGTTTCACACACTGACTTTTCATTGAACATGTAGCAGTCTAGATCCACCATAAAATACAAGTCTGAAATGCACAATTGTCAAAAAGAATTCATAGCAGATAGAGTCCTTTATCTCACATAGCCCAAACTACGATCCAGGTGCTGTTTAAAGGTAAATAATTCATTGCTGTAACTTTTTTTTTACAGTTTTTAGAATATTTTAAATAATGTATTCATGAGCGCCTGAACACTTTTTGCCTGGCTGAAACCAACAGTCACTGACAGATTTCATCTGGTATAAATGATTAATTTCAGACTGACTTTGCTATGCACAATTAAAAAAAAACAGAATGGGAGTTGTTTACAGTAGGAAAAAATATTAGGATAGGGAAGTATACAAATAAACTATTTATAATAGAAGGATTTGAAGTAAAAATCGTTCGACTATTCGACCATTCGATAGTCGAAGTACTGTCTCTTTAAAAAAAACTTCGACCCCCTAGTTCGCCATCTAAAAGCTACCGAAGTCAATGTTAGCCTATGGGGAAGGTCCCCATAGGCTTGGCTAACTTTTTTTGATTGAAGGATATTCCTTCGATCGTTGGATTTAAATCCTTCGAATCGTTCGATTCGAAGGATTTAATCATTCGATCGAAGGAATAATCCTTCGATCGTTCGATCATGCTATCTGCGCTAAATCCTTCGACTTCGATATTCGAAGTCGAAGGGTTTTAGTTCCTAGTCGAATATCGAGGGTTAATTAACCCTCGATATTCGACCCTTAGTGAATCGGCCCCTTAGAAAAATGCTGTAGAAGGTCCCCATAGGCTAACATAGCACTTCGGCGGCTTTAATTTGGCAAAGTATTGAAGTCGAAGTTTTTTATAAAGAGACAGTACCGTATATACTCAAGTATAAGCCGAGCTTTTCAGCATCCAAAATGTGCTGAAAAAGTCTACCTCGGCTTATACTCGAGTCAGCTGAGATTGCAGTCACTTTTAATCATTCCTATACCAATAGTTCGCTTGGGGAGAGACTGCAATATCACACAGCGCCCTCTGTTGGTTATATGAAAGAATAACAGTGCACCCTTTGTTGGTTATATGAAAGAATAACAGTGACTGCAATATCACACAGCGCCATCTGTTGGTTATATGAAAGAATAACAGTGACTGCAATATCACACAGCACCCTCTGTTGGTTATATGAAAGAATAACAGTGCGCCCTCTGTTGGTTATATGAAAGAATAACAGTGACTGCAATATCACACAGCGCCATCTGTTGGTTATATGAAAGAATAACAATGACTGCAATATCACACAGTGCCCTCTGTTGGTTATAGGAAAGAATAACAGTGACTGCAATATCACACAGCACCCTCTGTTGGTTATATGAAAGAATAATAGTGACTGCAATATCACACAGCGCCCTCTGTTGGTTATATGAAAGATTAACAGTGATGGCAATATCACACAGCACCCTCTGCACATGGTAGTGGGACAGTGGGACAATGCACACAGTAATCCGTTTGGCAATTCTCTGTCACCATCAACTTTGCAAAGAAGTCTGGTTGATCGCTGGGGGGGTCGCTTTGGCGGAATGTGTGCTGCTGGAAAACAGGGCTGTAGTTGTGTTTAGGCTTATACTCGAGTCAATAAGTTTTCCCAGTTTTCGTAGGTAAAATTAGGTACCTCGGCTTATACTCGGGTCGGCTTATACTCGAGTATATACGGTACTTAGATTATCGAATGGTCGAATAGAACGATTTTTACTTCTAATCAAAGTCGAAGTAAATTCGAAGTCGTAGTATCCTATTCAATGGTCGAAGTATCCAAAAATTACTTTGAATTTCGAATTTTTTTACTTCGAAAATTCCCTGGAATTCACTTTGACCCATAATGTTGAAATAATATATTTCTGTGATAAATAACGTAAAATGCAGCAAGCCAGTGGAGATATGCAGTGTGCATCTTGGATAACCAACCTAATCAGAAATGTTCTCTTCTTTAGGATTGGAGCCACTAACCTCTTAACATCAATTATTCCATTTTCCAAAAAAATTAAAACAAGTAAAGTGTATATTTAGTTAGATGTGTATAGAAATGGTCTTTACTGTCTGAACTTGTATTACAGTGGGTGGACTCCCAAATGAATGTTCACAGCTTACATTTTAAAGTGGGATTCTAAAAGTTCAATCAGAATTAATGAATCATTAGATTAGATAAGCTACATACAGGGAGGCAGATTTCAAATCTAGACTATATACTCTTGCCAGAACTATGTTTACTTCCCGATTAAGATGTGATCGCTCAAATCAAATGACTTTGACTAGCTTACTGTGTGAAGACATCTATACTTACTGTGGCTCTGTGTTGCTAATGCTTGCACTTGTTTACAAACTCCACTTGGCATGAAAAACATTAATTTGCAACTTCAGACATTGTGAAAGACAAAGAGTCCATTTACTTGCAAATATCACTGCTTAGAAATGTTTCCAAGACTGCAGCCAAGCACTGTGCAGTAGTCAATAAGTATGATATAAATGTTTCAGATATTTTCTTTTGTCATATAGATATGGCTTATATCTTTGATCCAGTTTTTCCATATTGTGATCTCCTGGAGGCTCCATACAGTTACATTTAATGATGTAGCTGATCAAATGTAATGGGACACAATTTATCATTGTAGCTTTGTTTCCTTTACCTAACTGCTAACCATTATACTACTTCCTCTTGTTAATCCTGTAGTGAATAAACAACAGGCTTCCAACTGATCATTTCATATTTTATAAATATAACTATAAATGTTGCTAGAATTCCAACCATTAGGCACAGCAGGGATATGGGGTTTTGTAAGGCATCCTTTTGAATACTTGGAATAAGTCTTCCATCATCAAGCATAAAACCCACTATAATAATGTATTTAAAACATGACTTTGCCATACATAATCTATTAGTTTCATAGTATTTTTTTTACAAGTACAACATGAAACTAACTGGGGATGGGAACTATTTGTCAGGCTCCCTCCAGTGATTACAATTCCTGAATTTATTACCTGTTTGAATTCTCCTTATCTCTGAAAAATTCAGTGGCCAAGTAGAACAAAAACTCAGAATTTACTAAATTGTGTATGTACATCTCCTGATGCAGATTCTGTATACGCTTGGCATCTGTAACCAGGCTGCATCTTGGCACTCTTCTTAATTCACTGTCTCCTATGCTAACAAAACCTTATCTCCAGTTCCACTTAATGTGGGGGTGCCGCAAAGCTCTGTACTTGGTCCACTGTTGTTCTCTCTGTACTCTGTCTTTGGGAGATCTCATCCGATCATTTGGCTTTAATTATCATCTGTATGCTGATGATACCCAAATATATTTATCCACCCCTTCATTAACAGCTGAAAGAGAGGCTCAAATCTCTAACTGCCTCCTAGCTATCTCAACTTGGATGAACCAGCGCCACCTCAAACTCAACCTAACAATAACTGAACTAATCATCTTTCCACCTAAGCCTGGTCCTACTCCCCTTTTTACTATCTCTATTGATGGCATGCTCATTAACCCTGTCAACTCAGCAAGCTGTCTGGGGGTAATCTTTGACTCCTCTCTCTCCTCTCTGATCACATCAACACCACTGTCAAAACCTGTCACTTTTTTTTTTACGCAATATTGCCAAAATCCGTCCCTTCCTTTCACCTGCTACGGCTTCCTATAAAAAAAAGAATAACTTATAAACTCCTCTTCATAACCTTCCACGCCCTTCATTCCTCTGCACCTAACTACATCTCATCTCTTGTTTCTAGCTGAAACCTCCGCTCCTCTCAGAGCAACAGATTGGTTGTTGCCCCCACTACTGCTGTTTCCCATATCAAACCCTTCTCTCTTGCTACTCCTTATATTTGGAATGCCATTCCTGAATCTCTGTGGAGAGAATCCTCCTTCAGTGTTTTTAAAACGAAACTCAAAGACTACCTCTGGGAGCACCTGGATAACACCTGAACTGGGAACTGGCACTTATATAACAGTGTAACAAACTGAAACCTACAGCACCTTAATACCCCTCTGAATTGTGTCTGTATGTTACCCTCCCATTTAGACTGCAAGCCCTATGGGGTAGGGTCCTCTAGGGTCCTTTTGATTCCTTGAAACTGAGCACTTAATCTTTATTGTAATTATATTTTATATTTATCTGAATTGTATTTTTAATAATGCACCTGTTGTAACGTTTTACTTCAATGACCCCTTGTTTGTTACTACTAATTTATTGTTTTGCTGTACAGTGCTTTGCCCTCAAGGAGTGCTATACAAATAAAAATATACATACATACATACATAAATACATACATACATACATGATCCTGGGCACCAGGCTAAAATGGCCATTGGGAAAAGGTTGAAGCTTGGTGTTTTTACTGTATACCCAAACTGGTGCATTTTTCAGTGAAGAGGGGTACAGGGCTGGACAACATGGTCAGGGATTGTAATCAACAGGCAATGGCTTACAAAAAAGCACATCCAATGAGTTTTCCTTTTCTGCACATGCCCATGGTCTTCTCTTCTGTGCTTCTCTGTCAATCACCTAAGCTTAGGGGCCAACTCACAAAATACTGTATATAAAGACTGTACATTAAAAGTCATGATGCAAGGATGATTAGTTATTAGTTCCGATTCTCATTACATGGCAACTCAGAATCCAGTGCAATTTGCATTTGAATATCATAATCAGCCCTGCCATTTCAGCTTCTATGACAGGCAAACCTAATTTTCTGCTTTGATGATTTAAAACAATCCCTTAGCTCAGAGCACACTAAGCATATATGTGTCATTGACACTCCTATCAAGATGCAAGATGGGGAGATCCTGTGCACAATTTCAAAGACCTGGATCACAAGGCTGCTGAACCTTCAAGCTGGTACAGTAAGTTCAGTATATAAAATATAGCATTTTTAGCCGTGTACAATTTTTAGGGTTTAGTTGTCTTTTAATTTTTACTGGTGTTTTACTTGTGTTATAAAATGTAATACTTACTTGCAAAAAAAAAACATGTCTTCAAATCAAGTATACATTTTTCATTTATAATTTGATCAAGATTGGCAGTTTTGGTACTGTCCCATCATCCAAAGTACTGCAGATCAATTGCAAAATTAATCTTAGTGAATGCATGCACTTGGTACATTTGAAGGTGTATCATGAATTCCATGGCCCTGGGTCATTCCTGGATATTCAGTACAGTGGGCCCACAAATAGTACTAGCCGATTCTGAAATACAGGTATGGGGCCTGTCATCCAGAATGCTCCGGACCTGGGGTTTTCCGGATAAGGGATCCATCATAATTTGGAGCTTAAGTCTACTAGAAAATCATGTAAACATGAATTAAACCCAATAGGCTGGTTTTGATTCTGATAAGGATTATTTGTATCTTAGTGCGGATCAAGTACAATGTACTGTTTTATTATTACAGAGGAAAAGGAAATAATTATTTAAAATTTGGATTATTTGAATAATATGGAGTCTATGTGATACAGCCATTCCGTCATTTAGAGTTTTCTGGATAACAGGGTTCCGGATAATCGATCCCATACCTGTACAGGGATTACCTTCAGTGCTGATTTTGCCACTTGATAGCAGCATGCATTACACCAAATGACTTCCTATATGTATATTGACTTTGACCAGATTCTCTCAATAACACTAGCAAAAAAAGCAAATTGCTGAGGTACTGGATAACATATTTTTTCATACAGCACCAAAGCCTTAAATGACTGCCATATTCTTGTAATATATTCTTTAAATAGTTCCAAACTGGATCTACAAAGTATTTAATAAATAATTGTTTTTAAACACAGGTTTAAATTGTAGCATACAGCAGTACTCTGGAAAAAGATACTGAATATAATAAAACTGTTGCCAATTTAGACTTATTTTTTCAAAAAACAGCAGTAATTAAGAATGAGCAATGGAGTGCACAGATATGACTAACTTGGAACACTGTATTAAATAAACTTCAGGACTCATTTGCAAGATGAGCGGTCATACTAAATATTTTGAGACAGGTCACAACACAATTTCGAGACTAACTACATGCTGTTAAGATCCTAATTAACAATATAGCTAATATAATTACAGCAAAGTTATGCTCTCCGATGCATTATAAATCGGTTGAGTTGCTATCTTGTGTGGTGAATTTTAAATTCAACCAATAGAAACCATGCATTACAATTTCTTACTGCAGAAATGTAACAGCTAACATGGGCTACACACATTTTGTATTTATTGCATGTGAAATCCATTCTCACTGATTCTTAAACCTTTCGATTTGGTACAATAATTTGAAAATATTCTTCGTAAAGTAGCAAATGGTGCAATGAAAAACTCATACTCTATTATCCTAATCTGTTTGAAGATGTAAAAGGAGGCCTTTGAGCTCAGTTTATTACTGAATGTTAGCCATAAATCTCATTTATGACACCACTGGCTTTCACTTTTAGCAATAATGCAGCTTTTGAAATTAAATTATAATTTTCATATACGAGAACATTTTTTTCTGTTGCTAAGCAGTAGTGAAACACATTCAGAGACAAACTAACAAACAAGTTCTGATATCAATGCCCACACTACCATACAATGAAAAAAGATCAAATGAGGTAAATATATATATCAATATTAAAGTACTTTCACTATAAATGACTGAATAGTTTTAGAATTTGCAAGACTTATTTCAAAACTAACATGACATAACTGACAAACATTGATTAACACATTCATGCAATGAGCCAGTGCAAAATGCTGTGTATAATGTGAACACAGTATTATTAGAGAGGGGTTTCTTCCTATGCCTGTTTTGTTGAAGGTGGTGATTTTCATGCTACAGCTTGCTTAGCAATAGTGGTTCCCCTGTTGCCTTGCCAGATACTGGTGGTATCCCCACATCTAAAGACAGGGTACCCAGGAGGGTGGTCACTGCTTGGGGCCTTGCTTAAACCTATTACTGGTGGTTCTGCCTGCCTTCCCACTTGAAACATGAGAACCCACAATGGTGGCTCTGCCTATAGCACGGGTGGTTCCAAAATCTGCTCCTGTTCTAGTTTCTACTCCTGCAGACCCCAGAAGGTGACCCCTTTCCAGCACATTTAAAAAAAGCTTTTAGGATCTTGTAATGCTCTATGTGATGACAAAGATACTTTAAGGTTAGTACCAGAGGTTCCTGGTGAATTTGTGTTTATCTGTCTTTTTTGATACTTTCTTTGCTACTTCTGCTTTGCCGTGTCTAAGAATCATTGCCTTGCCTCATCTGTATTTTATTCCTGCTCCAGTCTTCCCTGTTTGATGCCCCCCCCCCCCAAGTTTCCTGCTTTAGTATGCCCTATGCTATGCTTACTCTGCCCCACTCCAGTCTGTTCGTAGTTTCTTCTTTGAGCCCAAACTACCATTTGCTTTGAAGACTTACCCCTTTCCCCAATCTGAGTATCATGGATTTCCCCCAGTCCCCAAAATCCACTTCAGAAATCCCTTAAAGGAGACATGTAGGAAAAATGAAAAAACTCTAATTTTGTAGGCAATTATAAGTAATATATGGTGTTGCTTTTACATGGTGCTAAAAATCTATATTATCGCCCCTTTATTGGAGCTCCCTGTCCGTGTCAAATGAGGGGTAGGCGTGCCCTAACAGTCCCTGCCAGAAGTATAGTAGGAGAGGGACAGCCAATTACAGCCCTGCAGTCACACAAGCACAGACAGGCTTCAGTTCCCTATCAGGTCCTAATTGGTTTCTGTCCTACAGTGCAGTGAGCTGAGAGCTGCCAGCTCCCCTGCACAGCCTGGGAATTCAGAGAGTAGGAAGTGGAAGAGAAGGGAAGGATTATTAGGGTTTTGCAGAAATATTCACTAAATCAGTCTGAAACACTACTTTTTTAAGCACAATTTTTTTATATTTAAATGACTATAAGGCACTGGTACATTCTTATTTTTTACACAATATGTCTCCTTTAAAAAGGCATATAATAAAATATTCGGGAAAAAAAACTGTTTTACTTTTTGTTTGAAAAGAGTAAAATATATTTTTTAAAAATCTAGCTCAGAAGTAAATAATTTACTGCTAAAATCATAAAATAAAGATTGAAAAAAAAATTGAAAAGTAATTTGCTAAAGTCATCTTTCCTTACATGGACATTCTCTTCCATTCTTCTATCAAATGTGTTTAAACTATAAATATAAATCTTTTAACACATGTTTAATAAGTGCGAACCTTAATGCTGTGCTGTCCTCAAATATCCTACAATTATACTTCCACTATTCTCTCTGTATTTAACACAAAGTACTGTAAAACTTAAGAAATATCATCCTGAACACCTCAATAATTACTGTACATTTTTGCATACAGATGGAAAACTTTTTAACTATACATGTCTGTCCATGGAATTTATTTTCAAGAGATAATTTATACACTTTTTATTTAAAATATTAACATTAATTTTATGAATTGTTGTACTTTGGTGCACTGTGTGACTGTGTGATATATGTAACTGGGCCACATATCTAGTAACTTAGTTTGTGACTGAGCCAATAGGAATATAAAGTTTGCTTTACTTTCCCTATTTTAGTACGACAGATTAATCTGCTTGTAATAAAACTGACCTTACTGTTTGCTTGTATTAGGGAAATAGGACTGTAAGCTTCATTGGAGCAGAGACTAGTGACAATTTATACAATTTCTCTATACAGCACTGCATAATCTGATGGACCTACATAAATAATTACAAAAGATTCTAATTTGAGGTACAGTCAGCAAGCAACATAAGTTCAAAGCAATGGTGTGAAGATTTAGAGCTGAAGTGTGCATTACAATCATGAGTAAATCATGATTTACTTAACAAAGTTCAGTACTTTAGGTACTGTAAATCTCACAACCTAATATTTATAATCTATTTACCAGGACCAAGACTATTCCCCTTCTAACTCATCAGAAAGTAAAGTGAATAATTCCACCCACCAGTGGCCTCCTCCATCTATCCTGACCCCTCTCACCCTCTATGCACCTGCCTTCTTTCTCCACACTTCTCTTATTTAGCCAGGGTTTACATCATACCCTCCCTAGTGAAGGGACCCTCGTGGTTAACTTGGTTTTTCCACTGGAGCTTAAAAGAGGAGAGGCAGCCTTGGCAGCTGCTGGTGCCCTAACATTATCAAAACCTGTTAGGGGTTTTGATAACCCTGGTTGCAAGAGCCACAGCACTAAGCACATAATGTCCATAAGTGTTCTGGTAGCAAGGCAGCATTGTCCCTACTGTCCATGGGATGAGTGGCAAGAACTGCATCTGCCGGGGCTCCATGAATGACACGACAAGAATGGGGAAGTGGGGATGAAATCATTCCTGCCCCTCCTGAATAGACTGCTGCTGAATTCAGTCACTGCTGTATCCATTCAGAAAGAACCTGTGTTTGCAGCCTCTCATCCATGTGGCAGGGTAAAACATGGTAGCTTGCATCTGTGTATTGCACACTGGCCCATGATAGACAACTGACCGCTAAAATCTGTCCCAAGCTTTGGAAAGCCTTCTATTTAAGCATAATGTATATACAGTACTGAGCACATTAGTTTTTGCATAAACAAAAAAGCAATATCAAAAGACTACCTATATTACAATTTTTAATTCTAATTCTGTCTGTTTTTGAAGACACCGTCTTCCATACACCTTCAGCAAATAAAATATATTTAACATATTTAGCAACTTTAAATGTTTGTTATCTTTTTCTTGTACCCCCACTGTGTACTTAATATTGTAATGCAGCATCACATATACTGTAGATGTTCTACATCTTTTTATATCAGCTCCTAGCCAAGATTGTTATAATGGTTTACCTTGTAAGAACCTATGTAGTTTCTTGGAAATTAGGATTACATTTGAAATAGTTATATCTGATATGTGGTTGCCCACAGTTTCACTGAGGTCTTGCAAATAGGTTGTACTGAAAGCAAAAACATGACCATAATTGGCACCCATGATAGGCACTTAATGCTGGAACCAATTCAGGAAAACAATTAGCTTCAAAGAAAGTGTATGAGTAAGCGAACAGCATGAGAACAAAGTGGGAGGATGAAATCCCAGTCTTTTCGAGACACAGAGAGAACATCCAGATTACTCTACAGAGGCACCATTCATGTCCTATGGGAAAATTGTTGATGGTGTTATGTTTTCAGCACAACTAAGTTTCTATTGCAAAAATATGAATATAGTTACAAGGAACACTGAAGAGGATTCATAAGCTTCACAACAGCCCATACAGTGCCTTTAAAAAAACTTAAGACCCTTGACCAATTCTCTCATTTTACTGAATACTGCAATTTACTGTAATCCAAAATGAGTATTTTGAAAAATAATGGATAGTCTTAAAACATAGACATAAACACATGGTGGCATACAATTCCCTGATGGCCAATGGTGTAGAGTTTTGGGGAAAACAATTTAATAAAAGTAAAATTTTCCTGATTTCGTCCTTCTCCTCTAGTTTGGGTTTGCATTTTTCTGTATAGTCAGTATTGCAAATGTGCTTCTAGATTTTTCCACCAGGTTCCCAGTGTTAGGATTTTCTTATTCACAGTTTTGCTAGAATTCATACTAGTGGGACACACTAAAATGTGCCGGCCATGTATAGCAACCAAACCTGTAATTAAAAATAGCACACACAATTGGTTCCAAAAAAATGTGATGCTGGTGAACATTCTAAGGAAAATACTTGTATGCATGTATATGTAGTGGTATTTAAATTACAAGATGACAGATATTAATGATGCTTAATTTTCTCTGATGAGATGCACCTGCAAGGTTAATGGTAAAAAAAAGGCCAAATATTTGTTTTATTCAATTTTGCTCAGTATTGTGCAATGTCACTTTCTAGCCAAAGTTTCCTCTCAGACGTAATTAGTATGTTTTTGAAATTAGTGTACTAATAAAAGCCATGAAAAGTAATGAGCCTAAGCCATAGTAACAAGCAGGAGATCGATGGCAGAATTCAGTGCCAGGCATGTACTGCATGAGCTAAACATTATACATAAATAGGGAAGTAGACAAAATGCTAATAGATATACCTGAAGCAAAAATAATTCTGTTTTTAAATAAATCATAAGTCAAAGAAACTTTTGAATACAGGACAATTCTGTGGACCCACTGGAAAAACTTTTCTCTTTGTGTACAAATATTGGCTTTTTATCGTTTATAGCAGTTGGACAAATATTGCCTATAGCTGCCATTCATTTTTTAAAACAGGGAATTATTTATAGATGTTTGTTAATTGGCTGGGGCTTAAAAGCTCCTTGCTTTTTCACTGTAGCCCCTGAGTTAAAGGAAAGGGCACCATGGTCTTATTACTCAGTCACATTGTCTGCTGGAAGACTTGATTTTAAATGCTCTGCAAATTTAAAATGCTAATAGATAGTGTAGAAAGATAGTTATTCACAGGTGTTTGTTTGTTGGCTGGGGCTTAAAATCTGCCTGCTTTCTCACTAGAGTGCCTGAGTTAAGGGTAAGTGCACGGTCTTGTTACTCAGTCACACTGGTTACTGGGGGACTTGATTTTAAAGGCACTACAAACTTATATTCTCACAAACAGTGTAGGACTCACGTACGATGAGGGGCCTTGGCGTGACACGTGAGCTTACATAGTTTGGCCAAAGTGTGGTACTAACATCTCATGTTTTTTAATAATTATTTTTAAAAGCAAACCATGCGCTGGGAATTTTTCTCTTTTTTTTTTGATTACATTTTTAGGCCCTGCTTAAAAGTGTCATATTTTTGCACAACAACATTCCAATTTTCTTATATGGAATTTGCACTGCTACAAAAAATAAATGCTGGCTGAAATACTAAATATATATTTTATAAACCTGCACTATATTTGATCCAAATGACTATGTGGAATTATCCTTGGTGTGTCGTCATCGTGGGGATATCCAGATTTTTTAAAGACTGGCACCTAAGCATTTTAGATTCTTATGGTTGTGCGATCCTACTCGTTGGAACTATATATATATATATATATATATATATATATACTGTCGGTTCAGTGGACGCACTCCTTCCGGATTTGTTTCAATTGATGTTGGTGCGTTGGTCAAAGTGTAATACAATTCAGTAAGCAGGACCCGCACTCGTTCAAATTCAGTGAAATAAAAGTGTCTTTATTCACAGGTTCATTTTCCAACGTTTCGGTCCTCACTGGGACCTTTTTCATCCTTGAAAAAGGTCCCAGTGAGGACCGAAACGTTGGAAAATGAACCTGTGAATAAAGACACTTTTATTTCACTGAATTTGAACGAGTGCGGATCCTGCTTACTGAATTATATATATATATATATATATATATATATATATATATATATATATATATATATATTCAGTATGTAAATTTAATTAGCAGAACCAACAAAATAACACACAAAAGCATTAAATGCGTAAAAAAACAACACAGTTTACATATATATTTCAGATTTTATTTGATAAAAATGAATAAACTGTAGTTGCTTTAGTTCTGAGGGTTTAGAACTTGAGCACACCTTTATTTTGCTCCCTTTTCATGAACGCATACTTAATTACAGTACCAAGTGTTTTTTTCTCTGTGACCTAGCATATCTTGAAAAGCTATTTGGGAAAATTCATTTTCAAGTTTTCTTGCAAGAATAGCAGAGTAACTTTGAGCAGCTGTTGTTTGTAAGTTGGAGAGAGGCCACTCAACTATTGAATTCTAACAAAATGCAGCTGCCAGGTATTTCACATCTATAACAACTCAGTTATTTTATTGCCATCAAAAATATCTTACCTCAGCTGTCAAGATAATCGACTGTGTTAGGGAAGCTATTACTGTTTTGCCTGTTTCATATACAGTTTAATTTGATTGAATCCATTTTGTAAAGCTCAGAATACTGGCACTCATATTCTTATCTATTCTTTTTAATTATCTGTCTATTTAAAATGTGTATAATATCCTAATATCATATTGTATTGACACATTATATTTTTATTTTCACACTGAACAATTCCTTTAAAGAAATTATGGTACGCCATGTAATATGTGAAACAATTAAGTTGCAATTGGTTAAAAGAAAACTATATGGGCAAAAGGTTGCAAAAATAATTATTATTGGTGTATGCTATAAACCGCCTCGTATGAGTGTCGAGTATGAAGCCCAGCTACTCTTGCAGATACAAGCGGCTTCACAGCTGGGTCAAGTTGTTGCTATGGGTGACTTTATTAATTATCCAGACATTGACTGGGGTAATGGGGTTGCTAAGACAGAAAAAGCTAGTAGGTTTGTAAATATGCGGAATGACAACATTTTATTCCAGCTCATTGAAGAAACTATTAGGAATAACTCTCTTTTGGACCTTGTAATAACTAATAATACAGAACTCATCTCTAACATTTGTGTGGGTGAGCATTTAGGGAATAGTGATCATAAAGTGGTCTCCTTTGAGATTCTGTTGCAGAAGCAATTCTATAAGGAAGTAACTAAAACACTAAATTTCAGACTTGCAAACTTTGACAGTATAAGGGCATCTCTGCAACATATTAAGTGGGAAATGCTTTTCACAGGGTTAAACACGGAACAAAAATGGGAAGTCTTTAAAATGCTGCTTAATAAATAAACTTGTCAGTATATTCCCCTTGTAAGCAACGTCGTTGCAAAGCAAAACCTTTTTGGTTCAAAAGAAGCGTTGGTGTTGAGGTTGGTAAGAAAAGACGTGTTTTTAAGGCTTTCAAGTTAGCTGGGACAGCTGAATCATTTATAAGGTACAAGGTAGCCAATAAATCATGCAAAGAAGCTATAAGGCAAGTAAAATTGATATAGAAAAGGATATTGCAGCAAGCAGTAAAAAAAATCCAAAATTATTTTTTAAATATGTTAATAGTAAAAAAAATGAAGCAGGAAGGGATGGGACCCTTACTATCAGAGGGGGGGTCAGCTGGTTGATGAAAACAAAATAAAAGCGCAAATTCTGAACTCATATTTTTCATCTGTCTACACAAGTGAGGAACCCGTAAGTGAAGGTTTCCTTCTTAATAGTGCCAATTCTCGTAATACAACTAATGATTCATGGTTCACACATGAGGAAATTCAAAAGAGACTAGAACATGTTAAGATTAACAAAGGTCCGGGGCCAGATGGTATTCATCCCAGGGTAATTAGCAAGCTTAGCTCTGTGATTGCCAAACCTCTTTACTTAATTTTTCAGGATTCATTGAGCTCTGGCATAGTGCAGAGAGACTGGCGGATTGCTAATGTAGTGCCTCTCTTCAAAAAAAGGATCCCGTTCTTAGCCTCAAAACTATAGGCCAGTTAGTCTGTCAGTGGTAGGAAAGCTTTTTGAAGGGTTAATAAAGGATAAGATACTGGACTTCATAGCAAATCATAATACTATGAGTTTGTGCCAGCATGGTTTTATGCGTAATAGATCTTGTCAGACTAACTTAAGTTCTTTTTATGAGAAGGTAAATAGAGACCTCAATTCTGGGATGCTAAAGCATTTGATACAGTGCCACAAAAAAGGTTACTGGTTAAATTAAGGAATGTTGGCCTGGAACATAGTATTTGTACCTGGATAGAGAACTGGCTAAAAGATAGACTACAAAGAGTGGTGGTAAATGGAACATTTTCTAATTGGACCAGTGTTGTTAGTGGAGTACCGCAGGGCTCTGTACTAGGTCCCTTGCTTTTCAACTTGTTTATTAATGACCTGGAGGTGGGCATTGAAAGTACTGTTTCTATTTTTGCAGATGATACTAAATTGTGCAGAACTATAGGTTCCATGCAGGATGCTGCCACTTTGCAAAGTGATTTGTCTAAACTGGAAAACTGGGCAGCAAACTGGAAAATGAGGTTCAATGTTGATAAATGCAAGGTTATGCACTTTGGCAAAAATAATATAAATGCAAGTTATACACTAAATGGCAATGTGTTGGGAGTTTCCTTAAATGAAAAGGATCTAGGGGTCTTTGTAGATAACACGTTGTCTAATTCTGGGCAGTGTCATTCTGTGGCTACTAAAGCAAATAAAGTTCTGTCTTGCATAAAAAGGGCATCAACTCCAGGGATGAAAACATAATTATGCCTCTTTATAGGTCCCTGGTGAGGCCTCATGTGGAGTATGCAGTTCAGTTTTGGACTCCAGTCCTTAAGAGGGATATAAAAGTGCTGGAGAGAGTGCAGAGACATGCAACTAAATTGGTTAGGGGGATGGAAGACTTAAATTTTGCGGGTAGATTGTCAAGGTTGGGGTTGTTTTCTCTGGAAAAAAGGTGCTAGCGAGGGGACATGATTACACTTTACAAGTACATTAGAGGACATTATAGACAAATAGCAGGGGACCTTTTTACCCATAAAGTGGATCACCGTACCAGAGGCCAGCCCTTTAGACTAGAAGTAAAGAACTTTCATTTGAAGCAACATAGGGGGTTCTTCGGGTGATGTTGTGATGGCTGATTCAGTTAATGCCTTTAAGAATGGCTTGGATGATTTTTTGGACAGACATACTATCAAAGGCTATTGTGATACTAAACTCTATAGTTAGTATAGGTATGGGTTTATAGAATTTATGTAAAAGTAGGGAGGGGTGTGTGTATGGATGCTGGGTTTTCATTTGGAGGGGTTGAACTTGATGGACTTTTGTCTTTTTTCAACCCAATTTAACTATGTAACTATGTAACTATATCTCCAAACAATGTAGGTCTCTTTAAAAATACTGCATAAAACAGCTCATATCTAAAAGCCTTCTTCATGTAGATAAACAATTTTCATAACAATATTCTTTTTTTATAGTATGCACCATTGGGTAATCCTAAATATCAAATTGTCATTTTAAGAACTAAGGGCCACCCCCATGGATCCTATGATTCATGGTGCACACAAACAAGCCAAACAAACCATACTTGTTAGGTCACATGAGCCAATTAACAGACAAAGTTCTGTCTTTGCTCCCACATGTCTTTCTGTTACAGTTAAAGTTGCATTATTTCAAGTCAGGTGATTACAGAGATCGTCACAAAATGGTGGTTCAAGGTATGAGATGTAAAAGGGCAATATTTACTTAAAGGGGTTGTTCACCTTCAACCGAATACAGACCTATTCGACCCAAAAAAACTTTCTTTTGAATTTGGAAGTTTTTTCAATTCAAAATTCGACCCTTGATAAATATGCCCCATAGTTGATACATTTTTCAGCAGCATCTCTGAAGTATTAGCAACTATTACAGTATATCAAATATGAGGCAGATTTATTAAGGGTCAAATTGAAAATTCTAATTCAAGTTTTCATTTTTTTTATGGTCAAAACTCTGAAATCCGAATTGTGAATTATCCAAACTTGATTCGAATTTTAATTTTGAGATTTATTAAACTATGGCCCTTTAAAATTTTGAATTCGACTATTCGCCACCTAAGACTTGCTGAGTTCATGTAAAGTCAATGGAAGAAGTCCAGGGACCAATTTGGACACTTACTAGCCTTCCTGACATTCAAGATTTTTTCAGAGAAAAAAACTTAAATCAAGTTTAATTTTACTGGATTCAAATTCGATTTGAATTTTCGAGTCGGTAAAATTTATGCGAGTTTTAGATATTCCATTTTTTTTTTATTAAATAACCCTCTAATCAAATTTCTATTATGTTCATATCTAATAGAGTTAAAAACTCTCATGAATTCAACCTTTGATAAATGTGCCTCTAAATGTATTATTTAAGAACAGTTTTACAGGGTTGGCGACCCCCCCATCCCAGAGCTGCTTGAGAAGGTAAAAAATTAAACTTTACACTTCAATATTAGAAATTAGATAGTAATTGGAAAAATCTTTATTTCTGGTAAACTATCTGAAACTAACTGAATTGAAAAAGTGTTAAAAGGTTTACAATCCTTTAATATTCCAATTAATATGATATAAACTATCTGTTTTCATCTTTATTTATTTGCAGGGGGGATTCATTTGAATTTACTAATAGACACAAAAACATATACATTGTCAAATATATATACATTGTATGAATCATGGAGAGATTATTATTGATAAATTCAAAACTAATCCTTACAGTTATGGCCAAATAAACATGGATTAACCTTACAGACATTTCTGTATTTCTAATATGATTCTAATATCTAATATTAAAGGAGCATGTGCCAATATTCCTACATAAAACTGGTCAGATTATCAACACTCAAACACATTAAAATATATATGCATTTTGACAGAGGCATATTTATCAAAAATTTAAAGGGCATATTTATCAAGGGTCGAAATTTGAATTGAAAAAACTTCGAAATTCAAATTCAAAAAGACCAACCGAAATTAAGTCGATGTTTTTTATATGTCAAATAGGTCCATTTTCGATCAAATAGGTCCGTATTCGGTGGAATTTGAATTGTACGAAAATGTCACGACCGGCACCCAATACCAGAACAAGTGCCAAATACCCTGGTCTCGGCTCGGCTTCACCAGTAGTGTGACCACCGTTGGGCTTCGGGAGGAGCCCTCAGCTTACTTGGGTGCCACCTGGCCTTACGAGGGGTACAAGGCGAGTTTGTTCTGGCTAGGGGGCATGGCTGTTAGCAGAGTCTTTTTGGGCCGAAGGTCACGGTACAAAGGATTAGGCAGAATCGTAGTCAGGCAGGCTGGGTCGAGGCCGGCAGATAGCAAGGATCGTCAAACAGGCAAAGGGTCAAAACCGGGTGATCAATCAAGGGGTTAAACAGAAGATTTGTCGTAAGCAGGCAAGGGTCAGGATCCAGAAGTCAGAATAATCAAAATAGCCAGGCAGGGGTCACAACAAGAATCAAACAGGTTCAGAAGATAGCAGACAAAATAGCACAAGGCTCAGGAGCACCAGGAAATACAATCCTATCACGGGCACTGAATAAACACAGAAGTCCCTTTAAATACTTTTCAAATTTCGCACCACTGCGCGCTGACGTCATCACGTCAGTGCGCATGCGATACAAATCAAGACCCAGTGCGCGCCCCTAAAGGAACCGGCGCCTGCAGAGAAGCAGCAACTCGACGCGGCGGTTGTCCCTTCCGTCCCCCCACTAGACTACCAGGGTAGTACACAAAAAATAGCTTGAAATTCAAATTTTTTATTTCATTCGAAAATTCACCTCAACCTTTGATACATCTGCCCCACTTGATTGTGTCAAACTATGAAAAAACAACTTGAACACAGCCATATCATATTCTACCCATCATTTTCAATGAGTCAAAATTGGCATTGAAAATTAGCTTGAATTTTGAATGAACTGGAAAACTTTTATATAGCTAATTAACTAGCATACTAACATAGCTAGGTTCTTTTAACATTTAACATTCAGAAACTCCAACTTGAAGAAAACCTTGAAAAGCAGTAAAAACTTGACCTTGATTGTTAATAAAAATGCCTCAGAGAGTGCTGTCATTTACTGTATTTTGTCTTGAAGATTTTTTGACCTCTAACACCACAGCACTACTTATTTAATAATGGTTTTAGATTGCCTTTACATTATATGAAAAGTTTAATTTGCAAGTGGTTTCAGAGAGCTGAAATAGCTGAAATTAGGTTGGAAAGACTATTTCTCTGACCATATGGTATGAATTTACATTTACCTCATTGTTGCCACTGATGCCTGTAAATAATTGTCATGAACATTCAAAAAAAAAAAAAAAGAAATAACAGTACAAACAATTCTTTTATGGCTTGCTTTTATTTTGTAATAATAAGACATTGCCTTACTCTTGGGGGCCGATTCATGAAGCTCGAGTGAAGGATTCGAATGAAAAAAACTTCGAATTTCGAAGTATTTTTTGGGTACTTCGACCATCGAATTGGTTAAATTCGATCGAATTCGATCGAATTCGAACGATTCGAACGATTCGAAGTAAAAATCGTTCGACTATTCGACCATTCGATAATCGAAGTACTGTCTCTTTAAAAAATACTTCGACCACCTACTTCGGTAGATAAAACCTACCGAAGTCAATGTTAGCCTATGGGGAAGGTCCCCATAGGCTTGCCTGTGATTTTTTGATCGAAGGATTTTCCTTCGATCGTTGGATTAAAATCCTTCGAATCGTTCGATTCGAAGGATTTAATCATTCGATCGAACGAAAAATCCTTCGATCGATCGATCGCAGGATTTGCGCAAAATCGTTCGACTTCAATATTCGAAGTCGAACGATTTTAGTTCCCAGTCGAATATCGAGGGTTAATTAACCCTCGATATTCGACTCTTGATGAATCGGCCCCTTGATGTTGTCTAAACCAGCATAAATCCACATTGTTAACGAAACAATCATTTTAGATTATTGTAATGGTTAACTGTTTGTATTCAAGGAAAGGTGGATTCATTAATCAACCTCAGTGAATCTATTCACTATGTTTTTTCACCAGGCAGGTGCTCATTTTAGGAAAAAAATGTATTGTCCCTGGGATAAAAAATAGCACAGCAATATGGCTGTTATACTTACCTTTCCACAGTTGCTGTAGCAACAAATTACACAGAATATTCTACTCTTCTCCATAAGCTAAACAAAATAGTTTATGGGAAATAATGTAAAATGGTGCACAGTGCTCTGCTAGTCATCTCCGAACACTAGTTTTCTGGTTGCGGGTCTAGAACTCAAAGAAACTGGCTTCTAGTTTTGCGGTAATTCGAGTTCATTTGAGGTAAAAAAAAACCTCTAACATTGACCTTTGATAAATCAGCTCCTTAAAGGAGAAGGAAAGCTATGGAGGCATTTTATTGCCAATAGATTAGCTGCAATAGTTCAAGCTAGGATGCTATATTTATTCTGTAGAATGTTTTACTATACCTGAGTAAAAAGCTCTAGAAACTCTCTGTTTGTTTAGGAGCTGCAGTATTAACATGGTGTGACATCACTTCCTGCCTGAGTCTCTCCCTGCTCTGGGCTCAGATTACAGCAGAGAAGGGAGGGGGGGGAGAGGAGCAAACTGAGCATGCTCTTGCCCAGGGCAATGAGGTTTAAGCTGAAGGCAGGAAGTCTGATACAGAAGCCCATGTGTACACAATAGAAGGTAAGAAATGCTGTGTTTCTTTTGACAGGGGACTCAGAGCAGCACTACTTTGGGGGTTTACTGGTATATTTAGATAGACCTTTCTGATAAGGCTTACTTAGTTCTAACCTTTCCTTCTCCTTTAAAGTCTTTTAGACATTATTGGTATGAAAATGCCTCAGAACTTTATTTTTTTAACTTTGACTATAAAATAATTGAATATATCTAAATGAATCTTTATAGCTTGATTTTCAGCTTAAAGAATAGCATATGGTATAAACGTAGATTCTAAAATTAAAAAAAAAACTATAATGCAAAGACAGAGCAGAAAAAATTATAGGTTAATGTACTGTATGTTACAGGCTTCGTTCTGCCAATTTAAACAGTTAGATACTGTACTGAAAGGCACAAAATGTGGAAAATAAAATTAATATGTTCTTAGCAAGGTGGAGATAATTCTTTCCAGTTCAATTAAATCTATTAGAAATGTATTTTACTTTAAAATTTCAGGAACATTCAGGAATACATTTCCGAATAGACTTACTTCTGAGTTGCTGTTCTGTTTTTACAACAGATAAATTCTTACCAGACATTATAAAGATTTGGGTATAGATCATCCAGGGATCATAAATTTGATAGGGATCAAAGACCAATTTACAACTAATTCACATTGATCTACTAGGAAAGTGTATCCACAATTCAATTAATTTAATTCAATATCATACCTTACTGATATCATTGAATGAACTTGAAGAAACAAAAAAAAAAATCCCTATAGATTACGTTGGTATATCATACCAATGATTGGATCAGATTCAATTAAATTTGGATGAAATTGAGATGAAATTAAAAAAAAACAGCTCATGGTTTATCACGTCAAAACTCTTTTGAAGCCTATGGGAAAAACCTGGAACTAAATTTGGAGAAAAATGTTTTCTCCTTGAATTGAATCTCATCCATGAGTTTTCACTCATTCAAGATAACTTTTGCTCACTGAATTAAATCTGGCTTATTATGTGAAAGCAAATCCTGAAGGCTATGCCCAATGAAAAATATCGAACTGGTCTATTAAATTGATTTGACATGGAAAAATCCTGCAAGGTTTGTATCTATGTGATAATACTGCCTCATAGTTTTATACAGGATTTTTATTTTTAAAATTTTCATATAGTTAATGAAAACAAGGACATGGATTTGTTAAGAAAGTGAAATAATGAGACAATATAAGAACAATGCAAATATTTGAAAAAGTAAGAATTCTTTGATCCCATGAGGCACCACTGAGGTCCCTGCATCTCCTGTACCTCTTGTATTATGCCCCAGAATAGGGTGTAGGAACATGTGGATATAAAGTATGCAAGTAGGATACACTGAAAGATCCAAGGATACATTGAATGATCTTTCCCTAATATGCCAATCTTGAGGGCCAAATGATTAGATCACAACAAAGGGAATGAAGGCTGTCAGTGTGAGGACCACACCAATGAGCCAGGTATTGGTCAGACAGGCCTTCTGCAGTGTCCTATTCATGGGCACATAAACTGCCAACTTGGTAGGGGTCCAATTGGCAGTTTAAATCTGCCCATGTATGGACACCTTAAGGCAAGGTAGCTCTGATACTTCCAAGGAGAAATGGCTGACAAACAAGAAGTTAAGTAATCTGTGCTATGTTTAGGTGAGGGAAGTTAAATCTGAGTATCATCGGAATAGAAGTGCTATTGGAACATATAAATAGATTCACTGGTCAACAGCATAATAAGGGGGCTAAATCAAAGCAAAGGTGATTCTGAAAGAGTAATATGAATAAAAAGTATAAAACCAGGACTGGGGTGATGTCACAGAGGCCAGGAGAATGGAAAGATTGTAGATGGGAAGACTGGATGATCAGCGTCAAAAGTTGCTGAAACAATAAGGAAAAGTGGCATTTGCATATTTAAAGCCTTTGGTGAATCATATTGAAGCATTTTCTGTGGAGTTGTTGCTGAAAGCCAGACTGTAGGGGTTTAAGTAAACCATAATCATAAAGAAAACAGGCTAGTCAGTTATTTACTAACCATTAAAATTGAGAGATATGAAAAGCAAGGAGAAGAAACACTGGTTAGCAAGACTGGAGGCATGAATAGTTTTCAGCATTGTATTGATCAGTGAATTTGGAGGGTAAGAATCCAGTCAAATGGGGAAAGACTGAATAGATTAATATCATTGCTATATTTCAACTGTTCTTCATGCAGAATATCTCTGTTGAAAACCAGAATTTACAAACTGAAGCAAATATTAATAATGGAAGAATCCTATTGATCTTACAATAATTCTTGTGAGACTATAACTTTGATTCAGAAGCAGTTCATCTATAAATTAAGAAAGAGTGAATTTTATTTATTTATTTTTGGTTTGAAATACAGTATTTGAATTGAGTTGCAGGGCTAAAAAGAACACAAGATTTTTATATGGAATTTAATATTAAGGTAATATATTTTCAGATCAGAAGGCTTCTGTGGGATCATTTCTATATGCCAGGGTGATATAATAAAAGCTGTAAGTGAAAAGATACATCACATCTTATAATCGACCAACTTGAAGGGAGGATGCTTATTGCTGCAAAAAAAAAGATTAATTTCATCTGGTAAGCAGGTACAAACTGGTGGCAGATAATTAACTTAATACTACTGTGGTTCTGCAAAGCTTATATTAAAGGGCATGTAGCTACTCTCCAGCTCATTTGCCCCTGCACTAAGGCCACACACATGTACAAAATGATCTAGAGCTCAGCTTGCTACCTATGTAGATTGCTCAGATTGTAATGTGAAGTAGGATCAAGGGACGTGCTGACAGATCTCACTCATTATGCACATGCATGTGCCCCAACATGGCATGGCACAGGGAGCTTTTCCTGGGGAGTTTTTTCTTAAAAAACACTATTGTTTCCCTCATCCAGATTGTGGCTCTATTAGCCTGTGCCTCCCGTCATGGAAACAATTTCCTACAAATAATCAAAAGCCATCGATTTTTCATCTAAAGTAAAATATTGTAAACTCTCCATCAAACCTTCTTGTCAAATCTGCCACTATCTGAGACTTGGAATTTGAAGGTTTGTTCCAGTATGCTTAATGATTTGAACATGACTAAGAAATTGAATGCTTCTTCTATTGTCTAAATCCCATCTTATGAGGATTATACAAAACAGATATTAATAACGCATCATGATTCCCACAAAGGATATCATTTCATTCTTTTTATTTTTCCTACATAATGAGCCAGAACACAGCAGATGTGACATCAATGGTATTGTGACAGCCATTTGTCTTTCTTTCTGTAGTTATTGAAACCAATTATATGAACATATGAAAGTTAAGACACAACAGACTTTATTTAATCTCGAACAATTCCAAACTCTTTCCTTGTTGCATTCACAAACTATAGAAGTCAATTACAAGGTCAGTTATAACTGCAACTGCACTGTGCCAGTGGAAGTTCACAAGTCAGATTGTGTTACAATTTCCTGCACTGTGGGTCTAGGGGTATCTATGTACAGGCTATGAGTAGCATAGGTGAAATACAGCCTACTTCTTTAACTGTATTAGTAACTCTCTGCTTGGGGCAGTACTTCACAGCGTAAGGTCTTTGAACTGAAAATGATGGGTAATAAATATTATTTAGCTGTGTTCAAGTTGTTTATTCATGTTTTTACACAACCTAGCTTTTGACATTTGAGGTGTTTTAATAAACAAGCAGTCAAGTTAATAAACAATCAACATTTCAAGTTTTTTCAAATAAGAAAAAAAGATGAAAAGTCCATTTATGCTAACTCAACCTTCCCAAATATATGCATCATATCAAAGACACATTTTGTGTTTTCGTAGCAATTTTGGTGAGATCAGCAGAATTTGTACTTATACAGTACTTTAATTAGCCTTGAAGTGTTCACATAACTGCTCTGTAATTCCTGTATTTGGGTTATTCGGCAGGATCAAAAAAAGTTATCTATTTTATGTATGAAACACCATAAAATCCATTTCTTTACAACATCATCTATTATATCACTAGCAGTATAACATTAATTAGTTATTCATCATGATAATGCTGTAAAACAATAAGTTGCACTAAAAATTTTAGCAAAAGGTTTAAATAAAAGTTTAAATAAAATCAATATAAAAACTTAAAGCATAATCTCATTGTATGAGCTGGAGGGAGTATTTCTTTCCATTTCCTGTACACGGCTTTCTTTGCCAAATCACAAAGATCTATTAGCTAATTGAAAATTCCAGATGAGACATTCACTCTACAATATGCATCAGACAGTTTATCAAAGCTCAAAATCTCTGAAGTTAAGTATTCAAAGTTTAAACATAACAAAATACAACTCCAATATCTATTTATTATATCATGATTGCAGCTGCAAAATAGATCTCCACAATTTCCACAATCTCCACAATTTCTCTTCACATTTGTATACTTTATATTATTGGGTTTGGGTTTATCAGGCCCGGATTTGCGGAAATGCCACATAGGTCCGGGCCTAGGACGGCATCAATTAAGGGGCGGCATGCCGCCCAGCCGCACAAGCAGATTTTTGTCGGAGAACTAGCACCGATCGGCTAGTGCTCCGAAACCAAGCTAAGAGGATGCTCATGCGCGCTACTTTGAGAGAAGGAAGGGGTGACGGAAGACGCCGGCCTCTTAGTGAGTGAGAGGGGGCGACGGAGGACAATCCTATGAAAATGGTAACAGCCACAATGATAGTAGTAGGATTGTTCTTTTGTTCCAGCATTGCAAATGTATTATAAGAGAATAGAAAGCTGCTTTGATATTTGACTCTGTAAAGTAGAGGCATATATTAAGCAGAAATCATTTTAAAAAACCTCAAAACTCAAATGTGAAAGGATTCTATAAAAAAATGTTTTTACCTAAAAATAATGCTCATAGGATAGTGAATTATAGCTGCCCCAGATAATGTGATTACATTTAAAAGGATGCTATTAACTAGAAATAATTGTTTTTTTACACCTAAATCTGTGCCAAATGTTTAGTGAAAGTTTAAAAAAAATATATATATGATTTTTAGAATATATAGACAGTTTTACTGTTATGTAATAGAATTGATTTCATACTACTTCGTTTGAGTAATGGTAGATGGGGAGATTCCTTGGATGAAAAAAAACATTCTGGAAAAAACCCATTTCCCAGCTGTCGGATAGCAGAGGTGGAGATCCCTGTAAGCATGCAGAGGAAGTGAAACCATGTGAATGTACATTGCACCGTGACATCACATTTGCCATTGTTACATACACGTGTGGGTGGGAACTAACAGGTCTGGTGCCTAAGGCAGCACTGGACCTAAATATGATACAGCAGGCAGATAGAAGCTACAATGCTACCATCTGTTCTCCCATGTCTTTGCACTGATGACACATGGAGCAGACATCAGTGTGAAAATCTGAAACTGCATTTTGATCTCCCCATAACAGCCATTTCCACTTTTAATTTGTAGTTTCCTGTCTTTGCACCAAGAGGAACTGTGTCTGCCTTGGTGCAGATCAAGTGGATTTCAATGTGAATACAGAAGAGTATGCAATTTAGTGCCAAAATTTGCTCTGTGTGTCTGCACCCAGGCTAATGCAGTGCCCGGGCCTGAAGGGGCTTGACAGCTCTGAAGCCGTGCCGCCTCCTTCTGAAATCCCGAAGAGCCGAAATGCGGAAATGCCAAAAAGTCTAACAGCCAAAGTCCCAAAGCAGCTAAAAGACATGAAGCCACGAAAATAGCCGAAGCCGAAGTCTGTAAGTGCTGAAAAGACCCAAAGTCACAGAAACAGTCGAAATTCGAAGTCCTGAAGCTCTGAAAAGACCAGCAGTCACAAAATCAGCCGAAATTTAAGTCCTGAAGTGGTGAAAAGACCCGAGGTGAAAAGTTACGAAAGGAGGCAAAGTTGAAGTCCTGAAGCCACGAGTTAAATTCCTCTGAACACCAATGTGTGTTTTTTATTATTTTAAATCCCTGGCCACCAGTGTAATATATTAATACTCTATAGGCCCCTGCCACCAATGTTTTTTTAAAAAATATTCTTTGGGGCCCCAATTTTAACTTGTAAGGGGAGCTCTGGCACCAAAGCTGTTTTAAAAAATGATGTTTGGGGCCCCAATTTTTTTTTTTACTCGTAAGGGGGGCCCTGGCACCAATGCTTTTTTTAAACTTCTAGGGGGACCCTAGTCCCCATCAGCTTTTTATAACTTGTTGTGTGGGGGGTTACCTTTTTTAGCGCTGATGTCTGTGTAGTCTTTTAACTGTGATGTGGAGTTGGCAGGATCTGGGGTGGGTCTTGGGGGCGAGGTGGGCAGGGCCCAGGGGCCCCAGAAATGTTGTTATTCAGGGCCCTGTGATTTCTAACAGTGGCCCTGATTGGTGCAGATACAGTTGTGACTGGAGACAGGCTAAGAATCAGCCCTGTGTGGCACTAGCCTTAAAGACATGCTGATACATGCACCAACAGTTTGCTTGAAACTTGAAAATAGAGAGAGAGATGTAAACAGTCATGTAGGCACCAAGAGACAGAGGGAGCAATACCCTAAACAGCCAGTCTTAAGGACATTGTTTATATAACCCAAGCAGATAACATGTATTATTAATTCATAAAATAAATTATGAATTTATTTATAAATTATAAAACAGAGCAACTGTTTAAGTTAGCACATGATATGAATGGAATTAAGAAAAGTGTCAGTATCACAGGGGATAGGATAGGAAAAGGGAAAAAATTGCAAAAATTAGATGGCAATTAAAGATTGAGACATCAATATTGGTCATGTGATCTTTGCGACCACAATAGACAAAAAACAACCACTTTTGTTAGAGAGGTCTTGTTCTCATGAATACAGCATATAGACTCATGAAGTGAACATTGTAAACAGAGACAATTTTAGTTAGATTTTGATTTCAATGATGGCAAAATCTTAGAATACATTAGGGCTAATTACTGTATATCATTATTGGCATAGCTATTAAGTTTCTTTCATATTTTGGTTCCATTAAATTGCTTATCCCCTCATATCACTTGCTAATTTTCTCATTGCTTTGGAGGTTAGGGAGAAATTTTTTTTTTCCTTCCACTATGCAAAACTTTAATTTATTTGTAATGTGATGTGGACTGAGCCAGTGGTAACACTTTTACAGTCTTTCCCAAAGAAGTGTAGTCACTCACTATAATACTCCTTAGATGCCATAATATGTAAAGCTTATTATCACCCAACAATAGATGCTACAAAGAACAATTTAGATAATTGCAAAGCTGGCTGAATAATTCATTGCTATTTGACAAGAAACTGGAAACTGGGAAGATGTAAAGTAGAGCACAGCAATCTCTTAACACAAACTAATCATTATTAGATTTGCCATGGAAACCTCTTTGATATAAAAGAGAACAACAGATTTTAATTCTTCAAGTTACATTGAGTTCCAAGTATATTAAATACTAAGATATGGGTGGTTTTCATATAAAATGCCTGCAGCTTGCTAATAATAGGGTCATATCAGAACATGACTAACTTAAAGGACCCTGCTTGTTGAATATTATATCCTTGAGCGGAAGTAACTGTCCTATTAATAATGATCTGAGTCTAAGGATATATATATATATATATAAATACCCATCACTAAACCTATCACTAAACTTCAGACCAAATTATGTGGATATATTGGATATTTATATAGGTACATCCCAACTGTCTTTGTTTTAATAGCCTATAAATGTCCAAGAACTCTGACGTGGACAGTAAACCCAGAAGGGACCATAAGTTATGTTATGCATATTTAGCAGTCGTTACGAAATCAGATATTTTTAAATATAGCATTAGCACAGTATAACTGGTTACAGAATATGTAAACTTTTTTAATGGAAGATGACATAAAACCGCAAGGTGTGCAATCATCAGAAATTATCTTAAGCCAAAACCCTTTTTTTTTTTTTTTTGCATCTTCACTTTTTTGACTATTCCCCTCCTTTGCTGTATTGAAAGGTTTTATGATTAGAGCCCTAGCTGCCATGTGCATGATCCCTAAAATGCACCACTGCAGAACAAGTTGGCTTTAGTCACAAAACTCAACTACACGTAGAACAAGATAATGTAATGCAGTGAATGCGAAGGTGTTTACAGCTTATTTAGTCTGTCTTTAATTAACCGTCACCTTTTGTGTAAACAAAGTATATTTAACTCCTAATTAAGCCTCTGTTTAATATTCAGTGCAGAACAGCTTCTGAAGCACGCTGAATTGGATTTTAGTATCACGCAATATAAACTGAGCTGATCTGTAGAAATGCAATCTGAATATGCTGAACAGTTTAATTAACCTTTAGATACTGTAAATTTTTAAAAAATGCTTTTTTTTACTAATGCTTTTTTACTAACCTGATTGGTAAGGATGGATCTCCTGCATCCCACCAGTCTTTCGGTGGACTAATATACATACACCAGAGCTGCCAGCTGTATCCATGTGCAGAGTTTTCATATCTCTGCACTTCAAATGTGTCCTGCTTAATATTGTCTATTGATGGTAAAATCACCCGTTTCCGGTCTTCTTGTATCCGAGAAAGAACTGGTTCGGCCCTTTAAAAACAAACGTTATAGAAATACAAATTATTATATACCATTTACAGTCATATTGTTATAGCCATTAAATGTTTAATTTGCATTGCGATGTTTTACTCTGTGGACCAGTGAAGAATTATAGGGAAATTGTGTATTAACAATCCTTTTAACTGCTGTAACATCTAAATATAGAAATGATAGAAAGAAATGAACTTTTATGAGGAAAGGAATTAGCATTTTTCTTACATTTGTTCCAATTTGTTATACAAAGAAGGCAATGTGAATTTTACTATAAAGGAGCAATATGTCCTCTTTTCACATTTGTTAATTCGATAGAGCTTGTGCTGAAAACACTTTTTGCCTATTTGCCTATTCAGGGCAAAACCTGAATTGAAACTAAAGTAACATTCTTCCGGGTTGTCTGCATAATTTACCGGTAAACTGTAAGGCCCTATTAACTGAACTAATATTAAAAAGGGTGTAACTCTTCTTCAGTTATGCATTCATCTTATCTTTTTCTTAAAGTTCTATGAATATGAATATTTTGGTGGAGTGTGGAGTACAGAGCAAGCAGAAAAACAACAACATTTATTATAAGAATTTAAGGCTGAAGTATGTGTTTCTATTGTCATCATCCAGTTAAAAATAATAAATACCACTACTACTACCATTTGGGGCAATTTCATCAACTACCACTGAACAGCCATGAAATATAATCCAGCAAATCATCAGTGGTCAGAGCAATTATCACTTACTAAAAAATTAATGGAGAAGTAAACCCTAAAAATAATATGGCTAAAAATGTCACATTGTATATACTGTACTTATTGCACCAGCCTAAAGTTCAAACTGCTCAATAGCAGCAATGATCCAGGAGTTCAAACTTGTCACAGGGGGGCACCACCTTGGAAAGTGCCTGCGACATTCACATGCTCTGTTGGGTCTGAGCAGCTCTTAAGAAGCTAATCTTAGGGGTCATCTCAAATTATCAAGCAGAAAATTAGGTTGGCCTGTAATATAAGCTGATGCTATAAGACTATTTTTTTTATTAAATTCTGATGCTAGTCACTGGCTTCTGTGCTGCCATGTAGTGATTATTGGTATTAATTACTAATCAGCCTTATATTTTGACATTTATATTCTATGTGTACTTTATATTGTGAGTGGGTCCCTAAGCTCAGTAAGTGACATCAGCACAGCGAATCAGTAGAACAGAAGATGGGGAGCTACTGGGGCATCTTCAGAGGCACAGGACTTCCCTGCTAAAGGGCTGTGGTTGCCGTGGGCCTGTACAAAGGCCAAAGCATAATGTACAACTTTACTAGCCTACTTTGTTAATTACTCTTTAGTTCTCCTTCAAAGTTGGGATGCACAAAAGGTAATTTTAGCCTGAGATTGCAATGATAACATATGTGTTTTGAGGCAGAAAATACAGCTGCTTTCAGCCATATCCCCTTTAAAGGGATCCTGTCATCGGAAAACATGTTTTTTTCAAAAGCATCAGTTACTAGTGCTACTCCAGCAGAATTCTGCAATAAAATCCATTTCTCAAAAGAGCAAACAGATTTTTTTATATTCAATTTTGAAATCTGAAATGGGGCTAGACATTTTGTCAATTTCCCAGCTGCCCCAAGTCATGTGACTTGTGCCTGCACTTTAGGAGAGAAATGCTTTCTGGCAGGCTGCTGTTTTTCCTTCTCAATGTTACTGAATGTGTCTCAGTGGGACATGGGTTTTTACTATTGAATGTTGTTCTTAAGCTCCCCATAGACGCGACAATTCTTCTTGCCGAACGACCAATTTTAGGGAAGCCCGAACAATCCTTCGAAATTATCGTGCGGTTAGTGGTATTCGAACGATCGTTCATCTTACGATTTTTCGACCGACATCTGTCAGGAAATTGATTGGCCAGGTCAAAAAATCTTTGTCGGTCCCAGTGCAATCTATCTATGTTTGCAGGGCCAAGCAGGCAGCTCCCCTTTGTTTTCCTGGCAAATTGGTCTTTTTAGTTGATGGTAAATTCGTACGATCGTTCTGAGAAGATCGTGGTCTCACGATCAGGATCTGATCTTTTAAAAATCTCAACATCTATGGCCAGCTTTAGATCTACAAGGGAGCTGTTATCTTGTTTTAGGGAGCTGTTATCTGGTTACCTACCCATTGATCTTTTGTTTGGCTGCTGGGGGGAAAAAGGGAGGGGGTAATATCACTCCAACTTGCAGTACAGCAGTAAAGAGTGATTGAAGTTTATCAGAGCACAAGTCACATGACTTGGGGCAGCTGGGAAATTTACAATATGTCTAGCCCCATGTCAGATTTCAAAATTGAATATAAAAAAATCTGTTTGCTCTTTTGAGAAATGGATTTCAGTGCAAAATTCTGCTGGAGCAGCACTATTAACTGATTCATTTTGAAAAAAATTTTTTTTCGCGTGACAGTATCCCTTTAACCCCTTTTAGCTTACAAATGTTATTTTCCATCTAGTTGGTTAAACTTCACTTCTGATTCAGGAATATATTTATAAGTATCAGTCTTGTTGTGCTAGAAAACAACAAAAGCTAAACATGCTGAATATGAACCTAACATCTCATTTGGATTTATGTATCACTCATGCCTTAGTGTTTTTCCTTTGTTCTATTCGCCCCATTATCTTGTCAAGGCTGGAGTCTGGAAATACAAAGCCAAATATTCTATTTCTCCAAAGAAATATAAAACCCAACAAAAAGCAAATTGATGCAATACATTTTTATTGCATATTATTTTCAATTTAAACATATTTGTACTCTGCAAACGCATTCATTTAGCTGGAAATATTTGCTAATTCACTTCAGATTTGGCACCCAGATTCTTCCCCATCATAAAATGAAAACAAATTGTTTCTTTATCTTCCTCATTGTTTGATGAAGGTACAGTATTGACAGGAAAACTAAGATTTTGTTAGAAACATCAAATGATACGCTCTACATATGATACACATTACCCCCCCTCCATATAACACTTTGCTTTCAGTTTTCTTTATTTTTATTCTAGTTATTTTTGTCGTGGTATTCCTACCTTGCTCATACAGGTATGGGATGCCTTATCTGGAAACTGTTATCCAGAAAGCTCCAAATATAGCCATCTCCCATAGAGCCCATTATGTATTTTTTTAAATGATTTCCTTTTTCTCTGTAGTAATAAAACAGTTCATTGCACTTGATCCTAAATAAGATGCATTAATCTATATTGGTGGCAAAATAATCCTATTGGATTTATTTCATGTGTAAATGATTTTAGCAGACACATGTACAAAAAGATCCCTTATCTGGAAAGTCCCAGGTCTCAAGCATTCTGGAAAGTCCCAGGTCTCAAGCATTTTGTATAAAAGATCCCAGACCTGTATTATGATTTTACATAAATTGATGTCTGCAACTGATTCTTCTTTTATAATGCCATAAAGTCATAATGGAAAAATGTCCTGATCCCAACTGGAGGTTGACAGATTAGTTACTGCAGTTCATTGTTTCACTATGGGTAATGCTTATGCACATTTCATATATTCATATTTTATTTTATGTTCTATGAGTGCATATTCTTTGGTTAGTTGATTGTTTTAAAATAATAATGCCTTTTAAATTGACAGTATAAAATATTTTTGCAGTATTATAACAATTTGTATTTGTTCTGCTTATACTAATGGGTTAATTAAAGGATAAATGAAAAACCCTAATTTTGTAGGCATTAATAAGTAATATATGGTGTTGCTTTTACATGGTGCTAAAAAATAATATTATCTTTAAAAATAGCCCCTTTATTAGAGCTCCCTATAGATGTTTTCTGGTCCCTGTCTGTGTTTCAAATGAGTGGTGGGCATGTCCTAACGGTGTATGCCAGAAGCACAGTTAAAGGGGGACAGCCAATCACAGCCCTGAAGTCATACAAGCACAGACAGGCTTCGGTTCCCTATCAGGTCCTGTTAGTCGCTGATTGGTTCCTGTCCTACAGTGCAGTGTGCTGACTGCCACCAGCTCCCCTGCACAGCCTGGGAAATCAGGGGGGAGGAAGTGGAAGAGAAGGGAGGGATTATTAGGATTATTGACATTTTCAATAAATCATAATACATTTTTAGCAGAATTCTTCTATATATAAATGAATATAATGCAATGGTACATTCTTATTTATTATTTTTTTTCACAAAATGTCTCCTTTAACTATAAGCAGGTCCGGCCAGGCCTAGGGAGGCAAAATATGAGGGGCGGCATGCCGCCCAGCCACTTTCTGAGGAGCACTGGGAATGCACAGCTCCCCAGTGCTTATGAATTTAGCCATTTCATTAAAGGACCAGTAACATCAAAAAAAAAATTTGTTGGTAAACTACGAAAAAAAAACGCCAAGACAAATTAAAAAGCCTTTATTAAGAAATAACTTACCGAAACTCCACTTCAGCTTCTCTTCAGAAAAGGCGACAGGGCGACCAATCCATAGTGCGGCGCTGGATTGCTCCTTCCTGGCTAGCTCCCATATTCTACTGACAGCATGTGAAGGAGGTGGGCCTGCAGGCAGTTGTAGCAAAAGTTCTCCTGGCAATCCAAACAGTATGAGCTGGCCAGTTGCCCTTGTCACAAGAGGAACACCGCGGCTCAGACTTGCAAGGAGGGCGCCCTGCGAAGGAGGCCGGAGGAAGAACACAAAGCCAACCTGTCCGTCCTCTCCTCCTTGCAGAGCAGCTCTGGAGACGAACCTTTATTCTCCTCATCCCCCAGCAAGATACCATATATCTGCCAAGCAGTGCACACAGAGAAAGGAGACACAGGACAGACATCTCACACTCCTCAGCCTCACTGATGTCCTTTCCGTAACCCCATCGCTACCAGCTAGCGACTTTAATAGCACATCCCTATCTGATAAGAAACTCTTAGCGGGCAGGAGGGACACAGATCTCTAATGAGGGGCATTAGGAAGGGGCAAACTCTCTATCTCCCAATCACCCCTTCATGTCTGATTGCTGAGCTTTCAGGGACCCTGCCAGCCAGAGCCCCTGCGTATTATTCTTATTATTAGTGCAGGCGATGGAAGAACTTACTACTTTTGTATCCAAGTCATTTGATCACAAGATCAAGGAGAAAGAGATGATCACTTACCAGGAGGTGCTGGAAAGCAGCCCGGTGCGGGGCAAGGAGTCTGGCTCCAGACTCCTTGCCCCCGCGCCACTGGATGATCCCATATAGAAAAACTGCCATTTTAAGTACTACAGCTTGCCCTTTGGCTCAGTTGGGTTGTGCATATAGTTAGATTACATTAGCCAATAAATGAACAGAGCTTTGTATTTTACTCTAACAATTCTTGCTTCTTAGTTAGAACCTGAGTTAGTTAGATCATGAGTAAAAAAAGCAGACAGAACAACATGGTGGCACAAGGTGAAAGATGTAAAACTGCATATGTATAACAGAGAAAAGTAGGGACTGGACAGCCTTCCAATGTAGTCTGAATTTCTTTATTGAAGCGCTACATGTTTCGGACCACAACGGTCCTTCCTCGGGTGCGTGTTACAAATAGTTTAATTACAGTGACCTTTTTAAACCCTGTTCACCTCCAATCAGCCCCAAGTGTTTCCTCAGCTCATTCTAGTGGCCAGAGGACAGAATACAAGAACTTCATTACACATGGATGCTATTGCACAATTCTACAATCTATGCAAATGCAATACACCAAACTGTAGCTTCTAGTCTTTACAATGTTTTATATAGTATAAATAAATAGTCTACTTGGTGTCGTGTGTCTCATCAATCTGTTCATGTTTTTCAAATCTCTTTTGTCCTTATATTGAAGGTTTCGTTTTCATTTTCATGCTGTAATAAATCTACAATTAGTTACAAATTTACGCTGAACCATTTTCACATTTCAGAAAAAGCATTTATAAGAAGCACTTAAGGCTCCAGGCCTCATTCATACCCTGTGGTTCTATCGTATTCAACCTGTCTATCCAATTTGCTTCACATCTTAATAAAATGTTTTTCCTATCCCCACCTTGTGATGGCTTTTGTATCTGTTCCAAACCATCCACCTTAAGCTAGCGGCGTTATGTTTGGCTGTATGAAAGTGCCTCCCTACCAGGGTGTGGTTTTTCTTTTCAGTGTGGTTGTAAGCGCTGATTGATCTTTTATGTTCCCCAATTCTTACTTTCACATTACGAGATGTTTGCCCCACATACAATATTCCACAAGGACATTTTAGAGCATAGACAACCCAGTCTGAGTTACAGGTGGAGTGCTGTTTTATAGGGATCTTAAGGCCACTATGGGGATTATAGAATTGCAACTGCTGCAGTTAAGGCAAGGTCAGGTCCCATTTTTTGGGGTACTTAAAAATCTGGTTGTGTTCTTTTGTGTACATACATCTGCTTTTACAAGAAAATTTGAAATATTTTTGCCTCTTCTATAGGAGAAAAGCATATTTTCTTTAAACAATTTCCCTAATGTATGGTCATGTCCCAGGATAGACCAGTGTCTATTCACAACTTGTTCAATATTTTTGCTGAGTGACCCATACTCAGTTACAAAAAAGGTATTCTTTTGCCCATATTTTGATTTTTGCTTGTTTGGCCCTCTTACGCCGCTGAACCGATCTTGCTCCCGGTAACCTCGCCTCTTTGTCTCTCCTAAAAAAGATCTCTGGGTTTGCCGGGGATCCCTTAGCGCTGTATTCCCAACTGGAGCTCTCCAGCACATCCGTATCACTTTCACCGCTGCGGAGGGGAGGAGTCCAGTTTCGATGATGCGGCTGCGGTGCGCTGGTTCCTCTATGGTGTCTCGGCAGTCCAAACCTCTCAGTGTGCATTTGCTGCCGTGGAGATTCACCTTGCCAGCTGTATATCAAGCCACATGTGTAATCACGGGTATCTCTTTCAAATTTCTTAATCTTTCGTGCTATCACGTCTCTCTTCAATTTCTCGATGTTGATGGAGATATCTTTTAATGTTTTTTCAAAATCTGATGTATTTGGAGTTTTCTGTCTCGCAGTCTCCTTTAGGATGGCAATGTCTTGCTTTATTTTTTGGATTTCAGGTTGTAAATACTCCACTGTTAGAACCATGGCATCAAGGCTTGCCTTATTCCAGATGCCTTCCCATTTTGCCATTAATTCTTTGTTATTAATACATCCTAAGGTGGTTAGTCTTATCCTTAATCCACAAGGAATTCTTTTGGTTTTTATATATTCCACCGGGGTTGAGCTGTGAGATGTCAAGTTCAGTTCTTTCTTTGATAAATTTAGTAATTGGTTATAAAAGTCTTTATCATTGTTTGATCCAAATAAGGATAGTGTGATATCTGCTGAGGCTAATACCTCAGCAATTTCTGCTTCAGAATATGCAATATGTGACCCTTCTTGGGACATTTCAGGCTTTTTGTTGTAATGTGGATCTCAGGAGTGGGGTTTAGTGATACAATAAGCAATGAATTCCTTATTAATCCACTTGTTTAAATTCCTTTAAATATATGTATATAACAATTTGAGAAGTGTACTTAATACTATAGTAATACATTATAACCATAACTGTGTGCTTTTCATTTAAACAATCTACAAACATTTACAAAATACATTTAAAAAATTGTGTTTTAAAATGTTTAACACCTAAAGATATTGGCTTCAGAACCCATTTTCAATTTCAAGTTTACTAGACCTGCAACTCTTTCTTCTTCTCACACACTTCAATGAACTTTGCCAATTCCATTATAGTGTATCCTTTTGGTTTAAACA
This sequence comes from Xenopus laevis, assembly GCF_017654675.1. Classification (NCBI taxonomy): domain Eukaryota; kingdom Metazoa; phylum Chordata; class Amphibia; order Anura; family Pipidae; genus Xenopus; species Xenopus laevis. The sequence continues at coordinate 102,499,107 of NC_054373.1, forward strand.
CCACAGTGCATCCACGGCACCAGGAAATATTAATATTTTTTTTTATATTTTCTATTTACCAGCATTCACACCTTTTGTGGTGTTAAATGAAAATGTTTGACAAACAAACATAGCAAACAATTTGACTTTATAGATGTTTTCCTGTCCACTCAAAAATCAAAAAGCAGCTACAAATACTGTACCCTCTAAAAGGTATGTTTTATAATGCTGCTTTTCAAGCATTTGTGTGTTTTATAATGCTGCTGTTCAAGCATTACATTGCATAAATGACATGCCACTTCCTATTTGTATTAAATCTGGCCCTTGCACAAGGCTACAGCAAGGTTGTACAGGAATTCAATGAGACAAAATTAGGTCATTGTCTCAACCTTTTAGACTTTAAATTATAAGGCTCTTGTCTGAACCAGAAAGTTTATTAATGAAGCAGCAAGGATTAAAAAAAAAAAAGAATCATAATAATGCATTCAGACCTCGTATGAGAATGCAGCTGAAATATGGCAAACTGTAATTTTTTTTTATACTTACATTTTTTTATTATTTGAAATAAACCAAACAAGCATATTGACATTGCTTATCAACTTTGCTAATCTTCTTCAGTTAAGTACCTAGTACCAATTTCTCATAAGATAGCGACATGAAAAATAAACATCTCTTATGGTACCTATACCGAAGATACTTTAGTATGAAAAAGGGTATACTATTAAGGGGAAATAAAGAGGAATAAAGAAAAAAAAAGGGCGGGGGGGGGGAGATTAAAAAAGATAACAACGAACAAGGGGTCTGAAATAAATCAAAATATGTCCATCTATTAATCTTACTTAAATGCACCTTATACTCTATTCCAGGGAACATAATGTTTAGTCTTTTAGATGAAAGTCCAAGTTTTAGTGGCAAACTGTAGTCTTAAACATTTTCTGGCATATAGCAGTGACTTGCTCAGCTGTCAGAAGGTGTGTGGTCATTCTGAGACTTCCTTTTAGATTGTGCCATTGTTCAGCATGTATATCTGGTATGGATGCACATCTTGAGGTCAATGCTTGAGGAAGTCACACATGGGAATTTTGTTGAGTTGCCCAAAACTGCTGTGATGCACAAAGATAGGAAGACTGCTCTGTAATTGACTTTAATAAGTTAAGCCAAGTCTACAATTGTGTAAAATAAGGGTGTAATTGTCAGTTGAAAGAAGCATAAATATGTATAAATCAGTGTGATTAGCTCTTTGATCTTAGTTGCCTCTGTGCTCTAAGTGGTATTAATCCACATAAAAGAACTACAATGCCACATAAATACACTGTTTATTTAACAACAAATGAAATGTTACACTTTTTAATAAAAAAATACAACATTTCTGACTGTGTCTTATTGGGACCTGTTATCCAGAATTTCTGAGACCTGGGGTTTGCCAGATAATGGATCATTCTGTAATTTGGATCTACATTCTTTGTTTACTTGAAAATTAGGTAAACATTAAATAAACCCAATAGGCTGGCTTTGCTTCAATTGAGGATTAATTTTATCTTAGTCAGGGTCAAGTACAAGCTACTGTTTTATTATTACAGAGAAAAAGGAAATCATTTTAAAAAAATTGGATTATTGGGATTGGGAGTCTTTGGGAGATGGCCTTTCAGTAACTCAAGAAGAGCTTTCTTGAAAACATGTTTCCTGATAACAGATCCAATACCTGTACCTCCACTGAAGGTGGTTCACAACTAACTGTGGCTGCAGTAAGGTCCTTGCAGTAAATCAGTAGGAAATGATCTACCATTGAGTCACCATTCTGAAGCTTTGAGTAATTTGGCACACGTAAAGTTCTCCGCAAAGTAAATACCATATATACTTGAGTATAAGCCGAGTTTTTCAGCATCCAAAATGTGCTGAAAAAGTCTACCTCGCCTTATACTCGAGTCAGTGGGCAGTAGCTGAGACTGCAGTCACTTTTAATCATTCCTATACCAACAGTTCGCTTGGGGAGAGACTGCAATATCACACAGCACCCTCTGTTGGTTATATGAAAGAATAACAGTGCGCCATCTGTTGGTTATATAAAAGAATAACAGTGATTGCAATATCACACAGCGCCATCTGTTGCTTATATGAAAGAATAACAGTGACTGCAATATCACACAGCACCCTCTGTTGGTTATATGAAAGAATAACAATGTGCCCTCTGTTGGTTATATGAAAGAATAACAGTGACTGCAATATCACACAGCGCGATCTGTTGGTTATATGAAAGAATAACAGTGTGCCCTCTGTTGGTTATATGAAAGAATAACAGTGACTGCAATATCACACAGCACCCTCTGTTGGTTATATGAAAGATTAACATTGACTGCAATATCACACAGCTCCCTCTGTTGGTTATATGAAAGAATATCAGTGACTGCAAGATCACATAGTGCCCTCTGTTGGTTATATGAAGGATTAACAGTGATGGCAATATCACAGCGCCCTCTGTTGGTTATACAAAAGATTAACAGTGATGGCAATATCAAACAGCACCCTCTGCACATGGTAGTGGGACAGTGGGACAATGCACACAGCAATTCTCTGTCACCATCAACTTTGCAAAGAAGTCAGTTTGATCGCTGGGGGGGTCGCTTTGGCGGAATGTGCGATGCTGGGAGACAGGGCTGTAGTTGTGTCTAGGCTTATACTCGAGTCAATAAGTTTTCCCAGTTTTTGTAGGTAAAATTAGGTACCTCGGCTTATACTCGAGTATATACGGGACAAGCAAAGTGAGGTTAAAGTTTAGTGATCAGTGCCCATGCAATTATAGACAATGAAGTGGAAAAAGACATGTAAGAAGTCCAGTAACATCAAGGAAGTACAGAAATGCAAGTGAGAGTGATTGCTATGCCTGAGGCATAGAGGCATGGAAAGGCAATTTATGATAGATAGTGGAGATTTTTAAAAGAGCTTATTGCAGGTATGGATGATTTAATAAAAAAAGAATGTGTTTCATGCTTAATTTGAAAAGAACTTTATTATACAGTTTTTAGTCTGGGTGACAGGTCCCCTTTAAGATGCTTTCCATTTTTTCCCAAGTTTGGGCAATGATTTAGCTAAATATTTTTACAAATCATAAAGATTGCTTGTATAGTTTAAGGGGCAGATTTATCAAAGGTCGAAGTGAAAATTTGAATTTAAAACATTTGAATTTCGAGCTAATTTTTGAGTACTTCGATTAGGGAATAGTCCAAATTTGATTCTAATTCTAAAAAAAGTCTTGTATTAGCAGTTTTCACTGATTTACAGTATATCATTTCTCCCCTGTAGGAGTTGGAAGCTGCAAGGGAGAATGGGTTCTCTATTTAAAGGAGAATTGAACCCATTTTTAAAAAACCGAGTACCCCCCACCCCAGGTAGACTTCCCTCCTCCCACCAGGCTAACTGCCCCCCGGGAAAATGTCCCATACTTTATACTAACCCCTCGGCACGGATTCTGTCAACAGAGTTCCACACATCCATCGTCCGGGTCCTCGGTAAGCTAACCCGGTGATCGGTATTTCTGCGCATGCGCAGTTGGAGCAGTTTGCCGGTTTGCGACAACTCTGCATGCGCGGAATTACACGGAAATTGCCGAACTCCCAGTCAGCTTACCATGGACCCGGAAGATGGATGCGTGAAATTCCGCTGGCAGAATCTGCGCCTCGGGGTAAGTATAAAGTATAGGGCATTGTCCTGGGGGGGGGCAGTTAGCCTGGGGGGAGGAGGGAGGGAGGTCTACCTTGGGTGGGGGTACTCGTTTTTTTAAAAATCGGTTGAATTCTCCTTTAAAGGATATTATGGTCTGGCCCTGGAAGCTATAGTGTTCAGGAGGGAACATGCAGTCCATTCCAATGGTCCAGTTCACATGTTGGTGTGCACTTTCCAAATGAAGGCTGTACTGTGCAAAATGATTTAATCATACTTAAGTGTTAGAAAGTTCTCTCAGAGCAGGGCACAGAACAGGAGAGGTTACCTGTCTGTGTTAAGAACTACCAGAGGGGCTGAGGGCGCTGCCTGCCACTGCAAGGAGTAGAGGGAGACGTGACCAGGTAATTTAAGTTCTACCAGAAGGTGAGCCAGGCCAGAAGATGGATAATTTGTGTCCCTGGATAGGAGAGTAAAAGGGGCTTAGTGAGTAGCCCGAATATGTGAGTGTGAAAGCCAACCTTTATGGTGAGAACCCCAGTGTGGTGAAAAGTTTGAATGCGTGAAGCTGAAACGGTGATGAACTGTATGCTGTGACTTTATGTTGGAAAAAGTCCTGAATAAAACAGTGTTGTTTGCCTGAAGACGCTGTGTCCCTGTCTTTATGCTCCTGATCCTCTGCTTATCTGCCTACCATAGCTATTTTCTCTAAAAAATTACATGTACAGGCAGCCAGCTTGTCACATTTCTCACTTGTAAATTGACAGTTTAGTTGCTAATGAAAATCAGTTTTAGAAAGATCATTTGCAAAGGTCAATTTAGCAAAGATTATTGAAAATGTTATACTATACAATTAAGGACCTATGGGAAGTTAAATTTATATTAATTTTCATATCCATGCTGATAGCAACTTTGCACAAACAAGAGGAAAAATCTGGAAATATTAGACTAGTGCGTGTACACTGTCAGTTAGCAGTTCGTTATTTTTTCCTGCCAGTAGATGTTAGTATTCACGTAGTTGTGTGTTCTCAAAGTTTTCTTGAAACCTGTGCATTGTGGGAAGAGTCTCCAGGATCTGATGCTATATCCTTTTTCCTGATTATTGTAAGAATAAAGTAAGAGAATAAAGTATGAGCCATGCACGCAGCATCATCTTGATTGGTAAAAGTCCTGACTGTCACTGCACCTCCAGATTATCAACATACTCTGCTAACAGGTAACTATGCCTGCTCTGAAAAGTGCATAAATGGCATCAACCCCCTAACCTTAATCTTTGATTACCCCACTGTCCACTTCTTTGAGTCCTGACAGACCCCAGGATACTGTATTAAAAAAGGGATTTGACCGTAAACCAACCAACATACTTTTGTTTTGTTTTTAAACCTCTAGTTCTGTGCTCACAGTCCAGCATTCTTTGTTATTTATTGATGATCGATGGTTTAAAACACACTTCTTGCGGCTTCATTGGCTTGTGATGCTTTCATCTAAAAATTAGCAAAGTACACTCCACGGAGCACTTCAGAACAACACAAGCATCTCAAAGAAGACAACAAAAGACTGGCTAATTGGGGAATGCAATACAACTAATTAAAGAAGAAAATATGGGCACTTACTGAAAATTTGTTATTAAAATAAAAGCCACCCAACATAAAACACAAATTCTCAAGTTGTTATTCTAATTAACAATATCATTAAAAAAATTGCAGTCTTCTACAAGAATACATAAAACCATAGTGGTTATTGAGCAACTTTACTATCTAACTTTGACTGTCACTAGAATCATAGCAGACAATCTAGCAATATTTTCTGTCATCAGTAAGCATTTGGGTACTTATGGCACACATTTAATAATGTAGAGCTATATAGATGCTAGATGCTTTACCCAATACACGATTTTCGATATAAAGCTATACATGCTTTACCCAATACACATTTTTTGATTTACTAATACTCTTTGGTTGCTGGTTCTTTTCTGCAAATATATATATATATATATATAAAACAAGAATTATACGCTTGCACTCCGAACCAGTCTTCCATTAGTGAGGGTGCAGGGTCAAAGCATTATGTATAGTTCAAAAGGGCCCGCACTTCACGATTAGTGAACCATCAATATTTTATTTCTCAAACTCCTCTTTGATTTGATTATTTCTCAAATATATATATGTATATGTATATGTATATATATATATATATATATATATATATATATATATATATATATATATATATATATACACATATAATACACAAGAGCTATGAATATCCTGTAAATTATACCATTATAAATATTGCTTAGTGAAGTTATCAGTTATAATGGATGCTTATTAATGTAATTTCTGTCACATGACTCACTTAAACTTGTGTATTATAATAAATAATTAATTACTAAAGATGAAATACAACAAGCAATCAAACCATTTATGAATAATATCAGTTTGAAGTGGTTGAACTGGCAGATATATTATACATCTTAAAAACAAGGTTAGAGAGACTGTTTAGCAAGGGAAGAATACAGGGATACTGAAATTAACTCAGCACAAATTTGATCCAGGAACTGTTCCAAATATCATTTTTTCTGCGATCTGATCAAATCAAGATTTTAAATTAATAAATGAGCTAAAATCAGGCATGGGAGTTTAGTCGTGGTTTTTTTTTTTAAATAAAATATGAGATCAATTTGAATTTTAGTAAATTACCCCCTAAGTATGGGGTCCCTCTGCTACTTTAGGTCATCACTTGGTTATCCATGAAGTTTCCCATGTACAGTTTATATAATTTAGATATGTATTAGCAACTGCAATGAAAGTTCAGTTTGTGTACAATGTCTCTTTAAATATTTTTTTTCATTCTATTTATTTTGTCATACCTCTCAATTGTCCCGTTTTTAGAGGGACAGTCCCTCTAGACAGCTCAACCCGCAGTCCCTCGTTTGTACTGGAAAGTCCCATTTCTCTGCACCGAACAGGCAGAAAAAGAAACAATGTTTCAAACTTAATTGCCTTTTGGCAGAGAGGCCAGAACAGCCACAGCAGAAGATAAGATACTTTTGTAACAATTTTGACATAGGCAAATGAGTAATTGTAACAATATGAGATAACATGTCCCTTGGGAAAAGTTAGACTCACAGCTTAAAGGGCAATTCACCTTCATTAGCAAAACTGTAATAACTGAAAAAAAAACACAGAAATTTGTTCAAACTTTCATAACCTGCCAAATTTTGTAAAATGAACATGGTAATTAGGGGGTGTGGCCACAAAAATGGGCATGGTCAAAAAAATCACTGCGCTACGGGCGCCAACTTCCCTCTTTTTATTCCCAAAATATAATACTGCACACTGTATATAACTAACTAAGCTAAATAACTTGAAAAACATTTTGTTCATTTTTTCATGATGTGCGAGTATTTATTAACCTACCAGCCAGCAGTGAATTCTACATGGGCATCAAAAAAGCCAGTGACTTGTCCTGTAGCGACTTTCCAGCCTTCTAGCCGTGCACGAATCAGCCCTTCCCTTTTCTGATTTCGGACCACTTTAACTAAACCTGGATATCTCTTGTGAACGTATTCTTCCAAAGGCCCCTTTAACTCTTCTGTGGAAAAAAACAAATGTAAAAAAATGAGATCACATTTTAAGTCAATTGGTATAAAAGTTCTTAAATTTATGTACTATTTGCTCTTTCTTTGTTGCCTCAGTTAAACCAGAAAGTAAAAGATATTTTCCTTTTTTTTTTATGCGGCTCTTTTACAAAAATATTTATCATTGATTATTATTAATTGTTCAGCGACTCTTCACTCCCAAATACTTTAAAAGGATACTGAAATACAAATTTTCCATAAATAAATGTTATGACAACTTTCTTTTGCTAAGTTTGTTCAGGCTGACTGCTGAAATGATTGGAAAAGCAGAAAATTTTTTTTATTTTAAAGTAATTTAAATATAATGTACTGTTTGCCTGCACTGGTACAACTGATATTTTTGCTTCAGAAACACTACTATAGTTTATATACATAAGCTGCGATATAGCCATGGGGCAGTCATTCAAAGTGCAGGTTACAAAGCAGATAATAGATGCACTGTAGAATCCCATTGTATTCTATTACATACAGTAGCTTATCTGTTATCTGTACCTTTTGTACTTTTTAACCTTAATGGCTGCTCCCATGGCTCCACAGTAGCCTATTTACAAAAACTATAGTTGTCTTTCTAAAGCAAACACATAACTTTAACCAATGCACAGCAAGAGTATATTACTTTAAAACATTTTAATTTTTTGATGTCAGTGTTCCTTTAAGTGAGTTGTGCCTGGAAGTATAGGCAACTGTGCAATTGTGAGCTGATATCCTGCAGAATAGCTTCAGATTTGTGATTCAGTTTTATCCTGTACCTCATCTGATAGCATCCATCTCTAGGACCCCAGTGCATCCCGCTGCAGAATATTAATGGAATGTTATTATCTCACACAGAATGTCACATAGAATTAAGTGACAAGAGTGGCATATTTTTCTGTGTCTGTCTTGACAGCTCTGAACATATAATGCCCTTGTCTGAATGAAACCCCGGACCCCAGACTTGCAAGACAGCAATATGAAACAGAACTATAATTATAATAGAAAATAATGACCCTCTTGCTCTTTCAATTTCCATTTCTGTTTTGGTAACAATGCAAGTCTATCAATATGCTTACTTATTTGATAGTAACTGGCTAATTTATTTGCTGTCATAATAAAAAAGCAAGAAAACTGCAATATTTATAGGGGGGGGATGTAATAAATATTAAATATGCTACTTTTCTAGTAACCAATAGCAACCAGCAGATAGCATTTACTGGTAGTCCTGATAGTGTTTATAATCTATAATTAAACTGTTTAATGTTGTTGTTTTTCTAAAACAGCAATGTACTAATGTGACTATTACCATGTTTAAAAATTTTAAATTTTCTAATATTAATATTAATATTTCTTAATTCAGTACAGATCCTGTCACCTCATTAAGAGTATCAGTTACTGAAATCCTTATGGTGGTCACATTTTTGGATTTCGTAGTAGAGTTCTGAGCAAAGTAAAATTTTGTGAAAACTTCTTTTAAATCTCAGGGGGGAAAAGTGTGTAAAGAAAAGTGGTAAAAAATACTTTGCAGTGGTTTTATAAATGATCTAAATAGTACAATTATGTGAAATAGCAGTTTTCTATTTTAGTTTAATTAACACATGGCATGGTTTGGAGGAAAACGGTTATTTCCATTAAAATAAAGGTGTTAACTTTGAATATTCCATACTGCAGTTATTTTTACATTCAATTTTGAAATATTTGGGTAGAAACATTTTTAGATATTTAATGTGACATGGATAAAAAAAATTGCAGTCAGTGTAATGAATATAAAACTCCACTCTATAAAACCAGCTTAGAAGTATGGGAAGCACATTTGTGCAAACGTTTGAAGCTGTGGCCTTGCTAAGAAGAAATATCATGCAACTGGCAGAGCCTAGAATAATGATCAGCATCTGTTTAATGTTCATCATTTACTGGATGACATCATATTGGTAAGAGAATGTAATATACTTGAACGTTACCAGAATACTTTAATCCAAAGAGTTTAAAGTCAGCTGATGGGCACCAGCTAGATATTTGGGGGTGGAAAGATCACATTTCATATATGTTTAGGACCACAGATGTGTCTTGCAAACAAACTTCTTTATCAACTCCCAGGCTTATTGGTGATATCAGTAGTATCTCAATTGAACATACATGAGGGGGCAGATTTATAAAGGGTCGAATTTCGAAGTAAAAAATACTTCGAAATTCGACCATCAAATTAAAATACTTCGACTTCGAATATCGAAGTCGAAGGAATTTTTACAGAATTTGGCAATCGAACGATTTCAGCAATCGATCGAAGGATTTTCCTTCGACCTCTAAAGACTTAGAAAACTGCTCTAGAAAGTCCCCATAGGCTAACATAGCACTTCGGCAGGTTTCATTTGGCGAAGTATTGAAGTCGAAATTTCTTTAAAGAGATAGTACTTTGATTATAGAATGGTCGAATATTCGAACGATTTTTACTTCGAATCGAAGTCAAAGTAAATTCGAAGTCGTAGAATCCTATTCGATGGTCGAAGTATCCAAAAAATTATTTCGAATTTTTTTACTTCGAAAATTCCCTCGAATTCGCTTTGACCCTTGATAAATCTGCCCCGAGGTATTTTCTAGCACATGTAAAGGTATTCAGATTGCACAGTTACCCTCACACAAGGGAATTTCACTCCTCCCTTCCACCTGGTGATCCTCTCCCCAGTAAAGCCAATCTCACAATTGGGTATTGGGGCACCCTACCTGGTCCTGAGCTCACCCACTCATGCCCCTACGCTAGCAGCTCAATCACCATGGGGTCCTACTCACTGAAGCATTCCATGAGCCTACTTTTTGCTCCTGAAGTGACAACCTGGCACCATGCCCAGACCCAGTCTTGTACCCACCTGACCACTAGGTGGAAACCAGGAAAAGAGCCCTGAGCCCATGTGTTCTTCCTTTTTATATTTTCAAACACTGAATTGCCATTGCATCACTTTTACCATGGAAAGAGAAATAATCACCCAGGGCTTCTGAGGACCACCTTGGGGGTCGAAACTATAAGGAAAACTGCCTGGGAAGAATTACAGCTAACTTTAGGGGCCGATTCACTAACTTCGAGTGAAGGATTCGAAGTAAAAAAACTTAGAATTTCGAAGTGTTTTTTGGGATACTTCGACCATCGAATGGGCTACTACGACCTTCGACTACGACTTCGAATCGAACTATTCGAACTAAAAATCGTTCGACCATTCGACCATTCGATAGTCAAAGTACTGTCTCTTTAAGAAAAAACTTCGACCCCCTAGTTCGCCATCTAAAACCTACCGAACTCAATGTTAGCCTATGGGGAAGGTCCCCATAGGCTTTCCTAAGTTTTTTTGATCGAAGGATATTCCTTCGTTTGTTGGTTTAAAATCCTTCGATCGAAGGAATAATCCTTCGATCGTTCGATCGCACTATTTGCGCTAAAATCCTTAATTCCCAGTCGAATATCGAGGGTTAATTAACCCTCGATATTCGACCCTTTGTGAATCGGCCCCTAAGTGTCTCTACAAATACATTTAACCTTTTTTGTGATTAATATAAATAGTATCTGGATGTCAAAATGATAATGTTATAATGAAAGTTTACATAAAATTGCAAATGGTATAAAATGGAACTGTATCGAGCAAGCACGCACATGGAACTACACTTATACACATCACATTCTAAAAATTGTTAGGACAGAACAGTACAAAACAGTGTGACTATTCTAAGTAAAAAATACAAATGGTATGTTCCTCTATATATTTAATGTAAAGGTAAGTAAAATCATCCTTGAACTCCAAGATAAGATCATTCTCTGATCTTATTCACTGTGTACATGCTTTCCCTAGCAGAATTTCCATTAAATGTAGCTTAATTGCCATTTTTCCTAACTACCTTTATTAATGCTTTCTCAGCTAAATAACTAGAAATATAAACTTTATATATACTAGAAATATAAACTTTTAATTGTGTACTCACATCAAAAAGTTGGTTAAAGCCAGGAAGCTAAGTCAAGCGTTACATACCCTAAAATCGGAAAGTGCCTATTAGATTGAGTCTTCTTCTGCTTTAGAAAACTGCTATTAGAAAGCATTTTCTATTGTACTTGCTCACAATATCAATTTCCCTCAGGTGCCAGATCCATCTATTTAGAAGCACAAGGGGAAAATTCAATTTGAAAGCAGGAGCTTCACATCTAGGATGGATATCATTGTTATAATTTTCCATGTGTATGTGTTCTGCCAGGATTTCTGGTTTGCAGAGGATGCTACTGCCCTTGAGGTTCTTTTTGTTGTCTAATTGAATGCTTTCAGATAGTATTCACTACATTTTAAAGTAACTTATGACTGTAAAGAAAACTAAATGTCTTTAGAATCAACCCTACAGGCTGAAAAAGGTCATAAAAAACTCAACTAATTTCCTGCCAAAAAAGTGATAAATTGATGTCGAGAGCTGTATTCCCACTATTTCTCTGCAATACTTCATTGCTTACTCTGCATATTTTATGAAAAGGTTTATATATAAAAATAGTATTCATACAGGTAAACAAAGCGCACTGGTATCTTTCCAAATATAATCTTTAAGTTTTATAACCTTGTGTCATTCACAAAATCTATGTAATTGGTTCTTCCCAATAAGACTATTGTTATGTTTGTATAACCCCATCTTGGCTACCCCCTGAGCCATAGGATATACATCATTCATATCTTACCATCCAGGAACTGAATCCCCTTTGCTAAAATAAAGGGTACTGGGAATTTCTCTCGATGGCCATGCCTCTACCTAGTGGGATCCGGCGATACACCTATACGTGGCTCCACTAGGAAACAAATTATTAACCACACCGTTAAAGTAAAACAAATAGAATTTTTTATAACTAGCAGATTAAAACACAATTACATATCAATAACCCTTGCCCTTGAGATCCCGTATGGTAGTCCAATCCTGGCACAGTCCTTAACATGCAAAGTCCCACACATCACTCCTGGTGGATACAGAGAATCACAGTTCCTTTTCCCAAAAAGCTCTTAACTTTCCCCCGGTAGCGCTACCTGTCCAAATACCTCTCCTGTTGGACAGAGATAGTTTCACCCATGTAGCAGGCACATGGACAGCACCTGTCCTCACCAAGGGGACACACGCTAGAGCCTTTCAATACCCTCCATCAGGCAGACTCATCGGGGGCACACACAGAACTGGTACAGGCATCCACATAGTATCCAATCTTCAAGCCAAACACACAAAGCTTGCTTTAATCTTCAGGGTACATCTCCCAGCACTATCCATAGTGTGAGCACAACAAACCCCCTTTACTCCTCAAAACACAGCTCTCAGCACTATGTGATGGGATTAATTTTGATGACCAGATGCAATAGTGTTAATTGTAATGCATCACTATAAGGCTCTGTTATGTTGCGGTGTGGTACGTTTGTCTTTGCACATTCGCTGAGGTGCGCATGTATGTGTGCATACATATGCATGTGACAGATGTGAGTCCACGTTTGGTGCCAAAACCTTGATAAGGACGCCAATGGAAGTAAACAGTATTTGGTAATATTGCTAGATCCAGTTCTTGTACTGGTGATTCTCAGCTTCTGGCTTGTCTTATTCCTTGGACTTCTTATATACTTGATCACTGCTTGCCTTATAACTTCTGCCTGTAACCCGACTACGATTGAACTCAGCCTACCCCTGACATCGACCTGTTTTTGACTTTGACTGAACTTAGCCTGCCCCTGACCTTGGCCCATCATTGACCATGTTAATAATGAAAGTGGTCCTCAACACAGTCCTGAAGTGTGTCTTCTTTATTAAAGCTCCGCCTGCAAATATGACAGTTGCACAGTTAAAGTGGATGTCACTTGGCATGCAGTTGCAAATTCACTGGAATTCTATCTACATAGATACAAACTTACATAGTTACATAGTTAAATCGGGTTGAAAAAAGACAAAGTCCATCAAGTTCAACCCCTCCAAATGAAAACCCAGCATCCACACACACCCCTCCATACTTTCACATAAATTATATATACCCATACCTTTACTAACTATATAGCGTTTAGTATCACCTATAGTTCTGCACAATTTAATATCATATAAAAATATAAACAGTACTTTCAATGCCCACCTCCAGGTCATTAATAAACAAGTTGAAAAGCAAGGGACCTAGTACAGAGCCCGGTGGTACTCCACTACCAACACTGGTCCAATTAGAAAATGTTCCATTTACCACCACTCTTTGTAGTCTATCTTTTAGCCAGTTCTCTATCCAGGTAAAAATACTATGTTCCAGGCCAACATTCCTTAAATTAACCAGAAACCTTTTGTATGGCACTGTATCAAATGCTTTAGCAAAGTCTAAGTAAATCACATCCACTACCATCCCAGAATCGAGGTCCCTGCTTACCTTCTCATAAAAAGTTTGTCTGGCAAGATCTATTACGCATAAAACCATGATGGCACACACTCATAGTATTATGATTTGCTATAAATTCCAGTATCTTATCCTTTATTAACCCTTTAAAAAGATTTCCTACCACTGACGTCAGACTAACTGGCCTATAGTTTTGATGCTGAGAATGGGATCCTTTTTTGAATAGAGGCACCACATTAGCAATTCGCCAGTCTCTCAACACTATGCCAGACCTCAATAAATCCTGAAAAATTATAAATTATTATAATAAGAGGTTTGGCAATCACAGAGCTAAGCTTGCTAAGTTCACCCTGGGATGAATACCATCTGGCCCGGACCTTTGTTTATCTTAACATGTTCTAGTCTCTTTTGAATTTCCTCATGTGTGAACCATGCGTCATTAGTTGTATTACTAGAATTGGGACTATTAAGAAGGAAACCTTAATTAACTGGTAGACAGACGAAAAATATGAATTCAGAATCTGTTCTTTTGTTTTCATCAACCAACTGACCCCCCTCTGATACTAAAGGTCCCATCCCTTCCTGCTTCATTTTTTTACTATTAACATATTTAAAAAAATAATTTTGGATTCTTTTTACTGCTTGCTGCAATATCCTTTTCCATATCAATTTTAGCTTGCCTTATAGCTTCTTTGCATAATTTATCTAGGTAAATCTTCATCTAGGTAGGACGTTGAATAAAGCAATGTCCATTCAATGGGAATGTGATCTATAATGGGAAAATTTTAATTTTCTAAGTAAACAGCCCTAAACATGAGAGCACATTAGGAAAACTCAGTGGGGTTCATTTATAACATTATAACAGTGGGCAAATTACCACCTTGGCAGTAAAACATAGTGACCAATCAGTGATAAAAACAGAGCAAATACATTTTTATGTTTCATTCTGACATTCAACAAGGAGGCAAGCCATTTACTTATACAGGTATGGACCTTGTTATCGAGAATCCTCGGACCTGGGGTTTTCCAGATAAAGGATCTTTCTTTAATTTGGATCTTCATAACTTAAGTATACTAGAAAATCAAATAAACCAAATAAGCTGATTTTTCTTCCAATAAGGATTAATTACATCTTAATTAGATCTTAAGTAGAACAGCTGATATCATGCACTTTGTGCACCCAGTGTGCCACAGCCCTAACTGCTTAGTATACGCAATTATTATATTATTATTATTACTATACTTGCTGTCTAAGGCAGCTTCTGTTCAACTTTGAAAAGAGGCAGGCATATCTCGGACAGGTAGAATACACTGTTCAAAAAATGCAATTCGATGCAATTCGATTTCGACTTTTTCAGGCAAATTCACTAAAGGGAGAATTTTCGGCAGTAACCAGTTCGCCATACTCCACGCCACTTCACCAGGAGAAAATTCGTTACCACTATGCTAATTCACTAAAATGTGGAAGTTGTATCTCAACAGCTGGCTGGGCAAGCATTTCATAGCGAATGTTCGTTAGTGTTCATTTATGCCTAGCGAAACTTGGATAGCACTCCTACACTTAGGTTAATTTAAAAAGGGCAGGTACCTTAAGCCGTATGGACAACTTTATTAGTAATGTTGATGCAAATGCTTGAAGTGACCACTTTTTTCAAACACAATATGGCATAGGCTACAAGCTTATGACCTCCTCAGTGAGGATCTTTGAAACGCAACGCTTGAGTTTGTATGTGCTGCATGAGAGAAATTGCCTCTGTCGATAAAACCGAGGAAAGCAGCAAAAGGGTTTAAAAGGGATCTTGGAATGGAATTCTGTGTAAAGACTAAACTCTGTCTTAATATTGAATAAATGAGAATGCTGTTGTAAACTGTGAGTTAAACTGTTTGCAGGTTTTTGTTACTGTGTTAGATTACACATACAGCATACCTTTCTTATTTAATGCTTGTTGTTATCGGTGTATATCATATTCTTATTTGCACTCAAGGTGCCTTGGAAACCATTAGGTGTAGTCACTGCATATGTAAGTACTCTCTCTACTCTCTCTACCAATAATCATGCCTTAGAACATAGTGCCAGGAAAGGATTACACCGATACAAGGTTTTTACAGCTTGCAATTATATTGTACATGTGTGCAAGATAAAGAGAGAACAATCTGGTAAAATTTAAAGCTATGTTAAAAGAAATGGCAATGCACCTGAGATTATTCTTTGTTTATTTTTGATAATGGATGAAAATAAAGCCAAGTGCATAGTTATTAACAGAGTAAAATTTTTCACAAAAGTATATACCAATTACACATTTGTGTGAACAAGTATTCACCCAATGTAGTGGCTCTTCGATAAATATACCCGGTCACCGTAAATACATAAGATATCTGCTGCATCTGTAGCAAAGAGTCTGGAAACTGTCTTCTGTTGCCATTTTCAGGTAACGAAAAGTAGCATGTGACACAACTTGTGATGTGTGATTAAAAATGTGGATGTGTTACAGTTTTGATTGCATCTCTCCAAATTACATTAGCATAGGATTTATTATATGCTGTGTGTGTAAAGCGAGCCCTGAAGTAATACCAACCCAAGGCAGGTATCAATCTCAATGCATTTTGCATCTGTGCATCCTACACTTTGCCCAATGCATCAACAACAAAACAGCCAGAGCCAACAGTAAGTTTGGTACCATTTTGTGTACACTTTGTTTCTATGAAAGTACTGCCTGTTGATACACAGTATTGGTAGGATGTATGATATCCGGTAGCTTGGGACCTTGTATTTTCATAATTCTGGACACCCTACCTTAAGGCTACTAAAAACATTAAAATCATAAAAATACAATACCTACAATAGCTTTGCACCCGATATGGATTTTTGCTAGCCTAGTTATCATCAAGTACCGGTGATTGACTTATTATTTCAGATAAAAAGTAATAAGTAAAAAATTAGAAACGTATATAGAACACACATGTCATTGTCATATTTTGGAGCTTTTTGTATAACAGGTTTCCAGATATCAGATTGCCTTTATATATATTTATTTGTGCATTCAATTTACTTTAAACGAAAAAATGGCTACATTTGATAAGTTTACCAAAGTGTCTGGCATTTAGATGCCCCAAAATGAAGTTAGCGCATACAAACAGTCCCGTGGGTAACTTCAGCTAATGAAAAATCAACACATTGACTGCATTTTTGTGGGGTAAAACACAGAAATATATGTTTACCCCCCAAAACCCATATATTTTTGGAAAGTACACATTCTACAGAATCTAAAATGGGTACCCATGCCTTTCTGCTCCAAACTACTGAGTCGCAAGGCTTTCCCACAATTGTCGGTTTTGGTGAGATATCTGAAAATTGCCTCAAAGCTTCAACTTCCCAGCACCATATCACCCATGTGTCATTAGGTACTAAGAAAAAGCACCCTAAATATGATTGCCAGGGTTCCTCTGAACATTTTGGTGGCCATTGTTCATAAGTTTACCAAAGTATCTGGCATTTAGAGGCCCCAAAATGAAGTTAGCGCATACAAACAGTCCCGTGGGTAACTTCAGCTAATGAAAGATCAACAAATTGACTGCATTTTTGTGGGGTAAAAAACAAATTGAGTGTTAATTCAGATTCTCCCTCGGTAGTTCAGCTTTACTTTAACTCTCTAAAGGGGTGCCCTAGTTTATTCAGGAAAAATTAGCTAACCTTCTACCCTGCAGAATATTGCAGTAGTAAGATAGGAAGCACAGTGTGTCTGCTGTTCATCTTGTTTCCAGCTAATGAGCTCGATTTCTTTTGCTTCTTCTAGAACAATTGGGCAGTATTGTATAATAACCTTTAACTGGAGAACAAGAGGCAAAATAATCTTCTTGTCAATTAGTAAAAAATCAAACATGGCATGGTGTACATTTTGCAAATAAAAATAAGCAACTGTGTCTGAATAAAGAATTTAATTGCTGGTGTTCTCAAAGGCAAACTGTAAAGCTCTGAATAAAGAATTACTGCAGCAACAAGTCATTCTGACAATTAAATGCATAGAATGGTTTTTAAATACAACGTTTAATGTTTGCTTTGCATAAAGTCACAATGCAATAAAGTAAAATATAATGAGTAGTGCTGTCTTTTCCAATAAAACTTCAGTGCCACTAAACGTATTTTTAAAATTCATTTGCATACTGTGCCTCATTGAAAATGTTTAACAAAAAATAGTATACAGTACTTATTGACAGAACCACTCGTAGTGCACATATAGGAGCAAACCTTTTGGTGAAGTTTTTTTCCTCAGAATTCCAACTAACAGCACACCTGGACAACAGAGCATGCACCGCAACTTGGTGTGCATTTTACCAGTGCAGGCCAATGTGCATCTGAGGTAGTAAACTGAGCACAAATTGCAGTGCAATTTTCCTTAATGCATTAACAAATATTTATTTCGGCAATGGGCACAGAGTTACAATCCTAGATTTGCACCTGTGTTTTACTTGGTGCAAAACAGTCACATGTAAAGGCATAGAATGTAAAGGGAACCCTGAAGTAATTTGATAGATCCACTGCTCCTTATACATCAACTTAAAGAAGGCAGGACAGTAAGATTAGCTTTAAAGGAGAAGTAAAGCCTAACTAAAGAAGTAGCTAGAAATGATGCACATTAAAGGAGATCTAAACCCTAAAAACAAACAGCTAAAAATGCCATATTTTATATACTGAAGTTATTGTAGCAGCCTAAAGTTTCAGTTTCGTAATAGCAACAATGATCCAGGACTTCATACTTATCACAGGGGGTCAGCCATCTTGAAAAGTGTCTGCGACACTCACATGCTCAGTGGGCTCTGAGCAGCTGTTGAGAAGCTAAGCTTAGGGGTCTTTACAAATTATCAAGCAGAAAATGTGGTTTGTCTGTAATATAAGCTGAAACTACATGGCTGATTATTAAATTCTGATACTAATTGCACTGATTTCTCTGCTGCCATGTAGTAATTAACTGTATTAATTACTAATCAGCCTTATATTGTGACATTTCTATTCTATGTGTACTGTATATTGTGAGTTGGACCTTAAGCTCAGTAAGTGACAGCAGCACAGAGCATGTGCAGTGAATCAACAGAAAGGAAGATGGGGAGCTACTGGGGCTCCTTTGGAGACCCAGATCTTCCCTGCTAAAGAATTGTGGTTGCCTTGGGCTGGTACAGAAGCACACAACTTAAATTGTCTTCTGCCTACCCCTAGCCAGGTTTGCACTCCTCAGTCTTACTCCTCTCCTTCCCACCCCTCCATCGTTCTCCCCTCCCTCCTGTCATCATCCCCTCCATCGCTCTACCTCCTGTCACCCTCCCCTCTGTCGTTCTCCCCTCCCTCCTGTCACTCTCCCTCCCCTCAGTCAAGTTCTCCTCCCTCCCCTCTCCTCCGTTGCATTCTTCTAGGGTTGTCTAGGGAACCTGGCCCTGGTACTTGTACTCGAGAAGAGCTATTTTGGCTTTCTAAATCTAGCAGACATCATTTTGATGGTGAGTCATGGAAGTGATGCCATCTGGATTAATAAAATTTTCAGTGCAATTGTGTCCAATTTGTGACATAGTACAAGCACAACTGCAGACATTTCGATTTATAGTCTGAAACTGTGTGAGATACATCTCCCCCAGGCAAAAGCAATTATACACGGGGTCATTGTTGGTGAAAAGCATGGCGATTGCATCTGATATAGCCACTTTGCACAATGCACTTGTGGGTTGTAAATGACCTCTTTGCACTTATTGCTGGCTTAAGGCAATTGTTAGGTACACAACTACCTTGAATCCTGCAAGCTGCAACAGACGCAAGGTTAAATGCATGCAAGCACATTATGTATACCATATAAAAACTGTAAAAAATATCTTTCTGGGCCTGATTTTCAGTCCTCATCAGGGAATAAACATTCTGGGTGACTATACCTTTCCATTAATCTCAGTGGCAAGGCTTTTTTTTGCAAGTAAGCATCCCTGCTTCATTGTCTCATATACGTCATTAAAGCATCATATACTTTTATTGTGTTACATGTAATGCAGTTTTGGCTATTCTTGCAGAGCACAGGCCTCTCTAAGGTGGCTCTTGCATACAGTAAAGGCACAGAAGGTTGTAACCTTGGAACACGACATATGGAAGACTTTTTCATAAACATTTAAACTTTATTGCGGTCACTCCTTCTTAACAGGTAACCTACAGTACAATTCCTTCTACTCAGCTTGCCCTGACATAGACTACTGTCAATTGCTCTATCACTGCCAAATTAGCCACCACATTCCCTGTTCCTGTTTGCTTTATTCACTTTTCACTACCAACAATCTCACACTTCACAGTTTAACTTAGGACTCACTGCCACCTTGTGGTCAAACTGATTATACATTAACCATTAACATAACTCGCATTTTGCCTTCTTACACTCCTCCCTGTCAATCACCATCACTTTCATATCATGTTTTTACTATACCTTAACGCTGGTTAAGTTAACGTTAAGGTATAATGAAATCTGAAATCTGCAAATTTTGACCAGCTAGTCAAAAATTCGCCACAAGGTGTATTTCACGTTGTGCAAAATAAAAAAAAAGACGCACAGAAAAACAAGCACATCAACACAATAAATGTCTTCTTAAATACGCAACTATTTATGTATTGCCAAGGCTTAATTTTATGGCTTGCTTACAATTGATTGTTTTCACAAATGGTGCAAATTTCAGATGATTCTTAAATTATTCAAGATAAGGCACTTAAGACAGAATAGTAGTTTTAGTAATAAGCAATACTCCTTTAAGTATTAGCATCTAGTATAAAAGGCCCTCGTTTTAATATCCAAGGAACTTGGATCTACCTTGACCTTACGTAACTGGATATGACTATTACTAATCATTTTTTCTAAATGGAGCTTCTGACTGTTATACTCCGGGCCAGATTTCAAGCCACAGGATCAGGCCTGGACTGGCAATCTGTGGGTTCTGGCAAATGCCAAAGGGGCTGCTATGAGGTGCCATAGAAAGTCAGTATTCAGTGGGCTGGTGAGGGCTGTTTGGGCCTCTGTGTGGGCTGATTGGGCCTCTATGTACCTGAAATGGCAGGGCCTATTTTAATTCTCAGTCCTGCCTGCACAGGATCATTGAAACATCCATCCTTCTCCTTCAAAACATGGTTGCCACTACACATTTTAACACTAGGGGGACACCACCTCCACCAGTTCATATTTGGGAATGACTACACCTGTCTATGTTTCAGATCAAAAAGGAATTCTGAAGAAAAAAATTACCATTGTCAAAAAAGAGTTATTTATAATAAAAACTACAAACCAAATGAAACCTTTAACTTAATATACTTTAGATAAACCTTCATAATGAAAGAATTCTAGCTTGTAAGTATTCAGCAAGTAACAGTTTTTCACAGACAGAGGTTGATCAATCTCATCCATGTTTCAATTTGCAAAATTTAGCTTATTGCAAGTTAATGGAAATCCAAGCGTGAATCAGTTACAACATGTCTGTGAATTGATTTAAATGACAAGCTCAATGATGCATAAACATACAAACATTAGCAAAAGGATTCACTCTCTTAATGGTAAGCAGCTGATACAATTGAGATAATCACCCCGTTGATCTTGTTTTTTTATACTAGATTTCTCTTGTCTCTTGAAAAGCCAGCAGTTATATTTCCAGGTAGCTTGTACTGAAATATTTTCAGTATTTTAAATCATCACCAAAAGAAAAACCCTTTGAACCTAAGAATAGATTTTATAATACATTGTTTTGTTTACCCAAAGGCCAGCGTTACATGGAAACACTGCAGCACTACAGCAAAACAAAAGCCTTTCTTCTTATTGAAAATATTATGGCAGAGCATCAAAGAAACACCTTATTGTACCCTTAGAGAAACTATCATTTATTCCATTCCTAGGGGGAAAATAGATTGAAGTTGTAGGAATATGCAGGTTAAAATGTGTTTTAAAGGAGAAGGAAAGGCATTTTTACTAGGCTGTACCAAAAGTTAGGCACCCTCAAGCAATTGTATCTACGTATATGACACCCGGGACTGGTGCTCCTATCAGGAGAAAACTGCACCAGCCTGGGGTTATTCCAGCAAGCACCATAGGGCTCCTTCGTTTTTATTCAGATTTCCCAGGGCAGACACCTGCGCAGTAGAACGAAATAGCCTGCTTTTTCTTTAAAGTTCTGCTTTGCTCTCTACTAAGTTTGCTCAGCTGCAGCAGAAAGAAGAAGCAGGAAGACGATCTATCTGTGGTGCTTGTTGGAATAACCCCGGGCTGGTGCTGTTTTCTGCTAATAGGAGCACCGGCCCTGAGTTTCAGTTAAGTAAATACAAGCACTTGGGGTTGCCTAATGTTTGGCACCCCCAGGTATACTGTAAGATTGCTTTTCTTCTCCTTTAAAGTATAAAGTATAGTTTTTTTTGAATTTTCAAACAAATGTTTTCAAGAATCAGTATGATATAAAATTGTGACCAAATTAACTTATGCCATAAGCATTCATTTTCAATCCTTTGCAATGACAAAAATCAAAAAAGCTTAAAAGGGTTGTTTACCTTTGATGTAGAGAGTGATATTCGGAGACATTTTGCAATTGGTTTTCATTTTTTATTATTTGTGGCTTTTGGAGTTATTTAGCTTTTTATTCAGTAGCTCTCCAGTTTGCAATTTCAGCAATCTGGTTGCTAGGGTACAAATTACCCTAGTAACCATGCATTTATTTGAATGAGAGACTGGAATATGAATAGATGTCCTAAATAGAAAGATGAGTAATAAAAAGTAGCAACAACGATACATTTGTAGCCTTAAAGAGCATTTGTTTTTAAGATGGGGTCAGTGACCCCCATTTGAAATCTGAAAAAAGGAGTCTAAAGAAGAAGGCAAATAATAGCAAACTATAAAACATAAACAATGAAGACCAATTGAAAAGTTACGACATTCTATAACATACTAAAAGTTAATTTGAAGGTGAACCACCCCTTTATGGGCAGTCTCTCAAAGACAGGAAATTGAAATAATTTGATAACTATCATTGTCTCAGTTAGAAAAAAAACAAAAATAGTGTTTTTGAACCTGTTTTACATGAAAAATGATTTGAAAGGCAGAGTATGTTTATATTCGATTTTTTTCAATGATGTCATATCAAGCTTCCTTGGAAACAGCAGGTACCTTAGCGAGTACCGGTAATTTATATTTTTTGTTCATATTCCCCATGCTGAGCGTACAGGTTTGTCTAGATGACTAGGTTTGTGGATTAAATAAAAAACTTCATTCCCCCCACAGCATCATCTTTGGCAAAGGAGAAGCTAAATGAACAGTGAGGATAAGTCATGGTATACATTATATTCAGTCTGTGCTTCCCCCTTCCTCATTCTCAACAGACCATGGAGATATTGACTAAATTGTCAAAGGTTTTAAATGACTGGAAACCAGCAGTGAGTCAATATAAGCCCAGCATGATTCATTTCACCTCCAAAGCAGGACAGCATTTGTGTTCACAGTATCATCCTTGCAATGTTAATTCTTGCTGAAATTTATTGTGCGTGTCTAGCGTAAAACTGCAAAATTAGTTTCAAACAGCTAAAAGATATTGTTGCCCAAGATTAGAAAAAATGTCACCAATCTTCTGAGGGTGGACGCTGAGAGCTGGAGATGCAAAAGTCAAATACTAGGATACTAAAGAAACATCCTGCTACCACCAAATACCATTCCTTGCATAAATAAAGAATAAGCCAATTTCCCAAAACATTATTAAACTATGTGTAGGAGGGTAAAGGTTTTGCTAACCTTTAGGTCCTTTGTTCCTCTGGGCATAATTTAGACACCTAGAGTGGGTCCTCAGCAGGTCCAGACTGAGAATTACAATACGCCCTGGCATTTCAGGTACACAGAGGCCCAAACAGCCCCCACCAGCCCACTAAATACAGACTTTCTATGGCATCTTATAGCAGCCCCTCTGGCATTTGCCAGAACCCACAGATTGCCAGTCTGGGCCTGGTCCTCAGTTACACAAGGGAAGCTGTGTCCTTTGAAAAAATATTCTGCTGGCAGTTTAGTGACTGGCCAGTAGATGTCCCTATATAAAAGGGTAAAGGTTTTCCTATACCCCAAGGAATGTGTTAACCAGCTAGGCTGGGTCCTTAGCCAGCTAGGCTGGGTCCTTTTTCCCAGAGGGGAGTAGTTCCTCAGCGGTTATAAAAGGGGATGTTGCAATGTGTTCTGCCTCTGTCCAGGCACCCATTGGAAGTGGGGTGTTGCTGCTAGGGCCTTGGGTGGAGGTAGGCCTCAGTATAGGTGAAGACAGTGTCAGGTCAGAAACTTTAATAGGACACTATAGGAGTGACAGATAAGTTCAGGAAAGTTAGTGAGCAGCCAAGGCTTCAACGAGGAGTTAGTGAAGGGTTAGCAACCTGTGGTGACATTGCCGCCTGGTTAGGGGCTTAAGTGGTTAAGCTCAGGGATCCTTGGAGTGTAAAACCAGCTTTGAAGTTGCCTTCAATGGGGAATGTGCACCAAAGGCAGGAAAGGAGGGTCAATTCACAAAGCTGACTAACAAAGGATCAGACAGTATCTGTGAGTAATACAGTTGTGTGTAAATGACCTGCTGCCACTACTTGCTTCATAAAGTGCACCAGCAGTTCAATAAATGTTCTGCTGTTTTAAAGAACCACTGGCGCCCAAAGTTTATTTGATCAAGAGTGAATGCTGTGTGTGCTTATACCAAGTGTTAATCCCTTTCTCCATACCCTAAGCGAGGGCCCCATCTGAAGATAGAGTCTAATTATATCATGCCTACCGGGAGTTGCTGGGAGTTGGACCCCTTGCCCGGGTACCGAAACCAGTGGATAGTAACCCAAGGGAAGGTTTAGGAAGACCCTGACCCATCCACCTGTTACATATGTAAAAAATAATCTAGAACTATACTTCAGCAGTTTTCCTTTGTTATGTTTTAACAAGCCCCTAATATAAAATATGCTCCTGGAAGCTTCCGGCACTACCCCAGTTCTCACAAACTTTGTTTAAGGTGCTCCGGAAGACTGGCACGCGTCCTTTCCTCTAGGTAATCTATAGCCTTCTATTATTACTTCTGATCCGTTTTTTTGACTCTTGCCTGTTTCTGACCTAAGGGTAGTGCTAGCAGCCTACGAGCTTCTATTCCATACAGTCCGTAACACTTTGGATTTGATTATGAAATGAAGATATGTCTTTAGGTTTTCTAGTGCAGTGTCTAGTGCAATGAGGAACTTATGCAAATGATGGGGTTTCCAGACCCTGGCAACCAGGATGGCTGTTGTAGGGTTTGCTCTTGTTCACAGTTTCTGGGAGAAAATGAAAACCTCTAAAAAAACCATAGAAATGTGTACTATATGTACTGTGCAAGCCACACTAAGCTACTACTCTGGCAATGGCTGGTTAGTAGAGTTATAAGCTGCCATGTTTGTGGGCTGTTTTGGGCCATTACAGGCTATGCAGAACTTGAAAAAATGAAGTAGCACACTGTAAAAAATACTATTTATTGAGTCATTTAAAAGGTTAGGTAGCTGGAGTGCACGTTTTTTTATTTTGCACAGCCTATCTATTTACCCGGTTTTTATTTTTATACTGAACAATTCCATAAATAAGCCCCATATAAAGACATGTAGCTTGAATTGACAATAATGGCAGAATGACTTATACTTTCACCTGCTGTCAACCATGGATATATATGCTAAGGCCTCTGAGACACAGAATTAGACAACTCTGACATTCTGGGATTTTTTTTTTTAAAAAAACAAGGGCGTTGCCATTTATAGCTGAACTATAGGGTATGAAATGAAAATGATTCACTATTATTGCATTACATACATATAATAAATATCCAGTCTTTGGACAACTAGAAGGTCCATAAAAATTATATGAACACAATGAAGGACATACCTCCATAACGCCTCAACAATCTGAAGAATTAATTTATTATATTACTGTTGACATTACCTTCATCGCTGTTGTCATCCACTAGGATTATCTCCTTCAACAGATGGACCGGTGTGTGGTTCACTGCACTGTGCACTGATCTTAGAATCACAGACAGGGCTTCATTGACAAAGATGAAAATTATTGAAATCTGAGGCAGCTCCTTGGAATATGTCAGTGTATTGCACCTTAAATATAGAACAATAGACAATTTAGCAAATGTTTGCAAATACCAATATCTTGGCTGAGAGAAAGTAAATGATTATGACATTAGTTTACACACTGATCTAAAAAGTGTCTATAAAGAAGTGGCACTTCCATTGTATTTTAGTATTTAGCCATGGAGTGCTCCCACAACCTTTCCTTTTTGCATTCTGTATTGCAGCAGATCTATTCTGTTAGAAGTTCAGTAGCTATGCAGCTATGCTGCAGGCCAGGCTTCCATGTTGTTGTAGCACCCCCACACCCGTCCCTTTAAATGGTGGCCCCATGCCTTTGGAAATGGGTGTTGGACTGGGCAGTCTCTCTCTCTTAAAAGCCCCAAGCGGGGGATAATTAATCTCAATGCTATAGTCTAGGTTATCTCTCTCCTTTGAAAGCTAATGGAGGGGGAAGACTAAGCCCTATGATTTAAACCAATGCCCAAGTCGGGAGACCTTTATTTTCTTTATGTGACGGGGGACCAGGGAATGTGCATTGATCAATCTCTCTTCTTTTTCTCTATATCTGTAGTTAATTTGGCTAGATCAGTAGCACTTCCATTTGTATTTTAGTATTTAGCCATGAATTGCTCCCACAACCTTTCCTTTTTGTATAAAGAATAATGTTTTATCACTGAACTACTCTAAGGTGATTCTAGTATAATCTACATGGCAATGACTTGACAGTGTCATGCTGCATACAGATGTATCTTGAGTACAGAAGCACATACAGTATGTGCATCAAGAGCAACCATAAACAACTCAAATGACATTGCCCATTAAAACTTTATTATGATTTTTTTCAGTCCCTGTTTTCCCTGATTAGAAAAGTACAGTTTCTGATAGTAATCACATTAGTAATATTATCTCCTACTTTGGAAAAATTAGAGTGTCCCAAAAATGTATTTTTACCACATTTCTTTAATTGTTTCTTAACATTTTTCAGCTAAGATAGACCAAGACTGAAATAACCCCAATGGCAAGTGCAAGAGGCTTTATCAGTGAATTGCTGGCTGAAAACATCTGGTATAACTGCTTGTTATAGAAATGCAGTGTTAGTCTTTGGGGAGTAAAATTTAAAAGGAATTCACGTAATCTTGTTTTCACTGAAATTGTTACTCCAGAGCTGGGAAAAAGAGGGCTGTTCAAAGTGTTGCATTCTAGGACTGAAACATCAGTTAAAAATGAAGATAACTATCTTGAATATAAAGTTGAAAGAATAATTGATGCCCAGAGATTGAGTCTGGTGACTAAACCAATGCCCCCCTCCTTTACCCCTTCATTTCTAGTAACAACTGTAGATAGCATCTTATTAACATCAACTTAAAATACAATTAACATCACAGTCATTGTTGCTCAGCTAAAATTAACTTTTAGTTTGACAACCAGTGGATTCCTAAATCTGGCCATGAACAGACAGTTTATAGATGTGATTGTATTACTTTTTATTCAAACAGTGTGTTCATCTGTCCTTGTACTTCACCTCCTTCCAAAAGGTTATTCAAAAGGAAAATCAGGTCTAATGGCCAATCCTATGTGTGTGTTTAAGACTGCTGTTCCACCAGGTATTCACAACCCATGGTCCAATGTAGCAGGACATTTTGGTCAGGTAAATGCAATTTAGCCAGTCACATGTGGTTAACTGATGCAAGTATCAAAGTAACTGAGTAATTGGCCAGGTATTGGAAAAGTTGGCTTGTGTGTGATAGGGTTATAACATTTTACAATTGGTCGTTACATTTATTTATTAATGTATTTACTAATGTGGAGAGGCTGAGGGAGTGTTTGTGTGTATCTGGTTATTGAACTTTTTTAACCTTTTAGACCTTCAGTTTTCAATTAAACTAGCAAACCTAGAGAGAAGGCTGTAAGGTTTTTAGTCAGGCTCTCTACTACTGTATAATACAAACCACCACCTGCTTGTTTTGAACACTGACCCTAGCAATGTCTGCCAAACTCAAGAGCTACAAACACAATACATGAATAAACTTTCAAGCAAAATCTACGACCCTCTTAAAAATATCTTGCAGTTGACTGATTGCATTAAATACATGTTGAATGGTAATGTCCCTCACAGATAAATATACTTTAATCTCCTAAACAGGATATTCACAACTATAACCCAGTTTACTATCTAGTTCTTATTTTTACTGGATATTTTATGGCAAAGATTTCCAAGGAATAAAGTTGGACTTTATACACATCACTTTAAAACAGAGTGTCTTCTGAAATGTAGTCTATAAATATTATAATGAAATTTTGCGAAGCCTGATGTGACTAGACAAGTGGAAAAACAAAGCAATAAGCTAAATAAACATGATGTTATGTACTGTATAACAGCTGGGTTATGTTTTTGAATTTCAAGTGAATCAGCAATTTTTGGAAGGGAGATCAATTATGTGCTAAAATAAATGTCTTTCCTAGTAGAAGATGACTATCCAATTTCTGTGGATCCTATTGATCAATCAGCTTTATTACAACCCGTAACAATAAATCCTAAATCTACTGTTCATTGCACCAAGAGAGCATCTAATGTTTATTGACTTAACAGCACTAGAGCAGTGATGGGAATATTCTATATACCAGTTCATTGTAATACTGGCTGCTTTGTAATGCATCAACATCCCATTAATCAATAAAAGATATTTGTATGATCTGTTTATCTGTTATTAAATAATTCTAATTTTCATTAATTACTTATAACATAACATATATATGTATATATATATATATATATATATATATATATATATATATATATATATATATATATATATATATATATATTTATATAACATAAATGCATTGGTATTGTTTTGCATTGCTATTGCTTGCTACAGCTAAGTTTAGTTTACACAAGTACCCCTAGATTCTTCAAGTTTCATAAAGGAATTGTCTAGTCCCGTTGAGGTTATATGGATCAAACATATTTGTGCATAACCTACCATTGAATCTCAACTGCTACTTAACTGCTCAGTTGTTGCACAATGTGTTTATAACCTGTAACTTTGGCACATCCTTTATGGATTCAAGTACAGTATATTATGGAACAAATCTGATATTACAAAAAGAAAAGAGCTGGCAGGTTTCCAGTATTGTTGCCTTTTGTATAGCTTCCCCAAACCTGCGAAGATTTGTTAAAGGGGAACTAAAGCATAACTAAAGAAGTAGGGCAAATGTTGTACATTATGTTTTTGGCTTCTGTACCTGCCCAAGTCATCCACAGCTCTTTAGCTCTTTAGAATTTCCGGCAAAATTCACAAACAATCATGAAATTCAAACGTTTTCACAAAAAAACTCATAAAATTCGAACGTTTTCATGAAAAAATTTAGCAATTCGACCATTTTCACGAAAAAAAAACAGAAAAACGTGAAATTCTAAATTTTTCACGAAAAAATAGAGCAATAAGAACGTTTTCACAATAAAATCGAGCCATTTGAACCTTTTCACGAAAAAATCGAGCAATTCGAAAATTTAAACAAAAAAATCGGAAATTGATGCTGGCGAATTTTCACCCACAAATTTATTAGCTGGTGGCGAAACTCGGGAATTTGCCACAAATTCGTGCCAGGCCAATTTATTCGCCCCTCACTATAAATAATATGAATAAATACAAGGTGACCCTTTTATTAATGTATTACAAACTAATAGCAGGGCATAAATGTAACTAAACATACATATCTTAGTGACATCTAAAGATTAGTCTTAATATTACACCATTTTGTGTTGAATAATTGTCAGATGAAGACTTGTTTCAAAGACTAATCTAATTTAGCCCCTATAATATTCCAATGTAGGTAGTCCAAACCTAGTTTCTTGAGTTTTTCAAAAATCTAAGTTGCCTACAGCTAACTTCAGTATCCATTATTGATAAACCATGGAAGGTAGTGCAATCTCATTAAAGATACATTTATGACATCGACTTACTTCTTTTTTGAATTATTTAAACTGAAGCACATAATTAGCAAGCCCTATAACGGAAATGTTGGGTGTTACTTTTATTTCTAGATAACTGTATATTTCCAATGCATCTGGATTGCCTCTTTATAGAGTATGGTCCTTAAGGGGCCTGTCGAAATAGCTTGATAGCAATTTTCCAAGGTATTAGCAAAGTGCAAAATGCATGTAAATTCTTAAGCTCCTCTGTAACTGGCAGAACTGGTGATCTTTGCTACATGTAATTTAGCAGGTGAGACTGGAATTCTGAGGGGTAGACTAATGCTGCATTATAGGTAAAAACATGGTGATCTCCATCAACATTTTGCATTTGCATGTCTTTGATAAATGAGTCTTTATGTCACAATTAGTCAGATCAATGGCCGAGATTATCTTCAACTGGCTTATTTATAGGCATATTCTCTTGATTTTTTTTCCTACCAAGCATTATACAATATTATAATTCCTCTGATTTTCTCTCACTAATTACTGCAAGTCTACAGTTACTACAATACTTAGTAGATCTACAATTATGTAATGTATTGAATCTAGTCTTGTTAGAATATGTTTATCAGAATATAATACAGGATGACAATGTTTTGGTAA
This sequence comes from Xenopus laevis, assembly GCF_017654675.1. Lineage (NCBI taxonomy): Eukaryota > Metazoa > Chordata > Amphibia > Anura > Pipidae > Xenopus > Xenopus laevis. The sequence continues at coordinate 102,529,399 of NC_054373.1, forward strand.
TACTGTTACATACTGTAGAAATAACATGTAGCCTACTCTAGATACTTAACACTGTGCTTACCACTGATTTACTGGCACCCAGTGGATGATTTTACTTTACATTATTGTAATGAACATTAAACATACATTTGCTGAATCACACTATCATTTATAAGACATGGCTCTGATGAAAAAAAGAAATTTCTACATGTCATCTTTTTACTATGACTGCGTGAAGTGGATGTTAGATATATTGTGACCTTGCGTGCCTTTTGTAAGCATTTGTTTCCAAATGATCAGACTTAAAGGATTCGTAAAAGTTGAATCACTGGGTGGTGCCCAATTTTTTGTCACCTACCAGAAATTCTAGTTGCTTACTTCAGGATGGTTCAGGTAGAGGATTCTAGGGCACAGGAAAAGTATGGCAATGTAGCAGTGAAAAGAAAAGTACCTCAAGCCACTGCGTTTTTGGAGGAGGAGTGCCAGGTTAGGATCTGAAGTTCCCAGTGGTTTTACCTTTTTGTGTCCTTTAAAATTAGTCAAACATGGTGAAGATTTATTAAACTTCAAACAGGAGAATCCCAAAGCATTCTTAGCAGTTAAATTTTTTAGCGCATTTTCTAAACACTTTCCTGTCAGGAAAGTGTTCAATCTGTTGACACATTTATTTATTAGCATATCAGTCTGTCAGTTTGTAATAATGTATTTGCTTTGAGAAGTCAAATTCGATGCTGTTCTATAGTGTTTTAGAGCTGAGTGGTAGAGCTCGGTTGTAACAGGCAGTCCATTAAAATGACCCATCCCTTACTTCAGAATAAACCTAGTGCAAATAACCTAAGTAAAACAACAGTATTTCCCGACAAATACGGTAAGGAAGGAGTAAGGAAAGTTGACTTTAATGATTAAAACACTGGAATTCTTCTTTTACAATAAATTATCACTATCAATGCTGGTGGGTATGATACTATGATTACATTTAATACATTAATATATACATTTAATATAAATATAATTGTTACAAAAAAAAAATCTGTGGAACTTTATTAAATTACTTTACTGATTGCCAATGTTGGTCCGGTACATAGTAAACAAATAGGTAAAACAAGGATATAGAAATTATATCACTGCATTATCACCCTCCCAGCTCTTGACGCTCTCATGACTCACCATGACTCCCCCATGTCTTAAATTCCATCATGAAACACTTGATCAAGGTCACATAAATATCTTAATACTGAATATAGTTTCCCTCAGTTAAAATAGATCCTACAATGTGGCCCCTTAAATTAATATTAATTAAAAAACAAGTATAAAGACAATTTTCATTTAATTTAACTGGGCTAAGTTTGCCCAAATACCTAATCCAAAAGACTTCCCTTTGGAACTTTTTGGACCTATCAGCTCCCCTTGATAAAGGTGGAATACAGTCAAACCCAATAAATCTAAACTGAGGTAACCTACTGTATGACCCATTTCTAGAAAATGCTTAGCGACAGGTTTTAAAGTTTTGCCATAGCGATATACTGCACTGATATATGCCCATCAATATGGGTTCTCAGCGTTAGATCTGTCTTGATAATGTATAAACCACATGGGCAAAACACCATATATCACCAAATCACTATTTCTGTCACACCTACCAAGTTAAGCATATTCCATCATGGTTGAAAATGGCCCCACAATAGGGAGACTAAATACTGAGTTTAACATGGGTGAATGTTTTGTGCATCCACAAACAGGTGAACTTATTTAGATAGAATGACCTGTATTAAAACATTTGTGATATAGATGGTGATTTACACATGTGGCTTATCATACATTGGCATACATTCTAATGTGAAGAACCTGTATTGATGGGCAAAGATCAGCTATCAGTATAGCGTTTTGTAATGGCAAAACTTCAAAATCTGTTGCTAAACTTTTCCAGAAATGGGTCATAGATTGTCTCAATTTTGATTTTTTTTTACTGTTTTCAACCTTCCACAAGGGGAGGTAATTGATTCCAAAAGCTTCTCCAAAAGGCAGCCTTTTGGATTACAGGGTTGGGTACACTTATGGGCCTATGTATATAGCTTCATTTGTTCCGTTTTTTTGGGGGGAGGAAACAAATTTTTCGAAAAAAACTCAATTTTTCTAGATGTATTGTCACAAAGCTGCTAAAAATCTAAACTCAAAAATATTCCAGCTAAAACCTGTCGAGCCCAGGTAGAAGTCAATGGCAAATATCCATTTAACTATTGGAAGATGTGCTGGGTTTCGCATGATAATCCGAAAAAGTCAGGTTTTCAGGAGAAAACTCGAAAACATTTATACGATTTTGCCGAGACTTTTCCTGCACCAACTTTTTTGAGGTAATTTTTTCATAAATGAGTTTAATTCGTAGATGGGAGTTGTGTCGACTTTGTTTTATTGAAAAAAATATACATACATTTGAGTTTTAGTAAATACTCCCCTTAGCCCAGGTGTATTAAATGAAAATTTTCTTTCTATACCTATTTTTAAATGAATGTTAATTCAAGGGTGAGATTGGAGAATCTATTTACACTGATTTGAAAATATTTTCATTTTTATGTGACCTGAACTGTTTCCACCTGTTTCATGACAGTGATGGAATTTTAAGAGTAACAAGAGGTGGGCTGGTCATGATGCAGTGATCTCATTTCCTTATCTAAGATGTGACTATATATTTGTTTATTTTGTTTGTTTTTTGTCTTGATAAAGGTTCAATAACTGGACTGAAACATTGGCAATCTGTAAAGTAATTTAAAGGGAAACTATTGTGAAAGTTTAATATAAGCTTCATCATACTGAAAAATAAATTTTCTAAATATAATCAATTAAAAATTCTGTAACGGTTCTGTCTTCTTGCAGGAGTTGGATGTCAGATTTTCATTGATAGTTAAATTCAATATATCTTTTTTGGGGGGGCTCCTTGTTCTAGAAGATGTGTTAGCTCTCACTCAAATAACTGACTCTAGGACAAAATAATCTAACAAAATAATTGACTTTGGAACAAATCCTGCATGTAGAGAGGGAATATTTGTGGTGATTTTATAATAAATAATACATCTTCTAGGCAAAGAGGGCCCCCCATAGGCTGCATTGGACATAACTGTCATTCAAAATCAGCCTCCAAACCCCTGCATGAAGAGGTGCTGAAATGGGGAGAGTGAGAATTAACTTGATTATTTCAGAAATGGTTCAGAATTTTTAATTGATTATATGTAGTAATTTTCGTATTTGAGTATGATGCAGCATATATTTCATTTTCATGATAGTTCCCCTTTAATAAAGTGATTTTACTTAAGCAGTCCCTGGAGTACCACAGATTGTAACAACTTCATATGAATGTAGTATTCTGTAGAGCATCCTTATACACAAGCTGTACAAATAGAATTTTCATTAGACATACTAGTGCTGAAAATAAAATTACACTTACTTAGTGGGTCTATAATCTGGTATAGACCTGTCCAGTGAAATCTTGTCACTAAGGTAGACATTGTAGCCATACTTTTCATGTGGTCCTTTGGCTTTCTCTTCTTCAGCTGGAGAAAGTGTTGCGGGAAGCCCGCCTTTTCCTCTGCCCCCATAACCTTCAATAAGACCAAGTGATTTGGATAAACCTATCCGACATAAAAACAAAAATAATAATCAAGATTAAGCTATTATTCTGGGCCTTATTAATAGTGGAAATTAGTATGTAGAATATGTTCATACACTACATACACATGAGCCATGGATTGCAAATGATTATAAACTGACTTTTCAGCTATAATTGATATATAATAATAATGACAATATAGCCCCTGTACAATGCTTTGGTCAAGCTAAAAGATCTTTCTGAAAAGCCAGTCCTATTTAAATAGGAATTGAGCCCTTTAATTGGGTTTGCTGGTGAGATGTGCCATTTGTTACTCTCTGAAATCAAAGAGTAATAGATATATAGTTAAAAATGTACCCCTATTGTAAAAATATGAGCATTTTTAGAAGTGAACTTTAATATGGTTGTTTAATAGAGATGTCGCGAACTGTTCGCCGGCGAACTTGTTCGCGCGAACATCGGGTGTTCGCGCTCGCCGGAAGTTCGCGAACGTCGCGCGACGTTCGCCATTTTGGGTTCGCCATTGTTGGCGCTTTTTTTTGCCCTCTCACCCCAGACCAGCAGGTACATGGCAGCCAATCAGGAAGCTCTCCCCTGGACCACTCCCCTTCCCTATAAAAACCGAAGCCCTGCAGCGTTTTTTCACTCTGCCTGTGTGTGCTGAAGAGATAGTGTAGGGAGAGAGCTGCTGCCTGTTGGTGATTTCAGGGACAGTTGAAAGTTTGCTGGCTAGTAATCGTTTTGATACTGCTCTGTTATTGGAGGGACAGAAGTCTGCAGGGGTTTGAGGGACATTTTAGCTTAGGTAGCTTTGCTGGCTAGTAATCTACCTTCTACTGCAGTGCTCTGTATGTAGCTGCAGTGGGCAGCTGTCCTGCTTCTGATCTCATCTGCTGACTGCTGCAATAACAGTAGTCCTTGTAAGGACTGCTTTTATTTATTTTTTTGTTGTTTTACTACTACTACTACTACTACTATAAGAGCCCAGTGCTATTAGTCTAGCAGTGTTGGGGAGTGGGACTGGTGTGCTAATCTGCTGCTCCTAGTAGTTCAGCAGCACCAACTTTAATTTTTTTTTTTAATATTCATTTTTTTTTATTTTACTTTTTTTTATTTTACTACCGCTGTAGTAGTGTATAAGTTGACCTTTTAGGCATTATTTGCCCTGTAGGCATTATTTGCACAGTGTTTTCTTCAACCCGCCATCTAGCTGTGTGACCTTGTTCACATTCTGTCTAAATATCCATAATATTACCGTCTCCAGAAAAAACACCGGAGTGACTTTTTTCAAGCAGCCATAATATATTTTACGTAATCCGTATCCACCGCTGTAGTAGTGTATACGTTGACCTTGTAGGCATTATTTGCACACTGTTTTCTTCAACCCGCCATCTAGCTGTGTGACCTTGTTCACATTCTGTCTAAATATCCATAATATTACCGTCTCCAGAAAAAACACCGGAGTGACTTTTTTCAAGCAGCCATAATATATTTTACGTAATCCGTATCCACCGCTGTAGTAGTGTATACGTTGACCTTGTAGGCATTATTTGCACAGTGTTTTCTTCAACCCGCCATCTAGCTGTGTGACCTTGTTCACATTCTGTCTAAATATCCATAATATTACCGTCTCCAGAAAAAACACCGGAGTGACTTTTTTCAAGCAGCCATAATATATTTTACGTAATCCGTATCCACCGCTGTAGTAGTGTATACGTTGACCTTGTAGGCATTATTTGCACAGTGTTTTCTTCAACCCGCCATCTAGCTGTGTGACCTTGTTCACATTCTGTCTAAATATCCATAATATTACCGTCTCCAGAAAAAACACCGGAGTGACTTTTTTCAAGCAGCCATAATATATTTTACGTAATCCGTATCCACCGCTGTAGTAGTGTATACGTTGACCTTGTAGGCATTATTTGCACAGTGTTTTCTTCAACCCGCCATCTAGCTGTGTGACCTTGTTCACATTCTGTCTAAATATCCATAATATTACCGTCTCCAGAAAAAACACCGGAGTGACTTTTTTCAAGCAGCCATAATATATTTTACGTAATCCGTATCCACCGCTGTAGTAGTGTATACGTTGACCTTGTAGGCATTATTTGCACAGTGTTTTCTTCAACCCGCCATCTAGCTGTGTGACCTTGTTCACATTCTGTCTAAATATCCATAATATTACCGTCTCCAGAAAAAACACCGGAGTGACTTTTTTCAAGCAGCCATAATATATTTTACGTAATCCGTATCCACCGCTGTAGTAGTGTATACGTTGACCTTGTAGGCATTATTTGCACACTGTTTTCTTCAACCCGCCATCTAGCTGTGTGACCTTGTTCACATTCTGTCTAAATATCCATAATATTACCGTCTCCAGAAAAAACACCGGAGTGACTTTTTTCAAGCAGCCATAATATATTTTACGTAATCCGTATCCACCGCTGTAGTAGTGTATACGTTGACCTTGTAGGCATTATTTGCACAGTGTTTTCTTCAACCCGCCATCTAGCTGTGTGACCTTGTTCACATTCTGTCTAAATATCCATAATATTACCGTCTCCAGAAAAAACACCGGAGTGACTTTTTTCAAGCAGCCATAATATATTTTACGTAATCCGTATCCACCGCTGTAGTAGTGTATACGTTGACCTTGTAGGCATTATTTGCACAGTGTTTTCTTCAACCCGCCATCTAGCTGTGTGACCTTGTTCACATTCTGTCTAAATATCCATAATATTACCGTCTCCAGAAAAAACACCGGAGTGACTTTTTTCAAGCAGCCATAATATATTTTACGTAATCCGTATCCACCGCTGTAGTAGTGTATACGTTGACCTTGTAGGCATTATTTGCACAGTGTTTTCTTCAACCCGCCATCTAGCTGTGTGACCTTGTTCACATTCTGTCTAAATATCCATAATATTACCGTCTCCAGAAAAAACACCGGAGTGACTTTTTTCAAGCAGCCATAATATATTTTACGTAATCCGTATCCACCGCTGTAGTAGTGTATACGTTGACCTTGTAGGCATTATTTGCACACTGTTTTCTTCAACCCGCCATCTAGCTGTGTGACCTTGTTCACATTCTGTCTAAATATCCATAATATTACCGTCTCCAGAAAAAACACCGGAGTGACTTTTTTCAAGCAGCCATAATATATTTTACGTAATCCGTATCCACCGCTGTAGTAGTGTATACGTTGACCTTGTAGGCATTATTTGCACAGTGTTTTCTTCAACCCGCCATCTAGCTGTGTGACCTTGTTCACATTCTGTCTAAATATCCATAATATTACCGTCTCCAGAAAAAACACCGGAGTGACTTTTTTCAAGCAGCCATAATATATTTTACGTAATCCGTATCCACCGCTGTAGTAGTGTATACGTTGACCTTGTAGGCATTATTTGCACACTGTTTTCTTCAACCCGCCATCTAGCTGTGTGACCTTGTTCACATTCTGTCTAAATATCCATAATATTACCGTCTCCAGAAAAAACACCGGAGTGACTTTTTTCAAGCAGCCATAATATATTTTACGTAATCCGTATCCACCGCTGTAGTAGTGTATACGTTGACCTTGTAGGCATTATTTGCACAGTGTTTTCTTCAACCCGCCATCTAGCTGTGTGTATTATCGTTTCCAGAAAAACCAACTGAGTTTTTGTTGTTGTTGTTGTTTTTTAAAAAATAATGCCAGGCAAAGGCAGGCCGCCACGCAGAGGCCGTGCTAGGGGCCGTGCTGCTATGCAATCCTGTGGCCCTAGCAAATTGCCCAGTTTTAAAAAGCCAATGACCCTGAACTCCCAAAATGCTGAAGAGGTAGTTGACTGGCTTACACAGCACACCCCATCCTCTACCGTTTCTAACTTTACCACAACATCCTCCTCATCCTCCACTGCTATGGCCACCCCACGTAACACTTCCTCCACCACCGGTGCCCCTTCTTCACTGGGGTCAGAGGAGTTATTTTCCCATGAGTTTCTTGAACTGAGTAATGCGCAACCATTATTGCCAGAAGAAGATGAAGGAGATGAGGACCTTACACCAGATTTAATTCTGGCAGAGAACATGACAGCGATGGACATAATGAGTGATGAGGAGGAGGTCCCCGCTGCTGCTTCCTTCTGTGATGTGTCAGAAGAAATTGATGCATCTGAGGAGAATGATGATGAGGAGATTGATGTTTTGTGGGTGCCTAGTAGAAGAGAGCAAGAGGAGGGTAGTTCAGATGGAGAGACGGAGAGTCAGAGAGGCAGTAGGAGAATAAGACTTAGAAGAAGCAGGGAGGACAGCCCGCAGGGATCAGTAGGGCAACAACATGTATCGGCACCTGTGTTCAGCCGGCCAACGCACCCGCCATTGCCGCCAATGCCGCCAACTTCTACTGTTACCGCCAGATCGCACACTTCCAAAAAGTCAGCAGTGTGGGATTTTTTTAATGTGTGTGCCTCTGACAAAAGCATTGTAATTTGCAGTCAGAAACTGAGCCTTGGTAAGCCCAACAGCCACATAGGTACAACTTCTATGCGAAGGCACATGAGCGGCAAGCACAAAGCACTTTGGGAGCAACACCTCAAAGGCAACAGGCAAACTAAAAGCCACACTCCTTCTGGTCCAGCATCTTACTGCTCTACCTCTGCTCTCCTTGACCCGTCTGAACCACCCTCCACTCCGCCTTCCACCTTGACCACCTGTTCCCATTCCCAGTCATCTGCCACCAGCCAAGTTTCTGTGAAGGCCATGTTTGAGCGTAAGAAGCCAATGTCTGACTGTCACCCCCTTGCCCGGCGTCTGACAGCTGGCTTGTCTGCACTCTTAGCCCGCCAGCTTTTACCATACCAGCTGGTGGACTCTGAGGCCTTCCGCAAATTTGTAGCAATTGTACCAACATGTGCAGAGCCAAGTTACCGCATCTCTGTCACTTAGTGTTGGGCCAAAGGTCCATATGACTACTGACGCATGGTCCTCCAAGCATGGTCAGGGCAGGTATGTCACCTACACTGCCCACTGGGTGAACTTGGTAATGGCTGGGAAGCAGGGAATGGGTAGCTCAACAACAACAGTGGAGTTGGTGTCACCGCCACGGATTGCACGCGGTTCTGCCACCACCTCTACTCCTCCATCGCTCTCTACCTCGTCTTCTTCTTCTTCTTACTCTGCTGCTGGGTCCTCCTTCTCCTCCTCCACACCTGTGCACCCCCAGCTCCCCCTAGGCTATTCGACGTGCCAGGTACGCCGTTGTCACGCTGTCTTGGGGATGACGTGCCTGGAAAGCAAAAATCATACCGGATCTGTACTCCTGTCATCTCTGCAGTCACAGGCCGATCGGTGGCTGACCCCACACCAACTGCAGATCGGAAAAGTGGTGTGTGACAATGGAAGCAATCTGTTGGCAGCGTTGAGACTAGGCAATTTAACACATGTGCCCTGCATGGCACATGTGTTAAATTTAATAGTCCAACGTTTTGTCTCCAAGTACCCAGGATTCCAGGACGTTCTCACCCAGTCCAGAAAGGTGTCGGCCCATTTCAGATGTTCCTACACAGCCATGGCACGCCTTGCTGACATTCAGCAGCGCTACAACATGCCAGTCAGGCGTTTGATTTCTGACAGCCAGACTCGCTGGAATTCAACGCTCCTTATGTTGGAACGTCTGCTGCAACAACAAAGGGCCGTCAACGAGTACCTTTTTGAACTGGGTGGTAGGACTGGATCTGCACAGCTGGGGATTTTTTTCCCCCGTTACTGGGTGCTTATGCGCGATGCCTGCAGGCTCATGCGACCTTTTGAAGAGGTGACAAATATGGTCAGTCGCACCGAAGGCACCATCAGCGACCTAATACCCTTCGCTTTATTCCTGGAGCGTGCCGTGCGACGAGTGACAGATGAGGCTGTAGACCAGCGTGACGAGGAGCTGGAAGCGCACGATTTCTGGTCGGAATCACCAGAACGAACCCAGGCACCTGCTGCAACGCAGGGAGAGGTGCCAGAAGTGGAGTCAGAGGAGGAAGGTGGCTTTGTGGAGGAGGAGGAGGAGGACCAACAGGAGCAGGCTTCCCAGGGGGCTAGTGGTGACCTTTTGGGGACCCCTGGTCTTGTACGTGGCTGGGGGGAGGAGACCGTGGATGATGCAGTCCTTGATAATGAGGAAGCGGAGATGGATAGCTCTGCATCCAACCTTGTGAGAATGGGGTCTTTCATGCTGTCATGCCTGTTGAAGGACCCCCGTATCAAGAGGCTTAAGGAGAAGGACCTGTACTGGGTCGCAACGCTACTAGACCCTCGGTACAAGCATAAAGTGTCAGAAATGTTACCAACATACCACAAGTCCGAAAAGATGCGGCATTTACAAACCAGCCTGCAAAACATGTTGTACAATGCTTTTAAGGGTGATGTCACTTCAGGAACTCATCAACATTCCAGGGGCAGAGGTGCCAGTAATCCTGCCACGAGCACACCTGCAAGGACAAAGCCCTTTGGCCAGTCTGTAACGTCAGACATGCAAATGTTTTTCTGTCCAAGGCAGCGCCACAACCCTTCTGGATCCACCCTCAAAGAACGCCTCGACCGGCAGGTAGCGGACTACCTGGCATTAACTGCAGATATCGACACTCTGAGGAGCGATGAACCCCTGGACTACTGGGTGCGCAGGCTTGATCTGTGGCCAGAGCTGTCACAATTTGCCATGAACCTCTTGTCTTGCCCAGCCTCAAGTGTGCTCTCAGAAAGGACCTTCAGTGCAGCAGGAGGGATTGTAACTGAGAAGAGAACTCGCCTAGGTCACAAAAGTGTCGATTACCTGACCTTTATTAAAATGAATGAGGGGTGGATCTCGGAGGGTTACTGCATGCCGGAAGACTTGTTCTGACTTCTATGCAGCTGTCCTTCTCTTCAAGCCTCATGACTCCACACACAGCTGTCCTTTAGCGTCCTCCTCCTCCCTCCGCCACCGTTACAAACTAGGGTGCAAACCCTACTGGTTTAATTTTTTCTGGCCTCTGTGCTTCAGTGGCTGCAACCAAAAAAACTGGGCAAACAATGTCTACAAGGTCAACGTATGGCAAAAAATGACTATTTTCAGCATTTATATGGCATATTTTTTCTGGCAACTGTGCTTCAGTGGCTGCGTCCAAAAAAATGCATATTTTCTGCATTTATATGGCATAATTTTTCTGGCCTCTGTGCTTCAGTGGCTGCAACCAAAAAAATGCATATTTTCAGCATTTATATGGCATAATTTTTCTGGCCTCTGTGCTTCAGTGGCTGCAACCAAAAAAATTTATATTTTCAGCATTTATATGGCATAATTTTTCTGGCCTCTGTGCTTCAGTGGCTGCAACCAAAAAAATGCATATTTTCAGCATTTATATGGCATAATTTTTCTGGCCTCTGTGCTTCAGTGGCTGAAACCAAAAAAATGCATATTTTCAGCATTTATATGGCATAATTTTTCTGGCAACTGTGCTTCAGTGGCTGCGACCAAAAAAATGACTATTTTCAGCATTTATATGGCATATTTTTTCTGGCCTCTGTGCTTCAACGACGTTGACCTTGTAGGCATTGTTTGCCCAGTTTTTTGGCCGCAGCCACTGAAGCACAGAGGCCAGAAAAAATATGCCATATAAATGCTGAAAATAGTCATTTTTTGCCATACGTTGACTCAACGTATATGGCAAAAAATGACTATTTTCAGCATTTATATGGCATATTTTTTCTGGCAACTGTGCTTCAGTGGCTGCGACCAAAAAAACTGGGCAAACAATGCCTACAAGGTCAACGTATGGCAAAAAATGACTATTTTCAGCATTTATATGGCATATTTTTTCTGGCAACTGTGCTTCAGTGGCTGCAACCAAAAAAACTGGGCAAACAATGTCTACAAGGTCAACGTATGGCGAAAAATGACTATTTTCAGCATTTATATGGCATATTTTTTCTGGCAACTGTGCTTCAGTGGCTGCGTCCAAAAAAACTGGGCAAACAATGCCTACAAGGTCAACGTATGGCAGTTGTTTAAAGAGAACAGTAGATTACTAGCCAGCAAAGCTACCTAAGCTAAAATGTCCCTCAAATCCCTGCAGACTTCTGTCCCTCCAATACAGAGCAGTATCAAGCAGATTACTAGCCAGCAAACTTACTATCATCTGTCCCTGAAATCACTAACAGCTCTCCCCCTACACTATCTCTTCCAAGCACACACAGGCAGATTTTTCAGATACATTTTTGCCCTTGATCCCCCTCTGGCATGCCACTGTCCAGGTCGTTGCACCCTTTAAACAACTTTAAAATCATTTTTCTGGCCAGAAATTTTTTTTTTAGATGTTAAAGTTCGCCTTCCCATTGAAGTCTATGGGGTTCGCGAACCGTTCGCGAACCGCTCGCGTTTTTGCGCAAGTTCGCGAATATGTTCGCGAACTTTTTTTCCGACGTTCGCTACATCCCTATTGTTTAACTCCTCAGTGACTTATAGTATCCTTATATTTTACAATAGACGGTACATTATTCACTATATATATATATATATATATATATATATATATATATATACAGTATATCTTTCTTCGATCTGTCACTCATTGCTCTGATTTCCATCTCGTTTACTTTCATCATCAAGGTGATTTTATATGTGATTTCTGTTGGGAACATTCCTTGCCATGTGAAAGAACAAGGTTTATGTGAAAAAGGCTGATTTATGGCAATGATTCCTGTAAGGCTAGATCCAATTAATTGGCTCACTTTTATTCTGCTTTTATCAGTAATTATGTTATTGCTTTTCTAACATTTAGACATCAGAAAAATAAATTGGGTACAGTAAGTATCAAAATCACAATAATTCCACACAGTTATCTAATTAATCAAATCTAATTCTCCTTTGTTCTTTATACATTTCTTAAGTTCCCAGATATATTAACATCCTGTAATCTGCAAAGAGGTGAAAGGAGCAATTAAATAAATAAAGTTTATCTTTATTTCTGCTTTTCTGCTTCAGATTTTTCTTCACTGGCTGTTAATGACTTTTGGCACAGCAAGTTGCCTATTTGCAGAACAGTTAATTATTCAAGCTAGCTCTCCCTCAGTAACATCCATGGACACCTACAGCTCTGGACTCAAATAAGCACATCACTGAAAAGTAGTAAACTATAGTTTTTTTCTCTTTCTTTGTAAGGCCTACATTGCCAGTTGATACTTCACTGCAATAAATGTTTCTGGCCCAATTCTGTAGCATCCCTCTAGAGATATATATAAATAACAATGTGTATCGAGAATATTATATAATAATAACAACCTACCTGCCATTGTAGTTTACATGAACCCTCACCCTTGTCCTTTTTTTTTGTTGCTTGACATTTCTTTTATTGCTGTGGTACTGAACATACTATGCATCATTATGGTAAAATATATATTTCAGATGTGTATTGCACTAAAGCACAAAAAGTCTGATTGTGGTCTCCTTCTTTTACACTTTGCATACTGCATGGGGCATTGCGTTGTCCTCATTTAGGTGGTTATTTATTTTAAAACTCAAAAAAAGAAGATTTTTTTTTTTTTACTATAAAATCCCAATTTTTAGTGGAAAAAAACCCCTCTAATTTTTAAAGATTTATTATACCCCAAGGATGCAAAAAGTCTGAATCCACAAATACTCCATCTTCAACCTGTCAAGGTCAATGTAGAAGTCAATGGCAGAGGTCCTATTTGCAATTTGAAGATATTATGGTCTATGCTGGGTTTCGTACGATAATCCAAACATTTTGGGCTTTTCTGCAGATTCCATGAAAAATTCTGACTTTTCGGAGTGTCAAATCGGAAAAAAAATGGATTTTTCACTCGACAATCTGAAAAAATCACGGTTTGCATGCAACAATCTGAAAAAGTTGCGGTTTTCACCGATCCAATTTTTTTCGTAGTTTTTTAATGATAAATAAGGTTCATTATGGATTCTAGTTTGGTTGAACATTGTTTATTTAAAATATCAGAAAAAAAAATCTGATTTTGATAAATAACCCTCTTAGTATTATTTTGTTATCCCCACAGTTTGCTTCTTTTTTTGTCATGAACGGGTTTATCTTTTATCTGGTTTATATTGTTTTTAGATAAGCAAATACACTGGTGTTTTCATGATTTGATTTTATGCAAAGTGACGCCTTCTGTAATACGAAGGTATTTACTTGTCTCATGCCATACACACAGAACTGCCTAGATACCATAAATGAGAGTTTTAATTCTCCCATAAGGCATCATGGGCGGAGATATGCAAATCACTCCTTTGTGTCCCTTTGGCCAACTATGCATCCAGAACCACTGGTTTATAGCACAGATACAGCCTAATGGTTCAGAGCCATATATACAAACTTGCAGACAACCTGTTTTGATCTTGTTAGTTTCATCAGTGCAAGATATTGGAACAAGGCTTCTGAGGGGTAGGACTTGGACTTGATTCAGTTTGTAATATCTTATTAATGCATCAGGACATTTTGCATTTACTGTGTTAAAATGTGTCCAGTACACATTTCAGTGTATCCCAGTTTGGTAATTAGTGTGTATTGTTATTACTTCTTTACAGCAAGGCTTTTCAGAATAAGTGGATACAAATACAATACATAACAGTTTGCACATACAGATAAACATTTCACCAAAAACGATGCAGAGTTACAATTGCATGTTGTTCCGAGACAATGGGAGAATGTAGTTAAATATGCAAGTGCAAAACTTTGGGAATAAAAATGCATGTCTCAATGTAATATTCTTCATTTGGCATTTATTGCATTGCAAATCTTAATTGTGCATTGCGAATCTTTAACACCTGTGCTGGATTTTCTTAAACTATTTTGTGGCAAAAAAGTTTTGCAATTGCGAATTTTTATTACGTACACACGAACATAAAAACCCCTATTAATTTAATTATGTATTCATCAGGGAATGTGCCATACACTGTATATCAAGCATGACATCCTCTTGCTATTGGATTTTGGTGTCAGTATACCAATAATCAGCTACACAAATCAACGTAGGGCATGACTAATGGATGAACTGATAAACACATAAACTGATACAAAGGGGTCCGTTTACTAAAGTGCGGTAAATCTGACTTTAAGTTTCCACATGTTATCGCGGAGAATATTTTTACGCCAGAATATTCGCATCGACTAAGTTTACTAAACAGCGATACGCTCAGAAGTCATTGCGATCACTTGCGGTAACTACGTTAAGGAACCAGCTTAAGTTAGAGGTAATTTTAGCGAGTTGCGAATTTTCTGGCGAAAAATTGTTTTTGCGAATATTTATGCTATAAAATAGTCTTGTCTTATGGGATATTTCCTGCCCCTTGAGAATTTTCTGGCGAAAAAAATACTTTTACGCTACTACATAGGTGGCGGTAAAAGTTTGCGAATATTTTGGCGTTAATTTTGTCTTTAGCACATTTCGCTGTTTAGTAAACCAGGCGTTAATGTGTACCTAGCGTTATTTTCAGCGAATGCGATAACTGGCGCACAATTATTCTTGCGCAAGAAAATTTGCAAATTTATATTTACCGCAGGTTAGTAAACTGGCGATAACATATTTGGCGAAAATTGTGCGAATATTTTTAACGCACTTTAGTAAACGGACCCCAAAGTATCAGGGTGTCTGATCACTGCATTGAGGAAGTAAAGTGAAGCAGAGTGAGGTGCTACAGCTGGGCCTGATTAGCCTCAGGTGACTTATCAGTTGCCCTTAAAACCCAGGCAAGTCAGGAGCTTTGATTGAGAGAGACAAAGAGAGAGGTCTGGCATCCTGATGTGCACAGTCACCTTCATGGAGGTCTGTAATCATGCTGCCTTTTTGTTGTTCTCAAACTCATATTGCTGCTGAAAGCCATTTTTGTTGTTTTTGAAACAAAACTGCCTTTATTTTTACTTGTTTGCTGTTGGCTGAAATAAAAGCCAATTTTTCTTTAAGAGACTTTTGCTGTCCTCACACTCACACAAGCTCGAGTGAATAATTTGAATGAAAAAAAATTCTAAGTATTTTTTTGGGTACTTCGACCATCGAATTGGTCAAATTCAATCGAATTGAATGATTCGAATGATTCAGAGTAAAAATCGTTTGACTATTATACAATTCGATAATCGAAGAAAAAAATACTTAAAATTCATACTTCGCCACTTTAAACCTACCAAGGTGCAATGTTTTCTACGTTTTTTTTGGTCGAATAAAAATCGTTCGATCGGTTAAAATCGTTCAAATCGTTCGATTTTTATTTTGTCTGTGGGTTCTTGCATGTTCTTTCAAGTTAAGATCTTCCCCAGAATCAGAGGTTGTAACTAATTTCATATTCATATTGAGAAGTCTATGGAACAGTAGACAAACTGGTGGCTATATTCCCTTGGAGGGACAGATCTGGCCTTAGGCCTTCAGATGGACATCCCTGCTGTAAAACTTAATAGAAAATAATAGAGAAAGGAGAAATGTTTAAATTCCTTTGTCTTTATTATTTTATTTATACTGAATTTTTACCATATGGTATTTTTCACTTTTATTAGATGTTTACAAAATATAGGCAGTCTAGCTTTTACATCATTTTTTCAAAGTGTTGGATAATATTAGCATAAACATAAAGTAAATTCTGTTAGCTTAAATGTATTTATCCTATTAGAGTAGCAGGCAATGTACATGCAATGGTATGCTCAACTAGATTAACATTAGCACTACATTATGTTAACCATTATATGCAACATTATCTATGCTATAATATTCAGTGCTCACTGCTGCCTAATTTAGAAAACATTAATGGCTGCTAAGCAAAATTGCAAGATTATTTTGATAATAAAACCTGCTTTAAAGTCATAGGCTTGCATGTTACAACCTTTTTTAAAAAAGTTACAATATTTGTTATTAAAAACTTAAGACTGAAACAAAAACAAATAGAGACTAGTTTTAAATGTACACTATATTTAATAACTTATGGAAACAACTGCTTTATCCCTTGTCTCATCATAGACTTTTTAGTTTTCATAGCAAACTACACTGAACAATTAATTAATAATTAATTAATAACGATTAATAAGAACCCTTTGTCATCAAGCCATATAATACATTAGTGTATGGATTTGATTAGATTAAATGTTTCTCAGGGCAGAAATTCAGATATAAATTACCAACACCAAGCACAAATCCATTGTGCCCTGCCAGTCATTTAACAAACAACACAGTTAGGGGCACATTTACTTAGCTCGAGTGAAGGATTAGAATGAAAAATACTTCGAATTTCGAAGTATTTTTTTGGCTACTTCGACTTTCGACTACGACTTCGAATCAAACGAATCGTTCGACTATTTGACCATTCGATAGTCGAAGTACTGTCTCTTTAAAAAAAATTCGACCACCTACTTCGCCACCTAAAACCTACCGAGCACCAATGTTAGCCAATGGGGAAGGTCCCCATAAGCTTTCCTTGCTTTTTTTGATCAAAGGAAAATCATTCGATCGACAAACGAAATTCGATAAATCCTTCGACTTCGATATTCAAAAGTCGAAGGATTTAACTTCGATGGTCGAATATTGAGGGTTAATTAACCCTTGATATTCGGCCCATATTAAATGTGCCACTTAGAGTCATAGTTATATAATGCTTCAGGACCTGGCTGACAGAAGAACAGCAATTATCTTATTAGAGACGAAGAATATTGTCAGGGCGTGACAGCTCTTACAGGAGCTGAATTCAGGACCAAGGAGGAAGCAGCACTGTTGACAGGTAGGCACAATGCAATTCGTGGTACACAGGGGCTAAAGAAGCTCAAAGTCGTCATCCAGGCAGAGGTCAGAGGCAGGCAGCAATCAGCATAGCCAGGAACAAAGCAGAGGAGTCAGGAACTAGGTTTAATTCAATTGGCAAAATATAGCGTACCCCGGAACTTGCAAAAGCAAGACCTATACTCTGGCTTTGAACCCAGGTCCTCAGCATCTATCTATTTTACATTTTGGTTCCAAAACATGGTTTGATTACATAGCCAAGCTGGCACCACGTCCCACCTGATGACTATGGGCACCGCCATCTTGGATGTTGTACTGAAGAGGAAGGAAGCACCATCAGGCACTCCTTACAAATATTAGCCACACATACATCAGCAAGTCAAAGCTCTAAGCCATGGATCCCCAAACGTTTTAACCCGTGAGTCACATTCAAATGTAAAAACAAGTTGGAGAGTACATAAGCATGCAAAAAGTTCCTGGGGTTCCAAATCTGTTTGGCAGTACACCTAGTTTTTATGCAACTAAAACTTCCTTCCAAGCCTGGAATTCAAAAATAAGCTCCTGTTTTGAGGCCAGTGGGAGCAACATCCAAGGGGTTGGAGAGCAACATGTTGCTCACGAGCCACTGGTTGGGGATAACTGCTCTAAGCCAATGTGAACGTCCAGTTTGCTTTAGTTAACTCAAATTCAAAAAGGTATAATACCAAATAATAGGGCCAAATTCAATTAGATGATAAAGATTTATCTCCTAATTAAATTGCAGATTGTACCATAAAAACTTATCACTGTTTATCACATTTAATAGACTTTAGGTATAAAGATCAAAATTACAGAAATTACAGAAAGATCCCTTTTCCAGAAAACCCCAAAGCCCAAGTATTTTGGATAATAGATCCTGTACCTATACATAACATATGAGAGAAAATAAAAAAAAATACACAAAATAATTATAGGTTAAAAAGTGTTTATTTATATGAATTACAGGTTAATAAGTGATTTCTTACTGTTCCGTTAGAAGAATATTCTTGCTGTCATTCAGCTATACATGCTGCTCTGTTGTTATGATTGAAGCCATGGATTTAGCATTGTAGCGACACCCAGAACTCACTTTTACCAGTTAATATTTGTTATGCAAGATGAATATATATTTATAATTTCCATATGAAAAAAATCTGCACTGCAAATGGGAGTCCTGCAAAAATGCAATGGTTGTAGGAAATATTCTTAATGCTATGAAAGCTTCCTGGCACTTAAAATATACATTTTTTCATTAACCATGAGCACCTTAGTAATAACCTCAGACTTTCTATTTAAACTTGGCAATGATTCACCATAATAGCTAATAACTGATATTATTCCAATCATTTAGTAACACAAAAGATATTAAATTCAAATACAGTAAGTACTTTCTTTATTTAGTTTGTATAATTATCTCTTAAGGTCACTGAGGTTATATCATAATCTGATGGAATGCCTTAGTTCTCTGTTCTCTAATTAAAACCAATTGTCACATGGGGGAGTTCAATTTCTCAGTGTGGCATCTAGCCTGCTGTGGGAGCAAGGTACAGTAATAGAATTAATGAGTCAGCAGATAAAGTGGAAAATGAGTAAAAAAAAACCCCCACCTCAAACGTCTTGTTTTTGTATTTGGCTCAGGCCTGAGAGTATATTTCTTACTAATAATACCCCTTAATAATACCCCTGCTTTCCCAAATATGATACTCCTCTTGGCCAGAATGCCCATGCCAAATATGAGTTATATACCATATGTACACTTTTGTGCCTTCTCATCTTTGGGATAAGTGCAAATTTACTCTCTTTAAAGCACCATTGACAGACTGAAGTTTAACTGATTTAGAAGCAACACAGACTACAGTAATACCAAACTCTGGTTCTCAAGTTGTTTTATATTTATATGATTTATAGATATCTATTTAATAAAAAGGTTGGCAAGTCAAAATGACTAAGCTACTAACTAAATCAACTTTTAATCTATTAGGTTCCCTTCGGCATACCCCCAGCTATCAAGGGTCTAAATAACATTAGTAGTTTAACATCGCATATACAGAATCTAGTAGAATTAAGTCTAAGGAAACAGGACATTTAGTTTCTCTTTTAAACATTTCACCATTTATCACAGTGTCTTCCCCAGTTCAACGGAAGTGGTAGGGAATTCCTTGGCATTTAAACCCTTAAGGGTAATAAAGTCACAGATATCCAATCACAGTTCCATTGAACTTCTGTAAGGTGTTGGCTAAAACTCACAGATGTGCGAAAGTGTGATCCATTTACAATGGTACCATTATTTTCATTGGGACAGGTATTAATCTTTAAATGTACATGATTGGAAGTGTGAATTGTTGTGAAGCCGCCGGGGTAAGGATGTCAAAGCGGCATTGTAGGTTGATGACAAGTGATGTCGCAGGCCCCCGCCTATGTTCAGGGATGGTTTTTCCATTTTGGCATCAATGGCCTCTTTCACAGCTCTTTCAAACCATCTGTCCTCTCTATCCAGAATGTGCACATTGTTGTCCTCAAAGGAGTGCCCCAAACTATAGGCGAGACACAGGCGAACCCATGGAACAGCCATGGTTTTCTCTATAAAAGTCTTCCATGTGCTTGAAGTAAGTAGTATTAAGGCATTTTTTTAAAGTAGGTGAAACTCCAATTGTTTGACTTGTTGTGTATGGCTAAACAGAGCAGCTAAGCCATTGTACATTACTTTTATATACGATAAGGGGTTATGAATATGATTATTTTCTAGACTTTACAGTATTAAATAACGTAATAAATAAAGTGACAATACAGAAAGAATAAAATAAATTCAATACTTGACATTTACAGGAATATGTATTTAAGTTCAACATTTAAAAAGCCAAGTATAAATTATTGTTATAAATTTATTTTGTATTTATTCAGTGGTACAGAAAACACATTGGAGTAAATGTTTTGTTGCACAATGTGGATTACCATGGTAACCTATTATACAAATGAAGTAGCCTTGAATTACTGTAACAGTACCATTATTATGGTTGACATTAATATCCCGCTCTGTTTTTATTATTTTAGTTTATTGAAGCGCTAACATAATATAAAATAAATAAAAAAAATTGTAATCTCTATTATTCAAATAAAGTAGCCTTGAATTATTGTTGGTCTGCCATTGTTATGGTTGATCTTAAAGCTCTGCTCTTTTTTCAGTTTTTAATTTATTGAAGAGTTAACACAATAATAATATAACATAAAACCAAATACAAAAAAAAACATTTTTAAACTCTATTATACAAACGAGGTAGCATTGATATAGTTCACTTTAATCCTCTGCTTTGGGTTTTTTTTTTATGAGTTAGCATAAAAATATAAAATAAAAGTAAATCTATTGAACTCAACATGTAAAACTTGAACAGTTAGAAAATAAAAATTTCCCAACAAAACATAAGACTGATATGCAGAAATCACTGAATTATAGGAAAGGCCATCTCCTACAGAGCCCATAATTCTAGTCAGATTTCCCCTTTTTCTCTTTAACAATAAATTAGTACGTAATTAGTAATAGAAAATAAATCGTATTTTTCATACTGTGTAATGCTTTGAAGGGGGTTATTTATTAAGAGTCAAGTCAAGGTTTTTTCTACCTCGAATAAACTCATAAGTTAAACAAACTCAAATGTTTGATTATTTATGAAAATATCAGAATTTAAAAATTGATTAAATGCAATCGGGGAAAAAAATTGAATACCTCATATTTATTGAGTTTATCAGGGAAAAAAAACCTGGAATACCTCGAATGTATCAAGTTTTTCAGCAGAAACCAGCATAAAACACCTGAAAACACAAAGGCAAAAAACATGTTCCAATGGTTAAAGGGACCTTTGCCATTGACTTTTACATGAATTGGACAGGTTTCAGCTGGAGTAGTTTTGGATTCGGACTTTTAGAAGCTTCAGGGCATATTCAATTTTGAAAAATTAGTTTTAGTTTTATAGTGAAACTCACCTCAAAAAACTCACATTTTTCAAGAAAACAGAACTTGACCTTAAATAAGTAACCCCCTTAATGTGCAAATTAAAATTATGAATATATTAAATGTATTATTTGGCTTGCTCTGAGTAACAGAGTGACTTTAAAGGAGAAGGAAAACTACGGAGGCATTTTATTGCCAATAGACTAGCTGCAATAGTGCAAGCTAAAATGCTATATTTATTCTGTAGAATGTTTTACCAAAAAGCTCTAGAAACTCTCTGTTTGTTTAGGATAGGAGCTGCAGTATTACCATGGTGTGACATCACTTCCTGCCTGAGTCTCTCCATGCTCTGATTACAGCAGAGTAGGGAGGGGGGAGGAAGAGGAGCAAACTGAGCATGCTCTTGTCCAGGGCAATGAGGTTTAAGTTGAAGGCAGGAAGTCTGATACAGAAGTCCATGTGTACACAATGGAAGGAAAGAAATGCAGTGTTTCTTTAGACAGGGGACTCAGAGCAGCACTACTTTGGGGGTTTACTGATATATTTAGATGGACCTTTCTGATAAGGCTAACTTAGTTTTAACCTTTCCTTCTCCTTTAACATTAACTCTTAGTTTAGAAATACATTATGCAGCGACATTTTCAGAATCAAACAAACAGCAAGTGACTACATTGCAAGGGAACACAAACAAGTGCATGTCTGTCAAATAAGACCAGAGTGACTGCCGATGGCAGATTTGATTGTTAACACCTTGTCCTTGACAATTATGGCAGTGTGCCTATGTTATTAAAACATGTTTAAGACATATTTTGACATGGAATAGAAAAATTGTCATATTTCCAGCACAGTGGATGAGTAAACAAAGACATTTATTATGGAAATAATTAAAAAGAACTAAAAAGAAGAGCATAGATTGAACTAGAAACAAATACAGTTTGAGATAGACAGGATGTGTAATTCAGTGCCTTTAAAATAATCTATATAATAGACCACACTCTCTAATAATCTTAATTTATTCAAGTAATGTAAATTTTAATGGGGTTACAACAGCAGCCATATTGTCAGGTTTTTTTAAATAGATAACCTGCAAGTAGTCTGAGTACCATTTAAAGGAAGTCCGTAATTAATGTGTTATTTAGGCCAGTTTTGCTTATTTTTTACCATGGTTTACCATAGCATTATTAGTGATCCAGCACAATAATTATTATGAATAGAGCCATTATGATAAAAGTGAAAGTGACTTTTACAGAAATTCTAGCTAGCTGCTGGCCTGCATCAACACATAAGTGACCTCACCTAAGTGAAACTCTGTGATGACTCTATGATTCAGTAGTTCAGCCATTGTATAATTAAACAATCGGACTAGGCTGGCAGGACTACTATTACACACACTTGTAGATTTGTGTGGCCACATGAACTGCCATCCCCACTGCAAAACTCTGTAGTTGCAGTGTGGGGGGGGGGTGGACAAACAGTTGGGGAGGGAGCAGGGGCCAGTGAACTGAAATGGACATGTCATGAGAGGAATATACAAAGTATGCATTTCAAACCAGGAATTTGTAGAGCAAGCACTCAAATGAAAGCAAATTGTCTTCATTTGAGTGCCTGCTCTACAAATTCTTGGTATGTCATGTGAGGAAGCCCAACAATGTCCCTGAGTTTAATCTGTCTTGTAGGTAGGAATAGGCTAATGTTGATGTGCAGTTCTGATCAACATTACTGGAAGCATTTAGTTGGGGAGCACACACTTTACTGAATGCGAAGGTTCACACACTTTTTCCACACACAACTATGCAATTCTGGATCATTTTCTTCAATAAATACAATAAATGAACCATCGTTTTTGACTCTTGTATAAATGGGTCCTTATTTCCAGTTTTCTAAAACAGAACATGTTTTAAATCATACTTGCCCAAACATATTCTATTTTAAAGCTTCACAAAATTTTGTGCACCATACACACACTTTTTTAATTTTGTTAAAGAAAACAATTCACTTTGACAGTGTCTTTCTTTTTTTCAATCAGTTACAGAATGGGTATGATCCTTTGGCTGTCATATGGTATATTTTTGTATAATCAACTAAGCAGTATATCACTATTTACTTTTGTGAAATAAGATCTGATAAAAAAAAAAGAATTACAGACAAAAAAGCACCAGATGAAGAACATTTTTTAACTGGAGATTTAACAGCATGAAACAGGTCTATCATACTGCAATAACAGAAATAGAAATTGTTTTGCTGCTGGCAGATCACAGGGAAATTGGTAATGATTTTACAGCAATGAATTCAATTCTACTGTCTATATAAAATGCTTGCTTTTATTTCCACTGTCTGTCTCAGAATAGGAACCAACTTGTTGTACAGTTTGCAGTCTGCATAGAAATCTGCATTTTGATTAGTCTTAACCTTGAACTTATGTATAAGTAAATAAATAAATAACCACCTAGCAGGACACAGCTTGCGTATTTGTATAACTTTCTGTTATACTTTACTTATGTGAAGATGTGAATAGTTCATTGGACATGATTTATATATATATATATATATATATATATATATATATATATATATATATATATATATATACACAGTATATATATATTTATATATATATATATATATATATATATATATATATAAAAAGTTAGTAACATCGAAAAAACGCTGTGACTATTCGCCCATTCGATAGTCGAAGTACTTTCTCTTTTAAAAATCATTAGACTGCCTACTTCGCCAGATTTAACCTACCGAATTGTTTAAAAGCCTATGGGAAAGTCCCATAGGCTTTTTCTCTAAGTTTTTGATCAAATAAAAAGGCATTCAATCGATCATTCAATCAAATGAAAATCCTTCGATTGAATATTCGATCGCTCGACTATTCGCTGGGTCAATATTCGCCCATTCGACTATTCGCCAGCTCATAAATTCGCCCGAATTCTATTCCCTAGTCGAATTTCGAGGGATTTAACCCCTCGAAATTCAACCCTTGATACATCTGCCCCTCTATGTCATTAAAATTTCTTTAAGCACAACTGAGTTCCCTATAGGAATAAATACAAATCATAATCTTTATTGAGACAATGGGGGTGAAGTGTGTTTAATTTGTTAATCCACCACACCTCGCTCTGCTTTAATCATAACTCCCGATCGCCTCCTCTTTTTAATGGAGGTATCGTTTCTAGTACCATGAACCGTAACTGATCACTAGTTTGTCCATGTTCTTTAAAATGCCTAGAAAGTGGTAGTGCTAGATTGCCAAATTTTATGGTAGATTTATGTTAGGAAATTTGCGATTTAACTTTACAGTTTCCCCAACATACAGCTTGCCACATGGGCATACAATTACATATACCACAAATTGTGACAAACAGGTACGGTAGCCCCTAATCTGAATCCTAACCCCTCATCATGAGGTATGGAGGTGTACAGGCTGGCCAGCATGACATCCTGCCCATCCTGTATATTTGGACTATCCAGTCTTTCCAAAAAATGTCCACTATCCCTAACATAAGAATCCTGTGCAAATATACTGACAACTGGCAAAATATGGAATTAACCCCCAAAAAAATCGGGCGACCTGGAGGATGGACAGGATCCTTATGGATCTTGGATAATGTGTATAAAGTTGGTGTACGTGGGAATGTCACCGTAAGATATGTTTTCAAAAATCACATTGTTATTGACCTTATTTGTTAACATCTGTTAAATTTTTTCTGAAATTTCTATAATGGGATCCCCATCTAATCTTTTATAAACAGCCTCAACAACTGATGCCCCCCCCCAGCTTTGCGCCCTAGGCACCTGCCTACTCTGCCTACCCCTAGTTTCGGCCCTGATAACTTTCAGAAAAACACAAAAAGACTATTAAGAGTTCTTAAGGACATACTGTAACCCAAAATAAGGAATCCCCACCATAGTACTTGCGGTAGCTGGAACATATATTTTTTCCAAAAATATGCTCCTCATGTTGGAAACCAATCTCTTTTTTCTTGGTACTCTTAGAGGCCTATTTATTATGCTGTATAAAAAGAAATTCATAGAAAAAAATGGTGTAAAAAGCTAGGTATAATAAATGGCAAATGTATCAGTTTTGTTTAGCTATAAGAATCCACAGTTATAATATGTATAACTATCCAATGAGATGCACAATAACATCACAGAATCTCCTAAATTACATTGTCTCTGTGGGAGCAAGATAGCATATCATCAGTATGTTTCCAAGATCAGTCAAGAGAAACAAGTCTTCACCGTACTGTCCATATGTTGCTAAAAGCACATCTTTTGCTGTGAAGTGGTTTAGATCAGCTAATTTATATTTTCTGGTTTGGGAATTCTCCTTCCTTCTCTCTAAAACATTGCAGCTGAACAGGCTGTACTCTTTAAAATGGTACCCATGAGCCAAGAAAACTGTGTACCCAGCTTATTTTAACTCCAATATGGCAGAGGTAATTATCCCCTATAATGTTTCACTGTAATTAAAATCCCTGCAGTGATAAATTTAAATCTATGAAGAATTATATAGAGTACTACTATCCATTAGCTACCCAATGATCCAACTATCCAAGGGTCCATTTTCAGTTTATAATGAAAAGTATATGGATTATTTTAAATTAAGCAGAACAATGATTAAAATCAACCTATATTTCATGTTGAATACAGATATATTTTGACAATTTAACAAGAGATAGCTGAACTATGTATATAACCAGATACTAACATTCTGAGCTGGACAACAGATTAGTACATATGGTGCCAAAGTGCACACCAAAATGCCTCAACCAGGTAACCATGCTTCAAGGCACTATGACAGTACCAGAGCAGCATTTTCTAAAATGCATGCCCATAGTAATTAGACATTTGGTACACAATCAGTGTTGCACTTGCTTAATTGCAAATAGCAGTCTTTCTAATTCCCTGCATTATTTCCTTCTTTTCCACTTTCTTTTTACTTTATTCTTTCTCTCACTTGCTTTCCTCTTCTCACTACAACAACCCTCCACTGTAAGCTCCTCCTTTTCTTTCCCTCCCCCTACATCCCAATTTTCCTATGTGTTCAGTTCCCTTCCCCTTTTACTTTATATACCCTGTTCTGATATATTCTTTCATATTGCTTTCATATTGCTTTTTATTACCCATGCAATTCAGTGGTACACAATGGGGCAGATTCACTAACTTCGAGTGAAGGATTCGAATGAAAAAAATTCGAATTTCGAAGTATTTTTTGGGGTACTTCGACCATCGAATTGGTTAAATTCGTTCGAATTCGAACGATTCGAAGTAAAAATCGTTCGACCATTCGATAGTCGAAGTACTTTCCCTTTAAAAAAAACTTTGACCCCCTATTTCGGCAGATAAAACCTACCGAAGTCAATGTTAGCCTATGGGGAAGGTCCCCATAGGCTTGCTAACCTTTTTTTGATCGAAGGATTTTCCTTCGATCGTTGGATTAAAATCGTTCGAATCGTTCGATTCGAAGG
Organism: Xenopus laevis; assembly: GCF_017654675.1. Classification (NCBI taxonomy): domain Eukaryota; kingdom Metazoa; phylum Chordata; class Amphibia; order Anura; family Pipidae; genus Xenopus; species Xenopus laevis. The sequence continues at coordinate 102,556,163 of NC_054373.1, forward strand.
ATTTAATCGTTCGATCGAACGAAAAATCCTTCGATCGTTCGATCGAACGTTTAGCGCTAAATCCTTCGACTTTGATATTCGAAGTCGAAGGATTTCAATTCGAGGGTCGAATTTCGAAGTATTTTTAACTTCGAAATTCGACCCTTAGTGAATCTGCCCCAATGTGTATATATAATATTATAGCGCTGCATGCACCATTTGCTTCTGGAGCCCCCAATCTTTTCTTCCAACAAGAATTGTCAGTTTTATAAATGAACATCCAGTTAGGGGGCTGGAGTGTTTGTGAAGGTGAGAAGCTTGAGAAACGCTTCACACATTGCACTTTATTTCAGCATAAATACAATAGTCTGCTTTATAATTCCAGTTGATAGAATTTCAGAACATTTGAAATATACTGTTGCATTGTTTGGCTAGGGGATACATCACTTGGTTTGTTCAGGTAAACTTTCAACAGTGCACTTGGCTAATATTGTGGCCCTTTCAATCATTTTGCCATCAAGGAAAATTTTGCATCATTAGATGGTGAATAAGGGGAACTGTCAAACAATGACACAATGACTCTACCATGCAATCACGTAAACAAGCCCCCCTCTCCTTCCTATAGTTTCTGCATGATGTTCATATTATGGGGGTTCATTTAATAACAGGGAAGGGTCATTTAATTAACAAACTTCTCCCATAATTGTGCTGAAAATCCCTTTCCTTTGATCAAGTGTAAGATTAAAGTTTTTTTGATATAAATGTACTTTACTGTTTAGTACAACAAAACAGACCACAATTTTAATACATGTCCTATTTCTTGGGTTTATATTGCACGTAGGCATACAGTACATCTAAATACACCAGCAATTGCATTTTATATTTAAATCTATGGCAGGCTGCATGGACCAATTTCGGTCACTTTTTTTCTGCAGTGCTGAAAATCAAGGTGGGCCAAACAACCAAAATCAACTCTCTTGTGTCAATAGCCTTATAAAATATATAGCTTCTCTAGATCATTATTTAAATATAATATAACATAACTATTTTTGTGTTCTTGATGCATTTTGACTTGGTTACTAATACTGTTACTAATAACATTTGGGAATGTGCATTGATCAATCCCCTTATTTGTGTGGTCTAATTGTGTGGGTAAAATGCCCACATAAGGATCTTCAATAATATACTGTATAACCATACTTTAAATAGACTTGGAATGCTCCATAAACCCTCTGTTTCCTAAAACAAACAATATGTTAAAAATATTTTTATTTTGAAATGTAAAAATGTATATAATATAAAGATTTGCAAACGTCTATATATCAATTATCTGTATTTTTATGTTTCTCTATTTATAAAATGATAGATAGGTAAATAGGTAGATCACCTCTAAGTTTATAGCCTTTGTTAATCATTGTGTAAAAATAAGTGATTTATATTTTATAACTAGTATAGTAAATGTTGCTTGTTAACATTGGATCTGTCCATGTACTGAGGTTTGCATGACTAGTTCAGTTTATTTAGAGAGATGAGCTTTTCTATTTAAGCTCTGAGGAACATTTTGTGAAGTGAGTCCCTTGAGTTATTAAGGTAGATTTTATTATATATAAAAAATAAACTAAAAAAGAGCTACAGAGGTTTTGTATAGAGAAGAGCTATTGTCATTATATTAACTATTATTATTATTATTATACTTCTGTCTATTATAGATTTTTTCTGGGTTCAATGGAGTCGCCCTCCTTATTTAAGAAATTACTTTGGAAGTGCTCTGGAAGAGAATCACTGAACAAGTAATGATCATTTGAACACTACTATAGACACTGAACTGTGAACTGTTAAAACTTGATATATTGGTGTCTATTATAAACCATAAAATATTTTAGCCAAGGCAAAATGAATCAAAGCCATGAACAGGTAAAGCACAATATTTCTTTGTTGCACCAATGACCTCAATTCATTCAGGTAAATAAAAAAATATTATACATAAAAATATTATATACAGTATATATATATATATATATATATATATATATATATATATATATATAGGTATGGGACCTGTTATCTAGAATGCTCAGGACCTGGGGTTGTCCAGATAAGAGATCTTTCTGTAATTTGGCGCTTCATACCTTGTCATCTAGAAAATCATGTAAACATTAAATAAACCCAATAGGCTGGTTCTGTTTCCAATACGGATGAATTATATCTTAGTTTGAATCAAGTACAAGTTATTGTTTTATTATTACAGAGAAAAAGATCATCAATTTTAAAAATCTGAATTATTTGATTATAATGGAGTCTATGGGAGGCGGCCTTTCCATAATTTGGAGCTTTCTGGATAATGGGTTTCCAAATAATGGATCCCATACCTGTATATGTTAACCAAGTCAATGCAACCCAAAAAAATATAATGCTGTATTTGATCTATAATGTCTAAAAACTGACTTGAGACCTCAACTTTCTCTGGTATAGCAAATTCTATGGAATGAGCTAACATCTGAACAGAGGGAAGATCGGTTGAGATATTTACATGGTCACAAAGTTAATCTGGGTTGCAAAAGTCCATCAAGTTCAACTAGTGCATATATGTCCACATACACACACACACACACATATATATATATATACTGAATATATACAAACCTATTAGGGATGCACCGAATCCACTTTTTTGGATTCGGCCGAACCCCCGAATCCTTTGTGAAAGATTCGGCCGCATAACGAACCGAATCCGAACCCTAATTTTCGTCCGAATCCGAATCCTGCTGAAAAAGGCCGAATCCCGGACCGAATCCTGGATTCGGTGCATCCCTAAAACCTATACATAGATATATATAGAATCACAGATGGCAAAATCAGTTCCTCAAGTCTAAAGGGGTTGCCTTCTCATGTCCCCTCAAAAGCACCATTGACAACCTTGACAATCTTTCTTTTACCAATCTAGTTGCACGTCTTTGATTTGTCTCCAGTTAATTAATATCAATCTTAAGGACTTGGGGCCCAAAATTTCCTAATAAAGGTAAGGCCTTATTGGGGATTTAACATGAGACAAAATTATGTTTTTATTCATCAAGTTAATACACTTTGTAATGCAAAACAGTATTTATTTACTTTAGTTTCCAGAGTGACAGAGTTATACAGTTTGTTATACAGGCAAATCTCCAATTCTTCTTAATGAAACACACAATTATTTAGGGGTCATTTACTAACAATCAAATTAAATTAGTGAGCCAGCAATAAAAGCACAGTATACTTTCTGCCTTACCTTTTGCCTGAACATTGTAAAGCTGGTAATAGACATGTACAAGACATGTACAAGATCAGACCATGTAAGGTCATCTTAAAGGGGTTCACCTTAGAATTAACTTTTAGTATAATGTAGAGAGTGATATTCTGAGACAATATACCAATTTTTTTATTTTTTGTTTTTTTTTTTGCATTATTTAGTATTTTATTCAGCAGCTCTACATTTTTCAGATTTCAGCAATCTGGTTGCTAGGTCCAAATTACCCAACCATGCATTGTTTTGAATAAGACACTGGAATATGAATAGGAGAGGACTGAATAGAAAGCCAAGTAATTAAAAAGTAGCAATAACAATACATTTGTAGCCTTACAGAGCATTTGTTTTTTTTAGATGGGATCCGTGCCCACCATTTGAAAGCTGGGAAAAGTCAGAAGAGGAAGGCAAAAAATGTATAATCTATAAAAAATAAAAAATGAAGGCCAGTTGAAAAGTTGCTTAGAATAAGCTATTCTATAACATAATAAAGGTTTTTTTAAGGCTTTGGTAAGAAAGAGCTTTTAGAAATACTGGAAATGGCAGTAAACTGTGTAAAATATGGTACTGTAAGGACTTCCGAAAAATGAATGTTCCATGCAAAGTTGAATTAATTGCTTTCTTTCAGGAAAATTGAAATTGATTTTATAAGAGGGGGAATTCAAATACGAAGCTGCTGTTGCAAAAACAATGGGTCTATACAAATTTGCCATTCAGTCTGAGCAAACATTTTATAAAAAATGTATCAAGTAAATAGCCAAGGTGAAATAATAACTCATCAATAAATGTTATTACTGATCCTAACAAAGTAGAAGAGACATTTGCAACAATGCTTTGGCCAGCAAACATTTTTGCAACTCCAAGCAAGAATATTGGCATATGTTGCATCGGTCCTCCCCCCTCTCCCCCTGGTTATGTAAGAAGCTGTAAAGGCACCATATTAAGAACAAATCGGCAAACTGGACACCTTTGTTCTTCTATAAAGGGCAGTTGTAGTATATTGTATAGGAGTTTTTCTAACATGGTACAGCAATATATATGCTATCGCAGAGCTAAAAACTCCTTAACTGTTATGTGGTTTCTCCTTCCCATTGACTCCAATGCAATTTGGAAAATGTTGCCATTTCACGAATTTTCTGCCGTTATGAGAATTTCCTAGCAAAGCTAAATGTGTCATTACTGTAGATGTTGCGGCTTTTAGCTCTACTGAATACCAAATATGATTGTAATATAGAATCAATTAGTCTGTCTAGTTGTGACTAGTTATGGGCTAGTCTGTGCCGCGAAATTCACGAAACCGCAAAAAATTAGCAAAACGCATTGAAGTCAATGGGCGTCAAAATAATTTTGTGAGTAAAATTTTTATGTGTGTCTATTTGGTCCAAATACATTAAAGTCAATTGGCCTCCAAATAATTTTGATGCGCGACAATTTTTATGCATGCGCCAAATTTGACGAGACAGATTTTTTTCGCTAGTGAATTGTCTCCGCAGTTTCATGAATTATTTTGCTTGTAGCGAAAAGTGGAAATTCATCACAAATTTGTGTCTAGTGAATTTATTCGCCCATCACAAGTTGTGACATTTTTATTATTACATGGAAAAAACTTTTTCCAGTTGTATAGTGTGTGGGGGGTTGGTCATGTAGAATGTAATAATAACATCTGAAACTATACTTTATATATACTATTAAATACTTGGAAACTAAACGTGTAATGAATACATAGATGCGTTATTACATATAGATTCTGAAACAATCAGAACTATGCATGATTCATTTATATTAGCCACGGCAAAATATTGAATCCAGGTTAATGCATGCAGAATCTGAACAATGGTGTATAAATTGTTGCTCAATTATTAGTTGTTTGGAGAAAACAAAAAGCCAGTCACTGGACTCAAAAGATAAGGCATACAATAAGCAAATCAAAACAGACCCAAGACAACTTGGATAAAAAGACCATTATGTTTACTTTGTTCAACGTTTTGTTCAAAAGGAAGCTTTCCTCAGGAGGCAAAGGATTTTTATTATAGAACAGAAGTTACTTCAGCAAAGCAGAATATTTAAAAGCAAGTGTTTAAGCTCTGGTGTTTTGTATTAAGTAGGTCAGTTTCGTAGCAAGAGATTCAGCTGGGTTTTAAATCAAAACGAAGTATTATCTACTAAAATAGCCTGACTATTTTTAATTTCCTAGTTACTGAATTAATTTAGACGTTAATTAAAATACATTTAACATTCCAATTAGTAATACATGACTATATGTATGTGCTTTTATAACCATGTTCTCTGCAATAAGGATTGAATTGGATTTCAATTGTTTGGTAGCATGATTTATACATTTACTTTGAATGTTTTTTTTAGAATTTGCCAATCCAACACCTCCATACAAATAATATAAACATATGTACAGCATTTCATTAGTTTGTGGACCTACCAATAAAAAGGCATCACTGCCCTGCAGTCTGGCAGAGGGTATTCTTTACATGGCATAATCAGTAAAACACCCTACCTTGCATATTTTATACTTTTAAAACCTTTTCAAAGGGATTATCAAAGCTAATGGCAGTTGGACATAGTAAGAAGCTAATAACAGGTGACTTGGGAATTAATTATTCCAGGCTCATTATCTTTCCGAGGATTGAAGACTGCATGACTAGCTGTAATCCTGATGGAATGTTATGCCTATAATAACACTGGTGGTTGACAGAGCCAAAGGCTTGGTACACATGACCAACTGTTGGAAAGCGACCCTAGTGATGGCACAATGGGCACAATGCATTAGTGCTGTTGCTGGTGGCAGCTCAAAACAAAGACCTCCAGCTGGACCCAGGTTTGATGCCTGATTGTAGGTGTGTCTTAGTCAAGTTACTGGGTGTGATATTTTGTCATATATTCTGGATATTAATGCTTGGTAGTTTTAACTTTGGCTTGTGTATTTATTTTTGCTTATGCCTTTGGATAAAGTGCTGTTGGACCTTTGCCAGTTCTATCTTGTTTCTTAGTGCCTGTTTCCTCCATAGTCCCAACTTTCTTGTCTTTTACAATCTTGTGGCCCTGACACCTTCTTCCTCCTTTTTTTATATTGGGAAGCACTCATGCACTTACTTTCCCTGCCTAAGGGGCAAGTGCTTTAACAATGGTTTCACTGCCAAGATTGAAACAAGTGGCAGTTCCATCAAATCTTTTGATGACTACAGTTTATTTAGAGACACTTGTAAATATCACAATCTGTCTTAAAGGTTGGGTTTATATCTGTAATCAAGTGCAGCCTTTTTTACCACTCAAATTTGTGTATTTTAGTCTTTTCTGAACCCTTACATTTAGGGACATGAAAAACGTATGTCTATACTACCTGTATTTATAATAATCATGAACTATGACCTTTTAAATATAATGACTAAAAATGATTTATCAGGCAACATGCTAATTTGCAAGATTTTAGAAATAATCATAAAGTACTTTCAAGTTGTAATTTCAAGTTTAGCAGGAATTAAGGTTATGTTGACTTTAAAAACAAAACTAGCATTTTATTAGCAAAAGCAGGTATTTTTTAAATCAACATTTTCAATACAAAATTTTGCAATTCTGATAAACTTCAGTTTTTCTGATTGCTGCATTATATGAATATTGAGCTTTGCTTGGTTCCTTAGTGACTACAGAAAATATTCCAGTAATTGCTTCACATTTTCTAAGCATTTCTAAATTCATAATAGACTCTGCGGTGTTCTATTAATTTAAAATACATAACATTTTTGCCATCTGTAATTCCAATCTCTTCTGCATTCACATTACATTTTCTTATAGCTTCAATGTGACCTTGCCTAGTATATGTCACAAAAAGAATTTACAAAATCCATATCGGTCATAAAAATAGGCCTTTTGTCTATACTGCACTTCAGTTTAGTTGGACCAAGATAACTAATTGGATTACCCATAGTTTTTCTAACAATGCATTATTGGTCAGGAAAAAATTGTAGTAAATCCAACTTTGGTCTGATGGTGAATCAATGACTTGAGGATCAAAATATAATATAAAAATTTTTTATGCATGGCGCCTAACTGAACTGTAGGTAAAGGTTCACACAGTCAGTGTAAAAATAATGCATAGTCACATTTACCAAACCCTTCAGTAACAATGTGATTAGGGCAGTGGGAGCATTCGCTAAGCTTCTATATGCTCAGTAGTATTCCAGTGTACTGAAGAACTGTGCAAGATTGCTTTATTCACAGACAATGTCTTGCTTATTATATCTAACACACTCATCTGGGGAAGCCTGAACAGTTTTGCAAAGAGGAACATGCAAACATTACAGGGTTCAGATGTGTAAAGCTGACAAAGACCTAGCCATATAGACTCAATGCTGGTATTGCTGCCGAAGGTGCACCTACTAAATACTTAATGAAGGGGTATATACAAATGCTGACAGTTTTTTGATTTTTTTTTTCATTATAAATATTTTAAATCAGTTTGAAAATCTGTTTTCACATGAAAGAGTCTATTTCAGTGTAAAAAAAAAATCCACTGTGATTCCAATTACAATACTTGTAATGTAAGCACTGTATTTACATGTGATGTTAAAACAGACATTAATATGCATTGTGCATTTGCAGTTGTATTACATTTATTGCATCTTACTGAATACTGCTCGGTGTCCTGGTAGGTAGCCCAGATCTTTTGCTCTGCTACAGAATAAAATTTGGTTAATTGTATGGCATAGTGAACTTTTGTTGCTACTGTCTTGGCAGCTGTGACTTTTTTATTGAGGGGTGATCAATTTAAACATGAAATTATCATTAACTTTTATTACACCAAATAAAACAGTGAGTTTATTTAAACTCTGGTCTTTGTTATATCGTTCAGTCTCTGACTATCCTGCAACCAGTGGTGTAAATATAGAGGTAGCATAGTGATGAGCTGGTCCTACTTTGAGTGCTTGATTCTTGGTTGATGTAAATCTATATAAAGGCACACATATTCATGCTCAAGTACAGTCCAATCCTTAGAAATCATATTTCATAATTCACTCTATTCTGTCCACACGCCAAGCCATCTTTACAGATTTTTAAATGACAAAGTGGCAGTAGATCTTATTCTCATCTCTCAGTTTGTCTTAATTATCTTTCCCTTTTATATAGCCATCCTAAATCAGCCCCTTAGCCAGTGTTAGAATTGTAATGCATGTTATCATTTCACTGCCCATGATTTGCAGTGGAAGCAGAATTATTCAATGCACTGAAGCTTTTAAGTCTAATGTAGTCTCTTTCAATTTAGCGTTCTTGCTATGGCAAATTCTAAAGCATCTAAAAATGCAGGGAAAAAAAAGATAATGGAATAAAATATCAACCTGGAATAAAATATCTTACACAATACATTAAAGTAGAATTTTATTCTAAATCTACCAATGACAAATATACACTCCAAGGGAATCTAAAACCTAAAAAATAAACGGATGTAAACTTCCCTGAGCCCTTTTTGCAGTTTATTTCAGATAATATCAGGCTTTTAACTCAACAGCTTCATCTGGAAGGCAGAAATTCATCAACTCTATTTTTAATTGCAGCAGCGCTATAGATATTTTGGGTACTTTTCCAGCTGTTGTCACGGGTAGACCACTGCTACATGCCACTCACCCTAAGCTGGGCCTGCACACAATAATGTAGCCTCCAAGCTCAACTATGAATCTCAACACATTCACTCTCACAAACAGGCGTGGCTGCCAGCGGTTCTTAGCCAGGATCAGTAGATTTATTGGAGAAATAACATAGATAAGAGACACTTTCGTTTTACACCTAATATTTAAAGGTTTTAATTTATATTCACATCCCACACCAAGTTAATACATAGGGGTACATTAGATTTAGATTTTAATAAATAAAAAAATCACCACTTTCTATTCATTCCTATGGGATTTTGAGAAGCATATTTATCAAATGGTAAGTTTTAATTTTCACCCATTGATAAATATGCTTCCAAAAACCCATAGGAATTAATAGAACTTTTTTTCATATATTAAAATCTAAACTCTCATTTTGATAAATCTACCCCATAGGGGCAAATTCACTAAAGCGCAAAGCGACTAACGCTAGCGCAAATTCGCCAGTGTGATGTAATTTTGGGGGTACCCTCCTTCCCCCCTACATTTCCTAACATATGGCACCTAAACTATACAGTGGGCACATGTATAGGGCAAAATAACAACTTTATTTCATTTTATGAAGCTTTCCCTGGCTTGTGTAGTGTAATGTATTTGCTGCTACATATACGTCCATTGTACTTTAACTTGGAGCCGTATGCAAATTAGGCATCGCTAGCACAACTTCGCTTTGCATGACGAATTAACAGTAGCGCAAATTAGCGGCGCCCTGGCGAAACTTCACCTGGCGAAGTGCGAAGTCAACGCTGGCGCAACTTCGGAGGTAAGTAAATTTGCCCCATAGAGTATTAAGTCACATCCGGTGCTGGTTCTACTGACTTGAGTCACTTATGGAACTAACCAGCGCTAAGTCTCCTAGATGGAGCAGAAAGCTGCTCTTATTAGCTTACACAGTCTATCTAACACTATTCTATAACCTGCCAATAGCTTTACCTCATTCACAGCGTTTCTTAACCCCCAAACTACACTAAGGATCCAGTTATCATATCTATTTACTCTTTCCTAAGGCCTTTCTCCAGCTCAGGCTCCTACTGAGGCTTTCTGCCTCAAGCTCTCCAGCACCATCCACCCTCCCACAGATCGGTCAGATTGGGAATTACCTGATTTATGGTTTCCTCCCCCCAGTATCCCATGTGCACAAGCAGAGAGGCATCCAGTGTCGTCAGCAGAGCTGTGTGTGCTGCAATTTCCTTGGATGACACCAGATAAAAGTTGACAACTCTGCCTCTGGGCCTATTGGGAATATCTCCACAGGGCATAGGATAGTTAACTTCATCCCCTATACTGACTATTCAGGAAGTGGATAGACTATAAGTCCCTATAGGGGTATGAGCAACCTCAGATATTTGTTGCTATGGGTTACTAGAAAAATAGAAAACTTAATTCCATTTACATTACTCTCTTAGAGGTGTGGTATGGTGACAAAAAGGTCCCCAGTTTCCTGGGGAAAAGTGATTGATGGAATGTATGTTGGGCCACGGATTCTCAGATATTGTTACTGAGGTGAGACCAGTAGTGCTCTTAGCAGAGAAACACTATGGGGCAAATTCACTAAGAATCGTAGTTGCGCCAGGTGCAAATTCGCCGCACTTCGCCGCACTTCGCCACACTTCGCCAGGCGTAGTTTCGCCAGCGCTCCGCAAATTCACTAAAATCCGAAGTTGCGCACAGTAGTAGCGTAAGTTTGCGAAGTTGCGCTAGCATTAATTCGCCAAGCGAAGCGAAGTTTCGCTAGCGATGGTTAAATTGCATACGGTGCCAAAGTCAAATTTCAATGGAGGAATACGTATCAGCACTACAAATGCCTATAAAACCTTCAAAACATCAAATAAAAATTTTATTTTGCCCTACACATGTGCCCACTGTATAGTTAAGTTGCCATGAGTTTGGAAAATGTAGGGGGGAAGGAGGGGAGCCCCAAAATTTTTTTCGATCTTTTTCAGCCTATCACCCATAATATAGAAAACACGCCAGCGTTTTTTGGGACTTAGAAAAGAATTTCACTTTTTTTGAAGCAATCCCTATCTACTCTATTGCGCTTCGCCTGGTCTGAGGTGGTGAAGGAAGTCTAGTGTAAAAGGTCGCGTTCAGAAAAATGCGCGCGTTAGTGAATTTGTGTAGTTTCGTTCGTTGCGCAAATCCGCCAGGCGTAAGGGTGCGAAGTTACACTAGCGAAATTACGCCAGCGTCCGTTAGTGAATTTGCGAAGTAACGAAAATGCCCGACGTTAGCGAATTGATGCTAGCGTTCGGCGCTTCGACGCTAAGTGAATTTGCCCCTTTGTCTCTCTGCAAGGTTTTTGTAATCGATGATCCGGGACTTGTCTTACTGGGAACCCGCAAGAGTAGGGTGGGGCGGATTCCCAAATCCGTAGGCCTAGGCCTATTTAGTACACCTGATGCTGAGCAGCAGTGCTGAATGTGTGTGAGACAAACTTCTGGTGTTCTCAGCTTCAGAAGAGAAAGAAAAGCATGACATGGGCAGGGACAAATACCTGCCTTTTCCACCCAAACTGGCCTAGGAATAACCAACTCGCTCACCATACATTTTATTTGTTGGAGTCTTTATGTCCACAGCTTTATTGCACAACAGATCATTTAACAATAGATAACACATATATCAATAACTGTTATATTAACAACATTATAAACATACAAATATGACAGTGAAATACCATTAACATTTTATCCTCTGCAAGGCCCCTGGCAATGGACCCAATTAGGTACATGCAATCGTTAAACCACCAGCCGCTTGTGCCTTCTAGCATGATGGGTACGCAGGACTGCATGCTACCCCCAATACAACATACCCTCCCAGAGACCACCGCTCTTAGAGAGGAACACCACCAACCAAGTTCTATTAACCAACTTGGTAAAACTCCACTTAATTAACTCTCCCCATTGCCAGGGACCCGCCGCCCGGCTGTGACAACGGGCTATTCCCTCTCATAACCTCTTGGTTAGTCAGCTCAATACTCACCATTCCACATCAACTTATCCTGTGCCCCACTACCCAGGCCACAATTGTGACAACTAGCACAAAGGGAAATACTAGGGAGGGAGGGTGGGACTCCTTTTCTCCTTCCAAAATGGATGCCCTCCTTAGCAGTTAGTGCTATACATCCCCTTATAACTCCACCCCCCAACTATGTCACTAACCCCCTACTAATCCCCTGCCAGGCAGCTTTGTCCCGCCCCTGTCATGCACCCTTTGCCAGCATGCACTGTCCTGGGGTTTCACTTGACATGGGCAGGGACAAATACCTGCCTTTTCCACCCAAACTGGCCTAGGAATAACCAACTCGCTCACCATACATTTTATTTGTTGGAGTCTTTATGTCCACAGCTTTATTGCACAACAGATCATTTAACAATAGATAACACATATATCAATAACTGTTATATTAACAACATTATAAACATACAAATATGACAGTGAAATACCATTAACATTTTATCCTCTGCAAGGCCCCTGGCAATGGACCCAATTAGGTACATGCAATCGTTAAACCACCAGCCGCTTGTGCCTTCTAGCATGATGGGTACGCAGGACTGCATGCTACCCCCAATACAACATACCCTCCCAGAGACCACCGCTCTTAGAGAGGAACACCACCAACCAAGTTCTATTAACCAACTTGGTAAAACTCCACTTAATTAACTCTCCCCATTGCCAGGGACCCGCCACAGTATGAGGGACTTGCACACCTTCAATCCCTCATACCCCTCCACACCTGAATGGCCACCTCCACCCCTTCTCTAAGGCCATAGTTAAAAACCTCGAGGCCCAGGCCGTTCAAGTGTACCCCGTCAGGTCTGTAATACTTGGGGTCTCTTTCCAACATTACATGCCTAACTACTATTCCTCCCGCCTTATGCACAAACTTCGTCATAGCTGCATTAATTTTTGCCCTTGTCCTCTGCACCGCTTTTAGGTCTCTAGCCCCCCTCCACACCAACCTGGGGACTATCTGGGACCATATCACCACTAGTCTAGGGGCCATAGCCCGGATTCTTACCAAATCCTGCTTCATCCTCCCAATGAGGTCCCTCATTGGGATCTTGCCCACATCGTTGCCCCCTGCGTGTAACACTAAAACATCTGGGGGGCCCTCTTGACGGAACTTGTCCTCTATCCAGGCCCTGATCTGCAACCATGACAAACCTCTTTTCCCATGCCATTGCACTTCCACTGCATCCGCTGGGAGCCAGAACCGCCTACCCTTTTCACGTAACCCTGCACGTTGTTCCGCCCAAAAAATGTAGGAATGTCCCATTACCCACACCATACATCGCCTTGAACCTGTAAGGAAAACAATAACAGGAAAAGAAACACAATGAATAAACACCTACCAGCTACCCCACCTTACAACATCCCACTGGTCCCAGTGGGCAGTAAACACGTAAATTGTTGTAACTGTTTATTGTCCCTGTCGCCCCCTGCGACCCCCTAAACCAAGTGGGGTCTAACGTACAATTGAAATCGTCTAGATTCCCACCTCCCTAACCTGCGAATTGTAGCGTCATCTAGCCCACACCTGGCCGCCTCCGTTGCCGCCCCAATACGAAATGAGTGTGAGCTGTATTCCTTGTCCACCAGCCCCAGACCCGTGAGGCACTTCCGCAACACCGCTATGAACTGGAACCGCGACATGACTGACTCGTCTGCATGTACCAATAATGATGTTCTTGAGGACTTCCGAACCCCTAGATAATTGGCGAAACACCGCACTGGACACAACCTACAACCTGCCACACTATGCAGCCGCGCCAACAAACCCTTGCCCCCCTTATCAGTTTTCGATTCGAATATCCTGACCTGAAGTTCCCCCCCACACAGCTCCACATGCCTAAATTGCACGCCCCCCTCTTCACTTTTCTTTGTGCTAACCAGCTCCCCTATGCGAAATGCCCCAAAAAATGCCAAGGAGAAAGCAAACTGAAAAAGTGCCACCTCGTAGTCTGAAGCGCAAACCTTGTCTAGCTGCCCAAAGAGTCCTTCCAAGATGCTAAGTGTGATTGGCCTGCGCGTGTCTTTCCTTTGCTGGCCCCTCCTCAAACCCTTCGCAACCTGCCGAACCACAAAGCTCTTAGTCACGTCCCCGCAACCTTGCATCTTAAACATAAAAGACAGGGCTGCCAACACTCTGCCAATGCCTGTTCTCGAACGGTGCTCTGTACCGTGCAAATATAAGAACCACAATGTTAAGTCCTCCCTTTCCACCGCACCCAGAGGGCCCTGCACATACCTTTCGAGCTCTGCCCACTGCTGCCAAACACTACTATAAGCTACCCAGGTAGATGGCGCCAAAGAATTTTTTACACAACCTGCCAGGTATCGAACGGGATCCTCCATAGGAAGTCTGGGAAAGGGGTGGGGGCCTCGGCTGCCCTCGGAGCCAACTGCCTGAACCGTTCCAGCTGAAAACGAGAGATAGCATCGGCTATATCATTCGTAACTCCTGGCACATGTGTGGCCCTGAACCAAATATTCTGATCTAGACATTTGAGTACCAACACCCTTAACAGGTTGACCACTGGTGGGGAGGAGGCAGATAAATTGTTAATAGCCGAAACCACTGACATGTTGTCCGAGTGGAAATTGACCGCTTTATTAGCCAGCTCCTTCCCCCACACCACTACTGCCAACACGATTGGGAATAGCTCCAGGCACGCTAAGTTCTTTATAAGCTGCCCTTCCTGCCACTCCCGTGGCCACTCCCCCATGCACCATTGTCCTTGAAAGAAGGCACCAAAACCGAACGCACCGGCTGCGTCTGTAAACAATTCCAACTCCCCGTTGTCCTGACTGTCCCCTAGCCAAAATGAACATCCATTGTACTTATCCAGAAACCTCTGCCACACTACCAGGTCTGCCTTGTGTTGTTTATTCAGCCGCACAAAGTGGTGCGGCTTCTCCACCCCTGCTGTAGCTTGGGCTAGCCTCCGGCAAAAAACCCTCCCCATGGGCATTATGCGGCAAGCGAAATTTAATTTCCCCAGGAGTGATTGCAGTTGCCTAAGTGTCACCTTCTTTTGCTGTAATGCGAAATTTAGCACTAGCTTTAAATCTACAATCTTTTCTTGGGGTAGTCTGCACTGCATTTTGTCTGAATCAATCTCAATCCCCAGGAATTTGAGGATGCGTGAGGGGCCTTCTGTTTTTTCCATAGCCACGGGAACTCCAAACCTGCGAAACACTGATAGTAGGACCTGAAGTATAATCCTACACTCCTCCGTCCCCGGCTTGCCAACACATAGAAAATCGTCCAGGTAGTGAATGACTGCCCTGGATCCAGTTTCTAACCTCACCACCCACTCCAAAAAGGAGCTGAAAGCTTCGAAATGGGCACACGAAATAGAGCAGCCCATTGGTACACATCTATCCATATAAATCTTGCCCTCAAATTTACACCCTAGCAAATGCTGGCAATCTGGGTGTACTGGCAAGAGACGAAAGGCCGACTCGATGTCGACCTTCGCCATAAGGGCACCCCGGCCGCAGGTCCTCACCAGGCGCACTGCCACATCAAAGGAGGTGTATGTTACATGAGCCGTCTCCTCATCTATCCCATCGTTGACTGAGGAGCCATGTGGATGAGACAGATGATGTATCAGGCGAAATTTGCCTGCCTCCTTTTTGGGCACCACGCCTAGCGGTGACAGGCGCAGGTTTGGCACGGGTGGAACCATAAATGGTCCGGCCATTCTGCCCAATTCTACCTCTGTAGCCAATTTTTTCCTAATTACCTCCGGGTGCTCCGAAGCTGATCTCAAATTCCTGCAATCTTGCCCCCCCGCCCCACTCTGAAATGGAATACAAAACCCAACCAAAAACCCCTCCCTGATTAACTCGGCCTTCTTTCTATCAGGGTATATTGCCAGCCAGGGTGACATCTCATTTACCCTGACTGGACTCCTCCCTTTTTCCAAAACCCTCTCCTGGCTTTGCGCCTCCTGGCCTTTGTCTTTTATAACATCTAGTGACAGGGTGATTGGCCCCCCCACAACCGGAGCATTCATGCTTGAACTTGCAATTCCCCCCCCATTTGCACTGACTTTCATTATATTGCCAGCACACTCCCTTTTTCGGGGTAGCCGGCGATCCCGCACTGGTGGGCCCGCCGGCGCCTGCTGGAAAGGGATTCTGACCTAGACTAGAAAAAGCTGGAGTATGCTGGGCTTTCTGAGCCGTCATCAGCCTCAGCCACAGGGCTATGTCCCTGTGGTCCCACTTTAAGGACTGCCACACCGACATGCGCTGACGAAACTGCTCGTCATATTTAAGCCATGCGGTTCCCCCGTAGACCCTATGCGCTTCCCAAATCGTGTCCAGGTAACAAAACAGACCCGAACAACTCTCAGGTGACTTTTCCCCTATAACGCTACCCAGAATAGCAAATGCCTGCAGCCAATTCCCAAATGTTCTGGGGATCAGCCTGTATCTCCTCCTATCCTCATCCTCCTCCTTACGGTGCTCTTTCCCTTTTTCCCATTTTTCTATGTTAAATCTTTCAAGGGGAAGTAATGTGAAGATGTCAATGTATTCCTTCTTCCAAATTTTTTCCCTCGTCTCAGGTTTTAGGTGAGCTCCCAGGGGGCCTTCAAAGCACACATATGTGTTGCCCTTTGCCGCGTCTGATATCGGTAGTGGCTTAGCCGCCTCGTCCTTTTTGGGGGCCTCTCCCTCCTTACGCTCCGACCCCCCCGTGGCTGGCGGTGTACCTGACTCTACCACCCCGGTGCTCCCCCCTGCCGTCAGGGGCATTCCCCCTGATGCAACTGTGGGTAGTTCCCCTATGGGCCTTGCCCCTGTCGGGACCTGCACTGCCGGTGCTGAGGGGGGGGTGTTTGGTGTGTTCCCTCCCCCCCATTTTGCCCATAGCTCCTGCATTCCCTTCATAAACCCAGCAAAGTCATTCTCACCACTGGGCCCGGAGGCCGGTGCTGTTCGGAGTGCTTCCATGATGCTGTCTGTGGTGGCTGTTGCTCTGTGTCCTGATGACCCGTCTGATGTGCCTGGCGCTTCTCCTGCTGTACCCAGACCGCTGCTCCAGTCTTGTCCTGATGATCCCTGTAGAGGCAACAGGAGAGAGGAAACCCCCCCGGCCCAGCAACCCCCAACAGAGGGCGCCCCCATATTCGCTGGTGGGGGCCCCCCTCTCCCCCCAGCACAGCCCGTTACCGAGCTGGCCGCGCCTCTATCCTCTTCTCTGTGCCTGGAAGTAGATCCCTCGCGTCCCTGCTGGGGTCCACCGCTCCGTTGCGCCGCACCCTGTGGAGACAAACAACGTGAAAAACCCCCCCCATCCCTGTCGCCCCCAGCCGGGGGTGCTGCCATACTCACGCGCGAACTCCCTCCTGGCTCCCCAGCAAGGTCCGTTCCTGAAGTGGCTGCCCTTCCCCCATGTCCTCCACGCTGTGCTGCAGGCTCCCTCTGTCTCCTCTCACTCTCCCTGTCAGTGCTTCTGCGGTCCGTCTGCCTCTGCCCTGCCTGTGTTGTCTCCCCTCTCGAGCTGCTGCTTCCCCTCCTGGCTGCCGACTCCCTCCTGCTGCGACCCGGACTGCTCCCTGCTGTGGCCCCGCCTCTTACAACCGGACTGCGATCGGCGCCATCTTGACTGCCTGCTCCCAGCCGCATCCCTGCTCTGCTCCTCCGTCCTGCTCCCTGGCCTCTGCACGGCATCCTCCCCCCTTGCTGCTTCTTACCCGTGCCTCTCCTGTCAGCAGCCGACGCTCCCACACTGCTTCCCGGACCTGCGACTGGGGGGGAGGGGCTCCTCATCCGTCTTCTCTGACTCGACCTGCTGCTCACTGCTGGGCTCAATCTTTCAGGGGGCCGTGTTCTCCTCCTGCTGGCTGCCTGTCGGGCTGTGGGCGCGGGTTGCGCTGCAAGCTGCTGCCGGACCCAATCATCCCCCTGCTCACTTGCCTGAGCTCTGATCCTCGCCAGGAGCTCCTTTAGTGCTGCCATCTCAGGTAATCCTACACTCTCTGCCTTGCTACCTTACTACTCCTTTTCTCCTTCCAAAATGGATGCCCTCCTTAGCAGTTAGTGCTATACATCCCCTTATAACTCCACCCCCCAACTATGTCACTAACCCCCTACTAATCCCCTGCCAGGCAGCTTTGTCCCGCCCCTGTCATGCACCCTTTGCCAGCATGCACTGTCCTGGGGTTTCACTTTTGTTTTGTGTTAACCAGAAGGTTGGATTTTCTGTTGAACTGCGATTTTTCGGTCACCTTCCCCCTGCGAGGGGAACTTTCTGCAGCCACTGGAAAATAAACGCGGGCAGGAAGCCCTTAAACCGATCCTGGTGTGTGAAGTCGCCTCTTTTGCAGCCTACCAGCAAGTGAACCCCCACAATGGTTAATGTTACTAAATGCTTTGGTACTTTTTTAATTAGCAGTATAAAACTCAATAATACTGCTTATCTCAGAAACTACTAATGATAGAAAATTAGAGTAAATTGCAAAATTGCTTAGCAAACCACATCATCATTATTTTTAGATCCAATTCAATGGCTTATTAATGAAGGGGTAGGCTCAAGCAATTGCTTGCAAAGGTGTTAAAAATGACACCAATTAGAGCTGCATGCGGTGTTTCCAGCTGTCCTATGTGCAATGCAAAATGTTCAGTGTGCAATTATCATGCCTTTTGTTGGCACATCTGCTACAAGGTTCAAATAACAGCACTAAGGAGTACAAGGTATTCCTGTCCTTAATGCTTCTTTTTACATCAGAATTTTACACTCAGCTTCGCAAAGAAACATTACCAAGCTACAAAATATTACAAGCAATATAAATATGCATGATTTTCTATGGTGAGCCATGGTACTAAAGTGGCAATGTTTGGTGAATTTCTTTTTTTCTTCCCATTTGTTGATGTTTTCATTCTCATGAGAATCATTTACCCAACTTAATATACAGGAAAGAACTACATTTTAACTGTTGTTTCCTAACTGTACTATCATAACAGGAGTTTGTATCTTTCACAGATATAATTTAATCCTACAATATTTTACTTTTATTATACTAGCCACCGTAGTGCCAAAACAACTGTGTTTACAACATAAACACCTGCTGACAAATCAACACTGCAATATTCAAGTAAAATAACAGATTAAATAAAGTAGTAAAAAGAACAAATCAGCCAATATTCTGCCCAGTATTTGACAGACAGTAGTCA
This sequence comes from Xenopus laevis, assembly GCF_017654675.1. NCBI lineage: Eukaryota > Metazoa > Chordata > Amphibia > Anura > Pipidae > Xenopus > Xenopus laevis. The sequence goes on from NC_054373.1 coordinate 102,575,264, forward strand.
TGCAAAAGTCATGTCTGAAATAGTAGTGACAGTCACCCCTTGATATCGTCAGATAGGCAATACATGCAGAGATATTATTGTTAGCTGACAAAAATGTTCTAACCTGTCTGACTGACTTAACGACCAAATGCCATGGCACGAAAAATGTCAGGACGATCCACACAGGGTCCGAAAATCATAAGAACCTTTGTTTCATACGACTGCATCTTTGTGTCTATGGCCAACTTAATATGTCCATGTGTTGTCTTTGCAGTGCTTTGGCTGCAGCTATTATAAGCAAGATCCCATATAGTTTAGACACTAGAATTTGAGATATAAACTGTAAAAAACACAATGCATCTTTTTCATTTCATATATTTCTAGTGCACTGAGTAAATATTATAGTGTGTTCTTATGGGACTGTAATATATGACTACTATGAAAAGAAATGGCCAGTTATATAAATCCACTTTTGTTTTTTAAAATGAATATATATATATATATATATATATATATATATTTGTATTATACCGTTACCAGGGGCATTTCTGCCATTAGGCAAGGTAAGAACATTGCCTCAGGCGGCAGTGCCCCAAGTTACCAAGTGAGGCAAAAACTTGAAAATCCCAAATTTGCATATTTATTAAAAAACTCAAAGCAGTGAAATCACATTCTACCCATTGTTTTCAATCAGGCAGCGAAACGTTAAATTAATCCTCTAAACTTGAATTAAAAAAATGGCTTGAGCACAGCTTGAGTTTTGAAATTTCAACTCCTCTTGCCTTCTACACGAACTTTCAGGCGGCAATTTTTTTTAGTCAAGCTTTTGAGTTTTTAGCGCTTCATAAATCTTGAAAATTTGAGTTTCAGAAACCTACATTTTACTGCAAGAAAAAAAAATATATAAAAAGACGAAATAACACTCTTTTATTTTTTCCTACCAAAGTGCTATTCTTAGTTAATTGGGTAAGGATTGTTATTAGTAGACTTCTCTGATGATAATTGCACTTTCATAAATAAATCTTATTTAACACATTGACTGCAAATATATGGAATATGTCCTGAAACTGTAGTTTTGAAGTAGCAGTTAACTCTTTCAGTCTTACAATATTCTAACCGTATACTAGAAAAAGTGAACTTTTCAATTATTTTTCTATTATGTATTCTAATATGTAAGTTTTTACAAATACATTGGTTTTATTATCCTCCATCTGTAATTTAGCTCACCAGCCTTCTAAACTGTCCAGATTGATACATTATGTTATACAACAGCAGAATATTCAGCAACTGCTCTGTTACAGACTTTAGTAGCTTGATCATTAGGGGCTACAGTTAAAACTATAGCTAGATATGTACCAACTAATCTTTAACATTATAGAAAGTCAGTGATTTTTCCCTACAAAGTTCATACTGGGGAACTTGAGAAAGGGAAAACTAAACTAACTAATGTTTAAACGTTGTTCTTCCAAAAGCAGGAAAAATTGAAATAAATGATACATTTTGGGTTGCATTTATTAATGACAAACACGACTGGTGATGTTGCCCATAGCAACCAATAAGATCTTTGCTTTTGTTTTCTAACATGTACAGTAGGTGACCCGTTCACGTCTAATTGCTGATCGATTGCAGTGGACAACATTACTGGTGATATGTGTCTCTAGTTAATAAATACAGCCAGGTGTGTACTGCCTCTTTAAAGGGATTGTTCACCTTTAAATTAACTTTTAGTAAGATGTAGAGAGTGATGTACTTATACAATTTGCATTCAGTTTCCATTTTTTTATTATTTGTGGGTTTTGAGTTGTTTAGCTTTTTATGCAGCAGCTCTCCAGTCTGCAATTTCAGCAGTCAAGTTGCTAGGGCCCACATTACTTAAGCAACCATGCATTGCTTTGAATAAGAGACTAGAATATAAATAAGAGAGGGCTGAATAGAAAAATAAGTAATAAAAGGTAGTAGTAACAATTCCTTTGTAGCCTTACAAACCATTTCTTTTTTAGATGGGGTCAGTGACCCCCATTTGAAAACTAGGAAGAGTCAGAAGAAAAAGTCAAATAATTCAAAAACTATAAAAAATGATGACCAATTGAAAAATTGCTTAGAATTACCCATTTTATGGCATACTAAATCTTAAAGGTGAATCAACCAGTGCCATCATACAACACTGGATAGTATGATGAAAGGGGAAAAAGGGAGCAAATTTTTTTTTTAAGCATCCAAATAGAAATAGATGAATATGTAGGCAGATATGGATGATTTTCTATAACACATTTTAATAAATATTTTAAATAAAGACTTTAATTGCCCTTTAAATCAATCAGCCTTTAGGTACAAGGAAAACTGATCAGTTATCACAATGTTAAAGGAATTGTTTAGGATAAAAATAAAAACTAGGTAAATAGATTGTTTGTGCTAAATGAAAAATGCTTGTAATACGTACCGAACGCTGGCGAAATTATGCCAGCGAAATTGCGCACAGCAGTTCAAAGTTACGATAAATTTCGCCTGGCGTTAGAGTGCGAAGTTGCGCCTGAGTCTATCTCCTTGGCAAAATTCCGCCAGCGAATTTACACCAGCTACCATTAGTAAATCTGCAAAGTGCTGAAATGAGCGTCACGCTGGGGAATTTTCGCCAGCGTTAGCCACTTTGCCCTTTAGTAAATTTCCCCCTGTATCTCTTCAAGAAAAAACTAAGAGCCTACCTTTTGGAGCACTAGAACATTAGCCTAGTCCTGTCCCTCCTGACTATGCCTTACCTTGTGCACTTTTTCATCTCCAATTTATAACTGTATGTTAGCCTCCCATCCACTTAGACTGTAAGCTCTACAGGGCAGGGACCTCCTTCCCACTATGTTTCTTACGACATATCTCTTAAGCTCTTTGTCCTATGATTCTGTATATATTTATTATGAGATTTGTCCCCCTATGTATACTTTTATATATATTGTACTTGTATGCACTGTACAGCAGGCCCGGACTGGCAATCTGTCTTTTCGGGCAATTGCCCGAGGGGCCGCTATATAGTTGTTCAAGTGGGCCGCTCGCAAGTTAATTAAGATGGGGCCGAAAACCGCGACTGCTCCTTTAAGTGCGCACAGCAGGGCGGAACCGGAACAGAACCAGAAGCAGTGGCAGCGCAGGCCAGCTCCGCAATGCTCCTGCACGGTAGGCTCCTGAGCTACCCGTCCGCGTATTCATTGCCTTCTGCAGTCAGCGGTGGAGAGAAGCAGCAGCCGCAGCACGGAACTGTACCCACAGCACAGGTATGCGCTTGACTGCCGGAGCAGGAAAAACCGTCATTGCTGCACGCCTGGTGCCTTCTTGCCCCACGACATAAAAAGTGACGGGCTGCTCAGAAAGCCAGTGTCAAGGCACTTAGTGTATTATTATAGGGGGAGGTGGGGGTTACTGTAAAGCGCTGCCTGCATGCAGCAGGGGAGAGGGCTGAGCGCACAGCAGGCACCGACTTTATCCTGCGGCTCCTTGGCATAGGGACTGGTGCCTGTAAGTTATGCCTCTTTGGCTTTCAAGTTTACGGTGATTTACTTGTGTTTCTGCAGCCCATTCTGGCTGGCTGAGCAGAAGACAAAGACATGGACTCCGTTAGTGTCCAAGTTGGCAGTTGCTGGATTGTCTTGGATGAGAGATTCATCGGGCACATTGGTGCAATTATTCCCATCTCGTCCCAATTGGGTGGGGGGGACCTGAAATCTATCAGCAAGTGGAGCAGGATTGATGCAGTATTTGGGCTTTTCTTAATCCAGCCATTAATTCATAATTTTTTACCCTACAGGCAGATGAGGTCCAGGTGCAAGCAATCGGTTCCCTGTTTTATTCTGTACCAATGTTGGTAAAACGGAGGCCATCGGTTGTGCCAACCTTCTAAGCAGCTGAGGCTGTCTGTACCCCTTGTCTGATAAACAGGACCACTGTATACGCAATGTGTATATGTATACTGTACCCTACCAGAGACCGAACTCGTTTTCAGGATTGCCACGAGTACATTCAAAGCAGGCCAAAACCTGGAACTGCAGCTATGCCATGGCCTCCTCAGGGTGGCTCAGAGTAAAAGCCAAGGGAATATCTACTCAAACTTGAAGCCATAGGAACAAATTAAAGGACAGTCCATCTTGCGGTGCTGCCTAACTAGCGTTGATTATTTTCTGTTCTGACTCCTTAAAATATTTTTTAAACATTCTTAACGGATTACTTTCTATGTTTCATGTGTCTAGTTCTGGGGGTATTATACATGGTATTCCCGCTCTGTGACCATATAAAGGCACAAGGATGCAGGCTAAGTTATACAGGGAACTCTGAGTATCACTCATGTATTATAAGGGATAATGTACCCCCTAATGTAAATGATAAGGATATTAGAAGTCACTGAGGGGTTGTTCTGTGACCAATTAAAGGCACAAGGCTGCAGAATCTTTAACATATTTTACATTAATTACACTTAAGTGAGAAAAGCAGCTCTTTATGCACATAATTGTTTGCAGTTTTACTCCAATATATAGTATGAGTGGATGATTACAATACCTGTGTGTTTACATATGGGCTGCTTTGAGTTTTTTTTGCCCGGGCTGCTTTTTACTTCCAGTCCGGCCCTGCTGTACAGTGCTGTAGCTCCTTAACATCCTCTGTTTAGCTCCTTAACATACACTCTGCTGCTGCTCCAGTCTCCAACCAACAAATCTGAATAGATCCTCTGTTAGTTACATTATATTCTGCATTTACTTACAACTCAACAGAATTTTTACACTGCAAAACAAAGACATCAGAACTGCTGTCACATACTACACCAGCCCACCCCACACATCATGTTGTAGTTATATGCTCTATAAAATCCAACCACAAAACCATTTATTCTGCTCACCCACCACTTCTCTTTATACAGTATTAACTACTTCACATATTAGATGAAAACAGCCAAGGTTAAAGCACCTTTATATTTAAATGGGTGTATGTTTCTTTAAGTTATAAACATCACTTTTAATGTCAGAACATGCTTTTTGCAAGTATATAATTTAATGCTCAATGTTTAACAAAGTCCAGTACTTGTAGATTATAACACACTATTGGGCTATATGAGTTAATTAGAAGTTGTGTCCAGCCAGCCTGAGACACAGTGGAAGAAATGGCTAAAACTGCAAGTTTAGTGAGTTACCATCATAAGTGCAGGACTAAATATAAAACAGGAAATAATTATTTTAGGGTATTAAAAATTCAATCACTGATGGTATTATAGAATTAAACCCAAGGCTATAGTGTGGACACTGAACTATTTATTGTTTGGAGTCTGTCTTTAAATGCAGGAAAGCTAAGCATCCAACAGAATTAATTATATGCTCCATTGTGTTACAAATCTGTAAATCAAGTTTATTTTTAATAAATGTTACTGTATGTTAAGTACTCTGACATCTTTGTATGTAAGTATTAGGGTTGTGTTATGCCTAGCAGGATACACTCTCACGTATATAGAAATTTCACAGTGTGTTTAGTGCTTACAAAGTACTTAAAAGCTTTTGGTATAATGCTCAAGTGAGAGTGGGTGGTTTTATTATACTGTATTACACTGTAAAAAATTAACTAATACAAACTGGGTAATATGAAGGCAAGGAGCCAGTTGGGGAAATTACTTCCGCACACCAAGTACTGCCCAGGCCAGTATATAAGATGCTTTCTGTGGAGCACTTGGCAGTATATTTAAAAATACCCTGCAGAAACTCATTCAGAAATGCAAAGACTGTCCAACATAGATGTGTGGTTAAAAAAAAAAACTATTGAAAATAATGCTTCTACAGATCCCAATTTAATGAGAGCTAAGAAACATTGGTCTGATGCTGGCATGCTCCAGTCTCCAGGTATTTACAATAGCAATATCCTGGCACTGATTGAAACAAAAAAAACCAGACTCCCAATACCTTTGCCACTGTCATTGCAGGCATTGCTAGATATGTATTAATTCTGGGCATTGAGGTGTTTTCTATTCATATCAATGACAGTAGGTAATTGATACATCATTATCCAATAGCCTTAGTCTTCTAAATATATAGACTCAAACTAGGATGCCAAAGCAGTCCCTAAATATATTATACACTATTTTTCAAACTCAGGTTATTTTTTCAATGTCATTGCCTTACCCAAAAATATGATTGTAGATATTTGAACATATTAGGTTCACAAATGGGTTAACAGCATTGATGCTTATGCACAATAGAGCTCATTCATGACTGGGATGTCAGTGTTTGAACAAAACAGACACAATACGCCTTTTTTTTTTTGCCAACTAATAAATAAGACATACAGTAAAGGGTAATTTACAATTTCAAGTGCAGTGGCCAAAGCACAAATTCAAGAGAAATCTGCTATGTTTTCCCCAGAATTCTAGCTTTGTTGTGGTTGCAAGATAGATTCACACCTGATGAATTTGTGCCGATGCATCAAAATGAAAGCAGTTGTGCTTGCATTTTGAAACGGTGCGCCCAAATTTTTTGATGCAAGTGCACTGCATATTATTGATGTACATGCTGAGGAAACACCCAGAAGCTCCTCTGCATCAATAGGTGCAACTACTCTCAATTCGGAACAGATGGCAAGAAAGGCTGAGCAGTGCAACCATACACATATGCAATTTGTACAGAAATTACAATTTAGAAAACAATGAAAAATATCAATAAACATTGTTGGGTGTTGTTGGGTGGAGACCCCTTTAGAAGTTTAGAAGGTCATTAGCTTAGCTTAAGGCATTCCTATGAAAATGATTAATTTTTCAACAATTTCAAATAAGTCATCATTCTTGGCATGAAGTTCGAAAATGCTGGATTAAAAAGGTGGCCTATCCCTTAGTTATCTATTAGCTATCCATTATTATATTTTCTATTAATTTACAGTGTAATGCAGCAGGTGTTAAAAACAGGATGAGAGCTGTTGCTTAGGAAAAGATCTGTGTTAGAGAGCTTGTTAGTGCTTTATCTGTATCATGAGGACAGGGCATCTGATTTTGCTGGTGGAGGGAAAGTGAGCAGGCAGGAGAGTAATATGCCAAAACCTAGTGCTGAGTAGTCTCCTATGGTATTCTTTAGTATTGTATTCCAGTCAACTTTAAATTCCATAGAAATGGAGGAGTTTAGAATGAACTGTAAATGAGATTCCAGAGTGGATATAGTTAGAGCATCACAGTTTGGCATGATTGTTTAATTCTTTCATGATAGGAGGACATTGTAAAATATGTTGACACATAGACAATTCACCAAGTATCAACAAGGTCTTGATGCCATGTTGTAGCAAAGTTCTGCAGGCAATCATTCCCAAAATGGATGCAAGTTTACTTTCCTGCTTTTGGCAAATGAGTGCCTGTATTACAGCTTTCCATGCCCATAATTAGTACACACAGTGTCCAACTGGACCATTGGGACACCGGGAAGAAAATTGGTGGGCCCCACCAGCCCAGTCCCACTCCCCATGGCTGCCAGAGCCACTACTTGACTGTGCTGCTTCCTGACCTCACCCCGCCCCAATTGGAGCCATATGAAAAAGGTATACACTTGAGGTGGAAGGGTATTAGCAGTTGGGGAAGGGGTGGCTGGGGGCTGTTGTGCAGGCCCCTGATGCAGCCCTGACTTCCCAGTCTGACCCTGAGTACACAATAATAAATGTAATTTTATTATCACATACAGCATATGCACATACAGTATGCACAAATTAAATAAGAGTTTTGATGACATACTGTACATAGGGGGAATGTAATAAAGGTCATTAGTGGAATAAGGTATTTGCTATGTGAAAATGTATTCCTTTGCACAAAATTGTTTGCGCAAATAAAATTTAGCGTTTGCAAACCCGAAAAATATTTAACAACCTTATAAGAAAGATTGCAAACTTTTGCAATCTTTACATTTCTTGCTGAAAAATTGATGTTTCCAAAAAATACGTCACCTTAAATGTGTAATAAAATGTAATACAGCTACAGGATCCGTTATCAGGAAACCAATTATCCAGAAAGCACTGAATTACGGAAAGGCCATCTCCCATCGACTCCATTTTATCCTAATCCAAATTTTTAAATATCATTTTTCTCTGAAATAATAAAACAGTACCTTGTACATTATTCAAACTAAGATATAAGTTATGGGTTTATTTAATGTTTACATGATTTTCAAGTAAACTTAAGGTATGATGATCCAAATTACAGAAAGCTGCATTATCTGGAAAAGCCCAGGTCCAGAACATTCTGTATAACAAATTCCATACTTGTAGTTGGCTAATGAAGAATATTACATTGCGAAATGCAATTTCTTTTATTCCATTTATGACTTGTATTCCATTCCCCTACTAAAGCTAATTTAAAGGTAAACTACCCCTTTAAGTAGTCAAAGGAGGCAAACTGCTCCAAGGTATTTTACATGGAAGTGATAAGAATGCAGACAGAGTCAGTTTTGAAATATATTTCAAACCTTTGAGTTTATAATTATTCCATAGTTTCAGAAGTCAATGTCCACAACGCATATTGCAGTGCTATAAAATGTGTGTGCAATATAATATTGCAAAGGCTAATTCCTTTATTACAACTTCTGCAGTAGCACAGTTGCATTCTATGGTCTATAGTGAGTTGGCACAAATGGTTTTCATTCTTTTATTTCTGTCCCAGATAATAAGTTCTTTTCCTGTAGGATTATACTCCTGTGCATTAATTCTACCAGTGTTTTCTATAACATTTTAGTTAAACTCTCTGTCGCATTAGGTTCTTTTTAAACAAGAACAGTGTTTTCTCAATTAAAGTGATATCCCTCTATTGCCAATAATAACACGGTGACAGTACCTTGTTACCTGTGCCATATGAATGCATTTCCTAAACCTATTTGCAAGTTATTATAAAAATATGTTACTTCAACAACATTATTTTTTAACAGTGTAAATTACAATAAATTAAATATCATTAAAATAACTAGTTACTGTTACCTAAAGTATTACTTTGGGCAATGGAAATAGTAAAACTATAAATATTAATCAGATTATTAAAGCTAGCCTTGTTTTGCACTAGAAGGTGCTCAGCTAGAAGGTGTCGTCCCTGTGGGTAAACTGAAGACACTGTAATATACTGTAGGATTCATGAAAGATGTCTACTGCAATTATCATGACAAGGTGCACTGAATGAAGTTGCCTGACCTAATTTTCCTGTAAACAGAACCACAATATGCAAATGCAGCTGGACTAAAAGATAAAATGCTGTTGGTTATTTAAGCGCATGCTTAATAATTTATTTGCCCTTTGTCTAAAGCAAAAGAAGATTCTAGCTCTGTAGTGCTCTCTTTACATAAATATAATCATTTAATCATATAAAGGTGGGCAAACGTGTTTAAAAAAAGATCTGTGGTGATTTATAGGAGGTGATCTTGTACTATGCTGTGTAAAATTAAATTCACTGAAAAAACAGCTGTGTAAAAGTGTGCGTGATTTTACACCATGCAAACGCCAAATTTGCCACCGTTATTTTACATTAATTCCGACGGAAGTCACTCTAAGAAAAAATGTATAACAATTTTATGCAGTTCTTTACACTTTTTTTTTTTACAAGGAGAAGCCGGGCGATGTGTGATGTATTATGCCACAGTTTTGTACACAGAATAATAAATATGCCCCTGAAGATTTTCAGTAATTTTAAAGTATAATTCCTTAAAGGGGCAGCATACACAGTTTCTCAACATGAGCTCAATGAGCAGGGCTTTTGCTAAACATAACTTCTGCCTATTGTTTTTACTTAATTTTTCTGCCAAAGCACTGTTTGCATGGGAAACCCTAGAAAACCTCACGTAAGCCCTGTGTATAATGAGCCTGTGGGTCCAACAAACACAGGACGAATATCTTTTGTACCTGTGTCTCTTCCATACTTCTTAATCTGCACATGCCAAATGTGGTGTATTGGCAGATTTGATTTTCAAACATGGTCCATCTACAAATTGACGATACCTAAGGATGCCACCTTTTCTAAAATGTTTACAGGCCTACAGGGTGCTGATATTAAGGAGGGCAACTACACTGCAGGTAAGTTTGTAATAACAGCCCCGTCTTGGCAGGTTGGTAACCGTAACAAATCCCATATTACATAGATATCCAGAGGAATTGTCAACCAGACATACACATACTGAAAATCTAATTTAGGGTTTACTCATACAGAGTTCCCTGTTTCCCTTAAAATACAACACAAACTTGATCAATTCAAGTTTTCCGGTTAATGGAACAGTGTTTTAAAGTAATGAAAATATCACGTACTGTTGCTTCAGAAACACTACTATAGTTATATATACTCAACAAAACCAATTAGGACCGCTCCAACTCACCACCACTTAGCTGCTTCCCTTTGATGTCGGGTGCTCAGTCCGCAGTGTCCCCACTGCCACAAATGTATACACCAACAGATGAACGACACTCCGATAAAAAACAGGCTTTTTATTGCTGGGCAATGTGGAAATACATAGGCCTTACGCGTTTCGGGAACACCTTCCCTTAATCATAGCCTATTGCCCAGCAATAAAAAGCCTGTTTTTTATCGGAGTGCCGTTCATCTGTTGGTGTATAGTTATATATATATATATATATATATATATATATATATATATATATATATATATATATATATATATATATATATATATATATATAAACACTGTGTAGCATTGGCTGAAATTGAAAAAAGGCTATATGGCACAGGTTAAATAGTGGATAACAGATAACACCATTATGTTCTACAGAGCTTATCTGCTATCTGCTGTGTAACCTGAGCCTTTTCTCCTTTGAATGGCTGCCCCCATTGCTACACAGCAACTAATTTATAGTGTTTCTGAAGCAAACACAGCAGTTTTACCAGTGCATTCTATTTTTATTACTTTAAAACATTTTAATTTTTGATGTTACTGTTCCTTTAACCCCAACTTCACTGATTCTTTTTTTTCCATTCTAGTTTTTTCTTTAATTAGCAGGGGCTATCCTGAGGCAGCTTGATGTTGCTGCTGCCCCCTCCCTCCCTATAATTGCGCTTCCTGCACTAGAAGAGCTGGATTTCAGTTTTTTGCCACCCCTGGTGCCTAGTGGGGCGCTGCTGCCTGAGGCGAGTTTCTCAACACAGCACAGCACCCCTGTAAATTAGAAACCATTCGAGTTCTGATTTCGGTCGAGGTCTAAAAAAGCTCACATAACTCTAAAATTCGACCTTTGATAAATAATTGCTGATGTGCAATGTAGTATGAAACACAGTAGTAGGGGTACCTGCCCCACACAGCTTACAATCCTTTAACATTTAAAGGAGAATTAAAGATCAACAAGTCTAGACACATTCCACCACATGTTTTGGGATTCTGTACCAGCCAAAGACTCAACACTTTCACTGTTAAGACCGTGTCTCCAAATATGCCCCCAGTAGCTCCTCATCTTCTTCTCTGCTGACCCACTGCACAAGCTCTGGACTGCTGTCAGTGGCCTGAACTTAAAAGAACTGTAACTTCAAAAAATGAAATGATTTTAAAACAATGAAAATATAATGCAGTGTTGTTCTGCACTGGTAAAACTGCTGTGTTTGTCTCAGAAGCACTTCTATTGTTTATATAAATAAGCTGCTGTGTAGCAATGGATGCAGCCATTAAAAGGTTTTCTCAGGTTACATAGCAGATAGCAGATACGCTCTGTAGAACATAATGTTATTAAGTGTTACCCACTATTTAACCTGTGCCATATATTATTTTTTATTTTCTGCCATTGCTACACAGCAGTTTGTTTATATAAACTATATAAGGGGCCCGCCCATTCATTAGTACGAGTGAAGGAATAGAAGAAAAAACACTTCAAATTTCGAAGTGTTTTTTTGGCTACTTCAACCATCGAATGGGCTACTTTGACCTTCGACTACGACTTTGAATCGAACGACTATTCGACCATTCGATAGTCGAAGTACTGTCACTTTAAGAAAAAACTTTGACCCCCTAGTTCGCCACTTAAAAGCTACCGAAGTCAATGTTAGCCTATGGGGAAGGTCCCCATAGGCTTGGCTATCCTTTTTTGGTCGAAGGATAATCCTTCGATTGATGGATTAAAATCCTTCGAATCTTTCGATTATTCCTTCGTTCGATCGAACGAATTGCGCAAAATCCTTCGACTACGATATTTGAACTCAAAGGATTTTAATTCCCCAGTCGAATATCGAGGGTATATCAACCCTCGATATTCGACCCTTAATACATCTGCCCCTAAATGTTTCTGGAGCAAACAGATCAGTTTTACCAGTGCAGGGCAACAGTACATGATGTTTTCATTACTTTAAAACACTTTCATTTTTTAGTGATACTGTTTCTTTAAGGACTAACTCACAATACACCACACAAACTCAATTTAACATTTAAGATACAGGGCTCATTAGTAATGAACTCATATTCAAATTATATGGCTGCTTAGATACCAGCAAGAGAAATGGTATCAGGACCTGGGGTTTTCCAGATAAGAAATATTTCCATAATTTGGATCTCCATACCTTAAGTCAAATAAAATATCATATAGACATTAATTAAACCCAACAAGATTGTTTTGCCTCCAATAGTTGGGATCAAGTACAATGTACTGTTTTATTATTACAGAGAAAAGGTAATCATTTTTAAAAATCTGAATTATTATTTTAAAATAGAGTCTATGAGAGATGGCCTACCTGTAATTCTAAGCTTTCTGGATAACGGGTTTCTGGATAAAGATCCCTTACCTGTATTATTCTACCCTGAAGCTTCAACTTCTATGACAGGTGTCATCTACCCTTCTACTAATGTTTTAATGATTTTTGATGGCCCCCTAGGCATAGTTTCTCAGCAGAAGCCTTTTACATTGTAAGTTCTTTTGGTCAGGGTATTCTGTGGCTCCTGTATAGGTTATTGGTTGGTTTTGTATGTGTTCTTGTATGTTTAATGTATACACCTTTAGGGCCCTGTAGGGTTAATAGGCCCTATAGAGAGTTAATCTTTTCATTCTTTCTATGGGTTATTGGGTAAGAGACCCTGTAGCAGAATAACCTTTAGCATTATTGGCTGAGAGGTGTAATGACACTCCCTTGCTACACTGCTATATAGTGTGTGTAGGGAGTGGCCACTTCCTCTTTGGCCTGTGGATGGTGATCCAGCTGGGTGTGCTCAGGGAAGCCTGGGTACAGCTAGGCCCAGAAAGGCCCATGTTCTTTGGAGAAGAAGTTGGGGACCAGGAAACCCCATGAATGAGGAATAGATATACTAGGGCAGACTTGTCATAGTCTCTCTAGGAGAGAAAGGCAGAGAGGTTAGAGAGAAAGAGCAGCTGAAGCTCCAACAAGGATTTGCAGTAAGGGTGTAGCTTCCCAGAGGCTCTGTGTGTTGCCTCCAGTCAGGGACCTCAGTGACGAGAGACTGTAGGGTAGAAGCTGCTTTCCTGACAACTTCCAGGAGGGAATGTGTTTGAATTCTGCAAATGCCTAATGGAGATCTTTTCTTTGTAAGAAATGCCTAATGCCTGCAGCTCTGTGTGAGTAAATGTTACTATTGCCTCAGCTCCTGTGTGAGTACTAAACCTGTGATCACTTGCCTTGTGCATAGTTAATAACCGTTTCCTGTTTTACTGCAAGAACCTCCTGGCGCCCATCTTTTGTATGTTTTGTGTGCACAGTAGCCTGAGGGATATAGTTGCACTACACCATAGAGGGAACACTTCCATATGGTGAAGGCCCTGACCCTGTTGTGTAAGTCGCATGTAGCAATGCTCTACCCTGCTAGTGGGTATTTGACGAAATACCGCCAAATAGGTGCTACACACCCATAAACTGTACAACGCTTTGGAATATGTGTTTATAAACACATGTTATAAAATAAAGCATTTCTTTAAAAAATTCTGTAGGATTTTTTAGCCAATAGATTTGCTAGCAGTGCTATGTTACTATATGTAGATTTTTGTTATCTTACGGGACTTCTTGTCCTATTTATTAGGCCTAACTATTGTAGTTACGACATGGTTTAAATGAAAAAAAGATCAAATACAGATAAAAGGCAGACACAGAGGCCCTCATTTAAACAGCCGCAGTAATGCATGGCAACTAGTTGGTGAAAACAGGGGTAATTAAGAATTTGGAAAATGGTTCATCGGTGTGAATTTGCCATTCAATAAGGAGTCCTTGTGTTAGGGGGTTATTTACTAAAACTCAAAATTTTCTGGTCCAGCTTTTTGGGGCAAAAACACAAATTTTCCATTGGAAAAAAAACTCACATTTTTTTTAGATTTATTATACCCTGATGCTACAGAAAGTCTGAATCTGAATATCCGCCATATCAGACCTGTAGACGTCATGTATAAGTCAATGGGAGATATCCTTAACCCAATTTGAAGATATCATGGTTTGTGCTGGGTTTAGCCTGATAATCTGAAAAATTAAGGGTTTTGGGGCAAAAACTCAAAAAAATTAGGCAATTCAAGAAATTTTTTTAAAAACATTACATGATTCAGGGTTTTGCTCGATTTTATAGAGTTTTTTCCCAAACCATTTAGTTCAAGTTATTTTATTGATAAATGAGGCAGAATCGGGGAAGGAGTTTGGCTGAGCTTTCGAGTTTTAGTAAATATCACCCTTAGTGTGACTACAGAACTAACCTGGCAATTACCTTTGAATATTCGATTACTGTATAGTAAGTTTAACCAAAGCAATGGAATAATTGAGAGCTGATTCATCTAAGCTTCCAAAGAACACAAGTAATATATCAAGTGGCAACAGATGACATTAGACATTACATCAGCAGTATCTGCAAGTGTTTTATTGCATTTTATATGAAGAGATTCAATACTTTGTACTCCATCTAGTCAACTATAAAAGAGATGTATGAAGGTAAGGGTCACATTCTCCATCACCATCATTAGACTTTTGCTTAGTAATTGGTCTTCAACTTTGTCAAGTAATCGAATGTAAGTAGTCATATGTCTTTTCATGTGTGCATGTAAATATGATTACAAGGCATGAATCATGTTGAGAAGTTCTGTAACAATCACATTTTACATGATGCTTGTGTGATATCACCCCCCCCCCCCCCGAATGCACACAGTCAAACTTCTTATTGCTCTTGCAGCTCATTTATCAACACTGGCCAAGTAACTCATAATGATAAGTTTGTGATTAGATTTTTTAGACAGCGGGGGGTAGAACATTGAAAGCAAACATGTCATTGGGTGCTATGGGTTACTGCCCAGCATTAATAAATGAGCCCTAAATGAGCCAAAAGGGTTGCACAAAGAGAAAAAAAAACATTTTATATAAATCTGTCACTAACAGCAACAGCAAGTAGAAAGAGATTTAACATGAGACCATCAAGAAATAATTCTATAGATTGTTATGGGAGATACCACACATGAGCACAGCAACCCAAACCTGCACCCTAGATTATATCAGAGGACTGTAACACTTCCATATTTTTTTAACATTCTACTATAAAAAAAAGATGTCCACTAATGAAAAATCGACCTTTCACAGCGTGCCATAATGTTTACAGTTTAAAGAAGAAAACTGAGAGGTTTGTGCAAGACTCTAGTTCACAGAAGGGGTAATAGGAAGAGGGTTGTAGGGGCAACTATGGCTTATTTATGACAAGGTCTAGTGGTAGAGAGACCTTCATGGAAGCTAGGGAATGGCCAGTAAAAGGAGTATCATAATATGTTCTTTATCAATATTTACATTACACAAATAAAAAGGTAGAAAAAAGCTTTGTGTGACTCTTTAATATTCAGCTGGCAGAATCCTAAGTTTAAACCTAATACGGAAGCACCGAAAAAATCTTGGAAAGATTCAGCTTAGTGATAAAACCCAGACAGAAAATGGAATATTAATAAGCAGACACTTTAAAGGTATATTGGCCTCCTGGTGAACTTACATTGCATTCACTGCTTTTAAGTACATCGCTTAACAATTAGCTTTCACATTAGACATTTATCTCAAAGCCGTCACATATCCTCTTCATGTAAAACAGAAACAGTAAGCTAATGCCTTTGTGCTAAGAGCATTTCTTTTCACAGATAAATGATTTGACAATAACGTGGCCACTTTATGTCACTTTACAAGCAATTTCTTAAGGTAAATACTGTAACACTCTTGACATAATGCAGCTGGCGGAGAAGGCTCCCTAGTATGAGCAATAACTATCTAAAGAACGCACTGCTTTCCATCTTTTTCACAGCTGGAGGATAAAAAGCCCACAATCAACAGGTGTCTCTGATCTGCTGTGTTCTGAGATCCTGAGCAAAGGCAGAGAGGGATGTTGTGACTCAAATCTTTATGCTCAGAAGAGCAAGGCACGGCCCCACTGGTCAGTAGTCTATTAAGAAACCATCTCAGACCATGTCCTTAAAGATTTCAACATACCTACATCCTTAAATATCCCGAAACCAGAATGCAATAAATAATCTTCCTGCATAAAAAGAGTATAAAGAGGTAGCTTTTAGGGCTAGCCAACAACATAGGTGTTACTCTGTTATCAAGCAAAGTGACTGCCAATGATTTAGCACCTACATTTCAGCACAGTAGTACTACGGGACTATCAATGTGCCTCCTGCTTCCCTGCCTGTTTTGATGACAAGGAAAGGTTAAACACAAGAAATGTGTAATTATAATTCTGAAAGATCAACAACATATACAAATTTCTAGCAGAAATCCTCCAATCAGCTAAAACTGAAACTATCCCAGTGACTATACTGACAAACTGAATAAAGGACAGGATTTATCTGCAGAAAAGCTCTGGCAAGTTCTTTATTAAAAAACATTATTTAAACCTTTACAAGTCTCAGAATGAAGTGTCATAATAAAACTGGCCAATGGATTATGCAAAAATGAATACAAAACAATCCTTCTCTTAAAAGATATGAGAGCACAAAGAACGAAGAGACCCAGGTAAGGACTTATAAATATGTAACTGACTTCGCATTTCTGAATTAAGAAGCTTGCTAGAGCTTGTTTTAATCATATATTCTGTAGCCATCATCACAATGTACTTATTGGGCATCAGGGAAATTACTTTTTTTGCCTTTCTCTCTAAGGAATCAGTCGGATCTCTGGTCTACAGCCTATATGAGATGTGGGCTACAACGATTAAATAACTGATTCTGTGCAAGAACTTGAACTTTAAACTAATAACAGACCTGGTGAATGGATCCTTTCTTAAACAAAAGCACTTTACCTGCAAATGCATCTTCCTACTGTAAATAGAAATATTTTTTTGTCTCCAGGATGAGGTAATAAGTGGAAATGGCTATACAGTGCATAGATCCTATATATTAAACCAAGAGAGAGTCTAAAAGTCAATCTAAAATAATCATAAAAAACCTTATGAAACACTGGAACAATATATATTCTCTGCTATGCTGACGGTATTTGGACAGTCAGATGAGATGACACAATATGCCTGAGGAAACCACCTTTTCTGCTAGAGACTACCACTGCTAGTTGGTTAACAGGCAGGATATGCAGGAAGGTTTCTGAAGCATCATTTTTAAAAGGTTACACTCCCCCCTCACCATTTATAACAAATGTTCCTCCTTGTCCTGTACCAGACCTGAGAAAGCAGAGAATTCCAGTATAAATTACAATCCAGCCTCATATTCTGGGATTTTTACTACTGTAAGTGTTTTTAGATGGGTGGTCATGCATTCTGTAAACAGAGAAGTAGCTCTTAATAGTTTCCTGCATCACAAACTATAAGTAAAAGGAGATTGTGGTTGGCTTAATGGTAATAGAAAGGAATCTGGAGCTATACCCCTCCACAAACTATACTAATAGTCCCGAATGGTAACTTAAATGTCCCCTGGGACCAAATATATAGTTGCCAGTAGGCCACAGATTATTAAACCAAAGCAACACTGAACTTGCCATTTTGTTTTTTTTCCCATTGCTTTTCACCAAACATTATTAATTCGGATGTCAGCCACTGTACAAGCAATGGGCATTTAACAATAAACGTTAACCACCAAACAGCTAAACGTTGGCATAGCTGTAAGAATTGTAAATTGGACATTTAGCCACAATGTTAACCGCTTACAAAATGGTAACATAAAAAAGTAGGAAAGAGAATACACGACAAATCATAAAAGGAGGGGAAGGAAGGGGCAACAACATGAAAACTGGTTGTACAATTGGTTGTAGAAAGAAAAAAGTAGGAGGGTGAATGGGAAATGATTACAGGAAAGTAAAGGGATTGAGATGAGACTAGCCCATAATTCCCCAAGCAACCAATTTGGAGCAGTATAGAAGCTAAAAAGGAAGGCAATGAGATACTAAAAAGGGAACTCTGGAGTCATGCTGTTCTTTCTTAAAGGGGACATTTTATATAACCTTCATATTCAGATATATTACACATCCTTCCTCAAAACATGTAATGATGCAGAAAGGAAAACGTTTTGAAAGCATTTTACCTCCTAGAACTGTCATTATATCAGAGCTGCATAGAGAACCTCTCTGCTCAGTGTCTAGGCTGAAATGAAGAGTGTGAGAGTCTGTTCATTCTCTCACAGGAAGTGGTCACAGCACTGACTGACAGGCTGAACTCTGGCGCTGTAGCAGCCAAACCCCTTCCCTCTGTCCTGTGTGTCCCAGCCTGCACATAACTGTCTTATGCTGCTGCCTGATCATTCACTTATAATTATCTATCTTACATGGTCAACATAAATCAATAGATGTGAAGGTTAATACAAACTGTAATAGTAGTATTTTATTTTATTTAAAGTACAACTGTGTTCCACAGCAAATAGACCAGTCACAAATGTACCTGCCCAACTGGACATAATCTATAGTCCATAATATATTGTTATACACTATCCATCTGCCTGCCTCTATGACATTGTAAAAGTTATACAGTGTACATTAGTATTTACTGGTATGATATTCCAGAACAGCAGCTGTAGGTTTGTTTTCCTTCATATTGATATATGATTAGGTCCAGGGAGTTGCAAGGTAAAATGCAGCTGTTGTGGAACAATTTATGATCCGGTGCAGGGAGTTGCAAGGGGAAATGCAGCAGTTATTGAACAGTTTATGCTCAGGTGCAGAGAGTTGCAAGGTAAAATGAAGCTGTTCTGGAACAATTTATGATCAGGTGCATTGATTTGCAAGGAGAAATGCAGCTGTTGTGGAACAATTTATGATCAGGTGCAGGGAGTTGCAAGGTAAAATGCAGCTGTTGTGGAACAGTTTATGCTCAGGTGCAGGGAGTTGCAAGGTAAAATGCAGCTGTTCTGGGACAATTTATGATCAGGTGCAGGGAGTTGCAAGGGGAAATACAGCTGTTGTGGAACAGTTTATGCTCAGGTGCAGGGAGTTGCAAGGAGAAATGCAGCTGTTGTGAAATGACTATGGTACTTACACTAACTGCTCATACACATTGCCCTCACAAAAGAATAAAATACTGTAAGCAGCAGACTATATATTATATAAGTTTGCTTTTCTTTCTTTTCCACAATTATTGCAGGGCAAGAGAAAGGAACAAGCAGTGAAGGGAGGGGGAATCGTGGAATAAAAGGTAATTATATATAACTGTAATACTGGTGAATGATAAATTGATTTGGAGGGTTTGCAATCCAAGATTTAAAGAGAATAACTTTGAGTCTTGTCTTCTGTATAATGAAGCACAAAGGTAGGAAATAACTGTAGATCTCCTATTAATACTTAAACTGGTAGTTTGGGCCTTATAGTGCACTTACTGTTTAATTACTGTACGTGATGCAGTGTAAAAGATGTTGGGGCAGATTTACTAAGCTCGAGTGAATAGTTTGAATGAAGTATTTTTTTGGGTAATTCGACCATCGAATTGGTCAAATTCGATCGAATCGAATGATTCGAACGATTGAAAGTAAAAATCCTACTATCATTCAACCATTCGATAATCAAAGTACTGTCTCTTTAAAAAATCCTTTTGACTTAATACTTTGCCAAATAAAAGTTACCGAGTTGAATGTTAGCCTATGGGGACATTGTAGATAGGTTTTGGGCACTTTTTATGATAATAAAATAAAAATAAAAATAAAAATTGTTCAATTTGAAGGATTTTACTTCGAGGGTCGGATTTGAGGGTTTTTTAACCCTCGAAATTCGACCCTTGATAAATCTGCCCTGTGATGTACAACACAAGCAGTGAATTATCATTATGCTACCAGGGCTGGATTACCATAGTGGGCCCCCCTAAGCCCACTGTCATTTGTCGCCCATGTTCCGTCCCCTTTATTCGTGCAAATTTTTATCATCTGGACCGGAGCAATGGGGATTGCGCATGGGAAATTAAAAAAAATATTGTATCTTCAGCGCATCCCCAGTGTTTTTGAACCAAAGTAGGTGTGGTTGGGCAGCATGCCGCCCCCCTAAAATCCTGCCGCCCTAGACCCGGGCCTAGGTGGGCTTTCCACATATCCAGGCCTGTATGCTACCTTAATATAAAAAAAGAAAAGCAGTAAAAAAGCACTTACACATATGTATACTCACACATACAATCATATATATAAGTACACAATAACAGGAAACTACTAACATCCCCCTTACAGTCTTAAACTGGACATGTTTGCTTGGTAAGGTCACAAAACAAGTTGATTTGGCCATACATGTTCTGGGCCAAACAAGTCTGGTCCCCAGATCATACCATGGGCCAACATAGACCTGCACTATGACAAGCATAGGTTAAAGGTGGCCATACACCGGCTGCTCATATATGAAGGCTGGAAAGAGTTGATGTCACAGACAGAAGAAAGTCAAATGGGTTCCATATGCTTGTGATTCTCTTTTCTTTCCTCTCATCAGATTGGCTAAGGCTTTCCTTCCCTGACCAAGTGAGCTCCACTGGGATTGGAGATGCAGCCAAGAAATTCACTTTTTTAACCTCCATTCCCAGTACAATTTATTTCTACAGAAAAAGGAAGTGATTAACAAAGTTGGAAAGAAAAGAGGCAATTAGAAGATGGATTAAGCAAAAACACTATGGCCAGTATGATTGTAGAAGTCAGTGCCAGTGGTATAGGTTAGTGCTGAGCTGCTGCAATACAGGCCAGGAAGAAACATTTCATACTCATACAATCCTTGCTATAGGACCTAAGGCATTGACCATAACTAGAGATTTCATTCATCCCAGGTGGCACCTTTTACAGCATGGTATCCACTGGTTTTGTCCAAACATTGTATCAGTTTTAAAATTCCAGATTGCTTCACTCATTCCTACAGAAAATGACAAGGGAATGGTTTTGAAGGGAAGAAGGGAAATATTTTACAGTGAACTGAAACTATGTTTAGATGGCAGTTTGCCTAGAAAAAATGTTTTACGCACATGCTTAGCATTCTGGACCCGGCCATTAATACTCTTTTTTAGTCTCATTTTAGATGCTGTTGCATTAATTATTAACTATGAGCTTATGGTTCAGCTCACCCAGTTTAGGAGACAATATAAACTCTCTCTGCATTAACACTAGATGCTTTCAACCAATGGTATAGAGTAGGCCATGGTTATGTGAAAGGGCAAACTGCGATGAAAAGTCCACTGGCAATTTTTGGAGCATTAGATGTATGTACAAACAATTAAAGCCTATAAAAATGTAGGCTAGAAGTACTGTATGTTTGGCTTTGACATAATGCCCAATGACTCTGAAGTTGTAGGCAGCACCACGCCATCTTTCTTATCATGGACAATCCAAGGCTCAAGGCATATACATGCTCACTGTACTCTGGAATATTGTTGCTAAGCTAAGGTTAGGGATCTTCCTAAATCACTCATTAGGAGACAGTGAT
Source organism: Xenopus laevis (assembly GCF_017654675.1). Lineage (NCBI taxonomy): Eukaryota > Metazoa > Chordata > Amphibia > Anura > Pipidae > Xenopus > Xenopus laevis. The sequence goes on from NC_054373.1 coordinate 102,597,033, forward strand.
GTGATATGTGTCTAAACTTTAACACATAACAGAAACAAGTTTGATCAGATAATAACTAGTGATTGGCGAATTTATTTGCCAGCCACGAATTTGCCCGTTTTGCCAGCAGCGAATAAATTTGTGAAGTTGCTGCGAAAATTTGCTGGCGTCCAAAAAATGTTGATGCTGGCGGCAGTTCTGACGTCGGCATCAAAATCGCTGTTTCGCAAATTTCGCTGGAAATTTGTGAAATTCGTGCCGAAGCGAAATGGGACAAATTCACCCATCACTGTTAATAACGTGTTAAATGGGATGTTCATCTTTAAGTTAACTTTCAGAACGCGGTAGAAAGTTATATTCTGAGACAATTTGCAATTGGTTTTCATTTTTTATTATTTGTGGTTTTTGAGTTATTTAAGCAATCTGGCTGCTAGGGTCCAAAGTTCCCTAGCAACCATGCACTGATTTGAATGTCCAAAAAGACATTACTCTGTCTGCAGCTCATAGATTGTGTAGCAAACCTGTTAAAACATAAATTTGTCACATCAACCCTTGTACAATGGGTATACATACTTTTTCACATGCAAAATGGCTCATTCGCAACTACTTAAGATTTCTGTTTTCACACTGCAGAGAAATGAATGTAGGCACACAGTATATACTCTAAATGAAATTCTAATTAACATGTGCACAATACAAGAGGGGAGGTGGCAATTCTACATCCGTATGAGTACTAACCTATTCTCAGGCATTTCTAGCCCATTCTTGTAGACTAAAGGGGTTATTCATCAAAGGTTGAGTTTGTGAGGTTTGTGAGTTTTTTTCTACTTTGAATTAACTCACAACTCAATGTTTGCTTATTTATGAAAAACTCAATTGAATGCAGTTGGGGAGGAAAACTTAAATACTCGAATTAATCAAGTTAAAAAAAGAAAAAAAACCTTGAATGCCTAGAATTGATCGAGTTTTCGAGCAAAACCCATCGTAAAAAAAACAGAAACTCATGTAGGCAAAAACATCTTCAAATAGTTCAAGGCAACTCTGCCATTGACTTCTACATGACCTTGACAGGTTTTAGCTGGAGCATTTTCGGGCTTTTTGCAGCTATGGGGCATAATAAATCTTGAAAAATGTTTTTTTTTAATCACTAAAAATTTTTGTTTTTAGTTAAACTACCCTGGAAAAAACTAGAAATTTTCCAGGAAAAACACAACTTGACCTTTAATAAATAACCCCCTTAGTGTCTTCTGTAGACTACACCAGTGATCTCCAACCTGCAACCCCTTGGGTGTTGCTCCCAGTGGCCTCAAAGCAGGTGTTTATTTTTCAATTCCAGGCTTGGCAGGCAGGTTTGGTTGCATAAAAAATAGGTGTAATGCCAACTGAACCTCCTCTATGCTGCCAGACCACATAGGAGCTATCCAATAGCCAATCACAGCTCTTATTTGGCAACCAGAGGAACATTTACATTTGAATGTGGCTCACATGTATAAAAGGTTGGGGACCCCCGGAGTCCCGGACTACACAGATGTAGACAAAATAATCAAAGGAAAGGATGATCTGACTATGATGTATCTAACATTAGTATTTTCAAGCATATTGAGCAGATCACATCTTTAATGTCATATCACACTAGTAATTTTTGAAGCTAAGAATATTACTAAGCAAAATAATTCCATAGGTTTTTTGTGAGACATTTTTGTTCCTTAAAAACAATTAAGCAAGCTGTAAGACTTCGGCCCATACAAGGTTCACATATGAAATTCATCTTATTTTTAACGTATCTCTGCAATTGTTTTACATGAATTTTAGTTTTTAAGGATGATGATAATGATGTGATGAAATCAACCAGTTTTATTTGTGCCTAGATAAAAATAAGGAATGTCACTCATATTTTAAGCTCATCTGAAACTAGCATTTGTACCCACAAGCATTCGGATCTGCGGTTTTGCAGTTGTGTATAGTGAGGGGTGAATTTCTCCCGTTTCGTTTTGCAGAAAAATTTTCGAAACAGCGAAAAATTTGTGAAACTTAAAAATTGCTGCCCGCGTCAATTTTGGACGTGCGTTCAAAAATTTGCTTGCATTAATTTTTCCGCTGGCGTTAGTCAACAGGCGTCCGAATAGTGTTAACGAGTGTTGATTTTGACGCAAGCAACTTTTCAGACACACGTCCAAAATTTTTTGACGCAGGTGATTTTTCACGGCAGTTTTGCGTATTTATTCGCCAGCAGTGAAACACGGAAATTCATGAAAAATCCGAATTTTAAAAAATCACAAATTTTTCGGAATTTATTAAACCCGAGGGTGGAAAAGTCAGAAACAGAAAATCCGGCATCTCAGACCTGTTGAGGTTGCATATAAGACAATGGGTGAAGTCCGAATGATTTTTTCTGGGTTTTTGGCAAAATTCTGAGTTTTCGGGTGAAAAATCCGAAAAAAATTCGGATTTTTTTCCGCAAACAAAATTTTCCCGTGCTGATTCGGTCAGAGTTTTTTTCAAAAAATATTGAGATAAATTCGTAAAAATAACCCCCTTAGAGATTTAATACCATACAGTTATGTGCTAGGCAGCAGCATATATCTTTGGGTGTGTGGTTGTGTCTGACATGGAAATCAAATTACACGTATGGGACCTATTATGCAGAATACTCAGAACCTGGGGTTTTCTGGATAGGGATCATACTAAAAGTTAATTTAAAGGTGAACAACCTCTTTAAGTACTAAAAAGTAATTTAAACATTAATTAAATCAAAAAGGATTGTTCTGCCACCAATAAGGATTCATTATATCTTAGTTTGGATCAAGTACAAGGTACTGTTTTATTATTACAGAGAAATCATTTTTTAAAGTTGAAATATTTGATTAAAATGGAGTCTTAGGCCTTCCCATAATCCAGAGCTTTCTGGGTAATTAATTTCTAGATAAAAGTTCCAATAGCATTTGGTGAAGAGTGATTGATAAGAAGACCTGGAATCAGCATTGTAACTACTAGCTAGGTGCTTTTGTGAAGGCTCAATGTTAGGCCAACTTCAAGGTGTGCATGTATTCTAGATTGGCTTGAATATTTATTTTTTCAAATTCTTGTCCTGGGAAATTATTTGTTAAGAATACAGAGTGTTATATTGAGGGCTGTTTTCTACATTGTAACTATTTACAGTGGAGGCTTATTCCCTATAGTATCACAATTCCACGTAGTACCCTGCAAAATGATGCAATAAAACATTACACAATAATGTAATAGAACGGATTAGTCTGGTGAAATACAATTCATTGTTTAGCAGCATCTGTTCAAGTCATTTAAGATTCATATAGTTACAGCAGATGCAAATTGGTATACGCATGTATAGAAATAATGCAGGTCTGAAAATGTCTATAAAAGAAACACTAAGCTCGATGGAAAAAATATATATTTTTGGATAGGAGGTAGTCATATGCTTTCTGCTGGACATCAGCCTTATGCAATTAAAGTTATGTTCTTCCAAATCCTAGCTTACCTCCTTGGCACCCCTACTCCTAATGTCCCCTCTTACCGTTGATGCTACAAACATGTTCATTGAGGTACTTGGTTATTTGTCCTGGGCACACTAAGGAAAAAGATACACCACAGTGCCAGAAACTGACAATTTTATATATTGCCATTAATACTCTTTTAAAATATATATTATTCTTTTTTTTATTGGAAAGGAATTACAGCACAGTTCCAGTTCCAGTTCTTATCCTTACACTGACTCAAAACTATTCTTTTTAATTAAATCCCTGGAATACTGCCTTTCATGTGGAAATGTTAACCTATGTTATTTGTAGATAACTGCAATTTATTTAAAAAAATCAAATTTTTCATACTTGGGTGAATAGGATCAACCCGCAAACTCGAATTGAATTCAAATCAAATTTGATTTGAGTTTTTTCTCTGAAAAAAACTTGATTTTCAGGAAGACAACAAACAACTCCAAATTGACCCCAGGATGTCCAACATAGGCTAAAACAGCAAATCCTTAAAGGGACAGTGTATGATAAATTTAGAAAATCTAATTTTTTTAAAAAAACTCGAATTGAATTCCCAATTTTGCCATAAAAAAATTGAAAATTAGAATTTTCACTTTGACTCTTGATACATCTTCCCCTTAAATTGTAAATAAATCTCAATGGACTGTATTACCACCAATTAAGAAGTATGCAGCATATTACCATCAAGTACAATGTACTGTATTATTATTGTTACCGGGGGGAAAGGAGATATTAAAAAAACATGAATTATTGGCTCAAATTGAAGTCTTTGTAAGATGGCCTGCTTTCTGAATATCACGTTTCCTGAAACTGCATATTTATAGAGTTTGTCTCCAAATACATGTTACTTGGACAATTTAAAATTGCTGATGCAGAGCTGAGGGAAAGTATGCTGCACTACAGGTATGGGACAGAATGCTTTGGAGCTGGGGTTTTCCGGATAACATCTTTCCGTAATTAGGATCTTCATATCTTAAAGGACAAGGAAAGGTAAAAAATAAATAAAGCTGTATGATAAGGCTAGTAGACTAAATACTTACAGAGCTAAATTAATCCGGTGTCCCTGGTGTCTAGCAGTAGTCGCAATGGACGAAATTTGATTATATTGCGCATGCTTTAGCAGCTCTGCTGTCCCCTCCTATTATGACGTGCTTGCAAGTTGAAGGTATTGAGCGCGACATAATCTATGACTGGGGATTGAGATGGGGGAGTGGATTTTTCGCATTTAGCAATAGCAATAGCAAAAATTAGGAAAAGGAAGCCTCTATTCCATTATCAAGATGGCGGTCGTGTTCTGCAAACCGAGCAGTGAAGATGAAGTGCAACATTCTACTTTATTATACCCATTGGTGAGCTCAAACTTTAGCGATCTTACCCACCTATATAAGAACTTTAGAGGGAGGTATTTGAAATGTTTGGCTTTCCTTCTCCTTTAAGTCTACTAGAAAATCATGTAAGCATTTAATAAACCCAATAGGTTGGTTTTGCTTCCAATAAGTATTTATAATATCTTAGTTTCGATCAAGTACAAGGTACTGTTTGACTATTACAGTTGGATAAAATGGGGTCTATGGGAGACAGCCTTTCCATAATTTGGACTTTCTGTATAACAGGATAATGGATCTCATACCTGTATTTGACGCTTTGGCAGAAGTAGTCATAGATCAAGAGCAAACAGGTTCTCCTCTATCACTCAAACAATGTCTTAGCAGAACTGCTACTATGCTATCAAAGCTAATGCAGGGAGAACCCAGAGGATGTTTATATATTTTCTAATAAAACTTCAATGTGAATGGGACCAAGCACATGGCCTCCTATTTTCCAAGTCTATCAAAGGGGCTTAATCACTTTATGTTCTACTAAATCTGTCAGGGCCTTTACTGATTAATGCATGAATATGGGTATAATGTATATTTTCAGAATCTTTAATAAGAATACAGACTTGATCCTACTATTTATATCTGCTAAAGTCTCTTCCAAGATGTGTATTATTTTAAAAGATAACATCAGGGTGCTAAAGGAAAGAGCTGAACAATGAAAAAGACCAATAATAAGAATGACTCTACCACAGTATATTCAATCAGTATATTGGTCCTTTCACTGACTAAGTGTTTAATATTAGAACAGATAACAACAGCATGCTTCTATTAGCATAAAGGCTAGTGATCACAAAAGATTCATATCCACTAAAGGTATGGTACCATTGATTATTCCAGAGAATGGAACAGCCTTATAATCAATCATTTTGACCATCTTACAGTAAGTTTTTAAAACAGATCCATGGACCATACATTAAGGAAGACCAAAAGTGACATCAAATTAGAGAAAATGCATGTTTAGGTGCAGGGCTTTTACAGCTTGAGGAGACAACATGGGTCAGTTGTATAGTTAGGTTCAATCCCTCATGTCTTTCTCAGTCTCTGTAGTGGGTTATTCCTACTTAACAACATATCAATAAAATTATAGAATTAGGACTTCCAGCTTCCAATGATCTAATTGCTGGGGCTGCCCTTAAAGTGGACCTGTCACCCAGACACAAAAAGCTGTATAATAAAAGTCCTTTTCAAATTAAACATGAAATCCAATTTCTATTTTTTATTTAAGCATTCATAGCTGTTGTAAACTCATTTAAAAATCTCAGCTGTCAATCAAATATTGTCTGCCCCTCCTCTATGCCCGTGGCATAGAGGCGGGGCAGACAATTACTTTCACTTTCAATTCAGCACTTCCTACATGTCACTGCCCCCCACACATCCCCCCTTTCTCTTTACCATATAACTGTGTGGGGATGGACATCTGTTCCCCATTCTGGTGCACAAACAAGATTCTGAGATGATACAAGACTTGTCTTAATAACAGTGTCCCCAAAATGGCTCCTGCCTACTTGTTATAATTATGAATTCCCAGACTGAAGGGAACCAGATTCAAATAATTTATAAAGTGTAATTAAAGTTCATTTTGCTTGACTAACATGATAAAACAGGATTTTGAATAAATTTTTTTGGCGACAGGTCCCCTTTAAGGCATATCTTTATAGGGTGCCAATGTATAAGAAGTCATTATTGCTTATGACCTATAAGTCTGAGGTCAATACTTCATTTTAAGCATTGTTACATACAACATATCTATAGCCTTTACTGTGAACATAAAAAGTACTAATATACCCTAAGACATATGATGTAATGTTCAAATTGAGACTAATAATGGAAGATTGTTATATATGTAACTAATGTAATTGATTTAAAAAAAAATTGAAATACAAAAAAAACAAAAGAAGACATTATTGCAATACAGTAGTATAATACTGCACAGCCTTAAGTTCTGGAAATATTTCCCTAATTCACAAGCCCAAAAGTAAAGTCTTTCCCAAAGGTCTCTATGACAGTTGAGGAAATACCACAAACATTACAACAACGATAAAGATCATCATTATAATGCTACAATTATTTTCAGGGGAAAACATTTTTGCTGAACACGTAATTTCATTGATATTATGACTGCCAATTATGGTACAGGTATAGGATCCATTATCCAGAAAGCTCCAAATTACAGAAAATCCATCTCCCATAGTTTCCATTATAATCAAATAATTTTTTGTTTGAAAAGTATTTCCTTTTTCTCCAATAATAAAACAGTCCCTTGTACTTGATCCCAACTAATATACAGTATAATTAATCCTTATTGGAAGCAAAACCAGCCTTTTGTTTGCATGATTTTCTAGTAGGCTTGAAGAATGAAGATCCAAATTACAGAAAGATCCATTATCCGGAAAACCTCAGATCCCCCGCATTCTGGATAACAGGTCCCATGCCTACCGTAATGTACAGTATATATTTGCATAAATGCTAGCATATTCTGTCTCTCTGGAATTTTTTTTTTTTTGAGATTAATGTCATTAAGATCAGTGAATCTTTATACTAAAGTTTATGTCCTTCTTCATCCTTATTATAAAGCAAACAATTGTAATGTCAGCTGGAAAAAAAAATACTTTTTTTCTTTCATGTTAAATGATATTCTTAACTGCATGTCATAACAGCAATTATCTTTATTGTATCTTGTGTGTAACATCACTTGTGTATATGCCTTACTGACAGGTGTTCAAGAATAGTAATCTTTTCCTCAATAGTTCAATTCAAAGTTATATAATTTATTGTAAAGGTACAGTGTAACCTGCATAAGAAACGGACAAACAGAGTGCCTACCATTGAGCTGCCTGTAGACTATGTCCTCTAGAAGAGCGAGTCTTTTCAGCACGGCTTCCTGAATCGGGCTACTTGCATGACTTGTAAAGTTGGTCACTTCTGCCCTGGGATGGACCTCATGGAAAGATTCCCCACCTGTCACAGTGATTGGTCTGCACTTGGCCAAAAACAGTACAAATCCAGCTACTGCAATCAGGTTTAATGCCAACAAGATTTTGACTCTTCGCAGAGAAGCCATCAAACTCCTCTGTCTTTAACCTTCACTCTTTTGAACGTAGGAAATATCTTGTAACGTTTGCAGCGTCTTTGAGAGTTAGTAAATAAGAAGCCAACATCCCTGGCAAAGACTCCTGTCCTAGAATGCTTACAGAGCCCAGTATATACAGTGGAAGAGTGTGATAACCTATTGCAAAGAAAAAAGTTCAGAGCACTGCAGGTGTTAGGAGAGGGCAGAGCATCCTCAAACACAGAGAGCAGGTCTCATATCTAGAATCCAACCTCGGTGCAGCCAATCAAAGCGGCGGGAGCCTGTTAAAATATTTGTCTAGAACCAACTGTAGCATCAGCATGTCTAGATGGAAAAGCAAGGAATGTTTACAAACTGGGTAGCAATCAGGAGGCAAGTGCATGTAAAAAAGAGGAGATTAGAGTGTCCCTTCTGTATTACATTCAAATGACAGAATCAGTCAATCAGCCGCCTTCATGTATTGATACTTTTTTACAGTCCCATCCTATACATTTATATTGTGCATGACCCAATCCAGTAAACCTGCCAGCATTTCTATACTTATTTCTATACTTATATACAGAGTGGCTCTTGGGAAAAACAATAACAGGATTTTAGTTTAAGCAAAGCAGTCAGACACTGCAAGACACGACTCAGTTAGGAATTGGCTCAAACACACTTCCCTTGCTATTAAGCGATAGAAAGGTGCATGCAAAGTTTTCCTGTGACTGCAGCACGGCCATGTAAATAATGATGTAAATAATAAGTAGTGCCCTTGTAAGTGTGCCAGGAGCCTTCGCAACTAATCGCCCTCAGTCGCTGTGGCGTGTTGATTCCAGGAGCTGACAGCAAGTGGGAATGTGGGAAGTGACTCGTGGCTGCAGGGGAATTGACAATGCGGCAAATGCTGTCGGTGCTGACCGTGCTCCTGCCGATCGAAAGTCCATATATCACCCTAAGCAGAGCAGCTCTCTGGATCAGAATCCCACCTCATCCCGCCTTACTCCAGGCAGCTCAGTAGCAGCAGTGCTTTGCTAGCAGCAGTCACAAGGGGCTGAGAGAAGCAGAAGGAAGAGTCTCAGGTGACAGCGATGATCGTGCTGCTTCCCTCCTGCTGCTTTGAGGCTGCTCTCTTTGTGCTCCCATTACTCCTTGCTCAGTCAGTATTTCTCCTCAGCAGATACATCCTCTCGTGTGCTGCTGCTGCTGCTGCCTGAATCCCCTCGTTCACATGCCAACAAGAAAGCTGCAAGGAAAACGCGGTCTGGAGGAGACTAAGGAGCAGCATCAGCAACGAAAGGAGAATCCTGGACTCACACAAGGGATGGCTGTCCTTCTCCTCTCTCTCACACACACAAACACACACAAATCAGTATTCTGGCAAACCACAGAAATGCAGCTGCTACAACAAAAGTAACAGCTCCACTGTCAGAGAGGGCATATTTAAAGGGATCAGTCATAAATGGCCCCTGCTTGTTCCCATAGTCTTGTAAAAATATTCACTATATTGTTTGCTAATGGCATGCATAAATACAAGACAGGAGAGACGCTAGTGTGTAGCTATACTGTATTTTATATGCTTGGATATTATTGCAGTTCCTGCACCAAGCAAAAAGCTGTTTAGAAACTGGCAAATCAGTAACCAAAATATGAATATAACCATTTCCCTCTGCTTTACAATCTACAAAAACAATCGACTTTTACTCAACTACTTATCCATTTACAAACAGTAGAAACACTAGAACTAAAAGTGTAGTAACACAGTAACCCTTCGCACTCACCCAAACAGAGGCGTAACTACAGAGGAAACTGCGGGTCATAAGACCTGTTATCCAGAATGCTCGGGACCTGGGGGTTTTCAGATAATGGATCTTTACTTAATTTGGATCTTCATGCCTTAAGCCAACTAGAAAATCATGTAAACATGACATAAACCCAATAGGCTGGTTTTGCTTCCAATAAGGATTAATTATATCTTATTTGGGATCGAGTTCAAGGTACTGTTTTATTATTACAGAGAAAAAGGAAATCATTTTTGAAAATGTGGATTATTTGGATAAAATGGAGTCTAAGGGAAATGGCCTTTCTGTAATTCAGAGCTTTCTGGATAACAGGTTTGCAGATAATGAATTTTATATCTGTATTGGTAAAACAGGGCAACCTCTGGATATGTTGGAGATCCTAAAATTAATTTGTGTTAGGGTCCAGTAACATCTACTTATGCTACTGCACCCACATACTACAACTGGACAAATAGGCCTTTTGTTACAATCCCCCATTACACAGGTCCTAACAGCCTCCACAGGCCCAGAAACTAGTGCTATGGCAGCTTACAGTAGCCCCTTCGCATTTGCTTGAATATATAGATTGCCAGTCTGGCCCTGCTGATGCCAGACCCAGATGTGTGGGCACGAGGCAGGCCACAAAGGCCCAGGCCTAGGCCAGCAAAGTTAGTGGGTGGGATTCCACCATCTGAAATGGGGAAAGGTGCTGGGGATCAGCAACAGGGGAGCAACAGAGAGTAGGTGAGGGAGATATGAGCATGAGGGGATTTTTGAGCAGAGGGGTGCAAGCAGGAGGGATGCGTGAGCAGGTGTGGTGCAAACCGGAGTGGAGCAAGTGACTTGTGGCACACCAGAGTCAAATCCAGTCTTGGCTGGTGCACCTGTTTTAATAAAATTGGTGACACTTTTTATTTAACAGTAGTCTGAAGAAACAAGGTGCCCCAGAATAAATTGTAAATGACTCACCAAATAGTAAATGTGGTCTGGGTGCACCAGCCCCAGACCCTCAGCTTTAGGGAGCGGTATAACAAAGGTATGAAGAAGAATCTGGGCCAAACTGACGGATCCACAGGACCAGAGAAAATTAGTTAAAAAATATATTTTATATATACTTCCATATCTCCATCTGCCCTACGCGTTTCGCACCCACTTGGGGCACTTAGTCATGAACTAATTTTCTCTGGTCCTGTGGATCCATCTGAGTGCTGGTTGGCCCTGCTTCTTCTTCAACACTTTATATTTGACCCAAGACTGGAGGAGCAATGACCGCATCAATGAACCAAAGTGGTCCTCAATCCGACAGGATTTTTAAACCTAGAAGAAAATTTGTTCGTACAGCACCAGTAGTGTAAAATGCTTTTATTGAAGATTCACATGGCAAACAACCTGTTCCGCAACGTTTCAGGCCCTTAAGGCCTTTTATCAAGCTCTATAATTTTAGTACAACCCCTTATATAAGGGAAATTTTCGCCCTCTACTGGTTGTAAATTAGTAATAGCAACAAGTTACATAGATATTGTAACAATTGCAATTGAGCACCATCTGCTGGTTATATATAAACACTAAAACAAGTTGCATACATACTGTTACTTAGTAGTTCAACTCAATTGGTTTTGTGGTAAGTTCTTTGTAGGTCAAAGACCAATCACTTATGTACCTTATCTGTAAAAAAATAAAATATTCAAAATACAGATTAAAATCTAGATAAAAACAAACCTAGCGAAAAATAGCTTGTAGATCGTATTCCCTGTTCAACCCATGTGGGGAAAGTGTCCCCAGTTTCCTGATCCATTGTGCTTCTTTTTTCAATAAGGATTTAATACGATCTCCACCTCGTCTTGGTAAAGGTACATGATCCACTATCTGAAATTTCAATTGGTGTATCCCATGTCCAGCCTCTAAGAAATGGGCAACGACTGCTTGTTCCGTTTTTTTTTGTTCTTTTTTTATGACCCCTGATTCTCTAATGGGGCGTGAGGTTTGCCCTACATACAGTAACCCACAGGGACAGTTAATGCTGTATACCACAAAACTTGTGGCACAAGTATAGTAACCCCGTATTTTAAACAAGGTACCCTGTCAGGGATGATGGACCACTCCCTCTTTCTGGCAATTGGAACAGCAGTTACACCCAAGGCATGGGAAAGCTCCACTTTTTACTGCCTGTAGTGTCCCTTGTTTCGTCTTCTGACTCCCCAAATCTGACTTTACTATTACTGAGGCTATAGTTCTATATTTCTTATAGGAAATGATAGGCGGATATTTGAAACTAGTGACATTGGGCAGGACTTCCTTTAAAATTTTCCAATGTTTTTTAACAATGTCAGCAACATTGTGAGACAAGGTGTTAAACTTGGAGACAAAGGTAATACGATCTTGCCGTTGAGTTGCCCGGCCTGATTTCTCACTTTTATCAATTCTCTCTATCTCGTTACGTTGTTCTTTTAACATGCTATTTGGATAGCCCAGTTGATCAAATTTGTCCTGCATTTCAGATAATCTCTGATTAAGTAATGACTTGTCCTTAACTATACATTTAACCCTACTAAACTATGATTTTGGGACGGATTTTTTAACCTGAAGTGGATGGAAGGAATCAAAATGTAGTAGGGTATTTCTGTCAGTGGGCTTGACATACAAATCCACTGTCAGAGACCCACCACATCTAGACACCATTGTATCCAATGCATTCCGGACTAGACGCAAAAGTGAATTTGATACAGGGTAATGCAGAATTGATCTCTCCTACAAACTTTTCAAGGGCCCAATGTGGCCCCATCCAGATAGCAAACACATCATCGATGAAGCAAAACCATTTATGGCAATACTTAGTTAACCATTTATTGCTGTAAATATATTGTTCCTTAAATCTGTTCATGAAAATGATTGCGTAGGACGGGGCCACATTTGATCCTATCACCGTGACCCGTATTTGCATGTAGTATTGATCATGAAACAGGAAGAAATTATTGTAAAGAATTAATTTGAGACATTGCACAATGAATTTTTTCAGAGCATTATCAATAGCTGGGTCTTGGTCCAACTCGAGGCAGATAGAGGTGTATAGGCTCTCCACATTAAGTGTGACCAAAAATGTGTCCTCCTTTAAATCTACACATGAATTTATCTTTTCTAGAAAGTCTCCTGTATCTTTAAGGTAAGACTTATGTGATGTGATCCACAAATATCGAAATCGATGATAAAAGAGAGCCCATACAGGATACGACACGATAGGGCGCCCGGCGGGATTGTCCAAATTCTTATGAATCTTGGGTAAGGCATAGAAAACAGGCACAATAGGATGCTCTACTTCCAAGAAGGCTGCCAATGCCCCATCGATAACCTTAAACTCTAAGGCAGTTTTAACTCGAACATTGATTTTTTTGGTGGATCTGGGGGAGGGGACTGTGATCTAGGGCTTTGTATGTTGTCAAATCTGACAACTGGCGTTTTATTTCGTCCACATAGAACTTTTTGTCCATGATCACAAGTGCCCCTCCCTTATCTGCAGGTTTAATAACCAAATTGTAATTTTTGTTAATTCTTGTAAATAGGGATGGGCTAATTTTTTCACCTTGTTTTGCCTCGGAAATGATGCCCATAGACTTGTATGGTGTTGTGCGAAAAAAAAAAATTCGCCGCGCAAGAACATTTTTTTGACACTCATAGACTTTAATAGGTGTCGGCGACATTTCACCGGCGGCGAATTTTTGGCGAAACGAAATGGGTCAAATTCGCCCATCCCTACTTGTAAAGCATCCAATTGTGCCTTATTAAGATTATAGTGTGTCAGTTTACATTCCCCTTTTCTATATTTGTTTTCAAGTACTGAAATATCTTTAGTTACATTATTGATAAATGTTTCAACAAACACATTATCCAAATCAGGCATATATTTACTAGGCAATTTCAATCCCAATGGACCCCCATTAAAAGTCCCAATGGGGTCCAAAATATCAATGTCATTTTTGTCCTGAAAATGAAAATGTGCCTTTAACTTAATAGTTCTGAAAAATCGATAGAATTCCAGATCTAATTCAAAGAAATCAGGTTTAGTGGTCAATCCATAGGATAAACCCTTTTCAAGTACCTGGGTTTGCAGGGCCGTCAAGAGGGATGAAGAAACGTTCACCACTATTTGCGTCCCCTCTTGTAATACCCCTTGTTTCTTTGTTTTTTTATGTTTTCGTCCTCCCCGCTTTCTCTTCTGGATAAATCCGATGCCTGAGATGTTTCTAAAAAAGACAAGGTGGTAGATGCTGAGGTAGATCTGGAGCGTATGGTAGCATTATGAGATTGGGTTTGCCGTGGTGGATGTTCCAGATTGGATTGTGTCCGGTGTCCATCACGTCCTCCAGCGCATGTGAACTCACCTGGAGGAGTGGACCATCTGCATACGCTCCCTGTGGTATAATCGATTACGTCTCTTTGAAACTTTTGACGTTTGCGCGTCTGCACCTCGATGCGGAATTGTCCAGGTGCTCCGTTAGTTATCCGTTAACTTACTACGAAACCAATTGAGTTGAACTACTAAGTAACAGTATTTATGCAACTTGTCTTAATGTTTATATATAACCAGCATTTATACTGGGGGACTTTAGCTGATTATTGAGGATTTTTAAACCTCCCCGATTGATATCTGGGCAATTTTCAGTCAGATATTGGTTGGGAAAGCCTGTCGGAGGGCCCCATACATTAGCCAATAAATTGCTGCCTTGGTCTGTCAGCAGTTGTATCTGCCCGCGTATGGCCACCTTTAAACTTGTATTAGATGTATTAGGGAAAAATAGTGAATGCAGGCTTGAGGATAGGATGTTCAGGTGGGAGATAGAAAAGTCCAGCAATCATGCCTGAGGTGGGGGCAGGCAGCAAAGAGATACATTCAGCATACTGGCCAGAGGCAAGGGCAGGTGGCAAGCAGATAAGCAAAATCAAGCTGGATTAAAGTCAGGCAACAAACAGAGTCAAATGATAAAAGCAGAGTAATTCACTGATAGAAATTGCAAATACAGATACTCAGATACAACAAGGTCACTGTGTAGTTGCTTAATAATTAAAGCCAGGAAGGATCAGTGTTCTGTAGTCCATGATTTGTCAGATTGCCTGTAACTGGCCTTCAGTGATAAAATAGTATTTCAGATGAAAATGTTCTACTGATGTTATGTACAGGGTCGGACTGGGCCGCCGGCACAGACCTGAACCCTTGACTCCTTCTCCTCACCTCCCACCCTGAGCCTGGTAGCGTCCCTAACGTGACGGATAAATGTAATCTCGCATGCGGGGGGAGGGGCAAGGGGAGAGAAGACTTTGCGGCTGGGCCCCCAGGTTATTCTGCTTAAGTCAAGAGAATAGGTGGGTTGTGATGAGGCATTAGCCAACATTTCTCCTTGAATCGATAATCAGAAATGCCACTTGGGCACTTTTAGCAGCTTTAAATGTTTCTAATCGTTTCTTACATGTAGGGGCACATTTACTAAGCTCGAGTGAAGGATTTGAATGAAAAAAACTTCGAATTTCTAAGGTTTTTTTTGGCTACTTCGACCATCAAATTGGCTACTTCGACCTTCGACTACGACTTTGACTTCGAATCGAACGTTTCGAACTAAAAAATTTTCGACTATTCGATAGTTCGACTTCGAATAGATTTTTCCTTCGAACGAATTGCGGTAAATCCTTTGACTTCAATATTCGAAGTCGAAGGATTTTACTTCGATGGTCGAATATCGAGGGTTAATTAACTCTGGATATTCGACCCTTAGTAAATGTGCCCCCAATCTACACAAACACCCACAGTCCTTGCCATAGAACAGGAATTCATAGATGTGGTTGCACCCTACACCAAAACTGAGGTGGAAGATTCTACAAATCTGTGTGGCAATGAGTTAGACCAATAAAATCAATATAGGAGATTTGCAGGCATAAATAGTGGCCTATTTTCAAAGGCTCATAATAAAGGCTTTGAATACGGTAAAATAATTGCTGTGGCAACACTTTCTTATTCTCATCTGTCCTTCATTGTACAGATCTGTAGCTTCAGAGAAAACTGGCTGTCTGATGGCTTATTCGATAGCAAAAATGTCTAGGAACATATTAGAAGGACTGCATACTGTGCTCACTATTGTTGCCCCTGCGGGAACCTTTAGTGCTTGCTAACTACTGGTAAAGGGGAACATGGCAGGGTTCACCTTCAAGTTGACATTTAGTATGTTATAGAATATCATATTTGTTTTTATTGGTCTTCATTTTAATTTTTTTATAGTTTTTTTTAATTACTTGCCTGGTTGCTAGGGTCCAATTTACCCTAGCAACCAGAAACCAGAGTGTATTACTACATACTAATCAATAACTGCAATTTCTTAAGAGCAAGGCTCACTCCACCAATTGTATTATATTGTATGTGTTATTTACATGATACCTAATCTTATGCTAAAGGAACATTGTCTGTTGGATAAACTGGTGGATCCAATGTATTTTTTTGCTCTTATAAGACATACGGTATTATCAATGGGTAATGATTGCCAGAAGGTCCCAATAATGGGATGCTGAGTGTTGATGCTATATTAATATTAAATAATAAATCATAAAAATCTCATAAACAAGGTTCAGTGGCAATCAAGCCCTCAGTTTCCTGAGTACTATATTTTAAGAAACACGTGTACATCTGCCTCCTGTTGGTAATGTGCCAGATATACCAGATGGAACAACTGCATCATGTGTAATTTCATATTGCATATAAATCCAAGGCCCTTTTTAAAATAGAATTTCACAATTCAAACCTCTGTTCTGATTTGCAGCCTTACAAAAGGCTGTAATTATTGCTCTGCAAAGCACTTCTCACCAATCCAATGCAATTTCTCATTCTGTAAATATGGAAACAAGGATCCACTGACTGATGCAGCGATTATACATCATTCATATCAGTTCCTGTCCAAGTTAATCTTATCAGGAGACAACTAACCTTCCTGGATGCTTTTGGAGTATTGATTGAGACCAGAGGAGCTGGAGCAAATCCATGCAAACATGGGGAGAACAGACAAAATACTGCCCCGCCATGTTGCCCACATGACATCACTAAGAAACATATTTTTAATGAAAGCACATATTTTGACACAGAGTGCTGGATTTCTGGTGAGGAGGCAAGTGCATTTTATTTAGAGGGAGACTATTGCTCTCTGCAAATATTTTTTTTATATTCAGTACAAATCTGGCTTTTTCTACAAATAATTTATGTGCAAAGAAATGCTTCAAACCACACAGCCTTGCAAATGGAAATCAATGCAAACAGTCCCGCAGTGATACAAATGGTCATGCAAAATTCTTTCTTTTATATTTGTTGTTCATATTTATGTATGGAAGGGAGAATCCTGGCACCTGCACCTTGCGTGGAGTGGAAGTGAAAAAACATTTGCCAAGAAAATAGCTGTATTTTTCAGAGTTACAATACATTGTACACATTTATAGAATATGGGGAAATGGTTTGTTTTAAAGTTTGATATTTTATTTTTAATCATTTGTGGCAAGTGCAAGGTAAGTGTAAATTATATTTGAATATGTGTACAGTATATGTGTACAGTCATTTCCTTTTCTTTGTGTTACTGTAATTATTTTACAGTGATCAATGGTAGGGATTAAAGGTTATAAAAGTGGTGTTTGCTATGTGTGCCAGGTTTGACTGGGATCAAGTGAATAAATCCAAGAAACTTGTGACAAAGGGGTTTTATCCCAAAACGTTGCATGCTGCAATAAAACTTAAAGCAAGGGCTCACCCTGCCAGCATTACCTTGTGTGCCAGTGATTTCTTTGTGCCATATTGGAAGTGAGGTTGCCAATACCTCCATCACAGTGCACCAGGGAGACGTACTACTTGGAGGGCCAGGGTGTGCGAGTGCATTCGGAAACTTCACCTTTAATTTATACTAATTAATAAAATCACAGAGGTACTAATTTGTCCATTAGTGAATGACACCTATTGTTTTAAGAACCATAGAGATTTACCTTTTGCTTATTACTTAATTACATGTGCAGTGACATTTTTTTTAACTAAGGGGCTTCTGGGAGATAAGAATAAAAGGCTCCAATGATAAACAGAACTATGGGAAAACAAAAACGCCATGCTGAAAACAATGGACAAACAACATCATGTGAGTCTACGTGCATATTTATGCTTTTGTAAAGAACCAAAAGAATGCCCTGTGTGCCCTTGACCTTATATTACACTTCAATATGTACAATAAATAGGTTAATCCGTATAGATACACAATGAAAAAAGCAATTGAAAATGAAATCAACATAATACAATAACTAATTTCATCAGTAAATACAGATTGGCAAAGACCTGTGAAAGTACAGTACTTGAAAGTACTGTATACTTCAAAGAATAATCACATTGCAAAAAGCAATACCTACAAAATCCATAAAACTTTCTTTGTATGTTGACTAGTATTGATGAAATGAAGTATATAAAAAGCTGAATTACAGTTATAACAAAAATTCAGCTCATCGTCAGGTCTTCAAGCGACGACAGTACTTAATGGTTTTATAAATGAAGCATAATATGCACTTTCCATGTAAATGAGAATTTATTTTATATTCGTATATTATCCAACAGAATGCAGAAAAAAATACAGATAATAATTTATTGATACCAGAGAATTGTCTTTTGGAATTAGCATGGTTTATAGTTTACATGCATATTTTAGTTTGGATATTACATTTACATTGATTGCACAGAAAATAGCCTACGCTTGCCAACAGTTGCTGTTTACTTCTCACTAATATTTCAGTTGTGCTATTAAAAATGTGTTGACACTGCATTATGTCTCCAATTTTTAGTTTCGCACAGACTAAATGTATATGCACTGCAGAATCTAATCAGTAATATGTTTGAAATTATGGCTCTGCCACCGACATGGTATAACTCTGATAAATGACAGGATTCTCCAGTTGACAGTTTAAAGTCTCAGGAAACATTCAAGCATTTTAATAAATTTATTCACACACTGATATTTACAGTATATTTATCATTTCAATGATATGCTTTATAATTTCAGTGTTGTAATAGCTGTTAGAGGACAGTACCATGCCATAGAAAAACAAATATTTGGTCACAGCCTACCAGTGTACTGAGACTGAAGTTATCCAGTTCTTACATGGACAACAAATTCAGACGTTCAAGGAGTCTAGACTTCTTTCCTTTTGAGAGAGGTTGAAATCAAGTTTTTCCATAGTGCTTGTATGGGCAAGCAAGTCAGCCACACACATTTAAAGGGATCCTGTCATCGGAAAACATGTTTTTTCAAAATGAATCAGTTAATAGTACTACCCCAGCAGAATTCTGCACTGAAATCCATTTCTCAAAAGAGCAAACAGATCTTTTTATATTCAATTTTGACATGGGGCTAGACATTTTGTCAATTTCCCAGCTGCCCCTGGTCATGTGACTTGTGCCTGTACTTTAGGAGAGAAATGCTTTCTGGCAGGTTGCTGTTTTTCCTTCTCAATGTAACTGAATGTGTCTCAGTGGGACATGGGTTTTTACTATTGAGTGTTGTTCTTAGATCTGCCAGGCAGCTGTTATCTTGTGTTAGGGAGCTGTTATCTGGTTACCTTCCCATTGTTCTTTTGTTTGGCTGTTGGGGGGGGGAAAAGGGAGTAAAGTACAGCAGTACAGCAGTACAGCAGTAAAGAGTGATTGAAGTTTATCAGAGCACAAGTCACATGACTTGGGGCAGCTGGGAAATTGACAATATGTCTAGCCCCATGTCAGATTTCAAAATTGAATATAAAAAAATCTGCTCTTTTGAGAAATGGATTTCAGCGCAAAATTTTGCTGGAGAAGAACTATTAACCGATTCATTTTGAAATAAAAAAAAATTTCCCATGACAGTATCCCTTTAAGCAGTAAAAGGCCTAAAGGAAGCCAAACATTGCCTGAGTCAAGTGGCTGGAGTCATATAGGAAATAGTAAGTAAGAAAGCCAATATCAAGAGTAGGTATAGCTTTAAGATTGGCGAGTAAAAGGTGAAGTACAGCATAGGGCTTTTATCAATTCGCAAAACAAATTGTAGAAAATGAACATGCAGAAGGCACACGTGCAGATCTATGCTATGATCTCTGTGATCGCAGTATCTCTTTTCCACTAACAAACAATATTTAGTGATGGGCGAATTTATTCACTAGGCGGGAATTCCCGCAATTCGCTGCCGGCGAATAAATTTGCGAAACCGACGTGAAAATTAGCGTAACGCCAGCGTCAAAAAAACGGATGCCAGCATCAAAAACAGACTCCGGCGTCAAAAACAAGACACTGGCGCAGTTTTCTGAATTTTTCCCCCCAAATTCACCCATCACTAACAATATTATTATGGGAGCTCTAGTCAAAAACCAAAAATCATATCTACAAGACAAGCAATAGATGCAATGGATGGGGATGGGATTAGTAATAAACAAAACAGAATGCAATGCAAAACTAAAAACAGAATGTAGGACAAGGAGCATAGGACCCCAAAGTGAACACAGTAATCACATAAATCAGAAATGTAGGGGACTATTTATTAAACCTCAAAGTTTTCTGGTTGAGTTTTTAAAAGGGAAACTTTAATTTTTAGAGGAAACAAAAAAACCTTGAATTTTTTGAGATTTAATATACCCCAAAGATGCTAAAAATTCTGAATCTGAAAATACTTCAGCTAAAACCTGCCAAGGTCATGTAGAAGTCAATGGCAGAGGTCCCTAGAGATGATTCTTGACATTGTGATCCATGATGGGTTTTGTCCGATAATCTAAGTTGTGGCGACAATTCGATAATGTTGAGTTTTTTGTAGCATTAATTTGAAAAAGTTGCTCAATTCGAATTGACACACAATTTTGTCGCCAGGTTTTTTTGCCCTGACTTTTTTTGGCTAATTTCTTGGTAAATGAGTTAAATTTGTGGATGGGACTTAGGTCGACTTTGTTTTAATAAAACAATTAAATAAATGCGAGTTTTAAAAAATATCCCCCATAATGAGGTAGAGGAGAAAATTGGCAGGGCTATAATGGACGAAGGTTCTGTGGAAAGGTGGCAAGCAGTGAGCTGCATCTGGTTCTTAATGCCATGCTCTTCCAAGTGATAAATCTAAGTGAACATATAACTATAAACATATTTGGCACCATAATGATACAGTTATGTAATCACTATGCAACAGACTTCAAATCAAATTTGACTTGACTTGAATTAAAAAGTCTTGTCTTTTTCTATAATTAATGGCTTATTGATGGTATGCATACATTTGATATGCCTCGGTTTTATGCTGAAGCTGCTTGAGAAAACAAAATTTAAAAAGAGCATATGTTAAAGTATTGACTCTTTTTTTACATTAACTATTGATGAGAATAATAAACATTCATGAAGTATTAATAATTCCTGAATATTCATATGAGCTGAGGGCCATTTCATCAAAAAAATGCACAGAGTAGAGGAGGGGCCTGTAATAAATTGGATAGATGAAAAGATACTTTTATATATACAAAATATTTGTAACCAGCGCCGATCCTGGGACTGCTGCCTCATGAGGAGCGGAGTGGAGCCAAATTTCCGTGTTAAAATCTGGAAATTTGGCTCTTAAAGTTACAAGAGGTGGCTTTTTGCTGCCCTTTGCAACGGGCTGCTCGCTGCCGCCTGAGGCAAGAACCTCACCTTGCTTCATGGCAGGAGCGGCCCTCTTTGTAACTCAGTATTTTTTCAACTTTTTGGTACCCAGTCACACATTTTGGAACATTACTTGGAAGAGAAGTAAAAAAAATGTGTTGTCTATAGCACTCTGGGTGAGCAGCCCTCTCTCCACTTATTTTCAGGAATCTTTTTTGTAGTCATAAAAGTGTATCTACCCTCTAACATTTATGAAATAACATGGTTGTACAACTGATTACTGCCAATGTATGCTGTAAATTGGTATATAATTTTTAAGGTTACATTTAGAAGTGTTATTACTTGGAAAATAAAATCCTAGTCTAAGGCTTTGGGCCAATTACAAAAGGCAAATAAAAAACAGTGGATAAAAACTCAAACTCCCGCTGAAAGAAAAACTCAGTTGTATAATTTTTACTAGTAAATGTTTTTCTGATAAAACCTAAGATATTGCAAACTGTGTTTGAAACCTTTCAAGTGAGTTCCTTATTCAAGAATATTGGCACTTGAAAATGTGCCTATGTCATCTCCAAGACAGTATTTCCTGGAAATTGCATTTTTGTGAAAACTGTCAATTTTTTTAGGTAATGAAGCAAGAAAAATCCAGTGTGACACTGTATGTAAGGTGTCATATACATACATGTGTTGTTATTGTTCTCGTACAACAGTGGTCATTATCTTTTTTTTTTAAAGTTTTATTTATTGCTAGTGCATGGTTCCATAAACTGTGCTATACAATTATTATGCAATAATAAAGGCAATTATACAGAACTCATTGCTCTAGTGATTTTTTCTTTTCAACCCTGGGAAAACATTCACTAGATGGGCAGATAGATAAGAAAGTAGAGAAAGGAAGAAAGTGAAGATTTTTAAGAGGGAGAACTGGCATGGAAGGCATACATTCATTACATCACAATAAAGTAGATTCTTAATACAAATATATATATATATATATCAATATCCAGAGATGTTGGATGATTCCCTTTAGCTACATGTCCTTAGAGCCACAGTCTCATGCCCTGACGTGTGTTTCAAATGCCCATTTTTAATCCGACCCAGATAGCCAATCAAGCAAGGGTTGAGATGAGTCCTGTTTCCTATTTGAGTATGACTCGTTTTTATAGTATCCACAGTGTCCAGATAGCGGCAAATTTACTCTAGTTTAGTAGACTTGTTCCAGAATAGGTAGTGCTTCTTCCACAAGAGTTATCCAAAAGGCAATCGTGGGTGGATGTTCCTCTTTCCACTTGATAGCAATAGCCTTCTTGGCATAAAAAGTAAAAAGGTAAGCAGTGTTTTTTCTGTATGAGAAGTGGTTGTATCTGAGAGGAGTGGTCATTATCTTTATACATTTAATAGTTTTGGATACCAGCATCTCACATTAGATTATATTTAGATGAGGATGTCATATAAATATGTCTGCTGGGCCCTTGAACAGGCAGGGAGCCATAAACATCAATTGAAGAGCTACATGCATCTGAGATAATTAACTGTTGATTAACAATTTGGAATTATAAGTTTTATAATTTGCTGCATGTCAAATTAGACTTAGCAGTCAACCTTTGATGTCAACTGACTAATGTTCGTATTAGTTACACAGTGATTCTAATCCTGTTGCTTCGCCTAAACAATAACTATTAAGGGCAGATTTATAAAAATGTAAGTTTCGATTTTAATAATTAAAAACTCACCCACGTTCTATTCATTCCTATGGGATTTTTGGAAGCATATTTCAAATGGTGAGTTCTTACTTTCACCCATTGAAAAATACTTCAGAAAGGGCCCTTGAGAAAGTGGGAGCAACCCCCAAAATGTTGTGTGGAGATCTCAAGAAAACACCCTAAGGGTTTTAGCACATTTGCTGTTGTGAGTGCCGTCTGATTTTCTTTTAGTATATATGGACTTTTGAAACATTGTGTAGCAGGGTTTCCAGATCGTGCACCTCCATTCATTCCACACAGAACTGAGGATTTTAAGTCATAATAAATCTGCCTTTAGTATAATTTAGACATGATTTCAGTCTTTTAGATCAAAAATGGTTTGCAGTTGGTCCTCATTTTTATTTTATGTGAATTAACCTAAAGATGTTTCTTTGAATAAAAGAAAAGGGCAGAATAAATTAAAGGAGACATGTAGGATAAATGAAAAAACCCTAATTTTGTAGGCAATTATAAATAATATATGGTGTTGCTTTTACACGGTGTTAAAAATGTATATTATATATGAACTCCAACTTAAAAGTTTATAAGAGACGCTATTTCTGTTATACACCAGATGTTAACTCACACAAATCAAAAATGTGATTGAAATATTTTTTACTTTTCAGAGTGTAATCACTCCTGAAAAATAATGGCAACAACTTGACTTACCTGATGTTATTTAACAGGGTCTGTGTTAAATCCATGCCAGTGCTACCGTATATACTCGTGTATAAGCCGACCCGTGTATAAGCCGAGGTACCTAATTTACCTAAGAAAACTGGAAAAATGTATTGACTCGTGTATAAGCCTAGGGGCCCCATGTCAGATTTCAAGATGTGAATGTGCCAATGAGGTGCTGCACCTAGGAAAGCAGAAAAAAGGTACCGCGGCCCCAACACACCTCCCTCTCCCATAGCGCAGGACTGTCTGTGTGATCCCATAGCGCAGGACTGTCTGGACCTGAGAGCCTTGCAGCTCTGATAAAACATTTGTCAAATCTGGCGACATTGCACCTGTGTCAGGCTCATTTAGGTTATATTTTTGTTGGACCACTTTGCACTTACTTAATATTGAGCATGTTCCTGGCACTGGGTCTCTTTCATCCAAAAGATAACTGTAGCTTTTTAGATTTAAAGTTTAATAACATTAGCATAAAGTAATATTGTTTTTTGGAAGGGGCTGGGGTTTTAACCCATAACATTTATCACTATGATTTGGTACATTTGCAACATACCTCCCTCTCCCATAGCGCAGTACTGTCTGTATGATCGCCGCCCGGAGCAGGTCCAGGAGCTCCGGGCGGCGCGTCCTTCCCTGCCGGCGTTCGCTCCCAAAATGGCGGCGCCCATGGCCGCCACGTGGGTAGCGGCCATGGGCGCCGCCATTTTGGGAGCGAACGCCGGCAGGGAAGGACGCGCCGCCCGGAGCTCCTGGACCTGCTCCGGGCGGCGACACAGTCAGTCACAGACAGTCCTGCTGGGGCCGCGGAAGGAGCGTATCTACGTATGACCCGCGTATAAGCCGAGGTTGAGTTTTTCAGCACATTTTGGGTGCTGAAAAACTCGGCTTATACGCGAGTATATACGGTATATATGTTATGATTCTGCCAACATGCAGCATGGCAAGCTCAAAGTCACCGGCACTTATTATAGTGGAACAGGGAAATTAAAGTCATGATCTTTCAGCTGCCATCCCTACAGCTGGAAGGCTTTGACTGTGACATCCCTGCTTTATAGACATTTAAGATGCTATACTCTTTGAATAAAACGTACACTCGACTGCATTTAAATAAATTAAAATTGTGTGCAAAGAAATTGTCACTTTGCCTTTGTGACCTTGTTCTGGACTTAGTTTGTTGTAAGAGTACAATTTGCTTTTGGGGAATCTTTTTGCATAGCCAAAATTCAAAGAATACCTGCAGATATTTTGAATTTATCATCCAATACTACTAAGCAAGGTAAAGTTTATTTCACTATATAAAGTTTATTTCACTGGAAAAAATGTATAGATTTTGTAATAGGAACTATTTTTTTTATCCAAAGCTTCAAAAATCTATGTTGGGAGGGAGTAGGATATGATGTGCAAGAAATAAAGTACACTATGCAGAATTTTCTTTTATTATATTGGCCAATGGCCATCCCAAACCAGTAAATGTTCATTTGTGTCTGTTTCTCAAAACCTGTGGATAAGGTTAACAATTTCTTAAGGCTTTATGTATATATTTGTACTCTGTCTCTTGATACCAATACACCTAGGTGTGTTATACTTGTGACTTTTACAGATTTAGGCTAGTGCCAGATGATGTATTATAGCAACCTTATCATGATGATTCTTGTGATTCACATTAGAAAACCTTTTCACTTTAATGAAGGAAGTAGAAAAGGAGGCATAGTACACAAAGGAGCTGATTCAGAAAATCCTCAAAAAAAGAGTAAAAAAAATCCAAGTCCCACTGCACTCCTTCAGTCACACTGAGTAGAAACAATAGCATGTCTGAAAGTAGTTCTATCATGAAGTGCTGGCTCTTTCTGAAAGCACATGACCAGGCAAAATGATGGGAGATGACTGCCTACAGACCAATATTACAACTAAAAAAATACACTTGTTGGTTTAGGAATAGCATTTTATATGGTAGAGTAAATTATCTACAGTGTAAACAGTGCAATTTAGAAATAAAAAACGGCTCCATAAAAATCATGGCAGTATCCCTTTAAATCAAAAAGTAATGTTGCAACATGCAACTTAATATTAAATAATATAATGGCTACTTTTTTTAGCCTCACTTGGTCAACATTCCAACTCCGATTAACTTTATCTTGCAGTACACCTATATTGTAGGTTTTTTGTTTTACAAGCTGTAACTGGTCTGGGCTTCTTTCCATATAGCAGAATGTTGGCAGAGGTTTTTCTTTTTCCTCTTCATTCTTAAACTCACAAGCACTGCAGCATTGTTTCAGGCTTTTAACTAAAAAACGCACACACAGAAAAATATTTCATCCTGCAAGATAAAGGGTAAAGTAGCAATAACTTGAAGAGGGGGCATTGCATTGAAGTTGATTCCTTTTGGTAATAAATCTACGAGCTCAAGACAATCTAGGTCTAAACAGTAAAGGAATTTAATCAATACAGCACACAGCAACAATATTAACAACTTCAATGGCCACCTGGTATTTTCTGGATAATTGATATTTCTGAAATTTCTTCATACCTTAAGTCTACTAGAAAATCATGTAAACATTAAATAAACCCCATAGGCTGGTTTTGCTTCCAATAAGGATTTATTACATCTTAGTTTGGATCAAGTACAAAGTGCTGTTTTATTATTACAGAGAAAAAGAAAATATTTAAACATTTAGATTATTTGGATAAAATCGAGACTATTATGAGAGAAGGCCTTTCTGTAATTTCGGAGCATTCTGGATAATGGGTTTCTGGATAACGGATCCCATACTTGTTTATGTGTGTGTGTATATAGATAGATAGATAGATAGATAGATAGATAGATAGACAAATACAAGAGTCCTCTGCACTCAACCCATTATCAATATATTTAAGACAAAGACATTTTGTTCATACTGCTACTAAAAAATGCCATAGACTTTAAACAAAACAGGGATTGTTTGTCCATATATTGCAATATATTTAAGCTGGCCAACTACGTCAAAGTCATCCCATATCTGGCCAGTCCTACGCTCAATTGTCATCTGATTCATTAAGAATTCTATTGCTTCATTATACATTTTACAAAGGGACTAAGTTTTACCTGCAACTTACTAGCTGCTTTCAAAGTAAAACTCCCAAACTTGGCTGCCCTTTTATTAGACACCAGTGGGATCACCTGACTATAGCTGGGAAGGGTGGGAGCTACAACATGGAGCTGGTCACTGCTCCTGTATAAACTATAACAAACAAGGGAAAATTGTGCTCACCACTAATTTTTAAAACCATTAGTCGGGGGTGCAATGAGGCTGTGACCACAAAATACATATAGACAAATACAAGAGTCCTCTGCACTCAAGCCATTATCAATATATTTAAAGGAGAAGGAAAGGTTAAAACTAAGTAAGCCTTATCAAAAAGGTCCATCTAAATATACCAGTAAACCCCCAATGTAATGTTGCTCTGAGTCCCCTGTCAAAAGAAATACTGCATTTCTTTCCTTCTATTGTGTACACATGGGCTTCTGTATCAGACTTCCTGCCTTCAGCTTAAACCTCATTGCCCTGGGCAAGAGCATGCTCAGTTTGCTCCTCTCCCCCCACTCCTCCCTTCTCTACTGTAATTTGAGCCCAGAGCAGGGAGAGACTCAGGCAGGAAGTGATGTCACACCACATTAATACTGCAGCTCCTATTCTAAACAAACAGAGAGTTTCTAGAGCTTTTTACTCAGGTATGGTAAAACATTCTACAGAATAAATATAGCATTCTATCTTGCAGCTAATCTATTGGCAATAAAATGCCTCCATAGCTTTCCTTCTCCTTTAAGACAAAGACAATTTGTGCATACTGCTACTTAAAATTGCCTTAGACTTTAAACAAAGCAGGGATTGTTTGTCCATATATTGCAATATATTTAAGCTGGCCATATATATATATACATACATATATATATATACACACACACACACACACACAAATATATTTTCCCCCTCGGTTTTGGAAGAATAGCTTTGACTGAGTTTTAGACAGATAAATTACCCTTTTAGTGCGTTTTTAGTTACATTTTTTCGATGACAGATTTTTTCTTCCAGTTATGCAATAAAGAAATGATTTTACAAAGGAACAATCTTCTGGTGCATTCTCAGACACAGAGACATAGTTTATTGCTTGATTCAGTATGGGTCAATGTGCTGCTGTGTAGGTTACTTTAGCAAGAGGAACTTAGAATTTATTGCCAAACGAAGGCCAATTTGTCCTTCTGCTGTTCTTAGTACTTATGTTTCAAAAGTTATTTTCCTTAAACTTCTTTCCAAATAGATCATTGTGTCCCAGACAGTTTCAAATTAATTGTTTTTTTCTTAATATCTCTTGTCAAATGTTTATTCCTTCATCATACTCAATACATCAAAAAGTGCTGTATATGTGTACACTCACTACACAGTAGATCACTACACAGTAGATCATTGTGGTTGTGTCCGGCTAGTGACCAGGCTTAGACAAAAAACTTACATTCTAATATTTTCAATATTTTCAATGCCATCACAGGTACATTCTGACTCATTATTGTGAATGAATGTGATTTAATACATATACTTTTGGCAGAGCAATTGCGTGTGGAATTTACATTGCATATATTACATTAAATTAGAAATAAATATTAGTCATGCTGGTTTGCTTAATTATAGCAGTACTATCTGCTCTACATGAGCTGTATAAACTGTAGGTATATTTATGTTTTTGTTCAGTATAAATAACGAAATAATTGCACAGATTTTCTATTCTTAATTGGGGGGCATGGCATGTTTTTAAAACAACAATATATTGCTCATATTTCTCACTGGTATTTTCTGCGTTGCACTAGGTATCTTTGAAAAAATTCAGCTAGAATCAGTTTCAATTTATAGAGTATGGTTGCTAAATTAGGCTGCAGTTGGGGAGTAGGCATGGAAAGGTTGAACTACATAGTTACATAGTTACATAGTTAGTTAGTTAAATAGTTAAATTGGGTTGAAAAAAGACAAAGTCCATCAAGTTCCAAATGAAAACCCAGCATCCATACACACACCCCTCCCTACTTTTAATTAAATTCTAAATACCCATACCTATACTAACTATAGAGTTTAGTATAACAATAGCCTTTGATATTATGTCTGTGAAAAAAATCATCCAAGCCATTCTTAAAGGCATTAACTGAATCAGCCATCACAACATCACCCGGCAGTGCATTCCACAACCTCACTGTCCTGACTGTGAAGAACCCCCAACGTTGCTTCAAATGAAAGTTCTTTTCTTCTAGTCTAAAGGGGTGGCCTCTGGTACGGTGATCCTCTTTATGGGTAAAAAGGTCCCCTGCCATTTGTCTATAATGTCCTCTAATGTACTTGTAAAGTGTAATCATGTCCCCTCGCAAGCGCCTTTTTTCCAGAGAAAACAACCCCAACCTTGACAGTCTACCCTCATAATTTAAGTCTTCCGTCCCTCTAACCAATTTAGTTGCACGTCTCTGCACTCTCTCCAGCTCATTTATATCCCTCTTAAGGACTGGAGTTCAAAACTGAACTGCATACTCCAGATGAGGCCTTACCAGGGACCTATAAAGAGGCATAATTATGTTTTCATCCCTTGAGTTAATGCCCTTTTTTATGCAAGACAGAACTTTATTTGCTTTAGTAGCCACAGAATGACACTGCCAGAATTAGACAACGTGTTATCTACAAAGACCCCTAGATCCTTTTCATTTAAGGAAACTCCCAACACATTGCCATTTAGTGTATAACTTGCATTTATATTATTTTTGCCAAAGTGCATAACCTTGCATTTATCAACATTGAACCTCATTTTCCAGTTTGCTGCCCAGTTTTCCAGTTTAGACAAATCACTTTGCAAAGTGGCAGCATCCTGCATGGAACCTATAGTTCTGCACAATTTAGTATCATCTGCAAAAATAGAAACAGTACTTTCAATGCCCACCTCCAGGTCATTAATAAACAAGTTGAAAAGCAAGGGACCTAGTACAGAGCCCTGCGGTACTCCACTAACAACACTGGTCCAATTAGAAAATGTTCCATTTACCACCACTCTTTGTAGTCTATCTTTTAGCCAGTTCTCTATCCAGGTACAAATACTATGTTCCAGGCCAACATTCCTTAATTTAACCAGTAACCTTTTGTGTGGCACTGTATCAAATGCTTTAGCAAAGTCTAAGTAAATCACATCCACTGCCATCCCAGAATCGAGGTCTCTACTTACATTCTCGTAAAAAGAAATTAAGTTAGTCTGGCAAGATCTATTACGCATAAAACCATGCTGGCACAAACTCATATTATTATGATTTGCTATGAAGTCCAGTATCTTATCCTTTATTAACCCTTCGAAAAGCTTTCCTACCACTGACGTCAGACTAACTGGCCTATAGTTTTGAGGCTGAGAACGGGATCCTTTTTTGAATAGAGGCACCACATTAGCAATTCGCCAGTCTCTCGGCACTATGCCAGATCTCAATGAATCCTGAAAAATTAAGTAAAGAGGTTTGGCAATCACAGAGCTAAGCTCGCTAATTACCCTGGGATGAATACCATCTGGCCCTGGACCTTTGTTAATCTTAACATGTTCAAGTCTCTTTTGAATTTCTTCATGTGTGAACCATGCATCATTAGTTGTATTACTAGAATTGGGACTGTTAAGAAGGAAACCTTCACTTACTGGTTCCTCATTTGTGTAGACAGATGAAAAATATGAGTTCAGAATCTGCGCTTTTATTTTGTTTTCATCAACCAGCTGACCCCCCCTCTGATAGTAAGGGTCCCACCCCTTCCTGCTTCATTTTTTTACTATTAACATATTTAAAAAATAATTTTGGATTTTTTTTACTGTTTGCTGCAATATCCTTTTCTATAGCAATTTTAGCTTGCCTTATAGCTTCTTTGCATGATTTATTGGCCTCCTTGTACCTTATAAATGTTTCGGCTGTACCAGCTAACTTGAATGACTTAAAAGCACGTCTTTTCTTACCCACCTCAACACCAACGCTTCTATTGAACCAACTACAATTATACCTGATGCCCCACACAAATATGTTCCTTATTTATCTTATAAGCTTTGAAAAAGTGTTATTGTTGGATAGTTTTCTTGCTCATGGCACAAAGAGAATTTGCCTTTAAAATATCTCCTGGCAGAGCATTGCACCTCTTAAATATTTAAAGGGATACTATCATAATTTTGATGCTGTGATATTTACTGCAATAATATACTGTTTACCTTGGTGATTGTAACAGCTGAAATGTTATTTGCAAACTATTTTGTAATTTAAGTTTTAATAAGGGTGTATGGGTTGCAGAGCCAGAACCAGGGGTAGGCAGAGGGAGTGGCTGTATAGATTGCAACAGCATGGAAGGCACAACTTGGAGGAGGTCAGTCATAGGTGCTGGGGTTATGAGTGTGTGAGCGACCAGCAGGGAATCAGTGGGGAATTGTGAGTGATCCACAGTGGCAGCGTCGGGGGCTTGTGAGCAACTAGCAGAGGAGACTGATGCACATCGCTGCTCATTATGCACAATTCTGTGGTTGCATAGACAGCCAGAACTTCATCATGCAAGTACTTCAGACATCCACTGCCTCATCTATTCAATTCTTACCTCTTTCTCATTATTGACAAAAGCTTTTGCCACATTCCCCTGCTGGGTGCTATTTAGACATCTGCCACCCGAAGGTGCATATTCAGCAGCAAAAAGGATTTCTGAGCTACCTCATCCTCCAGGCAGGTCCTGTTTTAATATATCCTTTAAAATATATCCTGTATATACATTATTTGGAGCTAGTCCCAATGCCTCTGACTGTATTTGACATATTTGGGGTGTCAGAACCCACTGCCTCTCCCTCTATAATGTATTTAGGATGTGGGAGTATTGTTCTTGTAAGTCTGTATGATTATTTCCAAGTGTAGGGATGGTGTTTACTGTACAAGACAATTCAGAGTAGCTGAAGCTAATGGCATATGGGCAGTGTCGGACTGGGACACCAGGGGCCCACCCAAAAACCTTTGACTAGGGGCCCACCAATTAATCTTAGACCAGGGACCCACTCTCAGTACTATAATTTGATTTTTATAAAATGATTTTCCTTCAATCACAAATTGCCTAGAAAGCCTATGGGGACCTTCCCCATAGGTAGGTTTTAGGTGGCGAAGTAGGTGGTCGAAGTTTTTTCGAAGAGACAGTACTTCGACTATCGAATGGTCGAATAGTCAAACGATTTATAGTTTGAATCGTTCGCGTCAAAGTCGTGGTCGAAGGTCGAAGTAGTCAATTCGATGGTCGAAGTAGCCAAAAAAATTCTTCGAAAATCAAAGTATTTTTCCTTCTAATCCTTCACTCGAGCTAAGTAAATGTGCCCAAGGTGTTTCATCAGCCAGCCATCACCAGAACATACTTTTAACCCAGAGCAGTGGTAGTGCAGACAGCTGAATCCTACAGACCATCAGTAAGAGTTGTTATCTTGTTACCCGTGTATAGGGGGGGATGGATTACTGACATCAATGTGCAGGTCAGCAGTATAGAAATAATGTAGCTTATCAAACCACTGATTAGAGATGAAAATGTTGAAATTTAAAAAAATTATTCAAATTTTAAAAATCAATTAACGTTTAAAAAACAGATTTCAGTCCAGCTTTATAACTGAGGAGCACTATTAATTGATGCATTTAAAAAATAAATAAATAAAAAATGTTGTAGGTAAACCAAAAACTGGAGAGACAAGTCGATTATGCAGGTAATACTATACAATAACATTTTTTTATTTACTAAACTCTAAGGGGGGAATTCGCAAAAGCGGAGAAAGCATTTTTTGGAGTAAAAGTGGTCTAAATACAATGTACATTTACTATATCGTCAAACATAAGTGTGCCAAAATTCTGATGAGCTCTATCTCAGTTTTCATCTTTTGATGAAAGAAAGACAGTTATCACACACTTTTTTTAATTTGTCTTGTAACAAATAAAAACTGTGAAAACTGTGATATTTTTTATTGGAGTAATACCCACTGTAACACCTTCTCCCTTTGCATTACTTTGCTAGTATATGCTGAATTAATGTGTCAATATTAGAGGTTTGAGTGAATGTATCTTATAAAGCTTTATTCAAAGGGGAAATAAAGGCCCCATGCCCCCTCTCCAATTGTATCACCGACTCTGACAAATCTGTGCTCCCATAGCATGTTCAGAACTACAGAGCTGCTCTGAAGTGTTTAGCTGTGTCCTTTCTGTTCCCAACATGCATCTGGCTAATCAGCAAGCAGCACAAGCATACTGGGAGCCAAATTGTGATTTTAGGCTATTGCGCATGTTCCTAGTTGAGATAAATGCTGAAAATGCAGATTATGTTGCCAAAGGTCCCCACCTATGCAGCTCTGGATGCACTACTGGGAACAGTTTTATGCAAGTGTAACTGATGTTAGTGGGTTGGCAGTATAGAGGATCTGTGCGCTAGTACTAAAATGAAAAATCTGCCATGAGGTTTTACTTCTCCTTTAACAGGAGACAACACCTAATGGATATGTAGGGCAGTGATAAATGTATCCCCATTTCCTTTGCATTCCCTAAGAATTGGGCACAAAAGTGACCCTTAGTTTAAGGAAGGGAGCAATTCCCCATTTCTGGGTCACAGTATGACCCCTAGCTATCCCAGGTTTGACAACTAAATGGCACTGTGTAACAATATATAATGAATGATATAATGACTGTGCCTACAGTTTCAGTGTTTTTGCCAGGGGTTTTGGGAAGCCCTTATTAGTGCAGGACTAGTAAGAGGAGAGATATAAGGGATTAGATCCAAAGGGCATTGTTAACTTGTTAGGGAACCAGAGCCAGGGTACAGGTGACCCCAGAGGAACCAGGGGAAATTTTGTGTAGACTGACATTCCCCTCTCAAGTACTACAAGAGGGAAGACTCTGCTATTGGTCACTATTGTGAGTATACACCAACTACTGTTCAATGAATAATATCTTTATTGTTGCTCTATTCTCCCATGTGTATCTGTTTAAATAAATCAGTTCTATTTTTAAGTTGCCAGAACCACTGAAGCCCATTCTTTTATAATGCTGCAGATTACAGTGTGTTATACCCTGCCTCCACATTGTTGCAAGGGATCATCCCCTGAGAAATAAATGTCTCATCCAGAGCAAATATTGGGGTAAAGCTACAAGTTAGAGTAACATTGCCACTCATTTTACTATAGCCTTGTATATATAACTCATGTGCTACTGCACCCATCTATTGTGAGATGATAAATTAACTATTTTCTTATATTAGCCTTTAAAGAGGCAGGGAATCTCTTTCTCTGAAAGGCACATTCATTAGTTTAAGGCACCTGATGGTACATGGGTGTTTATGCCTTTGCAAAAGGTATAAAGTTATAATACACAAAAGCCGTGAATATCCTATAAATGATATCCTTATAATACACAAAAGCTATGAATATCTTGTAAATTATATC
The DNA here is from genome assembly GCF_017654675.1 of Xenopus laevis. Classification (NCBI taxonomy): domain Eukaryota; kingdom Metazoa; phylum Chordata; class Amphibia; order Anura; family Pipidae; genus Xenopus; species Xenopus laevis. Next base: position 102,631,249 of record NC_054373.1, read on the forward strand.
CTTATAAATGGTAAGTTCTGATGTCATCAGTTATAAACGGTGAGTTCTGATGTAATTTCTGTCACATGACTCACTGAACCTTGTGTATTATAATAAATAAAGTAACCCCTGTTGCAAAATATGAGGCTATTAGAAGTCACCTCGGAGTACTTCTAATATCCTTATATTTTACAAGAGGGGGTACTTTATTCACTTTATAATGCACCACCTAATACAATTTGGGCAATAGAACAAAGTCAGCGCTTATAATTTGTTTCCTGTAAGACTATATTTTCCAGGAATATTTCCTGCTCTGCTATTGCAGAGGGAACCAATGTGAGGTAGGAACTACCTGATTCACCAGTTCCGTGTGCAGGATTAAGAGAATGTTCTCGTTGTCTTTCAGGTTGTAATCTTTTTCCTAATGGTAAACTTATTAAAAATTGTTGATATGCCACTGCAAATTAATTTTATACAGTCCTATGCTGAGCACCAAAAAAACCTCATACTTTGTCTGTGTTTATGCACTCAAATCTGTCCTTCAAATGCATGTCCAACACATTAAAAAATACTGCAGGAAATCCAACAAATCCATCTCTTATATTGTCCCATTATCACCACACTTCCCTCTTAAATGTTCCAGGCATCTGTATCAAATATTTTTAAGAAGATTTATATGTGCTTTTCTATTTAAGTACCTGAAAGCCTGAATGTCCAGGTTACAAAGCTGTTTTCTTTTTAAAATAAAATGTAATATTGATTTACTTCTACAGAAAAGATTTCTGCAATAGAATAATAATAAATTGCCAAAGGCTGTCATTTAGAAATAAATATAATCTACACAAGAGAAAACTTTAGTTCCATAGCAACACATTTATAATTCAACAGTCCCAAGTGGTCAGTTTGCCTTTTTTTAATTCTTGTTCTCCTCTAAAATAGCTGCATCTTCAGTATGTAAAGTTCCGAGTTTTATTGTAAAGGTTTGGAAATTCCTAAATATAGCTACCGTGTCAAGTCTATCGTATGAATAAGAGGTGAGAAATATCTTTAGTCACTATTCTTTCCTCTTCTCTTTCTGAGCTTGAGGCAATGATTAGATTACACAGTTACAAACTAGTTGGCTTTTCTTGTGCAAAGAATAGGCACAGAGTCACTGATATTCCAAAAACTGTAGAATTTGCAGTTAAAATGTGGTGAAAAATATAAAGTTAAAAAAAATTCTTTCCATGCTAAGAAGTATTTATCAAAGTACTAGAACTTCTTGTAATTGTTTTTACACTTCCTGTTACCAGTATGGTCCTTTCCTTACTCAAGCCTTTAAAATTTGTTTTGAATCTTGTACTGCACGTCTAGTTTTTATATTCTCTCTTATCCTACTTATTCTAATATAACACAGTTCACTATACACTACATATAGATAATCATCTGTATAACAAGATCTTTTCAGAGTAGTGGAAAAATATAGCACTATAGAAAGTTATGACTTTTTTATGTTTTTCTTCTCTGTTCAAAGCAACTAAGCCCAATGGTACTTATCTCCTTACTCTTATATCTCATTATAGCCTTCCCAGTACGTCTACATCATATGTATTTATAGAACCTTATCTTCTGCCTAGTGTTACACCACACTTTTGAAATATCCTACTTCCCAACATAATGTGGCACTACTTTACTTTAATAGAACTTTAATAGAAAACATCTGTCAAGGAAAGATTTCCAGCAGTTCAACAGACAGCTCCATTGTAACCATTAAAGCAATATGGCTGCTTCAGTAAAGTAGCACACAGTTTCAAACATGTGACAAAATCATTATTCTTTTTGCCCATAATTGACCAATCTTTCCCAGCATTCCATCATAATAGTACTATCCAAAATTTGATACAAATCTTTTCACCTGATTCAAGCAGTGCAAACCAGTATTGAAAAGCTTGCATGTTGTATCCATTATGTAAGGGGTGTTTGTGTATATATATATATATATATATATATATATATATATATATATATATATATATATATATATATATATATATGTAGGGATGTGAAAATCGTTGACACCCTTACACTTTACAGACAGGCACATCCCTAGTAATATGGACACCTCAGTGGGTCCTTATGGGGACCTTGTGCTTATGTAACCCCTGTAGTTCTCACAGTGTACACCAGATGGCACTGTGCCAGAGTATAAAAGGTTTAGGAACCATGTGCTCTGGGTCCATTGCTTTAGCCCAACCAAGCAGGCTGGAAGAGAATGGGTGATGCTGACCCTAGGCGCCTTGGCACTAGTAATTAGACAGCTATACTCGTTTATAGATCACTCTAGGAGTGATAGAGAGGTTATTTAGTTGAGCAGCTCAAGGCTCTGCCAAGGAGATTAGAGGGATTAAGATCCCAGGGTATTACTGACCCAGAGTAAGGAACCAAGTGTTGAGATAGGGATGTCAGGAGTTCCCCATGTCTGCCACTGGAAGATATCCTGAAAACTGGGCAATACCCATCACATGCTGTCAACTTACTCTCTGCTGTATATTCCCTAGCCTGTGGGGATTCAGCCTATACGTGCTGTGAGTATATGCTTCATTTATGCTGCTGTGTATGTTCTATGCTCCATTGTGGATCAATGTGCTGACTGATCTATGTGCTATTGTTCAATAAACACAGTTATATGTTCAACCGTTAAAGAACTACTGGCGCCGATCATTGTGCTATCGCACCCAATTACAGTTACACTACACCCTGCCTCCACCGCGTTGCGAGGGCTTACCCTTGAGAAAGAGAGCTCATCGGTGGTCTCAGCCCACAAAGGAAAGTAGATAAAACTGCCTTAGCACAAGTCAGTTTATTATAGCGCCACATATATATATATATATATATATATATATATATATAGGGCCGCCATCAGGGGGGCACAGGGGGTATAAGTGTACCGGGCCCAGCAGTGCTGAACTTTTCGAAAGAGCCGGGCCCCCCTTGACAGCATGGAAGCCGTGCCGCCTCCTTCCGAAGTCCCTAACAGCCGAAATGCAGACAAAGCCGAACAGACGAAGCCACGAAAATAGCCGAAGCCAAAGTCCCAAATCTGTGAAAAGACCCGAAGTCACAAAATCAGCAGAAATGAATGTCCTGCAGTGCCAAAAAGAGATAATTCTGTGCTATTATTATGTCAGTTCTGCGAGTGGAATTAAGATTGATACATAGTACTGTTATCCTAGTGGTTTGTAAAAATTGTATTAAGTTTTGTACACAAATGCAATGGTGTTGCGATTTAATGATAGGGAATACATATTTGTTACTATGGCACTCTAAATTCACATTTCTTTAAGATGTGTGTCGGTGACTTCATTTCCAGTTATGCTCTATGTGTGTATAAAGCATTGTTTTTAACAACAGGTGGGATCTTGATAACGGTCCAAGACCCAGACCGAAATGTCGATCCTTGCTTTATGCTTTTAAGATTTTGATTATAAATTAATAACTATTTAAATAAATCCGGTGTGCACTGCTTACAGCTATAGACATGTATATCTATATATATATCTATATATATATATATATATATATATATATATATATATATATATATATATATATATATATGTTTAAATACAGAGTTAAAGATATAATCTAAACAATAGGATATAAAACAGCTGAGCTACATGTCCATGTGTTATTTATTACTGAGATGGAAATGGGCAGTGCCGGATGAAAAAAACTCAATCCAGATGGCCAGTATAATAAAACTGAAGTTTTGATTGTATCTGGAAAATAATTAAAATAACTCACGTTTGAACACAGTCAATGAGTAAAAAGTAAAATGGAATGCCTACTACTTATCCTGACAGCTCACGGTATATCAGAAATTGTGGCTGGCTTGATGGGGAAGTATACAGGTGTTACTCTGTGACTAATGGCTAAGTAGCAATTATAGCACTGTAATCATTTATAGGATTGCACAATTCTAGTAAGGTTTAATATGCAATTGCATATTCATTTCATCATGTGCCATTTGTGAAAATGGTGTGTAATGAGGTGAGAGTTTGTGGACTGTGATCAAATTATACTACAATTAACATTGCATTCATAGCCTGACTCCAGATGACAAAATAGGGACAAAAGAATGAACATACCAAGCATTACACAATAACCAGAGCAAAATTACGGAAGAATAATTGGAGACAAAGAGATTTTATTAGCCAAAACAATGATATTATGAGACAAAATGATAATTATACCATTGGACTAAAAACTAACACAATTACAAAGGAAACATGCAAAATAGAATATAAGATATGTACAGATAACAAGCCATAAATGTATGTGAGTTAATTGGTACATGTTTACACGCAGGCTTGTGTTGCTATTAGTGATTGCAGGGGGTAGAACCTGTTTATTATGCATCATGGTGTGCGTGGGGGGGGTTATTAATGCAGTCACCTATGGAAACCAATCAGACAAATGTAAATGCAACTTCACCAACACAGTGATAATAGCTAATATCTGATTTGGTTTGTATGGGTTATTCCACTGGAGCATTTGCAACATGTTAGTAAATGTAGAGAGGGGTAACAGAAAACTTTTGATACCAAAATGTCACAATTAGTGATACACTGATTCAGTTCAGGAGCAGTCAAGACAAGATAAGTGATTTGGTGGGTTGTAAAGGCAAATGCTATTGATATTATGGTCCAGATGCAGTTCATGAGCATATTATCACACTTGATAAAGCAGTTTAATGAGTAACATAACACATTTTTCAGCATGAAAATCTTTCAAGATGATGCCCCATCCTGGGCCACCTTAGTAGACCAGGAGGGAGTTTCCAAGGTGTCAGGAACCAGGGGCCACTACAGACCACTAAGAGCCCCTGGCTCTTTAAGGGCTTAGTGAGTTAGACATTTTATTAATCAGATTTTAATTATATTTACTATAATCTATTAATTCTATTTAATTGATTAAATAGATCCTTGCCTGTCTACTGCTTCCCTTATATATCATGCCAGAAAAAGGCGACATCCCTCACCCCTGCATACTCAGTAGACCACACAGACACCATTCCACCGTTATTCTGAATACATGCAAATCAGGTGTTCTATAGGTATGAACCAAAGTTTTGGCTTGTATGCATACCTAATAGGAATTGCCTTTAGGAGGGATGAGCAACATATTTCACCATGTTTTGCCACAAAAAAATGCTCTTTGGGGGAAATGTAATAAAATTTGTAAAGAGAACAAGTTTGTGCATAATAAGGTTATATGTCATTAGGCTTTTATTGCATTGCGAATCTTAATTGTGCATTGCGAAACTTTAACACCTGCTTGAAGGTGAAGTATACTTTTGGAGCAAACGATAAAACTTTTTTTATTAAGAAGTTTTATTACATACACTGCACACTATAAAATTCACAATCCTACTGTCGTGTTGCATGAAAAAAAACCCATGTGATTTTCAGTGTAGCCAAATGGGTCCGGTTTTCCCATCACTAATTGCCATCACGACACTCTTTCATTGCTCATGTGATCAAACATGTATAAAAACTTCATATTACTTTATTTCTCACAAGCTCCAAAAATGTCACATATACAATTAAATATATTTTGCAGTAATAATGTATGAAACAGCTTGTATAGATTTCCTTCATAGTTGTGTAGCTATGGAAATTTTCTTAATTTTCCACAATTATTTTTGCATTTGTCTCAGCTGAGTTATGGATTTCCTTCTCACGCTAACAAGGTTTTTTGGAGTTTTTTTACAGCTCAAACAACACCTTATCTCAGCCCCAAGGTACTGTACAATTACAGATACACATGACTTTTTTAATTACCTAACCTACAGTTTTGCACTGATGTGAGAAACCCACAGTGACAAAGAACATTTGATCGTTAATGAGGTGTGTGCAACCCATTAAGTATTCATACGCTTCCATTTGTTTGCAGTCACAATATCACAGAACACTCACTTGATGGTAAATTTGCAGTCACTTTTAATGACATTCATTGGCAAAGAAAATAGTGGAAGCCAAATGAGATGTATTTAACAACAAGATGTGTAATCAATAAACAAGCAAAACAGAAGAAAATCTAAACTAAGAAGTTAATGAAGAAATAAAAATAAAAAGTGTTTTACCAGCATGGCAATGCAAATCATATTGTAGGCTAGGCTGTTCATATAAGTAACTGTAAAAGAACTGTTTTTTTTTTCTCGGTTGGGATGCCTATTATAAACCACTTTGGTCTCTGACTTTTTGATATTGACTTGAATAATAGGGATTCTCAGGCCACATTTACTAAATAAAGTGAATATTTAAATGCAGAATAAAAAAACACCATTACTTAAAAGTTGCTTTGCTTAAATGCTCATGTTACTTTCCTAGCTCCTCTCTATTTTCAATATATATTACAATATATTGAAAGAGAATTGTTATATAATATTGTTCTATAGGCAGTTTTTAACATATTTTTACTTGCCAACCAAATAACTGTATTCACTGAGGATGTGTAACATGTTTACCAAAGAATGAGCAGGCAGTTCACCAAAAGAGTTCTTTAGTGCTTTGTTCACTTGTAATGGATTTTGAGTGCCTTCCTCAAGCGAACACTGGTGAAGCAAGTTAAAAACACTCTTTATTCATGTATTAAAAGTTGAACTCAAAAACAGTGTCTGCAAGTTTTGAATGTCAGATGTAAACTTAAGGTGGCCATACATGGGCCAATAGACCGACCAAGACAGCAGCTTATTGGCCAGCATACGGGGCCCTCAGACGGGCTTCCCCCGACTGATATCTGGCCGAAAATCAGTTGGATGTTGATTGGGCAGGTTTAAAAATCCCGTCAGATCCCAGTGCTTCCCCTGCATACCCAGTGTTGTGATTCGATCCTGGGGACCTAAGGCACATGATCGGATCAGCCTGATATTGCCCACTCAATTGAGGCAAGATCTGCTCATTTGGGACCTCTCCAAATGAGTACATTCACACATGTATAACCACCTTTAGTCATAGACTCCTTTAGTCTATCCTTTAATTGGGGGGGGAGGTTATTGAATTCATTTTTTTTTAATTTAAATAGTTGTAGCAAGTAGATGTTACATATTAAAGAGTGTACAGTGAAATACGTGTCTGTTTTACATTCAAAAAATTAACAGTTCTGTTATAACAATATCTTCACAACAATAGCTGCATAAGGGGGAAGGGTAAGAAATGTGTTTGTCATTGACATGTGTAAATAATACCAACAACTGAGACCTAGAGAGTTCTGCTTAATTATATTAAATATTGGTCACACATTTTGAGTAAGAATTTAAAGAATATAATGTAGGCCTATACGTGGTTACGTTAAGGGTTGGGAATGGGGTTGGATGTTTTCCCAATAAATTCTTTCCAGATTAACCAAACAGTGATATAGTCTAGATACTGTAGTTATAATGTAATGAAGCTTCGATTTCTTCCATATGACAGATATCAGTCACAATTTGATACCAATGTTCTATTTTAGGTAGGTCTTTAGTCTATCCTTTAGTGTCATTTCATTTTGCTATGTTCAAACCTGCTACACATGAGTCCTAAAAGTGACATTTCTATAAAACATCCTTCTGGCAACCCTGGAGAAGAATTGTAAATAACCCACTATGGCAAAAACTCCACATCCAAGTGGTTCCACTACATGGGGGCTGGTATACAACATACAGGGCTCACTAGAAATCAAACTACATGCATGAACAATAAAATAATGGCTTAGTCTGGATAGTAATAAAAAGCAAGCAGAAAAAGGCACACTTAAGGCTGCAAATTATTCCTAGTTATAAAGCTACTGCACAATTATCTACCCAACTCACAGAGGTCTTGCATAGTTTGTTTGCATCCGTTCCATATGAGGTACCTCTACCCTAGTAACTCATATTTGAATTATGATTCTGTTCAGTTCATGTAATAATATACACTCAACAGTTTCACAGTTGCTTTCACTGAGCAGGAGATAAGCCAGTGGAACAGAAACCTGAATCCAATACAGCAGATTTACTTTATACTGCATTCTCCTGAGATTACTGTTGTATGATTTTATAGTTTGCATATATTTTTTCATGTTAAACATAACTGATTTTCTAGTGCACAGACTTACTGTAAAATGCGCGTGTCACTATTTTAGGATTTGGCTTTTGAAGGATACTAATTATGCATGTGGATTATCATCAACCACCCAAAGCCTGGTGTTCAAATAAGGGTCCAGTATAGCCAGGAAAACTTTTCTTCAGATTGTAGAATAACATTGGTTAAGTATATCATGCCGCATTTAATGACAGTTAACTTTAGAATGTATTTAGCCCTTGGTTTGTGAGACTGGTGTTTTCTGTGAACAGTGCAATAACCCAGCTGCTTTGCAACAGTACATTATTCGATGCAAATGCTGAATATATACAACAATGGGTATGTGGCTACATTTCTCAATACATTTATATTGATTTAAATTTATGGGGTTTATTCTGTGGGATGAAACTGACATTTTGTTTATTGAATCCATAAGCAAAGACCCTTGGCATATCATGCATGCAAGAGAAAATGCCAAAAGAATAATAAAAAAGGCATGTCTTTTATTGGCAGAATAGCAACAATGTATTGCCTCTTTTTGGGATTGTTAAATCTTAAAGGTTAAATCATTTACTACTTACAGATGGAGCAGAATGCCTTTACACTTCACATCAGTTAGCAAAAAATATTTAGCAACCCTGTTAAGTCACATCTGTTCATTGGAAACAAATTAGCACTAAAAATTCAGATGAATTAGCTTTTGCTCTGCCTGTGTGTCCTCTGCAGCAACTGTGAATGATAAAGATATAAATATGCAGAACCAATACTACATTAGTATTGTATGTGTGCGTCTGTATGTGTGCATGCACTCCTGAAAGTATGAGCTTCTTTATTAACACAATTAAAGAAAGTAACATTTCAAAAAAAATGTCACGTCAGACATATATTATGCATTGCTTCAACAGGATTGCTTTAATAGTAAGATGAATTGTTCATGGATAATAACGACTCTATGAATTTTCTTTGCTTGTGTGCCTTTCTCCATTGTGGCTTTGCATCTTGTCTGATGAGATCGTGGCCTTTAATATTTTCCAGTCATATTTGCATAGTTACTGTACCTATGTTGAAGACATACATCTATGCATGTGAACCACAAAAGATTATTCAAACAGTATAGCTAAGGAGAAATGAATTACAAACCAAAGACTGACAGATCCTACTGTCCTACTGCATATTGTCTTCAAGGTTTCTTCTTGAATGTCATTGGGGCTCATTTATAAACCGCGCAAGGCAGATTCGCAAAAAGTGTGGTGTAAACAGAACTGCGACTTTTTTTTCAAAATGCAAATGTCTATAAGAGCTTTTTAAATATGTCAAAAATTGCAAATTGCAAATATTTATGTGCACACACTGAATTATGCCACAACTTTGGTGGCAGAAAAAATATTCGCCAAACAGTTTTGCAAATTGCGAATTTAAGTTACTGTCAACGCTATTTTCGCACACAACAACCTCGCACAGTGGTCACACTCACGCAAAACCCACCTCATTTGCGAAAAAGCATTCTCATTTCGAATTAGCAAAAACCAGAAAGACGGGCACAGCAGTACAATTTTTTAGCGTTCAGGAAAAAACGCTAATAAATATGCGCTGCACAAACTTTGTAAATGACCCCCATTGTCTATTATTATTATACCTTACTGTACTAGTGTTATGGATCTTGAAGGAAAGTAAACAAAGACATTTGACCAATAAGGGCAGTGTCACATGGGTATATTTTTGGGTGGTCTGCCACATACTGTACTTTTCCCCTACTGAAAATACAACCTAAATGGGGTTATGTAATAAACAGCAACAAAGGGCAGATTTATCAAAATGTGAGTTTAGAGCTTAATAGATAAACACTCACCAATGTTCTATTCATTTTAGAACCATATTTATCAAACAGTAAGTACTAGCTGTGTCACCCATTAATAAATACCCATAGAAATTAATAGATTGTGGGTGAGTTTAATTTATTAAACTCTAAACTCATATTCTGATAAATCTGACCCCAAGTTTGCCCAGGTGCAGTAACCTATAGCAACCAGCAGGTAGCATACACTGGTCACCTGTTTAAAAGTAAACATCTTATTTGTCATTGGTTACCGCTCTTTGGCAAACTTAGTGCCTTATATTACATATGGGGGGAAAATGTCCAAACTGAGTTTTGAATCCATGTGCATTGTTGACAGTCATTACATGGAAGGAGTTCCGTTTGCCTATATTTTGCATATATTCTTTATGAAAAATGTTAAAAATTAGAATAACAGTACAGGTATGGAATCTGTTATCTGAAAAGCCATTGTACAGAAAGCTCAGAATTACGGGAATCTCTCATAGGCTCTGTTTTTCTCAAATAATTCAAATTTTTAAAAAATTATTTCCTTTTTGTCTGTAATAATAAAACAATACCTTGTACTTGATCCCAACTAAGATACAAATAATTTTTATATATATATATATTTATATATATATATATATATATATATATATATATATATATATATATATATATATATATATATATAATGTTTATTTTTATAGATAACCTACATGCTGGGTGATATTCATATCAGAACTGTTTCTTCTGGGTAAAGATTTAGTTAAATATTTAGTGTGGCATATTTGTGTGTATTTAGTTTTACATGAAAAAAAGGTGTACATTTGGCCTAAAATAAAGCAGCTATTTATGAAGCTGTGACTTTTATTCTATTTCTGAGATCCCCTTTGGTATAGATTCTGTATGGAAAGACTCTAGTGTGCTATTTATAATACGGCATACACCAGAGTTGCAGCACAGTTTACTCCAAAAGATTCATTTATCAAAGCATATGCATTAAAATTGCCATTATTTTTACCGTAGAAGCAACATTTTCCCCAGAATTCCAATAAAATACAGTATGAGATGTTATCCAGAATGCTCAGGGGTTTTCCAGATAACAGATTATTCAGATTTTTTATCTTGATAGATTAATTTTACTAGAAAATCACATAAACATTGAATAAACCCAGTAGGCTTTCATTATATCTTAGTCTGGATCAAGAGTACAAGGTACTGTTTTATTATTACAGAGAAAAGAAAATTGGATTATTTGGATAATATAGAGTCTATGGGAGTCTATTTGGAGCTTTCTGTATAATTTCTGTATAATGGGTTTCTGGATAATGGATCCAATACCTCTAGTGTGTGCCTACTAACTGGTGAATTGCTCGCAAGTTGTGTTGTGTTTTGTATGTGTTTAATAATGCCCATGGGGTGCAAAGTGTGGCATTGCTGATGCAACATCCCTTATAAAAATGTCAGTGTTCTATGAAATTGTTGCAAGTCAATTGGTTGTGCAGGTGCAACCTGCAGAGGGAACCCTAGAAATTCCACTTTCTATAACAGATTTTATATCCAGACATGAAGTTTGTCTGTGTGCCCTGCACCCTGTGTCTTGTTCAGAAAAAAATGAATCCACCAGCCCCAGCATATTGGTGCAATTCCATTTTACAATTTCCAGCTCATTTGGTGCTTGTGATCATAAATGAGCCTTGAAAAGAGAAATCAGTTGAAGCGTACAGGAGTAAACTGTCACAGATTTAGAAAATTTAGCAGACGTATGACAGTTTCTATTACTAGTGGCTTTGCAGTGACTTTATAGTTTTTTACATGGCAATTACATCTCTTTTTTACACGTTTACTTGTATGTCCCGAGATGAAGTAAAATGTAATCTTTTCATAGATATAAGATTCTAGAATTGTGCTATTTGCATTTATACATTTTAAAACCTATTATATTCTCAAGAAATGATTTGTTTACACAGTTATGCCCACGGCTGCCACAGTTTTCCTTCTGGGAGCATCTTCTCTGGCCCACATGTCTTGCTTAGCCTGGGGACAAACATCTGCACAGTGCACTATTCTTGGCTAAAGGCCTATGAGGGCTTGCTTCAATTTGTGCATGGATATTGACATCATGGATGGAGGGGGACAGAGTAGTCACTACCCAACGGGTTAGTATACTGGGGGGCAGATTTATCAAGGGTAGAATTTTGAGTTCTTGGGAATTTAGTAAAAACTCCCATAAACTCCCATGAACACGAAATTCGAAAAAAAAGACCAATGGAAAATTAGAAAAAAATAGAATTTTTCAAATTCGGGTGAATGGAATTGACCCGCAAACTGAAATTGAATCTAATTTGATTCAAGTTTTTTTCTCCAAAAAAACCCTTCGATTTTCAGGAAGGCTGCAAACAACTCTAAATTGATCCCAGGACGTCCCCCATAGGCTAAAACAGCAATCTGGCAGGTTTAAGGTGGCGAATAGTCGAATTTGAATTCTTAAAGAGCCAATACATGATCAATTTGGAAAATCGAATTTGATTTTTTTAAAAAAACTCGAATCAAATTTTTAGGGGCAGATTTATCAAAGGTCGAAGTGAATTTTCGAATGAAAAAAATTAAAATTTCAAGCTATTTTTTGTTTTTTTGTGTACTTCAACTAGGGAATAGTCCAAATTAGATTCGAGTTTGAAAAAAATTCGAAAAAATGAATATCGAAATTTATCATGTACTGTCTCTTTAAAAATTCGACTTCAACCATTCACCATCTAAAACCAGCCGAATTGCTGTTTTAGCCTGTGGGGGACCTCTTAGAGTCTATTTGGAGTCAATTGGATTCGATTGAATGCGCTATTCCTTCGATTCGTATGATTTGAATTCGGCAGAATACGGATCTATTCGATCGAAAATGGGTCTATTCGACCAAAAAAAAACAACTAGACTTAATTTCGGTTGGTCTTTTTCAATTCAAATTTCGAAGTTTTTTCAATTCGAAATTTGACCCCTGATAAATATGCCCCTAACTGTTCCCTAGTCGAATTTCACTACAAACAAAAACGAAAATTCAAATTTGAAATTCGTATTCGAAAATTTTAATTTTCACTTTGACCCTTGAGAAATCTGCCCCTGAGCGTTCGCTTGAACTGTGAATACCAGTGCAGCAAAACTATGTATATGTTCATACAAAATAAAAGCATGTGCAAATGTTGGAACCATAAATGACAAACATTTTCATTATCCCTATTCTTTGTGTTTCCAAATAAACTTGCTGCGGTTTATAACTCACGTTGCAGTATTTGTACACTTTCAAGTTTGCAATAAAAATCACATATAAGTATAAAAAAAGGATTTTGTAAAGTAACCAAATGTTCCACAGCACCTACCAAGGTTATTGTTTTTATTTCCAAGACATCAGGAGTTTCCCTCCAAGCAAAAGTCATTCAAGGACAATACGTACCTTAGCCAGGAACATGCCTTCTAATAATCAATCATTAATTGATTTGCCCTTCTAAATAGGCAATTGCACATGTCAGTTGTGATACCTCAGAATTAATAGTCTTTGCCTCTATTTTAATAAATGTTCTATATCACACTGTTGTGTTTATTTGCATGCTGAAACATTACACTGGTGGGCCATACAACATATTGTTGTTACAGACATAATTATTATTATTATTATTATTATTATTAATAATAATAATAATGATAATGATAATAATAATAATAATAATAATTAAAACCAAATATAATAGTAGGGTCACACCTTTTAGCTTTAAAACTCTGGAAGGGGGGTGGGCAATGACATCACAGGGATGAGGAGGTGACATCACTTGGTAACATGGTTGATGTCAGGGATATGGCTGTGATATCAGGATGGGCAGTATGGTCAAAACCAGCCAGACAGTCCAACCAAATCTTGGCTTGATTGGCCAGTTAAAGTGGACCTGTCATTCAGAAACACAAATCTGTATAATAAAAGTATTTTTCAAATTAAACATGAAATCCAATTTATATTTTTTATTAAAACATTCATAGCTGTTGTAAGCTCATTTAAAAATCTCAGCTGTCAATCAAATAGTGTCTGCCCCTCCTCTATGCCCTGGGCATAGAGGCGGGCAGAAAATTACTTTCACTTTCCATTCAGCACTTCCTAGATGTCACTGCTGTCCCCACATTCCCCTGTGCTCTTTACCATTTACAGTAATTGTTTAGCCAGGGCATGGGGATGGACATCGGGTCCCCCATTCTGGTGCACAAACAAGATTCTGAGATGATACAAGGCTTGCCTTAATAACAGTGTCCACAAAATGGCTCCTGCCTGCTTGCTATAATTTTGAAATCCCAGCCTGAAGGAAGCAAGATTCAAATAATTTATATAGTGTAAGTAAAGTTCATTTTGCTTGACTAACGTGATAAAATAGGATTTTGAACAATTTTTTTGGGCTGAAGATAAGCTTGTGATGTTAATACAAAACACTGGCACATGTTTCTTTCACATGTTAATAAATCAGTTGAAATGGAAATTACTTGAAACAGAGCATGCAATTTTGTGGTAACTTTTGGCAGGCACTTAAAAAGATGTAACAATTAATGGAAGCCCAAATCAGCATCCAAAGTATCATTCTATCATGAGCTTCAGATGTAAAGAACAATTTATTAATATGAAGTTCAGTCTAATGAAATTAAAGAGATATTTGGATCAGTGGGATCATCACTGCGAGATCATGAAAATCTATCTGTTTTTACATATGCTGCATTATTATGTGTAAGAATGAATTTTGACAATCCCATTGACCACAGCAATTATACCTATACTTATGACAAATTGCCTCATGTAGCTTTTAGAAGCTGAATTATAACTCCCTAAGCGCAATGCGACAGCAAGCCCACAGTATATATCAAAATGACTGGAAATAGCTAAACACAAATAAATAAATGTAATGCTGAGCAATCATTTGTTCTTTATTCATTTAAAAAAAATGCATTTTGGCTAAAAATGTGTCGCACAGATGAATGTCTTAGCTGCACCGATGTGACCTTATCTCAAGATGACATTGCTTGCTGACAAACCGAAATCAACCCCATATCCCTGTCGCCATAGAAACAATACAGGCAGGTTAAAATCTGGATTTGTAGAGGGATAAAAACAATAATGTTTAAAATCTTTACAATCTAATGGTTTATGGGAGAGGTGGGGAGGTGGAGTGCACACTATAACCACTGATTCAGAACATCAGAGAAACAAATGTATATATTTCTGTTTTTCTTTGCCCAGGGGTATGGCAGATCTCAGGAGGTTAATTTATTTATAACGTGATATTTGACCTGCTCCAAAGTGCTGAACTGTAAAATAAAAGGAAGAAAACCTTACAGTTTGTTATAGCAACACCTGTTAAGACCAAAATAGTAACTCCCCAGACAAGCTTCTCTGCTGTTCACTGACTTACTTCCCAGATGGTGCCTCATTACATTACTTCAGGACCAATAAACTGCAGTTATGAAAATTCAAAATAAACCATTTTGAAGGACAAGACCTACGAATAACTAAAATGTGATAATAAGTAAACTACCTACAGGATATTTACTTTCTATTTTGCACTGGCAAGGGCAGCGAGCATACAGATGGAGCAATCATGAGTGATGTTTCTAGTCCAACATTACATAGTTACATAGTTAAGTCGGGTTGAAAAAAGACCAAGTTCAACCCCTCCAAATGAAACCCAGCATCCATATATACATACACTCACACCGACTCCTCCATACACTCACAAAAACTATACATACCAACATCTATACTAATTGTAGTGTAACCCGCCCTGCTGGTCAGCCGTCTAATCATACCTCCAGATGCGCTGACCGGCGGGTTCGGGGTAAGGCGCCACAGGTGCATTCTCTTCCAGTGCATAGGCACACAGCGATTACGCCTTTGTCGTGCCTTGTTTAGGCGCATGCGCATCAGGCAGATACGTGCCCAGCACATGCGCACCTTGTACTTCCTCCCAAAACTGGTGCCTGAGTCCTATTGGACGCTGATTGTTCCCCTCATTGTCCATCTCTGATTCCCTTCTGCCATTGGTCCATTTTGCCTTCCCTTTCCCCTCCTTGCCCAAGCTGGCTTCTGTTTGTTCAGTTCCTGCCCAAGCTGGCTTCTGTTTGTTCAGTTCCTGCTTAAGCTCTACACGTATTGTTATTCTGGTTTTCAACGCCTAACACTATCTCGTGTTTGCTAATTCTGGTTTGACTCCTGCCTGGTTACCGACTCTTATTCAGCTGCCTTTCCCGAACCTTGCCTGGCCTGATTTTACCTTTCGCTTTCTCGTTGTCTGTACTACTGGTATACTCAACGTGTTCATGTTCCCTCATTGATTCTGCAGCAGAAAGTCTGGAGCCCCAAAAGGGTTCCTTGTTAACTAGCATTACATGTGGATTTTAGTATCACAATAGCCTTTGATATTATGCCTGTCCAATAAATCATACAACCCCCTCTTAAAAGCATCAGCCATCACAACATCACCCGGCAGTGCATTCTACAACCTTACTGTCCTCATTGTGAAGAACCACCTACATTGCTTCAAGTTAAAGTTCTGTTCCTCTAGTCTAAAGGGGTGGCCTCTGGTCAAATGAGTAATTTTATGGAAAAAAAGATCTGCTATCTGTCTATATTGCCCTCTCACAAGCGTCTTTTTCCTGAGAGAACAACCCAAACCATTACAGTGCACACTCACAAATAATGTATGGCTCCTGGATACTCTGGTAATTTGTTAGGTTGAGATGTCTCCAGGATTCTTCTTTGAACTGCTGAAATGCAGACATACTGTACAATACCATGTTCTACATATATGTTGTAACAAGTGGAGATGCTCACATAGTTTTATTCCAGAAATGGTAAAGAGGTATTAATAGCTAATGTGCTTACTTTTCTGCATCATTTGTAAACTGTGCAAGATAAGTAAAAGCCCACAAGCATAACTGCTATGATAATGTATAGAAAGCAAAGTCTGTTTTTGAATTTACCCAATTTCGGTAAATTCGGTATGATATTATGCCTGTCCAATAAATCATCCAACCCCCTCCTGGTATTAATATTCTATGGGCCTCTCACTCTCTCCCTCTCTTTCTCTCTCATCTCTCCCAATTACTGGGAAACGTATGGGCTTCTGATTAGAAAGCAATTATCGTGATGCTAAATTATTTAATTTCCTTGGGGGTTACAGTGTAATCAAAAAGAGAATTTTCTATTCCACGGGAACAAACAGTGCTCCAAGTAAGGAAGGCAACATTGCCCTCTGGAATCTAATCCCTTCTATACTTCTTGGTGGAGCTGCTTATCTAGGTAGCCCTATGCTGGCTTTCTTTCCTAGAGAGACCGGTGACAGAATCTAGCTATCCCTTACTAGTCCAGAACTAATGATGGCTCCACAGGTGACTCCAATCTACTTGTCTCAGACAAAACCCTCTGGCAAAAAGCCCTGAGACCTCATGGGTCAGTCAATATATATTATTATACAGTTCTAGCTAGTGGCCAACCGAAGGATAGTGAGGGGTCATGCTGTAAACCAGGAAGGGAAGAGCTACTCCCTCAATTAAGCTGGCCATAGATGCAAAGATCCGATCGTACGAATCATCGTACGATCGGACTTTCCCATCTCCCGACCAGCCACTAACCATTCAGTTCAAAGTCTTACCAGTCAGATTAGTTAAAGAACAGATCAGCAATGTTCTGCCCCTGACAGCAATCGTGCGATATCTATGTCCAACCAAAGCTAGTGACAGTCTCCCACTGAAAATCGTACGATCGGCAATACACGCAGAGATATTATCGGCAGCCGACAGAAATTTTCTAACCTGTCCGATCGACCAAACGACCGATCTCCGCCGGACGAAAAATGTTGGGACTCTCCACACACGGTCCGAAAATCGTACGAATCCTCGATTCGTACGATCAGATCTTTGCGTCTATGGCCAGCTTTAGACTAAGGGCCCCTGTAGTGGCCAAACCTTAGGGGGAATTCACTGTAAATGGGGAATACATTTATCAGTCTCCTACACTTATTACAAGAGAAATTAAAATGTACTGTATGTCCAGATGTGGACTACAGCTCCTAGTAGCCTGTGTGTGACTCTCTGTGGTGTGCAAAAGTGATACTCTTCCCCACTCTCTCTTGAGTTGGCTCTTTGCTGATGGTAGTTTATTATGCTTTGTTTGTTCATGCTGCATATGCAGTTGTATTCTTTTGACAATTCAGTACTAATTTTGCCATCATCATACTGACTTTGAGGGGCCGATTTACTAGCATTCCGATTTCTATTTTTTTTCCACAAATCTCTAAAAATTTGACATTTATTAAGTGTAATAACCACAAAATCCTCCTTGACAGTAAAAGCTGTCAAGGTCCTATAGAAGTCAGTGGGAGATGCGCTGAGCATATTGGACCATTTTTAATCTTTAGGAGGTTTTCGATTTTTTTCTGTTAGTACTTTTTATATTCAGATCATTAAATCATTTTCATGACATTCATGATTTTAGAGAATATGCGTTTAATCAAACCACTGTGATTCGACCATTGATACATGGGCCTCTGAGTGTTCTGGATAATTGGACCATAAGCAGGCACAGATACATTTGTGCTGTAGTCAGTGCACCAGGCTGAGCTGAAGATGACAAACCAAGTAAAGGTGGCCATACACGGGCCGATAAAAGCTGCCGACAGACCGTGTCGGCAGCTTATTGGCCCGTGTATGGGGCCCCCCGACGGGCTTCACCGATCGAGATCTGGCCGAAAGTTGGCCAGATCTCGATCGGATGGGACAAAAAATCCCGTCGGATCGCGGCCGCATCTATTCGTTGATGCGGTCCCGCGATCCGACCGCCCGTTAGGCATCGTTAGGATCCGATCGTTGGGCCCTAGGGCCCACTAACGGATCAGCCCGATATTGCCCACCTCAAGGTGGGCATATCGGAGGGAGATCCGCTCGTTTGGTGACATCGCCAAACGAGCGGATCTCTCCATGTTAGGGATGTCGCGGACTGTTCGCCCGCAAACTAATTCGCGCGAACATCGACCGTTCGCGTCCGCCGAATGTTCGCGAACGTCGCGCGACGTTCGCCAATTGGGTTAGCCTTAGCTGGCGCTTATTTTTTAACTCTCACCCCAGACCAGCAGATACATGGCAGCCAATCAGGAAGCTCTCCCTCCTGGACCACCCCCACACCCCCTGGACCACTCCCCTTCCATATATAAACTGAAGCCCTGCAGCGTTTTTTCATTCTGCCTGTGTGTGCTTGGAAGAGCTAGTGTAGGGAGAGAGCTGTTTAGTGATTTGAGGGACAGTTGATAGTAACTTTGCTGGCTAGTAATCTACTTGATACTGCTCTGTATTGTAGGGACAGAACTCTGCAGGGATTTGAGGGACAGTGAGTTTAGGTTAGTTAGCTTTGCTGACTAGTAATCTACCTTCTACTGCAGTGCTCTGTATGTAGCTGCTGTGGGCACTGCTTCTGATCTCATCTGCTGACTGCTGCCTGTAACCCAATAGTCCTTGTAAGGACTGCTTTTATTTTCTTTTTTGTTTTTTTACTTTGCTACTGTAAGAGCCCAGTGCTATTAGTCTAGCTGTGTT
This sequence comes from Xenopus laevis, assembly GCF_017654675.1. Lineage (NCBI taxonomy): Eukaryota > Metazoa > Chordata > Amphibia > Anura > Pipidae > Xenopus > Xenopus laevis. Next base: position 102,650,737 of record NC_054373.1, read on the forward strand.
GGGGAGTGGGACTGGTGTGCTGCTCCTCCTAGTAGTTCACCACTACCAGCACCAACCAGAGTCAAAATTGTTACAAAGTATCTTATTTGCACCTGTTAGCTGTTCTGAGCTCTCTGCCAAAAGCTAATTAAGTTAGAAACTGTTTTTTTTCTGGCTGTTCAGTTCAGAGAAAAGAGGGACTGGTGTGCTGCTCCTCCTAGTAGTTCACCACTACCAGCACCAACCAGAGTCAAAATTGTTACAAAGTATCTTATTTGCACCTGTTAGCTGTTCTGAGCTCTCTGCCAAAAGCTAATTAAGTTAGAAACTGTTTTTTTTCTGGCTGTTCAGTGCAGAGAAAAGAGGGACTTTCCAGTACAAAAGAGGGACAGGGGGTTGAGTGGTCAAAAGAGGGACAGTTGGGAGGTATGCAAGTGCCACCTAGCTGTGTGAGCTTTTTTACATTCTGTCTAAATAACAATAATAATTCCGTGTCCGTAAACATCACCTGAGTGATGTTTTTACAGCAGCAATAATATATTCCGTATCCACTACTGTATACGTTGCCCTTGCAGGCATTGTTTGCCCAGTCTTTAACCAAGTGCCACCTAGCTGTGTGAGCTTTTTCACATTCCGTGTCCAGAAACATCACCTGAGTGACGTAGTGTGATTTCTGCCCTTTACAGCACAAAACGCAGCGCTGTGTCAACAATGTATTTTTCAGATACATTTTTGCCCTTGATCCCCCTCTGGCATGCCACTGTCCAGGTCGTTGCACCCTTTAAACAACTTTAAAATCATTTTTCTGGCCAGAAATGTCTTTTCTAGCTTTTAAATTCGCCTTCCCATTGAAGTCTATGGGGTTCGCGACGTTCGCGAACCGTTCGCGAACCGTTCGCATTTTTGACGCAAGTTCGCGAATATGTTCGCGAACATTTTTTCCGACGTTCGCTACATCCCTACTCCATGTATGGCCACCTTTAGTATTTGGTGTCTTTAAAGGGGTAGGTAACCTTCCAGATAACATTTAATAAGTTGTAGAATTCTCAATTCATAGGAAACTTTCAATTTGTCTTCGGAATTATTTAATTCTTGTCTGACTGCAGCTTTCAAAATGGGTTACTTAACCAGGCATCCAAAAATCGATTGCTCCATGAGGTTGCAATCTTATTGTTATTTTTACTTTTTATTACTTATCTTTATATGTGGGATCTCTCTATTAATATTCCAGTCTCTCATTCAAATCACTGCCTGGTTGGTAAATTTGACCCTAGTAACCAGCTCCAATTCCAAACCGGAAAACTGCTGAACAAAAATAACACCAATAATACAAAATGAACACCAGTTGAAAATTGCTTCACAATATTGCTCACGACTGGATCATTCTAAACATTAATTTAAAAGTGAACAACCCCTTTAAAGAACAAGCAAAGCCTTATTTACTGAGTGGTGCTAATATCACAGGATTGCACCTGCATATCAGGTAGAGCGCATAAACATATTTAACATGGTATTTTATAGTGTCTCTTTAATGTAAGAGGTTACTCTATATCCAGATTCAGCATATCATTTTTATACACTGTAGTGACTGTTAAGTATATAAGTACTGACAATGTTCTGAAAAATGTTCTTTCTTTCCTTTTTTCTGTTAGCTTCCTGTAGAAAGTTTTCAGAAAGTTCCTGAATAAGTTGATTTCTGAGCTTTATTGAATAAAATGGTGTATTTTTGCTTCACCTTCTTTCTTTTAAGCCGTTTAAGTAGAACATACAGTATTGTCAAGAAATTCTCCTAATCCTGTTTGGATAATCATTCACGCAGGTAAATTTAGTGACTGCTGATTTTTTTGGTTTTGCTTTATCAAGATGTGCTTTAAACCTCCACTAAAGAACAAAACCAAATCTGAAGTATTGTTTTTCAGGCTCTTGGATTTTCTGTCTTTTCTATGCTTTAAGAACCTCATAAAAAATTTTCTGGCGACTGCTTTGCTTATAAATTAATTCTACTCTAGAACATGATGGTTGTCTTTTAATTATACTTTGCATCTGTGTGTAGACATTACATAACAAATACATTAAATCTAATATTTATGGAATCTTTTTAACATAGGAATGTTCAGAATATTTGTACTTTAGGCATGAAAGTATAAGTCGCCATTTTATTCATGAAACTTTATAGCCTTATAAACCAAACTATTCAGTTACAGCACATCCAGCTTCAAACTTGGCCGGTGGGACACTGGTAGTGATGATGGATTCGCAGCAAACATCCATACTTCGCCACCTGCAAATTTTTTCTCGTAAATGTGACAAAAATTTGGCGCGAAAAAAATTACAAAAAAGTCGCCATAAGAAAAAAATGGCCATTGACTTTTGTGCATTTGGAGTGAGAAAAAATTGTAGGACGTGTAAAAATTGTTGCGAGTAAAAAAATGTTTGATGCCCATTGACTTCAATGCGTTTTGCTAATTTTTCTCCATTTCACAAATTTTTCACTGTGATTTTTTTTCAGAGTTTTGCTAATTTTTCGGTGAAGCAAAACAGAACAGATTTGCTCATCGCTAGACACCAGAAGAAAACCAGCCCAGACCTGCCATTTAACCTGCCTGGAGATACAACTTCACCAGACGCAGGGAGAGAAATTATTTGGAGCAGGTCAGGTACAGTTGGGGAGGAAGGAGCGATGCTGCGGAGCCCCACTAACCTCAGTTGACACCTCTACTACTCTACTTATCATTCAATACACATAGAATAACCATAAAACATTGGGGCAGTGTACCCCTTTTCCACATTAGTTCAATGAACGTGCTGAACGTACTTTTTTGCCTAATATTTTAATCACAAAAATCTGTGGTTTCAGTTATTTCTTGAGCTAACAGGCAAGAAATCAGTAACCAAAACAACAGTGCATACCAAGGAACGTAGGAAGGCTCTTAAATTAAAGAAAGAAATTGGCAACAATTTAGATGCATATATTTCATTATTGTTACGCAGTTAATTAAGGTTAAGAAAAGTTCCTTCATGTTCACCCTTCTCACTATCTCACTGGCCCACATTAGAAAAAAAGCACTCCTCTTTATAAATATATAGAAAAGTTCTTAGGACCCGGACTGACACAACCACATTTCCGAAATATTGTTGTAGTAGATAGGGATGAGCAAACGTCACTTACAGTTTCATAGTGAAATTTGTGTTATTTCCAGACTTGAAAATGTGCACAAATCCACCCTAGAATTTTGCTATGCATCTTCTGTTGCCAAAAAAACCCATGGTCTTTTCTGTGGGAAAAAATGCAGGAAAAATGCCACTTGCCTTTCCCCATCAGCCAATAAGTTCAGTGCCCTACCTTTAAAGAACTGTCTGGGTGCCATGTTTGACTTGCAACATTAGAGAGACTGTTTTTTAATGAAAAACAAATGTAGCATAGTTCAAAGAAGCTTGCCAAGGTAGGGCAATGTTTATGCTATTACACAGCGAAAAACACCTTAACTGCAAAGTAGCTTGCCTTCCCTTTGAGACTGTCGACAAGGTTATAAAGAATGTCGACAAGGTTGTACACAATCCAGCAGCAACCAGTGTCAGCTCCAGCCTTGTCAGGCAGGCTTCCAACTGCACCTCCCATTAACTCTACGGTGGAGCCCAAGCTCCCGTTCCCTGAGAGGTTCTGGGGAGCCCGAAGTAGTTTTTTTTTGCTTTTTGGAAGGCCTGCAAGCTCCACTTGAGCTTCCTATCCCACTCCTACCCTATAGAGGAGTCAAGGGTTAATTTTGTGATGACTTTATTACAAGGGGATCCCCAGATTTAGGCTTTCAGCCTATGCCCCAGTGACCCAGCCCATCTTTCTTTGGAGGCCTTCTTCAAGGCAACGGGCATCATTTATGATGATCTCGACTGCACAGCCTCTGCCAAAGCAGCTATATGTAACCTCAGGCAAGGCAAGCGGCAGGTCGCAGATTACTGTATGGAATACCATAGCTGGTAGAGACTAGATGGAATGATACTGCTTTAAGAAGTAAGTTCACGGTGGGTTTGGCTCAGCTATCAAAGATACTGTAGCCTTGTTAACATCCCTTTGCAGTCTTCCCTAGACTCCCTCATGCATCTGTCCATCCAGATTGATAGGAGGCATATGGAGAGATGTCGAGAGGTTATAGTTACCATGACCTCTTCTAACACATCCCCAGATTTGGCCCCTAGGCCTCCTCTTTCTGCCCCTAGACCATCTGAGGAACCCACGCAATTCGGTTCATCCCATCTGTCTTGTTAGGAGAAGGGTCGTAGGCGGGCTGATGGGTTATGATTATATTGTGGAGATAAAAGACATTTGCACAACACCTGTCCCATGAGGCCAGGAAACAGCAGAACCTAAACAGGTCTGGGAAGTCCTGTTTGGGGTTTGCCATTTCTACTCCCCAAAAATTTTCTTCTTCTTCTTCTTCTTCTTAAACACAGGTCTGAAACAAAAGGACATTCCTTGTCTTGTGCAGCAACGGTGTGGTTTAAAAGAAATAAAGATCAACCTGCAAATCAAACAGGACTGAATAAATATGATAGTTTGTGCAACAGAAGTTGCATCCCCGAACACAATGCAAAATACAATTTATTGTCAATGTCATATCATAAAGGATTATCAAAAGCAGGCACATTTACCCTAGTGCACTATCCCATAGCAAACAATCAAATATTTGCTTTTATTAATCATCATGCTGCATTCTGAAGAAATTTGATTTACAATGGTGCAAATTCACTCTGCCTCAATTAAGTCAGCCATATATCCATCCTGAGGAACAAAGTACTTAAAAAATATTACAAACAGGGAAAACAGGGCAAAATTGTGATATTTGTATTTCAGGAAAATTATTTAACATGAAATACTGTTACTTTCCTTCTGCACAGTGTAATACTATGGGCACATAGAGAAATTGAAAAAAAATATATATGTTGCTTTGTCGTTGGCAGTAGCTGTTTGCATTATTAAATTTTATCATCCACCCGCTGGCAAAGCATTTAGTATTCCTGCCATTTAGATGATGATAATAATAAAGTGTTAGTTAAGGAGTACACACCCAAAATAAATAACAACAGTGAGAAGTCAGTTCAAGGTAGTCCATCCTTTCGTAAAATGTAAAAATAAAACATGAAATAAAACCTGAAAATACAACACAGTTTTCATTAATATGGTCAGCAGCAAAGAGATAGAAGATCAAGCATAGCATAAATATTTATTATATAGTGAATAAAGTAGTGAATGTAAGGATATTTTAAGTCAACAAGGCGTTCCATGACCATATACAGCTCGTGGAACTCCAAGGTTACTTCTTATATCCTCATATCTTTCAACAAGGCATATTTTATTTATTATAATACACAAGTTTTAGTGAGTCATGTGACAAAACTGACATCACTAAGCTGGATATATAACAGATGACAAGAGCTGTTTATAATGATATCATTTAAAGGATAGTCATGGCTTTTGTGTATTATATATTTATTATCAGTACCTGTAAAAGAGCATTTCAGGAAATAGGAATTCTAAAAGAAACCAATATACTTGTATAGAAGGCTGAAATATATATAAAAATAAAAAGCTAAAACTGCCATTTTCCAAAAAAAGGTTAATGTCACCTTTTTACATTCATCTACAAATTCATTTTCCTCTCTGTTAATATTCAGCTGTCAGTACTGGGGCCGTACTGACACAACTGATGGATGAACACACCGTATGAACTATTAAAAGACTGACCTTCAAAGGTAGAGATACATACAAGTTAGTCTATTAAAAAGTGAGAAAAGGAGAGTAATTATTGAAAAAGAGTAGCTATAAAGAAAAACATAATTCCTTAAAGCAGATTTGATCTGATTTTTGTATTCATTTTAAGCCATAGAAGAAATGAGACCTTTTGCAGTTTAACATTGGTAAAGTCTCCTTTTTGAATACGTGAATTGCTTATTTTTCTTCCATAATGTGTTTACATATCATAAATTAAGGTGCTTGGAGAACAAAAAGCATCTGTCTCCATGTTGGACTTTAACTAAGATAATAAGTAACATTTAGGGGCAAATTCACCAAGGGTCGATTATCGAGGGTTAATTAACCCTCGATATTCGACTGGGAATTAAAATCCTTCGACTTCGAATATCGAAGTCGAAGGATTTTAGCGCAAAAACTTCGATCGAACGATCGAAGGAATAATCGTTCGATCGAATGATTCAAAGGATTTTAATCCAACAATCGAAGGATTATCCTTCGACCAAAAAAAACTTCCCCATAGGCTAACATTGGGTTCGGTAGGTTTTAGATTGCGAACTAGGGGGTCAAAGTTTTTTCTTAAAGAGACAATACTTCGACTATCGAATGGTCGAATAGTCGAACGATTTTTAGTTCGAATCCTTCGATTTGAAGTCGAAGTCGTAGTCGAAGGTCGAAGTAGGCCATTCGATGGTCGAAGTAGACCAAAAAACACTTCGAAATTCGACGTTTTTTTACTTTGAATCCTTCACTCGAAGTTAATGAATTGGCCCCTAAATCTTAAGGGCAGATTTATCAAGGGTCGAATTTTGAAGGGTTAAAAAACCCTTGAATTCGACCCTCAAAGTAAAATCCTTCGAACTCGAATATCGAATTCAAAGGATTTTAGTGCAAAATTTTTAATTGAACGCTCAAATAAAAATAGTTCGATCAAACGATAAAATCCTTTGAATCAAATAATTTTAAGCGATCGATCTAAGGATTTTTATTCGACCCAAAAAAAGTTAGAAAAGTGCTGGGGAAGGTCCCCTTAGGCTAACATTGGACTTCGGTAGGTTTAAAGTGGCGAAGTATGAAGTCAAAGTTTTTTTTAAAGAGACAGTACTTCGGTTATTGAATGGTCGATTAGTCGAAGGATTTTTACTTCGAATCATTCGAATCATTAGAACCCAAAAAATTACTTCGAAATTCGAATATTTTTTCAATCGAATTATTCACTTGAGCTTAGTAAATCTGCCCCTAAGTATTGAAAATGGCGGTGTATCCGGAAATAGTCATATAAAATAGGTTATAAACTAGCAGAAATTTCTTTTTTTTACAAAAGCAGCAGGTTTTTTGTATCTCTCTTGATCCCTATTTGACACAACCCACATCAACAAGGCTTTTGTTAAATGGATGCTGAGGTCACATGTTCACTTTAATATCAGTTTCTCACTTTGAAAAAATAAGAGAAGCAGACAGTGGTCATCTATTCCAGAAATCATTGTGTTTGCTATTGAGTAGCACCAATGAATTATTTCTTCATAAGTGCTTCTGCTACTGGACTGAATTATGGGATGTACTCCTAGTGCTCCCCTTCATTGCCAGTTATATTTGATGATATTCTCTCTTTGTTCCATCTGTGTTTGGCTTTAGTTGAATGGAACAGGCTGGCAATGAATAAACATAATAATGAAACTGGCAGAAGTAGTGTGGGCTTGCTCTTATAAAGCAGAGGCAGTAACTGCACATAAAGTTACCAGAGCATAAGCCTACTGCCTTGTGCACCTCAAGACAAACACAGAAGGGGCTGAATGTATCTTGTTAATGAGGGAGATGGGAAAACATCCATCACACTCTGATTTAAGTGATATGCCAATGGGGAGTAAGATTTTTCTCATCTGCTTCAGGGAGATTCAGTGAGTTCTGGCACTAACATTGTATTTCATTGTTATACCTACACTTCAATAAATGTATTTTAAAACATATGTAGACTGTAATGTATTTTTAGAGTTTCAGAAGTGGTTCTGTTTTGGTTTTTATACCAGGCTCATATATTGATATCACACATCATATCATATGTGGGTTTAAATGACCAATGTACTCACTTTGAATCTCATCTTACACTTAGCTGCTCAAATTGCCACTTTGTTCAGATCCTACTGCAAGGTTGCTAAATGCTGGATAGAATGGCATCAATCCAAAAATTGCAACTTTCCTGTAAGACATATGTCAGGTACACTGGAAGACAAAGTGGTTTACAGTCTAAAAAGTCTGTGATTGTGCTAAAGTTTGTGCTTTCGAGCACAAATCTAGTAGTTGTGTTTGTTACGGAAGAGTGTTATCTGATCAAGCGAATAACTGAGAATAACTTTTGTCTTCCAGGTACATAATTTTTTTCCCCCAAAGTATAAATAAAGCTAGATCTCAGAACAAGGACTAATATTGTTTTCAATGAAATCAATAAGAAAACACGTTATTCAAACAAATTCAAGAGGTAATACTTGAAAGAAAATGATTGTTTTTTTAAACACTGTTTTTACTAGTGATGGGCGAATCTGTGGCATTTCGATTTGCCAAAAAATGTGTGAATTTACAGAGAAATTAGTGAAACGGTGAAAAATTCACAAAATGAATTAAAGTCAATGGGCATCAAAATAATTTTGACGTGCGACAATTTTTTTCGTCGCAGCAGATTTTTCACCGGTGAATTTTTGCAGCAGTTTCGCGAATTTATTTGCTGGCGGTGAAACATGGAAATTCGCCATGAATCCATGCCTGGCATATTTGTTTGCCCATCACTATTTTGTACAGTTTTATAAATCTTTATTAATTTGTAACACTTTTATTGAATTTTAACAATAATTAACTTATTGTACACACCTATTTTATTTTGTACACACCTATACAGTTAATAAGAAGTGTTAAAAATGTGTAACATCTTTTGCTATTTTTGTCATTAAAATCACAGTTTTCTCTATGCCTACAAATAGGTTAATTTGTTTGATAACACTGCTTTCATTTTCTCATTTAGACTACAATAACAAAAAACATACATTATATTATGAGTAGGCAAAAACTATGTATAGCACAAGACCTATTTATTGTACTTCTATTGAAAAGAGAGTGTTTACTATCCATTCAATATCAATATATGGGCTTTTGATGTCTTTTGGAAAGGTAAAGTCAAGGAAGTCTCAAAAGCAAGTTAGGGACAGTTTTTTTTTAAATGAAGGGAAATTAACCTCTAGTAATAACTAGGATATATTTCTATTATATTCCATTAACTTGGATTTAGGATGTCATCAATAAGGTGCAGATTTATCAAGGGTCAAATTGAAAATTCTAAATTAGAATTTTCCAGTTTTTTTATGGTCAAAACTGTCAAATTCGACAAGGGAGTTATCCAAATTACAAAATTTCAAAAAACTTGAATTTTGAGATTTATTATACTCTGCCCCTTTAGAAATTCAAATTCGACTATTCGCCACCTTAAACCTGGCGAATTGCTGTATAAGTCAATGTGAGTTATCCAGGGATCAATTTGGAGTTGTTTGCAGCCTTCCTGACATTCGAGATTTTTTCTCAGTAAAAAACATGAATTGAGTTTCTAAAATTCAAATCGAATTTATCATTTTCTGGTCCATCCTATTCACCCAAGTTTCACAAATTAAATTTTTATAATAAATTTCAGTTGGTCGAATTTTGAGTTCATGGGAGTTTAAAAAAACTCACATGAATTTGAGATTTGACCTTTGATAAATGGGCCTCTAAATGAAGGGCAAATCAACCCTGAAATAAAAATTTGCCTAATTAAATAAAACATACTTCTAAGCAACTTTCCAATATACTTTTATTAAAAATGTTCAGTGCTTTTAAAGTTATTTGTGAAAACAATTGCTATTGAAAGCAGCATTTGTCTAGCTCCTGCTTGTTACTTTATAGACAATGTTGCAAAAGTCTTGGTTCCCCAGCAAAGACAGGTCACTTAATCAGCTGCTTCTTTTACATTGTATCAACAGTCTGAGGCACCAGGGCAGAGAATATACAGGGAGAGACAAACACTGCTTTCAATAGCAATACATATACAAATAACTTAAAAAACATAGACATTTTATAATGAATGTATATTGCAAATTTGCTTAGAATTGTGCTTTCTTTTACTAGGCAAATTTTTATTTTGGAGTTGACATGCCCTTTAAGTAGTTACCTGGATTATAGCAGCATTTTAAGATTGTGGAATGTGTTATGGTATTATAACCACTTAAAAAGGTTAGTTTTTACTTAACTTTCATAGGACTATAAAGTGCATACATGAAAATAAAGTGCATCAAAAGCTTAATAGTAACTTGTAGAATTGGGTTTTTGCCATTCAAGTTTTTTCTTAAATAAGATACCATTCGAGTTACGAGTTCATTTGAAAAAACTCTAACATTTGACCGTTGATAAATAACCCCCTTCATGTATACACCAATAAAGTTTAACAAACAAGCAGATCTCCATAGGAAGAATTTAAAAACATTATTCAATTCCATTTACTTCCATGGTAGTGTAAGGAATGGTTTCTATTCAAAATGACTATTCATTCCCTTAGATATTATTGTCTTTAATTTAAAAATCCAGTTTGATTCTAATCTGAACAGTGGTTAGATTAACTAAATTTTTCACTTTTCATTTACTGTATCAATCCCAAACATTTTAAAATTCTGAACAGTTCCACCATGTTCAGCCACAAAATGTTTAAGTATTGGACTATCCTCTTCTTTTTTAGCAATACTCCTAAAATGTTCACCCAATCTCACGTGCAATTGCTAAATTATCTATATATTCTATATATACCTATATATAAAGCCCCACATCAATATTGTACAGCATAAACTTCATATTTTTATTATATTTTTTATTTTAAACTCCTGATCTTTCTTTTTATTCCAAAATGTTACTGTATTTTTTGCTACATTCATTTTTACAAACAATCTCTAAATGGAAAAAAAAATCCTCCTGAAGTCTCCAACTACGTCTTTTTAATTTTTATTCTGCAGTCTGTTAGGAGCTATTTTACCAGCTATAGATTTGGGCATCCTACTTACCACAATAGAGATTTAATTTAAAGCCCAAAGTGTTGGGTCTACATTCAACATACCCCAATTCTTCAGAGTAGAGAACCCTGAATCCCTCACAATGAGAAAAAAAAGAAAGAAAATGTGGTGTGGCATAATTCATATAGGTATGAGCTCTAATATCTGAAATGCTTGGTACCTAAAAAAGAATGCCGTAATGCTATTAGTAAAGCATTTAAACATTGAAAATCCCAATATCCCAACACTGAATTGTAGTTATCTTACATCAAATACAAGAGGTTGTCTTATTAATACAGAGAAAAGGAAAATCATTCAACACAAAAAAAAAAGTTTGTTCAAAAGGTACCTGACATTGGAAAACAGAGCAAATATATATTTTAAATGTTGAATTGCTATTTTGTGGTCTTATATCATATTCTTTTTTAGTGGTTCTCTGCTTTTCTACTCTTTTCCTCTTGTGTATTTTTTACCTCCCTCTTCATACTTGCCTTCCAAATTTTCATAAATGCCATCCATTATTACTGTTGACCCAGTCATCCATCTTCTTGCATGCATTTGCTTCTGCTCCCTGCATGAAAAATAACACCATTTTCAAAGTTATTTCTTCATTAGAACAGAGAAAACACATGAATATATTTCTCTGGCTACTGATTTCACTGTGATTGTGTACATAATTCAATACACAAAGAGAAAAATGAACATAACTGTCATAAATCAATGACAGATCAAATATCATTAATAACTGGAGACAATAGCAGCATCTTGAAAACAATGCATGCATTATACAGGCTGGATTATATGATCAGTTCATGAAGAGATTACAGACAGATTTCAAACATGGTCAGATTGTTCTATAATTTGTATGACTATTCTCTGTAATGTGCAATAAAATACATTTGAATTTAAAAAAAATAACATAAGAAACATTAAGGTAGGAGAACATTAATAAAATAAAATATCTGATAATATGAGGATGAGAAAAGCCAGGCAATACATCCAAGTAATATTCATAGAAGGCTTGAATATTAGAATGCACAGTAGAGAAAGAGAGAAAAATTATTAGGATAAATAATCTCTATTGTCTTGACAGGTGCAGTGTTAAGATATAGAATTCTGCTAACACTTAACCCTATCACTTCTTGCTAAGTGTCCAAATAACATAGGAACCAACCAGTACTGGGACACAAACTTTTATTAAGGGGCAGATTTATCAAAGTTTGAGGTGAATTTTTGAATGAAAAAAAATTCTAATTTCATGCTATTTTCTGTGTACTTCGACTAGGGAATAGTCAAATTCGATTCAAATTTGAAAAAAGATAAGAAAAAAAATTAGAATATCAAAATTTATCATGTACTGTCTCTTTAAAAATTCGACTTCGACCATTCGCCATCTAAAACCTGCCGAATTGCTGCTTTAGCCTATGGGGGACCTCCTAGAACATATTTGTAGTCAATTGGTGGACAAAGTTTTCGAATTCGATCGAATGTGGTATTCCTTCGATTCGTATGATTTGAATTCGGCCGAATACGGACCTATTCGATCGAGAAAGGACCTATTCAACCAAAAAAAAACTTTGAATTAATTTTGGTTGGTCTTTTTGAATTCGTATTTCGAAGTTTTTTCAATTCGAAATTCGACTCTTGATAAATATGCCCCTAAGTGTACAAGATTATTCGAACAAAACATTAACACTATTTCAGCAGTGGTGTAACTACCGGGGGAGCAGGGGGTGCAATTGGGCCAGGGCCCGCACCCCCGCAGGACCCCCCGGCTGTCACGCGCCCACTGCAGCAGCTGCAGCGCCGCATCGAAGAGGGTGGGAGGCGGGTCCCAGCTGCACGGCCCACACCAGGGCCCGCCCCCACCTAGTTTAGTCTCTGAAATTCAGGAATGTTTGTGCTAATCTTTAATAGCGTAATGGGTTATTTTCCGTGCAAGCCACACATCACAGCCACATTGGAGGGGCAAGCAACCAGAAATAATCTCTCCCAGGATGCATACCCACCTGGCTAATTGCCGTTTCTACCCAGGACTATTTCTGCACTAGGCAAGCATTCCACCACTGATCCTAGTATCTGTGACATGTGGACAAAATCTGTTGCCTCATACAGACCCCTAGAAGTGGGCAAGAGAGAAGCTGCTCCTCTGTTCATCACTCTGGAAGGGACATGGTCCTGCATTGCACTGACTTCCCATCTTGCCGGCACCTTCTCAACAACCCTGGGGACCTCGCTGCTTCCACACCCATCAAGGATCTTCCATAAAAGCTGCAGCACTTGGTTATTAACCTGCTGGGGGACCTATCTTCTACAAAGCAAGATCATTCTTATTAAATTATATGCCAGTATTTGTGAATGATGAACACAACCTTCTCACGGTCCCCTTTGTAAACTATTATAAAACAGACAATCTCTATTGATAAAAGATAAACAGCGCACATATTTCTTTTTGCTTGTTTGCCTTTCCTGGTTGACAGAAATACACACTGCACATTTTACAAAGTTGATGCTCACCTAAAGTCAAAATGTGTAATCTAATAAATCTAATAAATGGTATAGTACTTAGATTTTGTTTATAAAATAACTGCAAGCCAAAAAAAAGAGTTTTGGTACAGAGGTCTAGGACAATTGCCATGGATTTCAATTGCTAATCTAGTTTTGAAATGATGTCCTTTTTGTTATATGTTGCTGATGATATATGAATGCTGCACAAATCATGACTTGCGTTTCTATTCTAGAGGTTATACATTCTAAGCATGGCTGTAAAATGAAAACTGCCAGGGATTTTAGAAGCAGAACACAATTGATCAGAATTGATAGCTCCTAAATATTTCAAAGCACCAAAGGTGAGTGAACAACAAAAATAATATATGCCCATAAAGAATTTAAAGACAACACTTTTAAAGTTTGGTATCCAAATCATCACTACATAAAATATTTAAATATGTTGTTAGCTCTACAATACCACATACATTGCACTATTTGTGACAGAAGCTGATTTCCACTATGCTACAACTGTTCTTTATAGAAAAAAAAGGCTCCCGCAAACATGTTCGCTGCAAATATTGTACACCCATAGTGCAAGTCTCCCATGACTGTTCTTGTCTATTGATGAAAACATGTCAAAATAAAACCTGTTACATAATAAATTAAAACAAGTATTATATATATTTTTTCATCATAATATTTAGAACCACTTGATGTGTGCATCAGTGTACTTTCCAGCAACAAATGGCAAAGACTCAAATCCCACTTTCTTACATATTTCAAATGAGATGTGCTATGGATTCATTCAAACGTAGTCTTAATGGATTAATTAAACTTTTATGAGCAAAACTTGTGCTGGTTTATCAACCACTCAGATATTGATTTTGAATGCCATTAAGATTTTCATTAAAGTTTGAATTTAGTGCTCTCATTTCAAGCTGCTATTGATATTTCTAATGATTTATGGCAGTGAGAATTATAGTAACTATTATTGTAAACTAGCAGCTACTCCGTAAGGTTGAACCTGATAAACATCTGCATAGGTTACATCTCATTTCTTCTTTAACCCTTTGCCTGCCAAGCACGTACGGCGTACGTGCTGGCAGGCAAATGCTCAGGCTGCCAAGAACGTACATTGTACGTTCTTTAGCAGCTGAGCGCTCTCTCTGCTTCGGCGGCTTTTGCCGCCTCCGCAGAGAGTGGGGAGAGAAGACAGCCCCCTAGGCAACGAGGCTGGGGGGCTGTCAAGTCGGATCTGCGACTCGATTGTCGCAGATCCGACTTCAAAGTAGCAGACGCATCGCATGGAGCGTCTGCTACTACACTCACCTTCTTCCTGCCTGCAGAGCCGCCCACGCACTTCCTGCTGCGCAGCAACTCTGCAGACACGCTGCCAGGACTCCTCCAAAGAAGACAGCGATTCTCCTGCTCCAAAAACGGTAAGTGCACGTTTTTTTACACACTTACCTGCACCTACACATACTTACAGTACATTTATGCATTTTAGTAAAGATTGGAATTTTTTTAATTTTTTTTTTTTTAATTTTAGCACACTTGGTCCCTTTTGTACAGTTATTTACACTTATTTACACTTATTTACATGTATTTGCACACTCAGATAACTTTTATTAGTGCACAAATATGTATACACAAACAGGTGTTTTTTTTTTTTTTTACGAATTCATTATACTGTTATCTTTTGTTTTTTTTGCCTAAAAACGTGTTATTTTGGCAGCGTGACTATTGGATAATCGATTTCGGCCACTAATTACGCTGTCAGAACAATTATTTTGTTATTTCATTGATTTACGCTATTTTTGTGGTTTTATTGCAATTTTATCCCTGCATTATTGTTCCCTATGTATCTTTAGTATCGTTTTGCTGTTTGGTGCTTTGGTATAGAAAGATAGATTTTACTTAGTTTGATCCGCCAAAATATGTGCTTTCCAAAAATATATGGGTTTCTGGGGGTCTTTTTACAGTTTGGGGGTCTTACGGCACATAACGTACAGTTAGGGTTCTCTTTTCTGCAGCTTAGTTGGCTAGCGTGAAAATTCATAGTTACGTTTTTCATTTGGGGTCCATACACAACACATACTTTGGTAAATCTATACATATTGGGCATCAAACTATTTATTAGACCTCTGACGTCCATATTTAGAGAGATTTTTCTTTGTACGTAAAACATTGTGTCCGATAAATGCGGCAAACTGCAACATTTTTAGGCGATTTTCAGAAATGTTGTAAAAACCTATATGTTTAGAAAAGCTTTGCAGTTTGGTAGTTTCGTGTAGAAAGACGTCGTTATCTTTGTTGGAATCGGCAGAATGTGTACTTTCCAAAAATGTATGGTTTTGGGGGGTCATTGCTGTTAGGAGGGTCTTGAGGCAAATAATATGAAGTCAAGGGTCTATGTTCACAGAAGGCGAATGGGCAGCGGAGAAAACTCATATTCACTATTTTTATTTGGGGTCCGCACATGCCAGCTGCCTTGGTATATCTATGCATATTGGGCATCAAACTGTTCAGTAGACCCTTGGCATCAATATTTATGGTGTTTTACAATTGTATGTAAGAAATTGGGTGAGATAAATGCGGCCAATTGCAATATTTTTAGGCGATTTTCAGAAATGTAAAAACAGTTGCTTTTATCGCCAAATTTAGGAAAGGCTTGCGA
The DNA here is from genome assembly GCF_017654675.1 of Xenopus laevis. Classification (NCBI taxonomy): domain Eukaryota; kingdom Metazoa; phylum Chordata; class Amphibia; order Anura; family Pipidae; genus Xenopus; species Xenopus laevis. Next base: position 102,666,686 of record NC_054373.1, read on the forward strand.
CTTGGTACTTTGGAGTACAAAGACATGCATACCCAATTTGGATTCGCAGGAATGTGTACTTTCCAAAAATATATGGTTTTATGGGGTGAACGCACTTTTTTCTACCTTTGCCCCCCCCAAAACAATGTAAATGTGTTGATTTTGCAGTACCTGAAATGACAGACCATATGGGGGTCTTTGTTTTGGGGCCCCTATACGCCACGTGCTTGGGTACACCTATACATATTGGGCATCAAACTGTTCAGAGGACCCCAGGCTTTCATATTTGGGGTGATTTGTCTTGATACCTAAAAGTATGTGGGTAATACAATGCTGCAGGGTCGAAATTTTGAAGTCATTTTTGGAAATGTCCCCCAAATCACCAAATTTAGGAATGGTTTGCGGCTTGGTACTTTGGAGTACAAAGACATGCATACCCAATTTAGATCCGTGGGAATGTGTACTTTCCGAAAATATATGGTTTTCTGGGGTGAACTTACTTTTTTCTACATTTTCCCCCCTCAAAACAATGTAAATGTGTTGATTTTGCAGTACCTGAAATGACAGACCATATGGGGGTCTTCGTTTTGGGGCCCCTATACGCCACGTGCTTGGGTACACCTATACATATTGGGCATCAAACTGTTCAGAGGACCCCAGGCTTTCATATTTGGGGTGATTTGTCTTGATACCTAAAAGTATGTGGGTAATACGATGCTGCAGGGTCGAAATTTTGAAGTCATTTTTGGAAATGTCCCCAAAATCACCAAATTTAGGAATGGTTTGCGGCTTGGTACTTTGGAGTACAAAGACATGCATACCCAATTTAGATCCGTGGGAATGTGTACTTTCCGAAAATATATGGTTTTCTGGGGTGAACTTACTTTTTTCTACATTTGCCCCCCTCAAAACAATGTAAATGTGTTGATTTTGCAGTACCTGAAATGACAGACCATATGGGGGTCTTCGTTTTGGGGCCCCTATACGCCACGTGCTTGGGTACACCTATACATATTGGGCATCAAACTGTTCAGAGGACCCCAGGCTTTCATATTTGGGGTGATTTGTCTTGATACCTAAAAGTATGTGGGTAATACGATGCTGCAGGGTCGAAATTTTGAAGTCATTTTTGGAAATGTCCCCAAAATCACCAAATTTAGGAATGGTTTGCGGCTTGGTACTTTGTAGTAGAAAGACATGCATACCCAATTTAGATTCGTGGGAATGTGTACTTTCCGAAAATATATGGTTTTCTGGGGTGAACTTACTTTTTGCTACCTTTGCCCCCCCCAAAACGATGTAAATGTGTTGATTTTGCAGTACCTGAAATGACAGAACATACAAGGGGGGGTCTTCCTTTTAGGGCCCCTATATGCCACGTGCTTGGGTACACCTATACATATTGGGCATCAAACTGTTCAGAGGACCCTAGGCTTTCATATTTGGGATGATTTCTCTTGATACCTAAAAGTATGTGGGTAATACGATGCTGCAGAGTAGATATTTTGAGGTGATTTTTGGAAATGTCACCTAAATCACCAAATTTAGGAATGATTTGCGGCTTGGTACTTTGGCGTAGAAAGACATGCATACCCAATTTGGATTCGTTGGAATGTGTACTTTCCGAAAATATATGGTTTTCTGGGGTGAACTTACTGTTTTCTACTTTTGCCCCCCCCAAATCGATGTAAATGTGTTGATTTTGCAGTACCTGAAATGACAGACTATATGGGGGTCTTCATTTTAGGGCCCCTATATGCCACATGCTTGGGTACACCTATACATATTGGGCATCAAACTGTTCAGAGGACCCTAGGCTTTCATATTTGGGGTGATTTGTCTTGATACCTAAAAGTATGTGTGTAATACGATGCTGCAGGGTAGATATTTTGAGGTGATTTTTGGAAATGTCACCTAAATCACCAAATTTAGGAATGATTTGCGGCTTGGTACTTTGGCGTAGAAAGACATGCATACCCAATTTGGATTCGTTGGAATGTGTACTTTCCGAAAATATATGGTTTTCTGGGGTGAACTTACTGTTTTCTACTTTTGCCCCCCCCAAATCGATGTAAATGTGTTGATTTTGCAGTACCTGAAATGACAGACTATATGGGGGTCTTCATTTTAGGGCCCCTATATGCCACATGCTTGGGTGCACCTATACATATTGGGCATCAAACTGTTCAGAGGACCCTAGGCTTTCATATTTGGGGTGATTTGTCTTGATACCTAAAAGTATGTGTGTAATAAGATGCTGCAGGGTAGATATTTTGAGGTGATTTTTGGAAATGTCACCTAAATCACCAAATTTAGGAATGATTTGCGGCTTGGTACTTTGGCGTAGAAAGACATGCATACCCAATTTGGATTCGTTGGAATGTGTACTTTCCGAAAATATATGGTTTTCTGGGGTGAACTTACTGTTTTCTACTTTTGCCCCCCCCAAATCGATGTAAATGTGTTGATTTTGCAGTACCTGAAATGACAGACTATATGGGGGTCTTCCTTTTGGGGCCCCTGTATGCCACGTGCTTGGGTACACCTATACATATCGGGCATCAAACTGTTCAGAGGACCCTAGGCTTTCATATTTGGGGTGATTTGTCTTGATACCTAAAAGTATGTGGGTAATACGATGCTGCAGGGTAGATATTTTGAGGTGATTTTTGGAAATGTCACCTAAAGCACCAAATTTAGGAATGGTTTGCGGCTTGGTACTTTGGCGTAGAAAGACATGCATACCCAATTTGGATTCGTTGGAATGTGTACTTTCCGAAAATATATGGTTTTCTGGGGTGAACTTACTGTTTTCTACTTTTGCCCCCCCCCTAACGATGTAAATGTGTTGATTTTGCAGTACCTGAAATGACAGACTATATGGGGGTCTTCCTTTTGGGGCCCCTGTATGCCACGTGCTTGGGTACACCTATACATATTGGGCATCAAACTGTTCAGAGGACCCTAGGCTTTCATATTTGGGGTGATTTCTCTTGATACCTAAAAGTATGTGGGTAATACGATGCTGCAGGGTAGATATTTTGAGGTGATTTTTGGAAATGTCACCAAAATCACCAAATTTAGGAATGATTTGCGGCTTGGTACTTTGGCGTAGAAAGACATGCATACCCAATTTGAATTCGTGGGAATGTGTACTTTCCGAAAATATATGGTTTTCTGGGGTGAACTTACTGTTTTCTACTTTTGCCCCCCCAAAACAATGTAAATGTGTTGATTTTGCAGTACCTGAAATGTCAGACTATATGGGGGTCTTCCTTTTAGGGCCCCTATATGCCACATGCTTGGGTACACCTATACATATTGGGCATCAAACTGTTCAGAGGACCCCAGGCTTTCATATTTGGGGTGATTTGTCTTGATACCTAAAAGTATGTGGGTAATACGATGCTGCAGGGTCGAAATTTTGAAGTCATTTTTGGAAATGTCCCCAAAATCACCAAATTTAGGAATGGTTTGCGGCTTGGTACTTTGGAGTACAAAGACATGCATACCCAATTTAGATCCGTGGGAATGTGTACTTTCCGAAAATATATGGTTTTCTGGGGTGAACTTACTTTTTTCTACATTTGCCCCCCTCAAAACAATGTAAATGTGTTGATTTTGCAGTACCTGAAATGACAGACCATATGGGGGTCTTCGTTTTGGGGCCCCTATACGCCACGTGCTTGGGTACACCTATACATATTGGGCATCAAACTGTTCAGAGGACCCCAGGCTTTCATATTTGGGGTGATTTGTCTTGATACCTAAAAGTATGTGGGTAATACGATGCTGCAGGGTCGAAATTTTGAAGTCATTTTTGGAAATGTCCCCAAAATCACCAAATTTAGGAATGATTTGCGGCTTGGTACTTTGGCGTAGAAAGACATGCATACCCAATTTAGATTCAGGGGAATGTGTACTTTCCGAAAATATATGGTTTTCTGGGGTGAACGTACTGTTTTCTACCTTTGCCGCCCCCCAAAACGATGTAAATGTGTTGATTTTGCAGTATCTGAAATTACAGAACAAACGGGGGGTCTTCCTTTTGGGGCCTCCTATGCCACGTGCTTGGGTACATCTATTCATATTGGGCATCAAACTGTTCAGTGGACCCAGGATTTTATATTTGGGGTGTTTTACATTGATACCTAATGATGTGTGGGAGATATGTTGCTGTAGAGTGGAAGCTTTGAGGTCATTTTTCAAAAAATTCACCAATTTCTATAAAACACTATAACTTTAGGAAACAATTGCAACTTGGTGGTTTGGAGTACAAAGATATTTCTACCCATTTTTGATTCACCAGAATCTGTTCTTTCTAGTAATGGGTAGTTTTCTTGGGTAAACCTACTGTTAGTGGAATGTTTGGCCTTGAAATCAAAAGTATGCCGTTTGGGGAGTGTTGCTTTGGAAATTTGGTTGTGTACTGCTTGTAGATTTTGAGCTATACAAGTGAGAAATCTCCATAAAACTATATATATTTGGTATTGTCGCGTTCAGGAGACATAGACCTTTCTAAATCAGCTGTGTTCTCGTACGTAAAATGAATGATGTTTCTGATATATGTGATTGTTCTTCGTGCAACATGATTTTTTTCATTTTATTTGACACTTAGAATCCAATATTTTTTTAGAGAAGTAGAATTACACCAAAATTCTTGCATATTGTGAAAGTTCAGGTTGTCCTGAAAAAAACAATATATTGTTTTCCTGGGTTAACTAAAAGACCACCCCAGGAAAGGCCCTTAAAGTGAAAGAGTGCAAAATATCTAAAAACTGCTTGGCAGTAGATGTTCGCATCTAGGACAAAACGGCTGGCAGGGAAAGGGTTAAACCATTATCCGTGATGTTTGTTGACATTTTTTAAAACATCAGAGGATTATTTATAGAAATCCGAACAGTTCTGATAATTTTTGGTAAAAAACTCTGACCAAGTCCACATGAATTTTTTCCCCCTTATTTATCAATACATTTTTCTGAAAATTTCCTGTGAAGGAAAAAAAAATGATAAAATCTCCATTGACTTCTACATGAACTCGGCAGGTCTCAGTTGGAGTACTTTTTTATTCAGACTTTTAACACCCTCTGGGTTTACTGAATTCCAATTTTTTTCCACTAATAATTTAGATTTTAAAGTAAGAAAAACTCAACTTTTTGGATTTTTTGGCATTTGGACTTTAATAAATAACCCCCCTCAATGTATCTTCCCAGGCTATGTTATCATTTTTACAGATAATGAGAAGCCAATTTAAGAAATGCAAGAAAAAATTGTGGAATGGGGCTTATTTATAGAAAGAATTTTATAATTATGGAAAACCAATAACCATTTATATAGTGTATTAACTTATTTAAAAAAACAGAATATTTTTTATGCTTTAGTTTTGTCCATAAATGAGCTTACTGTGGACCATGATTACTACAATAGTGACTTTATAATGGCAGCCATACACAATGCACATAGAAAATGACCACATGATAAGTTGATTACTAATTTAAATAATATAAATGAACTCACAGTTTATTATACTCTCATTTCTCCAAATATTCATCAGTTCAAAAACCCATGTTTAGTTACCAATTATCCAATTAGATTCATGTATTAGGTAGTTAACGTTTTCTCACTAATTGCAGAAAGAAAAGAAAATAAAGGAACATATTTTTTTCCAATTTACTGCTATTTTTTTCCTTTTATTGCATTATCAGGTAATATTTACAGTTTTATTCTCCAAGCTCTCAGGTACAAAGAGAATGAAAGACTAGTCTAGCCATCTGCCAACTATAATTGAGATGCAGTCTTGTATACAGTCAGACTTCCAAAAATCTAATCACTGTATATTTTAACTTGTCCCATTTTTTTTAAACAGTCTGCCAAACCAGTCAGTATAATTCAAACTAATAAGCACACTGAAAGCAGTCATAGCTAGACATAACATAGAAAAATAGTATCATGTTTTAAGAACTCGCTCAATAGCCATAATCCAACTATAGTAAGACAATACTTTTTTTTGGTATATTGAGATTTAACAATTTTGTTTGTTTTGCAGAAAGACAAGCTTTGGAGAAAAATACAGCCAGAATATAAATTTACTCTGGTGTTTTAGAATATATCTTTTTTAAATGAATGTTTTTCTAAAAAGAAAAGTATTTAAGAAAACATTTTTATGTGTAAAAAGGTATGAAATTTACAATATTGAGTTTTCCTTATACAAGTGTGTGATCCCTTATCCATAAACCTATAATATGGAAAGCTCTAAATTACAAGAAGGTTATCTCCCAGAGTATCCATCTTTAACAAATTTATTTTTATCATTTTTGAAAACGATTGCCTTTTCTCTGTAACAATAAAACAGCACCATGTATTTGATTCCAATTATGCTACAAAAATCCATAGTGAGGGCAAAATAATATTACTGGATTTAATATTTTAATGTGTATTGTTGTTTATTGCAAGGAATAGCAAAAACAAAAGATTTTTTATTTTTAAAGAATGGGAAAAGATATGTTCAACACAAGCATTGTTCAATGAGCAAAAGTTGAAAATGTGGTTTAAAGGTTTTTATTGAGTTTTCAAACCAAAACAAGTAAGAATTTAACAAAAATGCAAAGTTGTAAAATGAGACATCTCTAAACTGGTTATGGAGACTCGAGATATAAAACAGGAATACAATAATGTTAACAATTTCAGTGTCTTATTTTCATTTTACCAGAGTGAAAGTAAAAAATAAAATTAAAGTAAAGTAACAAAAACAAGTTCTAAATCTAACAACTGTCAGTGAACATTAAGCACCAGTGATAAATAGTTCTGTAAGGAATGTGAAGAAAATGAAGTTTAGAATCCAGCTCATAATGGACAAATAGGTTTAGCCACTACAGGAAAGACTATTTCTTGAGCCAGTCTCGGAGTCAAGATTTTAAGTTAGAATCTATTTGATCACAGAATATTGACCAAGTTTCTGTAAATAAACATATGTGAGTGGGATCTTCTGATTTAATCCTTATTGCTTCTTGCCAACAAAGAATATTTAGAAGAGACTGAATATCTGTAAGTGAAGGAGTGGTTTCTGACAACCAATTTGAGAATAGTAATTTCTTAGTAGCAGCTGTCAACAACATCCCCAGGTTAATATGAGAGTTACTTATAACATTAAGATGTCCCTGTAAATCCTAATCGGGAGAGTTTAGGTGGAGTAATGCCAATTGTGGGCTTAATTTAATAAGAAGCTTCAACTTGTGGTTCAGATACTTCTCCAGGACTAGGTAGTGAAATAAATCTACATTTAATTGGGAGCATTTTGGACAGAAAGGCTGGGAGCCCACACCTATTGACTTTCTATACAATTTCCCATATTCTAAGTGGATAAATTTAAAATGTTGAACTCTCCAATTTTCAGACACCAAGGGGCACATTTACTATTGGTCGAATATCAAGGGTTAATTAACCCTCGATATTCGACCGTCAAAGTAAAATCCTTCGACTTCGAATATCAAAGTCGAAGGATTTATCGCATTTAGTACGATTGAACGATCGAAGGAAAAATCGTTCGAACGATTCGAAGGATTTTAATCATCGATCTAACGATTTTACTTCGATCCCAAATTGGTAGGAAAGCCTATGGGGACCTTCCCCATAGGCTACATTGGTGCTCGGTAGGTTTTATGTGCGAAGTAGGTGGTCGAAGAGACACTAATTCGACTATCGAATGGTCGAATAGTCGAACGATTTTTAGTTCGAATCGTTTGATTCGAAGTCGAAGTCTTAGTCGAAGTAAACAATTCGATGGTCAAAGTAGCCAAAAAAATACTTCGAAATTCAAAGTATTTTTTATTCTATTCCTTCACTCGAGCTAAGTAAATGTGCCCCCAAGTACTAATTATATTTACTAATGGAGAGTATAAATTGAGTGGGAGTGAGTTCGGATTGCATATAACCCAACCACTTTTCAGCTATTTTTTTAAGTGGATGATTTTTCTTATTTTCTGGAACCCACAATTTTTGAGAGATGAGGTTGATGCTCATTAAATCAAGATTCTTAGTTAAATTATGTATTCACAAAGCTAGCCAATGTTTTTAAAAAGCAAATGACGCTTTGTTTTGGACTCCTAGCAAACCACTCTTAATAATACTTGAAGTGGTCGTTGGGCTTCAGGTTGTTTTGTCTCTTTAACTCAGGCCAGTTAAGTAAATTTTCATTATTAGGATCTACCACATCTTTAATCAACAAAGGTGAGTTCTTAGTCTTGCCGGAGATGAAAAGAGGGAAGCCAGATTTTTCCAAAGGAATTGTATAGATGTTGAAAATTTGTATGTATTGTCCCTTTAATGTATTGTAAAAATATATGTTGCTAGTAGGGGTACATAAAGAAATAGGTTATTGGGGCAACATATTTATCAAATGGCGAACTTTCACCCATTGATGAATAGGCTTCTAAAAATCATAGCCTACTAGATAGAAGTACATGTATGGAATTTGTTATCCAGAATGCTTTGCTTTGTTTTGGAGGGGGCAGTAATGCATGGATCACATGTCTAAGTAATTAATTCTTTCAAAATTTTAAGATTCTATAGCCTTACAACCTGTACATACCTGAAGTATTCACCAAATGTTACGCAATATCTTGGCTGCTGTTTGCACAAGTAAATAGATCATTAGGGGCAATATGATGGATTTTTTGTCACTGGCAAAGGCACAGATTGGGGGTAAAAATATGATGGATGGTTTGTTTTATGCTAGCACAGGTACAGATTGGGGCAATCTGAGGGATTGAATGCCTTTGGGGCCGGTACAAATGGGGGTGATATGATAGGTGCTGGAACAGGTACAGGGGGCAATTTGAATGTTAAGGTGGGAAATGTTGTTGCAGGACCAGGTGGGGCGGAGGCCCTGATAGAAGCCATTGCCTAGGGTGCCAAAATACCTTGGCCCGGCCCTGCTTGCATACTTTACTTATACCTGTAAGCCCCTGTATAGCTCATTAATGTAAGACACTTCTTTTTTTAAATTTGTAAACCTCTAGATTATTTCACAGCTATATAGACCACTATCGTTCACAATCAATAATTGCTAGTCTTCCATTTTTTACAGTACAATGACCTGATACAGATTATGCGTAAATTTTTACAAATTTAACACATGTAATTTTTGAAGATCCTCACATCTGATTTTTGTAGTACAGAATGTGCACCTGGACTGGGGTAATTTGTGAGTTCTTCTTATTCATTTATTTTTATATTATATTAATATACTTTGGCAGTGCTTATATTAATTTATTTTGGCATCCTGCACCATTATCTACAATTAATTCTTCTGGCCCCAGAGGCAAATATGTTGGATTCTTAGTGCTGATGATTCTTTTGCTATGATATATTACTAGTTTTTTTGTTCTAGATAATATTTTTTTCAGTTATAACATATGTAACAAATGTTGTATGTAGTTACCATTTAATGTTGGCACTACAAATCAATAGTATTCATTTATTAGGCTATAATTATTTTATATTTTATATATTTATTTCTGAAAAAATAATTACAGTTATACAATACTCTTTTTATACTCTTTTATAAATAAAAAAGATAAACTGTTAACATTATTTTGGTGTATCTTTTTTATTTCAATAATGTATGATAAAGGTTTGAATACATAATTTTGTAATCTTTGAATCTTTATTGTAAAATTATGGAAACATTTAGAAATTTTTTTACACTTCTAGGGAAGTTTGAAACGAAAAACCTTGAAATTCAAATTCAAAAAGACCAACCAAAATGAAGTTGAAGTTTTTTTTTTGGTCGAATAGGGCAGTTTTTGATCGAATTGGTCTATATTCGGACAAATTCGAATCGTTCGAATCGAAGGAATAGCGAATTTGATCTAATTCGATTCAAAGCTTTTCCCAAAAAAAAACCTTAGATTTTTCAAAGTCCACCAATTGACTCCAAATGGGTTCTAACCCCATAGGCTAAAACAGCAATTCGGCAGGTTTTAGATGCCGAATGGTCGAATTTTTAAAGAGACAGTGCATGATATATTTTGATATTCAAATTTTTTTCAAATTGAATTTGGACTATTCCCTAGTCGAAGTACACAAAATATAGGTCGAAATTCAAATTCACCTCGACCTACGATAAATCTGCCCCTTAATAAAAGGCTGTGGCCCAGTCCTGGTTGGTTCCTATGTTATTTGGACACTTAGCAAGAAGTGTAAGGGTTAAGTGTTAGCAGAATTGTATATCTTAACACTGCACCTGTCAAGACAATAGAGATTATTTATCCTAATAATTTTTCTCTCTTTCTCTGCTGTGCATTCTAATATTCAAGCTTTCTATGAATATTACTTGGATGTATTGCCTGGCTTTTATCATCCTCATATTATCAGATATTTTATTTTATTAATGTTCTCCTACCTTAATGTTTCTTATGCTATTTTTTTTTTCAGTGCTGATTTTTTGGATCAACAAATGGTAGCCTGTTGGCGATTCGCATTCTTGTTATGAGAGAGCACTGCCAGCATGGTTCTAACATGCATTGAGTTCATTTTAAATGCAATCCTTTTTGCCAGGTACTTCAACACCTTAACGTGGAAGTTTTCTAGGTCTCCCATGTAGCATAATTTCTCAATTTGTGAAATGTCTTTTGTTAGCAAATTGCTGTTCAGAATAACAACTAAAGTGCTGTAATCCAGTTATCCATTTTTTATCTTTCTTTTGCACTGCAGTTTATCTTTTGTGCTGGCATTTTTCGTAGGTTTTGAGATTTTTGAATGTGTGTTTATTTGCAATGTGATATAACAATGATCTCCACTTATCTAACAAATTAACATTCTGATCACATGTTTGTGAACACCACCACAAGTGATTTGTTATGGGTCCAATCCATTGAGCTATGTCTTTACATTTTCTTTTTTTTGCTCGCAGCTGTGAATTTCTTTACCAGACTCTTACAGATGTGCCACACAAACTCATAATTAAAGGTGTCTGATTTAGTCTGCATGATTTTTCTAATACTTGAATGATGATCTGTTACCAATATTTTAATGTTTACTCCTTTGTCAGTTTCTCAAGACTTTGTTCAAATGCAATTTTTTTCATTTCCAAAGCATTCTTTTTTGATAGGTGTAGTAAGTTGTATGAGAATAAAATGGAATGGCCATTAGCTGAAACATTTCTTTTACTTTGGTAAATGATGAACAGCTGAGTAAAATTACACATGATAGTGATATGTTCCCAATTGATATCGGATCTGCCAGAGGTTGGGAATTCCATATGAAAGAGCTATGTCCAGACAGACAGGTAACTGTACCTCAACCATGGTTCCATATATTTTTTTCTCAATATCAATTATGGGAGCTTGGCACTGTGCATCACCGATATGTTGACATTTGATTAGATAAAATAGCTGGTCCAGGGATTCTTCAAATTCTATAAAACATTGCTGATTCTGTTCTGTAAATGTTGATTTTTCCTTTGTAAAGGTAACACTTTCCTCTGGTTCATAAATGGAAGGTTCCTTTTCTTCTTCAATACTGGTGTCAATGACTTGTATACTACAGATGGAGCTATCAAGATCTACACATAAATTCAGATCTTCATGAACAGTAGAATCTCCATGGTTCTGTTCTGTTGATATAGGTCCAGTAGTAACAACAGTTGGGTTTGTTTTATAGGTGTAGAAAATGAAACTGGATATGCATAGTCTGAGGTTCTGCAAGCATAGAATCATCTCCCGTTTGTAATCCTATGTCAAGAGTTGTTATTGGATTATCAGAACCACTTGATTGATCAATTCCAAAAAGCCATCACTTGTGGTATTTGCATCAACAAACATTTTGTTATTTGTTTGGGTTCCAATGGTTATCAGATTTTTGAGAACACGGACTAAGGTGTGAAAGGTTGAAGGGATTCATCATCTACTCTTCTTGTCTGGCTTTGGAAAGGTGCAGCTTCCATTGCACTTAGTGAAACTGTAGTTGGTGGATTTTCAAAAAAGGTAGGTACAGCTTTAGGTTTGAGTACTCTTTTAGATCCAAACACAAACACATTCTATATCTTTCAGTTTTCAATGCTTGTAAGATTTGGTCCACCTCTGCATCCAAATTATCTTCATACTGTGCAGTTTAGTTTGTCTTAACCAATTGGTTATTGCATTAATGTTGTTTGGAAAGTGGAAGTGTGACATTTGGGAATTTATCCTTTTGTCCAGTACGGTGATGACAACAGTGTACTATGCAATTAGGCATGTTTGTATGTATGTCTGAAAGAAATTCTTTAGGTCAGAGGGCTCTGAATGTCCTCTATATTTGTCATGTAGCTGAACTCAGCATTTAATCACAATAGACAGACAAAGTACCTGGTCAGCAAAAGAAGCAAGTAACTATAAAATCATGGCATGATATTTCTGGAATTAGGGGCACAACTATAACAACAATGTGTGTTAGTGTAAAAGCCAATGTGATTTTCATTTAAACTGCTCTTTTAAATTCAGCTTCATTAAAATTTCTAACCAGCTGCCAAAAAACTGCCAGTAACAATTGCATTAGAAGAGCATTTATACCTTGTACATGAGCTAAAGAGTAAAGTAAACATAAGGAAGCATTAGCATACAAAGTGAAATGCAGGCAGCATTCAAAACATCCGTAAATATTTAATAACACAGGTGCAATTCAGGAGCATACGCAATTAAGAGTTTTGCCTTTTTAAAGTTGTACTTTTGGCTAACAATACACCTGTTTTTGAAGGCCACTTTAATTGTTTTGCACATTTTTTTTTTATTTTTTTTTTTATTACATTATTTCCAGTTCTATTTGCTTCACCATAGGGAAGACAACTATTCTCTCTTTGGCCTCCAGCAATGAAAGAGGAAAAATGCTGAGAGCGTCTGCCATTCTCACAGTGAGTTTGATCCACTTTATCTGTACTGCGGCTAATGGCCCTGCATTTACTTTCTTATGTTTGCATTCCTGCTAATTGAATTCAGTTGGAGGCTGGCTATTTGTGTTGGATAATGGTGCATGTGGAAAGAAATAGTGCTGTCAGGAATAGACACCTACTTTTACCAGTGATGGCCCATGTATTTTAATGAAAAGTAATATTTTCAGAATTGAATGGAATACAATTTCATTATAAAAAGCTTTGCTGTTTAGACTGCAAATACATTTTGGTCAGGAAAATGCCCCAACAGGGTCAAAACTTTCCTTAGAGGCAGAACCAATATTCTGCTCCTGTTATAAAAGTAGGGAGTGGCAATAGGGTTTGGGCATTTGAATTAAAGGGAATCAAAAGGGGGAGTCATGATTTCCATTGACTGCCCATAACACCATGTTGATATACAGCAATACACTTTGTATGAAGGAGGCCACAAAGCATCCGCAGTTCGGTGCTGCAAAACTTTTATTCCAAAATACACAACGTATTTTGGAATAAAAGTTTTGCAGCACAGTACTGCGGATGCTTTGTGGCCTCCTTCATACAACATGTATTGATAAATCTTTTGGTCTTTACGGTGTGACCCTAATAAGAAGGTGAGCCCACTTACTAAAAGTTAAGGGAAGTGCTGGGAAAATTGCCTAGGATTGACCATGTGGAAATACAGGTATGAGATCCATTAGCCAGAAACCCATTATCCAGAAAGCTACAAATTAAGGAAAGGCCGTCTCCCATAGACTCCATTATAATAAAATAATCTGAATTTTTAAAAATGATTTCCTTTTTCTCTGTAATAATAAAACAGTACCTTGTACTTGATCCCAACTAAGATATAATTAATCCTTATTGGAAACAGAACAGCCTATTGGGTTTATTTAATGTTTACCTTATTTTCTAGTGGAGTTAAGGTATGGAGATCCAAATTATGGAAATATCCATTATCCGGAAAACCCCAGGTCCCAAGCATTCTTGATAACAGGTCCCAGGTGGTTGATAGGATTTATTTTATGGAATCCTTGTGGCTGGAAAGCTTATATATATTATATAGAATCCCTGTTGCTGGATGCCACTGAGAAAGTGTAACACTAGCTTGGGCTATACAGGCCAACGGGGTTAATGTCCAGCTAGTGCTTAGAGCATGGGTTACACTAGACTCTAACACCTTAGGCTATGGCCTTCGCTAAATGGAAGAATACAGATTTGGTGTAGTGAAACTACAACTTCCACAGGCTACTGTGCAATAAAACAGGAAAACAATGGGTGCCAGGAGATTCTTGCAGTCAAACAGAATAAACTTTTTTTTGTCAGAGACAAATGATCCAAAGGGTACTTATATCAGTACAGAGGCATTTGCAGAATATATAGGCATGCAGCTCACACAGTTTCAGAGGTAGATACAGGTGCATTCTCTGAAGCTGTAGTCAAGGAAGTACAACATACCTTGGAGTGGTCAGGGAGAAGAACCTAAAGCCTGACACCCTATCCACTGTGGTCCCTTCACTGTAGGCAAATCTTACAACCTGGGAAGCTACTCCCTGCTACAATCCTTGATGGAGCACAAAACTGCTCTTTATATCTTCCCTCACTGTCTTACTCTCCTAGTTAGTCTATAACAGATATATTCCTGCCACTCATTAGCTTCATTCATGGGGTCCCTGCTCCCCGACTTATCTCTCTAGAGGTACTGGTCCCTCTAGGGCACATGGCTTTTCTGGGCCTTGCTGTAACGAGGCCCCCTGGGTACACACAGCTGGATCAGCATCCAGAAGCCAAAAAGGAAGATCCACCCCTTCTCACTCACTATACCAAGTGTGACATGATGTGGTCACAGTGCCTCATGGCCAATAGCAAAACTATGCAAATCCCATCTAGGCTACATGGGCATCTGCCCAGCAACTAGGTAGATCAGGATGTGTAGGGAATTAAGGCCATATTGACATATGAACTCTATGGGTCCCTACAAAAGTATAGGCAGAATTTATTTAGATCAAATTATTGAACTAAGTAGGTCTCTCTAGTCAGCTTAACAGTTAGAGGCAGCTAGCAAGATGATTGTATTAGGATAAACTGGCCAAAGTGAAGCACAATGTATCGAGTCTGAAAAAAAGCGATGTGAGATCCCTAATTACTGTGCATAGTGGA
Organism: Xenopus laevis; assembly: GCF_017654675.1. NCBI lineage: Eukaryota > Metazoa > Chordata > Amphibia > Anura > Pipidae > Xenopus > Xenopus laevis. The sequence goes on from NC_054373.1 coordinate 102,681,726, forward strand.
ATAACAATGGTGTAACATGTTTTCGACATCGATGTCTCACCAGCTATTCTTTGGTATTCCAGCAGGCCAGAGTTGCACTGCTCCTTTGTTTCCTCATTATGGCATTTGCAGGATTGAATCCAATAGGAAAGAAATCCACGGCACACAGGCTACTGCAAGCAAGGAACCCCTTGCACGTTTAATGCGGAAGTGAGCAACGTTTCGGGGTCACGCCCCTTTGTCAAGCCAGGTGGCCGAACCTCTACCACTGAGCACCAGACTTCGCATCTCTACTCTGGGTGTGCGAGAGCCAGCTTTTTCTTTACTATTTGCAGGATTGAAACCAGTAGATATTACTAGCATGTAGGTAACAAACCCAAAGCACCAGACTTTTGCCATTAAAAGAATAATATTACAACAAAGAACACCATGTGTGCACCACTGTAGTGCTTGAATCCAATATTTTGTGGGAAGAAAAAATAGATTTCATGAAAATGTATCCATCCTAGAGGGGAACTCTACCCTATTTTTCTGTATGAGGAAAGAAATTATAATTCTAAATACGATTCCATTATACAATAAAGGGGTGGTTAACTTTTAGTATGTTATAGAATGGCCAACTCTAAGCACCTTTTTAATACCGGTAAGTTTTCATTATTACATTTTTAATATTTTTTTTAACTTAATTGCCTTTTTCTTTTGACTCTTTCCAGCTTTCAAATGGGGGCCATTGCCCCTATATAAAAAACAAATTCTCTGTAAGGCTACACATTTATTGTTATTGCTACTTTTGTATTGCTGATCTTTCTGTTCAGGCCCTCTCCTTATTCAAATCAGTGCATGGTTGCTAGGATATTGGGACCCTAGCAATCAGATTGCCGAAATAGCAATCTAGAGAACTGCTAAATAAAAAAAAATAACTAAAAAAACATAAAAACTGAAAACCAACTGCAAATTGTTTTAGAATATAACTTTCTAAACTATAAGTTAAAAACAAAGGTAAACCCCTTTAACTAATAAATTACTTTAGAATTATTTGTAGATGTTATAGCTGAATTAAATCTTTTTCCGACTGTTTTCTCTTCACTGCTGTTTCTGTCTCTTGAAATAAAGTAGCAGAAACCAACTGCTGCTGCTACAAGACTGTGTGTGATTCATCAAACTGAGTGGTGGGATGCACCGGCAATTTGCACCAGTGCAAGGAGCATCTTTAGATACAAGTACCTTTAACAAATGGCACAGATTGGGCAATGAGTGCAGCTATCATTGTGCAACTGCAACCACATTATGATAATGTTCAATACAATTGCGTCTGATTTGCACTAGAACTTAAGTGCAATTGAGTACATTTTGATAGATCTGCCACAACTACATATCTGCTTTGCTTCTGCAATTACACTGAAATTGTGGGTACACTTATATTGATAAGAATGAAAATAACATACCAAGAGTGCTTGTAAGAGTTTCTTATTACTATTAAAAGAGAAGGAAAGGTTAAAATTAAGGGAGCTTTATCAGAAAGGTCTTTATATATAAATGAACTAGTAAATCCTCAAAGTAATGTTGCTCTTAGTCCTCTGTCAAAAGAAACACAGCATTATTTTTCTTCTGTTGTGTACACATGGGCTTCTGTATCAGACTTCCTTCTTTCAGCTTAAACCTCCAGGACACGGGCTTGAGCATGCTCAGTTTGCTCCTCTCTCCTTCCTCCCCTCCCAGCTGTATTCGGATCCCTGAGCTATGAGAGAACAGGGAGAGACTTAGGCAGGAAGTGATATCACACCAAGCTAATATGGCAGCTGCTATCCTAAACGAACAGAGAGAGATTCTAAAGCTGTTTACTCAGGTATGGTAAATCATTCTACGGAATAAATATAGTCTTCTATATTGCTAATATATTGGCAATAATCTGCCTTGGTAGATTTCCTTTTCCTTTAAATGACAGAAATAAAATAAAAGCATTTTTTTACACTAACCCGTAGTGGCACATATCAGGTGGGGCCACTACAGTGGGGCCCAACTGTACATAGAGTACAAACCTTAATTATTACAAATTAATAAGTGAATTATAACATTTCCAGGTGGTTCAAGCTGCTTTCATTAGTGGCTGTCATTAATTCACAAGAATGATACAATACCTATGCAAATTTGATATTAGAATATAATTAATATATTAATTTGCTTGCGATGTTAGAGTAACTTTACTGCTGAGAGCCATCATTTGCTTGACCTGAGGCTATTCAACTAAAATCACACCAGTGATTCTGCCTTAGAGCAGCAGATACATTCTCCCTTGATATTGATTTACAAAGGTTTTTTAGAAATATAAGGCTAAAAAGACATTTTTCAAAAATTCCTTCAGCCCCTCATGTTTCATACAGCAATGGTGGATTGGGACATTCACAGCTCACTATTAAAACAGTGGGCTTACGTAACAGAAGTAATTTTGTACCACCTAATACAGATAATGTTATTGAAGCTTATATCAAATTGGTAAGCAGGGATGTAGACATTCTAAAACAGAAGATCAAACGTAATCCAATGATGGGGGTTAAACCTAATTTAACCTATAAAGAGAACAAATGTGTAAAAGATTTAATACAAAATGACAAATTGATTGTGAAACCTGCGGACAAAGGAGGCGCCCTGGTGGTAATGAATAGACAATACTATTTGAAAGAGATCGATACACAACTATCTGATGCTAATGTATATAAAAAAATGGAAGCTGATCCGTTGATATCCATTCAACAGTGTATTATGGATACAGTATATACAGCTGCAGAGGAAGGGGTAATAGCCGATGATTTGAAACGCTTCCTTATTAAAGATGACCCGATTACACCGGTGTTTTACACCTTACCAAAAATACACAAAAATATGCAGAAACCACCAGGTCGCCCTATTGTCGCAGGTACGGATTCAGTGTTGTCCCCTCTGGCTGTCTACTTAGACAAAGTGTTGCAACCATTAGTGCAAAATACAAGATCATATGTTAAAGACACTACCCATTTACTCACATTGTTGAAAGATATCGTATTACCTTCACATGATATATTACTAGTCAGTTTTGACGTTACGAGTTTGTATACATCGATAACACATAACTTGGGTTTGAAAGCAGTGGAACACTTCCTAGATACAACAAATTATACCACCAGACAAAAAGTCTTTTTGCTCTCATTATTAGAAATAGTGTTACACCAAAACTATTTCCTATTTGGGGACACTTTCTATATACAACAGAGGGGTACGGCGATGGGGAGTAATGTGGCCCCCACGTATGCCAACCTTTTTTTGTCGTTTATAGAGGACATGATTGTTTACGAAAATCAACTGTGGAAATCACATTGCCTACTATATTTACGATATATCGATGACCTGCTGCTAATTTGGGATGGGTCACAAGAAAGTTTGTCCCTCTTCCACAACTTCTTAAATCAGATTGATAGCAATGTGAAATTCACAGTTGAATCGAACAACACAACAATAAACTTTCTTGATGTGAGTATTACTAGAGTGGGTGAAACACTTAAGACCAGTCTATTTAGGAAAAAGACGGATAAGAACAATCTTCTACACTTTGAAAGTTTTCACCCAGAACCCCTAAAAAATTCTCTTCCAATATCTCAACTGGCAAGAGTTAAACGTATAACAAGCGACCCTAAAGAATGTGATGAACAAATGGAAAATATGCTAGTACGTTTTAATCAGAGGGGGTATGGCAGGGACACCTTAGAGAAAAGTATAAAAAAAGTACAAAATAAAACCAGAGATAGTCTTTTGTCTAAGGTGCCCGATAAAAAGAAAGATGACAATAAAATGGTGTTTGTAAGCAACTACAGTACAGCCAGCAGACAAGTGGGACAAATTATACAAAGTCATTGGCACTTGTTACAATCCTGTTTACCGGATGTACCCGAATTCCAGACACGACCAATGATGGCTTATAAAAGAGCCAGAAATTTAAAAGATAGACTAATTAAGGCGGACATAGGGGGCTCGAAGAAGGAACGTACACGCTTCCTTAATAAACCTAAACTCGGGACTTTCCCATGTTTACACTGCATACAATGCAATTCGGTGATTAAAGGGGAAAATTTCCATCACCCACATTCTGGAAAGAAATATTCAATTAAACAATACTACACCTGTGATTCAACCTTTGTAATTTATTTACTCAAGTGTCCGTGTGGTTTGCTTTACGTGGGGGAAACAACACAAAAGATCAAAGATAGAATATCCAAACATAAATCAACCATACGAAAGGGATTAACCACATTGCCTGTCCCCGCACATTTTAAACAGGCAGGGCACTCAGTGAGTCAACTGAGGTTTCAGGTGATTGATTCGGCCGAGCAACCCAGGAGAGGAGGGAATAGATTAAAGTTATTGCATAAACTTGAAATGCAATGGATCCATAGATTAGATACGGTCTGGCCCAGGGGCTTGAATAAAGATTATACTCCAGCTATGTTTGTATACCAGTAGGGGAACAGACATTGTGAAATAGATCTTACTGTTATTGATTGAGAATATACAAATATATTGAGAACTATCAATTGAAATAAAACATATGCATGCCTTTTTTCTCAAGGTTATTGAATAAAGAATAAGATATCAGAACATTCTGAGTGCTGAAACCACCTTCTGCACAAAGTAAGCAGTCACAAAATGAAACACAGAACACAATGTGCATGTAAGGTAAAGTTCAAGTGTCTCAGATTCTCTGAATGTAATGATATTGTTTTTAAACTTTATTTCTCTTTTTAAAGCAATTGCTTCTTATCACTGAATATGGTTACAATTTTACAGGGACACTGATGAAAAGAAACTTTTTAACCCTTTCTGGACATTATCATAAATATGGACACTAAGAGGTTTTTTGATATATTGAAAATGTGATTTTAAGTGGATTTAATTGTATTATATATTTATTGTGACCATTGTTATACAATTAGGGATCACTAATGAACACGAATGTTTCCGCCCACTTTTTCAAGGTTCCCCCACCCATTTTTACCCTATTTAACACGAAACAGTATGTGATTTCACAGGCTTGAGAAAGGGTCCTGCGAGGCCCGAAACGTTGCCACATGTCTGCTTGTATTTGAGCCAATAAAGCACATCTTTATATTTACACAAATTACAGTGTGCTGCAGTATATTGGATTTCTATAATCAGTTTGGATCCGTGGCAGGCATGATCGAATACTGCTAGAAGCACCTGATCCGAAAGGAAAAGTGTCTGAGGTGAGCACTCCAATTTTGTGTGGAATTAGAGCAGCAGATCCACTTATCATGAGAAGCCCTGGTAAGACAGTTTTGCAAGAACAGTGCTGTTTCATCAATTTCTGTAAGAACAATTTCATCCCTGTACCAAAATGTAATTCCAAGATGTAATGCTCTAAGCACATCAAATGTTAAATGCTGTTTTAGTCTCTGTTGGGTTTTTCTGTCCAGATCTAGAACAAATTGGAAAAACAAAGTAATAAACCAATATAAGCCACATAAACATTGACATGCCGGATCGCAGACTGATACTGTCAGGATCATCCATCACAATCTGTTAGGGCAGATATGATCCATCCATAGTGCCAAAGAGAGGTCACTGTTAGTGCAGGTCCACCCTGTTGTATCCACTTGCACTTAAAGGAAAACTATCCCCCCCCCAAACAATGTAGGTCTCTATAAAAAGATATTGCATAAAACAGCTCATATGTAAAACCCTGCTTCATGTAAATAAACCATTTTCATAATAATATACTTTTCTAGTAGTATGTGCCATTGGGTAATCATAAATAGAAAATTGCCATTTTAAAAAATAAGGGCCGCCCCCTGGGACCATACGATTCACTGTGCACACAAACATACCAAGCAAACTTGTTAGGTCACATAAGCCAATTAACAGACAGAGTTGTGTCTTTTGCTTCAACACTTCTTCCTGTTACAGTTAGAGTTGTAGTATTTCTGGTCAGGTGATCTCTGAGGCAGCACACAGACCATCACAAAATGGTGGTTCAAGGCAAGAGATGTAAAAGAGCAAGATTTACTTAAATATATATACCAGTTTAGTAAGATTTTTTTAATATGCCACTTAATATGATCTAAACTATCTGTTGCTTAAATATTCATTTTGGGGGTATAGTTTACCTTTAATGAAACAACAAAAACAATCTGCATAAAGATGCGCTAGTAATTGTTAATTGGGCTCAGTATCAGACGGGGTACCGGGGGCCTATGAAACCATAAGCACACCTTCTTTAAGCTCCCAAAACCCACACCACATCTAGATGAAAGGCACCATCTCAACAAAATATGAGGCCAAAGGCAGAAGTAAAGCTTGGGAACCCAAAAAAACCCAATGTTTTTTGTTAATGTGAATTAACAGTTCAACTTTTTTACTGTACAGTATCTCTATTCTTCTCCACTCACATTTGTAAAGTTACTCCTTAATTCAATTCTTACTTCTTTAAAATGTGATCTTAGTAGATCTAGGGGCATTTTATAAATAAGAGGTGCCAGCCTAGAATGGTCTCATATTTATCTTAATGTATTTGCATCTTTAGAGTTCTAATGTAAGTTTGAAGTATCTGTTCAACTAATATCTTCCCTCATCATTCTCTCTGTAAGTTGTGTATAGGATGTATATAAACAATGCATTGTTTTTATGTTGAGTTATTTGTATCTTTATGTATCTATATGATTTCTGAGATTGTATCTCTTTAAAGGTTAGTTCACACAGGGTGTTTTGGGGAGATTTGGTCGCCTGGTGACTAATCGCCTCGTTTTTGCGGCGACCAATCTCCCAAAAACGCCTTCACTGTTCCTGCCCCGGCTAAAATGAAAAAACGCCGGCGCTAATCACATGCGGTGGTTCATTTCCCGAAGTCGCCCGAAGTTGCCTCACGAGGAAACTTCGGACGACTTCGGGAAAACTAATTGCCGCGTGTGATTAGTGCCGGCGTTTTTTCATTTTAGCCGGCGCAGGAACAGGGAAGGCGTTTGGTCGCAAAAACGAAGCGATTAGTCGACTGGCGACCAATTCTTCCCAAAACGCCCTGTGTGAACTAACCCTAAGAGACATTAAGAGATTGTGTCCCTTTAAGACACATTCCCCTTTCTTTGCTTTAAATGTTGTATCATGCTTTCTATTGGTCATGTCTCCTATAAATGCCTACATCCTGGGAGGTGAAGTTAGCCCATGGTTAAGTGCTTTGGAGGGAACAAAAGGAGTAGGGCCAAAGGAGATATGGTTCCTTTTTTAATGAATCTACAATAAATATAATATTTTTAACTTTGATTTTAGTGGCCCTTGTGGAGTGCCCGATACCCTTCTTTGTATGCTGCTGGTTTATCGGCTCCCTAAAATGAGGGTTTGGGGCTTGTGCACTGGAACCACCTGTTCTACATGGTGAGTAATCAACATACTTGATGTCCTGTGCCCCTTTCTCTTTTTTTGGTGGTTTAACCCAATTAATTCCATCCAGGATGTGACATCCTTGCAGCATGATCTTGATAAACTTGCAATCTGGATGGCTTAAGGTGGCCATAGATGCAAATATCCGCTCGTTTGGCGATGTTGCCAAACGAGCGGATCTTTCCCCGATATGCCATTAACAGGCATGGCTATATCGGGGGTAATCTGATTGTTCGGCCGTATGGCCGAACGATCAGATTACGATGTGCCATGAGCTCTGGCGGGATCGGTCGGGTCAAAATCAAACCTGACCGATCGACCAAACGACCGATCTCCGCCGGGCGAAAGATGTCGGCAAACGCCACACACGATCCGAAAATCGTATGAATCCTCGATTCGTACGATCCGATCTGTGTGTCTATGGCCACCTTAAGAATAGAATATGCTGTGCAGTTTTGGTCTCCAGCAGGAGATTATTGAATTAGAGAGGGTACAGAGAAGGGTAACTGAGTTGGTAAAAGGTATGGAAAATCTCAGATAGAAGGAAAAACTGGCCAGGTTGGGGTTGTTCACACTGGAGAAGAGGCGCTTAAGGGGGATATGATAACTTTGTATAAATACTGTATATAAGGGGATTGTACAATAAGCTCTATAATGCTTTATTTACCAGTAGATCTTTCCAGCTAACACAAGGTCACCCGTTCTGATTAGAGGAAAACAGGTTGCGTCTAAACATTCCTAGGGATTTTTTACAGGGAGAGCTGTGAAGATGTGGAATTCTCTCCCTGAATCAGTTGTACAGGCTGATACATTAGATAGCTTTAAGAAGGGGTTGGATGGCCTTTTAGCAAGTGAGGGAATACAGGGTTCCAAGGATAGGAAGTAGAAATGGTTTATTCTGTTCTTTACACCAATTGTAAAAAAAAATCTGGCACATTCTATAATAGGTTTTAGACATGGAATCCCTTAGAAGAAGATAACTTTTGGAGAAGAGAATGCTACAGAACATCCTGGGTGAGAAAGTGAGATAATATTGCCAATCTGAAGGCTCCTCTGTGGCCATTATAAGCAACTGATGAAATCAGTTTCCAATGATCACACCTGCAGAATCCAGTCAATTGCTGAGTACCGTCTGTATTATGGGGATTGCAAGTAAAAAAAAAATCCAATTTCTTGGAAAACGCATCCACAAAAAGAGCTCCCTTCAGGGTAAATTATTGACAGAACGTGTTTTCTTTGCATTTTCTCCTGGCTGCTTTTCTTTTGTGTTCCTCCTGATAATGGTTGTTCCTGGAATCCATAACAGAAACACAATTATATGCTGTTAATACAATAACAAACAAAAACCTCCACTGGGAAGAATCTCAATAGGGATGCTCATTTAAAATGCACCCCCAGGAATTGCAATTGGTAACATTCACCCTCAGCTGTTTCAGCACATTATTCATGTGTAGTGAACAAACACACCACCCTGGGGTATATTCCTAGCAAGGTATTGCCATATTCAGATGTTTTCAAAGTCCCTTAAAGCTGGTTAGCACTATGTACACATAGCAAAGAGATATTAAAGGCAATCTGTCATGGGAAACATGTTTTACATCAGTTATTAACACTCCTCCAGCAGAATCCTGCATTAAAATCCATTTTTAAAAAGAGCAAAAATATTTGATTTTTAAATATGACATGGGGTTTAACATGTTGCTAGTTTCCCAGGTGCCTCAGTCATGTGACTTAACACCCCACTTGCTCTCATACTACAGAAGGACTTATTTACCATAAATGTTTAGTACACTGGTTTATACTCCAAATATGTAACTGACTTAGTCATAACATCTGCTACCATTTTGTTTGTCAAACAACACTCATGTCATTCTTATGGATCAATTTGCTCCCATTTTGCCAAAATTTAATAGATGCACCATTGCTTGTCACTGCTTCAACAGAGAAAATGTCATGTGGATATTTGGGGATATACAGTGCATTTAGTAATGTTGTCATTACTCTGTTCCCCTTGTTGTCAGTCAGGCACACTTCTGCGTCACCTCTCCTCTGTGCTACACGGGAAGTCTTTTTACCATCTGCCAACACCATATAGTGGTTCTCTGGCTTGAATGTCATCAAACCTTTTAAAATTTTTAATCTTAGTGATTATATGTGATGTTGCTCCTGTATCCACCATTAATCCCTTTGGTATTAAACTGTTTGACTGCCTTTCACTTATTTTGAAGGCAAATATTTGCTCTGCGTCATCAGCTGCTTGCTTTACATCATCCCACCCCTTGCATCTGCAAAATGTTTCTTTATAAAACTCTTGCAATAGTTACACCACTGTGGCCTCTTTTTATTTAGTTTGCTTGGGCATGCATTAGCTTTGTGGCACTCTTAGTTGCAGCTGTAGCAGACAGGGTTAATGTTGCCTCTCTCCCATACTGTTGTAACAGGGGTGCTGACCTGCATCACATTATGAGTGTTTGGGCTTACACTGTATTTCTCAGTGTCCTCAAAACTTCTTAACTGTGTTTTTAACTCAGCAAAATCACTTTTCCGTCACCTGATGTGATATGGATAGCAAAGGGTTTAAATGATTCAGGTAGGCCCTTAAGAATCATTGCAATCAACATTTATTAAGGTTCGAGTTGTGTTTTACACAAATATTGGAGGTTTTGAGCAGAGTTTTTTTAACAAAATTCACATTTTCAGTTAAAAAAAACTCAATTTTTTTGAAAAAATATTCGGAATTTTATTATACCCCGACTGTGGAAATAGCTGACAGAATCTGAAAATACACCATCCAAAACCTGTCAAGGTCATGTAGGGGTCAATGGCAGAGGTCCTTTGAACAATTTGAAGATGTAAATAGACTGCATGAGGTTTTTTTTGTGCAACAACACAATAGTAACTATAGAAATTCTAACTACAGATAACTGGATGTCTAACATAATAGCTAGAACACTACTTCGTGCAGCTCTCTTGGTTTCCACTGATTGGTTACCAGGCAATAACCAATCAGAGACTTGATGGGGTTCATGGGTAATAACTGTTTGCTTTTAAATCTGAGCTGAATGCTGAGGATCACTTGCAAACTCACTGAACATTTATGTCCCATGTGGGCCCCCTTAAAGTCACTGACTAACTCAGAGTTATAGAGCTTGTTTGGCACCTACCTCGCTGCCAGCTGACTGCACGCCCACCCACTTGTTAGTTTGCGGTGGTCGGCAGCAAAAATTAGAAGGCAAAAGGGACTGGGAGAAGGAAATTCCATACAGCAGACCACGGGAGCCGGGCCTCCTTGTTTCCCGCCCCCCACAGTCACAGGGTCTGCTGTATGGTAGTTACGTCAATGTCCACAACTAAAAATATTGACAATGACATCTTTCCCCCCCCAAACACATATAAAAAGAAAACTCTGTTGATCCTACACATTCCTAAATTAATTTAGTGCTTTGCCTTTTGCATACAGTACGTATTCCAGAGAACAATGATATTAGGTTTCTTACAGTTTTTTTTAATATGTTTTAACTTTTGTGTTTTCAGTGATGGTAAATTACAGCAAGGGCCCCTGTTAAGTATTTTGTCATTGCTTACTGCATTTGTGACTCTTTTGAAGTCTGATGCTGTTGTGATAATAACAAAATGACAGCTGCTTTGTGTACATCTTTATAATATTTGCTTTAATACTCTTTCCTTTTCCCCTTTATTACTCTAGCAAGTGATGTTTTATGAACATACCAATAATTAAAGTTGGAAAAAGGTATAATGATTTTGCCTAGGAAAATTATACTGTTAGCTAGAGAATAATACTTCATTTACCCAATTACACAATTTTAATGTACAGTATATAACACACTTATAAGCATAAGTCTGAAGGCCAAATGGCCCTTTTTAAATCACAACTTTATGTGAATATAATAGGCCCCAAAGCAATTTTAGAGAATTACTATGACATTTTGACCAGTGGCAGCAAAAGGAATTGAACACTGTAATTTTGCAGGGAGTAGGAAATAAAGATTCTGTGTAGAATATAAAAATGGGAAAATAGGATGGCCTGTACATATTGCATGCATATTCTATTTAAGATAGCAGTTAATCTGGAGGCAAAGAAAGAAAGTGTATTACAGATTGTTATTAAGAGTTGTAAAAATTAAATTCCATTACCTATCGAGTACTGCAAATTGGTGTATTTCATTTTTCTTGCTTTATAGTGAAACCCTAAAAATATTTTACACAGTGGTAGTGAATTCAGATCTAATTATATGGTCATTTGCTTGCATTCATTCTCTGCTATGAATTAATCCTCAAAATTTTTTCTTTATCGAATTTAACATATAGAACCAACAATATGTAATATTGGTCAAGCACATCGATAAATTCCATGTAAGCCAAAAATAAATGCAGCACCAGGGGTGCCACTGTTATGGGACCAAAGTAGTTTGAGAATTTAAAGAGAAAAAAAAAACAAGTAAGCTTTATCAGAAAGGTCTATATAAACCCTCAAAGTAATGCTGCTCTCAGTCCTCTGTCAAAAGAAACACCACATTTCTTTCTTTCTATTGTGTTCACTTGGGCTTCTGTATCAGACTTCCTGTTTTCAGCATAAACCTCCAGGGCTAGGGCTTGAGCATGCTCAGTTTGCTCCTCTCCCCCTCCCTCCTCAACTCCCTTCTGTAATCTGAGCCCAGAGCTATGAGTGAGCAGGGAGAGACTCAGGCAGGAAGTGATGTCACACCAAGCTATGGCACCTGGTATTCTTGTGCTTAATACCCACAATGGATAGTCTCACAATAAGCAGCTCATTTAGCCACTGAGGGGTGCAAATCAAAACTTTTTTTTACCCACAATGTAGTATTTGTTCCTAGAACTGCTACATAATTGCAGGCACATGCTTAGTTGTGTCAACACCTACTTGTACTTGATTCACCAATGCTGAAGCAAATTAGCATCTATTTTGGGAAATCACATGCAGACTGCAGCACATATTCACAGTTTTTATGTTGCACTAGTGTCACTTCTGGAGTGCAGCATTAATGACAGCAGTAGCATCTGATTCACTTGGTGCAGCATTTAATGCAACTTGCAAAGGGCATCCTGGAATAACCAGCAGGTGCAGGCTTTTGGGAATTCCATTGTGACCTTGCATTAATGCTTGCACTTGTGCTTGATTCATAAGAGCAGGCTAAAGGGCGCATTGACTATTGACTCTTCATAAAGAGCCTTTATGAATAATTTCAATAGGTGCTCAATTTTGAGTCCATTTGTGTGTTTGCACTTAGTAATAAATAAATCTTATTATACAACATGTATTATACATTCATACATGGTTTCCATTCTTGGAAGAAATCCAAAATATGTCAATATTATTTAAAAAAAAAAATAACTGCACAAAATATTGCTTTTCTTTGAGGTTCTTGCCCTAGAAATGTTCAAGAGCAAACCTTTACACATCCCAGAGCGTTTCTGAAAAAAAATACAGTCAAACCATTTAAAATGAATACAAGGCACTGAAATAATCGAATGTCATGGAATAATTGAATTCCACAAAACATTTAATTTTGAAATATATAAGCAAACCTTTTAAAATTGCTTGGTCCATAATAACCTTTTGACGGTAGCATAGTTCAATCAAACCAAATTAAAGGTTCTACTGATGAAACGTTTTTTTTTGTTCAGCCTCTATTGCATTAAGACATTTTCAAAGGCCAGGCAAGAGCCAAGCATATTAAGATGGGCTGATTAAATTAACCTATTCACCGTCAAGAGCTCTGTGTATGACTGAAATTTTCAAGAGCAAGATTTCTACACTAGGCAGTATTAAATGCTAGCAATTCTCTCAATTAGACTGGAAACTTTGTTGGGTAGGGACCTCCTTTCTCCTGTTATGCATTACCATGTACCACTTAATCTTTACTACTTTTTTTCCATTTCTTAAAGTATTGTAAAAACGTATAGTGCTACCTATACATTATACATAAACAATGATATTCATACATACATCAATTATTTGCTTAAGCATAGGGCAGCTTGGCATGCAAATAACTTCTCAGCATATCTCCATCAGTGGACATGCCACGGAGGCTGATCTGGATTATAGTTTTCCAAAAGTTGACTAGACAGGGGTAAGTAATTCATATGTATTAATAAGTATTCACTTACTTACTTTTACTAAAGTAATAGCTATAATATGCTGTATAATATCAAAATACAGTAAATATGCTTGTGTATGCTTGGGATGTACGTGCCATATTCTTCAGAATGGAACACTGTTATTAATACATTTCATCCCCTTCACCTCTTTAGCTGCTCAAAGAAGACATATGGACCTAAATTTTTCCTTATAACTAAGGAGGCACCAAGAAACTGAATCATACTTAGCCCATATCTAATTTAATCCAAACAGAACCCCATCCAATTACATGGAGCTACCTACAAAACCCCAATACATGATTATATCAACAACTGGGCTACTAGAAACCCAGGGTGTGAACATATTCCTTACAGCATTTAGGGCTGACCCGCTGGCGTCTCAATATGGTGGAGAGAGGTTTCCAAACAGAAAGAAATATTGATTTTTGAGGGGCAACATCTGTGGTTTTGGATAACCCCATAAATATAGCAGAGCAATAATTAATATTTTCATATATCTATTGCCTTTTTGAGTTAAGGGAATCCATTATGACCCAAAATATTGGACCATAAAGAGAATCTTTGACGCTTGCTCTAGGGGAAAACATCTGGGGCTGGGCTCCTCTTTACAAAAAAATGATCTTTTGGAAAGAGACTGGATTAGACCTAGTGCATTTTAACAGAATAACTGTAGATAGACTTTTATCAAAATATTTACTAATTGAAATGATGGGCAAAATTGTATCACTATGTGGACATTGTTTTGTTAAAAAATAATGTTTTTTAATATCTGGAAATCAGCATATAGTGGTCATGATGGGCACTGCTTCTAAGTATAACCATCAATCACCATTTAAATGATACCTTGGTGCCAAACTAGAGTAATCAGCATTTTCCTGATCATAAATATAGAACTAAAAGCTAATAGTGATGGGCGCCGGCGTCCTTTTTTTAACTTCGTCTGTGAATTTTCGCTGCGGTTTTGCAAATTTATTTGCCGGCGGCTATCGCAGGAATTTGCCTTGAATTCGCCCATCACTAAATGCTAATGAATGGCTATAAATTAAAAAAATGCAAAGTTTGCTACAGGTCTAATCTCCAGCAACTATTCAGTAAATAGCACTTACACGTAACATGTTTTAAAAGAACTAAAGCTTAACTGAAGAAGTAAAGAAAAATTGTTGTTCATTATGTTTCAGATTTCTGTACCAGCTCAAGGCAACCACGGCTCTTTAGTAATAAAAATCTGTGCCTCCATAGATGCCCCAGTAACTCTCCAACTTCTTTTCTGCTAATTCAATGAACATACTCTGTGCTGCTGTCAGTTACTGAGCGTAGGAACTGACAAAATATACAGCATATGAAAAATATGAATGTTACAATACAAGACTGATTAGCAATTCATTCAGGTTTTCATTACATGACAGCACAAAAAACAGTGCAATTAGCACCTATAGCATTAGACAGGTCAGCCTCATTTACTGCTTGTTAATTTGCAGTGACTTTTAATGTTAGCTTCCCAGACCATGCTGAGCATGAGAGTGTCACTGACATTTTAAACAAAATCCAAGATGGGGAGCTCCTGTGACAATGTAGAGGCTTGGGTCATTGCTGCTATAGAGATGCTGAACCTTTAAGCTAGTGCAAGAAGTTCAGTAAATAAAATATGGCATTTAGTTTGCTTCTGGTGGTGCGGGCCCAAGTGATGGCTGCATTATAGAGGAGCTCCACACTAGCTCGACAAAAATCCTCCACCAATGCCAAAATCCAAACGGTCACAGGCAAAAGTTAGAGTGAGATTACCTCCGGTAAACCAAAGGGCAAACAGTAATGTAGAACCTCCCAGCTCTCCCTCACTTTGCTACCCCAGAAGCCCACACATGATTACCCGCAGACACGGACTGGATTGCACGCCTGATCACTCACACCCACCACTCCAAGCCGGTGAACCTAGATCCCGGTAAAAAACTGAGCATTGTGAGTGTTGGGAGTGAGACACATAAAACACCTGTCTTGGGAGGGCACCCTCAAAGTAATGGGGCTCCTTTACCAGCACGGAGAAGGCCTGACTACCCACAGCCTATATGCTACATTAACATGCTTTATTTTCACATTAAAAACTTAAACAAACCAGCCTGTCAAGAGCACAGGGATAATTAACCTCAAGCTGTACAAAACTGAACTGAAACTCATTTTTTCAGAAAATTTAAGCCAAGCAAAATTGAACTGATTATATCATTAACCACATACGGCCAGTGTCCACAAAAACTGAACTTATTGCTTGCCTATTCAGAGACCTTCCTAATTTTGAATGGTTTATGCTTTTGCTACACAAAAGCATAAACTGAATGCTGGGATATAACAGACAACCTGCTCAACTAAAATTCTATGAAACATCCAACTATGCATTAATAGATTGGACACAAGCATGCTCGTGAGACTGGTGAATTTGAACCAAGTTTTCACAAATTCAGCATTGCATACTAGGAAAATAAACCAAACCGCTGTGCTACACATACTTCCAAACTAAACAAATTAAAGTCTCTGCCAGACTTCACACAACTACGTTGGTTAATCTATGACGAATTTGCGTATTCATCAAAATTCAGCAATTATGTCTTGGCAAAAGAATGTTGGCATACTTTCAACAGTGATGATTCGATGGAGCATTTTATAATTCATTTTCTCTAGCGTTACTTTCTTCCTAGCGAAACTTTGTTTACTTACTTACACTTGGTGGTATATAAAGGTCATATGTATGTATTTATTAGTGATGTTGGTGAAAATGTCTACTTTTGGACATTTATAGGGGCATTTATAAACACTCCTCTTGGAACTTAATATCTACCTGAATATAACCAACACTGCCCAAAAGGATAACGACTCACATTTGAATGAAGAATGCCCACTGTGCCTCCACAAACTAACCAACCAAACAAGTATTTCCCATGCCTGTGGAATTACACCATCTCTTCCACTAAGTAGGGTGGTCGTCCAGTGCAGAGTCCTTTCCCTCGAGTACCTGAAGGAAGAGATCATCATTAAGACCATTAAACTCCATCGGAAGCATTTCCCGCTACAGTTATACTTTCCTGGAAGCTCCTGCCGGTCCTCTTCCGTGTGTAGGACAGCTTTTCCTGAAATCCTCTACGAATCCTCCGCTGCAAGTATCTAAGGACCAAAGACTGTTTCAGTCCCCAGGTATATACCTTGCTGCTCACTACAGGGTTCACCACAGTACTACATTAAAATCCTTACAATAGGTTAAGCTATTTTTCAATGGGAGATCCTGTTCTACACCACACAGAGAAACGATATTCTGCTGAAATAAAGGTACTTTCATTGAGTGTAGGTGGCTTAAATACCCACAATTAAATGAAGTTCAGACTTCCTGAAACATGAGAATTTTACACACACTGGCGGAAAAAAGATGGCACAGTATTATGAGACAATTGGATACAAGGGTCATTTATTTTACTTATTTTAAAAATAGTTAAAATTAATTAAAATAGTTTGTATTCTATGTTTATTTTATTTGTATAAGAGGTAGTGTTTAGGCCATGGGTCAGCACAATTGCGCCATGAAGGGGGTGGCAGAAAATACATATAAAATGGCATATACAGTATACAGTAGGAAATCTAGCCAGGGGAGGCAATGCAGCAGCTAGGTTAAGTTTATTGGGAATTATTAGCTTTGTTAAAATCAGTTTTGGGGGCAGAATGATCAGGATAAGTTTACTAACTAATAATTTTAATTTGAGACTGATCAGAGATAAAGCACCTTAAAGCTGGCAAAGAACAGTGGTATATGTATTCTTTGGCTGCTATATTTTAGTGGTAATTTGAGATGCCAATTTACAGACAGAGTTTGAATGCACCGCCCACATATTCAGAGATATGCAGTTCAAAACTAATGGTGTGCCAGGTAATTCAACTGATAATTTGCAAACAAAATCAAAAGAGAAACAGTGTTACCTTCCCACTCAGTGATTCCAGATACTTATTGAAAAAGCAGAATTTAGTACTATAAAACTGACATGGTCTCCATTAAAAACAACTATTCAGCCCGATAGGGTTAAAAACCCTCGTCTGAGACATCAGTAATGTGCAGATCAACTTTCACCTTTAACAATGTTTTTCTATGAGCTACACCTGCATCAAGTGTTTCACTTTGAGGGGGGTACTGTGGTGGAGGCAGTTGACGTGAGAGCAAGTATACAATATAGAGCTACCAATACATTGGGGCAAGAGGGACAGGGGAGAGCAAAGTTTTACTGGTGTCCTGTCTTGTTTCCCATAGTGAGGCAGGAATCGAGGTTGAGGTCAACTCTATAAGGCTAATGAGTTTTGGGGGGGGTTATCTGCTGCCTGGATACTCTTGATATTATTACTGCAATGTTTGTGTTGATGTAACCTTGTTATGAGCTTAGAGGAGCCCTGACTAAATGATGTACCCTCAATAGGTTTTGATCTCCATTAGTCAGATAACCACAGTCCTTCAGCTACATGTATTTTCCCTTCTGTGCCAGTTCCCTTCTGTGGGGCAGGAGATCCTCACAACTTGATAATGGGAAGACTTTGGATACTTTCTATTAATGCTTACTTGAGGTAGTTATGTAATTAAGGCTTGCCCCAGATAAAGTAATCCAGGGGCCTTTCATAAATAAACTTAAAATGAACTATTAACATTATTATTTTATTAATTCAATTTTTATGATGGATACGTGCCCCACTATTGTACTCTAGGCATGTGCCTCTTCTGCCTACCCCTAGTTCCAGACCTTTAATTAATCTTTCTCATTGTCATTTATTTATATACTTCTGTTCGGTACAGTTTCCGGAATTACGAGTGCTGATACTGCAGAATTGAGGGCACATAATGTCATCTCTTATTTCTTATCCCAACTGATCCTTGCTAAATTCTAAATTAACAGTCCTCATTTTTTGCTGAAGTTCTCTACATTGTAATTCACTTTTCTCTTTGGCTCCCATCTTACATCTCTCAGCACTTCCGTTCTGTGTTCTCATTTTCTCATAATATATCTGCTTGCTTCCTAAAAGCTTAGTCCTGTCACCATTTTTGTTTTTCGTTAAAATACCTTATATTTTATTTACATGCTTTGAAACTAGAGCATACGACTGGCAATATGGAAATAATAATTTAGTAAAGCAGTATAGAAAAACACAAAACTATCTATAGCTGCAGTGTCATCTTTTGGTATTCAAATTTTTTTTTCATAATTTATGAACCAACTTTTCAGATACGTAAGGTAATTTGAATCAGATCACAAATTCAGTGCCCTCATCTCATGTTAACACAAAATGCTGGAAGAGAGCCCTGTGCAACCAGTAGTTCTATTTTATAGTAAAGACAATATACAATTGTTATACACCCCCTAATTTTAATATTACATGTATGGAATCAATTATCCAGAATGCTCGGAACCTAGGGCTTTCCAGATAAGAATGTTTTTACATAAGTCGGTTCACTATACCTTAAATCTAGAAAAAAGGTTAAAAAATATAATAAAATAATAGATTTTTTGGCCACCAATACAGATTTATGCATCTTAGCTACTTACATTAAAAGTTACTCTCTTATTATTATAGTAAAAATGAATTATGAAGAATTATTTGCTTAAATTGGACTCTATGGGGGTGACCTACCCGTTAGTCAGAGCTTTCTGGAAATCGGGTTTCTGAATAAAATATCCCATACCATTAGGCATTAAGGTCAACAATAGCAAATAATAAGGCAACATTTTAGAAGATGATTTTTTGCTGAGCTCTGCGTTGTTCCTTTCACGAGCCCAGCACAAAAATCTAAGCAATGTATCTTCCTTCCTAGATTTAAGATTTACTGTCAAAAATCAGAAAGCATTGATATTTCCTTCTCTACTTCTTTAATCCAGGATTACAGAATTGAACCATAAAGTCTTTTGGCATATTTATCCCATTTCAACTCAAATGCCTCTTTAAATATTTCCCCAGCTGTTTCTAAAAATTCAAAACAAAAAGGTGTCTATAATAAGGATTTCCTGCACCTTTCTCATAAGTTCGGGACCATATTTTAAGAAGAAAAGGACACTGATTACTGGTTTTAATTGGAGACATGGAATTATGTGTGAGTAGTGTGTATAAACATAATCATGAAGTCAGTGAGGGGACTGATAAATGTTGTCCTCATTTATTGTGCATTCCCCTAAGGTCTGGTCACTAAAGGGGCCCAAAGTCAAATGGAGGGAGTTATACTTCCCTTCCGGGGTTAAAGCATGACCCCTAGGTATCTCAAGTTTGGCTTCTCAGTGGCACTATAATATATATTGATTGAGCTATGCAGTCTCAGGTCTTTTTGGTCAGAGGCTTTTGCTAGAAACTAAGCAAAAAATTTATGTCACAAGTCTCTCTAGGAGAGAAAGCCAGATAGGGCTACCTAGATAAGCAGCTCTTGGGTCCACCAAGGAGTATTAGAAGGATTAGATCCAATAGGCATTGTTGCCTAGTCAGGGAACCAGGGACAGGTTATATGGACTAGACAGACTCCCATCTGGCTTCCACTAAGAGGTGTCCCTGTAGGAAACAGAGGAAACTCTGTCTGGACTGCATACACCCCTCTTTCACGCTCTACAGAGGGATTGTTCTACTGATGGTCTTTGTTGTATGTACTAACTACTCCATGACTTTGCTCTGTATCAATGTTATATTCTCCTATGTGTATCTGTTCTAATAAATCAGTTTGGTTATTGTTCAAAGAACTACTGGCACTCATTTACTACTGATCACAGTGTATTACACCCTTTACACCATTGCAAGTATTTATAAATTTGCTCCGGGTGAGAATTATAGGTCTCACCCGGAGCAAATTTGGGGTAAAGCTAATACAGTAACAGTGCCACTCATTTTACTTTAGCCTTACACCAGTCTGGACTGTTATGTTACAATGCTGCCACTGGCGCTACCTTCCGTTATCTCACAAGATGGTTGTTTTACTTACGATGATGTCATTAAACATAAGACTAACTCCTGCATAAAAAGTGTCCCTTGGCTATTAATTACTATCAAGCATTTTCAAATTCCAGGAAAAACAAATGCTAGGACTTCACAACTGGAGCACACAGAATTAAAATGATGTCATAGAGTTCATATTATGTCAAAGAGTTCATATTATGGCGTTCATTTGGTAACGCAAAAGCAGTGTGCGAAAAAGGCTGCAATGAGCCATTTTTTGTACTTTGGGAGGTGCATTTCAATGTGTGAAAATAGCCGCATACAGAAACCTGCAAACTTTCGGGCCAAGTCTAGCAAGTTTGATGCAGCACAGTCAAGAAATCTAGCAGTGCAGAGCTCTTTATGTGCCTGAAAATAAAAGCTGACATATTTCTTTCCTTGTTGTTTGGGAAATGACATTTCCTTATGTGACGAGAAGAGTCCCTGAACTCCTAATGAAACACAATGCTTTTTATAAGATATAGTGCAGATGATGATGATCTGTTAGTGTAAGCAATGGCTGGTGGTGTCAACAGAAACAAATATACAGATGAGGCATACAATATGCATAGATGTTTATGTAATATAATTCTGAGAAAGGTGAATTATTTACTATACAGTTATGCATATATTTATAAGGTGAAAAGCAAATAGGATGTGCACATGATTTCTCTCTGTCTCTGAGAAACCAGAATGTTCTTCTGCTTAGCATACATTTCCAGTTTCAGAGGTGCCAGGGCATCTGAGTAATACAAACTCACTGGAACAATCACTCTTAAAATAATAGAAAGTACTTATTTATTAGCAAGTCAAAATAACCTATATTTTCTCCTTCATTTTTCCAGAATTTCAGGCGAAATGCCCTTAAAGAAAAAATGGGTGGACAGTTGTAATTTTCTTTTTGTAGATCCTTGATATAAGACCTTTTTGCGGAAGCACTAATTTTGCGAGGTTCTCGAGACCCTGATTTTATTACATATCAGCCTCCCATGCCATTAGCCCTTCCATATGCAAATCTTTTCTATGTTCTGCTTAGTCTGTCACTGAATTGAGGAAAGCAGCCAAGTCCAATTATGATGTAGGTGTGTGTATCTGAAGCAAATCAGAGTGTTTGGCAGGAATGAATCCCCCCACACACATCTTGTCAGCTAAGTGTATCATCATTATCTTACCTCAGTGAGCATTCTTAATTTATTACAGACCCAGAGGCAATCTCTGAAATATTATTAAATGATTCATTGTATTGTAAAAGAAATCAAATCCATTATTCTGATTAAATTAGCTTTCAGGCTGTCTTAATTACACAACTGTTTTCTTTATCAGAGTCAATGCTGTGTAAGGAACATTGTTCAAATTTTTCTACGTGTGTGTAATACTGTATGTGAGTGGCTGCAGATAAAAGTCCAAATAAATCAATTTTTCATCAGCGCGATAACTTCTATAATGCTATAACTCAACATAAAATGAAAAATATGGCGTATGGACTAAGTCAGAAACTTGAAGAGAAATGCTTAATTATTAGATTGAAAGCTCCTGTATTGGTTCTACTTAATGTGTAATATTTAATGTGTATGTTCGATGTATACACGCATCTACTGTACAGCACTGTGGAATATATATTGGCACTTTAGAAAAACATGTTGATAATAATAATCAAAAATATATCCCTCCACATTCTGCCAAGAGAAACAGACGCAATGGGGAGAGACAGGCAAGGAGAAGGATTAGTCTGACTCAAATTGAGTATATCAAAGAAGCATATGGGAAACTAAAATAACTAGCGTAACTATAGAGGAAGCAGACTCCACAGTAGCAGGGGAGCCTGGATTGTGGGGTCTCCTTCCTCTATTGCTAATGAAAAAAAACAAGTCAGGTAGGAGTGGGCGGAGTTGGGGGAGTGGGTGGGGAAACAGGACATGGGTGGGGTGGAGGCTGGACAGGAAGTGGGCGGGAGGATGAGGATCGGAGTGCGCCAGACCCCTCTAAAGATTTTTTTGCATGGGAGCCCGGCACACTCTAGTTACACCACTAGAAACTTGGGGGTAAATTTACTAAGCTAATTTACTAAAATGCAAAGTTGCGTCCAAGGCGCTGAACGCTGGCAAATTTTCTCTAGCGTTACTTCGGCAATGCGAGCAAATCATAGCGCAATTTCGTTGTAGGTCTTCGATCAGGCTAATTTGCATACAGTGGGAAATTTAAAGTTGAATGGACATATTTGTTGCAGCAAATACATTACATTACACAAGTCCAGGGAACCTTAATAAAGACAATAGAGTTGTTATAATGCCCTACACATGAGCCCACTGTATAGTTAATGTTCTATCTGTTAGAAAATGTATGGGGGAACCCGGTTACCCAAAAATTATTTTAAGGACTTTTGCAGGCTTTTGCATGGATTTGTTCTGGATCTGTTTTCTTTACTAAGTGCTCTGGGATTTGTGGTTTTATAGGAAAGTTAGCTCTTTACACAAGTCAGTTAATGTTATTACCACGGGACTTCTCCACATTCTATCATTTCCATTTCCTACTTACCTATGAAATCTGAGCAATTACATTAATGTTTCTGGATGAATTAGGAATTCTAATCTAAGCACTTATTCACGTTATAATTTATTAATTGTACACCATTTTAACCCCGCAAAAATCTAAAGTTGTATATAGCGGTGGTAATGAATTTTTAAGGTTTTATGACCCCATAATTTAACTATTTATCTATCAATTTAGCACTCAGTCACTTTAAACAGTAGCTGAACACTTTTTAGCCTCAGGTGAGGAAGGTAATGAACTTAAATAATTTATTGCACTAGCACTTTATAAACACACAGGATTATTGCTCATGGAGACAACCTTTTGACTTTTCAAATATAATAACATTTTTCAATATTAATAAGGGGTATATATCATCCAATTTTTTGTAAATAAGTCATTCCAGTGGTCTTAAAACACGTTTTAATTGATAAGGAAGGGATTTCTTTTTTCTCTAATCAATGCTTAACTATAACTCTCAACAGTGTTAGGAGCCCCTGCTCCTTTCTTGCTTGCAAGTGTAGGGACCCATAGGGTTAAATTGCCCCTATAGCTATAAATCCTTACCCTTCCTCCTTTTCCCTAGTTGCTGGGAAAAGCCCATATCTAGTTTAAGTATTTACATATCCAGTATTATTGGCCAAGAGGTGTAATGACCACTTCCTACCACAATTCAATATATTGTGTGGAAAGGGGTGGATCTTCCTCTTTGGCTGCTGGTGTCCTAATGGACTTGTTGTTCCCATTGAGCCTGGGTACACCAAGGCCCAGTAAAGCCATTGCCCTAGAGAGACCAGTACCTCTGGTGTCTGAGTCGGGGACCAGGGAACGCCGTGAACAAGGTTAGCTAGAGTCAGGTTATATCTGTTATAGACTCTCCAGGAGAGTGAGATCGAGAGAACAGATAGCAAGAACAGCTTTGTGTCCATCAAGGATCTGTAGCAGGGAGTAGCTTCCCAAGGCTCCTAGATTGCCTTTAGTAAAGGGACCACAGTGGACAACTCGTCAGGCTTAGACTCCTTCTCCCTGACCAGTCCACTGGGTGGGATCCAGACCACTGCAAAGTATATCTGCCTGGTGATGTTCCTTACTGCTTGACTACAATGCCTAGGAGTGTCACATTCCTCAGCTATGTCATCCAACCTGTTTCAGACAGCTAATATATTGCATAAACCTCCTCACTGTAAGTAAACCTGTGGTCATTTGTCTAGAACAAATAAACTTGTTACTCCTTTGTTTCACCATAAGAACCTCCTGGCGTCCATTATTCCTATTTTTCTGCTACACCCTTCACTGAAATCTTTCACTTAGTGAAGGCCCTAACCTGAAGTATTGTCACATGTAACCCATGCTCCTATCACTAGCTGGACATTAACCCCTAGCCAAATTAGCGTTACACAAATATAGCTATATGTAGAACTATATCCAGGGCCGGATTCCATAGTGCGGCGCCTAGAGGCCAGTAGTCCTGGTGCCGGCTCTTCCTAGCGCCGGATGATTATCCCAGTGCTTCTTACAAAGCGGCTGGGCGGCATGCCACCACCAAAATGTTGCCGCTCTAGGCCTGGGCCTTTCTGGCCTTGCCACAAATCCGGGCCTGACTATATCTCACAACGGTGGCAGGGAGTGGGCTGTGTCAATGAGAACACTGAGTAAAGGCAGTGGGGGAGCAGGTCGTGCGAGCGGGCCAGGGCCCGCACCCCCTCAGGGCCCCCCCGGCAGCCCATGCGCCACTGACAAATACGGCCAGTACGGAGGGGGGGGGCCCGGCTGCGCCGCGTCACGCACCAGGGTCCGCCCCCCTCCAGTTACGCTACTGGGTAAAGGAATGGTCAGACAGGCTGGTTCATACACAATGGGGAAGCCACATAGTAACATAGTAAGTTAGGTTGAAAAAAGACACACGTCCAACTGGTTCAACCTTTCGACTATTTTAACCTGCCTAACTGCTAGTTGATCCAGAGGAAAGCCTAAAACCCCATCTGAAGCCTCTCCAATATGCTTCAGAGGGGGAAAAAATTCCTTCCTGACTCCAAAATCGGACTAGTCCCTGGATCAACTTGTACTATGAGCTATCTCCCATAACCCTGTATTCCCTCACCTGCTAAAAAGCCATCCAACCCCTTCTTAAAGCTATCTAATGTATCAGCCTGTACAACTGATTCAGGGAGAGAATTCCACATCTTCACAGCTCTCAATGTAAAAAACCCAGTCCGAATATTTAGGCGGAACCTCTTTTCTTCTAATTGGAATGGGTGACTACCTACTGGTAAATAAAGCATTAGAGAGATTAATATATGATCCCCTTAAATATTATATATTATTATATCATATCCCCCCTTAAGCGCCTCTTCTCCAGTGTGAACATCCCCAATTTGGCCAGTCTTTCCTCATAGCTAAGACTTTCCGTACCTTTTACTTGCCACAGTAGTAAGGAGCCAATTCAGAAGGCTAGCCCGATCATACACAAGGTGTGAACCAATGGTGGAGTACTAGGTATTTATCAGAAGCAGAAACAAGAACAGAGCTGGGTCGTAACTGATAAGCTAGACGACATGGAACACAAGGATCAACACAGACAGAAAGAGGTTAAAAACTGACTGATACCTGGAACTCATTAACGAAAATAAGTTTTCCACAACACCCTCCACTTCAACACACAAAACCTGTTTGCTCAGTCAACCAACAAAGTCTTTAAAAGACCTCCCCTTGCAATTGATTGATGGAAGGCTTCCCAAAGGCAAATGCACGGCCTTAGGCACCATCAGCCAAAATTCAATTATGTTTGATGCATACAGCTTTGTCATGTGTTTGCTCTGATTATCATCTTGCAATATACAGTGATATTCATTTTAGTTGGTAAGAATGAGGAGTTATTGGTTCTGTAAAAGCACCAGCTGTATACATTGCTCATTGCTAGAATAGTAATGTTACATCATACTGTATGTCCAATGCACCTGCTCAGCACAACATTTTATATAACTAAAAAAAGCTTTTACAATATCACAATGCTGCCATCTGGTGCCTTTGTTAAATACTGCACAATACTGTCCAATCAAATGTTATAGTATACAATTGTAAAATGAAGGGGGGAGTTTATTCAATTTTTAAACAACAAATTGTTGATTAGAATGGTATCAAATGGTTTTATGTTATGTTTGAGGATTTAAAGTATGGTTTCAATAATTAAAAACCTATAACTTTTAAATGAAATTACATTTTCTGTATTCCAAAGAATAGCTTGTATGCATTATGCAGTGATAGGTAAACCAATGCAGTAAAAAAAAGGATAGTTGTGTTAGTGCTGTCCCCAGGGGCAAAGGGCAGGTGACCTAATATTAAGGTTGGATAATGCCATTTTTATACAGACTAAATATGTATAAAGAGCCAGTCATGACATTTTTGGAATAAGACATGGAGGAACTGATATATTTTAAAAGGGTGGTTCACCTTTAAGTTAACTTTTAGTGTGATGTAGAAAGTGATATTCTAAAACAATTTGCAATTGGTTTTCATTTTTTATTATTTGTGGTTTTTGAGTCATTTAGCAGCTCTCCAGTTTGCGGTTTCAGCAATCTGCTTGCTAGGGTCTAAATTACCCTAGCAACAATGCATTGATTTGGAATATGAATAGGAGAGGGCCTGAATAGTAAGACGAGAAAAAAAAACAAAAAAACAATATACTGTATATGTAGCCTTACAGAGCATTTATTTTTAGATGGGGTCAGTGACCCCCATTTGAAAGCCGGAAAAAGTCAGAAGAAGAAGGCAAATAATTCAAAAACTATAAAAAAAAGAAAAAATGAAGACCAATTGAAAGTCGGCTTAGAATTAACCATTCTATAACATACTAAAAATATAACTCTGTGTTTAAAACCTGAGTGCATTTACTTATTTTTTGCCTTTTCATAGAATCCTCTGTGGTTGTTTCTAATATGCTTACTGGCCACTGGGAAACTGAATGAAAAGCATGCCAGAACTGAAAGAACTGGATTGAGATTTTATGTGAGAATGCCACATACCAAAGATATTTCAATATTGCAGAGAGGCTGACATGAGAATCAATTAACATGGACTAATGAGAGCATTGCCCCAGAGTGGTGAACGAGTGGTCTGTTGTAGCTGGAATTATACCTTAGTCTTCTGTGAGGTAGTAAAGTATATGGATTGGAAATGGATAAATCAGTGGTTGATGTATTTATAGGGGCCGGTTCACTAACTTCGAGTGAAGGATTCGAAGTAAAAAAACGTCGAATTTTGAAGTGTTTTTTGGGCAACTTCGACCATCGAATGGGCTACTTCGACCTTCGACTACGAATCTAAAAATCGTTCGACTATTCGACCATTCGATAGTCGAAGTACTGTCTCTTTAAGAAAAAACTTCGACCCCCTAGTTCGCCATCTAAAACCTACCGAACTCAATGTTAGCCTATGGGGAAGGTCCCCATAGGCTTGCCTAAATTTTTATAGTCGAAGGATAATCCTTCGATCGTTGGATTAAAATCCTTCAAAGGATTATTCCTTCGATCGAACGATCAAACTATTTGCGCTAAAATCCTTCGACTTCGATATTCGAAGTCGAAGGACTTTAATTCCCAGTCGAATATCGAGGGTTAATTACCCCTCGATATTCGACCCTTGGTGAATCACCCCCTAAGTGATGTGAACATAGATTTTATTTAATACTGATATTTTATGCCTTAAGCAGGCCCTGATTTGTTGGATGGCAACAAAGGCCTGGGCTTATGGTGGCAGGATTTTAGGGGAGCATACTGTACAGTCACATCCGAATTAGTTCCAAAGAACTGGGGATATGCAGGAGATTTTTAAACCTCATTTGCACCAATCCCCAGTGCTCCAGACGTTATGAAGAAGATTTGCGCATGTGCACAAGCAATGAGGAGGTGGCTGGGAGACAAGAGGTGGCCTAGGGGCTCTTTTTATGTAAATCCAGCCCTGGGATTAAGAAGATGTGTTAAAGTTTGAAATTTCATATTGACTAGGGGTGGCAGGCAGGCCCGGACTGGCAATCTGTGGGTTCGGGCAAATGCCCGATGGGCCGCTTGCTTTAAAAAGTAAATGAGCCGCTCACCTAAAAATACAAATTGGGTCTGTCTTTAATATGTAGATGAACCACTCGATTTAGAAATGTAAATGAGCTGTCCGTAACAGCCACAGCTAAGACAATGCCTGCATTTGTTAGTGCACATGCCAGTACTGACGTATGAGCGGAACTAAGAATTCTGACCAACTTCAGTTAGTAAAATTATAGTTGCTTGCTATATACCCAATCCCTTATGCTTATGATAGATATGTTGGCAACAGGAGGATCCATGCTCAGAACAATCACTTCAGCCTGTATATTGAAAACTGTGCATTAATTGCATGAGGCAGCCTAGTCTCTTCAAGTATGCCACAATTTGGCCCTGTGACACACATGGTAATTGAAGTCCTCTTATCTGCCAGGGTGCATGGTCTTGCTGGGGGCACACCAAGGAAAATTTTGAATATACTGTAAGTATAGAGCCACTTATCCATCTGATAAAATAGTGATAGAAACTAGGGTGCGATCTTTGCTGCAAGGGCCAGTTCCAGCACATAGGGTGTATAATATTGCTGGGGATTAGGGTTGGGCGAATTTGATCCATTTAGTTTCGCCATAAATTCGCCACTGGCAAAATGTCTCCGGCGCCCATTAAAGTGTATGGGCGTCAAATTTTTTTTTGACGCGCGTCATTTTTTTTTTTTGACACTCAAAACCATACAAGTCTACGGGCGTTATTTCCGTGGCGAAACAAGGCGAAAAAATTCGCCCATCCCTACTGGGGATTATATGGTAATGGACTCTTGAAATATCTATTAATAAACACTAGTTCTAGTTAACCTTGGGGTTGGAAATATATATCATGCTTTGCATGCGCGTGAATACATGGGCTGCTTTGATACTTTTGCCAGGGCTGCTTTTTCCTCCCAGTCCGGGCCTGGTGGCAGGTGGGTTCCTTAGTTTATAAAAGATAGTGGCCACTAGGTATAGCCATTTTGGACTCCTCTTGCTGCAGGAGGGTAGACAGTGCTAGGAAACAAAGACAAAGTAGACCTTAGTATAGAAATAGTGGCCTATTTCACCTCAGTAAGGTAGGGGAGAGGGGCCTATAATGAGAACTATTCTCCTGTAATAGCTCCCTCTAGTGAGCTGAGTGAGGCCAGTCTTAGTGTAGCTGGTAGAGAAGCTAGAAGTGCCGAGTGCGCCCCCACCCTTGGGAACCACTGGCTAACAAGTTATAAATCTTTATAGCGTGTGTGAGAATGACTGTGGAATCCTTTCCTCACACACTGCAGTAAGGGCCCAGATAAGAGAGACTCATGTCTCAGGAATATTATTGATATTGTTCTGTTTAGATCTCAACCTCTTCCACTGTTGTTATGAAGAAGTAATGCACAGGTGAGGAGTTTCCGACTCAGGGGTAAATTTATCAAAGAGTGAAGTTTCGCCACTAGAGTGAAATTCCGCAGCTCTCAATTCATTTCTATGGGATTTTGAAAGGTGTATTTATCAATGGGTGAAAGTGAAAGTTCACCCTTTGATAAATACGCCAATAAAAATCCCATAGAAATGAATGGAGAGTGGCAGAATTTCACTCTAGTGGCAGAACTTCACTATTAACTTCACTCTTTAATATATATACCCCTCAGTGTCTGCCCCTAATTCATTATTTCCAAAAATGCACCCAATCTGGTCGGATGTTTGTCATTGTTTCAAAAGCCATGACAACCCTGCTGCCTCTAGTGACATTAGAGATTGGCAGGAAAAAGGCAGAGACATCATCACAGGGTGATAATGTTACTGAAAGAGTTGGGATAGGTGAGTTCCTGGAGTAGCTTATACACCCAAACCACACATCACTAGTGTAATCATCTAGTTACATTTGATCCTCTCTCCATGGGATGGGCCTTTGCTACGTGAAAGAGGAGATGTAGTTGAACTACAACACACTTGCGTTAAATAAAAGAAACTGGGCACCAGAAGGTTCTTGAACATAACAAAACATAACAGGCTATTTTCTTTTAAAGTGCAAACCAGGGTTTTCATACAGTCCTTTGAGGTATATGCATACATGTCAGGCAATGCTCCTTCTAATTCCTTCTCGACTATGTGCGCAAAAATTCTTTGTGCTTACATTTTAAGCTTGTGTACGCTGTTCTTAAAAACTGACTCAGGTTAGAATCGATACAAAATTTTGTGCATTCACACAAAATTCTTTGTGTGCACCACAATTTGTTGTGTGGGCTGGACTCAAAATTTGTTTGAGTGCACACCTTAGAGGGAACATTGATGTCAGGTAACATCACAGCAATTTAGAGACAGCACCTTCCCAGTGAACATAGCATACCAAACTTATAGATGCACCCTTAGGATCTCTGAATAGTGACCTGGATCCCCACACTACCTAAATCCCTATTCAGCTTAGTGATCGCTACACTGCAGGCCAGGATTGCCTGAGGGGAGAGCTACCCCCTTGCTATTCATCCTAGTCGGAGCACATGCTGCTCTTGCTCACTAGTTCTATCTGCCTCACTTTACTAGAAAGTACTCTTACAGAATTTACCCTGCCCTGACTACACCTCATTCACAGAGTCCCTGTATCCCCGACTTCACCAAGGGCCTCACCACCCTTGGGGCCTTTGTCCTAGGTTCCCAGCAGCATTCACTCCCTCCTGAAGTGTAAAGCAAAAGAGAAAGATCCACCCTCTGCCCAACACTATACTTAAGTGTGAAAGCAAATGTCATCAACCTCTGAGCCAATTATACACAAATTATGCTCATAACCTGAACTAGATACACTTCCTTCTGCTCTGCAACAAGGGAGTAAGGAAGTGTAGGGATTTAAAGCCATAGGGGAGCATTAACTTTATGGGCCCCTACTCTAGAAAGTGTTGACTTAAGTAAGATAGGTAGCTAAGGTTATCCTGCAATAAAATGCAGTCTCTATTACATAAACTAGTAGTATAGTAGCTGCAAAAAGTGTGAAATTATTCTTTGCTTTCCATAGAACAGAATTGCATGTCTACTGCAGGATAATTACATACCTGATATGCTGAACTATAAACCTATATTATTGTCATGCTAATTAAATAATACACCCACATTTAGGCTGGATCGCTCTAGGAGAGTGTGGGTGGTTCTACTTCACTGCTTGAAATACAGCAATAACTTCTGTATAAAACTCATTAAGGTTTAAGGCTCATTTACTAGCATTGAGCAATTTTGTACCTTATTAGCCAGCTGCAAGTCAGGCACAGAAAGCAAACATTTGATTGGTTGCCACAGGAAAAAGGCAGTGCCAAGAGGCTGCTGCCAGTTGTCAGGAAGTCACTTTCACGTCAACATTTATATAATAATTCAATCTGAAGCCACCACTAATAATGCTAACCTGTGATTTTCCTTGCAGTTCCACAGGTGCAAATTTTATTGTATATGTAATACACAAGAACATATATTTCCAGCAAAATCCTTATCTTTACAAATGGGTTGCAGTGTAATTTGTGTCACATGACTCAGGGGTGCTCCGCCAATGAGGCGAGTTGAGTGACTAGCCTCAGGCGGCAGCACCCTACTAGGTACCAGGGGTGGCAAAAATGCTCCCTGGTACTTTAAGAGCTGAATTTACGATCCCTCTCCGCCACCCTTGTGACCAAAAAGGTGAGTGCATGGGGGGGCGTTAGCAACACCAAGCTGACTCAAGCGGTGGAGAGACCAGGATCGCCCCTGACATGACTCACAGAAACAGTAGCGTCACTAGAGGAGGGCGGGTCCTGGTGCGTGACGCGCAGCCCGGCCGCCCCCCCTCTGTACGGCCGCATTTTCAGTGGCGCACGGGCCCACTCTCACCGCCGGCTCCCCCGGTAGTTCTGCCACTGCACAGAAACAGGGATATTATAGTAAATCATTTACCTCCTGCTGTAAAGTACAAGGATATTAGAAGTCATCTCTGAGTTCCATGACCTATAGAACATGTGGAATTAGGGGTAGGCAAAAGAGGCAGGTGCCTAGGGCGCAAAGAAGTGGGGGTGCCAAGCACCTATTCTCTCGTCTACCCTTGGTCCAGACTCTTGCTTGAGGCCAGCGTGCCTCTGTGCATGCTCTGTGCGTGCTCTACTCTCACCTCCCTCCACAAATTGCGCTCACGGACGCACTCGAATGCACACTCAATGGTGTGCCGGCAAGGGGGCGAAGTGGCTTGGCCCGGGCCTGCAGTCAACCCTCTGCCTTGTTCGTGTACATGGTTTTGGAGTCTAATATCCTTATATTTTACGATAGTCAGTACTTATATCCTATATAGAATTAAAATAATTTAATAATACTGTATTTTTTGATAATAAAGCAATAAAATCAGAGATTGCATGATATAATGAAAACAAAAGTAATAGAAACACAAATTAAATTAGTGGAACAGTGATCTGGATTTGGCTTTGTTATATGCCAGCAGCATTGGCTCCTGTATAGCCACCTTTAGACTAGTAGTGAACTCAATCACAAAATAAACATGAGATTCATTAAAGAATAAAATGGGAAATCTGTAAGATCAAACATTAACACTAGCAGTGCTTCTCACACTGCTTAAATGCATTCCAAGGTGAAAAACTCATCTATGTCAATTATTTTCCAGCTAAAGATATAAACATTAATTAATATAAAGGTATAGGTGTAAAGTTTCACTCGCTTCTGTAAAACGTATCAAAGTAGCCGATCTGAACTGTGTTTTTCACTGTTTAGTAAACCTTGCCCTATATCCTCTAACATCCCCAAAATATTTTGTCAAACCCTGAAAAATTAAATGAATAATTGCAAACACGTTGCTATGAGAGTGCAAATGAGACACTACAGGTGCAAATTATGCTCTACACCTCAAAGTGTTCATTAGCTTTAAAAATGTCAGCGCTCTATTGCTACATATCCCTGAGTGTGGTAGAAATCTCCATACATTGTAAAAGCTCTGTTTACAAAAATGGTTTGTGAAATTGTTGTGTTTTTAAATGTTCCCACTAGAGGGAGGACTTACTCCATGTATGAAAAATCTTTAGTCTCATCTCGCTCAAACTATGAAATGATAAGCATAAAAAATGCAAATGATGCACACTATGCCCTGGTGTAAATAAGGAAAATGGATTTAACGTGGAAATTCATATAGTAATTTAAATAAAAATAGTCAGTTTTTATCTACAACCCTATTGCTTTGCAGCCAGTGCAGCTTTTGTTTCAGTTTGAAAAGTGCAGGAACCCTTTCTAGCTCTTAATTCAAGTCATAGCAGATGTTTTCAGTGTGATTGCATTGGCCTTCTGAAAGGACTCTAACTATTCATATTTTCAAAAAGGTGTGGTTAAACCTGTTCATGGCGAGGTCTCTTCCAGCAGGGAAAATCCCTCCTTCCCTTGTCTCAAGCCTCTCCTGCCAACAGTCTGCAATCTATAAAACTTTTATTTACAATGAAGAACTTGCCCACCCCCACTGGTGATGTCAGAGACTGGTGGGTTGGGCTTAATAAATAATGGCGGCATGATGGTTGGGAGAGGCGAGTTAGGATCTGTGCGGGTTAAAACTTAAATTGACCCAGGCATTGCTAATATAGTGGTAGCATCGCTGGGTTCTTGTGTTTGATTCTGAACCATGTGGAGTTTTACATGTAATTAAATGTGCCTACCTCCCTCCCGTTTTTGTGGTCACACCCCCTAATTACCATGTTCATTTTACAAAATTTGCCAGGTTATGAAAGTTTGAGCATGTTTCTGTGGTTTTTTTCAGTTATTACAGTTTTGCTAATGAAGGTGAATTGCCCTTTAAGCTGTGAGTCTAACCTCCCATGGGACCTGTTATCTTATATTGTTACAATTACTTATTTGCTTATCTCAAAATTGTTACAAAACTATATCATCTGCAGTTGTGGCTGTTCTGGGCTCTCTGCCAAAAGCCAGTTGAGTTAGAAACTTTCCAGTACAAACAAGGGACTGCGGGTTGAGCAGTCAAAAGAGGGACTGTCCCTCTAAAAACAGGACAGTTGGGAGCTATGTATGTATTTGTGCCAAGCACACTACCAAGTCCAAAATCATACTGCTACTGCACTAGTGACTGTGCAGGTCTCTGTTTCTAAGTTTGTCAGAGAAAGGAAATATACAGTTGTATACATAAAATGTACTGGGTAAATAAATAGGCTGTGCAAAATCCAAAAATGTTTTTAATATAGTTAGTTAGGCAAAAATGTAATGTATAAAGGCTGGAGTGACTGGATGTCTAACATATTAGCCAGAACACTACTTCCTGCTTTTCAGCTCTCTTGGTTTCCAGGCAGTAACCAATCAATTTCTTGAGGAGGGCCACATGGGTCATATCTGTTGCTTTTGAATCTGAGCTGCATGTTAAGGATCAATTGCAAACTCACTGAACAGTTTTGTCCCATGTGGCCCCCCTTAAAGTCGCTGACTAACTCACAGTTAGAGAGCTGAAAAGCAGGAAGTAGTGTTCTGTTATGTTATGTTACACATCCAGTCACTCCAGCCTTTATAAATTACATTTTTGGCTAACTAACTATATTAGAAACATTTTTTATTTTGCACAGCCTATTTATTTACCAACTTTTTCTTATTCTTACGCTGAACTGTTCCTTTAAAGGGGATGTTCACCTTTGATTTCACTTTTAATATGATGTAGAGAGTGATATTCTGAGACAATTTGCTATAGGTTTTCATTTTTTATTATTTGTGGTTTTTAGTTACTGAATTTAGCTTTTTATTCAGCAGCTCGCCAGTTTGCAATTTCAGCAGGGCCCGATAACCTTAGCAGCCATGCATTGATTTGAAAGAGAGACTGGAAAATAAATAGGAGAGGGCTCAAATAGAAAGATTTTCAAGCAAATCCCATTGAAAATACTCGAACATCAGGAAGGTTATTAATATTTTCAAATGATTCAAGGGACCTCTGCCATTGACTTCTACATGACCTGGACAGGTTTTTAGATGGTGTATTTTTGGATTTGAGCCATTTCCAGCTTCGGGGTATAAATTTTGAAAAATATAAGAAATTAAAAAAAATATAAGAATTTTTCACGTTTTTTTAACCTGAAAAATCGATTTTTTACTGAAAAATACCCTCAAACACTTGACATTTTTAAGGAAAAAACAACTTGACCTTTGATAAAGGTCGAATTTTAGAGGTGTATGAGCTTTTTTAGACTTCAAATGAACTCACAGCTCGAATGGCTTCTAATTTAAGAAAAAACTCGAATGGAAAAACTTGAATCAATGTAATCGGGGTGAAAAACTCAAATATTCAAATTGATAGAGATTTCGGCAAAAAGAATCGAAACCTCAAACATCATGAAGGCTACAACCATCTTAAAATGGTTCAAGGAACCTCTGCCACTGACTACATGAACGCGACAGGTTTTCTGATTCAAGCTATTTCCAGCTTCGAGGTATAATACATCTCGAAAAATTTACCGTATATACTAGAGTATAAGCCGACCCGAGTATAAGCCAAGGTACCTAATTTTAAATACGAAAACTTGGAAAATTTATTGACTCTAGTATAAGCCTAGACACAACTACAGCCCTGTCTCCCAGCAGCGCACATTCTGCCAAAGCGACCCCTCCAGCGATCAACCGGACTTCTTTGCAAAGTTGATGGTGACAGAGAATTGCCAAACGGATTACTGTGTGCATTGTCCCACTTTCCCACTACCATGTGCAGATGGTGCTGTGTGATATTGCCATCACTGTTAATCCTTCATATAACCAACAGAGAGCGCTGTGTGATATTGCAGTCACTGTTATTCTTTAATATAACCAACAGAGGGCGCTGTGTGATATTGCAGTCACTGTTATTCTTTCATATAACCAACAGAGGGCGCTGTGTGATATTGCAGTCACTGTTAATCCTTCATATAACCAACAGAGGGCACTGTGTGATATTGCAGTCACTGTTATTCTTTCATATAACCAACAGATGGCGCTGTGTGATATTGCAGTCACTGTTATTCTTTCATATAAGCAACAGAGGGTGCTGTGTGATATTGCAGTCACTGTTATCCTTTAATATAACCAACAGAGGGCGCTGTGTGATATTGCAGTCACTGTTATTCTTTCATATAACCAACAGAGGGCGCACTGTTCTTTCATATAACCAACAGAGGGTGCTGTGTGATATTGCAGTCACTGTTAATCTTTCATATAACCAGAGGGCTCACTGTTATTCTTTCATATAACCAACAGAGGGTGCTGTGTGATATTGCAGTCACTGTTATTCTTTCATATAACCAACAGATGGCGCTGTGTGATATTGCAGTCACTGTTATTCTTTCATATAACCAATAGAGGGCACACTGTTATTCTTTCATAATAACAGAGGGCATTGTTGGTATAGGAATGATTAAAAGTGACTGCAATCTCAGCTACTGCCCGCTGACCCGAGTATAACCCGTGGTAGACTTTTTCAGCACATTTTGGATGCTGAAAAACTCGGCTTATACTCGAGTATATATGGTAAGTTTTTTTTTATAAAAAAAAAACCAACTTGACCATTGATGAATAACCCTCTCAATGTCAACGAAGATACAAAATGTATATTATATACAGTTAAAATATATAGAAAAGCAACTGCCTGCTTAATACACGTTAGGGGTTTATTTACTAGGTAGGTACTAAATTCAGTGCCAATTAATCAGGTATATACTGTAGGTGCATATAGGTATAAATTTCCCCTTTAAAAGTGCTTGGGTTTGGATCTGGAGAGCAACAAGATGTAGCCTCTTGAATGAAAAAATATTGTTTCATTATAGAAAGCGTTATTTACTGTATGGATGCATACAAGCTTTAATGTAACCAAACCCAAACTTAAAGGGGTGGTTCACCTTTTAACTTTTAGTATGTTATAGAATGGACAAAATAGGGTTGTGGAAGCACACTAAAGGCTAAGTAATAGTATATTTAAGTATAATGGAAGTGCTAGTTTTAATGCACATTCCCTGGTCCCCTGTCTCAAAAGTAAGTTTACAAAACAGGGGTTTTTAGTTACAAAGTTATGATCATAAAGTTGAAAGATGTTTTGAAGCAGGAGTTTTCCTGGTATCCCGGTGGGCGAGTCCGACACTGCAGATGCATAACGCAAGGGTGCTGACATCACCTCCATGATGTTGCTGTTCTGTGATGTTACAGATTCACCTTTGGTGCCAAATCTTCATTTAAATAGCAGTTCCTGCTCCTTGCCCAAATCAAAGGTCTTCTTTTGCGAGTTCCTTGGTGTGTATTATTATTCTTCATATGCAGACTTTTGGCTTGTTCTTAAATCCACCTATATGTTGCCTGCCCTGGCATATGCCTGACCTCCAGATTACAACTCTTCCTGACCCTGTTGGTACCACACTTAGGGGCAGATTCACTAAGGGTCGAATTTCGAAGTAAAAAATACTTCGAAATTCGACCCTCGAATTGAAATCCTTCGACTTCGAATATCGAAGTCGAAGGATTTAGCGCTAAACGTTCGTTCGATCGATGGATTTTTCGAATCGAACGATTCGAAGGATTTTAATCCAACGATCGAAGGAAAATCCTTCGATCAAAAAAAGTTTAGCAAGCCTATGGGGACCTTCCCCATAGGCTAACATTGACTTCGGTAGGTTTTATCTGCCGAAGTAGGGGGTCGAAGTTTTTTTTAAAGGGAAAGTACTTCGACTATCGAATGGTCGAATAGTCGAACGATTTTTCGTTCGAAACGTTCGAATCGAAGTCGAAGGTCGTAGTTGAAGGTCGAAGTAGCCCATTCGATGGTCGAAGTACCCAAAAAATACTTCGAAATTCGAAGTATTTTTCATTCGAATCCTTCACTCGAGCTTAGTGAATCGGCCCCTTAGTCTGTTTTGCAATTAACAGTGCCTTTCTTCATTCTTATCTCAGATTTCTTGAACTAATAGTCTCGGGGCCCTGATAGAGGTATGTTGAACTATGCTGAGCTCATACCCCTCAGCTGGGGAGAAATCTTGTGGTTATCTGCAGAAAAAGTTCAGGATCAAACTACTTCTTACATCAAGAGGCACATTTATTAAAGGTTGATTTTCGAATTCATGTGAGTTTTTTTTTAAATCTAATAAATTTGAATATATCCAATTCGACTGGTGGGTTATTTGATGAAAAAAATTGAATATCTTAAACTCGCACAAAAACCGACGTAAAATTCTACCAAACTCGATTCGAGTTTTTTCTCTGAAAAAAAACTTGAATATCATGAAGGCTACTCCATGTCCAACCTCTTTTATTGACTGGACCTCTCCTATTGACTTATACATGAACTCGGCAGGTTTTAAGTGGCAAATAGTCTAATTCAAGTTCTTAAAGGGCCATCTCAAAATTTTAATTAAAACTCAAATCGAGTGTAGATAATTCACAATTCGAATTTGAGTTTTGACCATATAAAAAATGTTAAAAATGTTAATTTTCAATTTGACCCTTTATAAATCTGCCCCATTGCAAATGTACCGTTTACCAGCAGTGGCTCACCAGAGCTTGTAATAAAGACACTAATACAAGACCACTCGATAAACTGAGGCATGTTGGATAGAAGCTTTTGATACAGTCCAACAAACACATGCACACAAAAATTGCTTAGTGTGAGATTCAATTTTAAAACAGTAGTCTTAATGGAGTTAATTAGAAGGTAGACAAAGGGTAGAGTTTCAATAAATGGAATACACTGTGAAATAAAGTAGGTTATCAGTGAGATAGCTAAAGTAATCCTTTAGGTACTTTACAAATAATTGGTCCTTTTCTTTTTTTTATATACTCATATGATTTACAACTACGTGTATTTGATGATAAGCTGGATCAACAAAACATATATACATTTGTTAAAATCATAGGTATGGTCTTCATACACCAAAACATGCCACAAAATAAGCAGTTTTCTGGCTGTTTGGTTGCTGTCTAACATTTGGGCTAGGCCTCTTTACTGATATGAATACATTGCTGTTACCAATACCTTTTCATCTTTTTATGACTTGAAGAATAATGATAGCAAATGTGCACCCAACCCTAATTTACCCTGTTTTGCCTTGAGACTGGGAATCAGTAAAAACATAGACGAAGCAGTCCATGTATCAACCTTACTGTTTTTCCGGCTACATCCACTCCCCCAGATTGGTAATGGTTGTAGTTGTTTTTCACGGCCTAGTATAGGCTAGTAAGTTCTAGTTTACTCTTTGTAGCTTTCTGAGACATCTGGCACATTAGTGTATGAATAAAAATAAAAAGTTGGAAAAGATTTTGTCTTGAGTGACAAAATTAACACCCATATTAATCTCCATCCAAAAACTAATATTTGCATGAATAAATACATTTTTATGCTAATCAAATTTGCGATTTGCATTACAGTAGAACTCGATATTAAGTTTCCCAGGGGACATTGTCAAAACAGTGTAAATTCTGGGAAAGCGTTAACCCCAGGAAAGAAAAAAGAGCAGCTTGCCTTAATGGGACCACGAAAAAACTGCATCATTTCTGGAAAACCATAATATCCATGGTTCTACTGTAATTAAAAATTTCCAGCTGTAATAAAGTGATTTATAAATGTAATTGCTATTGAAGGCAGTTTCTGCATATATACATTCAAAATCAATAACAAATCACTGATCTTTAATAATCAATGCAAACTGAAGAAATAGTCTTCAGTTTTTAGGTGGAGATCCCTTTTAAAGGACATGTAAACCCCCTCCACAAAAATTGGAGTGAACAGCCTCTTTGAAATCCAGCCTCTTTGAAATCTTTGGATAACTGCCACTCTGGTTGTTAAAAGGTTAATAGTAAAGCTTCAGCATTCACTTAATCACTTAGGATTCCTTCTCCTCCTCTAATCCATTCTGTATTCTGCTCTCACTCTCTGTCACAGCTAGGTGATCAGCCTTCTCATTTAACGCTCTTGAGGTGAATGCCCTTCAGATTTTCCACTCTCTTTCTGAATGTGTAGCTGTCATTTACAGACCCCTTCAGCCTCCTCCTCTGCTGCCTTCCTTTCTGACTTTGACACCTAACTGCCTCCTAGCTATCTCAAATTCGATGAACCAGCATCACCTCAAACAAAAACTGAACTAATCATATTTCCACCTAAGCCTGGTCCTACACCCCTTTTTACTATCTCTATTGATGGCATGCTCATTAATCCTGTCAACTCAGCACACTGTCTGGGAGTAATCTTTGACTCCTCTCTCTCCTTCTCTGATCATATTAACACCACAGTCAAAACCTGTCACTTTTTCTTATGCAATATTGCCAAAATTCATCCCTTCCTTTCACCTGCTATGGCCAAAATGCTCTTGCATGCCCTCATCTTATCCCAACTAGATTACTGTAACATTCTACTAACTGGCCTCCCTAACTCCCATCTCTCCTCTCTACAGTCTGTATTAAACACTGCTACCAGAATTTTTCTCCTCTCATCCAAAAGAGTACAGGTCCCTCCGCTGCTGAAGTCCTTATCATGGCTTCCTATAAAACAAAGAATAACTTATAAACTCTCTATATGTTCCTGGCCAAAACCTCCGCTCCTCTCAGAGCAAACGCTTGGTTGTACCCCCCACTACTACTGCTGTTTCCTGTGTCAAACCCTTCTCTCTTGCAGGTCCTTATATTTGGAATGCCATTCCTAAATCTCTCAGGAGAGAATTCTTCTTCAATGTTTTTAAAATGAAACTCAAACACTACCTCTGGGAGCACCTGGATAACACCTGAACTGGGAATTGGCAATTATGTGACAGTGTCACCCACTGTAACCTATAGTGCTTTAATACCTCTCCGAATTGCGTCCATAAATTACCCTTCCATTTAGACTGTAAGCCCCACAGGAAGGGTCCTCCATCCTTTTGTCTCCTTGACACTGAATCTGGATTTTTATTATATTTTATATTAATGGGAATTCTATTTCTAATAATGCACTTATTGTTACCTATTAAGTGAAACCTTGTTTGTTACTACTAATTTATTGTTTTGCTGTGCAGTGCTTTGCCCTTAAGGAGCGCTATACAAATAAAAATATACATACAAATGCAGTACAAATGATGTGGCTTGGTGGGGAAGATATGCTCAAGTTATATACATGGTAGGAAAATGTAGGTTTTACATGTCCTTTAAGGGTATAACTATAAAGAAAATGTTGATGTATGACATTTGGTTACATTAGAAGAAATGTACCTTAAGGACTATGGCACCCAAGAGAAAGTTTAGGGATGTCAAAATTCTGGAAATGGATACAGGCAGGCAGCATTATGCTCTACCTCACGTAGGCTATTCGCTTGGACAATAGTGCCTTCCTATTAGAAAGATGGTAAAGAGGTAGCCATCCCTTTAGCATTGATCTAGAGTTAAAATACATAATTCTCTCACTGTGGAAAGCCATAAGGTCTATTGGACATGACGCACTTTGCTCTAAAGTAGAATTATGTTGGTTAAAATACCCTTCCCTGCCTGCACTTCCTAATTAAATGAATGCAACATATTCTAAAGCAGCAGATGCAGACAATGTCAAGCAGGTCCTCCTGATCTGAAGTATGAATAATTCAGTTAGGGAGGCCAAATCAGTGGTGCTACAGACATTGCAGTCCATCGTTAAATAAAGTTGGGCACTCCACACAAAGAACCACCTGGAAGCTTAGTTCACATTTTTTAATAACATGGCACAATTTACATAACACAAGTCTTCGCTGATGAGGAACATGCTGAAGATCGAGTCTCTTCTCGTTTATTTTTTTTTTCCTTTTCAGTTTCCTTTTTTTTCCTCTTTACATATGTTCTAAAAAGGAATTTATTACATACAGGATAAACAGCAAAAAGGTTTGTATATAACAATCTCTTTACAATACTGAAAGCTACCACTACTGTTCCAGTGTACATAATCTTGTGGGAGGGTTTGTTCCTTAAAAAAACACTGCACAACATCTGGAGTTCACAAAATCTGAAGCTCACAACTAATCCTTCAGTTGACTACTAAAATAGATCTCTGCTTATTAGAAACAACTGTTGGGAGATGTATTCATTTTTTTTCAAAACAGGATAACAACTTAAGATATCACTTTAATACACTAGAAGACCAATGGACTATGTTTATTTAATACATATATTTTACAGTCCAGGAAACCAAATGTGAATGGCATTCTTCAGATAAAGTCAAATCTTCCCTAGTTCCATAGACCAGGAATTGGCAACTGGCAGATATCCATCT
Source organism: Xenopus laevis (assembly GCF_017654675.1). Classification (NCBI taxonomy): domain Eukaryota; kingdom Metazoa; phylum Chordata; class Amphibia; order Anura; family Pipidae; genus Xenopus; species Xenopus laevis. The sequence continues at coordinate 102,724,013 of NC_054373.1, forward strand.
GCTGTTGACTAACACTTCCAACATTGCTATCATCTGCTCAACAGCAGCTGTAGTCCCCAACTCTTATATTGAAGTGGAACACTAATCTAGTCTCAGACATGGATTAGGAAAAGAGAGACACTGACTGCAAGTGTCCAGGATGACTTTCACTAGCAGCAGCTCTTCTGACCTTAATATAATGCACTGTACATCACTGTACTACAGGCAAAAAAAATGTTTCTTACTGGTCAAGAATGCTGTGACGGTAAGGTCTTGTCATCTCCCGTTTCCTATGACTCTAAATATTGAATACCTAAGAACATTCTGGTATCTGTAGCAGACTATATACTATTGTGTTTTAAATTATGGGAGGTGCAAACACTCTCGTTTATAACCAGTATTTCTGGGTTGTGACTATAATCCGTAATAGATGACAGAAAGAAAACATTGTTACGCTAATGATTCTCTTGTGGAAAATATGACTTCAGTTTGTGTGTATATGTTGTAAATGCTCCTTTTTTGTGTTTGAAAGGCTTTTGTGGTAAGCCTCCACAATAATTGCATAGCTGAGGGGTTAAGTTGTCTCTAACAATATAGGAAACACAGTATACGCAGTCTGTGTTTTAAGAGTAAGGTTGCAGACTGAAGAGTTTAAGTATGGTATTTTTGTAATACATTATTTCATTAAGTCTATTTACAACTATACACAGTAAAGCTTTCATTCTACCCTTTTGCATATATGATCCATTAACCAATGAAGCAAATCTCCTTTTTATATATTTATATATATTTACATGTCCTTTCAATATTGTCCAAGAAGTCCAATGGTTAACATGAATTATTTTTTCTCTGTTCCAACTCAATGCTTTACATTAACAAAAGAAAACAATTAAAGAAACAAACATTTGAATTAGCTAAAAGATCTGAAAGTCTTCCACATATAATATACAAAAGATTGAAAACCATTGCTCTTGTAGACTTTACATAGTTACAATGATTAAATATTAAGCTCTTCGCTGCTTAATCAGGCTATTTGTCCATTTATTTGTGCCAAGTCCGTTTACGCCATCTCTATCGTGCTTCAATGTCTTTGAGTGTGTGCGAAGGGGGTCTGTCTCTGATGTCTGTTGATAATGGAGTAGTCCTTCTGGGAGAACCTGGTCTTCCTCCCAAAGTAGAAATAAGTGGCGGAGGTGCACTTAATGCTGCTGTTGGGGGAGTCTTATTTAAGAGTCCATTTTGATGTCCTGTGTTAGGGCTGACCCTGGAATAGTGCATACCAGGAAGTCCAGGAGTTATTAAGCTTGGATGAGGAAGATGACCATCCAAAACAGCTGGGTGAACTGCATGAAGACGGGCATGCTCATAGTCCTCTCGAAGCATATGTAATCGCTCTCTTTCTTCCAAATGGCTTGCACGCTCATGCTCCCTACGTGGATCAACAGAAAAATGATGATGGTGGTGATTGTAATCGTGAGGCTCTCTATCCCTGAATGATCTTTCAGTTTCATAAAATCGGGGTGTGGTTAAACGATGAAGTGGATCATTCCTCAGTAAAAAGTCTCTCCCCAGTGGATCCCTCCTGTGAATATCAAGGCCTCTATAAGGGTCTCTCAATTGATCTCGCATAGGATCCCAATGAAAGGATGGGTATGGGAACCTTTCCCCGCCAGGTATAGGACTTATACCCATAAAAGGATTCATCATGCGAGTCCTATCTAGACCACCAATGCTGTTCATTGGATGCATCCCAGCCATTCCCACAGCCATGGGTAGAGATGCTAAATGACTTGGATGGACATTTGATGTAGATATTGGTGGAGGTTGTTCAGCGATCCTGTGAATCTGAGGTCCATCAGGGATAACTATATCATGCTCTTCTTTTCGTTCTTCCTTTACTTTTACATCATTGCTTTTCTTTTGAGTGTCATATGACTCAGTCTTTCTCTCAGTCTCTCGATTAGAATTACTGTTAGGCCTAGTATTTTCCATGGTAGGAGGTCTGACATAAGGTGAAGGTACCCTATTTAACTGCTTTGCTTCATCTATTGTTCTACTTTCATGAACAAGACTATCTTTCTCTGAAATATGGTTGTCTTTTGTTTTGTGTTCCTCAATATTTGCTTCTTTCCATGAATCAGAGTGCTCTCTTTCTCTTTCCTTTGGCTTCTCTTTCTCCCGAACATCATTGTTTAAATGATTTCTGTTTTGTTCTGATAAACTGCGGTTATGTCCTGTAGAATTCACCTGATTAACAGGTGCTGGAGAAGGATGACTTGAATGTCTCTTCTCAATATTTTCCCTAGGAAAGATAAAGTAAATTATATATTAGTACAATATTTACGTCAATATGAAAATAAAAGTGGTTGTACAAAGCTGCTGCTTAGACCAGTCAAAATACTCCCGGGAGCTCAGGAGTACTGATTGCATTGGTAGGGATTACTGTGTCCAATAGCTGTCATTGTGCATTAAAATTTTAATCTGATTAACTGCCAAAATCCAGGGACTAAGATTAATGTCACCTCAATCTGTGCTAATCGCAGTGAGAACAAATTATTCAGATGTCTAGTGCATTTGTCCTAGAGCAGTATTGCCACCTCAAATATATGAATATAAAAACACTGGTCTGCCAATACAGACGATTTAACTCTTCTACATACATACAATGTACATTTAAGTAAGAAAAACATGAGACAGTACCTTACACACCTTTCTTTATCTTCCTTAGTTGCTGTATCTCTTTTGTCTGCATCTCGATCATGGGATGCTACAGAGGAACTTCGTTCAGACTCCCCAGGTTTAAGCCATGGTGGTGGGGTAGGAAATGAAGGTGGAGTTCGATGCAACCGATTCCATTGTTCATGAGGGTTGTTAAAGCCCTGCATGTTAGGCCCATCCTTATGGCTAAACATTGAGTTGGATGCTAGAAAAGGCAATACATAAAGCATTAGACAAAAGCTTTCTACTGGCAGTGCTAACATCAAAAGGACATCTTACATTTACAAAGTAAGGTACATACTTTTATATTCTTTACTGAAAAAATTGCAAACTGGTATAAAATAAATTACATATTATATACAAGTAGAGGGTAAGATCAACAAGCACTCCTTTGAACCAAGATGCTGTGGGAAAATTATGTCCAAAGCTGCCCATACTCCTTAATATGCCCATCGGATCACAAAGAGGAAACTATGGGTGGTCAGATTGAGGACCTCATCAACGAACCAATGCAGTCCAAGATCCGATGGGATTTTTAAACCTGCCTGATCGATATCTGGCCGACTTCCCGTCTGAGGGCACATACACTGCCCAATAAACTGCCGACTTGATCTGTCGGCAGATTATGTATCTGCTCATGTATATAAATAAAGCAGCAGTGCCACCCACAGGTCCAAATCTGCCACATTTGATAATATGATTTTTTGATTAACTGTGCTAAGAAAGGGGGAAATTAATGTATTTGTAAGTTACACTAGGTGCAGCTTTTGTATAAACATAACACCTTTGTTTGGTTATTTGAAATTATCCATCTATTCTGAAACTGCTTTATTTTCTTTCTTTGGATTAGGCATCCCCAACAGACACAGATGACATTATACACCAGTACTGCTTAAAAAAATATATATATCTCTATATATAAATATCTATCTATCATCTATCTATCTATCTATCTATCTATCTATCTATCTATCTATCTATCTATCTATCTATCTATATATTCTTTACAGTTATGAAAAAGCAAAAGAATATACTTACTAACTGAGGGGTTTCCTAGTCCACCAAAGGCACTTCCACCAACAGAAGCCAGACCAGTAAATGTGGCTGGACGGTTAAACGGTTCTATTTAAAAAAAAAATATGAAACAAAAAAAGATTCATTTAGACATAAAAACAGCATTGTTTAGACAATGGGGATAAATGTTTTAGTAGACTTGTTTAGAGAACGGTTTAAAAATGAAATACACTTTCACTTTGTAGGTGGGGGAAACTATTTTAGGGTGACAGGTGGCTTTTGAATACTCTATGAACATCCAGGAGGTAGACTAAATCATTTTCCTTCTAATAGTATGAGTGACCTATTATATCATGCATTACTTTCTCCTGTTATTCTTATGACTTACTGGTATAGTCACAGAGTAGCAGTCATAGATTTGGCAATAAATGTACTATTTTTACAAAGTTAACTAATGCATATTTAAATGTAAAATCTGGTAATATGGAAATCTGTGCATGTACTTCTAAAGCTGTGAAATCCAGGGTGGTTTATGGCCATACAACTTGCCAAAGGCTATGTAAAACGCCTTTCAAGTCATTTGTGACTTGGACAATTCCAATATATAATATTCTTTAGGGATGCACCGAATCCAGGATTCTGCCTTTTTCAGCAGGATTCGGGTTCGGCTGAATCCTTCTGCACGGCCGAACCGAATCCTAATTTGCATATGCAAATTAGGGGTGGGGAGGAAAATCACGTGACTAAGTCACAAAACAAGGAAGTAAAAAATGGTTTCCCCTTCCCACCCCTAATTTGTATAAGCAAATTAGGATTCGATTTGGTGCATCCCCAATATTCTTTATCATTACTTACCAAGGTGAGCTGATGGGTTGAGGAAATTGCCGTGATGAGGTGGTGGACCAAATGGAGCAGCTGCAGGGTGTGCGCCACCTACAACAAGAGAAATTCAAAAACTGTAGTAACAAAATGATATTAATTACAACTTTGTTTGTGTACCCTTTGCATGCTTTTCTGAAAGTAACATCGCTAAACAGTACTGAACAATTAAAATGAAGGCCATTTACATTACTGCCATAGAATCTAATGTCACATGGTTAGAATTACTTGTGCCCCAAAGTGCAGTTAACTGTAGCAGCATAGATCATTAATACTAAGGTATATATTTATGTTTGCTCTAGGGAAAGGAACATCTATATTAAGATACCGAGATAGTATTGAGATAATATATTAAAGGGACAACATTGGGTAGCAATTTGAATCGGGGGGGGGGGCTAACACATTGTCATCCCACAGTTAATATGGGTTTTCTTGTCTTTTAAAACCTAATTATCTGAATAAGGGGGAAGAGTAAAGACAAGAGCAAAACAGAGAACCATTTGTACTTTTTTAAAGGAACGGTAGCACCAAAAAATGAAAGTGTTTTAAAGTCATGAAAATAAATCTGATCTGTTTGCTATACTATTATAGTTTATATAAACAAGCTGCTGGCACAGGTTAAATAGTGGATAACAGATAACACCATTATGTTCTACAGAGCTTATCTGCTATCTGATCTGTAAACTGAGCCTTTTCTCCTTTGAATGGCTGCCCCCATTGCTACACAAAAGCTTATTTGTATAAACAATAGTAGTGTTTCTGAAGCAAACATGGCAGTTTTACCAGTGCAGGGCAACACTGCATTATATTTTTATTGCCTTAAAAAACTTTTTTGATATTACTGTTCCTTTAAATTAAATCAATAAGGCAAAACACAATCCCCATGTATCTGGCTCATGTTGGAGGTGTTTATTGCCCATTTGCACCAGCATATCTGCATTCTAAAGGGAAAGGCGTCTGTACTCCACAGAAAAAAAAGGAATAACTGAAAGGCATTTAATTATGTATTGCTATTGAATTTTTTTTTTTATTGTACATAGGGCTGTGTAAAGACATCAGATAGATAATTCACTCAACAGGGTTCAAAAAGTAACAGACGTGCCAAGAATCCATGGCATTTCTGCACTAAAGTGCTTACAATACAAAAAAGAAGAGACGTAGTAAAACACCAGGATAAAAAAGCAAGGGCACAGAATGCTGCTTAAATGGATTTCTAGAGGTATCAAAGAGATAATCAAAAAGGGTTTTGCATTTGGCACCACTGACAGAAATGCACAGGACAATAGCTGAGCTGAAGGAAAGGACCAATAGTGGGTGTGTTACCAGATAATAAAAGGTATATAGAAAAGAGAAGAGGATTTTATGTTTTTTATATTTCTTCAACAGAAATACATGAGAAACTTCAGTAACGTGTAAGGTTTGCTTTGGAAGGTGTAAAAGAATGCAGTTAGCAATGTTGATCGATGTACATTCTTTTCATGCAAAGAAAATTTACAATAATTTGATGGTTCTGGTCCTTTATTTTTCTGGACAAATTCTACCTTTATAAACAAAAGCACTTAAATTATCATGGTCTGTTTGTACTCAACGAAATCGATGACCAGTTATTGTTTAATTCTTGTAAAATTTGTTTGTTTTTTTGCTGCCTGGAATAGTAGATCAAGCTTAATTGAAAATCAAATTAATTTGATATTTTTATTAAACATAAGCGACTGTTTAGGAAGCATCTTGAGGTTCAAGGCGTTCAGTCCCTACTAGGCACAATGACTTCTAGGTTGCTTCTACCTACCGGCAGCAGAGAAGAGCGTTGAAGGGCGTGCCAAGTCATGTGGATGGGGATGGATCGCACCAAAGAGGCTGGGGCCTGGAGGCCTACTCAGAAACTCAGGCTTGAGGCCAAAATCCAGCTTGTGTGGGTCTGTCTGCATCTGTTTCTAAAATGGAAAACATGCACAAACTTAGAATTCCCTCATGGCACTTGAGAAATAAGAGACTTCATAGACCATGCAAAATGCCACATTCACAACTTGGAATTGCAGAGCTGATCTCTGTGTATGCTATAATTGAAATTACATTTTTCCAGAAATCTGATGTTATCAGAAGTGACAGGACAGTAATATTATTATTCATACAGCAATTAAGTATACTAGAGAAACCATACAGGAAATTAAAACGGTAGTAACGTATACATGTGCATACACCAGTTGTCAGCTTGATAATTAATCTTCATACTATGAAGAAAATATATTGGTCTGATTTTACAACTGTGTATTGTGTTCAGAAATGTTTAGATTTAGAGACATTCTATCTCAAAGCCAGCCGAGTTAGTTACGCATTGGGCTACAAACAAACCAACTAATCTACTAATCATTGTGTAGTTTATATTGTGTATACACTGCATATTGTGTTGGTTTCTAAGTGCATGTGACTGCTACAAACCCAGAGATACGAATCAGCTAAAGGTATGTGGGGGCCTTGGGGAAAGCAAAAGCCCAACCTAAGGACTAGCATGTCTAGACTAAGTCTTTGTCAAGCTTTAGTTGTCCTTTACATGGCACTGCTCAGTAACAAATACGACTCACAGTGATATTAAGTATAAAGCCCCAGTAATAGTTAGGAGTCATTTGAAAAACTGTGTTTATTTAAATGACTAAACTTAGATTTAGATATCTTGCTTCCATCACTTTAGGGAATACATGATAGTGGTAAATTGAGTCTATTTACTCCTGTGCGGATTAAGTTTTTTTAATGGTTTTTCTCATTTGGGTAACCATGGTCTCTTAGGGAAAATCCTCTTTGCTACAATAAAAAAACATCTAGCATTGTGGTACTGTGTGATGGAACATAAAGCAAAACAATTTCCCAGAGTAAAAGCAAAAGAAATGCAATACGGGTAAGTTCCTAAAATTCAAATCAACTGGGCTGAATCAAAATGCTGCAATACATTTGCTTCCTTTGAATTATCTCAAATTAAAACTTAATATACTAATTAGAGTGTGTGTTTCATGCATCCCTCATGAGTTGGGCCAAGATTTGCAGAATGTCAATGGCCAAGTTTTTCTGCAAATCAGTAGCACCTATTGATACAACATATACCCATGTACAGGCTGGTGGTAATTCCAGGGTACCCATGTCATTAAAGTCTTAAGGTTCATATAAATGTTGTCCCACAGTACCAGCACTCAAATTGTTATGTTGTCCGTGGTGCACAAAATTCATAGACAGAGTAAGAAGGATCAGCACTCACTGTATTAAGGTGAAGAAAATTTGATTTTTATTTTCAAGAGATTTACATCTTAATTCAATGTTTTGGTCGCACCTGGGGACCTTCAAGTCTCTCTCTCTCTCTCTCTCTCTCTCTCTCTCTCTCTCTCTCTCTCTCTCTCTCTCTCTCTCTCTATATATATGGCAGAGAATTTCTGTCAAGTGAGGACTGGGATGGGCTATGGACATGGTCCTCCCAAGGGATCCAATAGTTGGGCTGGGAGCCAAATGACATGACTTGTCTGATTTAGCCCATGAATTAGACACGGAATTGATCCTTATGGGGCCAGAGAGATGTGTGAAATTCAGCTGAGACTAATGCTAGCTCCTTCGTTTTCCCACTGAGCATTACCACCTGCTAGAAGGCTGCAGGCACTATTCACTATGCATTTCCCAGGAGCATCATAAGTAATGCTATGTCACCACTGCAAGACTTAGCAATCATTGTGTAACAACATTGAGTTAAGCTCTACAACAAGACACTCAGAACAATCAGGAAATCATCCCAGCCCTCTCCTTAATACCTGCCTTAGACCAGGTAGTATGGACAGGGCCCCAATGAGGTCTGCTGCTCTGTACCTTGTGTACAGGTGGAACGCCTACATGCCCCACCACCCACCTCATTTGAATTAAGCATTGCATAATGCAGGCAGTATTCTAGGCACAGTCCCCAGGTCTATGAGCTCTGAATCAGAGCGCAGAGGTCTGCAGCTACTTGGACAATGCCCCACGCAGTGGACAAAGTGCAAACAACACACTGCATGGGGCATTGTAAATGAGCCCTGATATGTTGTGAGGGAAGAAAAGCAATAATAATAATAGAACTAGAAATAGAATTTTAGAATAAGTCTAGAATATAGGAGATCCTGGAAAGGTGCATATAGTAGCACAGTACTATGTAGCATATTTATTATTACGAGAATTAAAGAAATAGCCCTTGAAATTTCTTGAAGTAGATTAAACATATGTTTACTCATAGTTTGTCTGGATTTAAAATTGTGTATTCAAGCAGAATGTGGTTTCTCCCATATTAGATATTCAGTCTTGTCCTGTTCTAATGATGTATAAAGATGTACAAAACATACCTTTACTTTTTGTTGGTGATGATATATTTGCCAGGCGATGTGAACATGCATGGCACACCATTTCCCAGGTTTCTGAAGGGGAAAAAGTGCAACAGTAAACAAAGATATCAAAGATCCATCATCATGAAAGAAAAATAACTAAAAAAGGGGAAAAAAAAGATAGATATTACGGTGTTTATTTTGAACAGACCTACAGCAGATATGTGTTTAGGTCAGGGAAGGCTGACCTGTGGCTAAACTAAAAATCCCAGCATCCCCTGACAGCCAGTGAATGTGAATGGCCAAATTGACAACAGCTGTGAAACCTCAAGTTGAAGGTCCCTGGTTTAGGCAAATTAAATTGGTTTTCAGTCTGTACAAAGCACAAATAAATGAATGCACTCAGGAGACTGCTGTGTACACTTAACGCATTCAGACATTTTAAATAAAGATAACATACTTTGTCAGATCAAATTACTGAGGGTTCTGTTTTATTTTTAGCTGTATGTCAAACTGCTCACAGTATGTGCCTGTGGAAAACTGACCCCATACAAAAAATTGTTCAGCAATCTTTTAGTGAAAAGTATTAAACAATACATACTACAACTGGTCTTCTAGCTAATAAGCATCATTCATATTTGACTTACCACATATTTGTTTTCACCAATAATGTCCAATTATTTTAATGCTAAATGTTAGGGTGGCCAATATATATATATATATATATATATATATATATATATATATATATATATATATATATATATATATATATATATATATATATATATATATATATATATATAGCAGCAATCAACTCTCTTATGCACAAAATAAGCCTTGATAATGAATATGGCTAGCTCAGTTGATGAGTACTACTATGTGTTCTCTACTTTTTTTTTCGCTTTGACATGTCAAGAATTGTTTAAAAAAAAAAAGAAAAAGAAAAAAACTCACCCGCAACATGGGCCTGAAAGGATCTGTCAACTGTGAAGAGAAAATGACAACTTGGTTACATGCCTGTCACTCAGACAATTGCTTTAATTAACAAATGGTTATTGGTTCATAATGAAGAGAAATTAAGATGTTAGGATTTTACTTTTAAATGAAGACCTTTGAGAGAATAATTAGTCAAATTGTGTAGAGTAAGAGCCAATCTTAGCTCCTCTTGTGACAATGCCCCATTAAATCTGACAACCTATTGAGCATGTAGAGAAATATCTTGACGTTTCTGGAAGCATTCTTCTACTAATATGGCTCCAGCATACCCAGTTTATATTAAAACATAGCAGAGCCCAACTCAAGACCTTCGGTGTTAAACATCAACACCCATTGTCTCCCAGCTGCTAATAACAGTGCTGCTTTACCTTTTGCCCTTTCCTGTTAGAAAACTGCCCCACCTCATTTTCATCCATTTATTTGTTTTCCTAAACAGTGCCAGTTGCTTCTAAAACATTCAGTGGAAACTTTTGGCATGGACTAAAATGGCAACGCAACATTGCCAGCATTTGCCAGCTGCTGTTTTGATACAGAAAAATTATTTTAATAGGCATCAACTGTTCTACGCATCAGACAAGACAAGGCTGGCTTGTTTGAGACAAAATACTAATTAGTTGGCTGCAAGCAGGCAACCATAGTCCAGGGAGTAAAATGGAAAAAATAAAATATTCGAATAAAATACAACCACTTAGTTTAGAACCATTTGGCCACATCAACTGCAATATTATAAATATCTCTTCATTTGCAAACCAAAAATGTTTTATGGAATATTTAGAATATACTAGTGTAAGCATAGACTTGATTTGGTGTTCTGTAAATCTCTCTTCTACGCTCTTTAAATGCCCATTGTAATTGTTCCTGTGCTGGCAAATCAGTCACTTTAATTTGTCCTCACTTTGCTCTGCTCGCCTCCTAACCCAACTGTGTCAGAAATATTAGACCACCAAACCTTGTTTTTCCCTTTTATTTCTATCTTGCATTGTCTCTTCACAGCTCTTCTTTCCTCTTACTATTTCTCTCTCTCTGTTCTTCCTTCCTTCCATTTTAAGCAAATTTTTTAAATTTCTTTATTCATCCTTCTATTTTTTTTTATAGGGAATAAAAACTGAAGTGTACAGAAGGGTCCTCTAAGGTGTCTTGATGAGCCCTGACTCAACAAGATGAATATGTATTCATGCTGGAGTACACCCACCATAGGATGGTGCATGGGTGTCTTCTTTTGCACTAAACTACACATAATAATGTACGTGTTGTGGAAAATGCATTCTAAATATGACACAAATCCAGGGTTGCCTTGACATCTTTAAAATTATTAAAATCAACTGAAAATAATTTATTTTCTTTGTGAATTTAAAAAAAAAACTCCAATGTATTTTTCAATTCAGTAAAAACAAACAAACAAAAAAAAGCATTATATATATGGGGCGTGTAACTTATTTTTAATGTGCATAAAGTTAAAGGCTTTAAAAGCATGCCCTTGTTTACACAGCTCAGGCTTGAAAATCAAGAGCCTCCAGTCCACCAATTACATCAATATTTCATCAGCACACTCAATAATACAGCAGCTTTGGGAATACAGGCCTGTATCGTTACAACAACAACAAATACTGCATTTCATGCACAAACTCTTTCCACTCATGCGCCACACGGGATTATTGTGTGTGTCAGAAAGCAACACGCAGAGTGGGCCAATAGCAGACAAAAAGGATTTGGGGACAGACAGAGTTTGCCTTTTGCATACTAAATACAGTAGCGCTTATGTTATTCACAATCTTAATATATTTCATGTTTGTTGAGCTCTGAGGATCTTAATGAGGTGTATTTTCCCTTGAAAGGAAATGACAATCAACAGATTTTACCTAGGTTAGGAGTGTTTGCATATGGAATGGACAGTGCTGATTCTGTTCCCTGATTGCTTATTCTGACTTTGTATTCAGTAGTGATAAAATCTAAAGCAATAATATGACAAGGTTTGTATTTTGAAAAAAAATTGAATAAATAGAGATTGTTATCATCTATCTGGTCAAAGACCTAAAGGACTCAAATTCTGTAAGACACATTACACTAATCACTCCTGGTACAGAGCTGATACTGATGGGCACTAATTAGATATGTGAAAATTATCTGCTTGATTCTTAACAGGTCAATTTTCCCATCTGCTGAATCTCTGTGGCACTATTAATCCAATGAAATTCACAGTATAATCTAAATCTATTGATTATGTTTACAACAGACTGTCATGCTTACACTTTTTTATTTTTTTGGGTACATTTTTGGTATTAGAATTAATAAATGGTCAAATGGAGGCCCTGAGTACACAAGGCGTTAGGATGACTGACTTCTTTTTATAAGGACACATCTCCCTCAATAAACATGTTGACATAATGGTGACATTCCGCTTTGAATATCTGCCTTCTGCTTACCCTGGGGTCCTTTTGCAGGAGCGTGTGTGGGACAGTTCCAGGTCTGGCTGCGACATCAATAGGATTGGAAGTCTAAGAAAGAGACAACAGCTGATGTTAACTAGAAAAGACAAATATTCCCCCCACATGATACTTCATGTCTCTTCATCTTTATTCCTTGATTTGGCCCTTTCCTGGCAGTTATTTTTTTTTTTCATATTCAGACAGTTCCGGCCTAATGGTCTGTGACTTTCTTTGATAAGTGAAACTAAACATTATCAGTTATGGCAGTAGAAATGAGGGGCAATATTAACATGAATTGTTTCTCTGTTCACCCTTTTGTCAACCTTTTAAGTTGTAACTGAAAGCCCTGGTTATCTATTTAGTAGGTTGCAGTAAGTTTTATGTTACCGCTCTTAAGGTTAAATAGCAGTGTAGATGTACAATCCTTTATTTCAAGTGTCAATAGGCTGAATGTCCTAGACAAAAAAATATTCCTCTGGGCATACTGATAATGAGAAAAGCTCCCATCCCTAACACAGATGGAATTTCAAATGGATTCTTAGCAAGACCACAAAGTTATCCATTGAACTGATGTGTCTCTTGAGACTGAATGCTGCAATATACTGGCAATTATGCACAAATGCAAACTCAGCGCTATTGCAACATATTCCTTATGTGCAAACAGTCCATTTTGTTTTCTTACTAATTGCAAATGAAGCAATGGTTTATATGACCGCCACAATCTAAGTGGATAGAGAAAATGACCAACCTGTCTACTGTACCACTACTTTATGTATATATATATATATTCATATATTCATAATTACGCTGCAATCAAGACTAGAAACTGAAGCTTTGGTTGCCATTGTTGGCCAATTAGTAAACAGCCTTATACAGCATTCCAAACCCATTTGCAATTTTACTTCTTTTAAAAATTACCACAAAAAGCTTCCTTTTTTTCTGAAAATGAAATAAAAATAGAGTACTTGTGTGTGTAAAAAAAAACTGTTTGCAAGGTAAAAAAAAATCTATAGCACAAAAGAAAAGTTATAAATATTTTAAAAGGCAAAACCATTTCCCCAAAAGAATGCCTGACCATTCAGACAAGAAGCTTTTAGAAAATGCATGAATGTCTTTTAATAAACAGCCATTCATGTTAAGATGGCGTGGAGGAAAGATAACAAACAAGAACAGGGAGGTATAGTTGAAATAAAAACAAGAGAGGGTGTTTAAAAATGTATTGAACACCAGCGAAAGAAGAAAGACAGCATCTGTACAGGTTCTTTCATTAGTGCAACAATGGTGACAGAGTAACTAAATCAGTTATATAACACAAAGGCCCGGTGGAATTTATTTTTAATCTCCTGCTCCCAAACCTTAGGTAATGTTTTTTCTTTCAATCACATGTATAGCGAATGTGCATGACTAATGTAATAGCTGTGTTTTGAGTGAGTTAACTTCTTCTAGGTCTGATTGCTAAGGCAATAATTGTATGCATAATTATGTTCAAGCTGAAATCGGGTGTCATAATGTTTTCTAGTATTACTGTATGGGTGTAACTTTGTGCAAGGTCAGTAACCCACACCAAGCAATCAGATATTTGCTTTGGAATCAGAGAGCATGTTCTATAACCGTCCAATTGGTGGCTAAGGGTTACTACACCTGAAGCAGTTATTGTATTACCCCATAAATCTATTAATAATGTCATATGGAAAAAGTGGCAGCATAATGTACATCCAGTACCTACCTTAGGCTGAAATGCCCCTTGAAGTGAGCCGAATGGACCATTTGGAGGAATCATGGGAGGAATTCCAGAAACAGCTGGAGGATATGAGTGAAATAACTGCAAAGACATAAAAAAAATAATTAAGAAAGTTGTATCTTAGCCTAAATAAGAAGCTTCTAAGAAAAGCATTGGTACACAAATACAGATGAGCAGCTAAATAGCAAGCAAACATTGATGCATGTCGAATTCGGGGATTGTGCGTTCACAGAAATGAAGCCAGATTCATGTATATGTAAACAGGAAAACTTTAAAGACATTCAACATCAATTAGAAGAGAAATGATACCCTTGATGAATTCCATTATTCTAAAATAAAAGGTGATTTTGTAAATATGAATTATTCAATTGGTCTTATTGCCTAAGTGGCTTTCAGAATTAGCGCACAACAAAACAGAGTGGATGTTTAAGCCAAATAATACCAAGGGAAATAGCAAGCTAATTAAAAAATAAAGCTTAAAGAGAGCCAGGATTTCACTCCATTAAAACTCAATTACTTTGTTAAAGGTTTAATGGTGTTTGGTAAGAAATTAAAGAATATGCACAATTATGACTTCATTAGTCTATTTTAGCGGTTTTTCTGTCACTGTTAATGCCAATCTAAGGGCCATTTAATCTGCAGAAGTAGTTGCGCGGTCTCACTCTCAGGAAACACTGGGAAAAGTATGCCAAAGTATTCAAGCTGTTAGGGTATGGTCTGCCTTCAAAGGAAATGGATATGTGATTGATAGGATGATTCTCTGTGTTGCAGTACTGTGTCTACCCCGCAACGGGCTCTACTGGGCTCATTATAAATGATGTCATGTCAAGGAGTTCTTAGACAAGCTGAGGCCACCCCCAAACTCCTCAAAAACCTGCCAGAATTGATAGAACCAGTCATAATAATATCTAAAGTATCAAATGGTGTAAAATATAAAATGGTCTCTCTTCCAGAGAAATCATAATGTCACTGTAAAATAAATCATCAGGGCACTAATGCCAGATTCAAAAATGTGTGTAGAATTTGGGGATGCACCTAATCCACTATTTGGGATTCGGCCGAATCCCAGAATCCTTCACGAAAAATTTGGCCCAACACGAACCAAATCTGAATTCTAATTTGCATATGCAAATTAGTGACAGGAAGGGAAAAAGTGGAAAAAACATTTTTACTTCCTTGTTTTGTGACAAAAAGTTACTTGATTTTTCTTCTTGCCCATAATTTGCATATGCAAATTAGGATTTGGTTCAGACAGGCATGAGGATTCAGATGAATCCGAATCCTGCTGAAAAAGACCAAATCCTGGATTTGGTGCATCCCTACATTAAAACGTCACATAAAAATGCTCGTGCTTACTACAATGTGCTCAATTAAAAATAGGAATACAAGGGAATTGTACTTTTCAAATGTTATTCATCGATTACTTCTTTTCAGAAACCCTTGCCATGTTATAAGAAAACATGTTGTTTTCATGCAATCCTCTTTAATAAATTACCGGTTCCCTGGCTTCTCTCGCTAGAACACAGTAAAATCTTCAAGCTAAGCAAAAACAAGGTAATGGCCACAAGGAGAGTCTATTCTGAGATTCAAACGGAGTTCATGTGCTTTACTGGGAGCAATTTTAAGCCTGCAGTGTAGACTCCAAGCAGCAGTAAAAATTGCAAAGTAATGTTAAGCTTGGGATAGCATGCCTCCTCACACATATTACCAATGCACGCCTCCCAAACTGCCTCTTAAGTGTGTAGAGTAAGAGTTATAGCTTTTACAGCTGGCACGGAAATAGCAAAGCTGGAAGTCAGTCTCCATATTATACTTTAACTTATATAATGCAGAAATTAGTACTTCCAAAAAGCATATCTTGGAAAACATTGTCCAAGAAAAAAATTAAAAATAACGAAAAAAAAAAGAAAAATTAATCATCCCTGGATAGATCTTTAACCTGTCTGTTGCCATGTAATGCTGAACCATGGAAGTAATATTATGTGTGTTCACATTTTGTAGTTTATATATTGCAAGGTGGAAAGATGTTTACAAAACCTCCACTGCATTTTCTAGAAAAGCCCAGTGTAAATTACTAAGGATTTTAATAGACTGAGAACATATTTAATATAGCATGTACAAATGTTTGGCAGGTATGTCTTGTTTGGAGGCCTTCTCTGGACAACATAAAAGCTTCCAAATATTTTTGTGGCCGGGAAAAAGTTTTTCTGTCTTTGTGTTTAGAATTTTTCTCCTTGAAGAGAACTTACTCCTAGGTCTCTTTAAAAGTGAGAGGTTTCCACACATATTTCTTAGTATGAAAAATATTACATATTATTATCAAATCTAAGTGAAATCAACAATTAAAGTCTGGGGACCATGAAAGTCTTTCAAGACCTTCAGGGTTGATTTTTGGGGTATGCTTTGGATCAGTGCCTTGCCGAAATGCCAGGCAATTTCTTCACTTTAACCAATGTGATGAGTTTGTAGGACCTTTCAGCAACTGGCTATGTATAACCAGTGTTCTTGCTAGACCTGAATATTTCCATTGCATTCATGTTTCTTTGTATTTTATTCATTTTAATCTATATTTTCAATTATTCAGACATATGATTGGAGGAGCCCATAGTTATTTACCATCAATCTTAACCTGAGAATTTAGAAGTCTTAAGAGTCCTTGTTTAACCTTGAAATCATTTTCAGTGATTCTTGTGCGTGAAAATCAGCTAAATAAACTTGCATTAATAGTTAGATACCTCATTCCAGGTGGTGTCAAATTTGGTGCCTAGGTTTGATATTTATTTTATATTTACATAGACAAATCTAAATAACTATATAAGACACTCACATACCCCCATCTCTATACACAAATAGTGTTGTATTAAGAGAAGAAAATGTTGCTGTTTTGAAAACTCTTTTAGCCATTGTATATTCCTATTTCTACATCTCATGAATAGTGAAAAAATACTTATGTCCATTGACTAAATGAATGGTAACCTGAAACCTGCTGGTGGACTCCAAAATGAAAGGGATGCAGGTGATTACCATTTAGAGCAATGAAGGGTCAAATAAGAGAAATTGCGCTTTTTTGTGGTGGATATCTATATATCAAGTCCCCATTCCTAGGACTCTAGTTCTGCTGTTATGCGTAACATGTTTTAATCGTGTTTTCATTTCTATGGTTCCAAACCAGTTTGTTTATCACAACATACTGTACAATGTACACTGTGGTAATGTAAGTTAGAGATTCATGAACAATGTAATGATGTCCATTTACTTTCTTGGATATATTTTGAAACATAAATGCATTATGCAAAAATAAAGCTTGTATAATGCAATGTCTTTGGTAGCTCCCTTACAAAAAGCATAATGAAATAAAGTACCATTGTAAATCTTGGCCATCTTAAATTATCTTTCAGTACCAAAAACATAAACTGATTTTAAGAGGAATTTTTAACCCCCATGAGATCACTATTTAAAATAACTAGCTGACAAATCGTACATCATCTTGACTTGTGGTAAAGTTTATGAGCACTGACACATTTTTTTTTTATTAAAAACAGGACATAACCTCTAAAGCTGAAACAAATTACATGAACATATATATATATATATATATATATATATATATATATATATATATATATATATATATATATATATATATATATAGTCTAAATTGCCTATGCTGAAGCCAGACAAAAGAATGAGAATTCAAAGACAAACGATTAAGCAATGCATTGAAACTTTGGCGGGTTATTGAGGAGTGATGTTTGCAGCATGCTACAGACAAGCAATAAGCCAACATTGCATGGAGCGGTTTTAAACTCACACTGTGGCGGTAGAAGGGGTCAACTTTGGTAGGGTATTTGTCAAACTGCAAAGGGATTTAAGCAAATAGTTATTACCGAGTCTCTGTAAGGCACTCATAAAGGCCACACTTTGATCACATTGTTGAACAACCTACAACACAAACTGCAGGACCACATACAGTTCATTGTTAGCAACCACAAAGTTTAACCTCTACCAAGCGAACACTGAATCTATTATCAATTCATCCTGATGGTTTTATGATGTGAATAAAACTTGCCTATGAATGTTGTGCACACAAAGACATTTTTATAGCAGCTATGTATTTTACTTTTACGATAAAAGATGATCCCTATAAATACATTTTTTTCCTACTATAGCGTAATAATACTGAACTGAGTCAGACGCAGTCACCCAAGGGGTATTCCATAAAGAAATATATGATTAGATTTCGAAGTAAGCATCTCTTTTATCACAATCTGCTCACTGGTGGAGAACAAAAGAAACTCTGGTAAAGGGAAAATAAAATTATATTGGGCTCATATACTTTCGACCTATTACGTTGTTATAGGCAGTATATGGGCACTGGTGCATAAGTCCCAATACCTTGTTACAAAGGCTGGAATTAAAGTATGGCTCTTATATACTGTATATATATATATATATACACACACACATTGTCCAAAAGTGACATATATCTATTGTAATATGGAGAGCCAATGTGATGTTTGGCCCTTTATGTGACAAACTTGTTGTTGAAATAATATATATATATATATATATATATATATATATAATACACAAAAGCCATGAATATCCTGTAAATTATATCCTTATAAACGGTGAGTTCTGATGTCATCAGTTATAAACGGTGAGTTCTGATGTCATTTCTGTCACATGACTCATTGAAATTTGTGTATTATAATAAATAAAGTACCCCCAGTTGTAAAATATGAGGATATTAGAAGTTACCTCGGAGTTCCATGACCTGTATAAAAACACTCGGCCTTCGGCCTCGTGTTTTTATATGGTCATGAAACTCCTCTGTAACTTATAATATCCCTATATTTTACAAAAGGGGGTACTTTATTCACTATATATATATATATATATATATATATATATATATATATATATATATATATATATATATATATATATATATATAAAAAAAGCAGTCCATGAAAGCACTCACAGCGGTCACCATCCAATGTGTATCTAAAAATCATTTATTGGTGCATGGTGTATCAAAGTCGTCAGGCTCCAGGTGAGCCGAAACGCGTTTATACACCATGCACCAATAAATGATTTTTTCATACACATTGGATGGTGACCTCTGTGAGTGCTTTCATGGACTGCTTTGAATATTTTTGGATAGCACCCAGCAAGTGACTATGTGAGTGGTGAGTGCCGATAATGCCCACACTCACACATATATATACATACATATATATACACACATACAGTGCTTTAATTATAATAATCCAGTGACTACTGGCGTTCCTGATTCATAAACCTAAGGACAGGGCTATTCACAAGGTGAGGAAATGCACACTTGTGGAAGGTCGGACAGTTCTAGGTGAAAAGAAAGAATGAAAAATTCAAGTTTTGCAAATGATTAGTGTTTTGTTTGGCAATGGACTGTTATTTTTACAATGCTGTAATTATATTCCCACAAGACCCAAGTCAGAAATGTGCTTTAATATGTAATTTTATAAATCAAAGAGACTAAATGGATCACAGGTTTGTTGCATTGGTTTCCGGCTCAAGCAGAAGACATACAGGCAATTACATTTATACTGGCCCTTTAAATCCACCAGTCTGCTTAAAATCTAGCAATGGAGATCTAAGTAAAATGTAGCTGTGGTAACCTGTGCAAGGCTTATAAGCTTAGCATAGGTTTTATGCTTTGCTCGAAAGTCTCTGGGGCCTGCCTTTATAGCTTTGGAAACCTGCTTCTCACGTCTGCCAACAATACTGACACTGAGAAACACTACAATGTTTACAAGATGGCAGCTTTAAAAGGAATTAATCTCCTAGTAGCACAATCAGCAGAATGGAAAACTTCAAGACTTCTAAACTAAACAAATAATTTGTGTTCTGTTCTAAGACAAAACACAATTCCCATGAAGCAGAAGCAACAATCCAAAGGATTTTTTACTGTCCCCAGGACTTTCTGAAGGCAATGAAATGGATTTTTAATCATTTTAATGTGTATGGTCCTCAAATATTTGGTAAGCTGGATATTTGGCAAACTACGTGGAAAAGTAGTCGAAGTCGAGAATTTACCGCAATTCGTTTGATCGAGCGATCAAAGGAAAACGAATTGAAGGATTTTAATCAATCGATCGAACGATTTTCCTTCGATCACAAATTGCCTAGAAAGCCTATGGGGACGTTCCCCATAGGCTAACATTAGTGCTCGGTAGGTTTTAGGTGGTCAAAGTTTTTTTTAAAGAGACAGTACTTCGACTATTGAATGATAGAATAGTCGACCGATTTTTAGTTTGAATCATTTGATTCGAAGTCGTAGTCGAAGGTCGAAGTAGCCAATTCGATGGTCGAAGTATTTTTCCTCCTAATCCTTCACTCGAGCTAAGTAAATGTGCCCCTTGGTGTTGGTGTCATTTTCTGTCCCTTAGAAATTAAATCTGGTATGTCTGGTCAATTTCCAAATGCAAGTATTCTTATTAGTATTCTTGTTTAATGCAAACACACCCATTTTAATCCAATGGCCAAAATACTTTAGGTGCTTTGGGGGTTTATCTTTGGACCACTATACTAAGACAGTAACTAAATGAATTCTAATTCAGGCAGAGCAAATGTTGTGAAAAATGAATTTCTCCTTGTTTAATCTAGGTAGGGTCCCAGGCACTCCCTTTGCTTGCACTCATTATACAGTAAATCTATTGGCAGTGTTCCCACCTGGCTGGCATTTTGATGGCTCGTGGCTGGGTGTTAAAAATTATGCTTGATGCCAGTATTAGGGAAGAAATATGAAAATAGGCAGTATTTTTTAACATCAAAGTTGGTAACTCTAGCCATTAATGTACCACTAATTTTTTTCAACATTGACGTCATTCATATATAACAAATTTATGTTTGAGCCCTTGCAGACAATCCTGCATACTGCACCTTCATAAATGTTAACTAACTCAGCAATTTGTTTACATACTTTTAAAGCTATATTGTTTTACTGACTAGGTTTCATCAATAATATTCTTTTTCTCCATGCAGCAATAAAGAAGACTGGGTGCTAAACATCCAAATTAAAATTATCTTGTCTACAGAGCAGTTAAACTCATCCATCAGTTCTAGTTAATCATTGTGGATTTCAACTGTCCATTAAATCAGTTCTCTGTCAACACCATTTTAGTTCTGTATAAAATGTTACTGTGGGACAGCCCTTTGCAGTGAAATTAACACCAACACATAATTATAAAAGAATTTGGGTTTTACACAGTGCTAAAATGGTGTTGCCAAAGAGCTGCTTTATGACCATTAAGATACCTTAGTTCCAAGACAATAAAGATATGACTTCTGTCCCAATGACTACAACTTGTAACTGGGATATCACGCATATTTATTGTCTTTACCTTTACAAAATCCTATCATATTTTTTACAGATTATAAAATAATCCTTGAATAATATGAATATGGTGTTTAAAAAAAAATAACACATGAAATAATACACATTAATTAATAAAGAAGCCCTTATTTGGGCTCCAACCAAATTTGAAATAATAAAAGAGTTGTGTTCTACTTATCCTCACATTTCTGGCTGGGGTACGCACCATGGGTGGTGCTGGAGTCGGCATAATTGCAGTAGGTGGGATGGCGTGTGGGAAAGGCGTAAAGGTGTGCTGGTGTGTATGCTGATGCGTGTGCTGGTGTTGATGTTGGTGCTGGTGAAACTCAGTCCTCAGATATGGAGGTGGGCCTAACGATGCACCACGGTCGGCACTCTGAGAAGCCAAAAAGCGTGTATTCAGCTCTTGTCTGAGAAGGTCTTGCTCTGAAATAAATAAACATTATTATTGGCAAGGGCTCCTGGTAACAAGGAGGAATAAAATTGCATACTGGCTCAACAGTGTTCTAATCTAACGTTTTCCATTTGGTGAACCAGTTATGAGTACCAAAAACTAAATAAAAACGTGATGTGGAGCATTTGGGCAAACTGAGGATATAAATATGTTTATGGGCCATGACTGACATAAAGGCTTACAGCATGACAAAAGATAACAATATGGGGAGTTATTTAGATGGCATTTCTTTTTACAATGAGACAAAGGGGCTCATTTACAGCAAGGGATGCGGTGTGCCATAGTTGGCTATATTTTGCACTTTGTACAATGTGTTCCTTTGTTGCTGTATACCTGCAAGTGTCTACACTTTGTTTCAGTGCACAGAGACCTACAGTTTCCCCCTTGAAAAGAGTGCTGCCTGCATTCAGCAGCTTTCTATTCAAGATGGGTGGCCAGGGGGAAGCTCATCATCTCCTGCGAAAGTTGAGGGAGTGGACACTAGCCACAATGGAACCCTGTTCTTACCGCTTGCCCTATCCAGTGGAAGGTGTATAATGCAGCCATTCATCTGGCTAGAAGGGAGGTTTCATCTAACATTAAAGGCAAGTCATTTAACCACCAGGCCAGCTCCTTTACAGATATTAT
Organism: Xenopus laevis; assembly: GCF_017654675.1. Classification (NCBI taxonomy): domain Eukaryota; kingdom Metazoa; phylum Chordata; class Amphibia; order Anura; family Pipidae; genus Xenopus; species Xenopus laevis. Next base: position 102,746,556 of record NC_054373.1, read on the forward strand.
GCAGACATCATCAAATTTCATAAAACCAAACAATGCTTTCCCTTACAATGTATTTTAATAATTACTTTTATTGTTGCTTTTTTCACAAATATCTTGTTAGTCCAGCAAGTACCTAAAGTTTGGCTGCATCAGGTATATAGTTACAGTATATAGTTCAGACTGAAAATCCACTCTACCTAAAAATGTATATGTCAGTAACAGATCCTCCTTTTCACCTCAGTGATTTGCCTAGCCATGTTGATAGAAACATTGGAACAGATATGACAGATAATCAGATCATTTCAAAACGGCCTGTGTATTGCAGCTTGAAATTTGCATTCTGCACTGACCCCTAATAACTAAAGAGCATTTATTTTTTTACAAATGTGATGGCTGCATAAGTGCAATATACAATTAATCTGTTTTATACCTGAGTAAGTGCTGCTAGCAGGATGTCCTGGAACCTGTAGTGCCCCTGAAGTGAGTGGTGGTGGAGGAGGTAAAGCAGAGGGTGGGGCAAACATATTTGGGTGGTGCTGGTGAGCAGGAGGTTGGAGAGTGGGTGTAAACCTATGCAATGGACTGTGGTTTTGTAAGGACAGAGGATATGGTGATGTTGAAGGATGATGACCCAGAAGTGAAGAGGGTGCTTGACTTTTTGCTGGTGTGCTGCTTCTGCTGCTGCTGTGGAAAAAATATCACAAATAATTTAGTTCCCTTTTCAAAATCATAAGTCTTAGTAAATTAAGACATTCAGAAGTTTGAACAACTCTATTAGGTGCCCGAACTGCAATTTGTCAAACTGCCTCTACTAATACACCAACTGTTGGTGGAAAAAGTTTAACATGTAATTATTATATTTATTACACTGACATGTCATAGATTTTTAAAACAATAAATGCATGGTGGGTCTTTGCTGAATAAAACAGCCTTTGAATCAAATATTGCTGCTTATATACTAAGGGACAACTTTGTGTACAATCAGATTTTTTAAATAAATAGTGATCATTTTGATAATTTCTCAGTAAAACAGATATGCCTTATATTTACAAATTTCTTTCCAAATGGAAGGTGCACGGAAAAAAGAATATGTGGCACTGTTCTTACGTGTCATTATAAATCTGTGATCTCTCTTGCTTACATTCTACAGGCTTGACCTATATCAGTACAGTTATATATCTTTCAAAAAATGTCACGCATTAGTGGAATTCAAACAGACGTAGAAACCACACCTGACAGTTTTCCAGCCTATTATTCTAAGACAAACAGTTTTAATTCCACCATCATAACGTGCTCTGTCAATAAGGATTTGTAAAATTAATGACTTAAAATTCCACTGCTGTATGCTTGATTAGTCTTTGTATTGTTTAAACCACAAATATGCAAGAAAGGAACAAGTGATAACAGCTATAGTAAATAGGCACAATGTGGTCATCATTTTTTCCACTCTTTAAGGCGAAATTACTTTTTTTACAGCAATTTGCAAATAAAAAGTGGTTTACATAGCTGATTTATTCTGTCCCTGTTGCTTGCTACATATCATATATCAGTTTCAGAGGTATGTCAAAATAATTATGTATTAATCTTGTCTGAGAAATGTTTACCATGGTTCATTCACTTAAAAAATGGTTCTAAGCATAATATTTTTTCAGGTGTTAGAGATGTACAGTGAGATTTCTGCACGCATTTCGACAGGGTTCACTTCTCTAAATTCATATTACCATAAAAACATGCATTTCTAAAATTGCTGTGAATAATGTAGGTTTATTGAACAAAAAACATTTCAGCCCACCTTAAACTGTTTACACTTAAGCTGCTGCTGTTGTAACTGCACAAAGACTGAGGCAAATTCTGGGATGGAGGGCGTGGTTGCACTGTTGGGGGGCTAGGGAGAACTGGGGTCTGGGACAGCGACTGAGGTTTTGGTGCCTTCTGAACCGGTAGTTTAGGTGGTGCTTCGTGATCTAGAGTAACATGAGGAAACTCAGACTGCGTCTGTAAAGGTATCTCCGTGTAAGTAGCTAATCTGGCTCCAGGAGAAGCTAGGTTAGGCTGGGATTCCAAATCAGCCTGGACAACAGGCAAAGATGGCAGGCTTGGTTCCTTCGATACTAAAACATCAAGCTGCAGCTCCTTGTTGCTGTCTTGGCTCTTCTCTTGACTCCTTTCTAAACCTGACACTTTTGGCACAACTTGACCTGTTGCATTTTTGTTGCCATGTGTTGTCAGTAACCTGACACCCAGCTCTGTATCTAGAAAAAACAAATAGTTGAAATAAGGATATTTTATTATCTTTTTAATCAATTGTACATAGCTTAAAGGATGACTATACATATTGCTAAACCAGTAGAAGAAAGCTTGATACAAGGTAACACATATGCTGTCACAATTGTTCCTGCAAATACTATGGGGCAGATTCACTAAAGGTCGAATTCTCGCCAGCGACCACTTTGCCACACTTCGCGCCCACCCTAAAACAAATGTGTCATGCCCCTCAAATGTCTGGGAAAAAAGGTTAACACAAACTTCTTTAATAGTTCGTACTTTTGAAAGCAATCCCGTTTAAAAAAAAAGAAAAGTCGCCATAGTTTTTTTACAACTTTAATGAATTTCCGGCATACAGGATATGATGTCACTGACATAAGATTGAGGAAGATGTAGCCTTGTTTTATCAATCCGCTTGGAGTGAGGTGGCGAAGTAAACTCTGGTGAAACGTTCAGTAAAATTTACATCTTAGTGAATTTGCAGGGTAATGACTGCAAATTTTCCTCTATGCCTGTCAGTAAATTGGCAATGCCCCTGCGGATTGGATTTCTGCTAAATTGTCGCTATTGTCAGCCAATTCGCACTTTAGTGAATCTACCCCTATGACTTCATAGTTCCACTTTTTGCTATATTTGACTGGTGAGGCTTTAAAGACTTTGACCCCTTTAAACCTTTTGAAAGTAGACAGTGATTATGGTTCTATAGGAGAGAGACACTCAGAAAGAAATGACCAAACAGCCAGTAAAAACATAGGGATCAATGATGCTGAAACTGCACATTATGCAATTCTGCACCTGACCTATATAGAACTTAGAGAAAACAAAGCAAGGTACAAATAACATTGATCTTTAATACTATAGACAAATATAGACTGAAAGTTCAAAATTAATGTACAGAGGCTCATTAATCATCTTAACAACATGTTAAATAAACAAATCATACAGCCACTATACCAGTCATAAACCATGAAAAGTACATACTGTACATGCACCATGAAAGGTACAGAATGAAAAAAAAAAACCATAAACAAGATGGGTGACTACAATTGCACAAGAAAATACGTCTTTATGCAAATTTCTCAGACCTACAATGAACCAACTTATGTACAAAAATCCATATATATGGCACATTCATGCTCCTTCGTTCCTACGTGGTTAGCTTTGTTTTTTTTAGAGTTCTTTTTGTTTGTTGCCCCATGAGAATGCATAATGTACTATTTTTAAAAAATCTTGATGTAGAAAAGAATCTTTGCACTCTGTGTCGCTCTTTAGGCAGAAGCAACAATGCCATGGGCTGCCAATGACAAACAACCATACTTGAAAATTGAGCTGAACAGGAAATGAACACATGAATGTATGTCGTAGCTCACAGCCAAGAGATTTCAGCCACTGTTACATAAGCAAAATGCATTTGCCAAAATTCAGTCTAAGGCAAATAGTACATGTAATGTGTTATCCAGCGGTGCATTTCCACTGGCAGAAAAACTTCAATCACCAATCTACTGATAACAGTCAATCTCCATTTAATTCAATGGCAGGCCAACCAAGCCATGACAGAAATTGCTACATGCAACAGAAGTGTCTCCACAGAATACATGCGCAGGAATATTCCAAAACAACTAAATTACTTGTTGCGTATTTCAACATCATTTCCAAGTATATAAATAATGGAAAGCATGGTTTCCCAAACATGCATTACTCAGAAGCCAAATATAAAGCATTTGCTGCAGCTTCATGTGTCACTTTGTAACAATGCTTTCACCATTGCAAATGCAACCCAAATAGCCTAATGGTTTCTAATAAATATATATTGCATTAAACCATCATATGTAAAATCCCGCTTCATGTAATTAATCCATTTTCATAATAATAAACTTTTTTAGTAGTGTGTGCCAGTGGGTAATCCTAAATAGAAAATAAGCCATTTTAAGAAAAAATGTCCGCCCCCTGGGATGCTACAATTCATGGTGCACACAAACAAACCAAGGGTACACATACATGTTAGGTTACATGAGCCAATAAATGGTCTGTCTTTTCCTTCCACGCCTCTTCCTGTTACAGTTAGAATTGCATTATTTCTGGTCAGGTGATCACTGTGGTAGCACACATCCCAAAATGGTGGTTCAATGTAAAAGGGCAATATTTACTTAAATATATATTCCAGTTTGGTAAGATTATTTAATATGCCACTTAACATGGTATAAAATATCTGCTGCTTAAGTATTCTTTTTGGTAGAAAAGCTTTCCTTTAAGAAGACTGTACAAACAGTATCCCTTTGAGTTCTGCATAATAAAAATGTCCAAAATTTGTCCACGTTTAGAAACCCATTACATTTAAAAAGAACAGCAACTGCTATGCACTGATTTATAGCTATATAATACTAGACCTATAACAAACTGTACACCGACAAATTCTATGAAGAAAATGCTCACATAAAACCAGTTACCTTTAATTCTATAAAACAAAATGTAGTTCTCTGGTACTTTCCCATTGAGGCAAATTAATCTACTTGTATTTAAGCAAAAACGCAATACGACTTGCTAAAACCTGATTTTTCCCTTTCTTCAGCTAACTATGGCTCTATCATTAGGACAGACCACATATCGCTTAAAATAACTGAAACCAACTATATTATCATCACCTGAGGGAAAACACTGTCACTTCCTCCTGCTGTCATAGCTGTCCATGAAAATTGTGTTTCCTCAGCTCATATCATTAACTCACACAGGCTATATTGGGCTTATAAAAGAAAGAACCACAAATTAAATGTATTCATTTGTGAAAGTTGGAGAACAGCTTTGTTTCAAAGGATGGAAACAAAATACTTTCCATCAAATAACAGCAAATATTAAGAGAATGTCTAAAACCTAATACAAAAAGAAGCCTTTGCGTTCCCAAAGCTCCTTTCTTACCGTCCCAATGGGTTATATCTAAATCTGCTTACACAGGTAAAGAATAATGAAATATATATCCTAGCCTTAATTAAGACTCTAGGGCTTTCTGAATGAATGCATTCTGTGCATAAGTGGAGTCTCGTGGGATTTAATTTGTCAGTTTTCCTAATCTCCATAAAAAGAAAATATGGTAATGATAAGCTTGTTTGAAAAATTGGGGGTGGGGAGGGGGAAACCACATAATCTTCTGTCGTTATGCGACAACAATAGGTATCTTCATATCTGTGTGTTAGAGACAGGCTTAGCAGTCACTTGACAGAGCATGTAATTAGAACGCCAGTGAATGGGCATGCTTGAAGGCTATGCTGCCTTACAAGCAGTTGGGGGCTGAACATTTATATACTACGCACATTTATATACTAAGCAAATGTTATTTTTGCTTTTGATTTACGGACCTTTGTTTAAACATCTACTGTGACATATTACAAATACGTGGTGACATTAGTCAATAGAGAGAAATTTGTGATAAAGTCCATCAGAACAGTAAAACTGGGTTAAAAACAAACACATGAAAGCATTTTCAAACCAACAGTCAATAATGTCTTTAATAAATGTTCCTCCCAACTGTCTCCAAGAGTGAAACCCCAGTGAGTTATGCCCAGGGGCAATCCTAAATTCGCCAGCATGACATCATTTTGTAACTTCATTTACTAATGGGCACTGGCGTAACTTCGCTAGCGAAGACTCTGGCAGTAATTCGCACCCTAACGCCAGGCGAAGTTTTCGTTCTGGCGAACAAACGAAACTACGCTAATTCATTAAGACTGAGATTTGACTGAACGTTACCTCTTGCGCCAGACTTGCCTTCGCTAGCTCAGACCAGGCGTGCAATAGAGTAGATAGGACTTGGTCAAAAAATAGTTAAAAATTTTCTAAGTCCCAAAAAACGCTGGCGTCTTTTATTTTTTACAGGGTGATAGGCTGCAAAAGATCATAATTTTTTTGGGGGGTACCCGGCTTCCCTCCTACATTTCCTAACATATGGCATATAAACTGTACAGTGGGCACATGTGTAGGGCAATATGACAACTTTAGTTTATTTTATTATGTTTCTTGGGCTTGTGTAGTGTAATGTATTGGCTGCAACATATACGTCCATTCAACTTTAACTTCCAGCCGTATGCTAATTAGGCAATGCTAGCGCAATGCTAGGACACAACAGATTTTAGTGAATTAGCGTTGTCCTGTCGAATTTACGCCTGGCGAAGTGTTGTGATGTCAGCAAAGTCGTCGCTGGTGCAATTTCGGAGGTAAGTAAATTTACCCCCATGTGTTTCAAATAGAACATTGGTCATGGACCCATTTTACAAAAAATCAGGGAGACATTTCATTGCCAGAATAACTCCAGTTAGATGGAAAGTGAATTCCCCTTCATAATGAGGTCTACATTATTCACTATTCACAAGAGAATGGGTTGCAATGTAGGGAGGGAGGAACTTATCTTTATATCACTGCCTTTGACGATGAGCCAGAATAAGAATTGTCCTTATCTCCTTAGCGCTTAGGCTGATGTCATAAGGGGCTGATCGGAGCCTGCTGAAAATTGCAGGCCAAGAACAAGAATCCGAACCCTAGGCAGCAATTGTGGAAGCCATTGTGTTGACCATTGCGACGGCAGGCACAAGCGTCGCCAATATGGGAGACATTGAAGAGATTTTGCTTTTTCTGCACTGCTTAGAGCATAAAGCTTTACATCCATATTCACTTGTTTTGTTAGAGGTAATGCAATGAAATATTTCCCATATTACAGCTCTGACTACAAAGAGAACAGTCCCAGACTGCATTGAGCTGTACTGAGGGACCATAACTTATGGTGCATAGGACCAATAGTGTGCAGTTTATTTATTAGGTGTACATCACTTATGCAAGAATAAAAAACACTTGACACTCGCCAGATAACACGTGAATCCTATTCATTTTAGCACAGATACATTTTCTATGATTTCTTAAACTATTCATTTAACAACTATAATTTGCTGTCAGCTTTGCAATTGGAAAGTACTTTGTTTTGAGCTGTAACTGTGCTGTGAGTATTTATTAAAGCAGACTTTCTTTGTTATTAAATAGGCTGGCAGTGTTCCCAACACCGAGGCTCGAGGCAGGGAAATTAATATGCTGACATTTAATGTTAATAAAGGGCCTGAACAATATGCGCCTCTTCAAAGTCCTTGTTCATTTGGAATTTAATTTAGAATGAGAATGTGCTCCTCGAGATCAGTTGTGTTGGTAAACATGCATTAAAGCTGACGCTCGCACAGCCTATGCTTAATAAACTTTCAACTAATGATAACTAGTTAAAATTTAAGTAAAAATACACTCAAATATATCTTTTTCTGAAATGTTATGATATGGGGCTATTTAACTATATGCAAGCACAACTACAATAAAATACACATACAAATTAATATGTATAATGCTTGTCTCTGCTGAGAACAGTTAAAATAAATATATTATCAGAGGTGTAAATTTGCTTTAAATCCAGTAACTGGCTCCCAATCAGATGTTTGCTTTCATACAGGAGTAAAGGCTACAGGCTGATTTCTATCACTAAAAAATTGTACTTGATGGTGTGTAGAACAATAAGCAAAAGGAACCCAGTCAACTGCATATATTGCCATGTTCAGTATTATTAATAAAGATATCAGTTTGCTAACAGATTTGTAACCCAAGCTCTTTTAAAGCAACAGCACATTGACTAAGAAATCAGAGGCACCTTGCATCCACCGTTTTCATATCAAATGTGCAGATATGTTCAACATGGGCAGACACCCATGTTGTTTTGATCACCCCTACAAGATATGATGATAGCACATGCTTGGTTGTTCTAGACAGACCTAATAAATGAATATAGTTCTATCATTTCTGAGACACTAAGTATGAGGAGTGTGAGTAGTGCATGCCGAGGTTATAAGTTTAGATGATATATTCATCTAAACCACCACCTCACCCTCTTGAATTATAGCAATGTCTTAATGACAAAATTAAAAAAGCCAAAAAATTTAAATTTCAAAATTAGAAGTTTACTCGGCAGCCTATTCAATTGTTTATGACAATTATGTCTAGACCTATTCCTGCACAAGTCCAGGTCCTGCCATTAGTCTCTGTTATTTAACGCCTCTGAAAAGCACAATCTTCCCTATGTTTCATTTTACAATTTAATTAAAATAAACACAATCCAGAATTCCAATTTCTGCTTCTACCCAGTCAATTGAAACTAAAAAAAAATAAATGTAGCCAAACTCACTGTTTATCCAAGTCACAATTAATTTCCACTTTTTAAGGGAGAACTGGGTCTTGGCAAAGTTCAAAGAAATGGCATCATGAACATGTCATAGTGTGGAAACATTAATTATAATCAGGAAGGTTGCAGAATTGGTCTTCTCGATTTACTGAGACCATGGAGAGGTAAAAGTGCTTTATAAAAAGCTTATTATTTCTGGAAAATAATGTGTTCTAACAAAATCATAGATGCAGGAAAAGGAATGTACATTTTAACTAAGTCGATTGAAGCAGAACATAGAATAGTATAAAAGTTGAATTTCCTTTGTTTTACAAAGCCTGTGAAAATAAAAATCGCCTCCACAATTCCTTTACACGGCAAGCTAACCTATCAAAAGCCATACCATGCTCAATATAACCTTACTAGTCAATAATCAGGAAACTTGTTATCCAAAAAGCTCAGTAGTATGGCTAACAAATGGGTGGCCCCATTGCAAAAAAAAAGTCATAATGTCCTAGGATCTGTAAGGAAGAAAATTACCAGCCCTCAAGACTTAATGTAATTTTCTTCCTTGCCCAAATGCCGACCCCTTTTTACTGAGCACCGGACCAGACTAATATCCTTCGAGAGGCTAGGTGTGCTGGTATATGTATGTGCAACTGCATTAGGCTCTAAAGCTGGCCATAGATGCAAAGATCCGATCGTACGAATCATCGTAGGATTGGACTTTCCCATCTCCCGACCCACCACTAACCATTCAGATCAAAGTCATACCAGTCAGATTCGTTAAAGAACAGATCAGCAATGTTCTGCCCCTGACAGCAATCGTAAGATATCTATGTCCAACCAAAGCTAGTGACAGTCTCCCACTGAAAATCGTACGATCGGCAATACACGCAGAGATATTATCGGCAGCCGACAGAAATTTTCTAACCTGTCCGATCGACCAAACGTCGATCTCCGCCGGATGAAAAATGTCGGGACTCACGGTCCGAATATCGTACGAATTCTTGATTCGTACGATCAAATCTTTGCGTCTATGGCCAACTTAAGACTCAGCCGGTAGGCCTCAAGAGTAATGCCGATATTTATGGCATCCTCCCAGATAGTACCAGTGGATCAGTAAGTGGCTGAAATAAGAAATTCTGACCATCTGACATATAGCTGCTGGTGAACTGTTAGTAATTTATTTATTTATTTATGTTTGCCAAAAGCAATGACATTTATAGATAAACTCAGAGTCCCTTGTTACATAAGAGAAAGTATTTATGTACATTCTTTAAAATAAATTGTCTGCTCTTACAGTTTCACTAAATTATTTTATAGGGTTTGCAAACTGACATTATCAGACCAGAGACCAAATAACTTGTTTTTAAACTACATGTTTTATAGATATTTATATTTTTATATTTTTTTTCCACTAGACATTTATTATAACCCAGCACACAGTATAAAAGTATAATGACGAATAACTGTCTCAGCTAATGCAAAACAGCAGGAGTTTATAATGAGGTTTAGAGAACATTTACATCAATTTTATCAGCTGCTGAAAGATTTGCTCTTTTAACCCTTGGAGAATTCAGTAGTTTAACTGTGTGGAAACATGGCATTAGTTTAACAGGTAACAGCGCAGCATGCTCTTCACAGGATTCTTCCAAGGAGGCCACCACCTGCACAGTAAATTTGTTGTGAAATTACGCATATAACAGAGCCCTCAGACACCAATGCAATATGCTACAGAAAATGTCTAACCTAAATAGGTAGGAAAACAACCATGTATTCTACAGTGCGAACACTGTCCATACCATGTATCTTTAATCTGTTAAAAAAGAAGATAAAGTAAAAGATGAAAAAGAAGCAGCAAAACAGGTGTTTGGGTATACAGAGGACACAAACCCCATATTTCACACAAGAGCACACAAGACTCTGGTATAGTATCCAACTGCAAGGGACTAAATGTGACCATAGATGCACCGATAATATTGTACGAAACAATTCGGTGTGTGTATGGTGGTAGATGAGCTGACCAAAAGAAGACTTGGATATTATTCGCCTCGTCGATCGGACTGGCCATAAAATTTAGGCGGTCTTTGAAGGCACATCAAGGAACATCGGACATTGTTAGTGCTGAATTGTCAGATACAGGTAGAATTCTATTGTTTCTATGTGTATATCTGATGATTCAGCTCTACACATGTGCATTGAAACTAACGATCTTTCCTGGAAAGATCGCAATTGTAACCTTTATGTCCACCTTTAGTGTAGCCCTGCAATGGACTTCTTGGAATGCCCAGTGTTTTTAGTCAAATATTGCCCCTTAGTAAGGCTATATATTAGCCTTAAATGATTAAGGCAGCACAATAACTGTAAATTGAATGCACATTCAGTAACTCCCATGTCCAATCAGAATATGACAAATATAAGTAACGGACTTAAAACCATTCCGTATTGCACACAGGACTACTGCCTGAGAGAGACAAATAGGTGATACAAACGTAAAAGGATTCAGGCACAATTAACTTCTACTTTTCGTTGGGGCCCCATAAAGGGTTAATAGCAGAAAGGTGTTATCTGAATGTTTCTTCCTCAGCACCCTGAATGACATAAACCTGCCAGGCATGTAGAATGTAATGGTCTAATCCATCTACATTATACAAAAGACAGATTAGCTTTTACTTAAATACTCTTGTTTCTTAAATTTCCTCCTTGTCATGTTGCCAAAGGAAGCTCTTAATCTTGCAAAAGAACCAAAACACTTTCTGATGTCTGCACAGAAACAGAAGAGAAAGAGCTAACGAAGACCTGGAATACAAAGAGCTAAAGTAGACCTGGAAGACGAAGCCAAGGTTTTTAAGATAACCTAGAGATTTTGTGGCTTAATATGCAGTTGGATCACGATGCACATCTGCAATTACTCTCTACAGGCAACAGAATAAACAAGGCTCTTTTTACTAAGAACCGTCAGGCTTGGAACAACGGAGTATTCCGCTCTGACCAGTTACAAGCACACTTTCCTAATTGCCATTTTCTATCTGCAATCTCCATTTGGCAATTGATTAAAGGCATTTGTCTATCTGATGGTGACTCATGGCAGTGAGGTAAATTCCAAAATGTCACTCCCTATTTTTGGTAAAGAGTGAGATTACAATAACAACATTAAAAAAAAAAGAAGTTAGCTAAGTGGTTTCAAATGTAGCAGGCCAGCTTCCAACTGGCATTCTTGAATGCATGAATGGAGAATTTATTTTGATAAAGTGCAGACAGATCTCATTAATCTATGTTTTGTTTAAAAGAACGTTGTTACATAGAGCACCCATTAGGGAAAAAAAGCAGAGCAGAATGAGTATTGCCTGTTGTGACTTGGAAACCTGTTAGTCAAGTAGAATAATGGGCAATAAACAGTGTGAATTATTACTTTTTAGGTGTGTTCTGCTCACTAAGCTGTGTGAGCAAGTCCATATGTACATAATAATAATGATCAGTCATGTAAATGTTGCTGTATTGAAGGTATGAAATTGCCAAGCAATTAAGGATGACTTCTCCTAAACGGATCCGTTCTTGATAAGGAGTTACAGTAGATTATCGGCAGGTTTACTAAAGAACGGGCATTTGGGCTAATCTGAATCTCTAGTCAACAACTGGATCGCTTTGGAAGCCCAAACAGAGCCACTAATAGTGCACTGCATTTACAGTGTAATTTGTCTCTCGTTTAAAGGATTTTTTATCTGGCTTAAACAATAACTGAAAGTGGCCCTATCAGATCTTTTAGAAAGGCAATGATTTGGATCCCATACAGAGGCCAAAGGATGCAGATTTAGTCAATAGCTGCCACAAATGTTATGTAGATATCAATCAAACCAAAAGGTAAAGTTCAGTAACGCAACACTATGCATGCATTTTCCTGTGTTAAGCTTCTCCTTTCACCTCAATGTACATACTGTCAAATGGTCTTTCAGATTTTATAGCTGTATATACATAATAAAGGAAAGATATAGGAGCCTGAAAGTAAAGGTTAGAAGCAAACAAGCTTCTTTGAACTTTTATGTTTGGTTTTTTACATACTATAGAACGAAGTTAAGTTAACCAGTAAAAAAAAAATACAGAATTCAATATGCAACTATGATTTTCTTTTACTATGAGACATAACATAATGAGGATTCTAAACAGAAAACTTACATGCTATAGTCTTTAATTATGTATAAGCAAGTGAAGGTGATGCACATCACACCCAACACACAACACACCAAGATTGTGGCTAGTTTAACTTTACTCTGTCAGACAACATTATGAAGAACGATTCTAATCCCCGATGGTCTGATCCAAGATTCATACAAATGACTTGAATCCCATTTGTTTTAAACCATTTTTTGGTTTTAACAATACTCAAGAGCTGTACTTCTCTGATCTTATGAGTTAATATACTCTGCAGGGAATTTAGGAAATTAAGATGAATCGCATTCAATCATTGGCCATGTCCTTGCAAACATTAGATTAGCATATCTGCTAGATCCTGCAAAGTATAAACATTTAAAGGACAATATTTTGCATTCCATTATATTGACTATAAATTCAAACAAAGCAGTAGTATCACCTGTATGGCCCTGGGCTGATTTTAGAAATATAAGCAAAACCACAACACTTTGTATGGAGTTTTTTGCTAGAAATATTTTGAGAAATTGAAAGTGTTCTTTCATTCCTTCAACCAGCTTTAGTTTGAGATAAAGGAAACATACTTATTTAAGCTTTACACATTGCAATTCTGTCCTCTATATAAGAGGTATCAATCAATCATATGCTGCTTAGCTATAACTTTTTTGTTATTAAACTATATATTATATACATTATATAGACTATTCTCTGCTGTACTTTATTCTTTATGCCTGCTATAAGTTTCCTATACACACCAACAACAACAATCAGGGCATTTAGTTATAGATGCAAAATGAAAACTGTAGCAATGCTCTAGTGTAGCAATCTTGATAACAAGGAGTGCATACAAAGTGGGACTATCAATTATACCACTTTACTAATTTTAAGTCACATATTAATGTAGTATTGTCACAGCAATAAATCACTTGGAGCACTTGAGAGGGTGCTGGGCCAAAAGATATTCTGAAAGACTATATTCTTTCTTGGGGCTTCCACTTGACAGCCCAGTTCTAAATTAAAAATGACCAAAAAAAAGGCTACCTTTAATAAGTTGTTTCCTGCTACAACAGAACATATGAATTAAATTGAGGTGAAGCTCTATATTATATTGAGCAAAGTAGTTTAGCTTTCTAAAAAAAATAAAGCTGTGGTTTTGTTAGTGTGTAATTTAAGGAGAATCTAGCCACTTTGCTTGCATTTAAATGTTCCATGTTTTTTCTAAATCATATTCCTTATTTAGGAAATGCTTTTACTTTACAATAACAATTCAAGCCACAGCTCTGGAGATGAATTATATTGCTATTATAGCTTAAATGTCTGAATAAGAACGCATGTCGGCATGGTATCCTGTGGCTATGTAATGGTTACACTGGTAATAAGGTACTTTGCACTGCCAGATGCATTGGGCTTCTAATGGAATATTTATCTGATGGTAACCCAAATCCACTATGCACCTTATTAAATTGAACAAATTGCAATGTCCTGAAACCCTTAGGTGACTGCCACTTTATTTATTTAACAGAGAAAAAAAAAATATCTATAATGTTACACTTGTTTTAGGAAAAAAATATTATTATATATATTCTTTCCCGCTTTTAATCTGATCTGTCCTTAGTATTATGGATTTCCACATCACTAGTATCTGTTTTCTGCCTAGTAAGAAATAATTGATGAAGAGAGGGTTAGGGCAAGGTTAGGGAACGTTCAGTACTATAGCTGTTGCACAGCCACTTGCCCTGAGAACTAAAGTTCTGCAACATCAAACATTTTATTTAAAAAAAATTCATTCAACTGTTGTACTGCTACTGCTCCCAGTATTTCAATGGAACTAGGGAGGGCAAAAATGCGGCATTACAAATCTCTGGGCTAGAGTAGAAATCTTTAAAATTAGAATGCTACTGGATGAAAAATAACTATTGGTTAAAAATGCCTAGCATTTTAAAGAAAAGTGTCTCTTTAAGACAGCTGGAAATTGGCATACAAACAATTATATGACTCTGCTCAAAAAAATCTTGCATACGTTTTGACACATACCTCACAGCATTCATGATTTATAAATTAGAGCATGCCTCTAATTGACTTGGGCCATGCCCATATATAATCCGTGACACCCCCACCGTGGTAAACAAATTAGGACTGCCTAAATTTAATAATAGCCATTTGGGAGGCAACCGTGAGGCAACTCTATGTTCCCCTTACATTTTATTTTAGTACCCCTACTATTTCATTGGTTTCCAAACAAACCATTAAGGGCTTCATCAAAGTTAATGCTGTGAAAAGCACTTCATTAACCTCTTTAGAAGCATGCTTAATTTCCTACAATAATCCCCACCGCTAGAGTTTTTTAAGCTCAGCAGGAAAAAAAGCATTAAACACATGTTTTTGGTTTAAAAATTGCCATACCTTTAACTAGTTAAAGTGCTTGTGGCACTCTCAGGGTTCAGGCAAATGACTGAACTAATCCGGAATTAGCCAACTAAATGCATATTTTAGAACACATAGCTCTATTACATTATGCAGCTGCTTATTTCATTTCCTTTTAATGCATAATGAGTAGATGTTTTAACTGCCCTGAGATTGACTTGGTACTCAGTAGGTCACTGCTGATACATAAACATGAATATTTAAATAACTTTCAATGTCTGCCTATGCTGTTTTTCACAATTTCAATTTCATTTTAGGCTAATTAGGTAATAAAGCGGTCATAAAACTTTACTTCAAAGGCAGATCAATAAACTGCTCACAGATGGATGGTTTATGAAGGGTAATGCCAACAGCTGTATAATACTAAAACATTCTCTGTTATGACAAAATAAACATCTCCCCTGTATGTTTGAAGACAAGCTTGAAAGAAATGAATGAAATAATTCTAAAGCTAGAGTCAGGTTAATTAGACATTATACAGACCAGTTACAGATTTATAAAATGGTGCCTGTTTTTTTAAGGTCCCTTTTCTCATTGCCCCTCGTTTGCAACTAAAGGCAAATGTTTAATTAGAACCATGCAGAGTAATTTATGCCACTATGGATTACAAAAGATTTGCAAAACAAAACACATACCCTACTTATAAATACTGTTTATTTTCCACTTTAGAACTTTGTTTTTCTTGAACTATTTTTTAAGTTGTTTACTGCAGTCAATACATTTATTTTCTTTGTAGATTTATTACCACAGGCTGTTTACCCTCATTCAACTTTGCTAGAAACCTTGTTGAAAGAATGCAAAAACATACCACATTCAATTGGTTCCAGATTCAAACTTTAGCGGTAAGTCTTCTTTACCAATTTAAAGGACCAGGCGTGAATAAATACCAAAACCTATTTTCTCGCAAGGTTATCATTTATTTTGCTGTAGACTCAACAGCACTGTTATCTGCTATTTGTAGCTGTCTTTGATTTTGCTTTCCCCTTTTTTTGTTGGGGAAGGAGACACTATTAGAGAAAAGCTGGCCATAGTTGCAAAGATCCAATCGTTACGAATCCTCGATTGGTGCGATTTTCGGACGGAGATCGGTCACTTGGTCAATCTGCCAGGTTAAAAGATTTCTGTCGACTGCCGATAATCTCTGCATGTATTGCCAATCTGACAATTTTCAGTGGGAGACTGTCACCAGCTTTGTCGGACTTAAACTTTCGTACAATGCTGTTAGGGGCAGAACATCACCTGATCTGTTCTTTTACTATTCTATTTAAACTGAAAGTTAGTGGCAGGTCGGGAGATGGGGAAGTCCGATCGTTCGAGGATTCCAATGAACGAATCTTTGCGTCTATGGCCAGCTTAAGAAGTAAGTCTAAACTGGCAAGTCAATGGGTGTTTTTGTCTATCCCCCATTTGTAATAAAAGGTGCTAATTTTGCCGAGGGGCAGTAACCAGTAGCAACCGATAAGATGTTTGCTTTTAAACAGGTGACCAGTAAATGCTTCCTGTTGATTGCTATGGGTTACTGCTCCTGGGCAAACTTAGTATGTTTTACTACAAAACCCCCTATGGGTGGTTTTTCCTGGAATCCTGGCAAAACATTTCACCCATCCCTAGTGCTAACCATGCTTGCTCCCTACAGGAAACATAAAGTCATAACTTCAGTAATAGCTGTGCCAAAAAAATTCCCTAGACCCTTTAGATTATAAACTCTTGTCTGCAGAGCTTTTTGATCCTATTTTTATACAGTAACTTATGTTTGTTAAATTATTGTAAAACCTCTTAATCTAGAGTTGCGTATCTTGCTTGTACTATATAAATAAATGATGATGATTTAAGGAGCATTTCAAAACACAAGTAGACAGCAGCTCCATTTAACTGTAAATAATCAGTAAAGGGTCCAGAAACATACAAATCGTACCAGAGATTTTTTGCATTATGCCCCCTTTTGTCCTTATTGCTCTGTTCCTGGGATTCATTCACTATTGCATTCATATTATATCCCCCTCTGTATACACTGTACATTTTTAAAGGAGGGAGAGCCTATATTCCTCTGTATGTCCCTGCACTTTGGCAATTAATGTTTATGATAAAATGGAAAGGTGATAGAATAATTAAAAGCAAACAGACTACAAATCCAGCCAGATGGCAATATGCCTTGTTTGCACTGTGACTACATCTTCTCAAGGTAATACTTGAACTATTATTGTTGATAGTGAGATGATGCAATGTTACTGCAATATAATTGCTTGTGTTCTTAAGTTACAACCAGGTGTTCAACCAAATAACCGCATTTTATGTTATGAAAAACGGTCTTAATTGACTATATCCTTCTATTATGTTAACTCACTGGGTAAAGCTTGGTGTATGCAATGGACATGCAATAAAAAAACAAGTTCTACCCACATTAAAGTGAGAATAAGTAAATGTTCTATCACCAGCACTCCAGTTAGATTATTCCAAATGTATAGCTCTCTAGAAAGGATAGCACACTTAGAGGCAAATTTACTAAAAGGCGAAGTGACTAATGCTGGCGAAAATTCACCAGCGTGACTTCATCTTGGAACTTTGCCGATTTTCTAATGGGTGCAGGCATAACTTTGCTAGTGAAAGAGATTGACGCTGGTGCTCATTCGCACTCAATCGCCAGGCGAAGTTGTGCTCTGGCGAAGGGACGTAACGGCACAAATTCACTAAGATGCCGATTTTACTGAATGTTACCTCTTGCGCCAGACTTGCCTTCGCCACCTCAGACCAGGAGAAGTGCAGGACTTCCTCAAAATTTAGCTAAATGGTGGCGTCTTTTCCTTTTTTTCAGGGTGATAGGCTGCAAAAGAGTGTAAATTTTTTTGGGGGTAACCCGCTTCCCCCTACATTTTCTAACATATGGCACATAAACTATACACTAGGCTCATGTGTAGGGTAATATAACAACTCCATTTTCTTTTATTAAGCATCCCTGGGCTTGTGTAATGTAAATGTATTTGCTGCAACTTAAACATCCATTCAACTTTAACTTCCCACCGTATGCGGGTTAGCCTCAGAGAGAGCAGCAAAAGATGAAAACATCCTGATCCTCATATGGAACTAGGCCAAGAAAATGCTACACTTTAGCAAATAGCTCTATTTACTTTTTAATGAAATAGCCCTTATTTTCACGGTGCCATACTGGGGCTTAATTATAGTGTAGCAATACGTAGCAAACTAGCAGCTGCTTCATTAAAGCGACCTGTCATCCAGACATAAAAAATCTGTAAAACAGGAGTCATTTTGAATATATTTATATTTTAAATTAGTTTTAATTTTATTTAAACTTCCATATGTGTTATAAATGCATTTAAAATCTCAGTTGCCAATCATATATTGCCTTCCTGGTCTCTATGCCTCAGGCACAGCAGCCATTTTTACTTGCTTTTCTGCACTTCCTTGATGTCACTGACCTCCGACACACACCCCTACCCTCCTCACTGTCTATATAAGTGTAGCCTGTGAATGGGCATCTGCATCAGGTTCTGGTGCATACATGAGATTTTGTCTCCACAAAATGTGTGTTTTCCAAAAAAAAGAAGAAAACAAAATTAAATAAATTATAAAGTTTAAGTAAATAAACAATAACATTGAATCTGGAATAATTTCTTAGGGTGACAGGCCCCCTTATTATATTTTATTTGCTACCTAGATTACATAAATAAACTAAATCTAAAATTGGTACAGCTGCCCAAGATAGGTGAAACACTCTTGCGTAGAAGACACAGTGGCAAAAACTTCTTTGTAAGGTTATTTCAGTCCTCTTTTTCTATCAGGTAACAAAACATAGTATATCACCCCTCCTTTCTTCTCTCTCTCCAACAACCTTCACTTCCCCCAGCTTAGAGCTTTGCTTGCTTGATCGGTTTTGTCGCCTGAAGCATTTTATAACTGACTTGGCTCAATCAGTGCAGCATCAGCTTGATCTGACATATCTACCAGAATGCCTTGCAGCACACCTCTCACTTTGTCATAAGGCTTAGATCTGCCTCAGGACAGGACTTTGTTTTCTTAGGTATCTAATGTTATAAAAGTAACTCATCAGTCATTATTTATGCGTTTCACTTGACAACAAATAGCCTTGACTGCACTTAACATGCAATTATGATGATTTCATACATCTAATAATATTCTTCCATATGAATGCCTTCTAGATATACACTGCTCACAATTGTTTTCTCACATGCCAAAACCTTAAATCAAAAAGCAAAAATGTTCAACATAATCTAAATTGAATTTGGCAAATGATTTGTTTGTGAAAAACACCACTTATTTGGCTTATTTTCAGTCATGTTTAAAGTGCACAGAGTGTGAACAGAGTCAGAATAGCATCATTCACAATTAAGCGTCCTATTTTAATTGGACCGGATCCAAAAACCTATTGTCACTCTATCTCAAGTAAAAATGGAGTACACTTTATTTTCTGGACTCAAGCAAGGCACTTAGCAAACCATTGGAATAGTTATTTAGTTTGAGGCAGAAGATAAAGTGAGCTTCCATCTTTCAACCACCTAGTAACTCTAGTGAGGGTCAAGCTACCAAAAAATGAATAAGAGAAGAATTAGGCTTCAACTGGCAGAGAAGTTTAGTGATTAAAGCCCTTACCTCATGCTAATGATGCTGTTGCCAGATGGCTTGGTAAAATAAACTGTATTACCAATTAGAGCAGTTCAGTCTACCAGTTGGATGTTTGATGTTCAGTACTGCCGATAGGTTTTCAATGGATAACAGCAAGAACCTCCAAATAGCAAGAACCTCCAAATGCTCTTCATTTTGCTGCAGTACGCAACAACGAAGAGCACTTCTAGGTGTTTTCCAATTATTTTTAAATTGACCAATAAAATAAGAATTTTGTTACTGTTGTTTAACTAAAGCCCCTTTTGTTCATGTATGTGTGTGTGTATGCATGTGTGTGTTTTCTACATAATGGCAATATTTTTTATATATATTTTTTAATCTGAAAGCTTTTTTTTTTTTTTTAAATGCTGCCTTGGGGTTAAAAGAAAGTTATCTCATCTGAGTAATAAATCATTTCTTTCTTTTGTGATAAAACTGCTTGCCAACTTGTGATATGATGAAACAGTCTGCTTATCTTATTTGAAGTAGGTGTTTCATTTATGATTACTGAACACCCTGATAATCAGCATTAGCAAGCAAATCCATGTAGTCATAAAAATAATGTAACAAACCTTTACTGTCTAATATTTAGCTTGTTATATTTGTGGAAGATAAAAACACTACTCGTAAAATGTAAGGAAAAGAGGGGCATCTTAAAATCAAACCCTATGTGCACCAATGGGTGAACACCATTTTTACTTACATAATGTCCAGTCAAAAAGTAACAACTAACATAATATACATAATAGAAATTACCAATGGTGGCAACAAGGCCTGTTTATATAAAGTTTTCACGATCTGTGAGCATATAAGTCAGAAATGACAAAAGGAGATGGACACATCAGTCAACAACCATGAAACTAGAAAGAACTCAATTTCTCAACCATTTAATGACACAACTATATATATCTATATATATCTATATAATTAGCACAGAAGATCCGCACTCACAGGTCTTATATAAATATAAAAAAAAAATTATTGTTGTATGCGAGACTAACGTTTCGGCCTCCACCGAGGCCTTTCTCATGTGTGTATATATCTATATATATACACACATATACATTTTCTTTTGTTCCTCCCAACAATAATGTTTCAGCTTGTGTTGTTTGCATGCATGGAATGAGTCCCAAGCACGCATAAAGAGTGAATGGAAGAGTGTCTGATACCAATCCAAATCCTTTCCATTTACTATCTAATTGCTCTAATTGCCTCGTGTAGCGCAACCGCTAATAAATCCTTGTCTAGCAATCATTTACTCTACGGAAAACAAGCTGTAAAAGTGTCACAGACAGGCACATCAGATAGTTTCCTTAGGACGGTAAAGCAGCTAAAACAACCAGCAGGTTTTAGAGGGAATTTGATATCTCTCAGATTTTCAAACAAGGATCCAGTTACTAAGGTTGACAATGCCTAGACAATGTTTGGTTTATGTCAATGACCTGAAATCCACATAAACATCCACACAGGATTCAGTTTATAAAAGCAAGGTAATCTCATTACCCAACTCCTGAGCTTTAATGACATGTTTAGCAATTCAATATGGGGAAAAATAAGAAAGTACACATCTCTACCTTAACATTTAGCACAACAAATCCAAAGAATACTACTCCATACTAACCAGAAAGGAGGTGTGGCTATGCACACATCTACAGAATAGATATATATATTATATATATATATATATATATATATATATATATATATATATATATATATATATATATATATATATATATATATATATATATACTGTGTTTATATATATATACACAAATGATTTGCCTAAACATTTTCACAACACAGTGGTATGGCAAAAATGGCAATTTCAGGTCTTGCCTATAAACATGGACTGCTTCATTTGTGAGCTGACAAAAGCAATTCAAGAACAAGTCAGTGGGGATAGTTTCGGACATGTTTTCCCCTGTGCTTTAACAGTTCAAAAAATTGTGGAAAAAGATTGTACATTTTTTGGGGTACCCTCCTTCCCCCCTACATTTCCTAACATATGGCACCTAAACTATACAGTGGGCACATGTATAGGGCAAAATAACAACGTTATTTCATTTTGTGAAGCTTTCCCAGGCTTGTGTAGTGTAATATATTTGCTGCTACATATACGTCCATTGTACTTTAACTTGGCGCTGTTTGCAAATTAGGCATCGCTAGCGTAACTTTGCTTTGCTTGACGAATTAACGCTAGCGCAACTTCGCTACCTTTCACCTCCCTGAGGCAACTTCGGATTTTAGTGAATTAGCGGCACCCTGGCGAAACTTCGCCTGGTGAAGTGCGGCAAAGGCGTCAATAGCATATTTTAGCCGCTTCGTGAATTTGCCCCTTTGTGTGTACCATTGCCCTTAGTGTGTGTGCAGCTACTATATATACTATATATATATATACACACACAATTCAACTTTTTTAGCACTACAAAGATATAAGGTGGTATAAATGCTTTTAAAAAAAAAAGTGGAGCACATATGTGGATACATCGCTTTAAATTTAGTTTAGGACTGGCGCAAATGTTTGTCGGCTTTTGCATGTTTGTAAAGTATAATGTGACCAAATGTGTCTCTTTTTCAGCAGAATGTAGGTATTTCCCCTTGTTGTCTGAATAGTTGTTAATTCTCTTTTCTCTTAACATGCATTTATGCCTATGAATTAATTAATTCATATTACAGGCTTATTGAATTGATGTTTTTGAATGTGTTTTTTTTTTTAGAAATCACTCTTTTCTATAGGCCAAGGGGGACAGACAAGTGTGAACATCTGTGATTTACTCCACCTGTTTTACCAGACAGACTTTAGGGCTTTCAAGCCACTTGAACTGCAACTGTTTATGTTTTATTTTAAAATAGCAAATTTTGTAAACAAATGCACAGTGTTCTAAGGGTAAGGTCACGCTGGACGTTTCGGGGAGATTTGGGCGATTTGTTTTCCGAAGTCGCCAGACGTTTCCTCGTGAGGCAACTTTGGACGACTTTGGAAAACGAATCGCCGCGTGTGCTTTGCGCCGGCGATTTTTAATTTTAGCCAGCGCAAGAGTGAGGGAAGGCATTCGGGAGATTGGTCGCCGCAAAGACGAGGCGATTAGTCGCCAGGCGACTAAATCTCCCCGAAACGCCCAGTGTGACCTTACCCTAAAAGGTTTGTCTCTAGACACCTTACAGATATTTCAGACACTTTTTCAATAAAACATTAGATAAATCTACAGAGAAATATTTACTTGGACTTGCTACACAATCTCGGTGGGACTTTGTAGGGCCTTTATCAAAGAAACAACAGGTTTTTGACATGAAAAACCCCTCAGTGAGCAATATGTCCCCCGTACTGTGAATGAACCATGTGTATGATGTAGGATCAGGGAACAAGTCAACCAACGGTTTATAAAAGTGAAAGGAAATGGAATCCTCACATGGCATACTCGGTTTTCACAAGCAAGGTTAGAATAAACTGAATGTATGTAGCTTAGTTTGTAAGTACTGGTTTATTATTAAAGGAAAGCACTAAAAAATATTATTTGCTTAAAATGGATTCTATTGGAAAACAACCTTCCCGTAATTCTGAGCTTTGTGAATATCAGGTTTCCAGATAAAAGATCCCACACATGAAGCCAGAGAATGTACCTGTACGTACAACTGCATCCTAGCTTGAGAACCAAAGAGTTAATCCCGCCATTCAGTTTTCTAATCTCCTAGTAAAACAGACTGGAATGTTTTCTACTCGGATTTAAGATTTTTTTCAGTCTTTGTTGTCATAACAGATGACAGAGGCCTTAAAAGCATCCCCTTACACTCTGATGTGACACATCACAGGCTGTTAATCCTGCCCCTGGGTCAGGCTAAATTTATCTTTCATGTTCATTTTTATAGGGAAATGGCAGCTGCGGGAGTAGCTTGGGCTCCTTTGGGAAATGTAAAACAGTTTTTAATCATGGTGGATTGTTAAAGAAAACAATCTGCTGTAAGTAAAAGTTGATGAATCAGTTTGAATTTTAATACTGTAATGTGCGTTTGTTAGCCACAAGCCTAGGAAAAGAAAACACCAAGTGACCAGCAGTCTGCCATCAGGAAATTTTCTCCTGGGATTTGGCTATATTTTGACTAGAAATAAACTGTGAATTATGCAAAAAGAAAATATATCTAGGTGCATGTTTTTAAAGATATATATAAAAAATGGCACTGAAATAAGTAACAGGTCACCACATTAGTGCCACCATTTACAGTTAGTATAATCCCTTGTATTTATAATGCTACATAATTATTTTATGACGATGTGTAGCAAAGTGTAAAATTATGTTGAAAAGAACTTGGTGCCAGTGCTGTTTACACCACAATTTTTGGTGCATCCTAACATAGTTTAAAGCGCTAGCCTGGAATAAAAAAATGTACACCTTTACAAATGGCACATCTTTTTAATGTACTATTTTTCTGCTATTGTGATGCAAGGTACTAATTTAATACTATGGAAAACAACAGCTCTTTATAAATACACCTTTAATTTTTAATGGCACTCGAAACACAAAGTGCTCTGAGTGCCATCTTGCCGGCAATTTAGATTGTGGCCATTGGGAAGGCTTTTCGGGGAGATTAGTCGCCCGAAGAAGAGCCAAATTGTCCGTGCTACTAAATCTCACCAAATCTTAGCGTGTGCCCTTACAGTTAAACTGCCAACACATCATGATATCTGACAAATCAACAGCCACTGTATTGAACTGTGCTATCAATACACACTTATCTCAAACTGCCACACACAAATCAATGGTCCTGCTAATGGGCCTGCAATGGCCCAAATGTATAGCAAAGGGAAAGAAAACAGACATGGCTGCAGATAATTTCATTTCCTATCCTCCCACCTGCTACTCAGAAACAACAGAATTATTCTCTTTACATAATTTCAGATTATCAATATTGTACAAAAATCTAATGGTAGTTCTGTAGGATTTTAACCTTAATAGCTAACATAATAAACACATTTTCCAGCTTATTACTAGACTATTTTAGCTCGGTTGGATTGTCAAAACATACAGTATCTGTTTACTTGTGGGCGTCTGTTTAAATGGGTTGAATGGGCCCAAAATAATCCATAATATGGATGACAAATTAAATACAGAACTAAGAACAGTTGATGATGGTTGACATACCATTTAAGGCTGCAAAAATATATGAAACCTTTAAAGTGGTGGCTTTTAGTGTAAAGACTAAACATCTACTGTATTCAGCACAAATTGCCATGGGGCACATTTCCCAATTTGGGCAGAAGTTAGCTTCAGTATATGATGGAAGAGCTGCATTCTGGCTGTTGGGCATGTTGTGGTCTTAGCTAAACTCCATTCACTGTAATGTAGTGTTCAGTGCTATTGCTATAATTCAGTCTGGTCAACGACAGCAATGGAAACTTCTATTTCTCTTCAGTGGCCCCACCTTGCTCCTACCAACTCCCAAATCTTGCATTTTAATGAAAAGACTTTGAGAACCTTTACAGTACTATAATATTGGTTACAAAGAAAAAAAATGTGAACAGTTTTTTATTTGTACAAACACTTTGCTCTCCAGAAGATGCAAAGTTCATTCCTTAAGCTCCCCATAGACGCAAAGATTTTTCTTGCCGAACAACCGATTTTACCGAAGTCCGACCAATCCTTCTAAATTATCATGAAGTTAGTGGGATTCGAACGATCGTACATCTAACGATTTTTCGGCCGACATCTGTCAGGAAATTGATCGCCAGGTTAAAAAATCTTTATCGGTCCCAGTGCAATCTATCTATGTTTGCAGGGCCAAGCAGGCAGCTACCCTTTGATTTCCTGGCAAATTGGTCTTTTTAGTTGATGGACAATTCGTACGATCATTTCGAGATAATCGTGGTCTCACAATGACGATCGGATCTTTTAAAAATCTTTACATCTCTGGCCAGCTTTATGCCAATGAAAAGATTGCATGATTGATGTGATGAGCATTAAGCCAATGTTTATTTAATTCCCTTGCATCTAGGCATTACTTAGTTTTAAGCAATTGACCTGCAAGGATTTTGTCACTATTTGACACCATTAACACTGCCATGAAATCTATCTGCTAAGGATCAAAGGCAGTGTCTGTATTGATTTGAAAATCCTATTTTGGTCTCTTCCACCACATGTTCCATCATGATTTTGCAGACCTAAAGGAATTTTTAAGAAATATATATTGGGAAATACATATATATTTCCATCAAGTAACTCGTCAACTTACCCGTATCCATTTCACAGACTGTAAGGCTCTTTACAGTGATTTCAGAGTCCTCTGGTTTATCTCTGACTATAGCCATTTTGAATGCACGCCTTCTATTGTGGATGTGAACTTCATTGATGTAGCAGATACAAAAACAAACTGGCAGGTTCTTTTTATCATAAAAAGCCTTTCCCAGATAAAACCTCATTAACATTGTTTAGTGATATTTGCTGAACCTGCAAGTGTTCTTTACAGTCTGATGGGAAATTATGCCAAATGCTTCTTTATTTTAGCTTATCTTTCTTGTGTTGTATTTTCCCATGGGAATGTCTACTATAGAACATCTGACTGGTGGCGGTTTGTCAATATTTCTTTGTTTTGTGAGGTGCTAAAAAGATATGTAGAGGTGGAGCAGAAATCCACTAGGCCTCACAAAGAGAGAAAAGTATTAGATTACACCCATACATTCAGTAGTCAATAATTAACTTTCTCTTGAATATGATATCCTACTCCATTTACCTACATATGCAAATTTCCTATTATTTGCTAATATAATTTACTTCTCTGTCTAGTTTACTGCAGATAATACTTTATTTTTTCTGTTCCTATGGAAGCCTTTTTTGCAATTTACCAATGTAAAACCATCTCAACATAATTCCCTTATATGCACACTTATCATGAAAGCTCTAAAATACAGCAATGAAGCCTTCCATAATTTCCTTTTTAAATAGATAACAAAATCCTTTTTTTACTAGCTATAAAAAATAGCATTTCACAATATCAAAAGACCATTTATCTGGAAAACACCAGGTCCCAAGAATTGTAAATAATTGCATACCTATAATACAGTGGGTGACAACATAGATAACAGAAGATAAAATATTAGGAAAACATCTTAAGGCTCATTTATAAACATAGGGAAAAGAGTGAAGGACTAGAATAGATGCCAAATTCACAAAAGGTTCTTGCACCCTTACATGATCCTAGCTACCTTCAGTTCTAAAACTGTGCATTGCAACTTGCATGTGATTCATTAAAGGAAAACTTTACCCCCTCTCAAAATGAATTCTTTAGCAACAGATAATTTACATCATATTAAGTGGCATATTAAAGAACCTTTTAGTATAGTGCAAACAACATATATTAGTGTACAAAGTATTTTGCTTAGAAATACACAATGTGTACTTATTCTGACCCACCAAGTTCCCCAAGCCAGTTTTTAAAAGAACACTTTTTTAATATTAACAGATAATTTCTGCATATACAGCCTAAAAAAATACATGTACTAAAATTTATAAAACAATTTTTTTGGTTCCAGTGGTGTATCCCCATAAGGCATATCCAGGCCCTAAAATTCCTAGTGGCCTGGTATTGGTGGAAGGGGATTGGCCTGGGTGGAGAGGGTGTGGGAACAGGGTAGTTGTTTGGGTGGAGCAGGGGTTGATGTGGGGGTCCAAGAGCAGTGTTAAAGTGTTAAAGTATGCGGGGCCTGGGGACCAAAATAGATTAAATCAGCCCATGATCATTACATGTATGGTAAACTTAAGTAAGAACCCAATAAAGCTCCAAAAGTAGTGCATTCACCATCTTGAGAGCTATAATAGAGTCATCTCCACCCATACACTGAAAGCCTGGGCAGGTACACCATAAACTGTAATCTCAGTCTAATTCTCTACTGTTTATTTAAAGAACATTAACTGAAAATTAACATTTCATTTTCCAAAGGCTGTACAGTCTATTCAACTGCTCTCTAGTGTCAAACACAGCCCTTATAAGAGAAGTCTACTGAAACAGCATAATTAAGCCATTTTGCAGCATATTAAAAGAAGTAGCAATCACCTGGCAAAAAACATATAATTGTTGTAGAATTTTGATTATTTGCTGTCTTACTTTGTCAGATCAAAAACTAATAGTGATCATTTTAAAGAAACCAATGTATTTGTAAAAATAAGACTAGCAATTCAGAAAGGTATATAGTCTATAGATTTACTAGTGGACAAATGATCTTGCAAGTAGCAGAAAATAATGCTTTACCCAACAGCTATGCTTATTTTATACTACTCTGTAAATGCACGAGACACCCTGCTCTTCGTCTGACATTTTACATGGTTAATCTGCCCTTCAATTTACTTAGTCATGTATCTTATCTTATTCAAACAATTTAATTGCAACCCAAACTTCTAACGGCACATCTTCTTAGCACCTAGCTGACAAGATAGGCATTTACCTGAGGGCCTCATTAGATTATGGCAGCTCAGTGGGACAAAAATACCTCAACAATATCTGCTTAACACCCAGCCTTCTGACTGACAGGCAAATAATTGGGCTAAACAAACCCAAAAGCATACAGCAGCTGCCAGAAATTGGTGTGTGCAAGGAGTCTGCCACAATAACAGTCAGAGTGGTGACTAGTGAACGTCAGAGCAAATCTTTGAACAGCAGAGAGCAGTGACACATAGCAATGACAGCTTAAGAAATGGCATGCTATTTTCTGCAAAAAAACTCAAGTCTCTTATTCAGGACTATAGCGGGAGCCAGAAAAGTTAGCAAATCATAAAAGTCTCTCTACAAATATTGACAACAAATATTTATGGGATGGCAGATGAAATTGCTCTTTTTAAAGAGTGTACCTGTATAAGTCTAGGTGGAAAAAATTATATTAAATGAAAATGAAGAAAAATACATTTTATGAAATAGCTATAAATGATTTATTATTTTTTTAGCTAAATCAGTCTATCCCATATAAACAGAGGATTAGGGTTGGGAGTATGTTGGAATCTTTCTTATCCAACTGCTACTTCACTAGGTAATCAGACATAAGAACTACTCCATCCTCCTGTATCTGCAGTGCTTCCAACTACCAAATAATTTATGAGATCTCCATTATCTGTTTGCTGGTTCAGAGGTCACTAAATACCCTGACAATACACAACATATCAGCCAACATTCTGACACCAGAAGGATTTTTTATGAATTTGTAGCAGAAAAAAAACTTTTGCTATAAATCACAAGCAGGGCATGTATGTCATTTCACAACGTATGGCATTATGAAACATGGCAGAGCTCCTATTGGGACTTTTCCCCTATGTAAATATGCCAAATAAGCCACCAGAGAGCACAACTTAACAATTAATATAATTTATGTCTTTGAAAACAGGAGAGCTATTTCCTAAGTAATTTCCTATGCACACACATCCAAAGGTGCATTTATAGACATAACCACACGGGACAATTCATGAGAATGAGAGGCACAGAAAAGAGATAAACACAAACAGACATTTCCAGTTTGCATGAGCCATGCTATTTTAGTATGAAACATACTGTTTGCCAAAACAAACTTCCTAATTAAAAGACAGAATAATGTTAAAGTGAAATTTAATCTCTCCGATAAGATTATTGAAGTAAATGCAATGGAAGTGCCACCCAGTGCTTTTGTGCCAGCAACTTAGAGGTTAGGCAAATACTTTGGTGACTTCCAATAAGAAGCCATTTGGCATATCCTTCTATTGGTCCACTACTATTCTTGGTCCATTACTCTAACTTAATTTATCTCTTAAAAAGAAGGCTTTCCCAAAGTCCATGCTGGCTAATGGACATAAAAAGCAAGAAGGAGGCAAGACTGGTCTTGAGGGAAGCAGCTTATTCCCTGCGGCTGTCAGCATAGCCCAAAAATGCCTGTCAGGCAGAGCGTCTTTTCATTGGAGAAGCTGCCTGCACATTCTTAAGCCCTGGGCTGCTAGCAGAAGAGACCTCTATTAGGTACAGGCCAAGGATGTTGTTGCCTAAGTAACCAAATAACATCTTTTAAAAAATGCAAAAATATCTATTCAAGCATTTTCTGTTGTAGGGGCTTGCACAGTGCACACCCTTTAAAACATATAGACATATGCTATTAATTATGAATACATTTCTCTTTCACACAACATATACTCTGAAAAGTTGTTTTTTCCTTTTCTTGATCTCTCATAACAGATTGAGATCCAAATGGTAACTAATGTTGTGATTAAATGAAAATTCTATTTCCTTCAGCAGAAAATAATGCCGCTAAAGTTCTGAGAATTGTAACACATAAAATGCATACTTGATTCCTGTAAGCATTCATGCAGATCCAGTTTTGACAAATGAAAATAATTTCATAGCATTAAATGTAATCCTAAATAATGGTCTGTTTTATTGACCTGTTGCTTTAATTGGTTGTGGTAAAATGGTTACAAATCACATTTTGGAGTAGCAGCAGAAAATAGAACAGGATTGTTTCCCCATCAAATTTGACAAGATAAAGAGCACTGATGCTTATGTTTAAATCTGCTATGGTCAAAAAAGTGGTCAGCAGAAAGGTTCTCAGCACATACACCAGGAGCAGTAGAAGGCTACTTTAATCCATGCTTTACATTGTCTAATTTTGTGACCCTGTCCCTCTAGCAGTCCTGGTACCAAGATACAGAATATACAGATCTTCTCCTGTTAATCGTCAATAGGCTAGTCACTCTTCATTGAATGTTCCTCTGGTGCCTGTTTCCAAGGAGACTGTGCCCTTAGAGAATAAGTAACCTGAGTAGAACCAGCCCCCTATTCTTATTTGACAAGATGTTGATGGCTAGAGAATGCCATATCCTCTGGGATTAATCGTTTGCTAAGAGAGGAAAAATGGGATGCCAAACAGACCCTCCATAGTTGGCACCCACTTCAATATAAAACAAGATTGACAATTAATGGCTTTAAAAAAGCTTTTGAAATCTTGTCTGTAGCTGCCTGCTTGCCCTAGACTTGAAAAGAAATAGCAGTGTTTGTTTTAATCTTAGATCTGAATGCCAACATATCACTAAGTGGTAAAATATTTACACGGCACTGAACTACTTCATTAAAGAAAGGATACCTAAATATTAACATAAAATGATCACTGTGCAAATAGATAAATACTGAGATAGAGTGAGATGGTTCACTTAATAGGCTTTAAACATGAAATGCGAGCATCTCAGGCAGTACATAAAATAATTAACGCAATTAAAGTTTAATCATTGCTCTGGTAAAAAAAGTCAAAGTGTCTGAGACACAACAGGTGCAATATGGGAGATAAGCAAGAACTGGCTTTTCAATGGACACTTGAAGAAATCCAAATATGTGCACTTCCTGCAATCAGTCAATTAGTACATACTCTCAAGGCCAAAGAGCCCTTGAAAACAATTCACTTGCTCTCCAAGTCCTGCTATCTTTCACAAAAAGTTTGTACTAAGCATTTAAACAGCTTCTTTAAGCGCCAACACACCTTCCTCAAACAGGAATTCTCAGGCAGTCACTCAACAACTGACTGGGAGTGTGTAAGTTGGATGAATGTAGG
Organism: Xenopus laevis; assembly: GCF_017654675.1. Taxonomy (NCBI): domain Eukaryota; kingdom Metazoa; phylum Chordata; class Amphibia; order Anura; family Pipidae; genus Xenopus; species Xenopus laevis. The sequence continues at coordinate 102,777,731 of NC_054373.1, forward strand.
CACTATACACTGAAACAAATCTACATCTACATTTTTTCTCTGTAATAATAAAAAGTACCCTGTACCTGATCCAATCTTAAATATAATTAATCCTAATTGGAAGCATAACCAGCCTGTTGGGTTTATTTAATGTTTACATGATTTTCTACTGGACTTAAGGTATGAAGATCCAAAGTACAGACAGATATGTTATCCGTAAAACCCCAGAAAAATACAATTCCATGTTTTGCAGGAAGCTAGAACATTCAGTAATACATACAATTTATTGTCATACCACAAAGCCTTATCTGCACTAAAATCCCTCCCCGTTACACTTGGACCCTGCTCCCGAAAGCACAGTTTTAAATCAGCTAACACAATTACCTTTTATAAAGCTGAAGACCTAAGCAGTAAAGCATATTTGCCTAGTTTAAAGATTAAAAAAATGAGAAGTCTTGTGTAAACAGCAGGACAATACGGCTTTATCTTATCTGTACAACTTATTACTGCTTGTCTGTAACTGTGTGCTTTACTGCCAAAATAAAATAAATTGAATCAGCTCACACATGATAGCATGTTCTTTCTTAACTCATACTAATTGCTTGGCTAATTGGATGTTTGTTGAACTTTCTCCATTTCATTGAGTGATTAGGTACAAAGCTAACAGTTGACATCTGTAGGCGCTTAACTGGCGTCTGTAATTACTGTTAATGTTAAATAATTGTTAGTTAATTGGAATGGTAACTGCTGAAGAATCCAGATTGTAAAGAACAAAAAAAATAAATATTTTTAGATAAACATATTTTCAAAGGAAAGGGATATTACAGTGATAAAAATTCTCGGTTTAACAAGAGTGATACAATCCTAAAGCTTTAGTGATTGTCAGAATAAATCTATTAATTCAGAAATGCTCAGAATTTATATAATTCCTCTTAAAAATATACTTTCTTGAGGTAATAAAAAACTGATTTATTTTTATTCTGTAAAGATGCAGAGGCTTACTGCTGACATAAAGTCACCAAAGTTACTAAATCCAGCTCTTTGGGAGCTGTGTGTATATAAGGAGTTTTGTAAGTAACGATAAACTTAGTGCATGTCGCAGGGCATCTAATATACCATCTAACCAACAGAATCTCGCAATTGCATAGTTCCCAATACATGTAAAACCCCAGCAGATCTGTCCTAGTTCCAATGAATAAGGAGCAGGCCAGATATACTGGCTAATCTTTCTATGGAATATGAGCTCCTGGTGGAATGAATAATGCATGGCAATGAACCCATGTACCCATCTGGGCATCACCGTTATTGCTACTATTGAAAAACAGCAGGGTATGCCTAAAATGATGCATGGTCTATTGCTACAAAAGCTTGCAATCATCTTAGCTCAACCTAGCTGAGGCTGACAATATTAGCTTAAGTCTACTGGGTGCCCCACTAAAAATATTCAAAGCAGTGGATAGCTGGCCCAGCATTTTAAGCAAGATTAAGCTGCATGCTTATTTGCAGCTATAGTAGGGTGATTTGTGTTGTTACTTCCATGTTTCCCTGACCTTGGTACGAGCAAGAGTAGAAGAAACCAAATGTTAGACTACAAAGAAGTACCTCAATGCAAGACGTCTATCTGCTATAAACATACATACAAATACATATTATGAATTTTACAGATTGTTTTCAATGCAATATCGCCTTAGTGGCTTCCTTATATCTCAATATGTACCCTGTAATGCCCCCTAATTATAAAAAAAAGGAATGAAATACAGAAAAATTTAATTTTATGTGCCATTTTTTTTTACAGACCTGAGGAAGTCGTTAACACACCTTGTTTAAGATGTTACTCATGAACAGTCTTTGAACCAGAGCACAAGAAAGGTAAACAGCATAGTTATTTTTTTACAAAAAAAAAGGACAATTGCATCTCTCTCTCTCTCTCTCTCTCTCCTTCTATGGAACAGAAGCACAACACAGTTCTGGCCTTTGTTAATTCCTATTTAAAGTAAAAAGGCTGTGCACAGACATGCTCTTGCACAACATAAAATTCTGTTCGTTACAATAAAAGGTACAGTGGTGTGAAAAACTATTTGCCCCCTTCCTGATTTCTTATTCTTTTGTATGTTTGTCACACAAAATGTTTCTGATCATCAAACACATTTAACTATTAGTCAAAGATAACACAAGTAAACACAAAATGCAGTTTTTAAATGAGGGTTTTTATTATTTAGGGAGAAAAGAAATCCAAACCTGTGTGAAAAAGTAATTGCCCCCTGAACCTAATAACTGGTTGGGCCACCCTTAGCAGCAATAACTGCAATCAAGCGTTTGCGATAACTTGCAACGAGTCTTTTACAGCGCTCTGGAGGAATTTTGGCCCACTCATCTTTGCAGAATTGTTGTAATTCAGCTTTATTTGAGGGTTTTCTAGCATGAACCGCCTTTTTAAGGTCATGCCACAACATCTCAATAGGATTCAGGTCAGGACTTTGACTAGGCCACTCCAAAGTCTTCATTTTGTTTTTCTTCAGCCATTCAGAGGTGGATTTGCTGGTGTGTTTTGGGCCATTGTCCTGCTGCAGCACCCAAGATCGCTTCAGCTTGAGTTGACGAACAGATGGCCGGACATTCTCCTTCAGGATTTTTTGGTAGACAGTAGAATTCATGGTTCCATCTATCACAGCAAGTCTTCCAGGTCCTGAAGCAGCAAAACAACCCCAGACCATCACACTACCACCACCATATTTTACTGTTGGTATGATGTTCTTTTTCTGAAATGCTGTGTTACTTTTACGCCAGATGTAACGGGACGCGCACCTTCCAAAAAGTTCAACTTTTGTCTCGTCGGTCCACAAGGTATTTTCCCAAAAGTCTTGGCAATCATTGAGATGTTTTTTAGCAAAATTGAGACGAGCCTTAATGTTCTATTTGCTTAAAAGTGGTTTGCGTCTTGGAAATCTGCCATGCAGGCCGTTTTTGCCCAGTCTCTTTCTTATGGTGGAGTCGTGAACACTGACCTTAATTGAGGCAAGTGAGGCCTGCAGTTCTTTAGATGTTGTCCTGGGGTCTTTTGTGGCCTCTCGGATGAGTTGTCTCTGCGCTCTTGGGGTAATTTTGGTCGGCCGGCCACTCCTGGGAAGGTTCACCACTGTTCCATGTTTTTGCCATTTGTGGATAATGTCTCTCACTGTGGTTCGCTGGAGTCCCAAAGCTTTAGAAATGGCTTTATAACCTTTGAAATTGAACTCAGGTGTGATAAACCACAGTTAAGTTATTTTTTAACAAGGGGGGCAATCACTTTTTCACACAGGCCCATGTAGATTTGGAGTTTTTTTTCTCCCTTAATAACGTAAACCTTCATTTAAAAACTGCATTTTGTGTTCAATTATGTTATCTTTGACTAATAGTTAACGGTTTTTGATGAGCAGAAACATTTAAGTGTGACAAACATGCAAAAGAATAAGAAATCAGGAAGGGGGCAAATAGTTTTTCACACCACTGTATGTGCCACTTATACTACTGAACAATATAGTGAGCTTGATGGTGTGTTTGAGCGCTTAAAATAATATTCGTAGCTAGCTGCTGGTCTAAACAGTCATGCATATGTGTTGTATGGATTCACATAAAGATTAGAAGAATACATTAGGAAATGCTGATACAACAATTATCTAGTCTACAGATTTCTTGGGATTAAAGAGTGTTAAACTACTAATCTAGGAAATCTCATTAATCATACATAATGTATTGTTCTAATTGGATATTGATGCCTAAATGCCATTAGCAAGCCTTGTACATTCAGACTGCTATGTGAATTGGGGCTCTTAAGAATAAAGATATGGTTCACAGAGGAGAAAATTGACCTTCCTTTCAGCATTTTCCTTGCTCTTGGCAAGTAACACTACATAATGCGGAAAGTCCTGACTTTTCAACATGGGCAGACAAGCTTTGTGTAAGAATTTAAACATGATGTTCATCAATCTGACAGCTTCGTGACAACGCCGTCAACTAGCTATCCAGCCAATCACTAAAGGCATTGTTACCAAAGATCAACTTGCTTTGTATGCATACATATTGGACACGCAACAGATCTAGCACCTGTTTTTAGATATATATTGTCACTGTAAGAATACAGTAGATCTCCTTTCAAGCCATTTTAAAATTCAAGTATAGAGAATTAATCCCCATGAAAAAAGTCCTTATGGCTTTTCAATTGCAAAATACCGGTTAGCCTAGTATTTATTTTTTTCAGCACCTGGGTATGCACTGACTTCTTCCCTCATTCGACTCGCCCAGAAGAATTAGCATAAGGCCAGAAGTGGAATCTCACAAGAAGCAAAGAATGGATCCATTTTAATGGAAATCATGCCAAAAAGAATAATCTACCATTTACTACAGAGCTTATTTGTGTGCGGATTCCCAAGCCAAGCTCTAAAGTGCCGATGTTGATTTTGGACAACACAAAGACACCTTAATCCTTTCAACGGAACTAAATCACATCAGAAGTGCACCTCAAAAGAAAGGCTTGCTGTCAAGGATGCTTATTCAGAGCCAAATAAATGCAACAAATCATACCATGCAAACACACACAAATACGAATATAGGAAATGTGTTTGTGAAAAAAACAAAGGAACAAGACGACAACTTCTTTTTCAAAACAAGTAAAAAGTGTTTCATGAAGATGAGCCCTTCAGTCAATCAACCACAAATAAGGCTGTCAGGCAGGAATGTTGATTGACTGGTCACTATTCTTATGCTTAGTAAAGACTGTCCTTAATATTCCTTTATTGTTTTCTGTTTCCCTAATAAGGCAATCATGATTGAGTTACAAGTGATTATGGGCTGCCCACTTGACACTTATTTCGCTGACATTTTCAAGCAAATAATATTAAAAATTGTAATGAATGACACAACAATACAAACATTTAATCATATTATATTATCTGCATTGCTTTGTCACACAATTTGTCCCTCATGTATCCATTAGTGCACCGATGCAATACATTTAGTTTTCCACCTATTGTCTGAGTTTTCGGCAATTAAAATTACTACAAAAAAGGATTATATTCCATTTAATAGCCTAGGGACTTATGTTTAGGTAATGCAATCCCTACCATAAGCTGCAGAAAAAAAAAATATTTCTGAATGGAGTCAACCAGAGACTGATTCCTGATCTATTTTTAAAGTTTTTGGTCAAATTATCAGATTGTGTGCAACAGATCACCGGACCCACACAGAATTGCACCCTATCGTTTACATAGGGTTTTTGGTCCTTAGTAACAAACTCCAATAAAACTTCAATAAAATTGTGAGGCTGATGGTGATGAAAGATCCCCACACATAACAAACTTGCTTGTTGCAGTGTCCTTGGCCAACTATAGATGCGGAGTAGGGCCTAAGACTGGTGAGGAAATGCAGCATTTTTCACTGAAGCAAGTTTTTTTATGCCAGGAATCCCATCATTATTCAACATGAAGACTTAAGTATGAAGCATTAAGACTTAAAATATATCAAAATGAAAACACTTCCAAGATTTCTCCACAATCTACAATCAGTTATTCCACTGAAACCTCATATACACAAGCAAAAGTTCTTAGTAAATTAACTCCATAGGAAATGCTGGATTTAAAAGGGATTATTTCAATTGTCTCTTCTGAATGGTTAATACATTTGCAGGAAATAAAATCTAAATTGGCCAGGTGGAGAGAACACTTAATCTATCTTATTCTAGTGCTCAGCACAGACACAAGTGAAACTAAAAGGAGATTTATTTTCAGGGCAACTGTAATTTTGTCTAAAATAATCACACAAAGAATCAATGTTTTGTGAAGTATAGTGGGAGGCTTTTGTAGTGTATGTGTGGATGCTGGAAGAATGACAACTAGTAAGTTTGATATCCCTCAATTGAGAAAAGGCAGTGAATATTTCTTAACATAGTCTAATAAAGTTTTCTGTCTTTTTCTGTTAATGCCAGGACCCCTTAACAGAAAACAAAGTTACATCAATATGAAAATATGGCTATAATTATTGATAACTTTTTAGTGTTCACCCTAAATATGACCAGAACTGACCATCAAGCTGGGATTCTAAGTGAGCAATGATATTCTTCCCAAATCTCAAACTAACCTGCCCTCAAGCTTAACCCCCCTCCTAACCAATGCTTTGGGTCTCCTACAATCTGGTAATTATTTCTGCTTTTAAATGCTTTTTTTCCCCTGGTCTTTCAAACATACAGCAAACTTAAGTGATAATGCTCACAGCATTTGAAGAGACCAAAAACTGTGAAGAACAGCCAACGATTTATGCGAAGAACTTAGCTTAAGCAGGTATCGTTTAGACAATTAGAATTACAAGAATAAATAAAGGGTGCCAATGGCCTTACCATTGTTTGAGATGGTGTGAAATAATTTCTCTGAACTGGTATCCGAAACCTAGAAAGAAACATAAATGCATCAATAATTATTTTATATCAGGGCATGTGATATTTCTAAGCTACCTGGAAATTTACCAGAGAGATTATATCAAAACATATGATTCTACATATAAGCTAATCAAACCCATATTTAGCCCACGGATTTGTCATTTGTAGGGCACTCTGTGATATAAAGACTTTATCAAGGAAAAGCAAGATGCCCCCTCTAATTTATCTTGCATGCTTTATTCACAAAAAGAACAAAATCCACAGGGTGGTGCTATTGAGCTGTAGATTTCCTACAGCAACTCGCCTGAAAAGGGGACATTTTTGTGATAAACCGAATGCTGTATTCCAGCTCATGCACTTGATTTGCTGTGTTACCAAATATGATCCAGCTGAAGAAGTGCAGTGATGTTGTGGTTTCATAGATACATTATTTTAATCACTTTGTCCTTCTTGGCTTAGCATATTTCTGCTTCATTTTTTTTAACAGACACCTTTCCCTAATATATCCAGGCATAACACAACAGTACATGAACATGAAGAAGAACAGAACATGAAGAAGGTCTTAAATCTATGGAAAGAAAATGTTAATGTGTACTTAAATGTTAATGTGTATCTCCACAACCTGTACCAGCAGCAATGACTTAAAGTTTCCTTTGAATAAGAAATGTATTATTCATTTATTTTCATTGTAGAGAGGCAACACTGGTTACATTGTTTATAATTGTCTGCAACAAATATTCAGGCTGATTTACTATGCAAGGGTAAGATCTGCTGGCTAAGGGGGACAGAAATAAAGACTGCATGTCATTGCTTTATACACTTATTGGCCTGCTACTGCATTTGGTCTATGCTATATTCGACCCTTACACTTCCAGCTTCCGACTGAACTACAATTCCCAGCATGTCTTCAGATAAATTGACAGCTTGAAAGTAATGAGTTGAAAATCCCAGGCACAGGAATATTTATCATAAAATGATTTTATTTCTGTTTCATATATCCTTTCGGTTTATGCCCCATGCACATACACCTGTATCCTTTTATGCATTTGCAATCAGGTCTGGTCAGGGTTTCGATCAAGTGAACAAGCAGGTTCACTTGTCAGAGTAAGCATTCTCACCTCTCAGTTACATGGTGACTTGGGGTTTTATCAAAATTATTGATTTGTTGTGCTCTTTAGAGCTTAGAGATCAGTGGCCGAGCCACAAAGTCCTAGCCTGTGACAGCAGACAGATTATGAAAATGTGATGCTGGTATCTACAGCCCAAACATCCTAGAAAAAGATGTATACATATAGACTTGGAAGATGGAAGGTGGTTTTATAATCAGCCTTTCTTAAGCAACAAAGAGAAATGATGCTCTTGTGTGGCGTCTTCCAGTATCAGAAGATCTAAAAAAAAAAAAAATCACAAATCCACTTGACTATGGCAAAAACCACCAATGTGTGCTGGAAACTGCTGTTCCAAGACATCATGTCAATATATCAATTCAGCCACACATTAAACAGCATTAGCATGAAAGCAGTTGCCCAATTTGGCTTTGACATGTGTACTGGCATTAAGAGCTGAATACAAATATAAACATAAGAGACAAAACGGCAATGGGTGAGAGTACTTGGAACATTTTCTAATATGGCTTAACAAATATTTGGGCAAGTGAATCAGTGAACAAGCTTCTCCTTCAATCACACTTTGACCTTCTTTACATTCATAGACTACAATCAGTTCCTGACACACAATGCACATATTAGACATTCTCTTACCAACTCTGCAAATTTACCCATTTTTAGATTTTCAACCAGCATACAAACCAAAGTTCAGTTAACAGAAAAGAAGAAAATCCACACTAATTGTAAACAATGCTGTGGTGCATCTTCAGTAAAGCAGTAAAAAGATATATTCTCCTACAATGTATCAATATGTATAAAATGTATAAACACTAAAGTAATATAAATTATTGCTGTCAGTCTAGCCAAATTTCTAATTACGCTCACCTCACGTTTCACAATTTTTTTAAACTCGTGAACAATATATTTTTTTCAGGTTCAAGTGTGTTTTCCACTAGCGAGAAATTATAATTTTCCCCCTTGAACAAATGGATCCTACAATCTCTTATAATTACAATATTTTTTTTACAAATATTCAGGGTATCCAAGCTTAAGAAATGTCAAACTTTGTTCCACATCAAATAACTGCAATGGCAAAACCTTTAAACCATTATTCTGTATATATATATTTATATATGTCATACATGTATTGTACATTTTAGAGCAAATGACATGTCAATATAATGCAAATATTATATAAATTATGTATACACAGACCTGCACACAAAGAGAAAGATATAGAAAAAATATTAGTAATGAGGTATCCTTAAATTAAAATGAATCGATTGCACATCTTTCATAAAGGCACTGTGATAAACATCTTAAGAGATGATGATTTTGAGTCAAGTCTGGAAAACGACAACCATGGAATAATAATAATGAATAATAATGACAAACATCTTAATTCGTTCTTAAATGTTTGTAGAGCAATTGAATTGAATATAGCTCTTTAAAGAGCTTTATCTTTCATTTTTATGAAATGCCAGGGATTTTCTTATTCTCCTCTTCATCCTTTCGGCGGCCCATGCCTATTTAAATCCCCGTTGTTAAACTGATTGTAACTATTCTCTTGCTGTCAGTTGTTATTAATGACAACATTAACTATCGCAAATTCATATAGCCAAAATGAGGCTCCTTTAAAGCAATCAGGGAATAGGGCAGCCTCATATCAATCAGCATTGTTCTTCCGGAACTTTTAATCAAAATCACTGTAAGAGATTTACCGCAAAACACCAATCGGGCCACTTTGTAGGAACCAATAATCAACCGTCGACAAGTCTGTCCACGTAGAAATCAGTGGCATACAGAAGGGGGCTCATTCGTGGATTTAGAGATTACAATAAGTCGCTACTAGTATGATAAATCCACATCATCACAGAATTAGCGCCAACAAAAAAAAAAAAACACTGGACTGCAATAATGCTCTTAACAACATATGCTTAAAAATAACATAAATGGTAAGCATATCTATAACCATTGACATAAATATATATATACATATATATATATATATATATATATATTATTTATACACACATTTATGCCTGTGTTTATACAATAAATCTTGTAGATCTGTCTGTGCCTATTCACTTTAGTGTGTTGCCTGGGTTGGCAGATAAAGGATCATTATAGACCGGGGGATCGTTTATGTTTATTTGTCTATTGTGTTCATTGCAAGTTGCCTTTTTTTTGCACCGTGTAGACATTGTGTAGGCAGGCTTTTGCTGTTGTGGGGCTCCATTTGCAGACACAGTGGCCAGTCCATATGGGGCAAGCAATGAGTGGCTAAAAATAGCCAGTGGGGGCCCCATGCTGATGATGAGGAGGGCAGCTGCCTCTGTACAGACTTGCCTGCAGCCCATTTGGGAGCCAGATCAAAGGAAATCTGAACATATTGTTTTCCGGGAAGTGCATGACAATGCGAACCCACACAAGGACGTGGCAGCAACCATTACATTTAAATAGGGGGGGGGGTTAAATAAGAACATTATAATAAACACTTTGCCTATATATTACACTGATATCGCTGTGCCTTTTATCATCTCCTTTTGGTCATCTCCCAATTAATGACCCAATACACCCAAGGAAGGGGTTGCTGATGTGAGAGCTCCATTCATTTCTATTTGTCACTTCATTGTACAAACAGGAATACATGTGCCTCTTTCACCCCCGATGCCCTTTACTTAACCGCGACCCCACAGAATCAAGAGACGGGGTATAAAGGCATATATAGGTATAAAGGCATATAGGTGTATAAAGGCATATAGGGGCTGCAGGGGCAGCAATAATAACACAGGGGAGCCTATATTTAACGTAAAGGGAGAATGGTGGGAGCAGCATTAATAAAAGGCTCAAATGGCTAAAGAGCGGGGAGTGAGGGTCCATAGGAAAAGTAAGGGGCACATGGTGATACTGTACCTGCTGGAGTCGGTGTAGGTCCCGGGAGTTTAGCGCGATGTGACCGGAGCTTCACAGTAATCCAGGGAAGCACGTCGGTGTCTCCCATCCATGGAGAAGCAATCCAGACATCCCAAAGTGAGAATAAAGGAGCGGATAGATATGAACCGGCAATGATAAAGGAGTAAAGCAACAAGGGGCTCCTGCTGCAATTATCCCTCGTCCAAGGGTTAAAGGGATGCGCGGAGGCAGAAGAGAATGAAAGCTACGGCGGCAGGAGGAGGACAAAGAAAACCATGTGCACCAAGGCAGATCCTACCCGCCAGCCCGATTCCCCTTGAAGCAGACAGACGGCAACAGCAGCTTCCACCCCTCCCCTGCCTGCTGCTCCTCCTCCGACACACACACAGCCTCAGCCCCGAGCGCTGCTCCTTCACCCTACAGCTCCGCACAATCCCGGGACACCCCCTGTGCGACTCCTCTGTGTGTTCTCTCTCTCTCTCTCTCTCTGTCACTTCAATAACGTCTCCCCTGCTGCCCCGACACCAGCTTCTTCTCTTTTGCTTTACACAAGGCTTTCAGCTCCATCCAAATAGTATCCATCCTCCTCCTCCCGGGTTCAAATCCAATAAGCTTTCATAGAGTAAGAAACGTGGGCAGTTTGGGATTTATTTCTCTCTTATTATAAATGTTAGAACAAAAATCCTCAGAGCAAACGGACAGGAGGAGAGAGAAGACTCGTGTGTAGAAGTGGCGCTCGGCTCCTGTTCCTTGTACAGTAATGGCCCCCGCGAATCAGCAGCAGCAGCAGCAGTCACTCACATAGTCACTCACAGTCACTCACACTGGCTTCTTTCTCTGGCTCGCCACCGTGTGAGAGACACAGACTGTGTGTGTGTTTCTCTGGATTTCCAGGCTGAATACAAGTGCCTTATTCAGAGACTGCATTCCAACTGCTGGGGACATCCCACAGGCTGAGTCAGCCACTCCTCTTATTTCCTGCATCAACCTGACAATCATTTAGCCACCTTTCCTCTGCCGCTTTCCCATTTTCTGACCTTTCTTCCTGCTCTCCGGGCTTTAAATAAAAATACACTTCTATAATAAGCTAAACCCACTCAATCCACACGCATCTCTTCTATTTCTTGCTCCTTACTGTACTATTATATGGTACCGTTATGACTACCTATTGATTTGACTTCCAGTAAATAAAGGCTGCAATAGAAAATACACTGTTTTTATAGGGATGTGGTGCCAGTGTGAAGAGCTATACTTGTAACCTTGGCCAAGGCCCCGTCTCTGTGGCTGCCACTGACACCAAAATTAGATTGTAAATTCAATGCCATGGGGCTGAAATGAGACTGTCTAACCATTTGGACACACATTGGCCTGCCCCAACTGAATGTCCCGAGGTCACATGCCAACACTACTCTGGGTACATGTATCAATGTCTGCCCGCTTTTCTATTTTGCCTAAACAGCCAAGCGCAGTGTTGGAAACAGATGCAAAGTGTTCAAGCATCAGGGTAGCTCCTTTTGCATGTTTTGTGACTATAAACGCATCCCAACAACACCAGTTGAATCCCAGCATCAGGGCCGGCCTTAGGCCTATTGGACCAATTGGGACCAATTGGGCCCCGCACCTCTGGGGGCCCCGCACCAGAGGGCAGCACAGGTAATATTTCCCCCAGCACATGATGCTGCCTGGCCTGCCCCCAACTCTAGGGGCCCCGCCAACATGGTCCCAATTGGGCCTCACATTTGATAGGACCAGCCCTGCCCAGCATGACACCCTTTGTGATGCTGCACACTACAGAACTTGCAGAGAAAAATAGTCCACAGAGCACAGTAGTGAATGCTGCATAAAAAATAGCTTTTAATCTACCTATCAAAAGCAATCATAAAACAAATGGAACCCATGCTTAACGCGTTTCGTGGCTTCTCGCCACTCTCTCAGTGCTAACGCCAAGTGGGATTTAGCATGTACAGTGTCAGACCGGCCCACCTGGATACCAGGAAAACTCCCGATGGGCCCAGGTGTTAATGGGCCTCTTGCTTCTAAACATTTGGCCTTTTTCATGGTCATTCCCTATTTCTTTATGAAGAAAAATGCTTAATAATGGGAGAATATTCTAAGTATTATACTATAAAAGAGTAGGAGAATAAAGAAGTTGATTGAGTAGAGAAGGAATAATAGTTTGGAAAGTTCCACTGTCTAAGGTTGTCTGGTGGGCCCAAGGTCTAAGGCTTTCTGGTGGGCCCCTGGCATCCCAGTCCGACGCTGAGCATGTAGCACAGAGTGAGCAGTTTTGTGCTCCGCATATTCATTGATCATAAATACACTGTAGACACCCCCCATGAATTCCTAGGCAACTTTTGCTTTCATTATTTACAAAACAGGAGCAAATTTTGTGGCACATACAATTAGGTTAGCGCGCCAGGAGAGAATGTAGCATTGTGTGAAAAAATAAATGGCAAATCTGCACCTAACACATGTCACATGTCAATAGGAAAATCAAACCAAACATTTCACAAAAATGTAAACCTGAAATGCTAATGCACAATACCTGCTGGCTTATATTTGACGAGGGGTGTTACTGAATATGGAGGCAGATGGATGGCCATATTTATAGCTATAGGGAACCTCAAATAAACCTAGATTATGCCCAACAGAACACATAAAATGGCTAGCCTTGGACATTTCAGCTTGCAGCCACCATTGCCACTAGACATAGTACATACAATACAATAATTATTATGATGCACAGTATTACATAACACCCTGCACATTTTAAGTCATATTGATCAAGTTGGAGTATTTCATACGTATGCACTGAGACAGGATTTTAGAATGGTAACTTGTGGGTGCAACTGGCACCCACATGTTTTTAAACTTTTGTTGTCATTTTCAGTTACACAAAACCTGGTAAATATATCATAGCCACCAAGATGTTCATCAAGGCCAAACTTCTTCCAGGTCTTCTTTCCTTCCCAGATGTTCTCTGGGCTCTCAAAATCCTTCAGGCACTTGTTCCACTCCCATGCCAGGCAAATCACTTCCATGTAATTAATTGAGTCAGATGATGTCACCAAGCATTGGCACAGGAGTTAGATGGCCTAGTAAGGCAATTGTAGGGGTTCAAGACCTTGGCAAATCAGTCTTCTGTCTCCCCCATGATGTATCAATTTGTCTACCCCGAATGTTATAAATAAGATGTAAAATAAATGCACTGCATAGTAGGTCCATACCAATAATCATTCATGTTCTAAAGGCCTTCATACCCCTTTGGTACAGAAATAGCTCATTAAAGGATGTGGAACATTTATTTACTGTATGTCTGGAATGTCAGTGTGTATGGCTAGGATCATGGGTCCCAGACAGGTGATGAAATAGCTTTTGAGAACTACATGAGCTCAGAAACCACACCACTCCCTGGGTGGTAAGTGATCATATCATCTATCTGTTGGGTCTGATGTTTCTGCAGAAGCAACAAAATTGGAGCTGGAGCACTTGACCTACACAATGAACCATGGAAAACAGTGGCACCACACTGTACCATCTTTCTTCTGTTAAATGTGCATCACATGAATTAAATGTATATCACTTTAGATTTATTCATGTTTTGTTTTTCTAAAAAAGGGGTTTGAATCGAGTATTATTGTCCTACTTACCAAAGCATTTTCTAGCTCCAACAAATTGGTTTTCTTTACAAAATTTTCAGCGTCTTTGAGGAGCCAAAATAGTGTATTGTATGTTTGACAAATAAGAGGTAGGGGTCAAGCACAGATATAGACCAATTGCAGGTATGAGATATGTTAATCGTGGGCTTTTCCACCTTGGCTGAATGCTACTAAAACATGTAAACATTAAAAAGCTCAACAGGGTTGCTTCTGCAGCAACATGGACTTATACCAGCTTGGTAAATGTCATGCATAAAGTGCTGTATTATCATTGCAGAAAAAAAACCAAATCAGTCAAAAATAAAGAACTGATTATTTAAATAGGACACTATAGGAAATAACAGTACATTTCTGCATAATTTGTTTTTGGATAATAAATCCTATACTTACACAAGTACTAATACATTTAATGAAACATACTTTGACTGGATCATGAAACATTAAAGGGATATAGTAATCACTTGAGGAAAAAAAAATCTTTCTCTGCTGAGACAGAAGCAGACAGTAATTAGCATATGGCTACATTGCCCAGAAGCAAGCACATACATGGATGCAGAGATTGCAGGATTAAAAAATCTGGTGTGATTAGGGGCCCCACATTTAATTTGGGACACTTTGGCATGTAGCTGAATTCTTATCAGGCTAATCCATTAAGAACAAACACTAATTAGACTGTAAGCTCAATGGGGCAGCTGTATATCTAAGCACACTGCAATTATTATAATACTTGTCCTCCCCGTGTGTACTATTCTACATTATAAAATTGTACAGTGATGTCTATGCTAGGAGTGTTACATAAATAAAATTATATACACATACAGGGATGCACCAAAGGCTTTGATTCTGTTGAATACCGATTCCTCCACAAACATTTAGACTGAATACCAAATAAATACACATCTGAATTAGTTTATTTAAATTTGAGAAAAATTGTAAAACATGCATTACCAGAGCTGTAAACTCATGTTTAAGTGTTCTGGTTATGTTAAGTTGAACAGTTAAGAATCCTTCAAAAAGTGAGTCTTGTACACCCTGATTAGTTATAAAAGTAGCCTTGTATTTTCTCACTTCCTAAGAAAGCACCCAACTGCTTCAAAGGCAGAACTCCACAAATTTACTATATACAACCCTTTCCATGCCTATTGTATGCTTGGTCCCTTTATATATGTATACACAGTGTTCATACTTTACACCTTTAAAGTTTATCTACTCCAGTCGAAGCAATGTAACCGGGTCGGCCTGTCTTTAAACTATAAAGGTGGGGCCAATTTGGTACACCCTCCACTTGATTAAGCCATAAGCTGAGCAGATGGAGAGTGTACAAAAGGCCATGGTGTGGCAGCTATCATATTGTTTTGATCTTTCATGCAAAGACCATAAAAGAACAGCAGATCAGAAAGTGAAGAAGAGCTGTTGCTCCTTTTCACTTTCTTATCTGCCGATGCACCATGAACTGGACTTACATGCATTGGCAGATGACAGTACAAATCTGCCCAATCCATTAACCAACCAATATCTAAAGTACATGGATATAGGTCGGCATTGGTACCAATAATCTTTCTAAACTGTGTGTCATATGATATTATTAGTACAAATATAGCCAGATTAATAAATCTCATACACTTTAATTGTTTAAGGTGGCCATACGTAGGCTTATATTGTTTGGCAACTTCATAGCTAACATCTTATTGACCATTTATGGGACCAAAATGCAAGGACCATATTTGGCTATGGATGTAGTCCTATTCTGATGCCTGAGCACAGTAAAAGATCAGATGATTATAACAGAGGCCAAATGATCAGATTAACTTTTCTAGCTCACCACCTCTTCAAATGAGTGTGTATTACCAGCTTTCTGCACTGCAGTGAAGTGGCGTCTTACCAGTACTTTGCAAAAGGAAAGATTTACCATCTTCTCCCATGAATCTAAAACCCTTTTAATACAGAATCTTTGCTGCAGCATAAACAAAATTGTTGCTGCCTTTAATTTCCCAGGTTGTTGTGCTCAAGTAATGAGATTATAATGGTAATGTTATATTTCATATAATTTTAAATATTTTATTTATGCATAAGCACATGAAAAGTGGTGTAACTAGAGACCCATGGGAGAGGAATGTTCATTTGTTACAATATTGTAGAGAGAAAGAGGGAGGGGCAAGAATAAAATAAAGACTAAAACAATTTTGATTTTTTTAAAATATATTGTATCCTGGAACATCAGCTGTAAACTCATGTTCTGGTTATGTTAAGTTGAACAGTTAAGAATCCTTCAAAAAGTGAGTCTTGTACACCCTGATTAGTTATAACTGTAGCCTTATATTTTGAAATGTTGTTTGTATTCCCTTACATTAGAA
Source organism: Xenopus laevis (assembly GCF_017654675.1). NCBI lineage: Eukaryota > Metazoa > Chordata > Amphibia > Anura > Pipidae > Xenopus > Xenopus laevis. The sequence continues at coordinate 102,794,151 of NC_054373.1, forward strand.
AAATGTAGCAGGTGCAAAGTGCAAAATACACGTTCACACTTAGCTCTGAAGATTGCTCCCAGTCCCCACAACTCTTTGCACTCTAATTCTTGGTTCTGACAGGATGATATAGCATAAAGATGAAAACTGAAGAAGTGTCATAAACGATATGATGGCTGAAGATCAAAGAAGCCATATCATCTACTGTATACTATATGGTCCCTTTATATGTACTGCAATGGGTATAGATATATACACTGTATATATATGCATAGTTATTTCCTTGGCCATTTGAGAATATTTTTTCATGACCTACAACTTTGATTTCACAGGGATCCTCAGTGGAACATAGAATTATGAGGGACACCTGTTCTTCAATTATACTTTTCCAGTCTTCATTTTGCTATAATGCTGTGTCAACCTGATTGCCAGAACCAAAAATTAGAATTGAGAGCAGTGCACTAGTACAAGTTTTGCTTCAGGAACTGAAACCGGATATATCTGAAATAAGCAGAATTTAAGCCATTTTAATGAACCATTGGCAGGAAAAGTACTGTATGAATTGTATTTTAGTTCAGAGGTGCTCTAACCCTCCTTTCTTTTCTATATAACCTAAATGAAATGTGGTGTGATGTTGGCACTGCTCAAAAACGTTAAAGTGAGTGAGTTTGAGCTTCTCCATACTTTCACTGTCAATGACTGTCATGGGCCTATCCAATATCCAATCATAAAGGACCAAGGGCTGACAACAGTAAGGCCAGTTAGTGTATGGTCACCTTTAAATGGCTCAGCCAGTGATGATGTCCAAAAATGTCCCTGTTCAGCACCCTCCCCCCCAGTTTGAAGGCAGCACTTTCTCTGCATAGATAGCAAAATAATGACATACTGCACAGTTGTCTGGATGATAAAAGTAGCAAGTTTTTTGTCCACTGGCAGATAAGTAAATGATAAATAACAGAAAGTTTACAAAACATATATTAAATAGATGCTAATATACAATAGCCCCAATGATACAATTTTACATTTCACATATACAGAAATATCAATAGCAAGAAATTCCAAAGTTTTAGTTGTTGTGTTTTCATTACGTCCAAAGGCATTTGTTTCTTTTTCCTTAACTTTTACATAAAGAATAGAGACTGCATGGGTCTGTTTCCAGACAATAGGCCTGCTGTTGTTACAGCTGTAAACCAGTAGCAATAATGCATGAAAGAAAGAACCTTAAAGAATGTTATCATCCACACTGCCGCAAGAACAAGCTCCAGGGTTGTTATTATCACTGTATTTAATCAAGACATTTGATGAAATTCTTAAATTTGACTGTCAGCTATGTTTCAAACTATAATAATATTTTTTTTAACTGAGCATAGTATGGTGATTGTTGGTCTACAAGGAAAAAAAAAGAATTGTGTGAAGTATGTAATTATGAATCTCTACACTGGTGTCACATTTTATCTTCAGAGTACATAAACTTAATCTTTGCCAACTACGTTTGCTGATAATGAAGTGATTAGAAGACTGCATCAATTTGCTTTCGGTGCCTTTTAATATATATGTATATATTTTATGTAGACCTTGGCACCAGGTACCAAAGCCGGAATACAAGGATATGCAACAATAGGTGGATAGATAGCTACAAAAAAAAAAATAGAAGGCACACACTCTTTTTAATAACAACTAATGTGAGGTTTGCTCATCCAACAAGAGGCTGCCATTAAAGTTTTCAAATACTGAAAAATTAAAAACTGGATAGCACACTCCATATAAAAAAAACACGTTTTATTAGCCAAAAACAAAGTTACATAATCAAAGCATTTGCCGACACATTTCGACCATGTAACACAGAGAAAGACAGGTATAAAACTGATCTTGACACTAAGTTTGTTCAGCCTTTTTATTTATTTTCTCACTTTGTTCCCCTGATGAAGACCGGTTTCCGGTCAAAACACATTGGACAAATGCTTTGATTATGCAACTTTGTTTTTGGCTAATAAAACTTGTTTTTTATATGGAGTGTGCTATCCAAATTTTCCTTTTTTTGAGACCTAGTTGCTGGCATGTTTACTAACATTAAAGATAAATATCTGGAGAGATTTCTGGAGATATTGCCCATTTGCTTTTGTTTTCTAACTTATACTTTGTTGTTTAAATCTAATTGCTGGTTGGTTGCCATGGGCAACATCTCCAGAAATCTCTCCAGATATTTATCTCCAATGTTAGTAAACATTATGACAAGATAAGCAAATTATCTCTTACAGAGAAGAGCAACACTGGGCCATACAAGTTACCCACGAGACCATGGCAAAACTCATACAAGATTCATTATATATAGGTTACTAAACAATGTAGGAAAAAGATAGAACCATTCAGGTACTACTACAACATGAATTATTTGAATAAACTAATCCTTATGTATTTACAGGATGGAAATATGGAGTATAAGCACTATTACACTTGTCTGGGAGCAGTGAGAGACAGGAATACCAGTTTAGACATCAGTGCTCATCAATGCACAAGCTGAGGCTCAGAACTGGGGTAAAGGGGGGTCTTATATAGACAGGACTAAAAAGGGGTTGTTCACCTTTGAGATAACTTTTAGTATTATGTATAGAGTGATATTCTGAGATAATTTGCAAATGGTTTTCAAATGTTATTATTTAAAGGGATACTGTCATGGGAAAAATGTTTTTTCCAAAATGAATCAGTTAATAGTGCTGCTCCAGCAGAATTCTGCACTGAAATCCATTTCTCAAAAGAGCAAACAGATTTTTTTATATTCAATTTTGAAATCTGACATGGGGCTAGACATATTGTCAATTTCCCAGCTGCCCAAAGTCATGTGACTTGTGCTCTGATAAACTTCAATCACTCTTTACTGCTGTACTGCAAGTTGGAGTGATATCACCCCCCCTTCCTTTTCCCCCCAGCAGCCAAACAAAAGAACAATGGGAAGGTAACCAGATAGCAGCTCCCTAACACAAGATAACAGCTGCCTGATAGATCTAAGAACAACACTCAATAGTAAAAACCCACGTCCCACTGAGACACATTCAGTTACATTGAGAAGGAAAAACAGCAGCCTGCCAGAAAGCATTTCTCTCCTAAAGTGCAGGCACAAGTCACATGACCAGGGGCAGCTGGGAAATTGACAAAATGTCTAGCCCCATGTAAGATTTCAAAATTGAATATAAAAAAATCTGTTTGCTCTTTTGAGAAATGGATTTCAGTGCAGAATTCTGCTGGAGCAGCACTATTAACTGATTCATTTTGAAAAAAAATTTTTTTCCCATGACAGTATCCCTTTAAGGTTTTTAATTTATTTCGATTTTTACTCTGCAGCTCAATTTGCATTTTAAGCAAACGGGTAGCTAGGGTCCAAATTACCCTAGCAATCATGAATTGATTTAAACAAGAGACTGGAATATGAATAGGAGAGGGCCTGAATAGAAAGATGAGTAATACAAATTAGCAATAACTATACATTTGTAGCCTTACAGAGCATCATCTTTTTTAGAAGGGGTCAGCGACGCCCATTTGAAAGCTGCAAAGAGTCAGAAGAAAAAGGCAAATAATTCTAAAACTATAAAAAAATAAACAATGAAAACCAAGTGAAAAGTTGTTTAGAATTGGCCATTCAATGACATACCAAAAGTAACCTTAAAGGCGAACCACCCATTTACCTAGAAATTAATATACAATTTAAAGAGCCATGCCTTATCCTTGCCTCTAGTAGCCTTTGATCTGTCCTTTTCATTTTCTTGGCAGTCTAAATCTGACAATAAACATGCCAATAATATCTAGTATTATTATCTAGTATGATGCGTGCCCACTAATCTCAACTGATATCTATATACTATGGACATTGGTTAGTTTGGAAATCAAGCAGGTCTGAAAATTTAATCTGGCAATGAACCATTTTGGCCTGTACAGGGTGTATAAGCAGAAGAGGAAGTGAAAAGAAGTTGCAGTGTATAAATTATCAAATCACTTGAAAGGCAGCCATATTGTGTGTTGTCCCTCATATGCTTTCCATCCGTTCTCTTCCATTTGCAGATAGATGTAATACTATTTTGAAGATGGATCACCTTTTGGCAATTAGAAGGACCTCCTTAGTCTTACCCAACTCAGACTTGGCAATTTGCAATTCCCTGCCAATAAATCATTCATTACAAGGGACACTTTTTTCAGGCAGGGCTTACTGGGTGGCCCCCTGTTGGATGGAGGAAGAGTGAATCATGCTCTTCACACAGACTTCACACACACAGAACAGATCTCTCAATAACTGGAATGAAAGTAGTTCTTAAAACAAATAATGAACACTGTGTTTGCTAAATCTGATACAGCCTTGTAATGTTACTTTACAGTACAATATACAATCACTTCACAAATACTTCAGGTAATTACTTCTCTAGAAGGTATTGTGCACAGGCAGAGTATTTGTTATAAACCAAGGTAGTACCCATTTACAGGTGAACTAATCCCCATTCCTAAAATGATCTCTATATCCCTGAGCCTAACCACTTGAGTTTCTCTGCTGGCAAGTGACACTATGCTTATTTTTGGGAAGAGCTTTCTTTACCTCTTGTATTGGTTAGTTTTCTTGGATGTTTAATGTATAAATCCATTTATTGTACAACACTGCAGAATATGTTGGTGTTTTATAAATATGAGTTAATACTACTACTACAACTTATAATAACAATACGGGTGTCTTCCGCTCCTGTTACAAGCCCAGCCCTTGGTTGGATTAACCCTATAGCAGGGATCCCCAACCTTTAGAACCTGTGAGCAACATTCAAAAGTAAAAGGAGTTGGGGAGCAACACTAACATAAAAATTTTTATTGGGTGCCAAATAAGTGTTGTGATTGGCCATTTTGCACCCCCTATGTGGATTGTCAACCTACATTAAGGCTCTGTTTGGCATTGGAGAACTTGCCTACAAGCCAGGAATTTAAAAATAAGCATCTGCTTTGAGCCCATCTAAAGGGTTGGAGAGCAACATGTTGCTCATGAGCTACTGGTTGGAGATCACTGCCTTACAGGGACTGCTTATAGTAAAGGTGGGCACAACGTTTAGCCTATGGTCACACTGGGCTGTTTCTCGGCCTACAGACAAACTGTTCACTCATTCTAGTCTCAGTTACAGGTACTACTATGGCCTGTAAGTAGACACATAGAGCAGATTTTGGCACAAAAATACCTACCCAAGCATTTCTGAGGCAGTGCCTGTTAATGCAGAAACCAGAGCGCCATGTGGCTTTAGCCTTAATTTCCAATGTGTGTAAATTCAATTTATAACAAACACAAGTGCTGGAACTAATCTCCCTGAGGCTCATAAGTCGAAGGAGTATAAAAAATGTTAATGAAAAAGAAATGAAGAGTAAGGTTAAAGCCACAGCACATTGATCCTTGCCTGTGGATAAACACAGGCCAAAAATCAGCATCTTAAGCCACTGCACAAGCCTGGGTGCAGGCACACAGAGTTAAGCTAATGCCTAACTTCGGCCGACTTTGGAAAACGAACCTCCGCATGTGATTAGCGTCAGCGTTTTTTCATTTTAGCCGGCGCAGAGTGAGGAAAAGCATTTGGGGAGATTGGTCGCCAGGCGATCACATATCCCCAAAACGCCCAGTGTGGCCTTACCCTAAAGGGTAAAATAGGTAAATTTGGAGGGATAAAGAAATTAAAGATGAACAAATTTGCCTTTAATGATTCATGCAAAGGCCAGCAGTAGCACATTCACTAAATGCGCTGTCTAAAATAGTATTGATTTGAGCCTCATTAGCTCTATCTATGGGCTAAGTGCTGCTGTTAATCCATTGTTAAAATTATTGTTTTTATTACAGGGCATCTCAAAATATCTGTCTTCAGCAGGTTTGTTCAGTTTTGCTTATACTTTGCCTTGATCCCTTTGGGATTACTGCCTTTAATCCCCCAAACAGTTAAAAGTAGGTAACAAGTCATCACATTTGAAGCTGTAAAGATACAGAAGTGGTGCAATAGTCCAGGGAGCCATTATCAGTGGCTACCAGGGTGCCACGATATCAACTTAGATGATAAAGCACTCGGCTGACACCAGGAAAAAAATGATAATTCTTTTCCTCCCTCAAATCCCCCTCCCACCTTTTTTTTATTTTTTACAAGGAGGCTTTTTACACTCATTAAATGCAACCTTATCTCAGAAAGACTGCAATCCTCAGCAAATGACAAGTGCACCTAATCTCATTTTCTGACAAGTGATTCTGACAGCACCTTCCTTTTGATTTCTAAGACACGTAGCTAGACATATATTAATCTGTCAATCATCTTCCTTAGCAAATTTGGGGGATGGTAAAGGAAAAATATTAGGAAATCTAATGGTAAAATACCTTGGAAACCTTAAGCAGAATCTTTCTATTGTAATCGGATTAAGGGTTTTGAGTACATGAAAACTGTTATTCTAAATATCCCTACTGAGCCTTGTTGACAACAAAGTACAAGGTGCAAAATGTCCACTTGGGATATGTCCTTTGAACTTATTATTTCTAACTAGCCCTAGTGCAGAAGAATCCTGTACTGGTATATATATCAACAGTAACATTTAGATGTTGCCTTTTAGAGTTGACATAAATGTCAATTCTCTATCAATGTGAAGCTTGTATGATTGCATTGTTGTATAGGGTGCAATGATGCTCGCTGCCTCGCTGCATCTGCAGAGCGGACTGGGAGGAGGTGGGGAGGGGCAGGAAGAGGATGGTGGGTAGGTTGTTGAGCACCGGGCCCCTCTGAAGATTTTTGTTCCTTTATATTTATCTTTTATCTTTTTTCCCTATTAATAATATTGGGCTTAACTATCATTTTTACTGGCCAGGCTGGTAAAATACTGGCCAGGTGGCAACCCTAGTGTGGGGGCCAGGTGCTGCATCGTCACACTGTTGTATATATGGCAGGCATTTTGCAGGCAGCATGAATATGTATAAGGCTAATGCCACATGAATCTGATTCTCAGCCTGCAGAAAAACACAGGCCAAGAATTAGCCCCTACATTGGCATGACCCTTCTTTCTTGCCTGCACCCGGAGCCACTGTATTGTCCCTGGTGCAGGCATATGCAGTGGATTTCAGCACAGAAATACATACTCACTTGGACATTTTTTACAACTGCTTATCTTTGGAAAGATAGCATCAACAAATCACCATATAAAAACACGTGTATATACTCAGTTTCACAGTTATTGATGACTTGTTTTTTTTTTTTTTTTTGAGTAACTTCAAGGCTTTGGCCAAAATGCCCTTTGCACTATAGTTCTAAATCAATGCATAACATAAACATTCTGACAGCGTAACAACATTCTTGATAAAGACTGTAGTGCCACAGGAAACATTACCCTTAGCACAAGCTAACAGTTACGCCACAGTTTGAATGATTTTCAAAGTGACCTTAAAGGAATTGTTCAGTGTAAAAATAAAAACTAGGTAAATAGATAGACTGTGCAAAATAAAAAAATGTTTCCAATGTAGTTAGTTAGGCAAAAATGTAATGTATAAAGGCTGGATGTCTAACATAATAGCCAGAACACTACTTCGTGCTCTTGGTTTCCACTGATTGGTGACCAGGCAGTAACCAATCACAGACTTGAGGGGGGCCACATGGGTCATATCTGTTGCTTTTGAATCTGAGCTGAATGCTGAGAATCAATTGCAAACTCACTGAACAGATATATACCATGTGGCCCCCCTTCAAAACGCTGACTAACTCAGAGTTAAAGAGCTGAAAAGCAGGAAGTAGTGTTCTGGCTATTATGTTAGACCTCCAGTCAGTCCAGCCTTTATACATTACATTTTTGGCTAACTAACTATATTAGAAACATATTTTATTTTGCACAGCCTATCTATTTATCCAGTTTTTATTTTTACACTGAACTGTTCCTTTAAGATGATCATAAACTAAGCTAGTCTTGGCCTACCAAACACAATCCTGATGCAACCCAAGGCCATACACCTCCAGCTCCCACTTGTCAACACCTTTACTCTCAACAGCACTGGGGCCTGGGTGCAGGAGATTCAAATAACAGTCCCCAGCACTCTGGGTGTTTGTAGGAATGAGAAAATACAAATATGACAGGGCAGCATGGCACCCATAAAAACATGCCCTCCTTGGCTCAGGCTATTGGGGCCTTCAAAGAAATCATTGCTTGTCTGCTTTGACTATCAGTGTGCAAAGCCACATCAGACTTATCTGATAATTTAGCTGTGGGCTAATGATAGTGCCTATGGAGACCTGTTGGAAAAAGACAACAATGCCAATGCAGTCCTTGTTTCATAGGATTTTTACACCTTTCTGATAACTGGTTAATTTTCAACCAGATATCAATCAGCCAGGCAGATAGAAAGCCCCAATCTGGGAGGCTGATTTGGCTTGTAGGGACTGTGAAGTGTCACCTTTAGCTTTATGGTGAGTATCCAATTAATAGGAAATAAGTTCACACAGTTGGTCATTATATAAAATGCTTCCTATTTATCATTACCTTTTAATTGCAGTATTAATACAATATGAACAATCAGTTTATTCCCCTTGCCTTTTGATTTCAAATGAAATAACTTTCAGTATATATTGTGCTCAGTTGCAAACCAATTCAGGTAATACAGATATGACATATAAATTAATTTATTGTGTGTGGAACTGGTTTAACAAAGAAACTAAGTTAATTAATCTGTTTGCTGTTTCTATCTTCTACTTTTAATATGCAAAGTGCACTATCAAGACCATATCAGCTTCTATTTACCCAGCTTCCCCCAACCTACGCTTGACATTATTTCTTCCTTAAAGCTGCTCTCTCATTTCTGGATCAAATAATCCAGCTGTAGGCAACGTATTAAAAATATGTCTGAACTAGAGGAAATATCCCACAGAGAGTAATCCATGAGGCATGCAGGAGGACAAGCCCCCAACTGTGTTTTCATTTTTCAAATGACAAGGGCTCTAGGGTCACTTGGTGGTAAAAGTCTTTCAAGTTTAGTGTAGAGTCTGAATTTTTTTTATTCCCTATTAAATCTCTAGGGATATCTCAAAATGGAGGATGTGCTCTATAAAGTAATATGAGAAATAAACTAAAAATACTTTTATGGTGAATGTGTTTGCAAAGAGCTACATAAAAAGCATAGAATTAACAAATTGCAGAAAACCAAAACAGAATCATGTATGTTTTATATATGATAGGGCAAAAGCAATAACAGAAACCAAAGCCTCTCTTTGTTAGGCTGTTAAACAATGATTTTATACTCATTTTATTGAAGGACAAGTATTTAGTGTTCCTAAAAATATGTAATGTAAAATGTGGTATAGAATATTTATCACTTTGTAAAGAAATATGAGTGTGCTGTGGCAAGTATTTTTCTTTTTGCTTATGCAAGGAATTAAGTCCCTAATCTGAACCTAATTCACCAGCCATTTACCATTGTACTTTGCAGCTGTAAAACCAAGCAAAACAATGTATTAGTTAACCTTCTGAAAAGTGACAGGGCCAGATTTACATAGTGGGCACTCCAAGGCCCACAGTGTGCATGTGCAAGTTTCCTTCTTTGGGTCTGGAGCACTGGGGACATTGCCAGTGCTTCGGAACCAATCTGATGAAGTTGGACAGCATGCTGCCCTTAAAATCCTGCTGCCAAGCCCAGGCCATTCTGGCCTTTCCACAAATGCAGGCCTGGTTATTGACAATTATTTGAAACTTGTGTTTAATGTCTTTAAATAACTTAGATATAACAAAGTTAAAGCAAAACTATACCTTGAGAATGTAACTTTTACGTATGTGTTACATATGGTCTGTGTTATGTGATATATTTTTATAGAGACCTTCAGTAGTTAGGGTCATAGTTTTCCATTAGCATTTAGCAAAGTGTCAAAAACAATGTTCCAATGTTAAAGGGATAGTGTCATGGGAAAAAAAAAATTTTTTTCAAAATGAATTAGTTAATAGTGCACTAACTATTAATTCTGCACTGAAATCCATTTCTCAAAAGAGCAAACAGATTTTTTATATTCAATTTTGAAATCTGACATGGGGCTAGACATTTTGTCAATTTCCCAGCTGCCCCAAGTCATGTGACTTGTGCTCTGATAAACTTCAATCACTCTTTACTGCTGTACTGCAAGTTGGAGTGATATCACCCCTCCCTTTCCCCCCCCCAGCAGCCAAACAAAAGAACAATGGGAAGGTAACCAGATAGCAGCTCCCTAACACAAGATAACAGCTGCCTGGTAGATCTAAGAACAAAACTCAATAGTAAAAACCCATGTCCCACTGAGACACATTCAGTTACATTGAGAAGGAAAAACAGCAGCCTGCCAGAAAGCATTTCTCTCCTGAAGTGCAGGCACAAGTCACATGACATGGGGCAGCTGGGTAATTGACAAAATGTCTAGCCCCATGTCAGATTTCAAAATTGAATATAAAAAAATCTGTTTGCTCTTTTGAGAAATGGATTTCAGTGCAGAATTCTGCTGGAGCAGCTATTAACTGATTCATTTTGAAAAATTTTTTTTTTTTCCCCATGACAGTATCCCTTTAAGGTACTTCAGAATACTATTATTATTAATACTAAGTAGAACTGCTACACATATTACTGCATGTAGATTTTCTCACATATTAGATGCACTGCCTTTAAAAATAGATGGAGTTTGCTTTTACTGCATTTGGGCTGCCTTACTGAAATGTTCCCTAAAAATCCTACTAGAGCCGCCCATCTGTTCCATTTTCTGCTGGCTGCTTTCCCAATCTGTGCATGAGAGTTGGCAGCATGTTGTACTGTAGGATGGCAGCCAATCAACAGCTAGGCGACCGGATAGATAGCTAAAGTGTATCATTTCCTGTGGGTAGGTCTGGACTGGGAGTCAAATTTGGCCCTGGCATTCCAAGTACTCAGAGGCCCAAATAGTCATCCACCAGCCCACTAAATAGTGTCTGTCTATAGGACCTTACAGCAGCCCCTCTGGCATTTGCCAGAACCCACAGACTGCCAGTCCGGGCCTGCCTGTGCGAATGCAGGGCTGTGATTGGCAACCCACATCCTACTGTGCTTCTGGAAAAGGACCCACAACTCATTTTTAACAGACAAAGAGGATATATGGTAAGATGTCAGTCTTAAAGTTAATAATTATTTTTAGTTCAGATTGAACCAAGGCGCCTTTTAAATAATGCTACCTGTCCCCTTTAAGAGGAAAAAATACTATTTCACTGTGGCAAGACATCCCCTTACTTTTATGAAGGTGGCTCAACATTCTGCCTTGCATGCAGGATACCCAGATGATGGACTATATCAGGGTGATCTGATTTTTTAGCCAACAATGCAATGACCAATGCAAACTTGCCGGACCCTATGAAATTTAAAGCTGGCTCAAATGATATCTGGCTGATGCAGGGTTACATATTAAATGTACTTTTTGAACAGGGATGCACAATATTATATAAGTGTCTGGAGGCACCAAAATCATTCCAACACTATGCAGGCTGTTTGAGTTTGCTCTGACCAGAAGTAGTCTGCCTTCAGAAGAACTACTCACTTAACCTTGTTAACCACCAGAAGTCACACCCTGTATCCCCTGCAGTCTTACTTGCACTTACACACATGATCATCACATGATAAGTCACCTTTAAATGAACAAAATAAGCATCCATCCATCCATGGGTCATAGCTTCTGGTTTATTGGGTATTTTAGCTCAAGGCATTAATAAATCTATATTAGGATTATAGTAAGTCATGAAAGCTTGTGCTTAAAAAAACCCTTGATACATCAGGGATAAACATGTACTGACATGTCAAAGTACAGAACTGTCTGGATTTAGTGTTCCTAAGTCGACAATGACTTCGGCCTTCTGAGTAAGGTGAATTCTGCCTAGCAGCAGGAGCTGAAACTATCAGTGCCTTGATTATTTTTTAAACAGCACATATATGCATCCTTTCATTCACACAGGATGTATGAAATTTATAATTTTAAACGAGTAAGTTATCTTGATGAATGGAAACAATTCAGTAGAAACTGACTGCTGAGGCCCACTGCTACAGTCAAAGATACTGCAAGGCCTTTTATATCTCACAGCTGGTCTGTGAGTTAAAAATGTTTTTTGCCTTAGGCCTCCGATTCCTAATTCCTAGCCTTGAATTGTGCATCCAAATAAACATCTTTAATCATTTCGTGCGGTGCACTAGAGCTTTATGCTGTCCGTAAGAGCGTGCAGGCAAATAAATGAGCAGAGGAATAGCAATTCAACTTCAGCTGCTTGCAGTAATGGTTATATCGGCCCATGAAAATGCTTTTATTCAGTGCATTAAAAAATAACAATAAAAAAGTTAGGCTGAGATTTCTGTGTACTAATATTTTAGCATATATATTCTACTAATAGGCTATTAACTTTAATGTTACTGAAATATGTGCACTGCCATAGCTGAAGCAACATCTTTAACTTATATATAGTTAAGCTGGCCACACACATTCCAATTTTCCACAGAGTTGGTCAGTTTCTGGCTCCCAACATTTTGGTATAAAGGAGAAGTCACTGGCATGTGAGAGTAGTGCTAGCAGGGAAAGCCCTGCAACATTTGAAAGTGCAACGTTTCGGCGTTGGATCCCTTTGTCAAGCATATACTCTTGTGTGCCAGTGACTTTTCCTTCAGGTCCCTCCAAGTGCTGTGCACTAAGGCATCTACTACTGGAGCCCCAGGGAGTGCAGTCTACCTCTTACCATCCTAACAATCTGGTGCAATCACACCAAAGCAAAATCAAAAAACATTTTTTTGCTATGAGCCGAAAGACAAACTTCTGTGTTCTGATATACCAAAAGCCTTTTGACTATGTCAGCTTAAGACAAACTTTTTTATATACACCAAAAATAAGAATATATCATTAGGTAGCATCATATTTTCTTGATGTCAGATAGTAATGAAGACCTAAGCCTGCCACTATAGCCAGTTTTTTCTTGTTCTTCACGGATACAGATGATCAAATTAGTTCCTGCTCTAGCCTACATAAGTCTATACAAATATTGGTCTTCTTGCGAATGGATATCATAAGGCTTTCAATCTTTTACAAATGAAAAACCATCTTTTATCTAGCTATTATGCATCCAAATCCCGATGCATATCAAAGAGAGTTGCACAAATCCAGTATTTACTTGTGCGTAAATTATGTGCAGGCAGCAAATGTCTGCAAAAGAATCCTGGAAAATGCATAAATTATTATTCAAGTTAAACAAACACCCTTTAACTATGTGTTAACCTTTTCAGGTTGGGTAAGTAGTCTATGGGGCATATTTATTACATTTTTTACGCATTTTTTGTGACGTCCATTGGCGGCAAATCTGGAGTTTGCATGGTGTAAAATAAAACCCACCTTGATAAATTTGCCATTCATTTTACACAGCGTTTTACAACGCTTTTTCAGTGAATTTTTTTTAAACGGCATAATAAATATGTAAATAGGCATGATGTTTTTAATGTCAAAAGATGCAAACCAGACTGAAGATGCTATACTTTAAAGAACCAGTAACATAAAAAAAATGTTAAAATTAATTTCTTTGTAACGAAAAAAAACCCACCAAGACAGTTTTAACTTTGAAATAGCAAAGTTTTTATTAAGAAATTACTCACCGATTCCCTGCATGCGCTCCTCTTCAGAAACACAGACAGGGCGACAATCCATCGTGAGGCCACTCGATTTCTCCTCCCTGGCTATCTACTATAGAAGGCAGGGAGGAGAAATCGAGCACCGCACAATGGTTCGTCACCCTGTCGGTAAGTAATTTCTTAATAAAAGCTTTCGATTTAAAAGTTAAAACTGTCTTGGTGTTTTTCATCATTACAAAGAAACTAATTTTTTTAAAAAAAAAATTTTATGTTACTGGTCCTTTAAAAAGGCTTTTAAAAGCATTTGTAAGCACCATCTTGACTGTATACAGATGCTAGATATTTGATATTGGATCTGAGAAGGGAACCTCATTCAAACTGTAATCAGTCGCCACTTACAATCACAACATGAAATGACTTTCAGTTGATGCTAGGGGGTATATTATCAAAGAGTGAAGTTAGAGATAGCCACAGTTCCGCCATTCATTTCTTTGGGGTTTTCACTCCTTGATAAATATACCCCTTGGGATCTAAACACCCCATTTGAGATTTTTAAGCGACAATAGGATTTTCAAAACTCCTACTTACCTCTAAATTATAACGTCATATTCCAACAACAAGTAAGCCAAAGTAGGCAAAGACAATTTAAACCTAACAATCTCGGAAGACTGGTGGGATCCAGAAGAATAAAGCCATTATACCAATCCTGCACAAATTAAGATCACTTATTCACCTTGTCAGCAGTCTAAACACAGGGTAAACAGGAGGAGAAAGGATCTATACCAATTTCAGCCTACTGTGTGACCCTGCAATATACATGACACAAAAAGCCTATAGTAAACAATATAAAAACCTGTACTTCTAAAAGTCTAGTGAATAAGGGCCATGGACAAACAACTGACCCAGCTATTTAGGATACGATTATAGAGGATTTTACAGATTGAACAATCAGGGATACTTCTAGTAAATGTACATGGCTTGACTGCACTGATTGTTTTTAAATTGTGAAAATATGAAGCCCTTCTAGCTTTTTATATGATCTTGTAAAGGTTTAGACAGTTTACACTTTGAGAGCATACTCCAGCATAGATTTATTTCTAACGGATCTCTAGACGGTTAACTCAAAAGTCATGATCAGACCATCCTTTTCCACTCCAAAGCCCTCCTTAACAGAGAATAAATTGTACTACTAGCTACTAGGTCACAGTAGGTTTTCCAAACTCTAGTGACTCCAGATCAGGTGGGTTTAATAAAAGGTATACACAACAGCACAATGTGCATCATAAAACTGATATCAGCTATAAGTAATAAAACAAGCTGCTGTAATTTTAGATGCCTAAAATGCATTTGCCTGTGTCCACTTGGAGGAAAAATCCATGTAAAAATCTAAATTTGACCTTCTACTTCAAAATGAAATCAAAGCAATATATCCTTCTCCTTGCGATGATAAACGGATCTTGCATATTCTCTGACCCATTCTCCTTATTTAATGGAACAACACAAGGCTGCCCTCTCTTTCCATTGATATTGTATCTGTCTATTAAATTCCTGGCACAACAATTCAAACAAACAAGAATGTATGGTAATAAAAGAACAGTTATGGTAATAGCTATAGCTACATGTACAAAGACCATACACACTATTGTCAGGGCTGCTTCTGCCATGGTGCAAACCTTGTTTCAGGTAGCAGTGAATAGCAGGTTACATGGGGCACCAAAAAGCCACCCCTTGTATCTTTAAGAGCCAAATATTTTTTTAATAGGAAATTCAGTTTTCTTGTGCAGTTGCACTCTCTGCAATAGAGTGGACATCATTAAGGAAGGTCGATCCAAGGTGCAGAATCTCAACTGACTATTGTTCCATGTATTCCTCTATTAATATCCCATCTAGGCTCCCCTTCCAAGTGTTTTATATGTACAGTTAATGGCTCTTCTCCATGTATTGGACAGGGTAACTAAATCAGTCAAATTCAATAAGAGATTTTCATAAAGTAACTTTCAGGTTACAAATTCTGCATCAAAATATATGAGGATGCAGAACATCATCTTTTTGTTTTCTAGTTCTCATTTAGAGATTCAATACATTTTTTCATTGAAAATGGTACAATTATTTAATCCTAAAATCTTTGTTTCCCTGTAAATAAAATGCCCCTTTATATTCTGGAAATGATGTAAAAAAAATTGCATTTGTATTCCAACAAATGCATTATGAATGAATAAGTAGGTAGTAGATTAGCATGGTAAGGAAATTATGTTTCACTTTTAAATGCTAATTATGGGGTCCTGGTGAAGTTAATGTGCAGGGAGTTCTGTCAATTTTTAATGTTTATGCCAAGTGTAGTCTTCAATTTAACATGAGCTTTTAATCCTTTGAGTACTAAATTGCCTTTTAATGCTTGCAGCACAACAGCATGTTTGCACAGAGTCAGGTTTGAAAAATGTGTTCAGAACATGGTGGGGGAGAGCTAGGTGGGAGTGAAGACAGCATTTCATTCTTTCTGATAGAACTGAACTGTTAATGGCTCTGTCATTGAAAAGTGTGAAGGTGTTGACTGTTTTTACATAATTTTTAACCTGCCTTAAAAAAGCAAGGATACAATGGCATTTTTAAAAACAAAGACACAAATGTTGTGATACCTGTTGGCAGTGTAGTAATAATGCAATGTACACAATAAATAAATGTACATATAGGCACTGTCAATGTTCTTTCCAACTGTTATTTTCTAATGGCCTAACAGTAAAATGCAACCCATTACATACTGTATCTATTCAGTGGCACCTAACATTAAAAAAGAAAATATAAAGCAGCCTTCCACCTAAGGTGGGTTTTTCAACTTGACTCATTGGTGCAGCACCCCTGATCAACATCTACTAAAATCCTCTGTATAATGAGCTGCTTGCTATCTAAAAGCCTAACAGGCTGCATCTAGGGGAACAGTTTATTTATACAGATGATTTGTTTTAACCGTGCTCACAGGGATAAGGAAGTAGAATGTGACTTTAGTTTCAGTTTACTATTACCCTATTTAGTGCCAGAAATAACAAGTTAAGTACATGTCCTCACAAGGACAACAGAAACAAAGTATGCTTGGCACAAGCCATGATTTATAAGCTAGCACTTTTAATGGGGGTCTGTGCTCCACTGCACAAGTAATAAAGGTTCAACAGTATTGATATAACCAATGTTAACTGCTGTTATCTGTCTTTAGCAAACATGTAAATATAGGTAGGCAGATATAGGAGCCAATTGCCAGGGCGAAAGCTAGCAGCTCTTCATAGGCTAGTTTTCACTCATTAATTTGAGCTACCTTGTAATATTTAACAAGGTTAGAAACAAATGAGCTATTGCTATTTCGGTCAATTAAATAGTATCCCAACAGTTCAAATTAGCATTTGTTTTCTTATCTTTGTTTTTCAGATTGGTCTATGTGCATCCACTGCGCAGGGGGGGGGGCATCTTTTTAATGACAGTCTCTCCCTAGGCTATCACAGTCATCCATGACCTTCCTGAATAAACATAAAAATAACTAAAAAAGAGCTGAAATACAATTAATACAATTATAGCAAAGATACGTCCTCTACCTAGAAATGTATGAACTATATGCCAAATTCAGCATTAAGCTGTAGGATGAAGAGACACTTAGGGGCACATTTACTCGAGTGAAGGAATAGAATAAAAAAAACTTCGAATTTCGAAGTGTTTTTTGGCTACTTCGACCTTCGACTTCGACTTTGAATCGAACGATTCAAACTAAAAATCGTTCGACTATTCGATCATTCGATAGTCGAAGTACTGTCTCTTTATAAAAAACTTTGACCCCCTACTTCGCCACCTAAAACCTACCGAACCTCTATGTTAGCCTATGGGGAAGGTCCCCATAGGCTTTCTAACAAATTTGTAATCGAAAGAATTTCGTTCAAATCGCTAGATTCGAATGATTTAATCGTTCCTTCGATCGTTAGATCGATCGAATATCGCTAAATCCTTCGACTTTGATATTCGAAGGATTTAACTTCGACAGTCGAATATCGAGGGTTAATTAACCCTCGATATTCGACCCTAAGTAAATGTGCCCCTTAACATATGTATATTAAATATCATCTATAGGAATATGGTTTAGGACCAAGTATCCCATGTGAAACTAGCATGTTATGCTTGCACCAGAAATGGTTATTTACAAATCAATAACAACTCTGAAAACTTGTTATGCTGTAAAACTGTTTGCCAGAATTGGACTGACCATGTACAGAGTTTGCAATGTATGCTAAATTAAAATGCTTAGCATTTATCTGGTGTCTGACTACAGCAGGGCTGATTAACAGTAAAAACAGCAAAGTTGTCCAATAAATGTCTGCAGTTACATAGCATTCAATAAAACAAACAAAAACAAAAACATATTGTCAATTGACAGTTAAGTAAAGGTGGGTTTTAATTCACAAGATGTTGCTGTTAAAGAAAATCAAGTCCCATTTATTAGTTGTATAGGTTTATGTTGTAAATGCCTTCTGAAACCTTAGAGTACATTCACACAACAAAGCTGTTAAGCCAAGTATTGCCTTAATGACACAGGACCATAGTTAATATTGACCTGAATCCATTACTTATTGTTAACTGTTAAACGAGCAATTTAATCTGCTCGACAACTTGGAAACATTAGGTGACAACCTCAGAGGCTCGTGTGGTTATTTAACTTGCAAAACATGTTTTACATTGACTGCAGAATTAAGTTATCGGAGGAGGTCAGAATTAATCAGATAGCCTATTACGCTTATCTCGCAGTCTCGTTCTGGACCACAAAGGGTGGTATTGGCATTGACTCTTTAACGATTCATTTATTGGAAAGATGTTTTTGGACCAACCAGATATCAAGCAGGAATTAAGTTATATGTATTTCTGAATATATACACTACCAAATAGAGTTGTCATACTTGTATCACCTAAATATTTACAGGGTGATTTTTATTCCTTCAGGGGGCTTCTTAAATGTGTTGTTTATTTTCCTGTGCTGCTGAGCTATTCTCTATAAACAGAATGAGTCCCTCAAGCTAGCCAAAGTACTACAAAGTACTGCAGATCTGTGTCTGAACTGCTGAGCTGTAAAAATGCCATTGTTTGGCTTGTAAATCAAGCCAGTCTGATGTACTATGCACTCTCTTTGCCAGAGTTTGCAAATGAAGGATGCCTACATCACATTGTTTTGGCATTTGCAGGGATGGGAATTGGCAGGGAGCCTAGTAAGTGTATGGTACCTCCTGGATAATCTGGAGATGCCATGTTACTCATAACCACAGTACCAAACAATTATGGTCTTGTTTGCAGTTTGACTAATTGTATCATTTAATAGCATCTGCTAATTTTACACAACAGCCATCATTCCCACTGTTACAATTTGTTACATAATTGCTCTAAAATGATAACCTAATGTTTCTGTTCTGCATGTCACATATTCAACCCCCCACACACACACACACAATTACTTTGTTATATTGAGAGCTGCTCTTGCCTTGTACATTATTCCATTTGGGGAAAAACACACACACTTCTGATTTACAGTACATTGAAAGCAATCAGCCATCTAGCAACTGTTTTGTCAGCTGAAGCAGATGGCTCTTAATTTAAAGCCATTTCAACTGCATTCTGGATACCCCGCAGCGCTAATGGAAAAATATAAGTATAAAAAAAAAATCAGAGAAGAAAATACACCATGTGCATGAGGGTTTGTAAAAGCTAATTACAGTATGTGAAGAATACAGCACGTAATAGTAAAAATGCTAATTTTAATGCAAATTGCTTTATTAAAAGGGTAGTTGACCTTAAAGATAACTTTAAGGGGCATATCTATTATACTGTGTAAAATGAAATAAGTGAAAAAAATGGTGTAAAAACTGTAAAATAAATTGCGAATTTATCAAGCTGCGTGCTTTTTTACACCATGCGAACGCCAAATTTTCCGCCGTTATTTTACAGTGCTACAGACCTTTGTAAGTATTTCCGTTGCTCAAAGAAAAAGTACTTAAAAAATTAAATTTTTAAATTAAATTAAATTTTTACGTTGTTTTTTACATGGTGATGCCTGGTGATATGTGACAAACTATTTTGCTGTTTTTTACACCACTTTATAATTATGCCCCAAAGTGTGATGTAGGCAGCAGCATTCCAAGACAATTTGCAATTAGCCTTCATTTGTTTTTATTTATTTTTTTGGTTTATTAAACTGCTGTCTGGTTGATAGGGCATACTTTTCCTAGCAAGCAGGCAGCAGATTCTAAAGGCATACACAGGCCAAAAAAAGCTGCCAACAGACCGGGTCAGCAGCTTATTGGCCCGTATGTGGGTCCATCCGACGGGCCTCCCTGATTGATATCTGGCCCAAAGTCGGGCAGATCTCGATCGGACAGGTTTAAAAAATCCCGTCGGTTTCGGCCGTATCGGATCCATTATGATGCGATCATTGGGCCCTAGGGCCCACAATTGGGTCAGCCCAATATCGCCCACTTCAATGTGGGCATATCGGGAAGAGATCCGCTGGTTTGGCGACATCGCCAAACGAGTGGATCTCTACATCTATGGCTATTTTAAGATTAATAGTTGAGGGGCTAATTGACAGATAAGCAATTACAAAGAAGAACAATAACAATAGACCCTTTCAGTGAACCTGTGTGTGTTTCTGCATTTATAAGGTTGGTATTAAAAATGGAGGCTGGGATTAACAAAGTACCACCAGTGTTATTGTTTGTATATTAAGAAACCCATATTGTGGCTTACCTAGTTAGGGCCTAGTCCACTTGCTAATGGATCCATCCAGTCCCTAATCTGTCTTTATCCTTATCCCCTTAACACTCACAAGTAACTTTTACTCCAAAACTGGCAACTCCATTCTCTACATGCAAAAAAACATAAAAAACAATCTCCTGACAAAGCAATAGCCCAAAGAGAACAGTACTTATCTCTAATATTTTAGCATATTGTACTGGATAGCAACCAACATAAGAAGGAAACAACATCTAGTAAACTAGTTTTCAGACTGGCCCTAGTATTATGGCCAAGATACATGGGTGACACAATAAAAGCAACATGTATGAGGTATTTGCTGGAGATCATCAATGCCTTTTAACTGTTCCTAATCCCACAAAGCACTGTAACAAATTAGAAATCAATTCCAATGGAGTGTGGTGCATCTCTCTGGAGGCACCATGCATATATACACCATAAATCTGTCTGAGGAATGTTGTTTTATGAAATATTCATCAATACCACTTTATCAGCAGAATTTTTGATCATTCATTTCTGGAGAGACTAGAACAAATGTTGATACATACCTGCCTACAGCAACATTATTTCTGAGAATATTAGAAATAGCTGAGCACAATGCACATATAATTCTGGGGATAACATTTTTGGAATAAAATCCTGCATCTCCCTTGGGACTTTAAAAGAAGCAGATTTATTCTGTAGCCCTGGCTGTAAAAAATGCCTTACTGACTTTTTAATTTGGCTTAACTGCACATTTGAAGTAAGCTACAATGGCTAAATCCTTAAAAAGCTTTTCAGAAGTCATTTTCGGATAAGATATTGGACACAGTGGGCGGCTTGTGTTGAATGTTCAAACCTTTGAGCATACACTTCTCTCTTCTCAAACTTGCTGCCTGTGCCTTTCACAAAAAATTATTTTTTCAAGCCTCATTTCAATCACGGACCCTATCCTGTTTGCTCGGAAACCATAGGTCTTAATGTTTGAGGTTTTTATAAAATAAATAAATAAACACAAATAAATACGGTCCTATGTCTTCATTTTATCCAATGAACATTGTCTCTGTATGTTTCTATCAATAATGAGGGAAGCTCTTTTCAAATGATTCTTGCCAACGTAAATCTAAATCCATGAATCTTGTTTTGTTTTGATAGCTGGTCATTAAGAATTTATTTAGGCTAGTGATTACCAAAATACACAGTGCAGCATTTACAAGAAATCCTTAGGAGTACTGCTATAAAAAAGCTTGTGAAGTGCAATTGTTTGGCGGCAGTTAGTCCAAGCTATAAAACATCATCAAACCAATCAAGTATGTAATATCTTTATATATATATATATATATATATATATATATATATATATATATATATATATATATATATACCCAACAAGAAGAGGATCCGCACTCACAGGTCTTAGGTAAAAATAAAAAGGTTTTATTGTAGAAAGCATGACTAACATTTCAGCCTCCTCCGAGGCCTTTCTCAAAGTAATATATATATATTATGACAAATGGATCCGCACTCCGAGCGGAGTGTGGATCCATTTGTCATAATGTATCATTAATCCTTTGATCAAAGCACCCACTTCCATTGAATCCGGTAAGAGTGTTTTATATATATATATATATATATATATATATATATATATATATATATATATATATATATATATATATATATATATATATTTAATATATATATTTTCCTCTTCATTCATGTACTGGCCGATATGAAATGAAGTCTCACATTTAGGGGCAGATTTATCAAGGGTCGAATTTTGAATTAAAAAAAGTTGAAATTCGAATGAAAAAAGACCAACTGAAATTTATTAAAAATAAAAAATCTAAGTTTTTTTCCAGGTGAATAGGCTGTTTTCATTCGAATTCAAATTGTATGAAATCAAAGTAACAGCGCAAGCGATTGAATTTGATTAGAACTTTTTCCAAAAAAAACCTTTGATTTTTCAAACTCCTCTCCATATGGGTTCTAGGAGGTTCCCCATAGGCTAAAACAGCAATTCGGCAGGTTTTAGATGGTGAACGATCGACGTCGAATTCTTAAAGAGACAGTACATGATATTCGAATTTTCAAATGTTTTCAAATTCTTATCTAATTTGGACTATTCCCTAGTTGAAAGTACACAAAAATTAGCTCAAAAAAAAAAAAATTTTCACTTCAACCTTTGATAAATCTGCCCCTATTTAATTACTTAGCATATGGTAATAGATATTAATTAATATATGAAGAAAGGTCTATAGTTCCAAAAATAGAATATTTATGATCTATATGAAATAAATGCAAAAGAATAATAACATATCTTATTCTATGCATAAATTATTCATTCTGTACAATTCCGAATTTATTATTCATTCTGTACAATTATTCATTCTATACAATTCCAAAACACTGTGCCATTTTCCTTACCTCACATGATGCATAAGGCATACACAACAGTATTAATACTAAAATCTAGCAATCTCTTTAACTGATGTGACAGCCGTGCGCACTAATGATGTCATGATGACATCACTTGTAGCCAGGACGGTTATCTGACAGCCCTGCTCACTAGTGATGTCATCATGACATATGCCATGTGACTGGCTTGGGAAGACTACAGCCTGGAGGATGCTGGGAATCTTTGAGGACCTCTGGGAATAAGGGTAGGTTGAGAAGAACCTGCAAGAGGGAGGTGGCAACAATGCCCAGGATAGAGAATCTATAGAGGAAAGCTCAGTCAGAAGCAAAGGCCTAGAGCTTTACAGCTGGACAAAGCTGTTTACAGCTAATCCACAGCATGCAACAGAATTGATTATGTGACTGTCAAGACCCCTATGCTGCCTTTAATCTCCCACGAGACATCCTCTGAGATTGTCCCTGTATCCCTGTAATCTCCAGTAAGACATCTTCTTATATTACCCTTGCGAGTAAACTCCCTTAGGGCCACCATGGATGAAGATCCTACAATAGCAGGACATCTGCTGAGCATGCTAAATTGGAGCTGCTGTATAATGGATGAGAAAAAGTACTCTGGGGAAAGTAGCCTTGGTCTATTAAAACATTGCTGTCATTACTATAACTGTGTGTCAGTACCCCTTGGAACCCGATGAAGTCATATTGCAAAGAAATTCTAGGTTTGCTAGTCTGTCCCACCCATTGTTCCTGGGTTTGGCAAACCAGCAGAGCCTTGTGCATTATATGCTAGCAGTAATAAATATTCTTGTAAAAGCAAAAGGATTATGATTGAATAATGTCTTCATATATCTGTATTTTTTTTCAATTCCAAAAACAAACAGGCAAGTTAATTGACTCTTGTATCAAATTGAATCAAGTGTGTGTGACTGTGATTAGATTGTAAGCTCCAGTGGGACCAGTGTGAATGATGTCTTTGAAAAGCACCACATATTATGTTGGCGCTACATAACTAAATGATGATAAATGTGTCTGCTTTACATTTAAAACCAAAATCAAACACAACAATAGCATACACGTTTCTTAACCAAATATTCGTTTTTGTGCTTTAAAAATGTCATTGCACAAAATGCTGGCTTGTAATGATGGCTAACAAAATAATTCACCCTTTTAGAAAATGGTTTTCATTCCACTTCCCCAAATCATCCTGGAAAGAAGTCGCTTTTGATAAAGGAAGCTGCTGAGTTGTAACTTGGACTTACTCCCGTTAACGTCTGCTGCACAGTTTAGAATGTCAAGGAGGGAATTAACCACAGTTGTACCATTTTTCACCTAGAAAAGAGCTAAAAAGTCTCATCACGCTTGGATATGGGATTTACAGCATAGGTTTTCAACCTCCAGTGGCTAATTATTTCGAGCAGTCCTGCAGTGCACCTTGGGCAATGCTTTATGAAGTTAGCTTCATGTGGTTGAGCACACGTTATTCCATTGGCTGCTGGCTGTCACACTGGAGACAACTGGCTGCTATTTCATGGAACATTTTTTAAATAGAAGTGGATGATTTTTCAAGTCATTATTAGCAGAAATGTCAAAAAGAAAGGCAGAGCTGGTTATCCTACTGAGAGGAGCAACTGAGGTGGAAAATGCATGCCACAGCCAATGAGCTGAGAGGTGCTGTGAGTTTGCTGTCAGACAGAGCATTCTTTTGCTTCAGGAGCTGAATCCTGGAAGTCCGACATTGCCCTTTTTAATGAGAAGGCCTTTTCTGACATTCTCTGATGTATTCAATAATAAACAACCGAGTCACTTTTCAGTGGCAGATATTATCTTGTGATCTAAAAGCACTCAAATAAGTATAGTCTGTCAAAGGCACTGGGATTTGTCTATATCCTATCATCAAAGAGAAAATTCATTCCCTATTGTAATGAATTAATGGCTACCTTTGAAAATCCCCCCTTGCGACTTTTTTTTTTTAACAAGGAAAGAAGCATCAATGCATTTGCTGATAACATTTCATTTATAGCCATTCCTTTTAATAAGGATCAGTTGAGGTTTGCAGATGCTATTATTCAAGTCTAATTTAAAGTGACATCCTGAATGCAACACATTTCAAATGCATAATTATATTACGCACCCTTAACTGTCTGTGGGGCTGCATGGGTTATAGGGATATTATTAAGTAAAGGAACACAGTCTTTCAAATGAACATCAAGGGGCAGATTTATCAACGGTCGAGGTCAATTTTCATTTTTTGTGTACTTCGACTAGGGAGTAGTTCAAATTCAATTCGTATTGGAAAAAAATTAATAAATTCGAATATCGAAATATATCATGTACTGTCTCTTTAAAAATTAGACGGCGACCTATGGGGGACCTCCTAAAACCTATTTGGAGTCAATTGGTGGACTTTCAAAAATCAAAGTTTTTTTATAGTAAAACTTCGAATCAAATTCGATCAAATGCGATATTCCTTCAATTCGAACGATTCGAATTCGGGCAAATACGGACCTATTCGATCAAAATTGACCTTTTTTGACCCAAAAAAACTTTGACTAAATTTCGGTTGGTCTTTTTGAATTCGAATTTCGAAGTTTTTTCAATTAGAAATTTGACCCTTGATAAATATGCCCCCAAGTATAATAAAAACTGTGCAACATATTTATTAAAGCAGCGCCTCTTAACATTTTCTTACTAACCACTGTGCCCAATGAGGCATCCATATAGAGTCTGATTCCACTGGATAGCACTTAGAAAGGTGGTTCACTTGTATCCAGAACGCTTGGGATAGTCTACTAGAAAATCATGTAAACATTAAATAAAAACAATAGGCTGGTTTTGCTTCCAATAAGGATTAATTATATCTTAGTTTGGATTAAGTACAGGTATGGATCCGTTATTCAGAAACCCGTTATCCAGAAAGCTCCGAATTACGGAAAGGCTGTCTCCCATAGACTCCATTATAATTGTAATAACAAAACAGTATCTTGTACTTGATCCCAACTAAGATATAATTAATCCTTATTGGATGCACAACCAGCTTTTTGGGTTTATTTAATGCTAACATGATTTTCTAGTAGGCTTATGGTATGAAGATCCATATTATGGAAAGATCTGTTATCTGGAAAGCCCCAGGTCCCCGGCATTCTTGATAACAGGTCCCATACCTGTACAAGGTACTGTTTTATTATTACAGAGAAAAAGGGAATCATTTTTAAAAATATGGATTATTTGGATAAAATTGAGTCTATTTCTGTAATTTGGAGCTTTCTGGATAAAGAGTTTCCGGATAACTGTTCCCATACCTGTAGTATAATATAGAGAATGATATTCTGAGATAGTCTGCAGTTGGCTTAATTTTTTTTAATTATTTGTGGTTTTTGAGTTATTTAGCTGTTCAGCAAGTCTCCAGTTCAGAATTTCTAAAGCTATCTGGTCGCTAGTGTCCAAATTACCCTAGCAACAAGGCATTGATTTGATTGAAGGAATGGAATTTTCACAGGAGAAGGCCTGATTAAGATAAATAATGAAAAGTAGCAATAACAATGCAGGTATGGCACCTGTTATCCAGAATGCTTGGGACCTGGGACTACCTTAAAGGTTGGGTCAGCTTTCAGTTAACTTTTAATATGTTATAGAATAGCCAATTCTAAGCAACTTTTCAATTGGTCTTCATTATTTACCTTTTATAGTTTTTAAACTATTTGCCTTTTTCTTCTGACTCTTGCCAACTTTCAAATGGGGGGGGTCACTGACCCCATCTGAAAAGCTGCAAAAAGCGACTGTTGTTGCTACTTTTTATTACTCATCTTTCTATTGAGGCCCTCACTTATTCATACTGCAGTCTCTTATTCAAATCAGTGCATGGTTGCTAGGGAACTTTGAACCCTAGCAACCAGATTGCTAAAATAGCAACATGGAGAGCTGTTGAATATAAAGCTAAATAACTCAAAAATAAATAATAAAAAATGAAAACCAATTGCAACATGGTCTCAGAATATCACTCTGTACAGCATACTGAAAGTTAACTCAAAGATGAACATCCCCTTTAGGTCTACTAAAAATTATTTAAACATTAAGTAAACCCAATATGATTATTTTGCATCATTAAGGATTACTTATATTTTAGTTAGTTAATTATTACAGAGAAAAAGAAAATCATTTTAAATATTTGAATTATTTGATTAAAATGGAGTCTATGGGAGATAGAACCTGGACTGCCTGCCCCTGACCAATCAGCTTTTATCTATACCCTACTGGCTTCTCCTTACTTTACTGTTCAATCTTCAGGTGAACATGTGTTATTTCTCCAGTACATGTGGCCATAGACGCTCCAATAATATCGTACAAATTTTGTTTTGTACGATATTGGGTGCATGTATAGTGGGAGATGAGCTGACTGATATCAGCAGAAGGCTTGGATATTGGTTGGCTCGTCGATCGGGCTGGCTGGAAAATTTTGATTGGGCGCCTTTGTAGGCACTTTAATATTGGATCGTTGCTTTTAAAACACATTTGCCTTAAGGATTAAACAACGATTGGGAAGTTTCTTGTTTTTTCTAAATCTGCTGTCTAACCTGCTGTTAATGTATTAATGTTTCAATGATGTTAGATCACAATATCACTTGTTTTGGAAAATAGGATTTATGACATATCAAATGTGCTTTTCCTTTTAATAACTAGTTGTTTTTAATTGATGTTGCTATATAAGGCATAGAATGGGTGTAGACTTCACCTTTGATGAAGTGCCAGAACGAGAAATGAAACGCGTCAGGTGACTACTTATAGAAGAAGGAAAGCTACGGAGGCATTTTATTGCCAATAGATTAGCTACAATAGTGCAAGCTAGAATGCTATATTTATTCTGTAGAATGCTTTACCATACCTGAGTAAAAAGCTTTAGAAACTCTCTATTTGTTTAGGATAGGAGCTGCAGCATTAATGTGGTGTGACATCACTTCCTGCCTTAGTCTCTCCCTGCTCTGGGCTCAGATTACAGCAGAGAAGGGAGGGGGGGGAGAGAGGAGCAAACTGAGCATGCTCTTGCCCAGGGCAATGAGGTTTAAGCTGAAGGCAGGAAGTCTGATACAGAAGCCCATGTGTACACAATAGAAGGAAAGAAATGCAGTGTTTCTTTTGACAGGGGACTCAGAGCAACATTACTTTGGGGGATTACTGGTATATTTAGATGGACCTTTCTGATAAGGCTTACTTAGTTTTAAACTTTCCTTCTCCTTTAAGTCATGACACATGGTGTGTCTAAAGGTAGAACTACATGGGCGATTTAGGTCTGATCGGACGCCACACGACAAAACGCTGGCTTCAAGTCGGATGCAACGAAGATAAGATTAGTTGTAGGAATTTCTGATGTAGTCGTAGCGTGCACCCAACACGACACGACAGATGTCTGACAGTGGTGTCGTGTCGGATGCAAGCTGCGACTTCATCCAACATTTCTATTTCTTCCCTTATTTCCAGTGCATTCGACTTGACGCCAGCGTTTCGTCGCGTAGCGTCGGATTGGACCGTAATCACCCATGTAGTTCTACCCTAAAAGATGATGCCTGTTTGCTGCTTTAAAAGTCTGTTAATAAAGTTTTTTTTTTTTTTTTTTTTACTGATACAGAGATGTTGTCTTGGCAGAAAGTATGTTCAGAAGGCATTCAAACACGTGAATTTTTCTAATGCAAAATTGTCAGATACCGGTAGAATTCTATTGTTTCTACCTATATATCTAAAGATTCAGCTCTACACATGTATTAAAATAAACAATCTTTCTTGGAAAGATCTTTTCCAGGAAAGGTCATAATTATTTCATCTAGAACCCCAATGACCCCCAATGACATTATATCACTTCCATGTGGTCACTGTGACTGTGCCCCACCTTCATTTTAGGGATTCTCATTCCATTGAAAAATTACATTTTAATGTTTCTGTAGGCAGACAAAGTAAAACAGAAAAAAAACTTTTACAGCATATGTAGAATGTCAAAACACATATGTATTAATGCAAAAATGCTTTAATGGGAAATACTTGAAATATACCTATTAATGAGACCATCCTCTGTATAATACTTTTATTATGTTTAATATATCTGTGCCTTTTTCAGTCTATGTAAGTCTTGCATTTCTCTGCATGTGTATATATTTCTGCCTTTTTTCTCTTTCTGCTTTGTTCTCTCTTCTCAAGATTTGTGTGCAAATTAATTTGCACAGTTGGAACAAGCCTAATTTGGGTGCACTTGCTAATTTGTCAAATAGAATCCTGTGTCTGCAGTGTTTACCCTGCATGACATTCAACTTGGCAGGGGCAATGTCAAATTCTCTTTAAGACCTTGTCAACATTTCCCTTAATAACCCAAGAATGGAACAGCAGTTCTATGGTAATGTGAACTGAATTATTGATTTTCTTTTGAGACTGGGATCTTATTCCCCAGGACATAAGATTAAGATGGTCAACCCATTCCCTCCATGTAAATGTCCAGCTGTTTGACAATTTCCAGACAAAGAACTGGTAGTTTCATATTGGCATATTGTGTAGCTTCCATATTGCACATAACAAGCCCTTTTACTAATATTGGGTGCAAGAGCTATGTATAATCTTTAGCACCCAATGTACATACTATTTGCGCCTGGTCCTGGGGTAAAGCTATTGTGCCCTGTTGCACATTTGATAGCATAGCTACTGCAAGGCATTTCTGTGTGCAAAGAATTCTGTTCTTGAAACCTGTTGTACCCAGTAATGTCATAAAGTAAAAATATATTTTTTTACATGTGTGCCATTGGCCACTCTACAAAATACTAACCACCTGAACCACCCCTTTAAAAGCAACAGAAAGAGTTTTCACTGCTTTACTTTACATTGGCTATTCTTACCCCCAATTTTCTCCTCCTACCCGAAATTCGTTAACTTATTCACTGAACTGAACTATCCTGGGCATTGCAATTACTATGTAAAATCTATTTTTAATTCCCACGGTTGACTGTAATATCCAACTTTCACAATCAATTAGAAGAAAACCTTTTGAAATGAATTAGAAAATATGGCTTGTTTTTGTGTTTGGCCCAGTCCCCAGTAGCTATTACTCAGTGGATCTGTTGGCAAGTAATAGTGTCAGCCACTGTGCAGTGTGATTAGGGTTGCCACCTGTCCGGTTTTGACCCGAACAATCCAGTAATTTGAAGGGCTGTCCGGGTCAAAACTTCCTGCCAGGTTTTCCAAATTAGGAAAACCAGGCAGGATTCCCCATGATTGACACAGCGATTGGACAATCGATGAACACTGCGTCATAGCCACGCCCCTGACATCACAGCCCACCCCATCGCATCAAGGCCCTACCCTAAGGGCAGGACTCCACGGACGATTCCGCCGTGATCCGACGAGCTGCACAAAACCGCAGGCGTCACGGATGCGACGGACTCAAGGTAAGTAATGCTGTTGTCGGATCGTGTGAGCGTGCAGCGTCTGCATCCGACAGTCGTTTCGCGTTGCATCAACTATGTGACACGATCCGACGATTACTTACCTTATTTCCGTTGCATCCGACATGACGCCTGCGTTTTTGCGCATTGCGTCGGATCGCGGCGGAATCATCCGTGGAGTCTCGCCCTTGGTGTGATCATGCACATTTAGTGCATCAGAAAAGATAAGGGCAAGACTTCTATGACAAAATAGGAACTAGGAAGTGCAAAGGAAATTGTTTCCTCCATCAGACTGTAAAACAGTTTTTGGATGTGATAGACACATCTGATTTTCAGGTAAAGGTTTCTATATTGCTAACAGTGTCTGGGTAACACTTGTATATCTCTCTGTAAGGATGAAAGGGTCTTTAGATTTTTTTGTCTTACAACGATTTGCTAGAAACATTCAGTCAGTCCAAGTACATTTAGGAGGTTATTTACTAAACTTCAATTTTTTCTGGTCTACTCAAATTTTTAGAGGAAAAAATGATTTTTTCGACATTTTTTATACCTCGAAGCTGCAAAAAGTCAGAATCTGAAAATATGCCATGTAAAACCTGCCAAAGTCCTATAGAAGTCAATGACAGATATCCCTTTTACAATTTAAAAATATCATGATCTGCACTGGGCAGGCCCGGACTGGCCATCTGTGGGTTCTGGCAAATGCCAGAGGGGCTGCTATAAGGTGCCATAGAAAGTCAGTATTTAGTGGGCTGGTGGGGTCTGTTTGGGCCTCTGTATGGGCTGATTGGGCCTATGTGTACATGAAATGCCAGGGCCTATTTTAATTCTCAGTCCGGGCCTGGCACTGGGTTTCGTCTGATAATCTGAAAAATTCAGGTTTTGGGGCAATAATCCAAAAAAATCAAGTGATCTGGGGATCAAATCTGAAAAATTAGTACGATTCTGTTTTTCACTCGATTTTATCCCGTTTTTTCCTGACCTGACTTTTTTCAAGTTATTTTATTGATAAATAAGACGTGGATGGGAGTTTCATTGAGCTTGGTTTAACAAAAATATGAGATAAATTTGAGTTTTTGTAAATAGCCCCATTAAAGTGATCCAAACAGCTACAAAAACCCTACTATTTACAGTAAATGCTTATGGAAAATAACTGCTCACAATAATAGTTCTAGCTACAGTTCTAACATTAATAAATCGCTATGTGGCCAATTTATTAAAATTCGGATTTCTTTTTTTCCACAAATTTGAGATATAGTCAGTGTAAAAACCACAAAAACTCTAATACATAACATGGCAAGTAAAAGCAGGTCCCATAGAAGTCAACGGGAGCTGTGCTGGACCTTTTTTTTTAACCATTCAGACTGTTAGAAGTTTTTAGATTTTTTTTCTCAAATTCAAAAAAACATTTTTAGAGGTTAGAGAAATTCTATTCTTTTTTCAAATTGCTCAGTGTTTTTTTTTTACATTTGTGCTTTTTTATATTTGGATCTTTTAATAACTATCATGGCATTCGTGGTTTTAGAGAAATATAGTTTCATTGCGGTTTCAAAAAGCTCTAATACAACTAAAATTAGTTGCTTTTGCATCTATACCTGCTCAGTGATGTATACACATTAATATTAAGAAGGAACAGAAAGTAGCCAGCACATCACGTAACAAAGTGAACGGTGCCTGGGTGCTAACAGCAGAATACGTGGTGAATAGTCCAAAATTAGGCGAGCACACACAGGTCTTAAGATTCAAAAAAGTTGTGCTTTTATTATGAAAAAATCCTAACGTTTCGGCTAGCAATCTAGCCTTTCTCAAAGATTAATATTAAGAGATATGTTTCCCAGCTAATAACAGCTCTGTAACAATTTATACTGATGCTGTACTTGGCAACCTCAAGCACTGTCCCCTTCCACTGGCCACAATAAACTTAGAACTGCCCATTGGTGGCCATGATTCGACCATCACAAAACCTGTACTGTGGCTACAAAGAGGGACAGATAGAACCACCTACAACCTGGACCAGTTTATCATAAAATGTTTTACTTCCAACTATTTTCCAGAAATGGTGTCCAGGACCACTCCAGAGCAGGTAGCCTACTATACAGACATTTCTCCCTTCTGCCCTTATGCGTGTTTAATCTCTTTAATATTACTGTAAATAAAAATGGAAAATATTTTTAACATGGGCAAGTGTTATCACACTTTTGTTTAGGAGGCAAGAAATCTTAGTTTATAATTTTCCTTTAATGCTAAACGGTATATTCAAATTTTTTTTAAAAAAATGGTATAAACAGTTATTTTTAAAAGGAATTTAAGCAAGTTGCTTAATAGATATGTGTTTTGGACAAAATAATG
Source organism: Xenopus laevis (assembly GCF_017654675.1). Lineage (NCBI taxonomy): Eukaryota > Metazoa > Chordata > Amphibia > Anura > Pipidae > Xenopus > Xenopus laevis. Next base: position 102,826,662 of record NC_054373.1, read on the forward strand.
GGGTTTACAAATGCTGACAGCATGTACAGGGAGAAATAGAGCCTGCTGGTTTTTTACAGTTGTAACTTCACAGTGGGTCCCAACATCTCTGCTAAATGAGAGTGCTTGCCATATGGTGCAGAGTTTAAACTTATTATACTTCCACTGTTGCTGTCAATATTAAAAAGCAACCCTGATGTTATAGAAAGTATTAGAAATCTCTGAAAATGCATGATAGAAAAATGGTGAATAAAATAAGGAGGCATAATTGCTAGTGCCATAAATAAATTGAAATGGGATTATAGTTATTTAAGATGACATTTTGAAATATATTATTGTGCCACATATATTTAATGTAAATGCTCAGCTTGTCAAAGGGATTTGATTTACAGCACGGTTGCCCGTCTTAGTCTTAGTAGAAAAGGGTTCGAATATATGAGGCAATCTCTACATTTAAGTCAGTAGTTTCCCAATCATTCTAACTAAATTACCTGACCTTAAAGCTGCCCATAGACGCAAAGATCTGTACGTACGAATCCTCGATTTGTACGATTTTCGGACTGTGTGTGGCGAGTCCCAACATTTTTTGTCCGGCGGATAACAGTCATTTGGATAGGTTAAAAGATTTCTGTTGGCTTGCCGATCGTACGATTTTCAGTGGGAGACTAGCTTTTGTCATAACTTTCGTACGGTTGCTGTTAGGGGCAGAACATCGGCTGGTCTGTTCTTTTACTAATCTATGTGATTGAAATGGTTAGTGGCAGGTCGGGAGATGGGGAAGTCTGATCGTTCGAGGATTTGAATGATCAGATCTTTCCATCCATGGCCATCTTAAGGGTAATTTAAGTGCAACAAAAGAGTAGGCTTATAGTTGGGCACATGTCTTACTAAAAGGCTTGTAAAGCACCAATTTAAAGTAATACTGACAAGTTCCAGATTGTATGTTAGTATGGCTTGGAAAACCTACCTGCTATTAATTTCATGCTGCAAGATGAACTCCCTGCCTCTTTGCACCCCCCCATAACAATTTATGTCTGTCCCAACAGTGCTTGCTCCAGCTCTTCTTTAGATTTAACATTGGGCTTGGGGGCACTGGTTACATCTGTCCTGCAGCCTATCAGTTGTCGTGGCTACATTTTGTGGATGAATTCTTGCTTTAGTAGACTTTCTCCCTTGGGGAGTTACATCAAATTGTTTAAATGTCAATCAATATCATTTAAATTTTACTTACACTTATGGCAAAACAAAAATGACTTTTCTATATATTAAAATCAAGATAGTGAATGGGGTTATTCAAATGGAAATATTTAGGCCTATCTCCACTAACTTTATTGCAGAAAATATGCACCCACAAACCAGATTTGGGGTGTGCCGGTGGGACACTTATTCTGGATGAGGAGGAACGTCTTCATTGAGAATGGCATTGAACAGTGGGTTTAAAAAATTTAGAAGGGAGATTATTGGAGAGGAAATGCCATAAAAATTGACCAGAGAGGCTTATAAAAGGAAGAAAGTCACAAGCAGAGAGTATCTCCTATATGGCAGCAGCAGAAAAAAAGAGTTGGTGGGTTTATTGATACTATATACCAGGGATCCCCAACCTTTTGAACCCGTGAGCAACATTTAGAAGTAAAAGAAGTTGGGGAGCAACACTAGCATGCAAAATGTTCCTTGGGTGCCAAATAAGGGCTGTGATTGTCCATTTAGTAGCCCCTATGTGGATTCTCAAACTACATTGAGGCTCTGTTTGGCAGTGCACCTGGTTTTTATGCAGCGAAAACTTGCCTCCAAGCCAGGAATTCAAAAATAAGCACCTCTTTTGAGGCCACTGAGAGCAACATCCAAGGAGTTGGAGAGCAACATGTTGCTCACGAGCTACTGGTTGGGGATCACTGCTATATACTAACCAGTGGCATATTTTTATGACCATTCTAAATAAACCATTGCAATATTCTAAATACTAGTGATAATTTACAAATGTTGGTCAGTACAGAACCTTCAGTATAATACAAATGGGCCCTCAATCTAAGTTATCATTTGTTAAGGAGTGAATTTCCTAGGAGTGTCTTCAGAACATGGCTGGATAATTGTAAAATGAAGGGATCATATCCACATGGTAATTGTGAAACTTGTAGTGCAATGTTGAGAGCCAAAGATGTGTCTTGATTATCGAGGTACAAGGAAAGTTACTCATGACTTTATTAATTGTAATGTAAGGGGGGGGTTGTGTATGGATTGTGTTCTTGCTCTGAAATATACATTGGTAAAACAATCTGTAAAATTGAAGATAAAATTCTTAAACATGAAAGTACTATAATTTTTAAAGATGATAGGAGCTCCACCTTCTAGACATATTTGAAATGTACAGGAAGGTAACCTGGTGGGATTACAACCTTGGGGAATTGAACAAGTTAAATACCCTACCACGGATGGTGACTGGGATAAAATAATTTACAAAGAGAAACTAGATTACTATTATGAGATTTTGCCACCCAAATGGTGTGAAGGAAGATATTTCATGTAAATAGTTTTTTATGATACCCTCCATACTGATGTGATCTTTGAAAAATATTCCTGCGATGTTTAAGCTTGCAGTGATGTATTTAATATTATTGATTCAGTAGCATGTGTTTATTTCTTTAAAACAGCTAAGCATTATGGTAGTATGGGATTGGTTATCTGGAAGCCCATTATCTAGAAAGCTCAGAATTACAGAAAGGCCATCTCCCATAGACTACATGTTATCTAAATAAGTAACATTTTTAAACATGAGTTTTCTCTGTAATAAAACAGTAACTTGTACTTTAATCAAACTGAGATATAATTAATCCTTGCTGGAAGCAAAACCAGACTATTGGGTTTATTTAATGTTTACATGATTTTCTAGTAGACATCAGGTGTGAAGATCAAAATTACGGAAAGATCCATTATCCAGAAAACCCCAGGTCCTGAGCATTCTGGATAACAGGTCATATACATATATCATCATATATCAGGAGGAAAAGAGAGTTGTGTGTTGATAATCCCAATGAAGCTTGTTAGCAAATAGTATTGTGACTTTGTTTTTACTATTGTGCCCATGATCAAATTTTTCACAAGTTTTGCCAAAAAAAGGACACCTATAGACTCCAATGGTTGGAAAAAATGTTGTCGCCATTAGACTTCATTGCATTTTAGCAAATTTTCATGAATTTTCACTATTTCACCATTTTTTTGTGAAGTGAAACAAGTCAAAATCGCCCCATCATTACTCACAACATTTACTATACATGCACATTCAGGCCCGGATTTGCGGCGAGGCCACATAGGCCTGGGCCTAGGGCGGCATCAATTAAGGGGCGACTTGCCACCTAGCCACATAAGCAATTCTCTTGCCGGAGCACTAGCGCCGAATGGCTAGTTCTCCAGCATGAAGTCGACAGGATGTGCATGCTCGCTATCTTTCGCGAGGGAGGGGGCGTCGGAGAACGTCGGAGGATGCCGGCCTCCAGGCACCATCAGGGTAAATTCGGCCCTGTGTGCATTTAAGCAATGGACTTTTGGTGAACGGCAATGTAGTTGTGATATGTAATTACATATGATTAATCAGGCGCTTGAGTTTGGTGAACAGTAATTTAGTTGTGTTGAGCATGTAGAATACCCACATGTGAAACATGGGGATGTTTGCCCTATAACATATGTTTATGGTGCTTGTGTTGATGAGGAATGAGGGAATGAGTATAATAGATGTCGTGGATGATTACATACATAGGCCTAGCCCCTATGTTTAGCAGCATTTGGACCCTCAGCCTTATTATTATCCAATGCACTGCAGTGCCCCAGTCATACATATTTTAAAACAGATTTTTTCAAGTGGTTGTATTAAAATTTTTGTTTATATTAAGTTGACAATTGATTGGTCATGGTATGATGCAACTATGTACTATAATTAGTGATGAGCAAATCTGTCCCGTGAAAAAATTGAATGCATTGAATTCAATAGTCAACATTTTTTTACATGCAACAATTGTTTTTGTCTTGGCAACTTTTTTGTCTCAGTGACTTTTTTATCCAAATGCATTAAAGTAGAACTAAACCCCCCCGACAAAAGTCCCCATCCACAGCCATCAAATGAACAGTTGAAGATGGCATTACCTTCAACTGCACATGCGCCAGCAAGCTCCGTGTCGTGAAATGATCAGAAAAGAACAAGAAGTTTCAGAAGATGGAACCTTCTAGCTCAGATTGTAGAGGTCAGCTTTGATGTGAGAGGCACTGTTTATTAAAATAGACTCTGCGGGAGGGAGCAGAGAGGGGGTTCATTTAATGGTTCTCCTTTAAGGTAATTTTTTTGTCTCCGCAACTTTTTAGTCCAAATGCATTAAAGTCAAGGGGCATTTTTTCTTATGGCCACTTTTTGGTATCGGCAACAATTTTGTCTTCACAACTTTTGTGTTGCTGTGACATTTTTGCCACAGTTAATCCATGTCTCGAGAAAAAATTCGCTCATCGCTAACTATAATTATATTGAGGTTTGCATTAACATATTCACACTGTTTGATGTGCTAATATAATAATGCCAGCTAGTGATATTAAGTGAGAAAGGGATGCTACTCAAAGGGTAAATTGCACTTTTACATGTACACTTGTTTTTGGATTGTCTATACATAAATGGAGAATTTTGCTGAATGAGTTAGCACTTAATAAATGACACTCAGTTTTGGATAAAGATTCAAGAAACTTTATTGTCAATATACTTGTTATGTGTATTGAAATTTTGTTCCACCTAAGCTCCCCCATGGTGCAAATATAAAAACAATGTGTCATTAAAAAGAAAGAATAAACAATTAGTAATATTCAGTGATATTTCAATATAAAATGGGAATGACAAGGTTTGAATTTTTAATTTACTCCAAATGTATGACCTCTTTTTTCCATTATAAGTTTCCTTCCAGGGAACTACAAATCTATTTCTCAGTACCACCCTTATTCCTTTCAACTGTAATGTATACTCAATATATCCTAAGTGAAATGTGCCTTGTGTTATTTTTGGAGAGGCCAGTGTTCTTCCTAGTGTTTTTCATATGTGTATAGCCTCAGTTGTTGTCCTGCTTCAACATCACTCCTAAGACAAAGGGGCAGATTTACTAAAGGCTGAAGTGACTGTCGTTAGCAAAAATTCGCCAGAAATCCAATCCGCAGAGACATCGACATTGTGTGGCCTAAAGATTTGCTTTATATAATTTAATATCAAGTAAAAGGTTAAAATATACATATATAATCTTCTGCTTTTTCACTCTTACATTGTTGATGTGCCTCTGAGATTATAGTGTCATGTATTTGAGGCTGAGACATTAAATATTTAGTTCTTTCTTTAAAACATAGTAGGTCATTTGCAAATCCCCTGGATGCAAAATCGGCCTGCTAGACACAGGTAGCACTAAATTCATCTAAAAGTCTTTGCACTTCAAATGTTTTAGAAGGTTGCAGTGAAGCAGATTTTATGAGGTATGTTCATTTCTAATGGTAATCTAGCAACTATTGCTGCAACAGTATGGGGCACATTTACTAAGCTCGAGTGAAGGATTCAAATGAATTTTTGTGTACTTCGACCATCGAATAGGGCACTACAACCTTCGACTTTGATTTGAACTAAAAATCGTTCGACTATTCGACCATTCGATAGTCGAAGTACTGTCGCTTTAAAAAATACTTTGACGACATACTTCTGCAGTTTAAACCTACCGAGGTTCAATGTTAACCTATGGGGACCTTCCCCAGCACTTTTCTAACCTTTTAAAAAAATCCTTCGATCGATGGCTTAAAATCGTTCGATATCTGGTCCGAAGGGCAAAGAAGTTAGATAGAATTTTCCTTAGTTAGTAAAATTAGTTAGTTAGTTTATTGCAAACTGGGTACGGAAGTAAAGGAATCAAGCATACATTCAGCATAATCATAAGGAGATGATATGCAGAACTGTCTCAACCTTTATGTGAAGATCTTAAATAATAAATAACACAAATAGCGGTTTATTCACCATCTCTGTAATCATATTTACTATTGTAATCATGTCTCTACTGGGAGCCAAGTGATGCATGTTTCCATCAAGATCTCTCCCATGATCCCAGTGTGATAAATGTGGCACCATGTGGCTTGTGGTCATGCTTTGCATATGTTTTACCATGTATCACTACAATTGTGCCTGACGTTGCTCTCTACAGCAATCTTAATGGGACACATTAATTTCAGTTGATGAAATAAATATGCAGCCTTCACTGCTGGTAATCCCCTGCATATGCAAAAAAAATCAAGAAAAAAATATAATAAATTGCAATAAACAAACTAATGATAGCAATCTGTACATTTCCTTTTCCTGTGAAACAGTTATCATTTAGACTTTTAGAAGCATGACAAACTGATCAAACAGCAGACACGCCAACTTCTGACTTGAACCTAAAAATGAAATAGCCTCATCTTTGGCAAGCCGAGGTGAGGGTCTGTCATTGCATTTTACAGTTAACAAAATTCAATCTTGGAACAGCAGGAGGGGGAAGGCATTGCTCTCAGACAACCAAAAACCTCCCCATCCTCCTGGAAGTTCATTATCGCCTCTCCAAAGCATGACGATGGTGTGAAATGGGTTGGACGCACGGATGCTTCTGTTAACGGCCAAAGCAAAAAAAAAAAAAAAAAGTCGCACATCATTAGGAATGGAATAAACGACACAGAGGCGCAGAGCAGAAATGATTTGATTAGCAATTTCCACTTTTGAAAAGACCTGGAAAAGAACCAAATGACTATAGAGAAGGTGTGATGGAGTTCTTAATTGCTATAACTGCACAGGGAGAAGCGATGATTTGTGACATATAATACTGCACAGTACGCTAATGCTAATAACTGTTAATTAACTGCAGCAATGATATAGTCCAAATGCGCACACACGTTGCCATAATTTCAAGATTAAACGCCACGCTATTAGAAGCAAAACCTGGGTGAGCAGACTGAGAGGCACCTACAATCTTTCTAAGCTTTGTTAACATTATGAACTAAAATGTTCTGAAAGAAAGGTGAAAAAAAACAAACCACAAACCAGTTTGGAACAGTCATTGAATGAGTCGTTCCTCAAGAGAACCACTTATTAATTCTGAAAGGCTGCTGTTGCACCAGACCATCTGGCTCTGTTCTAAAGGCTTCAGTGGCTGCTGATGAGCAAAGATTCACATTGGCTCTCCCTCATCTCAGAATCGCCGGTAGCTATGATACAGTTCCCATAAATTTTTGTTTGCACTTCAGCTGTTAAATCGGATTTTTTTTTTGTAAAACAAATTTTCTATAAGCTAGAGAAATGTTATTACATAAATGCATGGATAATACAGAATTACAAAAGTAATTTGCAGTTATTTAAAGCAATAGTCCTTGTGTATTTTAACTATAAGGCCATATATCCTCAAGGAATTTTATCTAGTTCTCTTGTGGGTATAGTAGAAGTCTTTGGTATCATTTGGTAAATCTGATTTGAAATTTGCACTGTGATTGCTTTGAAAGAGGTGTCAGCAAATGCCAGTGTGTGAACATCAACAAAGGTCAAGGCATATTAATTGGAGGTGATGGGTAGAGTAGACAGATACTACAATGGATTTTAATCATGGACGTTCATTGTGCATTAATGGAATGGTACTAAGATAACTGTAAATCATTGTTTTCTGGGCATGATAATGTTAACATTAAACCACCATTACTAGTATACAGAATTTTGTTCATGCTGGTTTGTTGTACCAAGCATTTAACCATGTTAAAGGGCCATATCTAATGGATATATAACGAGATGGTTGCTTTCCCTAGCCTCTGTAAAGCTGTTGCTGATTCATCCTGGAGTTTCAGACTTGCTCATGCCTCCATTATTCTCAGACTGTTTGGCATCAATTCAATTGACTTTTTGTAGTGTTTGTACCAAGGCGCTTTTCTTGGTAGTCACTTGCTCTGTTAAGTTTAAGGTTGCATTGTTTAGAGTTCTTTTTATTTCGTATTACATTTCTTCCACTGTAGTAGGGATAACCTTAACAGAATAATGGACTGTTGGGATGCAGGAACAATAGTTGAAAAAGAATAATGCAAAACAACAATACGTTAAGATATAGTCAGCTAATAGCCTCAGCCTCAATTCTCATATACTATTATATATATTCGCATACAATTTGTAAAGTTATAATGTAACTGAGTTCAAGTGATATTATTCTTTTTTTCTCAGGCTCCTCTAGCTTTCCAAGGTCCTTCAAATGGAATAAAGCTGGCTGTACCCAGAATAATCAGTTCATCTGACCAAACCAGCAAACGTACAGATCTTTGCACAATTTCGATCAGCCAGATCATCATAGATAGTGATGAGAGAGACATGGATTTGCTGTGAGAAAAATTCCCATTGACTCCATAGAATTTTGGCACAAGAAAAAAATACACATTGACTTTAATACATTTTGCCTATTTTTGGGACATATTCACTCACTCACTAATCATAGACATCATCCACAGATGTATGTTGTTCCGCCCTCCCCAATTGATATCTCAGTTAGCCCCAGCTAGATATTCATAGTGAGGTCATCATATTTGGCCCATACAGTAAAGTACAGTAGAGACCAATGCCTAGTCATTTATGAAGCCTTTAGGCTTAGTTCAGATGTTATTAAAGAGGATGTCATTTCAGATAGGACATCCATGAAAAATTGGCCAGCTCAAAGCACACTTTTGATGAATTCTCTACTTTTCTATTTTTATTTTGTGGTTATCTAGCCATTTGCAGACTTTGATATTAACACCAGGATTTCATCTTAGCAACTCCTATACCTGTACAGATGACTATGATGTTGATGTCTACAGTAAACTCCACTCTGCACAGTTGTTTACATGTTAAAGGTGAATCTTAGACAGTCAGTCTTCTCCTCCCCCCAGCAGTTGCAGGTCTTTTCTATTAGCAATATATGATTTAGTAAAAATTATTTTCTGTGTTACTGTGAACAGATAGTAGTATCACAGAATATGATTTGTAAATATGAACTGTACATAAACAAGGCAAAAACAAAAGTTATCAGCCCCTTAAGTGGAATTATTTTCGATATACATATAGTGCATATATCTTAGAGCAGTGATCCCCAACCAGTAGCTTGTGAGCAACATGTTGCTCCCCAACCCCATGGATGTTGCTCCCAGTGGCCACAAAGCAGCTGCTTATTTTTGAATTACTGGCTTGGAGGCAAGTTTTGGTTATATAAAAACCAGGTGTACTGCCAAACAGAGAGTATTGTAGGCTGCCAATCCACATAGGGGCTACCAATAGCCAATCACAGCCCTTATGTGGCAGTGCACCCCCAGGAGCTTATGCTTGTGTTGCTCCCCAACTCTTTTTACATCTGAATGTTGCTCACGGGTGAAAAAGGTTGGGGACCACTGATAGAGCATCTCATGCATGACAAATGTTGCTGAGTTCCTATCTATAACATTTGTAGCCTGAATTTTTCATTCAAGCAAAGCTGATGTGCCCATTGATTTGAATGCATCTCGGCTCCAAAAAAAATTCAGATGCGAAGACAAGAAAAAACGAATCTTGATCAGCAGGAGAAAATCAATTTTTGTCATCAAGATTTAACAAAAATGTATTTTGTGACTGGTTTTAAATACAATTTAAATGTGGAATAAAGCTGTACAAGTAATAGATCACTTGTTTGTAGTTGCTGTTGATTTAAATAGGCAAGTGTTTACCAATTAAAGTTGCACTTTGAAGGAGTAAAAACACAGTGTAACTACTCTACTATGCAGAAGAAGTACAGAAGCAGTGAAGAAGCAATGTTTTTTTACTTTGCTGGCCAAACTTAATTAAGTATGGTTTCTGTTTTTTCAAAACTAAGCCTAGTTTAAAGAAACAGTTGGACTCGATTACACAGCCCATGACAGTGTTACGGTTTATTCCAATATTTAATTTGCTTAACCAGCAAAGTCCTTTCTAAAGTATATTGTGCACTCATATAAAGTAAGAAAGCTGCTGGGTAAAATATATAAAAATGTTTGTCTTTGGACCTTCTTGGTTTATTTTAAGAGGTAGTTAACCTTTAAATTACCTTTTAGTACAATATTGCAGCTGGTCTTCATTTTTTATTTTTGGTGATTTTGAATTATATAGCTTTTTTGTCAGCTGCCCTCCAGTTTTAGCAGTCCATTGGACCCAAGCAACCAGCTAGTGGGTTGACTGACCTACTGGAAGATTAAAATGTCAGGGTCACTTACTCCAAAAAGCATCTCACAAGAAGGAATGAACATATGACTAATATATACAGTATAACACAGTGTATATACTGGAACATGCTGTCTTTTGTGTCATGTTTCCTAAACATAGTTTCAGGAACTCCCTATCACAGGGGTCCCCAACCTTTTTTACCCATTCAAATGTAAAAAGAGTTTGGGAGCAATACAAGCATAAAAAAGTTCCTTGGGATGCCAAATAAGGGTTGTGTTTGGCTATATGGTAGCCTCTATGTGGATTGGCAGCCTGCATGAGGCTCTGCTTGGCACAATACTTAGTTTTTATGCAATTAAAACTTAATTCGAAGCCTGGAATTCAAAAATTAGCACCTGGTTTGAGGACCCTGAGAGCAACATCCAAGGGGTTGGTGAGCAACATGTGGCTCACGAGCTACTGGTTGGGGATCACTGCCCTATCAGATAGTAGAAGCCATCCATGTTATCATACATTAATGTTTTAATATTTAAATTACCAGAAATTAGGTTGTAGTTTGTTGCATGTTACTCAAAAATCCAAACCCTTATTCACCATGATTTTTTAAACGCACACAAAACCCTTGACCTACTAAGTGGTGACACGTTGCAGAAATGTGGCAAAAAAAACCCCACAAACTGATGCTCCAATGTTCACTTTTCCATAGCAGCATTCAAAACAAAGCAGATCAGATTCTAAATGTGCACAAAAGAATTTATGGCTTTGCCACAGATTATGTGTTTAATCTTTTCTGGCAACTTTTTTACATTTCTAAGAGTTATGGGTTTGAAAAGTCACAGCTAAGATTACTTAATGAGTATTTGCCACCCTGGAAGTGAAAGTAGTTCTGATGTGTTTTAGTCAGCTGTTAGCTTTATTGCTTCTCTTCTGTACTAAAAATGACAAGTTGAGCACATTATAGAGAGCTCAGATGTGTTATGTAGATGAAGCCTGCAGCAATATCTGCCTGCTCTCTATTATTTATGGTGACTATATAATACAATGGACTGAGATTTAAACCATTGTTATGCAGTTTGTTTTCCAGGGTGCTAAAGTACAGCACATTTTACAGAGAATTGCATCTCTGTTACATATTAATCAAATCTATCTTACATACAGCTCTTATGCTGTAAAATAAAGGCAAGGGAAGATTAAAGCTTTTTCTCTTTTCCTCGGCTGTCAAGAACTGGCAGTAAAATAATAACAAGGGCTTCTAAATAATGTGCGTGTGACAGGCCTTTGCTCAGGATTACAATCTTTTATAGAGGTTAACTACTAAATAAGGTTCCAGTAAGTGATTAGGAACAGGGCTGCGTCTAATACTGTAATGCAAACGACTTCATAATTCTTCCAATGTTCAGTTGCACAAATCCAATGGCTTGCAGCAGAATTAGGTTTCCTTATTGTTTTGTTCTATGTAGACTCTTCCGGGATTTGCTTTAATGTGACTCAGATGCATCCTGCTTTGCTATTATGTCTTTTTGTCCCCAACATGTGTCTGATATCTTTTGCGTGGAGGGAGGCGGTGGGGGGGGGGTGATCTCTGGATTGATTATGTATGGAGCTTTGCATATTCTGTGGTTTCAGTTTGCTTTCATTATTTTGGCATAGGAATGAGGAAGTTAATTTCCTTTTCAAATTCTCTGTCTGGAATTACTTTAACTTGAAATACTAATATTTAATTTGTATTTTTGGGGGGGTTGAGTTCTTCAACTCTAGGCATATTTTTATTAACATATTTGTTTATTTATTAACTGACCTAAGTTAACATTTATGGACAGGTTTATCAATGGTTGAGTTGATTTTCCCGAAAAATTTAAAAAAAAAAAAAAAACGACAATTTTTCAACATTTATTATACCACGAAGCTAGAAATAGCTCAAATTCAAAAATACTCCAGCTAAAACCTGTCAATGGCAGAGGTCAGTTGAACCATTTGAAGATGTTAATAGCCTTTATGATTCATTAGAGCATGAAAACATGATTTAAAATTATAAATTAATTTCAGGAAACAAAGTAAGGGAACAGACAAAACCAAAATGAGTCCCAAGACTTGTCACAACCTGGTCCTGTCAAAATAGGTCCTGATATTCCAAATACATAGAGATAGTGATGGGCGAATAAATTCGGCAGGCACAAATTTTCAGCAAATTTCTGCATTTCATCCGCCGGCGGTGAAAATGTCCGCCGCCTCCAAAAAATTTTGGCACTCGGGAGAATAGTCACACACATAAAAATTGTTGCGCATCAAAATTATTCGGACAACCGCTGATTTTAATGCATTTGGGCAAAATAGGCGCACGTCAAAATTGAAGAGCGTCAAAATAATTTTGACGCCCATTGACTTCAATGTGTTTCGCAAAATTTTTGCCGATGCGAAACGGAACAAATTCACCCATCACTAGACAGAGTCCCAAACACCTAGCCCACTATATACTGACTTTCTATGGCATCTTATAGCAGTTTGTCTGGCTTTTGCCAGATTTCACAGATTGTCAGTCCAGGCTATAAGACAGGCTTGACTTATTTACAAAACCCATTATAGCAAGAGATGAAGCAGTGGGAGAACAGACAAGGTGGAAGTAAAATAGTCCTTAATGTGTAATGGATATCTGGCTTGTAAGATTATTATTCTCATAGAAACAGTAACCTGTAGTTTATTACCGTTTAAGAAATAGACCATTTTACTTTATTTGATAAAATGATAAACCTGTATATTTAGGGGCAGATTAATTAACCCTCGATATTCGATTGCCGAATATAAATCCTTCGACTTCCAATATCGAAGTCGAAGGATTTACCGCAATTCCTACGATCGAACGATCAAAGGAAAAATCGTTTGATCGAACGATTCGAAGGATTTTAATCCATCGATCGAAGGATTTTAATCCATCGATCGAAGGATTTTAATCCATCGATCGAAGGATTTTCCTTTGATCAGAAAATTGTTAGGAAGCCTATGGGGACCTTCCCCATAGGCTAACATTGGCCTCAGTAGGTTTTATTTGCCGAAGTAGGGGGGTCGAAGTATTTTTTAAAGAGACAGTACTTCGACTATCGAATGGTCGAATAGTCGAACGATTTTAAATTTGAATCATTCGATTCGAAGTCGAAGTCGTAATCGAAGGTCGAAGAAGCCATATTCGACCATTCGAAATTCGAAGTATTTTTTCTTCTATTCCTTCACTCGAGCTAAGTAAATGGGCCCCTAAATGCATAAATCTTACCCTCATATATTTATTTTGTTAGGTATTTAACTTCAATGTTCAGAACATTTCTCTTAGGCAAAGGATTATCATAAAATTATATTTTTTCAAAAACATTGCAATTTTATTTACTGTGTTTCAAGTAAATATTTTGTTGCTGCCATTTTTCTTTCCATCTGTTAAGCTAATCTTGCATTGGACAGGGTTAATTACATATTGAGACCCAACAGTATTTGCTAGAGCCTAAAAAATTGATTGCCCACTATTGCCTTTTGCCTTTAAGATTAGGCCTGCTCTGTGTGTACATGAATCACACAATGGATAACGCACAAAATTGCTTGTGGAGCAATTAAATGTTATAGGACTGCCAGGACATTACAAATGACCCCTGCGGGGGTTGATCACTGTATGGCTCTAACAGATGCAGCACCTGCTCCCTCTTAACAGGATGAATCAAGTCACACCATGGGTGACTTTGCTCTGTTTTTAATCTTAGCTGGGAGGGTGCCCTGTGTTACATTATCTAAATAAACCCTTTTACTTTCATTCAAGTATCCCAAGAGCCCAGCCTTGACATGGTTGAGTTACCAACTATCTAACTGCCCTACCCCCTTTATTTTTGCAAAGGTATTTATAAAGTTAATACACTTACCAAATAAATAATATCAACCTGCACTGACCTATAAATATTATAAAGCAAGTGCAAGTTTTACAGTAATAGCATCATCTTAAGTGTGTTTTGCCTGTTGATGTTAAAATGTCATGCCTTTTGTAAGGAATTCTTTGTTAGTTCATGAAAACCATGTGCATAAGTGCAATGAGAATGCCTGGAGTACTTATTTGACATCCATTGTGGATTATATTATTTGATTTGATACATGGAGTGCACCTTGAGACAGAGCGTAAAGGCTGTTTCTTGGAAACCCTGATCACGTTCATTATAGTTCTTTACAAGAGGTCAATTCTATGGAGAGTTGTAGAAAAAAAAAGTCTTAAAGGAAAAAAAGATCTAATGATACATATCAAATTACACTAATGTCCCATCATTAATGGAGACTATTTTTTTTTTTAGAAATGGACTGCATTTATTTAACCTTTCAGCAGAGTCTGAAATTGGAATGTGTAACCATCACTGTTAAATGAACTGCAAAGCAAAGTCCATGTCTGTTTCTATCATTGTAGAAATTTTTATGAATTTAACATGAATGTAATCCCTTTATTTTAAAATGGAAAACTAATCCAATATGATTAAGTAAAGCGGATTATGATGATTTGTGGGCCATAATCAACTGAATCAAGGTTCTATAAAGTTCAGCTTTAGTTATAAATAGCCACCCACATGTGTCCCAAACTGTACATTTGTTTTTACTATAAGATTAATGCTATAGAATTATTGTATTATGGTGCTTGTCATCCTTTGTGCCTTTATGCGTTTTCTAGCAAAGTTAATTCATCCAAATGTATGATATGATCCCATGTTCAATAAATCTAGGGGCCCATTTATTAAACCTCAAATTATTTTGAAGGGGAAAACTCGAATTATTATACTGGTTGGCCAACAACTCGGCATTAGTGATATAAACTTAGGCATTAGTGGAGTACCGACTGCATTAAAGTACCAGAGTTGGTTATGGGATGTTGGACTTTTTACCTAGGAAACTGAGCCTGAACCTACTTGGGTCCTTGCACTAGTTTTAGTTATCAGATATCTACTTCTGTAGTAGAATACAACTAGACTTACTCTTGTGTGCTATATTATTTTTACACAAGTAATATATGACTGTTTTCTTGTTTGAATCCAATGGTATGTGTCATATTTTAAGGAATTCCAGTGAGAAAATATCACCTAATTTCAAAGTCACCTCCCAGAGGCCAAATTCTCGCCTTTATTGTCAGACTGCGATTGGCTGACAAGCTATGTTGCTGTTTTTGGGTAATGGCTATTTAACAACATGGGAAGCAACAGGGGCAATATATGGCATTGTTCAACTTACTAAAATGGGTAAACACCCCAAAGCACTATAGGCTTAAGGTAAGACAGAAGAGTTCACATGTATCCTTGGTGGGAATGCTTACACTGCTATTGCATGGCATTATCAAATTCACAGCCATATTCTTTAAAAAAAGCGGAACGCTTTTTATCTGTCTATTATAGCTGCCAAAGATGGCAGAAACTACTTAGCTATGTTTTGATCATGAACAGGGGCCTAAACTGAAATCCCTTTTATAGTAAAATATGAATAAAAGCGATTAAACAGTAGGGGCCACTCTAATACTCTGCCTTTCTATACTTTTCAGGAAAAATGTAAATAACAATAAGAAAGCTGAACTTGCCGTCTCTTGGTAATTTTCTTCTCTGCTTCGTTCTATCCTATAAATAGTTGAAAAACCTGCAATATCTTGAGTGCTGATTATTCAAGTGCCATTATATCAAACCACTGAATGACTTTGATTGCATTTGATTAAGTATGAAATATGTTTTGAATTTAGCAAAGCCTGAGTCACCCTCCCACAGTAAATGATAATTAGGTATTTAAAAAGTAGGAGGACATATACTGTGTGAAAGAAACTATATGAGGATCTGCTCACTTGAGACTTTCAATCCTGCAACCGCTGACCTCACAGCAGGAGAAGGTGACCTCACATTTGTTCTTCTTATCAGTCACTAATAACTATTAAGGACAATGGTAAGATCTCACACCTGCTGCCTAGCTGGATAGAATAGGGCCTCAGCAGGGGTTGTGGCAGTAAATCTCCTCTTACACTGCAGGCTTGTGTCACATATACAAACACAGATAACAGCTTGCACTCAAGGGAGACAGAAATAAACTACACCATATATGCATGTCTACAACAACTCCAGATAAACCATTCATCTAGTGAGCCACTGAATAAAAACAAATGCTTTTATTTTATATTTCTCTGGTTGATTTGGATAATTATATTCTGATGAATAATCGCCATTTCCTTATGTCATATAATTTGGTTCCAGTTTTTCAGATGTATGCTATGTTTATTGTGTTCTAAGAAGAAAAAAATCAACAAAAAATGTGAAACTTGCATTAAATAAGCAGGGCAATAATGACTTTGGCATTAACATAAAGTGGGGAAAATGTATGATACCCTGGATTGTGGTTGAACCTGTCCCATTATTGCCAGTGGACATAAGTCTTATAGTATACTGAAGAGACTCTTAAAGAAAAAAAACAAACTAATTTATACAAAACCCCAGCATGTCAGGAACTACTAGTGACTGAAACATTGGAGTTTTTTAACATTTTTTCTTTAAGACCTGTGTAGTGCTATACTTTTCCGGACAGTGGATCTTTTCATAATTTGGCTCTTCATACCTTAAGTCTACTAGAAAATCATTTAAACATTAAATAAACTGGTTCTGCTTCTAATAAAGATTAATTATATTTAAGTTGGAATTCACAAAACTGCTACGAAAATTCGACCAGAGGCAAAAATATTTGGACGTGCGTCGGAGAAGTCACTCGCCTCAAAACCGTCACGCATCAATATTATTCAGACGCCCATTGACTTTAACACCGCCGTCAAAATTGACGTAAGCATCAAAATTCGCGTTTCACAGGACAAATTCGCCCATCACTACATATAATCAGATTCATTTACATTTCACATAAAATGAAGACTGATCATTAAAAAATCTTGGAACATTTGTGGTTTCTTGCTATTATATTTCAAACAGAATTAAATGTTAACCATCAAGTATTTTAGACCACTGTACTTACTTTGATTATACTGTACCTAGAGTACTTAAGTCTTTGCCGGAACAGTCAAATAATTAATGGTCTATAACATTCATAATGTAAAACATTCAGATACAACTGGCTAATGAGTCCTTCTGTATGTTGTGGTTATATTTATGTGACTGGATTGATAGCAATAAATTAAATTTGCATGGTTTATTGATTGTTATCCAGCCTTGATCCAGCTACCAGATCTTGTTTAAAGGAAAACGATACCCCCATAATGAAAAGTTAAGCAACAGATAGTTTATATCATATTAAGTGACATATTAAAGAATCTTACCAAACTGGTAAATATTGTCCTTTTAAATCTCTTGCCTTGAGCCACCATTTTGTGCTGCCTCAGAGATCACCTGACCAGAAATACTACAGCTCTAACTGTAACAGGAAGAAGTGTTGAAGCAAAAGAAAGAACTCTGTCTGTTAATTGGCTCATTTGACCTAACAAGTATAGTTTGTTTGGCATGTTTGTGTGCACAGTGAATCTTACGATCCAAGGGGGCTGCCCTTGTTTTTTAAAATGGCAATTTTCTATTTATGATTACCCAATGGCACATAATACTAGAAAAGTATATTATTATGAAAATGGTTTATTTAAATGAAGCAGGGTTTTACATATGACCTGTTTTATGCAATATCTTTTTATAGAGACCTACATTGTTTGGGGGGGTATAGTTTTCCTTTAAGGGTTTTAACTTTGCCCCATACACACACACATACACACGTAGGATTTTCAGTTATAGATGCGGGTTGGGTCATGCTTATATATATATATATATATATATATATATATATATATATATATATATATATATATATATATATATATATAATCTTTATTTTACTCTTTTAAACATGTTTAGATGGTGTTCTGCCTTGCCCACTTCTGATGATGGCACTTCCAGTTTGCTGCAACAGCACTTGCTGTATAATGGTGGTCAGCGGGTTATGGATTGGGTTGTGGATGAGGCAGTTGCGGGTCAGATAACGGGTTTAAGTGGGTAAAAATGTGAGTTGCAGGTCTGGGGACGCAGGTCTAGGTTTCAAAAACTCGTTCCGCGCAGGAGTCCCCATTCCCATCATGCCGGGTCAGAAATCTGACATATACCAGATATGATGAAGATATAGTAAAGGCAGGCGCTAGGCATTGGTCTCGTACACAAACTCCTTCATAGCCATTTTGCTACACTGCGATGCAGTTGTTTGATCTTTAACTTCAAAGTAGCACATTTTTTCAACTTAGTGGGAAATACAGCATTCCCACTCTACCGCTGAATATGTTATTTACACTTTAAATGTATCTTTGACCCCATCTGAAATAACAGATGTCAGGATCAAATCATAATATAGGAAATACTTATTTCCTTTTAACTAGGCCAAAAATGTGTGCATTGGATTTTCGCAGAACAGCAGCCTTGCCCAAGACTGCTGAGAAGTATTAACTCACACTGAACACAGCTCTGTCTCTGAGGACCCTCCTGGCCCTTTCGTCATGTTGTGCTGACATATTAATCGTGCTTTTGAGGGAGCTGGCTGGCAGTATGTCATCAGGAATAGCACTGTGAGGGGCCGGAGCTGGCTGCTTGCAGAGGCGCCTGCTAAGGAAAGAAGTCCATTCTGACAGACTGAGCAATAATCTGAACTTACTGCACTGAGCCTGTGGGACACCAGCAGGACCGCTTTATCTTCTTCATTAAAGTGCGCTAAAAAAAATCCATTTTCCTTTAAAGTCCCAGGAACAGATGGAGTAAAATTAATTGCGCCATTAAGTCCCGATAGACAATACCAGAGTGGTTTTCTTTCAATGGTGCATGTGTGTTACAAAGTGCTCTTCGTAAAAGGCAATTACTGCAACATTTGCCATAAAATAAAGGTTGCTTTAATGGGCAATAAACACAGGCTTCAAATTTTGTATGAAATGGGTCTCCAAAGGGTGCTGTTATAGGCAGCTCAAAGGCACAACTGACTTTAGTAGTTTGCCCTGGCTTCAGCTCAACTCGCTCTGAAAACAAAGATTTTCACCCTTGAATATTTTTTAATAGAATTATACATGTGATCCTACGGCTTTTCTATCCAGCTTTGTTTCCAGCAGACTGAGAAGGATTCCAGAAAAAGAAGCAGAGAGAATATTACCTAATAAAGAATCACATGTTCTGAAGAAGCCAGTAAATGTATAGTAATACATTCAGGATTCATCTGACTACCAATTATCTTGTGACTTCAAACATTTTTCTGTTCTGTCAACAGACAGACTTATGCCATCATGTATATTTCTATTTATTATGAATGTTTCACCAAAATGGCTTCTGCTGCAGCCTCAAACTAATGTTTAATAACTACCGTATAAAGCTCTGTGCATAGGTATTATTTTATATATATGTATATATATATATATAAATATATATATATATATATATATATATATATATATATACTGTATATATATATATATATATATATATATATATATATATATATATATATATATATATATATATATATATATATATATATATATATATATATATATATATATAAAACCACGTATTCAAGGAACCAGCGCTCCTATATAAAACTTCAATTATTTATTGTGTTGTACCAATGTCCAACGTTTCCGTCCTTGTAAGAACCTTTCTTTTTAACCGTGCACCCCGGCTATATATGCCAAAATAACGGTTGCCTTGGAGTGTGGATACTTACTGGACTGTGATATATATATATATACCATTTCGTTTCTATAAATACCATTGCTACTGCAAATTCCTCATTGTTGCAAGTTCTTTGTTATCCATTGCCATACATCATAAACTAATTCTATATTTGTACAAGGCACTACTAATTATATGCAATCACATAAGGATATACAGCAGTGATCCCCAACCAGTAGCTCGCGAGCAACATGTTGCTCTCCAACCCCTTGAATGTTGCTCCCAGTGGCCTTAAAGCAGGTGCTAATTTTTAAATTCCAGGCTTGGAGGCAAGTTTTAGTTGTATAAAAACCAGGTGCACTGCCAAACAGAGTCTCAATATAGATTGACAATCCACATAGGGGCTACTAAATGGCCAATCACATCCCTTATTTTGGCACCCAGGAACATTTTTCATGCTAGTGTTGCTCCCCAACTACTTTTACTTCTGAATGTTGCTCACGGCTTCTAAAGGTTGGGGATCCCTGATATACAGAGTCACAACCAGTCTCTATTCCACACATCTGGTAATCTAATTTGGTTCTTAAAACAAAGTGGGAATATTTGTTTTACCCATCGGTACAATACATCATCAAGACTTTACCACAGAACCAGATATTACCTCTTTATTATCATCATCAACGTTATTTATTTATATAGTGCCATCAAGTAGCACTTTACATTAATTTACAATAAACATGAGGTCTTACAATAATTACATATGTTGTACTGTATATATAATTACAACCTCTTTAACAAACAAGGGAAAAACAAGAGCGAGAGCTTACAATCTCTTTATTGGCCTGAGTACTTTGAAAGGTTACTCTACTTCCATTTTTCATTTCCCAATGTATTTGTTGAATGAAAGTTGTAGGCTGGGGCTACATGTGTTAGTAGATATATGGCCCTAAAATCTAAAACAGATAGTTCCTGCTATTTTAGCATTGGGTGCCCTGAAGAAGCACTGAATATGTCACTTATTAGTTCAGGGATATGGTACAATAGTTTTATATGGCAATTCCACTAGCAACAAAAAAACACTGATGGATAGGTATCATTGTCATCCAAAAATGTGCTTCCTATTGTCACTTATGAAGTGGTAATCAAAATTCTTTTTGTATCAAAGCCCTTAGTTTTTGCTTCCCAAAGCTGTCCTGGGGATTCATAACTTCATTATAGAAAAACCAACTGGAAGTATGGCCTAGCAGTAAGGAGGACCTGGGCTGGTATCACTACAGATATGGCTATCCATGAAGGGCAGATATTCCAATTATACAGATATAGTTTGTAAAGGATTAGACCCCAAAACACACAAGCAGCTTATACAACATACAAAGAAACACCACAATATTTTGAAGGAAAAATTTCCTGCCGAAATTATTACATTAGTAAAGTAAAGTATTTGGTTACGGTACGTGGAGGCCTATTTATCAAAGGTCAGATTTTAGTGGTTTGAGAGGTTCTTGAAACCACGACTAAACTCACAAACTATGAATGGGCCATGGAATTTATTAAAAGATCAGAATAAAAAAAGAAAATAATGCGCCAAAAAATATGAATACCTATAAAACATATGGCTCTCCTACATTTAGTGGTTTTAAAGTTATTTTCAAATGTGGTTGCATTTATTTGCTTATCACTTTTTGTTCTCTAACTCTTGAGACATTGTAGCAGAAGTCAGTTCTACGCTGCATCTGTAACATTGTTTAAGTATTCAGAACTAGCATTGGAGTGAATATAATAGCCAGACAGATGCCGCTATCAATAGAAATCACCTTTAAAAATAGCATTAAACGGGTGATCCCCTTTAAGTTAACTTTTGTTATAAAAGGGCTAATTCAACTGGCCTTCATTTTTTTTTTTTTGCTCTTTTCAGCTTTCAAATGATGGTCACTGGCCCCATCAAAGAAACAAATTCTCTGTAAGGCTTCTAGTTTTTTTGCTTATAGCTACTTTTTATTACTCTTCATTCTATTCAGGCCCTTTCAAGTCTTTTATTTCAATCAGTAAATGGTTGCTAGGGTAATTTGGACCCTAGAAACCAGATTGCTGAAATTGCAAACTGGAGAGCTGCTGTATAAAGCTAATTAATTAAATAAAAAAAACACAAATAATAAAAAAAGAAAAAAGTGTCTCAGAAAGTGTCACTTTCAACGTCATACTAAAAGTTAATTTAAAGGTGAACAGTCCCTTTAAACATTGCAAATGTTTAATGAAATTATACATGTTCTTTTATTGGTCAAAACATGTTTTTTTGGTGGAGATTCCTGCTTAGCTTTTTGTTGATCCAGAGAAAAGTTAATTGATCGGGATATTTTAGCAGGGGACAGAGTATCTGTGCAGGGTATTTTCAACTGAACTTGTCACACCCTCCAACATAACTGCTGCCATTTTCAGCTTGGTATAGTGCAACTTTGTATGCATTTCACATTTCCCTACCCAACTGTAAAATACATTTTATTTTTGTTTTAGTACAATTTGACAACAGAGCACAATTTGAAGCATATTTGATTTTTTTTAATACGTGTGGTTTAATACTAGTAAAAGTACAGCTAAGCTCTCCATCATTTAAACTGTGCAAATCTTACACATAGCAGGATTAAAAGCCATAAAAATGTTTGATGTAACCTATTTCCTCTGCTGCTGTGCTTGTTGCAGTTTCTTTAATCAGCTCACTTCCGAACATTCAGAACACCGTTTTATCTTGGATTTCCAGTAGCAAAGACACTTGATTTGAGGAATTTTGTTAAATTAAAATGTCCTTATTACACATACTTTTGGGTAGTTAATTTGAATAACGAGGCTCCAGATAAATAGTTGATTATTGAGATATATATCGCTACTATTTAAAGTTAAATGTTCCAAATGAAAGCTTAGAAGCAACTGTTTTAAAAAATTACAAAATTAAAAAGCTAAGGATTTTTACAAAGGTGTCCCCCCCAGTTTTTTAATTGTAACCCCCCCAAATCTATGTTTTGTACAGCCCTGTGTATGGTGCCTGGTATTATCTTCTTGGTCATATCAATATCTGCTAGGGCCCTCTAAATCCTAACTTGGTTATAAATATACCATATGGCAAAAAGTATCCAGACACCAGCCTATCCAACATCTCATTCCCAAACTAAGGGTATTAATACAAGATATTAATATAAAGATTGGCCATCTTCTGTTGATAACAGCTTCTTCTCTTCTGAGAAGGCTTTTCAGTAGATGTTGGAACATGGCTGATGGGGTTAGCTTCAATTCATTCACAATAAGATGATATAGGGCAATGGGGCCTGGTTTTAAATTGGTTTTCCAATATATCCTATGGGTGTTAGAGGCCGGGGCTCTGTCTCAGCAAACTCTGAACAGATCTTGCTTGGTGGATAGGAAATTATCATGCTGAAACTTCTCCAAATTGTTGCTACAATAGTAAGCACAGAGTTGACAAATAAGGTTTGTTTTGGCTGGAAACAGCAGGGGTCATTTATAAACATTGGACATATTTACACCTGGGTAGTAACTCTATGTCAACTACGTTTGCTTTCATTATTCTACCTGTAGCTGGCTGAGAAAAGCCAACCTCTGATTGGTTGTCCCAGTGTTTTTAAAGGAAAACTAACCCCCGAATAGGAAAAACCCCTACCTACTACCCTAGATAGTCCCCATCCCTGCTTCCCCCCTGCATATTTGATTACCCTTGAAAGTGCCCGTAACACAGTACTCAAGTATCAGTGCAAAGTAAGCACAGCTGAGCTCATGGGTGCCATTTCTGACTCTTCGGTATTCTTCCTTAGGTGAACACCATATTGGCACATGCACAGTCGGAGCAGTCTTCTACTTCGAAGCAACTGTGCATGCACCAAAAGTGACGAAAATTGCTGAAAAGAAGAAAGAGGACCCGAAGACCCGGAAGATGGTGCCCATGAGCTTTGGTGCGCTTACTCTGCACCAATACGTGAGTACTGTATTAGGGGCACTTTCAGGGTTAATCAACTATGCGGGGGGAAGCAGGGACTCTAAGGTAGTAGGTAGGGGCTTTTCTTATTGGGGGGTTTAGTTCTCCTTTAACCCAAACATGCAAAACAGTCTTAGACCAATATAACTTCTTTTTAAATTTATAATCACCATTATGCATTCAGGTTGGAAGCATACTCCTGGGTTATCTCACACCGTGTCCGTCAGACTACCAGATGATGAGATGTAATTTAAAGTACTTCAACTGCTCCAGAGTTATGTGTTGAGATTTTTTACAACAAAATTGCAACTCCAACAACAGCTTTCCCTTGCAGATGGTGATCTGTGTGCAACAGATACCCCAGTAATCTTCTGCTGATGTTTATTTCAGAAACAGTTTGGAAAAAGAGACAGTTTGGGTTTACAGAGGACACCCTTTCCCCACATGTGCTGCTGTTCCAGGTACTTCCAGAGAGAATCAGAACTCTTTATGTGTTATTCTGGGGTTACACTAAAAAATATATAACAAGGCAACATGCAGTATCACAAATATTGCATTGTAGCTGTATAATAATATACAGTTTATTTGGATATGAAAAGGCCTAACCAATTTTGTGCTTAAACGGGCACTTTGTTAAAAGCCATTTACTGTTTCTGCCCAATAATACACCAAGCACAAAGTAAGGTCCATATAGAATGAATGTGCTGAGATGCGACTGAATCAACTTGACTGACATGCAAAGAGCCAAGACTTCAACTGAATGCCTGTGGGCTGAATACAAACGTGCCAGGGTCCAACCAAACATCAGTTAGGATTCAGTGCCCAACCTCAATAATGTTTTTGCTGCTGAATTGCAGCATATCCCAACAAAAATTATCTATAAATCTAGTGGAAAGTCCTCTCAAAAAATAAAATGTGTCATAGGGACACCCAACTTAATATTAACACACCTGGTTTGTGTAATGGATTTTGGATAATCAAATGCTTCATTTTTATTTGTCAGGGTGAAGGTGTATCAGTATTAGTAACACCATTGTATACTTTGCATTCATTTGTCTGCCCCCACCCCAATCTGTAATCTACATTTACAAATTAGCTGCTCAAATACAGATAATGTTTTACTTTATGTATTGTATCTCTTGTAAATTGGCAACATGGACATATATATCTGTCTAAATTATGTTTTAATCATGTTAGAAGTAAAATGTCTTTTATATTGCAGTAAATATTAAAAAAAGCGTTATATTTTCTTGTCTGTGTTGGGATTTTCCATAAAACACACAAAGATGTATTCACTGAAGTTGATGGACGAATCTGTCCCATTTCGCTTCGCCAAATAATTTGCGAAAACAGTGAAAAGTCAATGGGCGTCCGAATAATTTTGACAACAATTTTTATGCGTGCCCAAATTTTGACACACGACAATAATTTTTCTTGCCACGTCAGATTTTTTGCAGCGAATCCATGCCTGGCGAATGTATTCGCCCATCACTATTCACTGAGAACATTTTGATTTTGTAAGTATTTTGTCTACTATTTCCAGACAAGACTCCAAAATAAGACATATTTTGAAGTTTTCTTTTAACTGTATTTTGCCTTTTGTATTTTTGTATACTCTTGAAACAAGGACAACGTTTTTTAGAAGATTAAATAAAATCAGTTTCAATTACATGTTATGCCAAACTGTAGCACTGAACAAACAGTTCTTGTAGCACTTGATTTATTATAGGCATTACATGTTACATTTAAAATGAGTTACTTTATATGCCTTGCATCTTGATAATCTAAAGGCTTTGCCAAAAGTTTGTTTTATTTGGGATATTTTATATTCTTTTCCTCTCCTACAGTATGACACTTTACTAACAGTAGGAATAATGCGGCTTATAGGACACAGTAGGTGTTATTGCCAAAAATAGTAGGAAGAAGGGACTGACCTCAGCTATGAGTCTCTGGTTACCATGATTTCTCCTTGTTATTATCTTAAAGATATCTTTAAGCATATATTTTAGGGGTGCTCCCATTTGGTCAAGTCTCCATCCTTTGCTAAGCATTCTAAGCAATTCCTGTTTTTATAATACCTGCATTGCAGATGTCTAAGTCTTTCTTTCAGTGTCATTATAACGTTTTTTCTTTTCATATATTCAATGTGCAATTTTTTTTCTATAAATCTCTGGGCAACACATAAACCTTATTTGATATCTTATTAGTTGTGGCATTACAAATATTGGTGTTTTACCTGATTTTGTCTGTTTTGGAGACAGTATTAAGACAAAAATACTATTTGATAATATACCCATAAAAAAATGATTTCCTTGTGCTGGAGGATTTGCTCTTCTGTTAAAATCAGAAGGACAATCTACAGTCACTGGTTTCTGATTTGATTGAATTTATACAGTGCTGCATTCCATTCGCATAGAAGCTAATTATTAGTAGAAGGTCAAAATAATAAAAAGTGGCATTAATAAAGTGGCCCAATTTAATGGTATTTAACTTGATATATATGTTTTCCCTCTAGCCCTGAGCAACATTGAATCAATGTATAAATCAGAGTTCCTGAACCATGTTCCTACAATATCTATTAAAGGTTTCGTATACAGGATGTCTTGAGCTACCATTACATATATTGCACTTTCTATAGGGATGCACCCAATATAAATTTTTAGATTCGGTTTTATACTGAATCCTCCACAAAAGATGTGGCCAAATGCTGAAAAACATTTGAACAATTACATATTTGAATTGCAATAAAATTGAAAAATGTCATCATGTATAATAAAATGTTTTTCTTTGTCCAATCTTTTGGAATCACATGTCTTTATGGTTTCCTACTCAGTTCCGCTGGTCAAATCAGAATCTTGCAAATAGTACTGGCAATTGGGCAAATCTGGACCCAAATCCTGGACTTGGTGCATTCCTAATGTATTGAGCCTAAGTAATCAGAGGAATCCAATTTATTTGTCCTTAATCTCTCTACAATGACATCATTTTGTTATACGTGAAATTTAGTATCTTGTCTTTGAGCTCCCTATAATAACATACCTTTTTGAAATTTTTTGCCAATTAAGATCCAGTCAAGGTGAGCATACTTGTTCTCAATTTAGTTGTAACAAAAGCCATATTTCAATAATCCAGTGATCCAAACTGATCCTATGTGGAAGTAGAGCCCGAACCAGTTTTATGTTGGCTGCTGCATATCCACAGATGGGAGCCATTTCACTCAGCACTTTTGGCTGATCAACTATCCAAAATATTTTGGCAGGCACCCAGACTTATTTTTTTAAATAGTACCACAGATTTACAATTGGATTTAGATCTAGGACTTCACTAGGCCATGCAAGGACAATGCTGGTATTGTTCTTGAGCCACAGTATTGCTACCTTGACTTGTGACTGGGATCCTTGTCCTATTTAAAGAGAACTTTGCTTCAAGCTCCATTTTTTAGTAGACTGAAATATATTCTCTTGCAGTATTTTCCAACATCTTTTCCTCCTCTAATTTACAAGGGCTCCTGTTGAAAAGCAGCACCACAGCATGCAGACTTTGCCTTACAGACCTGTGCATAACTCTAACTTGCATGGGAGGGTGGCACAAAAGAAATCGTTGATTAAAAACAACCATGTCAAAGAAATCTAGAGTTTGTCAAAAAGCATGGAAATAACCTTGCTGAAATGTGGTAAAAATGTTTTCTGAACAGATGAGACCAAGGTAGAACTTTTCCGTCAACTTTCAAAGCAATGTGTGTGGTGAGAGTATAACATCCCCCACATCAATATTTCCATTTGTAGGGCCTAAATAATCCATGTAGGGTCTGAAATGTGTCAATGTGTCAGGCACAGTATTTGCCCCAATCTGTCACCCTGTTTATGAAAAAAAAAATGCCAATCCATGTAGATTTATGTAACATTGGAAGAAGCTATTGGGAACAATATGTGATGACTTTACAATACAACATTCATATACATATAATATATAGTATATAATGAATGTAAGATTGTAATGCAGCCCTCAAAAATCACCATTTTTAGCCTATTTTTTTAGGGATTCGGTTGCAAGGAGCAAGAGATGTTCAACTGAATTCAAGCTACTAGGTTGGGTAAGGCATACATGCATCACCTTGTTCACCTAGCCAGTCTTTAGATATTATCGATATTATCTGTTTCATGAAATCTAAGCTTGAAGTTAGGTCTTCCCCCAATGTAAATTTGCAGTGTTTACAAGCAGGTCTCATGGTTGGGCTACAGGGGAATCTGTTATGGTAATTAAATTCACAAAGAATAGTTAATTTTGCTCCAAGCTTATTTTTTTCTGCTCACTCCAAGAAAAATATCAGATTTTTCCTAAAAATGAAAATTTTGCATAATAATATCACTTCATTAAAAAACGCCTAACATCTCTATTTCATAGCTTTCCTGTGCTTTGTTGTAATAAATTGTGCAGCTTGCCAGCTTGTTTTAAGTCCTTACCAATCTTAAGAAGCTCTCTTTAATCTTTTCTTACTGATAGGGAATGTTCTTGAAATGCGCTTTATGATAGGCCCCTAAGAAAGTGGTTTAGTGCATGCACATTAAACAGTATCTTTGCTTACAGAGGCAAGCAACATGTGGAGTCCCAGCTGTTGCAGAATTGCAATTTGCAGCTTGCCCACCAGCTTAGAAGGCAGAGGGATGGCAGCTGGAGTTCTTCAACAGCTGGAGCACCTCAAGTTGCAAATCTCTGTTTAGCTGCAAATGGGGAGATTACAAATTAGTAACCAGAAACATAAAGCAATTAATAATGTATAAAATTAACACCTCTTATTTTGTTACCTAAGAATAAACTCCATTGGACATAAGGATTAAACCCACCAGAAAATAGACAATACATATACAGTATTCTAAATTAAAGAACTGGAGAACAAACATGTTCAATTAATAAATAAACAAATGAATATCAATTACAAATTATCTTTTGGTGTTGGCGAGGCTTATTTATCAAAGGTCAGATTTTAGTTTTTGTTGAAACCACAACTAAAATCAAAAAACTCTAAAACTACAATATGAACAGAAAATTATGCTAATAAATACAAATACATCTAAAAATTCGCTTTTTTTTCCTGACAATTCCTAGCTGAAAAAAACACGAAAACTTCTAAAAGTCTGAATTGATTTAAAACAGTCCAATAGGATCAGCACAGCTCCCATTGACTTCTATAGGACCTCAACAACTTTTACCTAGCAACGTTTTGTATTAGAAATTTTCATGGGTTTAATTTGATTGTTAGTAAAAGGGGCCCCTTAGTCTAAATAATTTCAGAAACATAGGATTGAAAATCTAAGACAATGTGACATGAGAAAATAAATTGACATTTCCATTACTGTTAACTTCTATAATGATTTAGACTATCCCCTGGATTTCAGAAAGCCTTCTCCCTAGTTATGAGATCTATTATCCAAAATGCTCGGGACATGGGGTTTTCTGGATAACATGACTTTCATCATTTGGATCTCCATACATTTATACTACAAAAAAATCATTAAAACATGAATGAAATCCAATAGGATTGTTTCGACTTCAATAAGGATTAATTATATACAGTATATGGATGCACTGAATCCAGGATTTGGTTCGGCATTTGGCCAGGATTTGGTTTCGGCCTAATCCTTGTGCGGGGCCGAACTGAATTTGAATCCTGCATATGCAAATTAGGAGCAGGGAGGGAAATCACATTTGGATTTGGTTCAGTATTCGGCCAAATCATAGCAGGGCCAGGGCAGCAGGCGCCCTAGGCAACCTGGCTGGCTGTGGCACCGAAGGGCAGCTCGCATGTGCGAATCGACGCTGGCACGCATGTGTGAATCACCGCTGGCGCATATGCGCCAATCGACCCGGAAGCGCATGCACAAATCAACATGGGCGAACAGTTCAGACAGGAGAGAGGAGACTAGACTAGGGGGTAGGAGCCAGAAAAGGTACATGCCTGGCGCCCCCTCAGATTTGTGCCCTAGGCATGTGCCTACTCTGCCTACCCTTAGTTCCGGCCCTGGGCCGAATCTTTCACAAAGGGTTTGGGGATTTGGCCGAATCCAAAATAGTGGATTTGGTGCATCCCTAATTATATCTTAATTGGGATTAGAGAAAATTGGAGTCTATGGGGCAAATTCACTAAGCTGTGGAGTTGCGCTAGCGCAGGCTTCACCAGGGCACCGCTAATTCACTAAAATCCGAAGTTGCGCTCAGGGAGGCGAAAGGCAGTTACACTAGCGATGCCTAATTTGCATACGGCACCAAGTTAAAGTACAATGGACGTATATGTAGCAGCAAATACATTACACTACAAAAGCCTGCGAAAGCTTCATAAAATAAAATAGAGGTGTTATATTGCCATACACATGTGCCCACTGTATAGTTTAGGTGCCATATGTTAGGAAATGTAGGGGGGAAGGAGGGTACCCCAAAAAATGTAAGATCTTTTTCAGCCTATCAACCTTAAAAAAAGAAAAGACACCAGCGTTTTTTGGGACTTAGAAAAAAAATTCAACTTTTTTTGAAGCAATCCTATCTACTCTATTGCACTTCGCCTGGTCTGAGGTGGTGAAGGCAAGTCTGGTGCAAGAAGTAATGTTCAGTAAAATGCGCAAGTTAGTGAATTACCATAGTTACATCCCTTCGTCATAGTGCAACTTCGCCTGGCGTAAGGGTGTGAAGTAGCGCTAGAGTAGGTACACTTAGATAGCAAACATACGCCAGCACCCATAGTAAATCGGCAAAGTAACGAAATGACGTCACGCTGGTGAATTTGCGCTAGCGTTAGGCGCTTCGCACTTTAGTGAATTTGCCCCTATGAGAGATGTCCTTCCCATAATTCGGAGTTTTCTGGTGAACAGGTTTCTGGATAACGAATCCTATACCTATATAATGCAGGACATGAGATACAATATGTAATAGCTGCAGCTTAAATATTATTTGTTATACATTTGCAACATAAGATTTTTAAATTCAATCATGAGACAAATTTGCTAAAAGGTGGTTCAAAAACATATAATATCCATTAAAGCAGTGAAAATGTGTAAAAAGCCTGTCTGCCTGTCAGGGGGCATTTGAAGGGCTGCATAAATTACCAACAGAAAGAGAGATCTATCTCTGAGTGGACATTAAATGGCTTTGCTTTAGTATCAACAGAGGGTATTTGCAAAACTCTGCAATGCGAAAAGAATTTGCAAGGAATAAAATACCACTTTGTTCTAAGTAAACCTGTCAGCTTTGTAACTTAAATATATATCAGGATGCAAAATGAATAATAAAAAATACACCTAATGCTAACGCTGGTCATTCATTATGCTTAGAAATAATAGGTTTTAAATTCATTCTTTCCTATTTACTTCCTGATGCAGCTGATGCACATTTGTGTTTGCGGATTTTAAAATTGGCTGAAACATTCAGTTCTCAATGATAAAATATTTATGTTCTTCTGGTCATAATCCCAAATCATGTATATTAACCAATCCTGCAATTATTTTTCATTGCTTTTTTATCCGGTGTGGCGACAATGTTTCCTCCACCAATACTATATGGCAGACTGGGGAATATTCTAAACTGGGGACAGTGACTTTGCAGACAGATACTCTCCATAGCCTTCTACTTCCATCCATTCCAACAGACCAGTGATTTGTTTATTAGAATAGCATGAAGAAACATAATCTAATGGAAGAGATAGACAGCGCCTGTGTACTAGAGATAGCCTGAAACAGTCTGGGTTATCTGTACAGCCCATTAAAGCCCTAAGGTTCTCTGTATGTGTTTTCTTATAGACCATTAGGCACAGTAGGGCTTTTAAACCCCCCCCCCCCAGTTGGAAACATTAAAATCACACATGTTTGTAGCATCTGATGTACAGTAATTTGTTTCCCTGTGACTAATGCAGTTGGCAGAAACCAGAGAGGGCTCTGGCTTAAAAATAATGCTATTCTCTTTGAATTTTTCTGGCCAGACTAACGGCTTAACAATATAAAGATGCAACAAGCATCCCTTCCTCCCCACTGGAATGAGGATAAAAATCAGCATGCCACATGGTAATCCTAGTAAATGCGCTGACAATCTACTAACAAAATGTCCAGTTGCAGTAGAGGCATCTTTGCTAAAGGCATTAGGAATGATGAAATCCCTCTATGGAGTAAGGTGGGACAGAACAGTAATCCTCTCTCTTCTGGAAAACCTGGATACAAAAGAAGCCAGAGGCACAAATTAAATGTGATATGATCTTCTTGTGATCCTTAGAAAACATGTTTGTTGTGCGCGAATATGGTTTTATAGAGACCCAAGTTTACCATTTATAATATTGGAGCCTTGAAAATGTGGCCTTCCAGATTAATGACTCACAAGGCACACAAGTGAAATCAGAAAGGGCTGTTTTAATCAATGGCTGCTAAATGCCCCCCCCTCCCCTGTAATCTGGCTCATCCATTTCAGTTTGATAAGACTTTAACATGATGTACAACTTTGTCTGTTGGTCCGTGTATGGACCAGTGAGAATATGCTTAATCTTTTTTTATCATATTTTTCAGTGATTTTATCCAGCACTGAAAGCCATTCTACATGGGGAAAGAAAACAAATATCTTAAAGAACTTGGGATTCTGGTCTGTTAACACATGGTGGGAAAATTTTTAGAAAATGTTATCCCCAATTCCTCATTATCTTAAGCATGCCATTTGAGCAAACACACTTTAAAACTGATATAGTGGCGGCTAAATACGCTTAAAAAGGTTAGCCATGTGTATTAAAAGGGACAAAGTTTGGCAGGTGCAGTAATTCTTTGCAACCAAAAAGATGATTTTTTTTTAAACAAGTGACCTGCAAATGCCAATTGGAGGCTGTAGGAGACTAGACCTGTAGGAAACCTTGCACCTTTTATTATGTAACCCCAATGGATAAAATAACTTAGGCTAACTTGGGCTCATTTGCCAAACTGTCAGTGGTTTTAGAGTGCTCTTCTAGTTCTATGTAATAATGCACCAAAATCAGCAGGGACAAATACTGCTGCTGGAGTAGCACTATTAACTGATGCGTTTTGAAAAAAACATGTTTTCCGATGATTATATCCCTTTAAAGTGTCTTTTATTTACACCAACACTACAACAGGTTTGACTGTTGTATAGCTATGTCTTTTTTTCCTGCAGCCTCACTCCAATTGAAAGCAACTTTCCAGTTGGCAGAACTCTATTTGGCACATCACAATTTGTTTTTACGGTGGGAAGAATAAGGATATCATTACTAAATGCGAATATATGAGCACGCTTCTCTGAAGAAAGCATTTAATTCTCACTTTAATTTATCCAAGATTTATGAGAACAAGTTCTCATCACAACCAAGCACAAAAAAAATGGAATTTTCAATTCACATTTTGGCAGACACATTTTAGAGTTTTATTGCAAAGGGGCTCTGGAAATATCCATATTTTTGGACAGGGAACTAGTTTACTGCAAGTTTATTGTTTGTAATAAATAATGCATTTACTATCCCGTCTGCCAACAGTTAGAAAGCGTTGTGAGTGCCAGGCAGGGCCTTGATCTCTCCTCTGATAATAAGAGTTTCATATATTGGAGACACATTTTTAAACAACGTGATCTTTGCTCAACAATTGCACGTCCCACCCATACTTAAAATTAATAGATTTTGGAGCTTAACAGCTGGCAGTACAAAATTTTCCTCTTGGAAGTGCCTTGCTGGCACAATCAGCATGTACATAACCGACTCTCTGGATGCCTTTGCTAAGGAAAGGCCATAAAGAAACTACTTCAACTCCTTAGAAACCTTTTCCTAAATCCATTTTTTAATGCCAACACTTTTGTTGCAATGGTTTTTATCAATTTGATAAAAATAAAACATACACACACACACACACATATATATATATATATATATATATATATATATATATATATATATATATATATATATATATATATATATACATACACAGTTATGGAATTATTTATAAAAGGTTGAGTTGTGTTTTCCCAAAAATTTTAATTTTTCAAGGGTAGTTTTACTAAAAACTAAAATTTTTAGGATAAAAAAAACCTTGAATGTATTTATTATGACCCAGAGCTGCTTAAGGCCACTCAAATTAATTTCATTTTTATTAAACCAAGCTCTACCAAACTCCCATTTTAACTTATTTATCAATAAAATAACATGAAAAATTTGGTGCAGGAAGAGACTTGATAAAATCAAGCAAAAGCTTGAATCAAAGGAATTTTTTAGATTTGATGCCCGAATTGCTTAATTTTTTGTGGTTATTGCCTGAAAACTCCTCCAAATTTTTTGATAATCAGACGAAACACAGCGCAGATCAAGACATCTTCCAGTTGTAGAAGGCACATATGCCATTGCCTTCTACATGACCTTAGCAGGTTTGATATGGTGGATTTTCAGATTCAGACTTTTAGCAGCTTTGGGGTATAATAAAACTTTGCATGGATGTTTAGTAAGTAACCCCGTAAAACTATGAATGTCATGGAATTTATTAAAAGATCTGAATAAAAAAAGTATGAATGGAAAATAATGCACTAAGAATACTAATACCTCTAAAACCTCTAACAGTTAGAATTTTTTTACAATTCCTAGTGAAGAAAAAAATCCGAAAACTTCTAAAAGTCTGAATGTATTTAAAAAGGTCCAATAGGATCACCACAGCTCCCATTGACTTCTATAAGAGCTTGACAACTTTTACCTGGCAACTTTTTGTATTAGTGCTTTTTGTGGTTTTTACACTTATAGTAAGGGGGTTATTTATTTATTTTAAGTCTGATTTATCTCAATATTTTCTGCTACAAACTCTGATCAAAGCCACTTGGGGTTTTATATGCTTTTTTATTATTACATTTTCCCCAAAATTTGCTTTGCGGAAAAAAATCTGATTTTCATGGTTTATTTCAGATTTTTTCATCCGATTTTCACAAATTTCACAATTTTTTCAGAATTTTCACCCAAAAACTCAGAAAACACTGGGGTATTGCACGAAACCAAGTGCACATCAAAAAATCATTGGGACTTCTCCCATTGATTTATATGCAACCGC
Organism: Xenopus laevis; assembly: GCF_017654675.1. NCBI lineage: Eukaryota > Metazoa > Chordata > Amphibia > Anura > Pipidae > Xenopus > Xenopus laevis. Next base: position 102,861,546 of record NC_054373.1, read on the forward strand.
AACAGGTCTGAGATGTCAGATTTTCAGATTCAGACCTTTCCATCCTCGGAGTTTAATAAATTCAAAAAAATTTGTAATTTTTTAAAAATCCTATTTTAATCACAAATTTTTCTTGATTTTTGCATTCGGAGTTTAGTAAATAACCCCCTAAATGTTTGAATGCTTGATGGTAAAAAAAAATTTCCCTTTGAAATTGATGATTACATAGTTAAATTGGGTTGAAAAAAGTCCATCAAGTTCAACCCCTCCAAATGAACCCAGCCTCCCTACTTTCACATACCTATATATATACCCATACCTATACTATAGAGTTTAGTATCACAATAGCCTTTGATATTCTGTCTGTCCAAAAAATCATCCAAGCCATTCACTAACAACACTGGTCCAATTAGAAAATGTTCCATTTACCACCACTCTTTGTAGTCTATCTTTTAGCCAGTTCTCTATCCAGGTACAAATACTATGTTCCAAGCCAACATTCCTTAATTTAACCAGTAACCTAATTGTTCCCACTTGGAAATGCACTGGGCACAGAGACATGCAACACATCACAAATTGTGTCTGCATGGCTCATACTGCACCAATCACCATCTTGTTTTGCTTCCCAAGTGCTAAAAGGAGGATGAATAAAAAAAAAAACCAGAAAAAGAAATACCAAGAAAACAGTGTAACAGTGTAAAAATGTTGCAGACCAAAGACTATTTCTGCTGACACACAATATATTTTGCATGAATTCTGTATGCCAATGTAATCATTTAATACTTTAATTTACTGCATCCAAAGTACAAAGGTCAGTCTTATAAAATATCAAATGCCTTAAGGGAAAACAATTCCCAGTGGACATTAATAAATGGTGCTTTTGCTTTTTGTGTAAAATGCTTCAGCCAGGGCCATAAATATGACAGTACTTACAAATATGAGAAGTTAAAAATTGACTGAGCAGAAATATGCTATGCATATAATAACCCATGTCTCCATAGTTTGCAATCAATTTAAGCAAAAGAAAATAGGAGATAAACAATACTTATAAATAAGGTACCATTTCTGCCAATCTGTGTACTTTCTACATACTTTATATTTATGAATGCTGCAAAATATATTTTTAAAGACTCTGCTAGAGTTTTAGCCACCGTTCTTTTGGACAATATGATGCCAGATATATGTATTTATATTCACTGACATGCATATGAATGTTTTGTCCCTGGGTTAGGAGAATGAGGTAAGAGAAAAGTCTTATTATATTAAGTCTCTGTGCTTTTAATATGATGCATACGTGATAAAATGATACCTTCGATAAATCAGTGAGAAGAATCAATGGGATTTGAGTTCAAATTGTTACAGTCACGGGCTAATTAAAGCGCTCATTATTTTAAAAATTATTTTCACTTATTTTTAAGTTATCTTTGGAATTTGAATAAATCTTTATTTATAGGATAAAATAAAACATTTACCAGTACTGCCTGATTTCTTATTTAAATCATTGAGGCCTATGTACGAACTTTGTTCATTGAATGGAATAATGCAGCATTCGCTTTAATTAAGGATGTTATTTTCCCATGGGTGCAAAATGAGTTTCATACACTATTGTAGATTAATGGGGGCATTTTGTTCTTAACACTTAACTATCTATGTGTAATGGACTGTTAGCTGACATACAGTAAATGAAGAGAAAAACTCTACTTTACAAACATGGGATCTATTATCCAGAAAATTCCTAATTAAGGGAAAGCCATCTCCCATAGACTCTATTTTGATCAAATATTTTTTTTCCTTTTTCTCTGTTATATATGTAATAACAGTTCAGGTATAGTATCCGTTATCTGGATCTGTATTACAGACAGGCCATCTCCCATAGATTCCATTTTATCCAAATAATCCAAGTTTTTAAAATAATTTCTCTATAATAATAAAACAGTACCTTGTACTTGATCCAAACTAAGGTTTAATTATTCCTTATTGGAAGCAAAACCAGCCTAATAGGTTTAATTAAAGTTTATATGATTTTCTAGTAGCCTTAAGGTATGAAGATCCAAATTACGAAAAGAACCTTTATCCGTAAAACCACAGGTCCCAAGCATTCTGGATAACAGGTCCCATAGCTGTAACCTGTACTTTATCCCAACTAAGATATAATAAAATTGTATTGTAGGCAAAACCTATATATTGGGTTTATTTAGGGGACTATTTATCAAAGGTCGAGTTTGTGAGGTTTTATGAGGTTTTTTTATACCTTGAACAAACTCATCAAAAGTTTTCTTATTTATGAAAAAACTTGATCAGTGTAATTCGGGTGAAAAACTCAAATACTTGAATTTATCGAGTTTTTGAGGGAAAAAAAACTTGGATCCCTTGAATTTATCGAGTTTTAGAGCACAAACCCCAGAAAAAAACCTGAACATCATGAAGGCTACAAACATCTTCAAATGATTGAAGGGACCTCTGCCATTGACTTCTACATGACCTAAACAGGTTTTAGATGGAGTATTTTCCGATTCAAGCAACTTTCAGCTTCGGGGGGAAATAAATCTAGAAAAATTTAGTTTTTTTTAACCTGAAAATTCAAGTTTTTCAGGAAACTATCCTTGAAAACTCAAATTTTTCAGGAAAAAAAACAACTCGACCTTTGATAAATAACACCTTAAATGTTTTTTTTGTAGACCTAAGGTATGGAGATCCAAATTATGGAAAGATCTGTTATCCGGAAAACAGGTCCCATGCCTGTATTTAGAATATTGTACATATTCTATTGGACAGTGCATGTTTTCAGGTGCAAATCTCCTGACAAGTTTGGTGCTTGTGTTTTCAAGCAATTCCCATAGAGTTAAAATGCCCAAAAATGTCCCTGACAGTTTATCTCTTTATATACAGATGATCCCTGAAGGCAAAAAGTAAAATATAGTAATATTTAGTAAAATAATGAAAACAATAAGACCAAAGCTTCACAATCTGTTTGAGGTGAACTACGTCAGAATCTAGATCAGGGCTTGTAAACAAGAGGCATTTCAGTTTCTTTCTGTGGTATTACTCCATTTACGCATTTTGTACACCACATATTATTCATTGCAATAACTTATCACACATAGAACCAGTCCCGTTAATGTATTACAAATGTTACACGTTAACAAACCGATCTATGGCCTTGAATTCTGCTTGTTTTTGTTTGTGGTGTGCGGTGCTATTTACATTGGTACAGCTGCAAGTGTTTAAATATGTAAGTTATTGTTTGTGATGTGGGCATTTCAAATGTTCGCATCTAAGTCGCAGTGCATCTGCAGTTGATTACAGCCCTCTTATTTCACGTTCCCAGCAATCTTTCAGCTCAGTTGGAATTTTCCTCGCATAATTTTTTATCTCATTTTTGTTTTGAATTGCAGATAATATGGGGTGGGATGGCGTGCTGCACATTGATTTATTGCCTTCTGTTGGGTAGTATATATTCATTGGAATGTACCCAGAGGGAATACCGACACATTAAAACATAAGTGAAAAGTTGTTAGTATATAATGGTGATCATAATGCTCTATGAAATATATAGTGAATGAAGTACCCCCTCTTGTAAAATATAAGGATATTATAAGTTACCAAGGAGTTTCATGACCATATAAAAACACAAGGCCGAAGGCCGAGCGTTTTTATATAAGTCATTGAACTCCGAGGTAACTTCTAATATCCTCATATTTTGCAAGTGGGGGTTCTTTATTTATTATAATACACACATTTCAATGAGTCATGTGACAGAAATGACATCAGAACTCACCGTTTATAACTGATGACATCACTACTCACCGTTTATAAGGATATAATTTACAGGATATTCATGGCTTTTATGTATTATAAATAAATATATATATATCTAAATATAATGGGGGTCATTTACCAAAACCAAGCAAAGAAGTGCAAAAGTGTGCCTCTTGAACTTGCTGCACTCTGTCCCTCCTGCCAGCTAAACATGCCAGCTAAACAATCCAGGATGTGGTGCAAAATGTAGTATTGGCAGGTGCAGGCCAGCCCTGTCCGTATCTCCTGCCATAGGACAAGAGCTAAATGCCTCATTGTGGCCTAGGTCCATCACAGCTCCCTAACTTGTGTGTCTAAGGGACGGAGAGGAAGCTAAAGGAAGGGAGTTAAGTGACAAGGTTAGGGACATTTAAATACCTTTCCCCACCTGCCACTCATGCATGCAGGAGCACTGTACTCATGGAAGCAGCGGCAGGTCTCTGTTCTCTAGAACAAAGCACAAAGACCTATGGTAATTCATCAAGGGTGGGAGGCAGAATGCAGAGTATAAAATAAATGGCAGGTTGCACCCCTTTTTTGCTGATCCTGTATTTGAGAAACCCTGTAGTTGAGAAAATAACAGATCAGTGATAGATCAGAAGATATATATTTATATTTCATAGAGCATTATGATACATCGGGCCATATTCGATGAGAAAAACTTTCCTTATTTATGTCCAAATTTCCCCATTGACTTCAGTTGAGTTTTCATGAGATAACCTATAACATAAGTATTCCTCAGTGAATTGCGCCTGGCCCTCACTTTATGATACTCATTTAAGTTTACCTATTTACCTGTTGCATCTTCCCTAAAACAATTTTTCTATTTCCAGGATGCAGAGAAATGAGCTTCACACACAACATTTCAATGAGTGGCGTTTTATCCCCCACACTGGCTGACCAACTACCTATGTTTTGGGACACACAAAGGTTGGTTTATCTCCCCCAAAACACTACTCCTTTGTCACACTTTGTGGCTGTTACTAAATGGATTTTAATTTTAAAGCATAGATTCACTAGATCCATTCCTTTTTTCCCCTGAACCTTTTATTTAACAAAAAGTGTACCTCAGACAGCCTTAGTACATAATTCTTCTCTTTTCTCCAAACTCAAATGCATTGTTTTCTCAAATTTTTACCTTTAATGTTTTTTCTTATTCTGTTATAGGCGGACTATAAGCCACCATTTTACATGCATTGTACATACACTTATTTTGAAATAGCTGTAAACTCAGTGGGGGTCATTTATCAACACTGGGCAAATTTGCCCATGGGCAGTAACCCATGGCAACCAATCAGATTGCTGAATACATTGTTCTACTTGCAGCTGGCTTTAAAAAGCTAATCACTGATTGGTTGCTATAGGTAACTGCCCATGGGCAAATTTGCCCAGTGTTGATAAATGAGCCCCAGTGTCTCCCTAAAAAATTAATAAGAACAGATTTTTTTATTACCTCTAAAAATACTTCACTTTATACATTACAAGCCTAAACACACAGCTCACACTCTGCTAAAAAAAAAGTGCCTGCTATCAACTCTGTTCAAGCCATGTGCTTTTGTTTACATTCTCTTTCCTCATTTGCCCTCACGTCTCTGGAATAGATTACCACAATCTGTTTGCCAAGCTTCTTGTATTCCCAACCTCCTGTTCAGCAAAGACTTTAATTACCCCTTCACAGATGCAGTTTGTCTTTAAAAACATAGACCTCAGAAATCCTTATGCCAGCTTTCATTATCACAAATTCAGTTTAAGCTCTTTGGGACAGGACACCGAATTTCACTACTTATAGTATAGTAACTTTTCATTGTTAACAATGTCATACATGGCAATTCGCCATGGGGTATGCTAGAGGATTGTATTTTTTCATTATATAGGTTTGTCTATAGCTGCAAGCATTGCGGGTGAATTTAAACTTCAACACTATTCTTGAAATGCCTCAAAGCTATGGAATTTACCAGGTAGGTTATATGTTTTGAAGCTTCACTTCTGTCCTACTATTATTATAACAGCTTTATTTCTTCATGAAGTACAGGTATGGGACCTGTTATCCAGAATGCTCTGGACCTGGGGTTTTCCGGATAATGGATCTTTCCGTAATTTGGGTCTTCATGCCTTAAGTCTACTAGAAATTAATTTAAACATTAAATAAACCCAATAGGCTGGTTTTGCTTACAATAAAGATTAATTATATCTTAGTTGGGATCAAGTACAAGCTAATGTCTTATTATTACAGAGAAAAAGGAAAAATTTTAAATTTTGGATTATTTGGATAAAATGGAGTCAATGGGGCAAATTCACTAAGATCCGAAGTTGCGATAGCGACAACTTTGCCACACTTCACCAGGCGTAGTTTCGCCAGCGCTACACAAATTCACTAAAATGTGAAGTTGCGCTGAGGGATGCGAAAGGTAGTGAAGTTGCACTAGCGTTAATTCGTCAAGCAAAGCGAAGTTACGCTAGTGATGCCTAATTTGCATACGGCGCCAAGTTAAAGTACAATGGACGTATATATAGCACCAAATACATTACACTACACAAGCCTGGGAAAGCTTCATAAAATAAAATAGATTTGTTATATTGCCCTATACATGAGCCCACTGTATAGTTCAGGTGCCATATGTTAGGAAATGAAAGAGGGAAGGAGGGTACCCCCAAAAAAATGTACGATCTTTTTCAGTCTATCACCCTGAAAAAAGGAAAAGACACCAGCGTTTTTTTGGGACTTAGAAAAAATTTTTTTTTAAGCAAGTCCTATCTACTCTATTGCACTTTGCCTGGTCTGGGGTGGCGAAGGCAAGTCTGGAGCAAGAGGTAACGTTCAGTAAAATGTGCAAGTTAGTGAATTAGCGTAGTTATGTCCCTTCGCCATAGCGCAACTTCGCCTGGTGTAAGGGTGCGAAGTAGCGCTAGAGTAGGTCCACTTCACTAGCGATTTACGCTAGCGTTAGGCGCTTCACACTTTAGTGAATTTGCCCCTATGGGAGACAACCATTCCATAATTCTGAGCTTTCTGGATATAGGGTTTCCGGATAAGGGATCCTTTACCTGTATAAGGAAAATATGAAGAGATGGAAGTATGATGGAAGAGTGGGAATATGAAATCAATAATATTTATTATTATGAGAGTAAGCATGGAATAAAAAGTTGTAAAAGACGTGAATCAGAAGCCACTAGGAGGAAGAGATAAAGGCAGACATAGTAGAAGAAAACAGACAAAGAGAGGGCAGGACAAATGAAGGAAGGGTGTGGAGAATGAGAAGAAATGGCTGACGAAAAATATGCAATGGAAATTTTCACAGCTCTCTATTCATTTTTATGGAATTTCTAGATGTATATTTATCAAAGGGTGTATTCTTACTTTCACCCCTTTATAAATATATCAGTAAACATCCTATAAAAGTGAATAGAGAGTGGTGGACTGTGGTGAGCTCTTTTATAAATATGCCCCATGTTGTTATTTTTTTTCAAAAAATTCTCCTCTTCCTCACATTCGTTTTTGCCCCTATCCATTCTTTGTCCAGTCCTGTTTTCTTCAACTATTTCTGCCCTTTTCTCCATATTGCATGTATTTCATTAAACCTTTTCTCTTTAGCATCTTTGAGAGAATAGACTAAAAGGGGCAAATGAAGAAAAGATGATTAGAAAGACAAAAGTAAGAAAACAAAAGGAGAAAGAGAGCATTAGTAAAAGAGTAAGACACAGAGGAAATAAGCTGAAAAAATACAGAAAATGTACAGAGAAGCTAAACATTGATAAGAATGCTGCATATAGAATACAGTAAATAAACAAGAAAATAAAGGCTGATAGATAAGAGGGCAACAGATAAGACAGAAGATGGAAGAAAGAGAAGAATATTTAGAATATTCAGGCAGTTGTCCTAGGCTCTAGATGATGCTTCTCTGTTAAAATAGTGCAATAATATATAGTATTGAGTAAAAGATACATCAAGCCTTTGAAAGTCACGGAACTACAGATTTGTGATATTTTTCCAGAGGTAATAGTAGACTTTGAAAAATTACCTTTTCTTATTTTCTTGAGAGTAATAGAGAAGTATATTTCAGGTCATATGAAAAATAGAAAACAGAAACATTTTGTAGAGACTCGCTACTGCCCATCCCTATCAGGCAACTTCCTAGTTTGCATTGTATGGGATTATAGCTAAACCCACAATAACAGCACATTGCTGTGTTTTTCTAATTTCACTTTAAATAAGACAAGCGCTAAGAAATACAAAAATAAAATAAATAAAAATCAGCATCCTCAGCCTCTCCCTCCTGCCAGTTGTGTGCTTGCCTTTAATGAGCAGCTCCAAATGACAGCTTTAATCACTGCCTCTGGCCACTGAGAGAGACCATTAATGATACAAAAGAACAGAGAGCCATTTGCATCAATCAGTTCTAAATCACTTTTTATGATAATGCATCGGAGCGGAGAACAAAGTCCCTGATGTCTCTTGCATGATGATGTACCACAGCGCTGTCTCCTTGGCTCAGGCCAAAACATAAATCTCTTAAAGATGCACAAACCCTAACCTGTGCTACAGAGAGCGCTGTCCATTATTTTCCTGCCAGTTAATGATCTTTCACTGAAGAAGAGTCAAAAGGGGCCAAGCAATCAACCCAATCTTGAGGCTGAAATTCAGAGGAAATCTTGTAATGAGAACTAGTGATATACAGATTATGTACTTATGAAACCAGTCCAACAACACACTTAATTGCTGTGAGAAAAAAACATGGCTTCTTCCTAAACAGGCACAGTTGACCTGATCAAACACTGCAGGCAATTACAGAGCCTACTTTTGTACCTGGCATAACTGGTGGTTTCACCGAGGTCATAGTCTTCATATAACATTTTATCCAATCATACAGTAGCTTGTGTTGTGTGCTGAGGAGTTCATATTTCATATGTGTTAAAATAAAAGTTTTCTTATTTAGCATTTCTTACCATGTTACCCTTGGAGCTAAAGGTGGGGATAGGTGGACCACATCAACAACTGGCTAGGTCACACTTACTGGACTTATTTCCCAGTGAAAGCCTAAATCAACAAATATGCCCAGTAATATTTTCCAATAATTAACAGCAAACCCACTGACTCAAGACTGGTTAAAACTATACTTGTACTGCCGAAATATACAGTGGTACTCTAATTAGTATTGTATTAGTCCTCATAACTGCCATGAGCTTGTGCTGTAGATCAACAGCAGTGTTGAAGAGAGTCAAGGAGAAACCTTATGAAAATGAATTGTTTATAGGTATGGGAATAGTGATGGAGGAATCTGTGGAGAGTTTTCAGCAAAACGGCAAAAAATTTGCGAAACGCATTGAAGTTATTGGGCGTCAAAATTATTTTAACGTGTGGCAATTTCGACGCCCGAGACAATTGTTAATCACATGCTTAATTTGGCCAAAAGCATCAAAGTCAATGGTCGTCCGAATAATTTTGACGTGTGACAATGTTTATGCGCACGACTATTTTGATGTGTGACTATTTTGTCCAAATGCATTAAAGTCAATGGGCTTCCGTATAATTTTGACGCTCGTCAATTTTTATACACGGGCCAAATTTTTTTCGATGCAGAGGATTTTTTGCCGGCAAATTTTTGCCACAGTTTTGCTAATTAATTTGCATGCAGCAAAACAGGGAAATTAACCACAAATTAGTGTATGGGCAATTTATTCGCCCATCACTAAATGGGACCTGTAATCCAGAATGCTCAGGACCTAGTGTTTTTTTGCATAAAGGGTCTTTCCGTAATTTAAATCTTCAATCATTAAGACTACTAAAAATCATGCAAACATTAAATAAACCCAGTAGGTTGGTTTTGCTTCCAAAAATGATTAATTATTTCTTAGATTGGATCAAATACAAGCTACTGTTTAACTACAGAGAAAAAAGTAATTTTTAAAAATCTGTATTATTTGGATGCAAAGTAAAGTCTCATGAAATATACACAGCACTGCCTAGAGGAGTTTTTATTCTCCCATAAGACATCATGAGCGGAGACATGCAAATTATTCCTTTATGTCCCTTTGACCAACTATGCATCCAGAACCACAGCTTTATAGCAGAGATACAGCCTAATAATTTAGAGCCATATATCCAAACTTGCAGACAGCCTGTTTTGCTCTTGTTAGACCTCATCAGTGCAAGATATTAGAACATGGCTTTTGAGGGATAGGACATGGAGAGTAGTGAAATGGGAAACCAAACGTGGTTAGGGTGAGAAGGGCTAAAAGGAGTCAAAAAGCCCTTAACTAGCAATTTACATGCAAAGTGAAGCCTTCTGAAATCAGAAGTTATTTACTTGTCTCATGCCATACACACAACAATACTTAGATACAAAAATAAGAGTTTTAATTCTCCCATAAGGCATCATGGGTGGAGACATGCAAATCACTCCTTTGTGTCTCTTTGACCAACTATGCATCCAGAACCGCTGGTTTATAGCACAGATACAGAAGGGCTTTTTGACTCCCTAACCAGGTTCGGTTTCCCATTTCACTACTCTCCAAGTCCTACCCCTCAGAAGCCATGTTCTAATATCTTGCACTGATGAGATCTAACAAGAGCAAAACAGGCTGTCTGCAAGTTTGGATATATAGCTCTGAACCATTAGGCTGATGGGGGAATCAAAACTCTTATTTTGGTATCTGGGCAGTGCTGTGTGTATGGCATAAGATAAGTAAATACCTTCTGATTTCAGAAGACTTCACTTTGCATGTAAATTGCAAATGAAGGGCTTTTTGATTTATTTTAGCCCTTCTCACCATAACCAGGTTTGGTTTTCCATTTTATTATTTGGATAAAATCAAGTCTATGGGAGATGGCCTTTATGTAATTTGGAGCTTTCTGGTTAATGAGTTTCTGGATAACAGATCCCATACCTGTAATTAAGTTAAAAAAAAAAGCAGACAAGGTGATATGCTTGAGGCTGCATTATACTGTACATAACTTTGCCTTCCCAGACAGTATTTTTAAGTACGATTCTTGTGTGTGATTCTTTGATAAAATGTAAATTCTTTGATGATATTTATGACATTAATCTTTAGCATACATTTGAGTAAACAAATACAGGTGCCTGATGTTACTTAATTAAAACTGCACAAATAAATCAGCACTGTGTAAATGCCGACAAAATGAAGCCAGCTTAGGAATGAACACAAATAATACTGATTAAAGCTATTTAAGTAATATGAAACTTTAGATCAAAAGTAAACAGAACATATTGGGAAATCTTCCCATTATGACGAGTTTACAGGATAAAGGTACAGTAGTTGAGAATTTATTTAAAACCTGCACTAATAACATTTGATCCTCTTTTTGTTCCAGCTCTAATTCCTTGACAACTGCAGTAAGTGGGTTAAAGTAGTAACAGAGAAACAAAGATGGAAGATGTTGTCCCAATTCATAAGGATTCATAGTGAATCAGGAGAAAATTATCAGTACAAATCTAGTTTTAACCCTTGCATTCATAACTGAGCAGCAGCTGAGTATTTTAGCCCTTCAGAACATTGGCTTTTCACTGATGCCAGATTCTAAAGATTAACACATTAAAACTGTGGAAAGGTTTACCCTGACTCTGGAATACAAGTATAGTATAGTATAGTACAGAAAGCACTCTTTAATAGTGATGGGCGAATTTATTCGCCAGGCGCGAATTCGCGGCGAATTTGCGCGATTCGCCGCCAGCGAATAAATTCGCGAAACTCCCGTGAAAATTCGCGGAAAAAATTCGCCGGCGTCAAAATTTTTTTCCGAAAAACGGACGCCGGCGTCAAAAACGGGCGCCGGCGTCAAAAACGGGCGCCGGCGTCAAAAACGAGACGCCGGCGCCGTTTCGCTAATTTTTCGCCGTTTCGCGAATTTCGCGCGAAATTCGCGAATTTTTCGGCGAAGCGAAACGGCGCAAATTCGCCCATCACTACTCTTTAAATGCAAAGCGCTCAAGTACAGGATTCATGTGCACTGGGCATTGCATCCAGGTGCAGATTTTGGAAAGGCCCAAAAGACGGGAATACCTCCCATCCTCATCTGCTCCCGGAGCACTGAGGTCTGTTCACTGGATATATTGTCAGCTCCCGTATCCACCACACAACCAAACCCCAGTGGAAGGTAGGAAAAAAAATAGTGGATGAGCATGCATGCTCGATATTGGGCAGGGCAGGGAGTGTTGGGTTGCGCTAGAATGATACCTGCACTTGATGTTTTTTGTGTCATCTGCCAAAGTAACTTTCATTGAGTCTGAAACCAAAGTACTCAAATTTAAATTTTGCCATTTGAGATACAAAGTGATAAATTATTATAGGTCAGAAGACACAAGCAAGGAACTTCAAACAAATGTCTAACTTGTAGGTTTGTTTCCATGGTCTATTCTAGCATAGTTTGAATAATTAAAACAAACACATTTTTTATTTTAAAAGTTTGCATATGACCACATTTATATTTGATACAATCAAATCTGTTATCCTATCCTATCTGAAACAGAGTTTGCACTGGCATTAAAAGATATCTCATTGTAGAAACAAAGAATTTGACAACTGAAAAGCACCAATCACTCCAAATTAAATGTAAATGTCTTCATATTTATCCCATGCATGTTGCATTCACCTATTTCTCAAAATTCAAATTTGTGTAGTTTAAGAGGTTTTTTTTCAACCATGACTAAACTCATACTTTAAAGATGCATGAATGTCTACTCAGAATATAAGAAGCATGAAACAAATAAAAATGTGGAAATCTTTTTAAGAATAAAAGAACCTGAAAATCAACGTTTGGCATACTTTTACATGAGTTTTTCATTGTTTTTACACTTAATTAATATCGAAATTGTCATGTTTTAAAAGCATTCTTCATATGCAAAATATTTAGCTTTAAAAAGTTTGAATAGTAAAAAAAACCCCAAAGTTAATAAATAGGCCCTTAAGTATATTCCCATCACATATGCTGGTAGGATGTATTATTATCCATTCTTTAAAGAAGAGTTTCTTTACATAATCTTTCAGCTTTAACCCTGGTTCTAGTGATCTTCCTATTATGGAAAATGCTTTCTAGTCTAAGGTGAAAGAATAATTTATATAAAAGCTGTGGGAAAAGACAAGATAATGTATATAGGGCACAGATATGCTGTCAGCCACAAAAAACACAGAATCTTATCAAGTAACCTAAATATAAGCAAGCTATGCATTAAAGGAGAAGGAAAGTCTTCTTTCACTTGGGGGTGCCAAATGTTAGGCACCCCAAGTGAATTTATTTATTTACCTGAAATCCCAGGCCCATGCTCCTATCAGCAGATCCTCTACCAGCTTCTTCAAATTTCCCAGGCAGATGCATACGCAGTAGACCGAAATAGCTGACATTTTAGTTAAAGTTCGGCTCACCTGCGAGAAGAAAGAAGAAGCCGGAAGAGGATGTTCTGAGGTGCTCGCTGGAAGAACTCCAGGCCGGTGCAGTTTTCTGCTGATAGGAGGACCGACCCGGGGTTTCAGATAAGTATATACAATCACCCGGGGGTGCCTAACATTTGGCACCCCCAAGTGGAAGAAGACTTTCCTTCTCCTTTAAAGCATTGGCGAAGGTAAATGAATCAATGATGTTTAGGAAAAGGTATAAGTATTAGAAAGAAAGAGATAGGTGGAACCAGTTTATTTTATTCATTATATAGAAACTCTCCTGAGAAGGCAACTATGATGATTAATTATCTAAACAGATCTGTCTCATAGATTCCCTATGCAACTTTTCAGTGGGCAGTATTTTTATAGACCTCTTTGTATGACATTATAATTTTACTATAAGTTCAGTATCTTGAAGATATTTAGAGGCAGAGAAAGGGAAAAACAGAACATGAGGCCAGTTTATAGAATATTTAGGGGAAATTCAAAAGAGACTAGAAAGATAAACAAAGGTCCAGGACCAGATGGTATTTATCCCAGGGAACTAAACAAACTTAGCTCTGTCATTGCTAGGGATGGGCGATTTTGACCCGTTTCGTTTCGCCATAAATTCGCTGCCGGCGAAATGTCGCCGACGCCCATTAAAGTCTCACTTTGAATATGCAGTGCAGTATTGGGCTCTGGTCCTTAAAAAGCATATACATGAGCTGGAGAGAGTGCAGATACGTGCAACTAAACTGGTTAAGGGGATGGAAACTATGAGGTGGATTGTCAAGGTTGGGGTTGTTTTCTCTGGAGAAAATATGCTTGCAGGGGGCCATGATTACTTTTTATAATTACATTAGAGGGCATTATAGACAGATAACTAAGCAGGTAGATGGCTCTTCACAGTGAGGACAGGGAGGTTATGGAATGCCCTGCCTGATGATGTTGTGAGGACTGAATCTGTTAACACTTTAAAGAGGGGCTTGGATGAATTCTTGAACAAGCACATTATCCAAGGCTTTTTTGAACCAAACTAAATTATGTATTAACTATGTATATGTTACTAACAAGTTGTATGCCTTGGTCTCTTTGTGTATGACTTGAGCTAGACTTTAGAGGGCCCTACAACAAGACAATGGTTTGGGTCTTCATTTTTCAGCCAGAAAACACAATAATGCCACAGAACAGGTCACCCAACATTTCTGAGCATCAGTGAAACTGCACTGGCTGTAGAGTGGGATGTCATGCTACTAGTTGGCCTATGTAATATCGGCAATGTCAAGTTCTCCAATATTCAGCATAAAAAAGCAGGATGTTATTCCATACTGACATCACTGGCAACTTTCATACAATTCTTCCCTAATAGAAAACTACCACATGTTTCCAGGTAAGAAAGATTGCCTGTGTTGACATTTTTACACGGTTTGTACCAACCAGCAATGGAGGTTATTTCGAATATCAAGATACCTGTTTTGATCAGCTTGAATCTGTACTAAATTTCTAAGAGACATTCCCCTTGATAGACTCTGCAATTCACTTTTTTGTTGCCAAATTATTGCCTTGAGTTACATTACCCTTATTGCTCTATTGTCACCTATTACACTGGTTCCCCATTGAGATGTTTTTATGTTCCTGTGCAAACCTTTCAATCTTTTTCCTCCCTGGTTTAATATATTCCCATATTTCAGAAACTGTATATTTATTTAGCAGTAGGCAATGCTGGCTTTGTTAAAGGAAGGAAAGTATAACCATTCTACTCTAAGACAAGCACAATAGCCCATATATTTATCTCCTAGCAAAATCTGTAAGTTACAGCAGTACTGCAACTGCCAATTATTCTTCTCTTATGATTGAGTCTTTTCTGTTTACGATTTTGGCGGATGTTCGTATGACCCTTACTTTTAGACCACTCTCTTAAGGTCACTTGTGGATGTAGCTGCTAGTGTGTACAAGCTGCTGGCATACTATTTTTTTTAGCTAGGATTATGATGGTTGTTAGTGTTCTAACACATGTAGACAAATTCAAGCCTGAAAGGTCAACGCTTTTTATACTCATACAGATATTTATCACTCTGGTTGCAGTGGAACTTGAAATATAAGATGCTCTTACTTCTGTCCAATATTGGCTTTTCCTTCACTCCATTTGACATACAAAAATGTTGCTTGCATATATTTTCCATCATGGTGGTAGCCATTTTTTGCTTAGAATAATAAAAATAAATTAAACATTGTATCAAAAATACTTTTTTCACAGTGCAGCAAATGCCACAGGCCCTATGTGTGTGAAAATATTTCACTTACAGAGTGCCCTCTTTTAAGTTGCCTCTCCTCCTGCCCCCTAATTTTGTATCATTCAGTAAGAGGCTGCTGGTCTTTCTGCCTGCCAGAATGAGAACTTAGAGGTGTGATCTTGCCATTCCGCCTGGGGGAATCATAATTATCCCCAATAGTTATTTTGTAAGACTCTTCCAGTAGCTTTTTTTATTTACTAAGATGTTCAAACTGTGATGACCCAGCAATTACCTGTATATTGTTTGGTAATACAAGTTATATTTAATAAGAACAGTGTTATAGAGTTTTTGGGGCACATTTTTACCTCTGTTTTCAATATTATACAAACCTATGATTTTTTTTGATCTTTGAACATCCTTATATACATCATTTTTCTTAACTTTGTATGGCTTTCATGAATTTAGATGTAACACAATTAGCTCATGAATCACGACTATTCACTTTTCCATTTACTTATGCAACTTTGAAACAACTATGTCTTGTAAATAGACATGACATATTGTAGCATCTCCTAAAGCTTAGAAGGAGGTGACTGAAAGGTTATGTTTTCACCAATGTCCTTTAGATCCAGATCCTTTTTAAATGGAATAAAGGTCACAAAGTTTGCCCTAGATCTAGTGACCCATAGCAAATAATATGATGAATATAAGCTACATATATCTACCTATTACTAAACTTTGCGTTTGGCACTAATACCAGTTCTACTGTATATTATATGGTCCGATAGATGTTATGTTAGCCTTATGTGTGGCTACACATAAGCAAAAACAGATGTTGAATGTACTTAGAATGGGAGATACCTATGCTGGCATTGTGTTGTGATATTTCTCTGTACAGCTATGAGAGAGGGTAATTGTTTCTAATATTAATCCCATCATGCACTATGCTCCCAATGACATCAGATCATACTCCTGGGTTGCTAGGCCTCGTCTACTTTTTTTTAAATAGGTATGAAATAAATATTAATGATAAAACAATATGAGAAGGACACAGTCAAGGTCATGGCCAATCTGCCTGAGAAAAATCAGTTTTGGCAAGGATAGACATTTAAAATAATGAAGTCTTATCAGTCAGTAATACCTTGACTGAGGCTTGGGAGAAATGAAATAAAAAAATAAAAATTAACCAGCTTATAGTTCAGTAAGGAAATACAAAGAGAAAGTATAAATAAAGGTGACACTTTAATATAATAACAAAGTTGCATAGGCATTTTTTAACAGTAATGCTTCTGAACAAGAAAATCATTTGTAAAAGAAAGTGCATTATCTAGACTTTATGTATCCAAAGCATTCTCTGTAGGTAATAAGAAAGCTCAGCAACCTCATCTAGTACCAGCGGCCTGCTGTCCATTGTTTCTGTAATATCTTTCTCCAGCTTTCCAATTTTCTGAAGCTTTCCCTTCTGAATTTCCTTTGCCAGAGTTAGAAAAGCAGAAAGCAAGATTCATAAACTATCACAGCAAAACCTTGCTTTTCCGACCAGCTACAGGAACTAAAAATTCAACAGGAGCAGCTCTAGGCTTGTTCCCCTCTGGGTTGACCCACTGTGCAGCACACTTGATTTAACTGACAGATTGCAGATTCAAGGTTGGGATTTTTAGCCTAGACAAGAGTTTGATTTCCATCCAAGTTTTTACTGATTGGCCCAGCAGGTTAGCCTTTCATTTAATGGGCTAGGCCATGTTGAGAACACTGCTGCTCCACTTCACACTGTGTTCTTTCCAAGCTCATCAGATGAGAATGAAACCTGGGGATTATTTGGAAGTAGCTGAAAACTACATACAACACCGATCGCAAAATACAATTACCAATAGGTTTGAGAAAAATAAATTTCTTCAGGCAGCTCTTATAGATTCCAAATTTATATTCTTAGCTATATGACTGATATATAGTGTTTCATTAAACCTGCAAATGTGTTATATATTGAATATATCACAATCACTATAGTGTGCGTAACTTAAGTATCCACAGGACAGTTACCATGTTTTCTTCCTTACATGTGAAATGTAATAGGCAGAGATACACGTATAAAGCTAATATTTGGGAATCTTAGCCAAAGCACCCCCACTTGGGTTTTTGGGCACAAATTATAACATTTATTACTAATGGAGATTTAGGTTCAAAAAATTAAATAAAGACTATGTCCGTTTGACTGAGATTCATACATTTTCTCCGGTGTAAATGGTCATTGTGGTCCATTTGTTAAAATGTATTATTTTATGGTGTTCAAAACATGGAAGTAATATAGTGAAGAGTCATAAAGATCCAAAATGTTTTAATACAGATAATTAATTAACTGTGAAAGAATACATATATGTTTAGATTTTGTTGTACATCCCATTTCCATGATGCCATTACAATAATTCAACTGACCTATTATACCTAAATGATGGCAATATTTGCACTTCTGTTGTTACATATTTTGTGGCTCCTATGAGGCTTATAAATTTGTGATGTACAATAACACCACTGTTTAATGCAGCCCCATCGCCTTTATGTGATACAGACAAGGGCAGGTTTGTAACAATGACAACATGATCAACTGGCAGCTGCTACTTGACTGCCCATACATTCATGCCAGAACAAAATACTGAATCTTACTGAACCCATAAGAATTAGTATTAACATCCTCAGTAGATTAATAGTAATGCCAAATGTTCTACAGAGGGTCCTAAAAGTGCAAAATTTTAAAGGTTCCTGTGAAGCATGATTACTATGAAATATTATCGGCTCTATTTAATCACTGCAATCCTCTTACCAAAAGTACACCATGATCTACAAATAAAGTTAAAAATAATGCGATTGTATTCAGTTTGACAAGATAAGATAGGAGACGTCAAGCAACAACTTTTTGCACTTTTATGGATTCACACAAAATATCTTTCAATGTATAAAAGCTGCAAACAAAACTAGCATGCATGATTTTCTAACAATAAATAGAGGAAATACAAATGATTTTGCTTTTAAAGCTTCTGGATAACCCATGTATCACCTTGACTGCTTTTGGCTCAATTACTTTGGGTTGTCCCCTGAGGCATTAAACATATCATGCCCGATACGCTTTGCTAGCATCGTAATATGCCTTTTGCCTTGGTGCGTCTTCCTTTCATTGAAATGAATGAGAGCTGAATGCCATTCATTTTAAATTGCTTCTAGCATTATCTGCATTCTAAAGTATTCATCTGATGAAATAGCCATACTCATAACTGTCAGACCAGAGCTACGGTGTAATGTTTGGTGTTCCTCATTCTGTAGAACTTGTCCACAGGGAAAATAGCTAAAGGTGAATCTGGCCTTAAAAGAAGGTCACACTTTTGTGAGAAATAGAACCTAATTTCCTTTTGTATCGTATGTATATTGATGAAAAATGAAAAGAACAAAAAAGTATTCACAAGGTTGGAAATTTTTAGTGAAATAAAAGACTAAAGTCAAAATGTTTAAGTTGAGGTTTTCACTTAAAGGACCAGTAACATCAAAAATTTTTTTAAAAGAATTCGTTAGAATACAACGAAAAAAAACACCAAGAGAAATAAAATCTTAAAATAGCAAAGCTTTTATTATGAAATAACTTACAGAAATTCTGCTTCCGCTCCTCTACAAAAAAGGCGACACGGCGACCATCTATACTGCGGCGCTCGATTTCTCCTCCCTGGCTATTCTAGTGACAGTGTTTCCTCTGCCCCCATCTCCTTTTGCAGCTCTCGGTGCCGATACCCCTTCCTGCGCTGCGATATCAGTCGGCAGCTGTGAGTGTTGCAAAGAAACAGGACTTCTTCGCCAGCCTGGATGAGACCCTATTGCCCCGAGCAGAAGCATTCGCTGCAGTTGACATCGCCGTGTCCCAAGGCAAGAGCCATCCCTTCAAGCCAGATGCCACGTACCATACTATGAACAGCGTGCCATGCTCCTCCAACACCACCGTGCCACTCGGACATCACCAGCACCATCAGGTGCTAGAGCCCGGGGACCTCCTGGAACATGTCACCTCCCCGTCCCTAGCATTGATGGCCAGTACCGGACATGAAGGAGTCAGCGGTGGCGAAGGATGTGGAGGGGCAGGAGTTGGTGGCGGAGGCTTGATCTCTACCTCGGCAGATCCGCACAGCCACATGCACGGACTGAGCCACCTGTCCCACCAGGCAGCCATGAACATGACCTCTGCCCTTCAGCACCCTGGACTGTCACCCCTAGTTTGCTCCTCCGCTACTTAAATCGCTCAGCAAAGGCTTCCAACTCGCGCGGGTCAGTCTCTGAGTCGCAGACATCAAGCCTGCCGAAGCCACCTGCCCCCCATTGCAGTGATGAGTGGCGACCATGCTAGGGACAGGGAGGTGACATGTTCCAGGAGGTCCCCGGGCTAAAGCACATGATGTTGGTGAGGGCCGAGTGGCACGGTGGTGCTATTCTACTTCAGTTTGCTCCGCAAGATCCGTTCCAGGACTGTACGTAAAGGGAGTCTTGTGTGTCTGTGACTCAGAGACTGATACGCACGAGTTGGAAGCCTTCGCTGAGTGATTCAAGCAGCGGAGGAGCAAACTAGGGGTGACAGTCCAGGGTGCTGAAGGGCAGAGCTCATGTTCATGGCTGCCTGGTGGGACAGGTGGCTCAGTCCGTGCATGTGGCTGTGCTTAAACAGGCAACCAGTAAATTCCACCTGCTGATTGGTTGCTGGAAGTTTTATTGCTTTTATTATATAATCCATTAAGGCCACTGATAAAAAAAATATTTACTCAATCCACCAAGTAATCTTATTTTATAAGTCTGATGACTGAATATTGAAATTAAATGAGTGTCTTTGATTTATGTATTGAATGATGCATTTAAACAGCAAATTAACTCTCCCTCTCTGCTGTAATGTGACATATTGGATTTTTAGTTGTTTGTTCAACATATTAAGCAAAAGATGTATTGTTTAGCTGAAAGGTATAGAAATTGTTGAACCACAGCCATTGTTATTATTCATATAGCTATTAAATGCCTTTAATCACTAAAAACTAGTGTTGCATAGCTTTCCTGATGTATTCTTTTAAACTGAAAAGCCAGTCAAAATATGAATACGGAAACAATTCTTGACACAACCCTGTAGTTTATTTTTAATATACCAACATCTGGGGTTTTCATTTATAGTGTAAACAATGGGTTTCAAAAATGTAGGGCTACCCAAAGGGTTTAATAGATTAGTGGTTATGCTACATGAGGTGCCTGCAGAGACCTAGTAAAACAGCTTCAATTTCAGATGAATTTGTGATTGATCATGGCTGAAGGTTCATTATTAGACAAAACTGATGGTGGTTATTCTGATTTGGAAATGTTGCACACACTTGAGAATGCATCTTCATGTTGATACTATTTTATGAGACAATATTAAAGGCTTAAAAGGTAAAATCATTATCAGTAAGGACAAAGGCACAAGGCACAGACACATTCTGGTAAATGCAGCAAATTGGGAATTTACAACAAATAGTATCATGCTGGACAATTTTCTGACCAGATCAACCAATGTAGCAACTGTCCCATGCTTGGCTCAGTTCAACTTCCCCCTTCAATCAATTTGGTTGATAAACTTACTGCCAATAATAATTTTCTTGGGCTAAGTAAGAAAAGACAATTAAAATATGCAATTTTCAAGCAAAAATCCAATTATCTGTAAGATCAATATTGTTTCTGTTTCTACATTACATTATTTAATCTTGTTTTGAAAAACGTACAAAAAAGTATTTCTATTTATTTTGAAAAATGATCCTTTGGTTGTATATTAAACAATAGCCAATCATAATGTTTGTCCACAGTTAAAAAAGGGAAAAAAACTTGAGTTAATGAGCTGCAGGATAGAGGAAACAATAAATAAACCTCCCTCTGAATGCCAAACAAAATGATTGT
The DNA here is from genome assembly GCF_017654675.1 of Xenopus laevis. Lineage (NCBI taxonomy): Eukaryota > Metazoa > Chordata > Amphibia > Anura > Pipidae > Xenopus > Xenopus laevis. The sequence goes on from NC_054373.1 coordinate 102,882,869, forward strand.
AAAAAATAATGTAAACCATTAATATGGCAATAGACTGAATTAAATTACAAGACTTCTGACATTCATAGTGCTATGTATTGTTTCACTAGATATGAAAACTACAAGTTTGCTATTCTTTACAGAGAGGAAAGTTGTTTTGCTTTTGATAGGCTTGTTTATTAACAAACTGGATTGATGCCATGCTCTTTCCACCAATCATAAAAGGTTGAAAAGATTTTCTATGGCCAAATAGAATGGCATGGGTCATATTTAAACTCTTTATCTCTGGTTTAGTTGTAAAAGTATCACTGAGAAACTTGCCATGTATTGTTCCCAGGAAGTAGATTTTTACCTTGTGTAAAGGTGGTCATACATGTGCAGATCCGCTCTTTTGGAGAGATCGTCAAATGAGCAGATCTTGACCTGATATGCCCACCTTTGAGTGGGAGATATTGGGCTTATCCGATCATGTGCCCTAGGGCCCAACAATAGGATCACAGCACCAGGTGGTCAGCGTGAGGACCTCATCAACGAACCAATGTGGCCCTCAATCTGATTTTTAAACCTGCCAGATCGACATATGGCTGATTTTTGGAGGGCCACACTGACACTGGTCAATAAGCTTCCGACTTGGTCTGTTAGCAGCTTTTATCAGCCTGTTTATGGTCACCTTCAGTCATGTGTATTAATTTTTATCTCATAATCTCAAAATATGTAAGGGATATTAAACCTGCATTTATCATTACCTGAGATCTGCCAGACTCATTTGACTCATTTCAGTTTTCATAACTGTGTAACAATTTTTCACTACATAATTTTTTAAGACCCACACATTTGGAACCTTAGTTTTGGGAAATACTATGGAAATTTCAGATCAGATTTTTCCTTTGAACATTTTGTGAACAATTTTATCTGAAGATCTTACAAAAATAGCTGGCACTGGTGAGGGTGTAGAATCACTCTGGGTAGAGATTTTGACTGGGCAAAAGGTAACAAAAAGAATTATCATTGGTGTATGCTATAAACCACCTCGTATAAGTGTCGAGTATGAAGCCCAGCTACTCTTGCAGATACAAGCGGCTTCACAGCTGGGTCAAGTTGTTGCTATGGGTGACTTCAATTATCCAGACATTGACTGGGGTAATGGGGTTGCCAAGACAGAAAAAGCTAGTAGGTTTGTAAATATGCTGAATGACAACTTTTTATTCCAGCTCGTTCAAGAACCTACTAGGAATAACTCTCTTTTGGACCTTGTAATAACTAACAATACTGAACTCATCTCTAACATTTGTGTGGGTGAGCATTTAGGGAATAGTGATCATAACATGGTCTCCTTTGAGATTCTGTTGCAGAAGCAATTCTATAAGGGAGTAACTAAAACACTAAATTTTAGACGTGCAAACTTTGATGTTGTGATGGCTGATTCAGTTAATGCCTTTAAGAATGGCTTGGATGATTTTTTGGACAGACATAATATCAAAGGCTATTGTGATACTAAACTCTATAGTTAGTATAGGTATAGGTATATAGAATTTTAATTAAAAGTAGGGAGGGGTGTGTGTATGGATGCTGGGTTTTCATTTGGAGGGGTTGAACTTGATGGACTTTGTCTTTTTTCAACCCAATTTAACTATGTAACTTTAACTATATTAGAAGAAAATGCACACAAATACTGGTGGATTTTGCTCTTAGCTGTGCTTACTTGCTTACAGTATATTTAAAATCTATATCTCCATTAAAATTATGTGCCTTAAAAGACAAGTCCAGTTTATCTTTCGCAATGAGTATCAGAACCTTTGGCCTTGAGTAAATGAGAAATCGCTGTAGATCAAAGCATATGAGTGCTTCATATTTTACTATTATCTCTAGTTTGACTTTAAAATACCCATACTTTTTCACTAGTATTCAACCAATTTATAGTTAAAAGAAATACAAGCATAAAATATTAAACAGATGTCTCACAAAACCTAATGAACTTCGAAAGTGCATATGTATCAGAGAATAAACCAAAGTCTCCATTGCTTAACAAGCACCTTGTACAGAAGTGAGCTAGACAGTTCTATTACTTTACACATAATGCCTCTGAAGTATTATGCAATACACAACTAAGGTGTTAAAAAATCAATCAGAATGCAGGAATTCATCACACTGGAGGACAAAAAACTGTAAAAATAGGATGCATTCTCTCCATAGTCATAAATTGAGAAATTCCTTTCCAAGCTCTGTATTTGCCATTAGACAATAATGTGACAGAGGAAGGGACTGCCTAAGTACCGGTAGATAGGAAGTGACACTGAGAGAAATTTAGAATGGGAACATGGGACAATAAAGGGTTAAAAATATATAAAATTTTGCTTATCTAAAGTATAAATATCCAAGCACGCTTCAAAGGGAATGCTGGAGCAATTATTTGCGGTGGTCATGTTGTTTTTTCATTTACAAGACAAAAAGACATACACACAACCATATGGAAATGTATGTGCTACACTATGCAGTTATTTTAATACTGAGTTATGCTACATAATGTCATACATTATAAAAATGTGTTGTATACCACCATGTTGGGTTCAGTGCTAATGCAGTTTACTTAGCATTTTCTGGAACTTACAAACAATTGTGATCTCAACAGGGAGACACCATTTAGCCGCACTTTTATCACTTAAGGTTTGCAATTATAATTTCCTCTGGCAGATGCTAACTATTTCTTAAACTCCACTTTATTGTTTTCACAAGGTAGATACAGTCATTCAGTAATTTTACCTAGGCTTCACAATTATCATCTCACTAGGACTGTCCTGGTTACTAAGTAACTTTCAGCACAATTTTCTTGACTCGTCTCAAATCCTATTTTGAATTATTTTGAGACTCGTAGCAGAATGGGAAAATGTACAAGAAGGATAGGAAATATTAAGCATCTAAATGATTGTACGACAAAAAGAATAAGTAAATTGCCTCCATATGTTCACAATATGGGTTTATGTATGGCAAGCTGGTTTATTTATATTTCTATATGTATATATTCTGTAAGAGCTGGACAAGATCATTTTTACATGGGCGTTTCACCAGTGTTAAACTGGTAAACAGTTAACTCCAGGGGCAATGTTTGTTGTTGCAGCAAGTACAGCTGTATTATTTTGCCAGTTAAGGAAAAGCCGGACACATAGGTCCCTGGAGTGAATGGAGGAGAGCAAGGTGTGCCCTCCATGCCATGCTCCATAGAGTGTTTGCAGCTGCCCAACTGCAGGTAGATTTTAGTGATGGGCAAATAAATTTGCTGCGGATTTCCATGTTTCACTGGCAGCGGATAAATTAGCGAAACTGCAGCTGAAATTTTTTTTTGGGTAAATTTGCGAATTTTTCGGCAAATCAAAACGCCACAGATTCCCCCATCACTAGTATAGTAAGGAAAGGTAGAAAGAGCAGCCTTGTGCTGGATGTAGCCGGGTATAACTAGCTATAAGTGAATAAACCCCAGTGCTGAAGGGATTCAGGCTTAGCATATTGCTCCCTGAACAGATTCCAGTGGAGGGGGTCTGGGCCACTAGATGGTAGCCTTAAAGGGGTGTTCCTAATGTTGCTCCTGACTCCCTCGAGGACAGTAGCATCCAGGACAACAATTACCTACCAAGTTTCTCCACTGTGGTGTCACGGATCCCTGTTCTACTTATTACTGGACCTATAATACTACCACAGTGATTTGAGAGTATTAACTGTGGAGTGGTTCAATAACAAACATTTTTATTTTGTTTGCAAGACAAAATAATCTGGTGTTCTATTTTATTCTCTACACTGCAGCAGAAAGGTGTAATTGCACAACACCTTCGCCCTACCTATCTACTTAGGAAGGGCACATTTTAAGAAGAGAGTGTGACCAATATTCTATCTTCATAAGCTGGAAAGGTACTTTTCTGCCAATAAAAGTTCCAGTACCTTTCAATGTAAACGTACATTGTGTTGTTCCTACTCACCTTGCATCCAAGAAGCAACATAACATATTTTTGATGAAGATCTGTCTTGCATTTCAGTGATTCTAAATGCTTTCATTCGTCCACTTTTGAATTACAACTTGCAGGAGTTTAGCTCTATAAATTCCTTCTGAATTCCTTTTCTTCCCTTCTTCTCCAGTTTAGGTTCACTGTGCGAGGGGAAAATGTTCCCTCCTCCCTATGCCTCGGGCGCTGAGATCAGGAAATTCATTGCTAATGACTTTGGTTGTGATTTCTGATTTCAACTGGCAGCAGAGAGAATTGAACTCTGGTCCCTTGGGTGAAACTTGTTTCACAAGGTAGGCCTCAAGCTTGTTAAGTTAGAGACCTGCCACGCGCTTATCAATTTTAAATTAATCTCCAGCTTCCACAGTGCTTGCTAAAAATACAGTCTTACTTTCACATTAACTAAAACACAAGCCAGGAGACATCCACTCCACCTTAAATCAAGAATAAGACGTATAATTACATTTACAGTGTATGGGAAACATTTATTACATTATATTTATGCAGCCTTTTTACAAACTAAAATATACAGTATATTCTTTAATTTTGTATAGCATAAATATGACTATTACCATTGCCATGTGTGTGATTCTGAATATATATACTGTGACAAAGGCTGGCATGAGGTAAGTCAAACCCCCTCCACCCCACACGCATTTCAATCCTCAGAATTTCAGACATACACACACTCTTTATTGAATAAAAGGCTTTTGAAGTCTTTTAAGCTTTCCAGCAGCAACAAACTGTAGTCAAGACACAATGCTTTCTTGTTAACTTACATGTACAATTCACAAATTCTACAGAGGTTTGTCTGTACTGATATTTTAATGTGTTCTGACAGTAAGTCAAGGGGCTTAGCTGTGAATTGTAATACAAATTCTCAGCTTGCTATATCTTTCATAAAAAAAAGGACAGTGAATGAAAAAAGAAAAAAAAGGTCTAGACAGACTTTTCTTAAAATCACCAGGGAAAGCTTTTTTAAACCCAGTTTATGAGAAAATAATTCAGGTTTGCACAATGCGCTTCCTCCCCTTGTTTTTATATTTCTGCTTTTGACGACAAATTAAAAAACCCAGGGAAATGTTGTTTATACACATGCAGCCATGTTAAATAATGCGCATTTCTCTCACAGCAGGCTTATTTTACATACTGTAGCTGTTTCTTATTTATAAAGCTTTTTTTTTTTTTGAAGGTCATATGAGATGTACTGTACAGAAAGAGGTAATTAAATCATTGATTTTCACAATCATAAAACTGTTAAAATGTAATTCTTTCATCTCATTCCCAAAATGGAAAAAATAAGTCTTCGTATATGATTTAATTAAGGATGGAATAATGTCACATTATATGATATATTTCAGAGTAGACAAATGAAATGCCAGAAGACTGAAATGTACATGGACCTCTTAAACCTTATAATGGCAGTGTTTCTGTTTAAGGATTTAGCTTTACTATCGTCCTGCCTCCTCTTCTGTATAATGTGCACTGCACCTTTTGATGCAGGGGAACCTTGGAGCTACCACTACTCTTGACTAGTCCCATAGTGGCCTGCATCAATGGATGCAGTGAATTTGCACCAAAAGAATTAGATGCAGATGCTATTACACCACATGACCAAAATTACAGCATGCAAACACCAACAAGTTTTAGTGCAAGGGCACATGCAACTGTCCAAGTTATAACACATTTGCCACAATTGCTTCAGGAGCATCTCCTCATCAAGGCCCCAATAATGCTAAAATAATGGGAAAACGCTGTATTGTTTGTATAAAAAAACATGACCTGGTGATTTGCACTCAAAACTGCACTTTGCACACTGCACATCTGTTCAATTGCCCTTGTAAATGAGCACTAAGTTGTTATTGCAGGTGTATTATATACAGGAATTTGGCGATTTGGGTGCATTCCTTCTATATGAGCAGCCACAAAGGTAGAACAGCCCTAGTTAGCTAATGTAGCAAACTCACTTTACTTTTGGGTTATCTACAGACTAAAAAATCACACAAGCAATTGGCCAGTTGCATTGCAGTTTGAAAGTAGCAAATCAATACACCATTAAGAAATTTAGGGGGCAATGTATTAAAAAATGATACTGGTCAAGTATCCCCAACCAATCAGTCAGAAAGTATTATTTACTGGTCAGGTGAAACTTAATAGTTGCAATGGGTTATTAGTCCTAAGCAAACTAAATGCATTTACTTACATAAAGCTTTCTTCCTTTAGGAAAAAAGTTCAGTATATTAAACAAGTCATAGGGACTTATGAATTAAATAATACTTACTCTATAAAAATAAATCCCAAAATGTGGGGAGAATATCTTTCTATTGTATACAAGTCTTTTCTTTGCTTGGTTTCCTTGTTTCATATTATTTTCTAAAAATGAGTTACTTAAGGTGGCCATACACTTTAAGTTCTGCTTGTTTGTTGAGGTCGCCAGACAAGCGGATCTTAACCTGATATGCCCACCAAAAACAGGATGATAACGGCCCTAGGGCCAAACGATCGGCATACAATGAAGGGAATAGGCTCCCACGGGACAAGGACCACATCAACTAGCCAATGTGGTCCTTGATCACAAGAAAAATCAAACTTGCCTGATCGATATCTTAGTCAAATATTGATGGGGGAGGCCCATTGGAATGATCCCGACATGGGTAGATAAGCTGCCGAATCAGTCTAAAGGACCACGTATGGCCACCTTTAGTGTCTCTGCATAAACATAAGGGACTGTAAATGTAGACATGAAGTTTTTTCTAATAAGGTAGACTAATTGTATGAAAAACATACCCAGCATTAATTTGGCACTTTGGTTAGATGGATGATAAACTCTTTAGCCTACCCCATGCTGCCCCAATACTGCTAAACATAGCTTGCACCGTTTTATAGTGTCCCACTGTTCACCATTATTAACTATTATAGCAGACCTAGTGGTGGGGGGTGTATTTGTGATCTCGTACAACCCCAAGGTCACAAATTCACCCCTGAAGCCAAACTCTGGCTGTGTGGGGATATTACTAAGTTTAAAATGCAGTTGCATGTTAATTGATTGATCTGTTTCAGTCTATACTGTCTAAAGCTGGCTATACATGTAAAGATACTCTAGTCTGAAGAAGTCTCCAGATGAGTGGATCTTTTACCGGCAGTATGGCAGTATCTGGTTGATCCGATCGTTTGGTCCTCGGACCTCTGACAGCAAAATAAAATCTGCCTGATTGATGGTGATACATGGGCTAATAAGCTGCAGGAGGAATGAGTTGGCAACTTTCATCAGTGTGTGTATGTATGGCAACCTTAAGTCCTGTAAACCACAGCACCCAATAAGATCTTTGTGTTAAATATTTTTCCCATTTTAGACCACCAAAAGCCAACAACTGATGGGCTGATATCAACTAGAACATGAAGATCTCACATGTTTATGATAGTCAATACTTCACCCATTATTATTTTGCAATAATAAACATTTCCACCTTGCCCAAACAGAACACATTGCAACAACATCAATTAAAATGGAATATTTTGCCACTTAATACTTATGTTTACAGCATATAATATTTCATTACCATTCATTTAAGTGTTTCTGTTTTGCAGTAACTTAATGTCGTCCATGTTTGTCATAAAGATTGTGATCAGGTATCTGAATAATTTTTATGATGTTCTTTCTCTGACAAGGTACAACATCTTTCTTATCCAAAATAAACACACAGACCAGGTCACAGCTGCAAAACGGTTGTTCACCCGAGCACTGCAATGCTTATTTTAGTGTACTTCAAGCTCATTCTCATTGCCGGAAGATTTTGGCAGGAAAGTGGTATCACTTTTTTTACGAGAACAAGTGTATATATAGTGCCTTTATGAATGGAATAAATCACCTCAACATATTTATCTTGAGAAACATATGGCATTTGTCACTATGGTGAAAAATCTTTAGAGGTTGGAAGAATTATAATCGTGTTATTTTTGCTTCATGCTCCTACTACAGAGTCTTCTTGGTTTAAGAATGGATAATGTTGATGTAGCACCAGCACTGTCCGGGATGCAGGATCTATTAATAAGGTTACAAGCTCAATGGTAATTTGTATACACAATTTAGAACAAAGATATCCAATAAGCAGCCTTTCAGTGGTTGTAAAGTAGTTACCATAACCAGTGGACTAACAAATGGGATTTGTAGTGCTAGCTAGATAAATCTCTTTTTGTTTAATATATGTAATGATTTTCTTAAAGCAATCACCAGATATAAGCAGGGGCGTTTCTGCCATGAGGCAAGGTGAGTACCTTGCCTCAGGCGGCATCTCCCCAGCAGTTACAAGGGGCGGCAAAAAGCCGCTCCTTGTAACTTTAAGATCCGAATTTCCGGTTTCTAAACGGCTTTTCTAGCGCAGAGCACGCAATTTCGCTCTCTGCGCTGGCAATGCGGCCCCCCCTGGACCCGCGTTGGCGATTTTAAGGTAAGTACGACGGGCAGGGGGGGCGGCATTTTAAACGCTGCCTCAGGCGGCAAAACAACCTGGAGCGCGCCTGAATATAAGGAATTAAGTCACAAGCAGGGTAAAGCATGACCATATACAATAAAAATAATTTCTGGTGTGGCAGAAATATATCAATTAAACATTTGGCAAAAAGAAATGTGCAGCCCACTGGTAACATAGCTTTAATTGGTTGTCCATATCAGTAAAATTATCAAGGACATTTTAAAATGGACTTAATCTTCGCTGTCAAAAAAAATGTGGATGATGGATTTTGCCATTAGTCCTGTATTCTGTCACTAAACTGACATTGAGCAAATTAAATAACTGAAGCTGGCATGAATTCGACAGCAAAGGCTAAAATAAGACACTGAAATTCTTGATAATGCCCGTGTTATGAAGATATTCATTTTATTCCAAATCAATAAATCATTCTGCACATATTATTTATATGTTGCTACTGCTCACCTCATTTTGGCTGAGGAATACAAAAGGAATGAATCATGAGTCTCATAGTAAGTCATAGCGATGTATGAATAAGATGATGATATCAAAGGATCAAGTCCAGTGTCTCTTTGCTGAAGTTCTGCGGTTATGATTTTATTGATTGAAACCATTGTCTCCTATGCTTTATACCTCATGTGTTGTTTACTGTGGGCCTAATGTCCAAAGAGAGCAGTATATTATGCAACAGAAGATGTAGCAAGGCTGCATAGTAATTGCTATTTAGCCACTTAGGATGTGGATTTCATGCATGACTGCTTTTCAAATGGTAAGGTAGCAACTATAAACAAGAGGCTTGTGAAGTCCTTGACAGTTCCAGATAAGATGATATCATTGCACACTGATTAGAGTTTTAGTTGTCATGGTTTTTATGGCAATTTGGTGTGGCAAACCCTATCCCTGGAAGCCCTGAAATATTGCTACAAGAAATGGCAGCTGATGGTAAAAACCAACATATTGTGCAGTATTACAGAGTGACATATATGTATTTAAATTCATCAAGCAAGATACATGACTTTGGTGTTGGATTACCTGATGGTGTTCAAACAGATAAGAAGGGACACTTATAAAGAGAAAACATATAAAGAGAAAATATAACTATATGATATGGATATTCAAGATTTTAGAGTGGAAATAGCTTACTCCCACCTATATATTTCATATATATATGAAAACACTACAACATCATTCATTCAGCCATAGTTTCAAGTATATGTAGGGTAGAAAATAAGTGGACACCCCAAACCTTATCTTAATTGACCTTCAAATTTCATCCAAGAGTATCTATATGAACAAATAAGCATTCCCAATTCTAACCCTTACTGGAAAGTGTGGAGCTTTATTTTCTGCAAAAACACCCAAAAACGTATTTGTTATAAAAAAGTGTATATATGGGTATGTATGGGTAGACAATGCAACATTTTTAAATGTAATTTGCCGATTTGACATACTATAGCATGTATGTGTGTTCAGTGTTTGTTTGTGTGCACAGTGAATCTATGGTCTCAGGGGGCGGCCCTTAGTACTTAAAATGCCAATTTTCTATTTAAGATTAGCCAATGGCACAATCTAGTAAAAAAGTATATTTTTAGGAAATTAGCTTGTTTAGATGAAGCAGGGTTTTAAATATGAGCTGTTGTGATATTGGTCAATGATATATTTTTCATTTAACACCTACCATAGGCAGGCAGTAAGTGCAAGGATCTTACAGCCACTGGAACTCCCTAACTTGCGCATTTGATAGATGTTAGGGGACTGTAGTAGGCTGGAGAGGAGAAGCTTATCCATTTCCTCCCAACTGCCCCTTATAAATAATGTGCTGTTGAATGTAGGCAGCCCATTTATGACATGGGCTGCAAATAATTTGCGCACATTTTATATAGCTTTTGCAAAGCCAGAAACTGTATAACGACATCATCTGCCACTGGAATAAAGACTGTGACTTTTATAGTTTGCCCCAGTGCACTGTGTATGTAATAAAACTTCTTACTGAAAAGTTATTTATGGTGCCAAAATAGTATGCTACCTTCAAAGTGCAGTATGTGCAATTAAGATTTCCAACGCATTAACTGTCTAACAAGAAATATTACATTGTAAAATGCTAAATTTTGTTATCATTTATGCAGATTATTTTGCATTTTATTTTCTGACTTTTATTACATTCCCCCTATTATCTTAATTTACATGAATTTGACAGACAATATTATTGGTGGTTGATAGAACCCAGTCTAGTTGTATCAATGTTAGATGAGGGTAACAGACCTAATAAATATTAAGATATGGTTGTCCAGGTGGTATTTACACAGGCATAGCAACCAGTCACAAAATTATTTAATTTACTTCAAATTGTGACCGCTATACCTAAGACTTTAATATACTGACATATGTATTCCTCTGTATCAAGCAACATTTGAAGAAAATTGTTGGTATATAAAAAGGCTACTGTTTGTGAAAGAAACAGTCATTCTATAGATGTGTTAGTTAGTATTGTGTGTGTGGGTAGGATTGTTTGTAATCTCATAACTCATAAGCTAATGCTGGGATTCAGATTTATGATGGCAACATGTGTGGTTAGCCATGTTTCACCAACTAGATATTCTAGCTATTTGTACAGTTGATGCCTTTGACATTGCCAGCCAGCAAGCCCATATTTTAGTTCCTGCAGTGTAAGGAAGAAGGAAGATAATTATATGAACATTATTTTAAATAAAAAAGTATACTGCTTCAAAATGTTTAACAGACATGCACTACTGTTTAATACAGAATGCTTGGGACCTGGGGTTTTCAGATAAGGGACTGCACCATAGTTTGGAAAACTGTGCCTTAAGCATACGAAAACATATTATAACAAACACAAGCATTGTGTTGCCATCAACTTGAAATCATGCTGGCCAGACACTAGTTTACTATTACAGAGAAAAATTAAATACAGACAAAGTAAAGACATTGAATAGGACACTATAGGAAACGGAATTATTCTTTTTTGGAGCATTATGGATAATTTGCTTCCAGATAAATGGTAATCCTTAAACAACATTCTAAACTAGGGGAATCAATGGCCACTCTTTCCCTGTCCTATTAAGATCTCCATTCCCCATGAGCAATGTAACCAGCTAGTAAATATCAGGAGATGGCATTGCAAATTATGCATAACTGTTACCTGACTGCAGAACGTAGATTCAAAATGGGCACACTTTCTTTTGATAAATGTCGAAGATGTTCTATCCCGAAGCAAACCTTCTACATACTCTTTGGACTTGTTCCAAAATTTTACTTTTTTGAAATAACGTAACCACATATTGGGCACAGGTTGTCAGGAAACCCATCCAACCACATAATACTTGGGTATTATTAAAATATACAACCCCTTACAGACACCTAACAAAATCAGAAAAACAATTGGCAAAAAGATTGGCAGCAGCGGCTAGAAAAATACTGCATGAATGGCTCTCACCTGACATCCCATCCAATAAAACAAAAGCTACATCACATATTTCACATGGACTGGAATGAAGCAACAACAAAAAAAAGAACAAAACTCCCCACAATTCTTTGAAATATGGTCAACATCTTACGGTAAATATGCCACTGTTCACACTTTCCAATGCACAACATGGTATGATATGGAAATTTTACACAACAACCCACTTTTCCTGAAAACACAAAGTTATTATGAAATTACAAATCAAGAACCCAATTTACCAACAAGTACACCCCCCCCCAGGAGTCACTGAACAAATGTTTATCAGGCATTTCATCACTCGTGAGGTTGAAACCCAAGCCCCGACAAAAACCCATTTGATATGAGTCAACTACTTTTATAGTTTGTTAGTTACATTTTATTTTGTTATTTATAATTCTATCTTTATTTTTTTTTAAAAAAGGAAAACGTTGTGAAACATGCTTGTATGCCCTGAAAAATAAAAACATGTTTTAAAATAAAAAAAATTACCCAAACAGTTTTTTGGAATGAAGAAAAAGTCTAGCAGCTTAGGTGGTATTTACCCCACTGATTTACTCATTATCCAGCCCTAAAACAATACCCCCATCCTATAACTTCATAGTGCAGAGGGTATAGAAGTGGGAACTGACCACCTAAGTCCTGTTTATTTGTATATAGTCCAACGATGTCTTCACTCCTCTCTTCCACACCCATAACAAAGAAATAGTCACTAAAAAAAGAAATTAATAAACCACCCTAAGCTTACTGCTATTAAGGAAGTATTCCAAAGATCTGGTATTCTGACCAACTGTTGAAAGACTGAATTGATGTCTTTAATGCTAAATTTGGTCCTTCACTTGTGATGCCTAATTGGTGGCAGATTGTATCATACAGTAATCCAGCTCAGCAATTGGATCCGTCTGTCTATGGCCACAGTCAGCTTTATACTATCATCCCAAAAGTATTTCCATTTCATTTTTTATGCATGATTAATTAGGTTTTGGCAGTTTTCAATTTGTCACCAAATTATATATTTCAAAACAATCAAAGAATTATATTGTGTCCTGCTAAGTGTTCGTATCTCAATCACTTCTAATCCTGCAGCCGTGTAAACAAACTGAAGCCTAATCGAAAGCCTCTTGTGTAAATATATATTACAGAATCTTGGCCAAAAAACAAGACAGAACTTCTGCTTTCTTACAGAGAGGAAAAAGACGTATTTCATTACACTTATACACTATGCATTGTTTTTATTTCCAAATGTAATTGTTATTTTATTAAAAGGATCTGAGTAAAAGGATAATCAGTGATAAAGAAGTTTAGAATCTTCGCCATCAAAATAAACGAAGCAGTCAGCTGTTTGAGCAATAGGAAACAGTGTTATATTCAAGATCAATAATGACTATACCTCATTTTCCATATATTAATTACCGCTTTCTCTCACTTTTTCACTATGTTACACATATTTTTCAGGCACACACTGAACAATTATATATTGATGGCAGAGGCCCCTAATTACAGTGCTGCTTCCTCTACGTTCACCTACCAAATCACTTAAACAAAGTTCACATTCATTATTGGATTGACACTTAGATTGGAAGAGTCTTTGATGGAGTTCAGCAAAATGCATCCTTAACGAGTGCCAAGTATATAGTATCAGCCGGTCTATTAGGTGCTATGTTTAGATGTGAGATACACAATCTCAAAGTACATTACTGCAGGTTATTTGTGAAGTTGTAGTGATATGCTCTTAATGGGTGTAAGGATGTGCTGACATCGGAAGTGAGACTGACAGGCCCAGAGTTAACTGTCATTTCCATCATAACCTTAATAGCTTTGCCAGGCATTCTCCAAGCACATGAAGAGAGAAAAGATTGCTGTATGACAGCATTGTACAAGAATTCATGTGAATACCATTATGGTATTGAAAGTGTCAGGTGCCAGCAGAACAGTCCTGATCAGATAGACAAGCAAGGCTCTGGATGTTTTAAGGTTATTTGAATCCTGTCATTTCCATCAGCAAGTTATCCGCAAGTGAATCCTTCATTAGTTTGTTTTGCTTAGTAGCTAGGCACAAAAGAGAAAATGACCAACCCCTTTTGGCTTCTATATTATTAACAGCTTATGATAGCTGGTGAGAGCAGAGGGAACACAAACAATCTCATCCCCAAGTGCCTGCTCATTAACACTGGCATAAAAGAACAGGAATTAGTGGACACTGGCAGAAACTGAATATCCAGTTTGCATGGAAGGTCAAAAAGATTCTCTGTAGATTTAATTAAAACCATAGTGAACAGATGGATGAGATGGAAAGAGATCCAGCTTGAGACCATTCATCTGTCTGGACTTGAGTGCTTTAATGAAGCCTTAGTTTTTGCATGCTCCACATTGCGGCTTTCTTCAGATTTGTAGAGCAAGGAAAAGCTTACCACTGCAATCCCCTTGTTAAAACACTGTAGCTTTTTTAGTCCCTCTTGGAACAAACTATCCTGTGTCTGACAATCCTAAATCTCCCTTTTCAGGATGCCGCTAAGAAACCCAATCTTCATGTAGCCATGCAAGTGTTTAGCTACAAGGCAATTTCTAAATAGCTTTTGCCAGCTGTTGCAGCCCACCCAAAGGTACAACAGCAATCAACTCTAATGATTTGTTATGTGACTTGCCGCATGGAAAAATAACTTTGTTGTGCTATTGTTACTGAAATCAATAGGAAGGCTATTTTATGTTTAGGCATTTGAAGTTAACCCTGAACAGTGAGTGGAAAGACATTTTAAGATCTACCTGTCTGTTTATCTATCATCCTACAAAAGAATTAAAGGAACAGTTCAGTGTAAAAATAAAAACTGGATAAAAAGGCAGTGCAAAATAAAAAAAATGTTTCTAATATAGTTAGTGACTGGATGTCTAACATAACAGAACCCAACTTCCTGCTTTTCAGCTCTCTAACTCTGAGTTAGACAGCTACTTTATGGGGCCACATGTAGGGTTGCCACCTTTTCTGGAAAAAAATACCAGCCTTGCTATCTATTTATCTTTTTTTCCTATTAATAACATTGGGATCAACCATAATTTTTATCGGCCAGGCCGGTAATATACCGGCCAGTTGGCAACCCTAGCCACATGGGACATAACTGTTCAGTGAGTTTGCAATTGATCCTCAGCATGCAGCTCAGATTCAAAAGCAACAGGTATGTCCCATGTGGCCCCCCTCATGTCTCTGATTGGTTACTGCTTGGTAACCAATCAGTGGAAACAAAGACAGCTGCAAAGCAGCCTTTATAGATTATATTTTTGTCTAACTAACTATATTGAAAACATTTTTTATTTACCCAGTTTTTATTTTTATACAGAACAATTCCTTTAAGACCTTGACCAATTATTTTAATTTATTAAACACATGTTGTAATTTGAAAGCACTAAAACTGTTTTTTAGGACCACCTTTGCAGCAATAACAGCTTTCAGTAGTTTGCATTGCACATTGTTATGGGGGTAAATTTGGCTAGATGATGTTTGTGCACCTTAGTTATCAAATAGTGTCCAAGATTCTCAGTTATATTGAGATCAGTGCTTTGGCTAGGCCATTGTGCAACATTAATCTTTTTTTCTTGAACAACTGTAAAGATCATTGTCCTGATGAACTTTGCCTTTTAGCACAATAAACCTTTGCCCCTGTATCCTGATCATCTATTCTTCATTAGCAAGTTCTGGGCATCTTGGTAAAACATAACAAAGGATGCTAAGTCCCACCCCACTGCAAAATATTTAGGGAAAGTGGGAAACATATTATTTTTTATAAACATAGGTGTATACACATAATTATTATTTTTTATTAAATTAGAGACACACAAAAGACTAGTTACTTCTCCTTTTAGTTTAATGTTTCGAATGAAATTTTTTTTCTATTAGAAATGTGATTGTAAAAGAGAACTTAAAACATAAGCCCAGAGTTAATGGAAAGAGGGAACTGATTTTATGAGGACAACAAGGTAAACTTAATTCAGATGGCTTTAGCTAATTATGCCATCAACTCAAGCAGGGAAGAAACCCAACAGAGCATGAATATGGGATAGATAATAATGCACAGTAGTGACGTGGGTATTGGTGCAATAAAGCATGCTATGCATTTGCTAATATGAACAGTGCCATTATGGTTTAACTTGGGCAACATGTTGCATAGGAACACCATTTCCTAAAAGAAAAATATAGTGTGCCATGTTGTACAATGCTGAGCATGCTACATTAATAGTTACAATGGCATTTAGAACTAAAACAATAGTGCTAAGAGAAATTTGGTGGTTAATGCCTGAATAGTGTGAAAAATATTGTAGTAACAATTTGACAAATACACCAGATCATGCTAGGCATTTTAAAACTTTTCAATACTTATCCAAGTCTAAATACTAGATTAGACAGATTTTGATATTGGCAAAACATACAGGAAAGATTATTTCTAGGAATATTGTACTCTTGGATTATGGATTAAAAGGGAAAATCCTACTTATTTTTCTTTTGGGACACCTTTTCAGACTATTTAGCTTTAAGCCCCCCTTTGTGGTCCAATATTTTGCCATCCCCCTAAAACATACACATTATAGTGAATAAAGTACCCCCTCATGTAAAATATAAGAATATAATAAGTTACCGAGGAGTTCCATGACCATATAAAAGCACAAGGCTGAAGGCCAAATGTTTTTCTAAAGGTCATGGAACTCCAAGGTAACTTCTAATATCCTCACATTTTGCAACAGGGGGGACTTTATTTATTATAATACACAAGTTTCAGCGAGTCATGTGACAGAAATTACATCATCAATTATAACCAATGACATCACTAAGCACCGTTTATAAGGATATCATTTACAGGATATTCATGGCTCTTGTGTATTTTATACACATATACAACCAAACAATCTAGCTATTATTCAAGAGGCATCTGGAACAGTGATAACCTCTAACTGACCTTAAGGCTGGATCCCATCCACTACTTGAAGCCCCACTCAGCCTTATATTGATGTGCATGAAGCTTTGTTGACTCTTGAATTTGCATTTTAAGCAATCTGGTAGATATGGTCCAAATTACCCTAGCAACCATGCATTGATTTGAATAAGAGACTGGAATATGAATAGGAGAGGGCCTGAAGAGTGATAAAAAGCAATAATAATAAATCTGTAGCCTTACAGAGCATTTGTTTTTTTAGAAGGGGTCAGCAATGCCCAGTTGAAAGCTGCAAAAAGTCTGAAGAAAAAGCCAGGTAATTAAAAAAACTATAAAATATAAATAATTAAAACTAATTGAAAAGTTGCTTAGAATTGACCATTTTATAACATACTAAAGTTACCTTAAAGGTGAACCACCCCTTTAAAATCATTATCTGCCTTTGAGTGACATATTGATAAATGTTTTGTAGTTATTTTTTTTATTACACTATTCCATAAAAAATGAGTATTTTTTTGTTCATAAAAACGAATCAGTACGCCGGCCATTAATATTTTTCCTAATAGCCCTTCTTCACAGACTAGTTATTTGAATATATAAAAAGAGCACTTTGCTCTGCTAAATTCCCTACTATATTAATCTCATTATCCTTTGAACCGTTTAACTGGCAATGCCAAATGCAATTTGTATTCTGCAGCAAAGCAAATGCTCTAAACTGATTATCCCAATATGAACCATGGCAATCCTCGATATTGTTGGGCCTGAAAGGCTGTCTATCCACTGAATAGAGAACCCATATGCCTTCTGAGCTTCATGACACAATGTTGCGTCTGCTTTGCAAGGGATAAATTAAGCGTGTGAAAGTCTTAGCAAAGCCCTCATTTTCCACTTAATCAAATCTCTCCTAATCAAATTAGCACACATAATTCCTCTGGATGCACGGCACAAAAAAGTGCATTATCCCCTTCTTTGGAGTTGAAAGGGAAAGAACAGCATGATGTCTTTTCTCCTCTGCTTGAGTGGGCCCAAATAGTTCTTCAGAAAGGCAGTTTGAGGTAAAGTTTGGCAGCATTAGCTTTCTCAGCTCATTAAATCTACTGCCTCTGTGGCCACCTCCAGGGACCACTGAAGCATTCTGTAATGAGATACTTGTTTAATTTTTTTTCAAAGGCCGGACATCTGTGACAAACCTCCCCGTTTCAGCCCCACACAGGCAAGTTTATCAATAGGCCTTAGGCCTCTATCTATTTTGATGGAGTGTTTCCCATTGAATAAACCAGATAATAAATTTTGAAGAGAAAGGAACAATTGCCATTAACTCTGCTCTCTCCGAAAAGTCGAAGTCCATCATGAAAATTCAATAGCCGGCAGAGCTAAATGGATAAATGTTCACAGTCAACCTTTTTAATTGATTTTCCTTCACAAAATGATATAGTCTCTGAAACTGGCTGTCCCCAAGCCCCTCTTTAACCTTTCTTTTCATTCCACATACATTTAGAAACACTGAACAAAAAGGAATAGCTAAAATATTAATCTCCCCAGAGAGCAAAGGCCTGCAACAGACCGTATTCTTAGATCAATTCCCAACAGTGTCAGTGGTCTACAGAAGAATGAAACACACTTTTAGCTCTATTCAGTATGGCACTGCTTCTGACCTTTATTGAAAAGCAACCACCACATCCTGACACTGGCTGCAACGAGAAAGCTTCTGCTAGATAATAGAAATTCACGGCAGATATTGTTATGTCTCTTTTACTCAGTCACTTCTGGTTATTTGATAATGAGGCCTGAGACATGCATAATGAAAGCTGTCTCAACAATATTTGCACTTTAATGCTTTATTATGTCTATGAATATGTTCTAAGTGGTAATATTCTACTTTTTTTTTCCTTCCCTTTTTGCACTTGGTTTTTATGGAGCTTTTCAAAAGCGTAGGATATGATAACAAGCTATTATGATTTCTGAGTTCTCAAACAGCATGAATGCAAACGTTATGGGAGTCTTATGATTTTACTTTGTTTTTAACCCAAATATTTGTATCCCAAATATAGAAAATCATTATCCATTGTATGCAATTTCATGCTGTTTGACGTCATGATCATCTCACATGGTCCCCTCTTTATCTTTCACACATAGTTCCTTTATTTATATGTGTTTGAAGCCTGGGAACATCTATGCATTTAGAGTGAACTTAATTCATTCAGTTCTAGAGAGTTTTAGGTCTCATAAAGAGATTGAGTTTCTTATTTGTGACCCTAGTGATGTTACTTAGTTACCTAGATGTTACTGTTACCTAGTAAGTTAAAGTTTTATTAGAATGTGATTTTAATTTAAATTTCTCCTACCTTTAAGGATATTGGAGTGTCTCTTAATATTCTAAAGCATTGTATATACTAATGGATGACAATGTGTTGAGGAAAGACTCGTCTCTAAAAAAAATTTTATCACGTTAGTCAACAAAATGAACTTTAATTACACTATATATATTATTTGAATCTTGTTTCCTTTTGCCTGGGAATTCATAATTATAACAAGCAGGCAGGAGCCATTTTTTGGACACTGTTATTAAGGCAAGCCTTGTATCATCTCAGAATCTTGTTTGTGCACTAGAATGGGGGACCTGATGTCCATCCCCATGCCCTGGCTACACAATTAAATAGAAAAGAGTATGGGGGAATGTGGGGAGAGCAGTGACAACTAATAAGTGCTGAATGGAAAGTGAAAGTAATTGCCTGCCCCGCCTCTATACCTAAGGCATAGAGGAGGGGCAGGCAATATTTGATTGACAGCTGAGATTTTTAAACAAGTTTACAGCAGCTATGAATGCTTTAATAAAAAAAAGAATTTGGGTTTCATGTTTAATTTGAAATGAACTTGTATTATACACCTGTTAATGTGGATTGCCTTCAACATATTCCATATTAAGAGATATAGCTGAAAATACAGTATTTATAACCCCCCCCCCTACAATGTCTCTTTTTGGTTCAGTTACTAGTCCAGCAGAAAAACAGTTGTGCTATTTATTTTGCCAGCTTTGTTTGCACTATAAATGCAACTAGACCATGGAGGAAGTGATCATTTTAAGGTTCTCATTCTGTGAAGTACATTGAGGTGTTAGATTTGAAGCCTTCATTGGAGTAGCTGACCTAGCTAATATTCTATGTAGATTCCTTGCCAGCTAGTCATCGGACTGTAAAGCATGGTTTCAAGCGGTGAGCAATGCTCTGTAAAAGAAATGAATGAGCGGGTTTTAGCAGTCAGGATCTGAAGCCTAGTATCTGTATCTGACAGCTGTCACCCTCTCTACTGAGGCCAAACCTTAGCCCTTCATTTAAAAGCAGCATGGGTGATCAGATTACTGGGACAGTGTGTCAAAACTGTCTGCAATGATCTTAAAGACAGCAAGTATACCTATAAATAAAATACACTGCTGGTCATCTTGGACATCATAAATGGTAAATTGTACTGGCAGTGATTTGTTTTTTATTTCAATGGTAAAGTGTGAGACCAACTAGTTTATAGTTTTTCACATGAATATGGATTCACTGCACTCACTCAAAAAAAATGAAACACTTGTTATTTGCATAACTAGATAATCCAACCCCCCCTTCTGCTTAAATAAAGACCTTCTCTATTTCATATGTGTTGTATATGTCAGCTGGGTCTTTTCTTGGACAGCTGTGGAAGCACTCAGACAGGAACGTCATTAGAAAGTTATCTATAGGTTAGAATGATAGTGAACTTAGCTACTGGGCACCCATGAGTTATAAATGACCTGTCAGACATTTTGTAACATGTCCCAGATTTTCCAAGAAGTGTTCATCACTCTTCAAAGCCCCCCTGATGAAATAATTGGCATATGAAAACTTGTAAACAGCTTCAAATAACAACTATGTGGCTCAAAGGGATAAGTGGAATAAATGATGCACTAAGATATTTCCACAATTATTCTGGTACAGATATGGTTTCATAGATCCACACACACACACATACACTGAACAACTTATTTTGGGATTTTTGTATTTTATCATATACTGTATTTGCTAATAGTAATACAACACATTATAACGCATTTTGCAAGACCTTGGTGCTAATTGTAATGCCAGGATTTACTGAAAGGGCAGATTTAATATTAGGTCATTCTCACTTTTACAAAGGGTACCAAAAATGACCACTCAGCTACAATGAATTGCATATCAATTATCCAGTTAGCTTGAACTGTTAATTTCCTGAGGTTTAATAATTAGGAGGGGGTGTTAAAGCTCAGCCCTGCCAGTGAGCACTAACACCCTAACACTAACTCTGAAATCAAGCCAGCAGTTAACTTTTTATTATGAAAGGAATCAGGCGTCCCAGCAACTCCCAGGATAAGTGCTTGAATGTTCCAACAATACATCAAATAAGTGCAGCAGAATAAAGGTTCATTGCATCTTGCAGAATGCCTCCTCTGATGAGTTATGTGCAAGTGCAGACACAAGTACAGACATTGATGCAAGGGAAACCATTCCCTTTGTGGGTTATTTTAACTTGTGGTAAGTGAATTTTATGATAATGCCCACACAATGGAAATTATGCTATTCAAATAAAAATGCTGGGGATATAGTGTGCAATGCAAATTGCCCCCAATTTACTAAAAAAAGCACCCTCATGTCTCATATCGGTTACCTGGGTTCAAGTTGTGCTGGACTCAATTCATTATGCTGGAACTCTGGAAAAAAACACTGCATTGTAGGAAAACAACATGGCGATTTGTGTCCAAAAATTGCACTTGTATACATAAATGAGCCCTTATCGGCACAAGAAAACAGCAAAATGATTGAGATTTAAATTATTTTGAGATGTAAATTATTTGCCACTGCTTGCTGGTGGTTAGAAGCTGAAGACAAAATAGTCCCCAAACATATTGATCTGAACATATATATATATCTGAGTACCGCCATCTAATATTGTGCCACTGTATAAATTATAGATGCAGTATGGGATCCATTATCTGGCAACCCTTTATCCCTGCGTAGATTTGTGTTCCAAAATGTATAATTTGCTGTTCTGCCATACAATGCTTGTTCATTTCATCCAGTAAGGAAAGCAAGTAACTGCAGTTGCAATGGAACATTTGCTTGAATATTTTTCAAGCTGGTTACTGTAAGTAAATGAGCCCCAGTTTATCAACCATGCTTATGTTCCTGAAAAATAACAAGGACAAAAAAATGACAAAGAAAAATGCTAAGTCTTAAGGCAGCAACAAGCAAGCCGCTAAAGCACAGCAATGGTACGATTTACATGAGATATGAAATCCTCTTCAAAGAAGAATCCGATTGTGTACCTGATGAGATTTCAGAAACTCCATGGGATATTTGCTTCTGGCATCACCTTCAGCTCCTGCTAAGCAGGTGTAAAAAAGCCTTGAAACTACGGTATAGTTACTACATGGCCCATATATCTTTGAGGATTTGGCTAAGTCTACAAGGGATCTAATGCTTTTCCACCTATTGACATGTACAAAGCAGTTTAAATGATGCATGAGAGGCCTCAGGCACATGCAGTTCTCAAAACATAACTGTGGTCAGCTGGGGATTCAAGCTGACCAACACTCCTTATTAGAACTGACAGTGAAAGACATCTTTTGCTAAAACTGTACCATAAATGTAGTGCAAAGATGGCAGTGCTTATGCTGGAGGTTATTTTATGCAAAATACTAGGCTACAAATCTATTCTTTTAAATGTATGTTTTCTAGGGTGTTTTCCCTTGAGTTCAAAATCCTCTTTAATTGAGAGCGGCTTCCAGTTTTATTCACCTGGAAAAATGCACTTTTTAAATGTTTGCTTTCAAAGAATTACAGCATGTGTGAACTCTCTGAAATAACTGCACCATTAACCTCAACATTTACAGTTGTGAACCTGACAATTTCAATTTGTAACAACGCTTAACAGGGTTAGGAGAATTTCAGAATTTATTCGATTATGCTTTATTGTGTTGATCATATCAGTATGATCAATTTAGATATTTTTTGTCAATGTATTTTTGAAGCACCAAACTCCTTTAGGAATGGCAATAGTATTCACATAGACATATGTCGCCAAATGAGCGGATATGCCCACATTGTGGGATATATCGGACTGATCTGATCGTGGGCCCCAGGGCTCAACGATCGGATCATAATGGATCCGATAGTGGGGGTCGAATCGTGGGACCGCATAGACGCACAGATGCTGCTGTGTTCCAACTGGATTTTTTAATCTGCCCGATCGAGATCTGGCTGACTTTCAAGCCCCCGGATAGCCCCGCACATGGGCCAATAAGCTGCTGACCCGGTCTTTCGGCAGCTTTTATTGGCCCGTGTATGGGGGCCTTTACATTTCCGTAGTGGGGATGGTGCACTTCCGCCATATAACATTACAGAGACGTTAGTGTGTAATTCTTTTGATGCAAGACTAGTATGCCTAAAGATGCAATACACTAAGAAAATTATGGAAATGCCACCACATTCAGGGTACAGGTATTTCCCTTTGCTAGGGGCTCATCTAACAAAGGTATGCTCAACACACCTACATATGTGGGCCTTTAGATGCAAGTACCTTTAATGAATGGCGTATATTTATGCCACTATTTAGGCAGTGCCTCGTGAATTACACCTATACATTTTTAGGCTACAGAAGGAACAGTTATAAGATGTGTTTAGGGAGATGTTGTGTAACTCACCGAGACTGCCCCTGTGCAGGAACATATTTTTCTCCCACCCTAGGCATCAGACCTGTGCTAGCCTATCAGCACATGTGTGATCAGTTGATGTGACATCACAGCACAATGCATTTGCACGTGACGTCACTTATGACTGTAAGTTGCAGGAGAGACCCCCTTCCTCCCATCTGTTGGTAGATTTCATGGGGAAATATCTGGCAGGAGGGCAAGTGGCTTTTATTTGTTCAAAACTTATATTTCCCATATAGGCATCTGAGTACTGCCCCCTTAAAGAGATACTGACACCTGAAATTAAACTTTTTTTTACATCTATCATAATATTGGCTTTGCAAGCTACTTCTAACTTTGCCATAAAGTATTTGCATGATGCTTTTACATTACCTGTCTTATCCCCCATGTTCCTGTATGAGGGGGCTGCCATATTTGTGCAGCAGGAGTCCAGTAGCATTAGAAACTGTAACTAACAGGCTGAGATGGGACAGTCAGGTTGGCAAAGTCAGAGTGTCAGAGTGTCAGAGAGTTAGGCCTAGGAACTTCAACTAACAATTATATACAAAAACAAACCTCTCAGCAAAAAATGATCAACATGACCTATAGGTAACATTTAATGTACATTCATATGCTAAAATTAATTTCTTAGTGTCAGTATCACTTTAATGCTGCTGGCCTAGGCCAATGCCCTCAAGTGCCGATATGGTAAATATGCTTCTACCCCTGTGCATAACAATCTGACTGACTGGGCAGAATGCTGCTTCCTATTTATCTGAACTGCCTCCTTCTTATTTCTTCCTTTTTATTTCTCTGTTCCACCATCTTTATTTCCAGCTTGACCTGAAATAATCTATGCCATGCCTTTCCATAATAGGGCTGAAACCTTCTTTTTGATATCCAGCAAGCACCACCACATATTTACTAATAAACAAACAAGTATAACTTACATATATGCAATGTATAAACATTAACGTTTACCATCGGAACACAAATATCTAGTGTCTGTTGCATTAAGTGACTATAATGAATTCTGAATGTCAATTAATGGCTAAAACGGTCCATTTAAACTTTCCAAACACAGCTAATCTCTAAATATGGTTGGGTACATTTTGACAAATACCATTAAGAGAAGACTAATATTTCTTAAAAAATATCTTGATGAAGTATTGTTTGAAATGTGTCTGTACACAAGTAATCAGCCATGTTATCTTCTTGCTACAATGCTATCATTCTTGGGCATCTTTGGCTAATTAGATAAATGACACTTGCAAAAACAAACGTAAAAAGAAAAAAGAATTGGATATAGATTGTATGAGTTTTGACTAGCAAACACTTTTTCTTTTGAAGTAGTAGTAGTAGTAGTAGTTCATTCAAGGGTTCTCAAGCTGTGCTCCTCTGTCATGTTTATATGCAAGGCTGACAAACAAAAACTTTCCTGAAAGTAAACACTCATTAAAATACATGTGTGGCAATTGCCTGGTCTCTTTCTTTTTCTTTCTTTCTTTCTTTCTTTCTTTCTTTCTTTCTTTCTTTCTTTCTTTCTTTCTTTCTTTCTTTCTTTCTTTCTTTCTTTCTTTCGTTAAGAGAAACTACATATAAGCAACAGCCTCACTAGACTGTAATTAAGCTGGGACTTGAGTTGGGAAAATATTTGGACTTCAATATAATTATTAAATATATAAATATTTTATCTTCAATAAGGTTAATAACATGTCTGAAAGATCAATTCACTAGTATTAATATTTTGAGTATTGAATTCCCTTCATCCATTGACATAAGCCTATATCATGTCTGATCATTTCAAGACGTATTTTACTCATGAAGTTAGTATGTGTTAATATTGACTTCTTACGGAACATTTTGTTAAAAAAAAAACAACAGAATTTATGTAGGAAATTGTTTCCCATGCTCTACAAAACTCAAGCAGTTAAAAATGCAGTATGGGATCAATAAACACCCATCTCCAAAAAGTGTCAACTAAAATCCCTTAATTTTGCCCTTCATTTCAATGGGATTATGTATAGGTCAATTACATTATCTCCCTACTAAGATGGGAGGCCTGGGATGCCGCAATTTCTGTTTACCACCCACCCAAACAAGGATATAAGGAGGTTTCTTATGGATTCCAACAAATTTTTACATTTATTTCAGGTATATTAGCATTGCAGACTGGAATGTATTACATTCCCTTCAGATATACAGTCTAAAACTGACAACACATAGACACATTTTCAACATAGCATGAATGGTTTTTGACTAAAGAACATGATTAAACTTTCAAAATAGTTGATTTTTTAAAATAAAAATGCTCGAGGAACCAATGACTAGTGATAGGCGAATTTTTATTATAATTTGCGGCGACAATTAAACGCACGCCCATTGACTTTAATATGCATCAAATTGACGCTGGCGTTGATTTTGGTTAAGGGCATTCCTGCTTTTTTGCCATTGTCTCATATTCCTGTTCCTGGTTCCCTCTTCTTGTGTAAGCTGGGAGCAAGCATGGATCAAGCCAGTCTTACATGCAATTAGGTTTGCCACCTGTCCGGTTTTGACCTGGACAGCCCTTTTTTTTTGAAGGGTTGTTTGGGTCAAAACTGTCTGCCCGGTTTTCCAAATTACGAAAACCAGGCAGGATTTCCTGGGATCACAAGGTCACAGTCCTGCCCCCATCATGTCATGTCCCGACCCACTGCATCACAGCCCCACCCCCTTCTGCATCACGGCCCCATCTCCCCCAGGATTTCGTCAGGGGGAAAGGGGGAAACCCTACCTGCCATGTTGTAATAAATGTACCAAAAGTTCCTGTAGGTCATCTGTTTAAATGCAAGAATCTTATTGGTTGTCATGGGTTACTGCTCCTGGGCAAACTTACCCCCATATGTAATAAAAAGCACTAAGTTTGGCCAGTAGCAATAACCCATAGCAAACAATAAGATTGACCAGTAAATTGTACCTCCTGATTGTTTGATATAGGTTATTGCACCTGGGCAAACTGTATGCCTTTTATTACATAACCTCCTAAGTGCATTATATTACATATGGGGGTTTGTGCAACACTGTCATTGGGCATCTGTAAATATTTCCATACATCTGGTTCCATAAGTCTGGTTGCTAGGGTCCAAATGAATCATGCATTGATTTCAATCAGAGACTGGAATATGTAGTAACAGTAGAGGGTCTTCATAGAAAGGTGAGTAATAGAAAGCAGCAATAATTATATGTTTGTAGCCTTATAGAGCATTTGTTTTTTAGATGGGGTCAGTGACTCCCATTTGAAAGATGGACAGAGTCAGAAGAAGAAGGCAAATAATTCAAAAACTATAAAAAAAAGACGAAGGCCAATTGAAAAGTTGTTTAGAATTAGCCATTGTATAACATAGTAAAGGTTAACTTAAAGGTGAACCACCCATTTAATGATGAGTCATTTGGGCTAATTTAAAGACACAGGTGCATTGCCCACCTGTAGTATCCAACCTGTAATTAGCTTTGATCTGTATATTGCAGTGAGAATAATGAGGGATAACATCTCATTCGTTATGGATTACTGCTCTGGCAAAAAATCTGGTCTGCTGGTTTTACTTCTTCCATTGTTCTGATCACTATTCTGAAAATTCAGAATATTCAGCCCCTACAACAATTGTATCGGCCCAGGTGCAGGTATATGTGACTGATTTTGGCATGAGAATGCAATTTCTTGCGTTTCTTTGACAAAATCAGCCACGTGTGCCTGCACCCGGGTCACCACAATTTTCTGGGTGCAGGCAGGACAGGATGCAAAATGTCAGAATAGGGACTGATTTTCAGCCTACGTATTTCAGAAGGCTTATTTTCAGCTCCGTGGGGCATAAGCTTTAAGGGCAATGACAAATAGGAAATATAATAATAATAAATATAAAAGTGTAATTGCCCAATAATGTAGTAGTGAGCATGCTGCAGAAGTATGTACTTTTATTGATATACTTGCAGTTATTTAAATGCTGTGCCTGCATATTGGCACATGATCATCTGCAAGTTTAGTAAGAAAAATCACAGTTTTTTTCCCATAATGCAGCATTTTTAACTAGAATTCAGTCCAAAAGGGGCAATGCTTGTGACAAAATGAGCTGCACCTACTGCAATTTCATCCAGTTCACTAAAACTAATGCAACTGCGTGTGTGCACCATTGAAAATCGGCCACAGTTGCAAAGTCTGCCTGACAGCATTTCTGGTGTCCTGTATGATTTGTGCACCCTATTCTTTCTGCACAACTGAATGGCAAGCTACTGCCACCCTATACCCTGCGTCAATAGGTTTATAGGTGCAACATAGATTTATTCGGAACTGAAGGCAGGAAAGAGAGGCACTTAGTGCAACTATATGGAAGTGCAAGCAGCACATTTAAATTACCTTTAATGAAAGTGATGTTACATGCAACTGACTGCGGGGCAATTGTGGGGACCGGAACTGCAGTTGCTACAGACATATGCCATCTTAACTCATTTGCCACCATTCAGATTGCGTGAGGATTACAAAGGCGAAATTACCTTTATATCATGCACTACCATCGTAATTGTGTATTGGTGAAATTTTATAATCATTTTCCTCTCAAGTACAAACATCTTAAATAGAAAGAAAATCAGCCAAGTCCAAATTTTAAAAAAGTTTTATGAGCGGAATGTGTTAGGAATTGTTTTTATCTTTGATTAGTACTTTAATATATCTCTTCCATTCTCTAGGGTACAATATGCTGAATTAAATTAACACCAGAGGAAAAGGAAATGGATGATAATGGATTCAAACTTTCATGAATTCATTTATTGTAGTGTGTTAAATGGTGATAAATTATCTATTTTGAGCTCTAAAATCAACTGAGAAATATACTGTAAAATTGCATTTCTCTATAATATTTCAGGGAGCTTGCTGGGGGGTTGGGTGCAATGGAGAATGAAGATTACAGATATGTTTGCATAATTAAAAATATGTCACTTTCCTTTCTGCCTGTAAAATGAGACAAAATCGTCAGCTCAGCTTTAAAAAATCCCTGCTGGCACTGACAAGCAAGAACCACTGTTTTAAAGAGGAACTGCACTGAACACAATTTATCTGCAATCATGTAAATTAGTGATGTGCGGGCCGTCCCGATACCCACGGGACCCGTGGGTTTACCTGCGGGTTGGGTGGGTTCGGGTCAACCTCACACTGCTCCTCGCGGGTGGCGGGTGGGTGCAGGTTGAGCTCTTCTCCTGCTCTCCCCGCCCGCCACCTTCAAATGCCGGCTTCCGGTTTTATAGTCTGACGTCTGGTAGCCCCGCCCATTTTGTGACATCATTGGCGGGCGGGTCTATAAAAGGACCCCGGAAGCGCATGTGCGGGCTCGGGTTGTAGCAGGGAAAATCCTGACCCACACATCACTAATGTAAATTGTTGTTTACCTATTTATTTTCACCAATGCATGATCAACGTTTGTTGGCGGGGGGGGTCTATACCATCCCTTTGTCAGAATATCATCATGGTGCACTAGTGGTAATAAATGGAGTAAGTGTCCCTTTAGCAATTATAAAGTGTTCTTCTCCTATTTCTCCTATTTTCTGGACCAGTACAGTGATGTTGCCTTACGGCAAGGGAGATTGAGTGCACCAGTGCTAAGTTTTTTCACAATAGAGAAAAGGAGGTGTATCAACAAGATTTGTGATTCAGCTAAAGGCTCATGACACTTGTTGAGTATTCACTATAGGCATGTTTCAGCCAATAGTTAAGCTGAATGGGAAACACTTGACAGTGCTGGAAATTGGCTTAAGTAAATGGAAAGCTGAAGTGGTGGCATCCAAGGCTTCTCTATTGGTTGAAAAATGCTTACAAAGCACAGACACTGCCTGCCTTTGCCCTTATAATTTCCCTTTACTCTGTTTCTCTTTCTTAACCAACTCACTTCACCAGCATCTTCGCAATGTTGTAAACAACAAAATCTTGTTCTTTATCATTTTTTGACATAGCACCGTTGACCTGCCAAGATTCTTTTATGATTAAGTTGTAAAATGATCTGAACTGGTGTTTATAAAGCATGGCTGAATTGATCATCTTTAACAAGGGCTGGGTAAATAAAGTTAAATAACGTTTAATACGAAAAAAAATCTTTGTTTTTCGCAGCACAAAGGGCCGTTTAAGAAACTACAACAGATAACTATGCTACTTCATACATTGCACAGGGTTTATTGGAACATATAAATACTTTTGTGATCATGTTAGTGCTCTTTTAAATCAGCATATTATTAGTGATGGGCGAATTTCTCCCATTTCGCGTCGCTGAAAAATTTTCCGCAAAATTCACAAAATGGTGAAACACAGTCCCCTGTGGATCAAAACACGTAGATATGTGGTTGGAGGAATAAAGACTTTTTTCTGTGAGTGGTTTCTGGTACCTGAATATATATATATATATATATATATATATATATATATATATATATATATATATATATATATATATCTATATCTATATATAAATTTAGAAAATGAAAGCACTCATGGCAAAAAATCTGATTGTAGCAAATAGAATGCTTTACTTCATTATAACAAATTTAGACATCAACACATTTTGATCCACTAGGGACCGTCATCAGGATGGTGGATCAAAATGAGTCAATATCTAAATTTGTTATAATGCAGTAAAGCATTCTATTTTTTTTTTTTTGCTGTGAGTGCTTTCATTTTCTACATTTTGTATCTTCTTTTTGTAAGCACCCGGCTAATGCTATGAAGGCGAGGTGAGTGCTGGTATCAAGCATCTTTGTGTGTATATATATATATATATATATATATATATATATATATATATATATATATATATATATACATATATATATATATACATTTTTAAATAGGTTCATTAACAAAGTGTTTAACTCAGGGATTGGAATTGAAAATGCCAGGCTATGAATAATAACTGCTTAGCCAAATCGCATTATGTTCCACTTTCTAGTTTAATTAAGTGGCATTTTTCTGATATTCAGTTTACATTTTCCTACTGGTGTCTATTTGGCATATATGCGCGAGGCAATGTGTATAGTGAACATCGGTTTTGACTGTTTTTGACAACTCCTGTGATACAGTCACCTTGGGGACTCCCAGGCACATCTGTGAGTAGATGTTGTAGTTGCCATCTGCACAAACTGCATTATTTAACTGCAATGGCACTGATTAACATTTTCTGTAACCTATGGTAATGGGCTCTGGGGGCTTCACTTGTCTGCTGCACAGTGGCAGATGATGTCTTCTGTTCCATCCTTAAAACAGGATGCTTAAATATTTAATGGAGCACATGTTCAATTGGCTATACAAACAGGCTAATCTGCAAAGCATGTGCTGAGTAACTTGCAGCCAATGTATGTCAGCAGAATAACAACATGCTCAACCATTCTGGAGGTGTAAATATTGCTAGCAAAAAAAAAACTCAGTTGGTCTTTACAGACTTTAATGTATTCAGCTGCATTTGTTTTAACATTCCTTTTTCTATGGTTCCACTGTTGCCCCATAATAGTCTCTGTCGAAAGGACTAGAGATTTATACCTAATCTACATGACTCATAATTCATAAACATATCTATTAACAGTAGAATATTGGAAGGGATTTGAAGAACATGTGACATTTGCTCCTATTTTTATTGCCAGCTTCATTTCCAGATTTGCATATTTTTCTACACTGCTCTAATACAGATCTGCAAGAAGGGGAAGTGACGGGGCAGTGTGAGGAAGGGGAGGGACGGACAGAAGAGAAAGGGAAGGATGGACGGACAGAGAACAAAGGGAGGGAGGGATGGAGGGACAGAGGAGTGAGCAACAGAGGGGGTAGGTGAGAGCTGCAAAGGGGAGTGATTCCGGATTAGGGTAGACAACAGAATCTTGAACAGGCACCTGCCCAGTGTCCCCACAGCCCTAGGCAGGTGCCTCTTCTGCCGACCCTGCTCTGGAATGAAAATATAAATAGTTATGATCATTTAAAATGGATCTCAACCTTTATGTATATAGACCATTACTGATATAAAACTAGAATACTCATTACAACTCTATTGAAATCAAGCGGCAGATCTTTCTATCTTGATTCTCCTTCTATGTTTACTGAATTTAGTATATTCTCCTAATAGTGTTCCATTTGCCATAATATGCCATAATATGCAACTGACTGTCAGGAGGAGGGTGCATCTCGGTAACTGTGCCCCTTTTTAAAATTGAATCTACTAATGAGAATTAATGTTAGGTGTTCACACAGTGTACATACTTATTTATTTTTTTTATCTTTGTTTAACTTAATAAATCAGAGTTAAGCACATAGACTACATTTCTCATATACAAGTTTTGGTGCCATCAACATTTAGGATACAAACCATTTTTGTAGTATCTATGCTTTTGAGATTATTAAATGAGATGCAAAGTAATCCAGTAAATTTAGGGGTTAAAAGGCTTCACAGTAAGAAATAGCGTTTTTTCGACCTTTCAAGAGAAATAGATTGGTTTCCAGCTGCTCTGTCTTCCTTGTGCAGCAGAAGTGAGTACATAATATACCTGATGTTGATTTGATTTCTGCAGCATCAGAGTTGGGGCTGCCTAATGTGGTCAAAGGCACAAGAGGCTATAGGGATCCTTTATGAGAATAAAGCACTCTGCACTCTATTCAAGGTAAAAAAAAAACCACATTGGATGAACGCCATATTTTCAAGAGGCTGGATTTTTACATAGATGTAGCCAATCCTAAAAATCAGTACACAAATTTATAATTATGCCCAGTGTCAAACTGGGGTTCTGGGGCCCAGCGAGGGTGCTACCTCAGGGCCCCCTATACCCCCCTCATGGTCCCTTATATCCCCTCATGCCCCCCCAGTTGTCAGCAGATGTTGCAGCCTGCAGATGTCTCCCCCTACCCTTGTGCACCTGATAGTTATCTGCTGTGGCCACAACATCAGTTTTCAGTGGGAGTGGGTCTGGGTCGGTGGGGTTGACCATTATTATGACCTAAATTATAATCATCAAATTACTCCCCTTACTGGGGACTAGAGTGTTAAAGGAAAAAAGACCAAAACACACTGAAAATATATTATTGTGGGAAGCGATCAAGCCTGATAAGCCCCATCTGATAATCATGATTTTACCTACCGTATATTATGGTGATCAAAGAGCCCTAAGTGTTACTGTCCTATCCTGAAAAAGAAAATAACACACTCCTATTTTAGCGCAAAACAAACTAGATAAATACAGAGAAATTATAGCATGTGATTTCAACATTCTTTATCCAGCCTTGTTCTTTATTGTAATGTAAATTATTGTTTTACAGGCACATTGAAAGTGTAGATGATAAACCACACTATAGATTGTCAGAAAGTAACATGACTGAAAGTCTCAAATTGTTTCCAATAAGCCAGTACTGTTGAAAATGCACATAAACAGCCCAGCAATTGAAATGTAAGTGGAACTTGAGAAAAGTTACTGACAAGAACAAGACAAAAATTGCTAGGAACTATTGAATGGATTGTCATCATGCTCTGCATGTAGTAGATTCTATTACATCTTCAGTCTTCGGGAAGATTTCTTGGTTTAAGATTATTAAAGAGAAAATGCTTTGTATCATACTTAGAAATGGCTTCTAGTTTCCCATAACGTTAAAGAGTAAAATAAGGAATATTAAATGTTTCGTGCATAAAACTGACATTCATTTGTATCTCTCTGCTGATCTTTGGCATCAGTTTGACACCTTGAGTTAAGGTGAGTCACCTCTAATCGATTTGGTTTGTATGATTTCTAAAGCTGGCTACATATAGGATGTTCATTTCATTCAGTTCAGTAATTCCCCCCTAAGCTATATTCATCCTACAGTGTAAAGGCCTGCCAACAACCTACTTGGCCTGAAACATTCACACTACAGTATTCATTTGCCAAAATGGAAAACCAAGCAGACAGATGACACTCGGCATTGAGTGTATGGGGCCAATGTCCAACCTTGAACTACCATGCCAAAGCTGCCATGCTGAAGCTGCCAATGCTTTCATACACTGCAATCTGCCTATCCAGGTATCTATCCAAATAGATACCAAAAGAGTAGACGCTACCATTTTGCTTAATTACAATTATATAAAACTTTATAGACAATAACTGCATGGCCTCTCATGATCCTCGACCCATGGTCACTCTCAAAATATCACTAAGTGCACACACAGCCCAAATATGCTCCAGTTAAGCTCCCAGAAGATGAATGCCAGTAACCAGTCTTGGAATCAGTAAACAGTTTATTTTTTTTACGTTATGTCCAGTTTATCCATCTTGGGTTAAGGGTTTAAGATTATAAATACATCATTATTTTTTACTTCATATAGCAATTTACCAAGTGACATTTTTGACCTGCCTTACCTTTCGTTTGTTGCTATGAAGGTCAGGCCATTCATTCGTGAACCCAGTAGAATGCATAGTTTTGCCTATAACATTTAGAACAAAATTCCTTTTTTATCACCTCAATGCTCAGAGTGTTGCTCTATCTGTCTGACTTAATTATTCCTCCTGACCTCACCCATCTGCCAAGTACATTGAACATGTAGTATGGCTTGGCTAAACAATTGATGGAATGCTTTTCAGGTTGGCAGAAACTCCTCTTATGTCTTCACTCATTGCTATAACCAAAACAAATGAAATGTATGAGCATGCTTTAACCTTTCCTGAAGGCCAGCATTTTTTTTAGAGGATTGTAATTTCTTGAACAACAAACCATGACCCTGAAAAAAGGGAATAAAGTCTATTGTGTGCAAGGAGAGTTGCAAAACAGATGGAATTTAGGCTCCATCATATTTCATTATTCTGTATAATAGAATGACATTTAATGAAACTTTGAATACTTTTTTACTTGGAAAATCTGTTATATAGACTATAGTTTATGTAGGAAATATACAAAGTGCATTATTAAATGAAACACCCATGTATTGTCTTTACATAGCCCTGAATATATAGCTGATGGTGAAAATTAGCGATGAGCAAATCTGTCCTATTTCAGTGAAAATGTTGAAGTAGAAGTCAGTGACTGGTTTATCAGAGCATTTTGTTTCACACTAAATGCATTTAAGAAATGGGCATTTTTTTTGCTATGTTTTTTTCTCCAGCAAAATACATCAAACCCAATGGCTTTTTTTTTACTGCATTTCTTTCATGCAGAATCCATTGAAATTTTTCGGTGTTTTACTCAAAGGTCCCAATACCTGTATATAAAAATATAAATTTACACACTCCTTACTTGGAATGATATCATGTAAACTTTCCACTTTCTAGCCAAAAAAAGTTATAGTAAATATTCCTTTGGTCTCATTTACATAATGCATTTGTCCCATTGTTACTAAATAGTACATATGGTATGCTTCAGTAAAAGCAAAACATACTTTGATTTTTATTGCTGAAAGCAAACAGTTTTTCACAGATGGCACATTTTGCTTCTGGCGGAAAAAAACTGAAACAAGCTCAATTCTTGAAAATATCCTCCTTTTACGAGATTCTGTACCTAGTCATCATGTCTCATAATCCTGACTAGAAAAACAAGTGTTTTTTTTCCAAAGGATATCTATTTAACTGAATATTTACCCATAGATACATTACAGAAAAATGTACATTGTATTTACATAAATATAATAATACATGTTCATGCCTATGGCACATCAGGGTGTTTGGCATAGCTGTGCTCTCAGTGAGAACTCCAGCAACACACCCTCCACACCTACTTTTGGTTCTCTTTGAAATGAATGCAAACTGTGCTGTCTAAAACAGGTTGTAACGGTTGGCACTAGTGATGGGCGAATTTGCGCCGTTTCGCCGAAAAATTCGCGACAGCGTCTCGTTTTTGACGCCGGCGCCCGTTTTTGACGCCGGCGTCCGTTTTTCCGGAAAAAATTTTTTATAACGCCGGCGAATTTTCGCGGGCGTTTCGCGAATTTATTCGCTGGCGGCGAAACGCGCAAATTCGCCGCAAATTCGCGCCTGGCGAATAAATTCGCCCATCACTAGTTGGCACCCTAAACCCAGAACCAATGCCAAGCACCCTGGTTGGCACCACCCAACACCAGAACAAATTTTTCACAGAAAAAAGTCAATGGATGGATGGTGTGGTGTAGCATCATGCCTATGATTAAGGGATTGTATCCTGAAACGAAGGAGCCTGCAATAGTGTCGTCCATTCTTTTGGCTTTAAACAAACCAGATCATACACTCCACAACCCACTTTTGACACTCTCAACATTAGAAAAATATGTATAGTTTTTATATAGTTTTTTCTATAAGTGTTTACCAACTACACAAGCCCTCTACCACCATCCTGGGTAGAAAACTTACTCAGAGTCACTCCCCTTTTTTCCAGGTGGTGAATCATTAGATACATCACCTGCACTGGCTCTTCAAGCCCAACTGAACACAGCCCCTATTCATTTGATGTGCCTCACAAAGAAAAAAACAAATTTAAAACGAACTATAGATCTTGAGATTACTACAGCCCTGGATATTATGCTTATCATCCAACCCCATCTGAAAAGCATTAATGGAATCTGCCCTCATAGACACCCAGCAGGGTATTCTAGTGATACTTCTGTCCCTTAAGTCTAAAAGGGTAACCTTTGTGAGAAAAGATCCCCTACTATCTGTAATATCCTCTAATGTAATTGGAAAGAGAGATCATGTCCCCATGCAAGCACCTTTTCTTCAGAGAAATCAACCTCAACTTAGAAAGTTGTGTTGTTGTATTATTTGTGCTGTTAAGTGGCCTTTCTCAAGCAGCCATCACATTTCATTACAAGAATAGGACATACACAGGAAGATTTATCCTCTTGACAAATCATTCAACTTTTTTTTTGAGGGGGGGGGAGAAAACAATCTTGCGTAAGGGCTGCCTTTTTTCATTGCAATACAAAATGAATTAATTGTTGAATTGCCATGCTGGTCATATACTTCTTGGTGTATAATCCTTCATCTCTTTTATATTTTAGAGAACTATTGATTTAACCACACAAGCGCCTCATAAATAGAGATGAGAAGATTATTCCGCTCAGATCCAACATATTAATAGCTCAGTACAATTTTGTGCAATTCCATGAATCATTGTATAAGGCTTGAACAATTTCTGTTAAGTCTAGTAATAATATAATATAATGCCTGTTTCATTGTGCCCATGCTCAAGTGACTGTTATGCACCTGCAATATGTTCTGAAGTATTGATAGTCTTATGTAAACTTGAATATTTTATTTCCATACATCATTACATTCATGTTGGCATGTAATAAACACTTGCCTAAGAACACACCTAGACCAATGCTTTTCAACTCTGGGGACATTAAACTGTTTCCTAAGTTATGGCAAGCTAATATATGCAATATGCTGTTCCAACTGTGGTTTCCTTTGTACAAATTGCAAAGAAGTATAAAATGTGTGTGTAAAGTGAGTAAATCTGATTGCTCCCTATATCGAATAGCATTAGTGTCCGAATAAGCAGATGGCTTAAAATGCACTGGATAGTAAACAACTAATTGTGTGCGAATTGTATTGCAAAAAATGGCGACATTAGTTTTATGGGGGTTAGGCTCTAACGTATCCTAACTTAACCATGCACATGTTCATAGGTCAAAAAAAACTCTGTCTGTGCCACTGGTGCTCTATCTACTGTATATCATGCCTATAAAGCACGATAAATATGTTCATTTGGGAGTACAAATTTTATATATATTAAATATACTGATGCTTTGTAACTGGTTTCACTGCTTATTACTTGACTTTGTACTGGACTTCGTCTTCATCCTCCCCCTATCCCCACCCTCACCAATCCCCTTTTAAATCTTAAAATATAATTTAAAAATATTAAATACAAAGCTCTCTAGGTGTAGAATGCATATCGGCATGTACAACAACATATCCAACAACATATCCATAATGCCCCAGGTGTCAACACTTGAAAAAGTTGCATCATTAGACAATGAAAACAATCTTAAAATTAAAATGAACACTCAAAATAAGAATTTACTAAACTGTCATTGTGAGCAAATAAAAGATTTATGCGCTGATGTCTGTACCGATATCCGATGATTTTAGGGTTTCGAAACAAAAAACTCCGAAAAAATTTAGTTTTTGCGGAAAACTCATAACAGTTCAGAGTTTTCGAGGAAAGCTCCGGGGTTTTGACTGACCCTATTTCTTCAGGCTTTTGTCTTCATAAATAAGGTCCATTCGGGAATCCGGAGTTCCTCGAAGTTGGATATTAGAAATACTGAGATAAATTCTGACCTTGATAAATAACCCCCTAAGAGTCCTGGAAAGCTATGCTCCTAGCATGACTTTTAATGATTATAAAAT
The DNA here is from genome assembly GCF_017654675.1 of Xenopus laevis. Classification (NCBI taxonomy): domain Eukaryota; kingdom Metazoa; phylum Chordata; class Amphibia; order Anura; family Pipidae; genus Xenopus; species Xenopus laevis. The sequence goes on from NC_054373.1 coordinate 102,920,716, forward strand.
GCAGTGACTTACTTTGCCTTTCTAATCTCCCTCACATGCACTTCAGTAGAAATGGTTTCTCAGCTGCTGGTTGATGGTAGGCAAAATGCTTTAGGTGTGCTATAATCTGTACTAAATAATTTGAACGGGGCCAAAATAAAAATGAATGATCAAAACTCATAGTAAAAACCACAGAATTAAACAACATTACAGATCCTTCAGTTCTTTTCAGCTACTCAAAAACATTACAGAAGCCGAGATGCCAATAACCAACAAACAATACCCTGCCTCCCATAGCTGGCACCATTCGCAGTTTACCCTTAGATTATTATAAATGTATGTTTTCAGTCACACTTTTTCTGCCGTTCAGTTAATGATTTTTAAATAATAGGAGGCAAAAAAAGCAAACAGCCTGGTACTGAATTCCACCCCCCCATGTGTTTTGTTTACACCCAGCAGGCACTGAAGTGAAAAGTGACATGCATTGTTACACTTATAAAAATTGCCACTAGTCCCCCACAGACGTCTATTATGTCTCAGAGGTCTATGATTTATAATGTAAAAGCTTAATGAAAAGAAATACTGACTGTGCCCAGTAAGGGATGGGTAGGCCAGTCAATTTAACTTTATGGTAAAATAAGAAAATAATTGGACAAAATGTATTTGAAATAGAAATGTGAAATAGCTTTTTGGCAATTTATTTCCCATAAATACAACCATAAATACACCCTTGAAAGGATTTCCATTGAAAATGACTTGTATTAAAACAAAAACAAACAAAAATATCTTTGTTTCCCTTTTTCTGATATAGAAATGTAAATTTTATATCTTAAAATACATTTATTTTTGGTGGTGTAAGGATGGATTTTGATGCATAAATTTGACCATACCTATTTCACGTACATATAACAATAACTACATAGATTTTATTCTCAGCTATATTCAAAATGCATAGAAACTGCCAATCATTAATGATGAGCTCTGTCACTTCAGGAAAAATTATAGTTTTTGAAACCATTAAGCTCTCAATTCTCTCAATTTCCCAAGAATATTTCTCAGCGTTTTGTGCTTTCCTCCATCATAGTGTATGTCAGAACTATGGTGCCCTGAAAATTAATATACCAGTGACTTGTGCAGTTTGGCAGCATGGATGGCAATACTGGCTTATGTACAGATAGTAAAGGAGTAAAGGGTTCATGTGTGGACTACAGAGTTAGGCTAGGCTCAATAGAGGACATTCAGGTAACAGTATTACTTAACAGGGGGGCGTGGGAGTTCTGTACATATCAGAGCATCGGGTATAGGTTACTGCTCTGGCTGCAAGAATAAATAAATATACTCAGGGACGCTCCTGCCATGAGGCAAGGTGAGAACCTTGCCTCAGGCGGCAGCAAGCAGGCGGTTACAAGGGGCAGCAAAAAGCCGCCTCTTGTAACTTTAAGAGCCGAACCTAGAAACTCGGCTTTGCTAATGCAGAGAGCGCAATTGCGCTCAAAGCACTAGTGATGCTGCCCCCCTTTGACCCGCTCCGCCACTGATTTTTAAGCACGGAACGGGGCGGTGGCAGCAGCCCCAGATTGGCCGCTGTATACACTCAGTAAAAAGAGAGGCAAGAGAATGCACACCAATAGTATAATATATTAAGCCTACACTAATGTTATGTTCTATACTGCAATGGTTTTGTGTGCATTAACACACCAAATTTCTATTGAAATGCTATTTATCTAAATAAAGGGGTTTTACCTCAATCTGTTTGCTCTTCATTTACAGAAACAGTTAAGACATTTTAGTGGGAAAAGATTTAATAATACATTATGAAGCCTTGATTTATTTGAAATCTGTCTCATTAATGTACTAGTATTGGCATAACAAGATAGTATTTGATGTGCATGGACAACTAACTAGGTCTTTACTCATGTATCCTGCCCTGGTAAGGGCTAAAGATAGTAAAAATGCTTCACGCATCTGCTGTCAACCCATTCACACGGTGATAGTTCATAAAAAGTTCAGAATTTGTAGAGGGCAATTTTAATGTAGCTAGAGAACTTGAGCGTTTCTCCCCATTTTCAAATGAAACTTTCTGTAGACTTTCCCTCCAGAAATTCCCATAAGGGTTCTCCGACTTTTTCCTATTTATTAATCTATGACAAAGTAATTTAGTATTTTTATACTGTATATAAATAGTATTTAATCAGCACATACTCAGACCTACACACCCAAACCTTCAGAACTAAACATAGATGGCATAACATCAGTTAACTGTTTGTGATGGCAGCAAGCATGAATGTGCTCTTGTCTAATTCAATGTTCTGTTGTACTGTATAAGTAAATATATGCAACATAGACGTTACATATAAATACTTTATATTCTGTTTTCTACAGGGCATTTTTGTTGGTAATCCTTTTTGGTGATTTTGTGATTTCCTCTGCTGTCTATGTTGTAGAGGTCCAGTTTTCACCTATAGTAGCCAAATTAAAATGTTATCAATATATACTCAAGCAGTTCACTTGTTGATATGGGTTACTGCACCTATGCAAGCTTCTTTTTCAACAGGTCACATACATGAGTGTTTTGAAAATGGGTATTTTTGAAAACTCCTACGCTTGCCCTTTCACCCCTGAATTCTAACACTTTATTTATGGGAAGGTTTTGCTAATCTTGCCAGTTCATTCTCTTCTCTTTTACATACTACCTTCCAAAGTTTTTTTTTTGCTCCCTTCATTTTACAGTAAGCCATGTCCCTGTCGGTGGAAAGAATTTAATGATTCTTCTCCAACCTTTGCCCATACCTAATAAGTGTTCATCTGTATTTTCTCTATAAATTTGTGGTTTTTAAAAATTTCTTTAAAACTCTAAAAATTTAAGATTACAAAGTGTAAAAACCACAAAAAACTCTAATACAAAACTTTGGCAAAGTAAAAGCAGTTGAGATACTATAGAAGTCAATGGGAGCTGCACTGATGCTATTTTTTAGCCATTTACTAATATGTGAATATTTAAAGGGATACTGTCATGGGAAAACATTTTTTTCCAAAATGAATCAGTTAATAGTGCTGCTCCAGCAGAATTTTGCACTGAAATCCATTTCTCAAAAGAGCAAACATATTTTTTTATATTAAATTTTGAAATCTGACATAGGGTTAGACATTTTGTCAATTTCCCAGCTGCCCCATGTCATGTGACTTGTGCCTGCACTTTAGGAGAGAAATGCTTTCTGGCAGGCTGCTGTTTTTCCTTCTCAATGTAACTGAATGTGTCTCAGTGAGACATGGGTTTTTACTATTGAGTGTTGTTCTTAGATCTACCAGGCAGCTGTTATCTTGTGTTAGGGAGCTGCTATCTGGTTACCTTCCCATTGTTCTTTTGTTTGGCTGCTGGGGGGAAAAGGGAGGGGGGTGATATCTCTCCAACTTGCAGTACAGCAGTAAAGAGTGATTGAAGTTTATCAGAGCACAAGTCACATGACTTGGGGCAGCTGGGGAATTGACAATATGTCTAGCCCCATGTCAGATTTCGAAATTGAGAAATGGATTTCAGTGCAGAATGCTGCTGGAGCAGCTCCATTAACTGATTCATTTTTCCCATGACAGTATCCCTTTAAATAAAAAAAGTCTGACCAAACTAGAATCCATGATTTGAACTAATCTATTATTAAAAAGCCCAATTTAATTGGAACAAACCTGCTAAAATCGAGTGAAAAGCCAAATCATACAATTTTTTTCTGAGATTTTTTCCTAATCACTCGAGTTTTCAGACTTTTTCCTGAAAAGCCAGGATTTTTCAGATTTTTGCCCAAAGACCCCTAAAAGGTCGGATTTTCGGGTTAATTCCAGTGCAGACCACAGAAACTTCCAAATAGGATAGGGACCTCTCCCATTGACTTATACACAAATTCGGCAGGTCTGTGATGGTGGTTATTCGGATTCTGGTTTTTGCTGCATTGGGCTTTAATAAATCTTTTTTTGAGTTTTAAAAAAAAAATTAAAAAAGTTTAATTTTACACCAAAACACCCAACTAGAGATTTTCAATTTTTTTTACACTAGTAATTGCACAAAAAAATTATTATTATGCATCGTTTTGGGTGTTTTTTTTTTTCATTCTTACTTTTTATATTCGTATCTTTTAGTAAATTACAAGGCATTCATGATTTTAGAGAAATAGACTTGGGAGTGTAGTTTAAAAAAACCCCAAACCACTACACTTCTTATGTTCATAAACTGGCTTCTTAAAAGTCTGATTTTTTTTATTTTAATTGCAGTTATTATTTTCAGTCTCAGAGCATCATTTCTACCAGTGCCCAGTGGGAATATCATTAGTAGTGGAGTTTTTTTATTATACCTACTCACTCTGTGCTTCTTATTTCTGTACACATTTTTTCACTTGAAAGGGAAGGCAAACTACCATCCAAACATAATAAAGAAGCTTTATATTTTTTGCCAACATGCTTTAAATAACATAAGGAAAAGTCTTAGCAATATACACAAATTGCACTGTGATCTGAGTTCTTGTATAATACATCATACAAAGAAAATATGTGACCAGGTTTAATAATTCTTTCTGCTAATGGACCTGGAACAGCATTACAGAACATTATGAAAACTCTTTGATTGCTGACATTGACCTTTATGTGGTAAATTCTTTGAAGGATTAGAAAAAGGAAAACTACAATTCCAGATGTATCAATGGAAATACTTAGTCATTTTGAAAACAATAGAGTTTTATTGATACATCTGGTGCAGTTTTGCACGTACATTTATTGTTACTATACCGCATTCCCTAAAGCTGATTAAAGAGTTACAATGTATCAGCTTTACTCTTCTGTCTTTGCCTAATTCCCTTGAAAAATCAAATTCACTTCAGATTTGCAACCCAAATATAACAATGTCCCTAATGGCGGTTAATGTTGATCGCATTCGCTTAAGAAAAACTACCCTGCATGCTATGGGTTCATCATTGCAATGACATCTGATCTCTTAATTCTGCTCAGGAAATGAAAAGTATGCTCTTCAACAACCCACTGAGGATAACTACAGTGTAACTGCTGTTACTCATCACAATCTAGTATCTCATTCCAAATAGCTACAATCAGGGCCAAATGAGATCTTCAGCTCCAATTCCAGCTCCTGATTATCGGCAGGGAGCATTCAGTGATCCAGTCTCTGTAGTTGTAGTTACCACTATGAATGCACAGTGAATAAATAAATCCCATTTTTTATAATACTAATTTCTACAGAATATCATGTGCATAGCAGAACTCAACATTACTATTTGGATGTATGTATATACAGAGTAACTTATTTTCTTTACTATATGGAGCTGCAAGAACTATACTTTTTCAAACTATATAATTTGAACATTTATAACAGCTTTATAAAATGAATGAGCATTTACTGTAGGTAGTAAAACGACTTTAAGGTTTCTTCTTCTTAACTATTTTAACATTATGCATAACCCAGACTAAATAGAAATACCACAATGGAGTGCCCCATTTTCATTTAACCTGTACCAATGCAGTCCTTATCACTGATAATGACAATAACACTTGCTTTTAAGAGACAACTTTTCTATATTTTTAACATTCATATTATATTATTATTATTGATAATAAAATAGGTTTGTAAAGCACCAGCTTAGTTCTTAGCACTGTACGATATATGGATTTATACATTGAACATAAAAAATTACATACAAAACAATCAATAATCCTACTGACAATGTTTACATGTTTTTATGGAGGTCCATGGGCTAAATGTTGCTCTCCAAGAAATTTTAATGGACCCCAGCATGGCCAAGATCTTCAACTGCCAATGTATCAGTGTGATCACCAGTGATTACACTGATACAGCGGCAGTTGGAGTGTCAGTAGATGAGAATTCTAGTAATTCATATGTTTACAAGGGAGTTGATGGATCCTACAATACAATACGTTCAAGTTAGAAGTAATGCAGTGGGTTTTGACAACCAAAGAGGAAGATGAAAGTCTCTTTACTTTATTTAACTTTAATGTGATCTACTTTACGTAATCTCCTTTTTGTAAAAAAAAAAAAAAAGCAAAGAATACATTTGTTTATGAACAAGACTCTAGAAACGACTCATTTTCTGGTATGGATTTCCTCTTTTCAACCACAAATGTTTTCAGTTTCTCCTTCATCTTCTTAGATTCAGTGTTAAACATCTGGTTATCCTTTTCTTTTACTTCCAAATGTTAGAATATTGTTTTACTTAACATAGCTAAAACCAGGTGCAAAATAAATAAACCTCCAATGGGTACGAGTCCAACAGCTCTCGTGTTTTAATTTGTAGCAGGGATATGCCCTTGAATGATCTGTTTATATGCAACATCTATGGAAAAAGAAGTTGTTTTACTTCTTTATCTATTTTTCCAGCCAATACAAATTTTAAATTCTATGATTTAGTCTTTTTGCTACATTGTCATAAGATGGATCATAACAATACAGTGCTAAGTTAAGGACTCATCTAAACCACAGAGTTATGTTCTTAATGCCTGTCTTTCCCCATCATATAATGGTGCCTGCTTATACATATTATAAAATGGCAAAATGATCTGCTTTTCTGAACATTTTACCGGTCAGCCTAGGAGTGAGAGTTAGGCTGAGAATAGCTAGTAGAGCAGTCTGCGGTTACCCTTGTGAAAAGTAGAAGGATTAGATCATTAGAGCATCACCTACCACTGAAAGAAGTTTTACCACTGTCTAACAATTGCTCTGTATGTACTGTATCTGTCAAAAGCTTTAAACTGTGTACATATGAAATAAAATCTATTTTTCTTTAAAAAAAAGCATTTTAAGAGATTCAATTTGAAAAAAACCTCACATTTATTTTTATGCTTGCCAACAACTTATGTGTGTGTGGTTGTGGATGTGTGTTAAGATCCAACACTATAGGGAGAGCCCTGATAGTTGGATGTGATATATAGTATGCTGCGTAGGGGTCTTTTGTTATTCTGCCCAGTGGTGAAACTGTAGGATCTGTGGCCAATATAGTTACACATTTGGAAAGTCAATGTCATGAAAGGCACCCAAAATCGAGAACAGATGTTAGGTTCCTTGATCTCGGCTCTTGCTTTTGCCTTTAACAGCTGCCTTTCACCTCGGTAGGAGCCCTCGGCTAATCAGATTCCGCCAGGTCTTAATAAGAGAGAAACCAAGCAAAGCTTCTGGACGAGCAGAGGGACATGATCATTAGCAAAGTTTTGGACAGAAAGCACAGTTCTTGGAATAGGCAGAGCGTAGTCAAACAGGCCGGGTCGGTGCGGGCAGAGTTCAAGCGAAGTCAAACAGGCAAGGGTCAAACCCAGAAGATCTTTCAGAATGGTCGGGCATGCACAGGTCAGGATTACAGAGTTCAGAATAGTCAGAAAGGCAAGGGTCAGGATCACAAAATGACGACATGAACATCATGAAGTTGAGTGTGTAAAACCTGGTAGTGTGCGCCGCACGTGCCCTAAGGCAGAACAGAGAGAGCAGCAACACCGAATGCATCACGCGGTGGGCGTCTCTGCCAGAGCCGGCGGCAGGCGTCCCCGCCAGCCCACTGGACCACCAGGGTGAGTGCCCCTTACAGTCAAACTGCCCAATTCAGATGTCGGTTTCATTTTAACAGCAGCTGAACAAAGGTGCAGGCAAATGCAGTGCAGTGACAAGTTATTTTTGTCCATGTTAAGTCAAAAAAATGACAAAGACTACTCAACAAACATATCCATCATGTTTCCTGCTCTAATAATTGGAAGAAATGTGCACACTGGAGATTGAGTAGCTTTCCTTATTCTCCCTATATAACATATCTAGTAGATGCCGTGTATCCTATCATCCAAGAATAGTTCATGCCATGAATGATGTGAAGGAAAAAAACAAGATGGCTACAGTAATGACAGAGTCAAAATTGAAAATATGTGAATATGTGACTTGAAACCACAGTAACTTAGGAAAAAGATAATTTAAAACAGCTGCTATACCACCAAATGGCAATTGGTGCTCAAAGACAAGCACATCTGATTTTCCCTAATGCATTCATTTCATGGGACATGAATCTATCACTTTGAAGGATCGTAATAAATTATTCCTCTGAAGTAAGGAAAAATAAAGAACAGAACATACGCTTTCTATCTGTACTGTACAGAGACTGATTTAAAATGCTAACAACCCTGATTGTCCAACAACCAGAAGCTCCCACAAGGCTCATCCACACAGATGGTGATTAGTTTACGATGGTCAGAACAATCGCTGGTACCATGTTGCAGTAACACCCACAGACTATCTGTCACATCCCCTAGAGACTAATAAAAGCTGTCTGCTTTACACACATAACTTCAACCATAAGCTATTTCAACATCTCCAATACATTTTTAATCACTTTCCTCATAAACTTAAACATTGCCTTTTGCCAATCCATGTTTGTGTTTTGCATTTCTCTAGGCCTGTTTAACAATATTTTTTGGTATTGCTGTAAAGTTGGGGAGCAATATTAATGTTTTACAGAAACCAAGCACAGATGGAGACGTTTGTGTTACTGCATCTGCTAGGGCGCCATCAAACAAGCCTGTGGCTTTAACCTTGCATAATCCATAAGTGTTCCCGTCGGAAATTAAAGATCAATACTTTCACATTGTGCAAAACAGAACACTTGAGTTACAAATTGTTTTTCTGCATTATGATCTATCACCTAATTTTGGATGTCGTTTTTTATTTTACCATTTGTATATTTTAATCCTGCATTGATGGTTATTGAAAAAAGATTGCCATATTAACCAATTGATTAATGAAATGATCTGCTCATTTTTTTTTCGAGACATTTCCATTGTACATTTGTTGTATTTATGTGGCTTGACTGGGTTATACTAATAAATCCCATTATACTGTTCAATAACACATAGACAAAAATCCATTCTCTACCACGCTACCATACCTGTCAGTATACATCTCTTGTACATCTTGAGACTTTTGATGTAATAAAATGTTTTTTCTCTTTTTTAAGTCCCATGAGTACATCATCAGTCTCTCTCTCCCCTCCCTCTCTCCCTCTCCCTCTCAATATATATAATTATATAATATATTCAGTATATACAGTACACACCACAGAATGTGTCTTATTGATGGTGGATATAACTTCTGGACAAGGAGTGGCTACAACCACTGGAGAAGGAGTGGATATAGATTCTTGACAAGGAGTGAATATAGCTTTTGGACAAGGAGTGAATGTATCTTCTGGACAAGGAGTGAATATAGCTTCTGGTCAAGAAGTGAATATAGCTTCTGGACAAGGAGTGAATATAGCTTCTGGACAAGGAGTGGATATAGCTTTTGGGCAAGGAGTGAATAAAGCCTCTGGACAAGGAATGGATATAGCCTCTGGACAAGGAGTGAATATAGCCTCTGGACAAGGAATGGATATAGCCTCTGGACAAGGATTGAATATAGCCTCTGGACAAGGAATGGATATAGCCTCTGGACAAGGAGTGAATATAGCCTCTGGACAAGGAATGGATATAGCCTCTGGACAAGGAGTGAATATAGCCTCTGGACAAGGAATGGATATAGCCTCTGGACAAGGAATGGATATAGCCTCTGGACAAGGAGTGAATATAGCCTCTGGACAAGGAATGGATATAGCCTCTGGACAAGGAGTGAATATAGCCTCTGGACAAGGAATGGATATAGCCTCTGGACAAGGAGTGAATATAGCCTCTGGACAAGGAATGGATATAGCCTCTGGACAAGGAGTGAATATAGCCTCTGGAATGGATATAGCCTCTGGACAAGGAGTGAATATAGCCTCTGGACAAGGAGTGGATATAACTTTTGGACAAGGAGTGACTATAACTTCTGGACAAGGAGTGGATATAGCTTCTGGACAAGGAGTGAATATAGCCTCTGGACAAAGAGTGGATGTAGCCTCTGGACAAGGAGTGTAGCACACAGGCATTTATCACTTCTGCACAGATTAAGCAAATGAATGGATTATATATGTGTGTGTGTGTGTTTGAATGTGTATATCATTTGTCTGTGGAATCTTCCAGGAATTAACCAGAAAGTTAGCAAATAGGTTAAGCCAAGTATTTAAACTTGATCCAATTCTACATTCTCATTAGGAAACACATAGCAGATGGTATGTACACTGTAAATGATAACTACATTTATGCTTCATTAAAATAAAAAATTGAAAATGATATACAGAGGCATTCTATCTTATTATCGATATCTGTCTGGCTCATGTAAAAATGTCCTTTTGATATAGCAATCTTGTTACATTATGAATACTTCATTTCCTGCTTGGCAGCCATTTCTTGCATTCCCTCAAAAATCAATATCTTGTTACAGTTATCTCCTTAAAACACCTACAGAATAAAAAATAAATTCCTGCTGTACACTCCCTCAACAATCTGTGGCAAAGTAAAAGCAACTCTGTTTGTTAGAAGGGAATTTTCCAATTACTGCTCATTCTCAGACAGTTTGGTACGTTAGAAGAAATGGCATTGTACAAGATCGTTTTCAATCAAAACCAGCAATATAAGTTGAAAACCAGATAATACGGCGAGTTAAGGTGACCCATTGGCTGAATAATTGGATTTCTCTTATGGCAAGATTATCACTTTTAGTCTATACTGATCCTACTGAAAGTTTTTATAGAAAAAATTGTGTATGCAGTTTAGTCAAGCTAGCTTGAATAGGACAAAAATATTTCATATATATCATATATTGCTTCCCCCTGCCTAGGCTCAGTACTTGAAATAAAGGACTTAAATTAAAAGAGACACTGTCTCCTTGTTCTAAATATTGGTCTGATACAGTAAATGGTAATCCCGGTGGGATGTGTGCTTTGACTTTACAAAGAAGTGCCAATATATATTTTGCACAGAGATGCAGCCTTTATTTTAAATGCTGCTTAATGGAAAAATATACAAAACTTGAAAAATTATTACTTTGTGTTACCAATTTTACCTTTAAATTAATTCAAAATAGCACTGCAAACACAGAAAGCATTTAGTGAAATATTTTACAGTTTGTATAATTTTATAGCCAAGTGAAACAAAATCATAAAGGCCTCACCTCTCAAATATATAAAACATCACTTTTATTTCAAGCATTTTAAAGACATAATGAAGATCACAAAATTATGTTGTGTGGATTGCAATAAAATTGGACTTTCAGAAATAAGTCTGCATTTGTCCTTCAGTTCCTTATAATTTGTTTCCTGTTGGTGTATGCTAAGGATGGAGCATGAGTGGGACTGGCTCAAGGATACATCCTCCCATATCTCTAGTGTATATCCTACTGTGTATGGTATACGTGAGATCCATAGGTGTTTCAAGAGATAAAGGGATAAATATATTTTTATATATTTTAGAGGTGTGGCCTTCTGTGATTTTTTTTGTTTTAAAATATTATTAGCAAACTTCTGGAGTGAACTACTGGAGTGAAGCTGACATGTCATAAGATTATCAGCAAAGTTGGAGCAGTTTGTGTTTTGCATGTATACTTTTATAGTTTGCACAGTATTTTTTATAAAATTTACTTAAAAGTCTTTTTTTTTGTGTCCTACTGAGTTACAGTGTAAGTAGATGGTAGCCAAAAAAAAGTGACTTCTGGTTTTGGCAGACTGGAGATCATGTTTACATTGATAAAATTTGTACATGGAATCTACTTTGTTTTGGATGACGCTGTCAAGGTCTAAAGGCAAGGAGCACATAGAAAGTTGATTGATTCTGTTGGTAAGGGATGTAGAATGGTACAGAATTTAGAAAATCGTTGCTGTAAAATGGCTTTGTTATTGTTAAATGCATTGGAAGAGTGGCACATCCTCCTACCTCCAGGTGCGATGGTCCCAGGCTTGTCTTCGGTGGTGCTTTCTGACTCAGGCATGTACAATGAAGTTTGTCGGCACTCAGCTCCATATTGTGATGTCAGTGGACATGCTGATGTCACTTTGGTACCAAATTCAAATAAAAATGGTGCTTTCTTGTTTGTTTTGGTTTCCTTCTTGCCTGTTTTTGAAATTGAATCTAAGCTGCCTGCCTCTGACCTTTTGCCTGACCCTGGCTTTGTCTCTGCCTGACTCCTATTGTATTTCATTTTTGGATCAACCTTGGCCATGTGTAGGTTCCTTGTCAACATTGCAGCAGAGAGTTCCATGGCCCCAAAAGGGTGTCGGTGAAGACCAGTGTGGGGGCAGGGCTCTTGGTATTAGTAGCCTACAGGCTTCCTTACAGTTATTGTTTGAGAATACTTTAGTAGTCTTGCTTGACTTTCAACAGGGCAGAATTAAGGTATGATGGGAGACATTTATAATCAATAAACTTATGCATGGGATTCCCTTTACATATGCTTTGCAGACTGTGTAAAGGAGCACAATAAATTTTGTTATGAGTTCAGCTGCTTGTCAGTAGTTATAGCCACTGACAAGTATATCAGGATTAGAGGAATCTGACTGGACCTGAGTGAGAAAGCTCAGTTAAAGGAACAGTAACACCAAAAAACAAAAGCGTTTTAAAGTAATTAACATCTAATATACTGTTGCTCTGCACTGGTTAAGACTGTGTGTTTGCTTCAGAAATACAAAACAAGTTTATATAAACAAGTTGCAGTGTAACCATGGGAGCAGGCATTAAAGGGCATGTAAAGTCTAAAATAGAATAAGGCTAGAAATGCTGTATTTTGTATACTAAATATAAACATGAACTTACTGCACCACAAGCCTAATCAAACAAATAATTTATGCTTTCAAAGTTGGCTACAGGGGGTCACCATCTTGTAACTTTGTTAAACATCTTTGCAAGAATAAGACTGTGCACATGCTCAGTGTGGTCTGGGCTGCTTAGGGATCGTCATAAACAAAGCTGCTTGAGTTCTGCATGGCTGGGAAGTAAGGCGGGGCTCCCCTTGCTGTTCATAAGTATGATTGTTTCCCTGTTCAGTAGTTAGGGACCATCTGACAATTCCTATCCACAGCAGTAAATGAAGGGAGAATTTCACTGCATACAGTCAGATTTCTTATAAAAATTGTACACATTTAATTAAAGTATATTGGAGATAGGTTTCTTTTTCATTAAAGAAAGTAAAAATTGGATTTTATTTTTTTGCCTTTACATGCCCTTTAAAGCTGGAAAAAAAGGAGAAATGGCACAGGTTATATAGCACATAACAGATAAGCCCTGTCCAATATAATGGTTTTTTATTATTTATCTGTTATGAAACCTGTGCATTTTCTCCTTTTTTCCAGTTTGAATGGCTGCACCCATGGCTACACAGCAGCTTGTTAATATAAACTATAGTAGTCGTTCTGAAGCAAACACACCATTTTACCAGTGCAGGGCAATACTAAAGTATAGTTTATTACATTGATACACTTTCAGTTTTTGGTGTTACTGTTCCTTTAACATGTACATCCCATTCCATGGCCAGTGGCCCGATGGGTGTGAGTGAAAAAGAGGCTAATATTAGAGTAAGGCAGTATGATTCTGCAAAAGAATCTGGTCAGTACAAAGAGATTATTTTAAATATTTATGTAAAGAGTGGACATTTAGAAAGCAACAATTCAAATAAATTAGTGACAGAAACATTAAGGGGCTGATTTATCAGAGTTTGAACTTCTAGCTAATTTTTGTGTACTTCGACTAGGGATAGTCCAAATTCGATTTGAATTTGAAAAAAATTAAAAAATTCAAATTGCAAAATTTATCATGTACTGTCGCTTTAAAAAATTGACTTTGATCGTTCGACCTGCCAAATTGCTGTTTTAGAATATGGGGACCTCCTAGAACCTAATTCGATCTAAAACTGACCTATTCGGCCAAAAAAAAACTTTGGTTCAATTTCAGTTGGTCTTTTTGAATTCAAACTTTTAAGTTTTTCAAATTCGAAATTCGACCTTTGATAAATTTGCCCCTAAGATTTCTTTGCACATGCATAAAGTAAATGATTCTCTTTAATACTTGTTAATTGCTTACATAAAACGAATAACATGTTGTACAATGTCATATAGTGAGTATTATCTAGAGAAAATCTTTGTGACTATAAACTAATATGTACAATTCTTTCCAACTCATGAACATGGATTTGCAATAATAGGACTGCACACAGAATTAAAATAAAATACAAAATCTGTCATGTGCAATACAAATGAAACAAACTTGTTTTGCTATCGCTAACACATGGGAAATGGGATACTGAAATATTTTATATTAAATCATAGCAAGAACAGACTTTATCACACTGTCAAAGTCGGTAGTAGTGTTAGTGGTGAAAACAACACTTCCTGAGATACATTTTATTATCATCACTGAAGCAGTATGATGAAAAGCCTCTTGTTAAAAATGCAAGGTATGTTATAGGCCATTATCTGCCAAACTCAAAGCCCTGCTATGAATATCTAAGATATATTGTACCTGTATTATCAAACTATTTGAGAATGGGAGTATACTGAAATTAAACCATAGCAAGCTATTCAAGGCAATCGTCTGTCCCATGCTACTCCCGCCACTACTTGTTCTAACTACATGTACCACTGAATAAATGTGGCAATAGTCAACTCTTATTTAGCCTCCAATTCCTACAGAGCCATAGGTTAATCATAGAACATGCAAAATATTATTGGAATTGGAGGCTGGTGAAATGTGGACCGCTGCTAAATTCTTTAAGTGGTACATATAGTCAGGATGAGCAGTCCACAGAATAGTAAGTGACAAACATATACAGAATACCAATGTAGAAATAATAATATAAATGTAAATTTCAATTTAAATTTGCTTAGAATTACAGTTTCTTTCTTTATGCAAAATATTGCTTTTATGATTTGGCTGAAGTTCCTCCTTAAATCTTTTAATATTTTTAAAAAAGTACAATTATAAAGTTTTTCTTGAATATGTTACAAATATGTATTTAATGTTGTTAGTACAATAAAGAGTATAAATGTGTTTTTTAAAGGAATACCATTTTACAAGCATAATAATAATAATAATAAAGTAATTGAGGACTTTCCAAACCGGCTTTACATAGTTGGCCTTTAGCTTTGCGTCTTTATACGGTCAAAAGAGCTCCTTATTTATTTAATCCATCCTTGTAATCCACAGGAGATACCTTATCCCTAGGTATATTTATAAAGCAAAATATTTAAAATTCCCAACAGAGAACTTGTTTGTCATGGTTGGTAAATCTGAAACTTAACATTTCTGGCAAATGTTCAATGGCAGCTTCCA
This sequence comes from Xenopus laevis, assembly GCF_017654675.1. NCBI lineage: Eukaryota > Metazoa > Chordata > Amphibia > Anura > Pipidae > Xenopus > Xenopus laevis. Next base: position 102,935,908 of record NC_054373.1, read on the forward strand.
AAGATGTTACTCAGACAAACTATTAAGATTTAAGTATAACACAACACCCTGAGGCACAAAGGGACTTACATTAACCCACACCATTTATTCAGCAGTCATACATACACTCATCAATCATTTAACTCAGGAAGAGAAACACAATCTAAAAGGCTTAAGGGTATTAATCTAACCATATTGATAACGTTTCAAAAATTAATGAGGTGGAATGACATGGAAGACAAATCAGGAATTTTTAAGCAGCATTGTATGTTGCAGGACCTCTCCACTCCCCACAGAAATAAATATTCAACAATGACTTGAATGACTTATTGTTTGCCTTAGTGAGACTGAGTCTTACCAATAAGATAGTCAGCTCTTTAGTGCTTAGATTTCTTTTCTTGTTGTTTATTATATAATAAATCTGGGCATTATGGTCTACTTTTGCTGCTGGTTTGCAAATTCTGGTTTCAGAATTATTACTTAGGTAAGAAAAAATATAGGTACAAGTTCACACAATTACGTAAAAGTGCCCACGCATGAAATTATCGTTTTGTGGTCTTCTTCTGCCTCCATGACTAACATATGCCAAAGGATCATTTGTAGCACAATGTCCCAGATTCAGTTCCATAAGCAAACCTTATGGTTTATCCCATAAAAATTCAATAGAGGAAACAAATAAGGAAATCTTAGGAGAAGATTATCTCACTGAACTGAACCTGTCCTAATGTGTGCAAACATATGGAACAAGGGGTACAAACCATTGGTTGTATCATGCTGTAATGCTTAAAGGAGAAGGAAACCCCCAGGGCGCTAAACCCCTCCCCCCCTCCCCTGTGCTGCCCCCCCTCCCTCCTCCCCCCTGGCCTACCTGTCCCCCTGGGCAAATGCCCCTAACTTTTTACTCACCCCTCTGCGCAGGTCCTGTCCACGGAGTACGCAGTCGCCATCTTCTCCCACGCGCGTCTTCTTCCTGCTCTGATCGGTGTTTTCTGGCGCATGCGCAGTAGGAACAGGTACCGGTACGGCTCTACTGCGCATGCGCCGAATGTCACGAAGTGAAATCGGAAAACTTCGTGACATTCGGCGCATGCGCAGTAGAGCCGTACCGGTACCTGTTCCTACTGCGCATGCGCCAGAAAACGCCGATCAGAGCAGGAAGAAGACGTGCGTGGGAGAAGATGGCGACTGCGTACTCCGTGGACAGGACCTGCGCAGAGGGGTGAGTAAAAAGTTAGGGGCATTTGCCCAGGGGGACAGGTAGGCCAGGGGGGAGGAGGGAGGGGGGGCAGCACAGGGGAGGGGGGAGGGGTTTAGCGCCCTGGGGGTTTCCTTCTCCTTTAATCTGTTCATGGTGTCAGTTATAGTTGGATATTAATGATGTCACTGTGACTTCTAATCAGGGCAGCCATCAGGGGGGGACAGGGGGGAGAGTTGTAGGGGGCCCCGAGGGTAAGGGGGGCCCGGCCACGCCACACTTACTTGATTAGCCACCCCCCCAATTTTCTGAGACCTGCTGACTTCGGGAAGGCATGGACGTTTAAGGGGCCCTGGCCACCAATTTTCTCATAATGTGGGGGGGGGCCTGGCCACCAATTTTTTTTCTCATGTGGGGTCCTAGCCACCAATATTTTTTAATGGGGGGGCCCTGGCCACAAATGTTCTTTTAATGGGGGGCCCTGACCACCAATATCTTTTTATTTTTTATTAACACGTGGGAACCCTAGCCACCAATATTTTTTTCGTTTTTTTTTACTGTGTGGTGGGGGGCAGACCTGTGGGGTGGGGGGCGGACCTGTAGGTGGGGCTTGCGGTGGGTGCAGCCCAGGGGGCCCAGGAAATTTTGTCGTATGGGGCCCTGCGATTTCTGATGGCGGTCCTGCTTCTAATAGTCTGTTTTATAATAGAGGGAACTTTAGTTGACACACACACATATATAATATAAATATACATTTACATGTACAGGTATGCCCCATAGTTGCCTAATGTAACTCTGTACCTGGCTTACAGATACAAAATCCTACAGAGCTCCATTGGTTCATTAACAAAATCCAGTTTATTTGTGTCAGGAATGGGGCAGCTGAACATGTATACAGCATATATAAGGCATCATTATTGGATCTCTGCATGTAGCCTGGAAATTAAGTACACAACAATAAAGAATGCAATACACCAGAGTGATATAAATGTAAAAGTCTAAAACCTTCTTAGAAGTTGCATAATACCAATAGCATGAATTTATAAAGCAAAACATCATGTAGCTATTTAATGGGGGATGAAATTGACTTTCTACTGACCACTTTTGGATTTCAAACGTGCTGTTTTCTACACCTTTCTTACAGCCAACTGATTTCTGATGATGTAGTATACAAAACCTTTTACATCTGTTGCTGATCTAATCAGACACAATTTAGTAACTTACTGGCATAACACAGAGAACATTGCAAGGGGTGCTTTAAAGGGGAAGTGTGCCTTCAAATTAACTTTTAATATGATTTGTGGTTTTTGAGTTATTTAGCTTTTAATTGAGGAGCCATCCGGTTTGCAATTTCAGCAACCATGCATTAATTTGAATAATAGACTAGAATTTGAACAGGAAAGGTCCTGAGCAGAAAGATGGGTAACAAAACTAGCAATAACAATACAATTTTAGCCTTTAGAACTGGCCATTCTATAACATACTAAAAATGAACTTGAAGGTGAACCACCCATTGAATACCCATATTGTTGTAGCTTTAAGCAGTGCTTAGGGCAATGCACAGTGATTCTTTACCAGCTCCACTGAAGATAAGCTACCACTATTACTTTGCATTCATCACTAGGGATGTAGCGAACGGCGGAAAAAATGTTCGCGAACATATTCGCGAACTTGCGTCAGAAATGCGAACGGTTCGCGAACGTCGCGAACCCCATAGACTTCAATTGGAAGGCGAATTTTAAAAGCTAGAAAAGACATTTCTGGCCAGAAAAATGATTTTAAAGTTGTTTAAAGGGTGCAACGACCTGGACAGTGGCATGCCAGAGGGGGATCAAGGGCAAAAATGTATCTGAAAAATACATTGTTGACACAGCGCTGCGTTTTGTGCTGTAAAGGGCAGAAATCACACTACGTCACTCAGGTGATGTTTCTGGACACGGAATGTGAAAAAGCTCACACAGCGAGGTGGCACTTGGTTAAAGACTGGGAAAACAATGCCTGCAAGGGCAACGTATACAGTAGTGGATACGGAATATATTATTGCTGCTGTATCACTCAGGTGATGTTTACGGACATAGAATTATTATTGTTATTTAGACAGAATGTGAAAAAGCTCACACAGCTAGGTGGCACTTGCATACCTCCCAACTGTCCCTCTTTTGACCACTCAACCCCCTGTCCCTCTTTTGTACTGGAAAGTCCCTCTTTTCTCTGAACTGAACAGCTAACTTAATTAGCTTTTGGCAAAGAGCTCAGAACAGCTAACAGGTGCAAATAAGATACTTTGTAACAATGTTGACTCTGGTTGGTGCTGGTAGTGGTGAACTACTAGGAGGAGCAGCACACCAGTCCCACTCCCCAACACAGCTAGACTAATAGCACTGGGCTCTTATAGTAGCAAAGTAAAAAAACAAAAAAGAAAATAAAAGCAGTCCTTACAAGGACTATTGGGTTACAGGCAGCAGTCAGCAGATGAGAGATCAGCAGCAGGACAGCTGCCCACAGCAGCTACATACAGAGCACTGCAGTAGAAGGTAGATTACTAGCCAGCAAAGCTACCTAACCTAAAATGTCCCTCAAAATCCCTGCAGAGTTCTGTCCCTACAATACAGAGCAGTATCAAGTAGATTACTAGCCAGCAAAGTTACTATCAACTGTTCCTCAAATCACTAACCAGCTCTCTCCCTACACTAGCTCTTCCAAGCACACACAGGCAGAATGAAAAAACGCTGCAGGGCTTCAGTTTATATATGGAAGGAGAGTGGTCCAGGGGGTGTGGGGGTGGTCCAGGAGGGAGAGCTTCCTGATTGGCTGCCATGTATCTGCTGGTCTGGGGTGAGAGGTCAAAAATAAGCGCCAGCTAAGGCGAACCCAAATTGGCGAACGTCGCGCGACGTTCGCGAACATTCGGCGGACGCGAACAGTCGATGTTCGCGCGAATTAGTTCGCAGGCGAACAGTCCGCGACATCCCTATTCATCACAAAGGCAGGTGCCTGAACTACACTGTGAAATTGTGGGTCAGAAAATCTTAGCTCAAACTTGGCAGTTTTAAGCAATTTCGTGGCCTGCAACTGCGGCTACAGAAGATAAATCAGAAAATATTTTAGGTGTTATATGTTCCACCAACTGAACTACGAAATGCACTCAATTCCGACCCACCCATCTCTGACATCACAAAAGGGGGTGGGGCAAGCATGCACCTAGAAAGAAAGGCTGCTGGAGCCAAAAGCTGTCAGATTAAGGTCAAGGGCAGGGAGAGCCTCAATCTGAACCCACACATCACTACTGTTTTCCATTCTATGCCAAACTGTATTAGAATTTCTGCACAGTAGATATGCTGTAATAGAATTTCTGCACAGTAGAACACTTCTATAGTTCATTGCCCCACATAACCATGTTATATTGTGCCGTTTCTCTAGGATTTCACATATGCCAAATGTGAGATAAAATTGATTTTTTTCAGTATAGTGGTAGTGTATACAGAAACAGCTTTGCCTTTTCCTTTGTTCTGTTTCCTTACCTCAACAGAGCTGTGTATGCAAATAATTCACAATAATTTAATTGACTAGAAAAGCTTCCCAGCACAGAGATGTCAGTTTCTATACATCCGAGGACTAAATTAAATAGTGAGCATCATTAACTGGATGCAGTGTCCTTCGGTCTTCAGACTGCATGCTAATACTTATCCTCTGGCTGTTACAAACTTATGTCAAGAGTCCATCTAAAAATATATGTATGAATATTTTTTTTTTTTTAACGAAAAAACCGAGTTCAGCTTTACTACACTTGTTCTGGGAAAATCATGCAGCTGAATTGAATAATAATAAGGTCAAATAGGATATAGTCAGCAATGAGATTTAATTAACTTGGGATCTAATGAGTGTCATGCTGAATTTATTTACATTATTTGCACAGAGGTTAGAGCTGATCTGGTGAATTACAATTCCACTACAATTTAGACTGTATAAAAGAATGAAATTCCAGCCAATAATGGACCTGTGATATATTTTCGATGCAGGGCTAAAACTTCAGAGGCCTCTCAGATTGTCTCTAGGGTGTTTCAGTGGTATCAAAAGAAAAGCATATTATATAACATATTGATATATAACATATTATAAAAAATGGAATCATGTCATGTCTATTTTATAATAAACTACCCCTGTAAATCACAGCGTTTTATATGTCATTGCTATAAACATAAAGCTAATAAAAGATAAAACCAATTCTAAAGAGTCAGCATTTAGAACTATATAAAATACTACAGTATATGTAAGAAATCTGCAGTTTAATCTTTGTCTCCAGTAGATTAAATAAGGCATGTGGCATGTGGCTTTCAGCAGAATGTTAGTGAATGAGATAAGACACATTGGATTAAGTCTGACCAGTTGTGACAGAAAGCTATGCTTCATAAAATGAGGCAATCTAGCTAAATTCACCAATGAGAAGCAAGAGATATAGTGGGGAATCAGTAAGCAGTAAAGCAGATAATATATATATATATATATATATATATATATATATATATATATATATATATATATTTTTTTTTTTATATATATATATATATATTTATATATATATATATTTATTTATATATATATATTTATTTATATATATATTTATATATATTATATAGCACTGACTGTAGATACAGACATAGTTCTGTATAATACATAGTATTATAACAAGTTAATCTACCCAAAGTTTAACTGAAATTGTATATTATTTTCATGAGTAAAAAATAGTAACTCAAATATTCTCTTTCATATAGACTTCTCTACTCTTGCTTTTTCATTCAATAAACCTTATTTTTATTGCAAGAGTTCTGTATAAGGCCAGTGTGGCAAACCATCCTGCAGGCGATCCATAGTAGCATAAATTCATTTTCAAGATGTAGACCTTCAACAGATGTATGAGGGTGTTGATATGATTTCTGTCCCAGAACCAAGCTAGATTGTGAGCTAAATTGTGCTGTAAGATTGTACGGTATTCCTACCTTAATTCAAACAAAGTAAGTATTTGTGTAAGTTGCAATGCCTGCTGGGAGCACCCAATGAAGTGTATATAACATTTATTTTAAATAATGTTAATAAATGTACTTTATACTTTTGTATACGCTCACAAAAAGGGACTGAAATATAAAATCAGACCAAACACACTATGCTAATATAAGCTCTAGGCAAGGCTTACAAAGTATTAAAAGGAGTTACGATACATGCCTTCTTTGTAACTGTATCGATAACTTTAATGTTAAATCAAAAACTTGATATAAATAGGCTTATATATTGCCAATAAAATGTATTGAATTGGTTTAATGTGTAGAATATAACAGGGTTATTTACTAAAACTTGATTTTATCCATTCTTTTTATCAAACCAAGCTCAACTAAACTCCTATCCACAATTTTTACTTATTTAACTTACTTTTACTTACTTAACTTAAAGTGGACCCGTCACCTAAACATCTGGAAAATGAAAGTCCTTTGCAAATTAAACATGAAACACATTATTTTTTCATTAAAATATCCATACTTGTTAAAAGCTTTTTAAATATCTGAGCTGTCAATCAAATATTATCTGCCTCAGGCATAGAGGCGGGGCAGTCTTTTACTTTCACTTTTCATTTAGAACTTTCTGCATTTCACTGCACTTCTCACGTTGCCCCTTCCCTCCTCAGCCTCTATAATTATGTAAGGCATTAGGTTCCCCATTCTGGTGCATTCTGATTTTTGGGGGCTCCTGCCTGCTTGCTGTGTAATTCCAAGACTGAAGGAAACAAAATTTAAATAATAAATATAGTGTAATATAGTGTAAGTAAAGTTTATTTTGCTCAATTAACATGATAGAGAAAAATTTGGAATTATTTCTTAGGGTAACAGGTCCCTTTAACAAGCAAAAACTCGAATCGCACAATTTTTTTGTATTATCAGACAAGCGCTGCGCAGATCATGATATCTTCAAATTGGAAAAGGGACATCTCCCATTGACTTCTATATGACCTTGACAGGTTTGAGATGACAGATTTTAAGATTTTTTCCTCTAAAAACTTTTCCCTTTAAAACCCTGACCCTGACGAGTTTTAGTAAATAACCCCCTAATACAAAGTTTGCACTTTATTTGGGATATGATTTTACCGCCACCACCCTGGAATCCACCATATGTTTGATGTCATTTAAAGGTTATTCAACGTGTCAACATTATTCAAAGGTGCCAATATGCATATGATGTTGTGAATTTCATAGTTTGAATTTCTTATTTTTGTTGCAAAAATTTACACCATCTTTAAAGGACAAGGAAAGTCTAGGGAACATACAGGCTTCTAATAAAGTCTTTACAAAGATAACTTAAGCAGTGCTGTCTAATCCACTCCACACACCATTGTTTCCCTGCATCAGTTCACTGAAAAAAAAAACCACTGACTTTTCCTTGACAATCCCCCATAATCCATCGGTCTTGACAAAGACCAAGACCAGACACATGCACAATAGAAGAGAAGAGTGCCTTAAGATCATGTTTATTCAAGTCACTACTGACTTCCGCAGTCCCCACCCTCTGTGTAGCAAGAGCGAATAGCTAACTTACTGAATGGTTGCTATAACAACGCACTGACTTTGAGAAAAGAACGTCACTGGTCTGCAAGCTTTTACTTTTCTGCAGCACATATTGGTGAAAGTTGTCTTCTGTTGCTTTCCCAAATGCCTGCACTACAAGCACTAAAGTATAAAGTATGTGTAATTAAATAACAGGGCATCTGGATACGGGCTGTACTCTGCATTCGTGCGCTGCACTGTTTAAATACATATTGAGATCAGCAATGAAGGGTCAGGGGATAGTTTTAAATGGCTCACGTGCAGACACAACTTATCGGCCATATTGATTAATTCAGACATGGAAATATGGTTGTGCTGTTGTGATTTGCACAGCTTACTAGAAGTAATCATTGTAAGTTGGAGAGGCACTTTTTATAAAAACAAATCTAGCAATTAGGTTCACAGCCACACTGACTAAAGAAGTAAGGCAGACATGTTATATACATTATGTTTTGGGCTTCTGTATCAAAGGCAATTACAGCCCTTTAGCATTAAAGATCTGTGCCTCCGAAGATGCCTCAGTCGCTCCCCATTTTCTTTCTAATGATTCACTATACAATCTCTGTGCTGCTGTCAGTTACTGAGTTTAGGGGCCAACTCACACGATACTGGATACATATAATATAAATGTCCCAGTATAATACGAATTCGTAAATAATTAAGATAATAGGCACATGGCAGTACCAAAACCAGCACACTTTTTATTAGAATCCTGTAGGTGGCTTAGAAAGGGTTAATAAAAGCTAATTGCAGCAGTTTGGACATAACAACTGAACCTGAGAAGTCTCAGAAAAAAATATTCAGCACAGGGTGAGACATGGTAGGAATTAGCACATTTTTAAAATGGGTATAGGTTCCTTGCCAATCTAATTAAAAGGTGTTTTGCCACTATACTTTTAAACAAAATTCTGTCACATTACTATCAGTGCCACATTAAAATACACCTTCTTAAGCTCTCAACAGAAAATTCCGTTTATTTTCTTTTAATAAGAGTGAGTAAACCCACCCCCACATCTGGTAGCATGAAGCTGTGTTGCTAGGCTTGGAGCTAACTGTACTACATACATTACTGTCTCTGTTAAATCTGTGTCCCAGCTCCCAGAATCAGTTACATTCAATCTTCTGAAAGGGCTATTAAAATGCCGATAAAAAATTCATAAAGGAACACACAGTAATGAATCAAGAGAATTCAGTAAAGTGAGATACCCTCGGAGTAGGGCAAAAATGAAGGTGAACGATCATTTGGGCCTAGCGGGCATGAAATACCCTTTTGGAAGATGAATAATTCTGTTTAGGGCTGATAAGCTGAACTAATTTATAATGCTGTTTTAGGTCCACTGCTGAAATATATTTCAAATCCCTTAACTTTAAAATGCATTGCCTGTCAGATGCTGGTCTCTTAGCAGTTTCCTCTTAACATTCTTCAAAATGTAACCAAGGCCAATTTGCATTGATTTACTGCTTATTGTATTTCTCTGTGCAAGGCTTTATAAAAAGGAGGGAATAATAAAAGAGATAAAATAACTGTGGTGTGAAAAGATTTGAGGCTCCTGGATGAGACAAAGAAGGTGGGGAATGTCTCTGCAATTGGGCACAATATATTGAATGTATTCACTTAGAAAGCCGGTGGCTGAAAATAGTCTTTAGCCAAGGACAGGACTTTACAGGGGCACTAGGACACAGATGCTCCCAAGGGCTGGATGCAGAGTTATTTAATGGATGAATGAAGAATTGTGGCCCAAACTATTGTCTTTTTAATATGATCCAGTCATTCAGCACATTGACCAAACAACAAGATTGCAAATGATCTTAGGAGAAGCAGAGTTCCACACACAGATCATACACGTTGATGGAGGTTTTCATTCCTTGACTTGCTAGCTGCAGTCCAGAAAGATCTCTTGCCTTAAAGGAAAACTATAACCCCTAACATGAATTAAAACAGTCCATATGCTTCCTCTAAATAAACCATTTTTTATTGAAAAAAAATACTTTTCTAGCAGTAACTGTAATTCTAAATACAAAACTGCCATTTTAAATGCCAAGGGCTGCCCCCTGTGACTGTACGGTTCACAGTGGACACAAATGAACCAAGGTAATACATATTTGTTAGGTCAATGAATGGGATTCAATATGCAGTTCAATTACTGTCGCTTCCGTCCAATGAAGCCAAGTATAATAAGGAAAATTATGGTAATGGACTTCAATTAGGCTGCAAAAGTTGTGCTGTTTATTAACCACTACATGTTTCGAGCATAGCTCTTTGTCAAGTGTAACAAAATACAAAAACCATACAGACATTTAAATCTTTAACTCCACCCCTCATTAATGAAAGTGGATTCAAGCCACTGCTAATGGGTAATTTTTCAGCCTGGCCCAAACAAGAGAACGTGGTAAAGTCATTACTTTAAAGTCCACACAAAAATGAAGCGCTCACCTCCATTTCTTCTCCCTTGGGACCAGGTGCTTAGCAGTCAATTTCCCACTCTGCCATGGGTTAATCAAATCATATGCAATGTCCAACAGACTGCAGCACACTGACACATTGTTTCTGTGAAGTTTTGTGATTTATTGGCTCATTATCAGTAGACAAAAATGCAACGTTTCAAATCTCACAGGACCCTTTATCACATGAAGTCCCACATGAAAAATCCTCCAAGTGAAATGTTCCCGTGAATAATATATGTTAGGTTACGTGAGCCAATTAATGGACAATGTTGTGTCTTTTGCTCCCACACTTCTTCCTGTTTCAGTTAGAGCTGCAATATTTCTGGTCAGGTGATCTCTGAGGCAGCACAGAGACCATCATAAAATGGTGGCTCAAGGCAAGAGATGTAAAAGGGTAATATTTACTTACATATATATTCCAGTTTGGTAAGATTCTTTAATATGCCACTTAATATGATATAAACTGGTAATAGCTGGCTAAATATTCATTCTGTAGATATAGTTTCCTTTAAGTAGCTCTTATATTGAATAATGAAAATGACGAAACTCAGAAACTATATCCCTATGCAAATGGTCAGACTAGAATCACATGACACCAGTAATAGTTTTCCCTTCTTATGAGTTATAAAATAAAAAAGCAGACAGAATTTGACTGAACTGATGCCAGTCATTACACATATCTGCCTTGCAGGGATCATAGCACACAAATGTACCCCTATAAAATCACTTGTGAAATAAATGTATCTCCACTTTATAGCACCAAATCTGTTCATGCCACATGTTAATGTGTTCATACATTTCTGCAAATGTGTCAATCATCTAAGAATTGTACTGTTTATTTTATCACAGCTACTCTTCTACATTACACACTAGATTACACTTCTACATTACACACTAGATTAGAATAATCAAAAGCATCACCCAAAGGAACAGCATTTAATATGTTTCTTAAAGCCAACAGACTGGAGATAATTAGACCAGCTTTAAATACCAATAAGTGCTTGGTCTTAACTGTACACAACCATCATGTCAACCATTGACGAAAATAAATATGAATGTTTTCTGGGGCGATCAGTGCCATAGAGAGATACAGAAGGATAATCTTAATTCATATCATGTTTCTTTGCCATTAAAATAGAGTAAAGAGTAAAAAGAGAGAAAAGTAAAAAGTTGCCATGAAAAAAAACGTGCCTATGTGCCCAGTAATGAAGTCTTTCTTTTTAAAAAATCTTTTATTATTCATTCCAATGGAAAAATGTACCAAGGCATACTATTCATTACAAAATAGACAAAATACTGGGTGTTAGGGAGCATATAATCCTTTATTTATACAACTGTCTGGTCTTCCATAAATGTGGGGCTCTAGCATTTGTCTTTCAGCACTCCTGTGTTTGCTATTGAGTGTACCATATTTTATAATTGCTGGCACAAGACACAGCCAAACTATAAAAGTAAAAGAATGTTCCTTTGGCTTATGAGTGATCCTTGTTGATTCCTATCATGCTCAGCTGTCCTCTCTTCTTGTTGTCTCTTTGGCCACCTGACATGGGTCATAAATGAAAGTCAACAAGATAATCTGATGTAAGGAGATCCCTTAAGAACTCCTTCTTTATAAATACATGTGTCATTTCACAAGAGCAAGTCTTTGAAGCTTCTTAAAAACACTGTGCACTTATTGGCCTGTGTATTTTTTTGGTTTAAAATATTTCTTTTTCAATATATGTGTATATATACACAGTCTAGGCTAAACTGAACTCTGGATTAGTATTAAAGATTGCAAGCTGGGAGCTCTAACCCACATGACATGTTGTTGGACTTGGTGTTTTGATGTATATGCCATTGCAGAGTTTAAAGGGATAGTCATGGAAAAACATGTTTTTTTCCAGAACACATCAGTTAACAGTGCTGATCCAGCAGAATTCTGCACTGACATCCATTTCTCAAAAGAACAAGCAGATTATTTTATAGTCAATTTTGAAATCTTACATGGGGCTAGCCATTTTGTCAGTTTCCCAGCTGCCCCAGACATGTGACTTGTGCCTGCACTTTAGGAAGGAACTACTTTCTGGCAGGCTGTTATTTCTCCTACTCAATGTAACTGAATCAGTCTCAGTGGGACTTAGCTTTTACTATTAAGCTCTGCTCTTAGATCTTCCAGGGAGTTATCTTGTGTTAGGGAGCTGCTTTCTTGTTACTTCCCATTGTTCTGTTGTTAGGCTGCTGGGGGGGGGGAGGGGGTGATATCACACCAACTTGCAGTACAGCAGTAGAGAGTGATTGAAGTTTACCAGAGCACATGACTGTCACATGACTGTCACATGACTGGGGGCAGCTGGGAAATTGACAATATGTCTAGCCCCATTTCAAAATTGAATATAACAATATGTTTGCTCTTTTGAAAAATGGATTTCAGTGCAGACGTCTGCTGGAGCAGCACTATTAACTGATGCATTTAAAAAATAAAAATGTTTTCCTATGACAGTATCCCTTTAAATTGCCTAAATTGCAATGTAATATCCCCCTCCCATAAACTTGGCGAAATGTCGCCATTTCACAGATTTTCTTTTGATTTCATGACTTTTTCGCCAAAGCAAACAGTGCAGTTTCACTTATCACTACTGTTAAGAACAAAAAAAAAATCTCAATTCTCATGGAAGACTACCCATTCAATAGAGTATGTGACATTCCGTAATGACACAATGCCACTGGCTACAAACCAGACCATAAGATCATTTCAAGCAATGTTCACTAGTGGGAAGTATGATAGATGGTCCCAAATGCATCTGTTTAGCATACCTACAGGTACCTACCATACAACTGACCTCTATACACAATACAATCTCATGTAATGTAGGAAATAATTACCTTTTTTAAATTAGTATATTAAATCTCCTTATAATACTTTATTTAACATCAGGAAGTACATAAATATTTTTATTTTTTTTTCTTCCTATCTGTCTTCATTCCTTCCTGTCTTTCTTTCTTTCTTTCTTTCTTTCTTTCTTTCTTTCTTTCTTTCTTTCTTTCTTTCTTTCTTTCTTTCTTTCTTTCTTTCTTTCTTTTCAGACACAGGGAAGGGAAGTTTTATTCATAAAATATATTTGGCACTCTCTGACAATTAATTAATCCAATATACTGCAACACAATGTTGAGTGAATAACTTTTCAATAAAGTGTATTTATTGGCTCAGAACACATGAGCAGACAAAGAGTGGCAACGTTTCGGGCCTCGCAGGACCCTTTATCAAGTCTCTGACAACTCATGACATTATGTTTGAGTCCATATATTTGGGAATGAGTGTAAAGTCAATTGGGTAGTTAAAACACCTTTAGAGGTTGCAGGACTATATAGTAATTTACATGTTGTGTTTAGTGGTGTATGCAATGCCCAGTACCCCAGAAGGTTAGCATTTTCCGAGACACAACAACAGCAAACTCTGGTCACCTTTAGGAACAGAAAAAATCTAGAGCATAGAATATGAATAGCACAGCATAAAATAAACATGCTATGTAACAGATGTATGGAAAGTCTAGAAATATTTTGTTCAATTGCTGCTAGAATGATTTCTGAGATCCTTGTCTTTAGTGATGGATGAATTTATTCGCCAGGCGTAAATTCATGGTGAATTTTAAAAAAAATGGACGCCGGCGTCCTTTTCTGGATGCCGGTGCATTTTCGACAACGAATTCGTCAAAAAAATGGACGTCAAAAACGAGACGCTGTCGCCATTTCGCTATTTTTTCGACATTTTGACGAAGTGAAATGCCCCAAATTCGCCCATTACTACTTGTTTTGGTACTTTATGACTTTAGGGTCAAGAGTGTAAGAACTGACACATAACCTTTTCCACCCTCCAGTAGATTTTGTGATTAAGGACTTTGCATACTATAAAGCTGAAGACTGTAATTTGAACCCAAAAGGTTGCAGCGGGTAACACTATGGGGCAAATTCACTAAGAATCGAAGTTGCGCCAGGCGCAACTTCGCCGCACTTCGCCGCACTTCGCCGCACTTCGCCAGGCGAATTTTCGCCAGCGCTCCGCAAATTCACTAAAATGCAAAGTTGCGCACAGGGGTAGCATAAGTTTGCGAAGTTGTGCTAGCGTTGTTTCGCTATATAAAGCGAAGTTGCGCTAGCGAACGCTAATTTGCATACGGCGCGAAATTCAAATTTCAATGGAGGAACACGAATCTGCACTACAAATGCCTAGAAAACCTTCAAATCTGCAAATAAAAATTTTATTTTGCCCTACACATTTGCCCACTGTCTAGGTAAGTTGCCATGAGTCAGGAAAAGTAGGGGGGAGGAAGGGGAGCCCCAAAAAATTTTCGATCTTTTTCAGCCTATCAGCCATCATGTAGAAAACACGCCAGCGTTTTTTAGGACTTGGAAAAAATTTTGACTTTTTTTGAAACAATCCCTATCTACTCTATTGCGCTTCGCCAGGTCTGAGGTGGCGAAGGAAGTCTAGCGTAAAAGGTAGCGTTCGCTATACTGCGCAAGTTAGTGAATTTGCGTAGTTTCGTCGCTAGCGAAAATTCGCCTGGCGTAAGGTTGCGAAGTAACACTAGCGAAACTACGCCAGCGTTCGTGAATTTGCGCAGTAGCGAAAATGGCAAACGCTAGCGAAAAAACGCTAGCGTTCGGCGATTCGCGCCTTAGTGAATTTGCCCCTATGATTCAGTTGCATACAAATGTAAGGAGGTGTGTAAAGCTACTCAAAGAAAACACTTATTTTTTCAGAAGTGGAGTTACACCAGATCAGCTATACATCATTTATTATGAGTATCCTATGGTGGCAGAACTGCACAAATGGATAATGAGTATTAGCTATTAGAATTGGGCAGATGCCTACCTGGTCTCTAAAATGCTCCTATATCAAAAAATAGCTTATACAAGGGCATTGCTGATCTTAATAACACAGGGTACAAACTCCAGATCTTATACACAGGGTCCAAGGCCTTATTAACCATTTTAAACTGACGTTAATAAGGTTTGCTGAATGTTGTATAGCCTTAAACTGTTTTCCCTTTCAGTGGGTCATATAGTTGAATTGACCTACATTGTTCGATATTGAATGCATAGCTTTCACTATGCTCTTGTGCACACAAATGATGGTATCCTGGCCAACAGACAATATATGTCTACAATTTACTATATTCTCCCATAACATCTCACCGAGTGGTCATTATTCACAAGCGGTCAAGACTAAAGCTGGTCATTCTAAGATCTGCTTGTTTGGCAAGATCAAATGTGTGGATCATTTGGCCCTTAGACCAAGAACTGGATCATAATGCTGTAATGCTGGTGGTCAGATCGAGGACCTCATTAATGAGTAGATGTGGACCTTAATCCAACAGGAAAATCAAACCTGCCTGATCAGCATCTGCCTGATTTTTGTCCAAATATTGGTCGGGTGGGCCTGTTAGAGAGATACATAAATGGACAGATAATCTGACAAATCAGTCAGAAGGGCCTAAACCGACAACTTAAATATGTCCATGTATGGCCACCTTAAGCAATGACATGATATTATAGAACAGGAGAAGGAAACCCCAAGTCATTTAATGACCCCAATGTGTTTCAACAGATTTTTCACAATTTTTTTTTGGATATTAGGGTACTGTGAAGCAGACAAATTGTGATCTTGTTTTGTTCTGCCCATTGTTGGTTCCACTTGTGAGTTCCTGGGTGCGTTCCTGATACTTTTTTGTTTTGACCTCTGCCTGCCTGACTTTCCTTGACTTCTGTAATCCTGACCTTGGCCTGTTATCCGACTATTCTACACTCCGTAATCCGACTGGTGCCTGTTTGACCTATCTTGATTGATCTCCCGGTTTTGACCCCTGCCTGTCTGACTTGCCCGAATTCTGCCTGCACCGACCCAGCCTGGTTTGACTACGCTTTCTGTCTGCTCCTTGAATTGTGACCTTCTGCCCAAAAAGACTTTGCTAAAGATTGTGCCCCTCTGCTCGTCTAGAACCCTTAGCTTGGCTCTTCTCTTAAATAAGACCTAGCAGCATCCAATTAGCCGAGGGCTCCTCCCGAGGTGAAAGGAGGCTGTTAAAGGCAGAAGCAAGAGCCGAGACCAGGGAGCCTAGCATTGGTTCTGGATTTGGGGTACAGATCATGACAGCCTAACTGTCCATCCAGAGGATGACAAAGACCCCATTTGAAGCCTATTCAATTTGTCTTAGAGAGGATAAATTCCTTCCTGACTCCAAGATTGCAAATGGACCAGTCCCTGGATTAACTTGTTCTATCTTTCATAACCCTTTATTCCCTCCCTTGCTAAAACGCCATCCAACCCCTTCATAAAGATATCTAATTTATCAGCCAGTACAACTGATTCAGGGAGAGAATTCCACATCTTCACAGCTCTCACTATCAACAAACCCTTCTGAATATTTAGCTAGAACCTCCTTTCTTCTAAAAGGAATGGGTGACCTTGTGTGACCTACTGGTAAATAAAGCATTAGAGAGATTATTATATGATCCTTTATAATATTATATATATATATATATATATATATATATATATATATATATATATATATATATATATATATATATATATATATATATATATTGGTTCCAACATAAGATAATTGTATCCCATTGGATCCTGCTGAACGTTCTTGAAACCTGTTTACATTAAAAATACAATGGTTTTCCCCTCATCTCAATGGAAAGGCATTGCCTTTGGCTGCACCTGCTGATGCATACACTTTGCTGGATAGTAGCTGGGCCTTAGGGCCTTCAGTCCTCTAGAGACCAGTGCAGTCACAACTGGTAGTCTCAAGAGTCCAGGAAGTATTTCTGAGATAAGTATTTTGATCCCATAGAGCAAATGTTATGTGCTTGTCTGCACCTTTTCTATATTACTAAAAGTCAAGTCAAGTTTCTCTTTTACAAACATTTTTAGTGAAAATCAGATTCACTTATTTACTTTGCATGTGCACATATTATAAAGCAAAACATAAATTATTAGAAACATGAGAAAAAAAGTTTAAATTGTTTTGTCAGTATAAAATATATATTCTTTTGTTTTCAAAACACAAATCTGTACAAATGATCCATAATACAAACCAAACATATTAAGAATTCACCGCAAAACAATATATCTTCTACGAAGCTACTGCATAATTTAACCAAACTTTATAATAAAATAATTTAGGCTATATTTCTTTTTTTTTTATTGCCAAAAGGTACTGGTCTTAAATCGAACAAAAAAAAAAACTGTCAGGAACATCTGGAGAATTATTTCCTCCCACATGCCTGATAGCTTTACAAGAATATACTTTTACTGCAGAAGTTATTAAAACACGCTCTTAAATCTAGCACATTGTCTGCTAGATCCTAATTTATAATGTGCCCTTTCATTGTAAAGGTTATTTTAAAGTAAAATAAAACCACTGGAGATGTTAACTGCTTTAATTCTTCATAATGTTGCAACCCAGTCCAAGAACAGAGTAAAACAGTGTGTCATATTCGATAATGATCTATTAAATTATAGGAAATTCTGAATACATTTAAAAGATAATGTATTTCTTCCATGCTTTTTTATTTAATGGATGGTAAAGTATAAGCCATAGCACTCTGTGTGTACCCAAAATTCCTGTCATGCTACCATTGCACTGCTTGTGGTCATGAATGATGATGTCTATAAATGTTTATACGTCTCTAGAGGTAAATAATATGGCAGCTTCCATTAATATGTACATATGCAGAGAATGAATATGCTGTTGGTACAATAAATATTATGCTTGTACTATACAGTCTATTAAGATTAATATGATGTAGCATAGTCCTCTATTATTCCAACTATGAGTATATAATTATATATCAACACTGTTCTGCAGAGCTAAAACACAATGACAAAATTAACCCAATTTTCTTGCATTATTGTATTGCTCAAAACAAAGAGGACAAATAGCACAGTGAAGGGTTAACACCTCATTAGACATGCAAGCTAAAATGTCTGTAGCGGGTGCCCATTTGCAGCCACTGTGAAGTAAGATGAGACTTTGAAGATCAACTGATTTAATAGCTACTTAAATCTAGGCACCTGACAAAGAGTCTTTTCAGTCCAATCTTATCCAGAATGTGCTCTTTTTCTGGTAACAATGCTGCTATTACAAGAGGGGTTCTTATAATCGTGATCAAGTTAACAAGCAGGTTATATTCAGGGGGATTACCTCTGAAACTGTATCAATTGCTCCCAAAGCTGATTTTGTTGATGACAAATTGTAAAATGAGCAGTTCATTGAGTAATCAAGTTCTTAGGTTCCTAGACACTGGGATGAAAGGAACAGATAGTCATGACTCATGCGACCACTCCACAACAAAGGAGTGTAGGATTTTTAATAGGGCAATTCTCAGCAAACACCAACGAGGTTTGATTAAACCAGTTTCCAGATGAGTTTTTTTCATCCTTAGGTTTATAAACCTGTTCCATATTTTCATTAAGATATGTGTTTTATAAATAGCTGAATGTCAATGCTACCAAAAAATATATAGTACAGGTATGGGATCCGTTATCCAGAAACCGTTTTCCAGATTGCTCTGAATTACAGGAAGGCCATCTCCCATAGACTTTTTTTATCCAAATAATCCAAATTTTTTATAATGATTTCCTTTTTCTCTGTAATAATAAAACAGTACATTGTACTTGACCCAAACTACAACACAATGAATCGTATTGGAAGCAAAACCAGCCTAATGGGTTTATTTAGGGGCAGATTTATCAATGGTAAAATTTCACTCCCGTGAACTCCCATTAGGTTTGAGCTTTTTCACAAAAAAAAATTGATTTTCAGGATGTCTCCAAACAACTCTACATTGATTCCATGCTGTCCCCCATAGGCTAAAACAGCAATTCAGCCTTTTTAAGGTGGCAAATAGTCAAATTTGAATTCTTAAAGGGCCAGTACAATTTCAAAATTCTAATTACATTTTTTTTAAAAACTCGATCGATTTTTAACTATTCCCTAGTCAAATTACAAAAAATAATAAACTCGAAAATTCAAATTTTACAATTCATAATTCAAATCTTAACTTCGACCCTTGATAAATCTGCCCCTTAATGCTTAAATTATTTTTTAGCAGACTTAAAGCATGAAGATTACAAATTACAGAAAGACCTATTATCCGGAAAGTTCCAGGTCCCTAGCATTCTGGATAATAGGTCTCATACCTATACCCCCAATGCTCACATTAAAAATGAAATAAATTCAATAAAAATAAAAAAATATATAAATTCAATAAAAAATATCAGTGCACTGCTCCAGAACTGAGTGATATGGACTAGCCCAATAACTATATAATGCTCAACCAATACATTGCTGAAGGAAACCAAAAACAATAAATCATTGTTAAGGCACAGATTGTTGCTCTGGCTCTGTGGCCAAAAACTGATGCGCCAGACAAAAACCACTGAGCGAAACTGTGACCAATATCTATACAGGGCTTCAGAAATAGTTCCCTTATTTCTATCATGGCTAATGATAGCATAATGATTTAGATACATATATGTTTGGGTGGCAGTTGTGTAGCAAGGGCTATATGTGAAGCTTCCATTTGCTGCCAATGAAAAGGAATTCATCATGATCACCAGTATTTTGGTCCAGTCTTTACTCTTAAATTATCCATGACAAAGTCCTGTACAAGTAGTATATATGTTATATACTGTATAAGCTACAGGACTGGTAATATTGGCTTTCATGGCACAATACTGATGTTAACCTATACAGACAACCTTGGGACAACCATGTATGTATCGGAGACAGAAACTAAGTGGTTCTGGCAGGATTTTGGTTAAAAAAACATTGCAAGTTAGGGTTGAGTATGGGTCAGACTGGGGAAGAAGATTCCACAAAGATTTCCTGTATTTTAACCAGAGGAGAGCACTGAAGTATCGTACAGTGAGGAGACAGGGGTACATTTGGGATGCGGGTCATACAATGGCATCATATTGCAGGTTACAGTTGGGTTTTCTGGGTTAGGGTTGGGTGTGGGTTCAGTTTTTCCTGACCCAGACATCACTAGTCCCTGCAGTCTAGTGCACCTGCTTTTCCTATTTCTAAACAAAACACATACGTTAGTTATTAGACATTAATATTCCTGCAACAGCATTAGTGACTCTCGTTCACTTTGAATTCTGACAAAAATGATAATGGTTATTAAGTTGTCATTTTTAAAAGATAACAACTTAATAACCATTATCATTTTTGTATTCAATAACATACTCTTAACAAATAAATAAATAAACAGGCGATACCTTGATTGAAGTCTAGTGATGGGCGAATTTGCGTGATTCGCCGCTGGGAAATAAATTAGCGGAACGGCCATGAAAATTCGCTGGACACCAGCGCATTTTCGCCAAAAAAACGGACGCCAGCATCAAAAATTTTTTTGCACGAAATTCGTGAATTTTTCGGCGAAGAGAAACGTCGCAAATTCGCCCATCACTATTGAAGTCCAATACTGAAATCATAGCTACTGCATGCTTGACAAAGGGGATCACCCCGAAACGTTGCATCACGCAAATAAAATACAGCAAGGGTTGTCCCTGCTTGCAACTAAGACCTGTGTGCCGGTGGAATTACTTATTATCATAGCTACTGCAGCCATCAGTAAGGATTCTAGATAATATTACACAGTTCATAAATTCTATATTTACTGAGTCTCATCAGCAGAACATTCCAATTATACCATTCATTGGGACTTTAGGATCTGAAGATAAATAGGAGTTTGACCATGGCCATACTAAAGTTTCAAACAAGTAAAATCACAAGAATATACACTGCATAGTGAAGGCCATAATTACCATTTCACATGAATCAATAACCTGCTGATAGATAGATAATACATAAATAGATAGATAATACATAAATAGATAGATAATAGATAGATAGATAGATAGATAGATAGATAGATAGATAGATAGATAGATAGATAGATAGATAGATAGATAGATAGATAGATAGATGATAGATAGATAGATAATAGATAGATAGATAGATAGATAGATAGATAGATAGATAGATAGATAGATAGATAGATAGATAGATAGAGATATCTGATGGCTAACATTTAGAATAGATTGTGTTGGGATTAAGAAAGCTAATAGGATGGACTTCAAAATATAATGATCTCATAAGATCTCATAAAAATCCATAGGGAATTTGAGCCATTTCCTGTCATCCGGATGGCATATTAAAATTACATATGATTTGTAGGAAAAGCCACCTTGCAAGTTGCCATCTTATACAAATAGCATACAATATTTTACAATATATTTTGATGTTATTGTATTGATGCATTTGCAATGCATTTATGATGTGATGAAATGAGTTCTAAATTATCTACCCTAATAAAATAATGTGAGCCGATTGTATGACTAATTTATTATGGAGCAACCGATCACTAATATGTCACTAATTATGTCTCACAAACTCAAAAGGTAAAAATAGAGCTGAATTTGTTTCAAAGATTAGAGAACCCTCATTAAACTGGCTCCAAGTTTTTGTTCAGTTTTTTAGTATCATGCCCTCTTACCTTTTTATGGCATTAAAGCATAGGGATTTCCCGTGGTTGCACAGATTTAACCATGGATGACAAACCTTACCATGTAGACGTTGGGCTGATTGCCCACAGTCATTCTTAATTTTTAATGCTACTGCCCATACTGGACTACTTTTAAGTGCAACATTAAGGGGGTTATTTACAAATATCCAAGTTTATCTCATTGTACCAATAAAAAAAGCTTGCCTAAACTTCCATGCCCGAGTTTGCCTTTTTTCTTAATAATTTAACTCGATTTAATTCTAGTGGTAAAAAACCTGATAAAATTGTGCAAAAACTCAAATCATACATTTTTTGTCCTTTTTCCCAAATCTTATGATTTTTTTTGAGTTTTTTCCCGAAAACCCAGAAAAAAGTCAAAATTTCGGGCTAAACCCAGAGCAGTCAATGATAATTTCAAATTGTGACAGGTGCTTCTCCCTTTGACTTATACAGGACCTCGACAGGTCTGAGAAAAAAAAAATCTAGTTTTTTTCCTCTAAAAATTCACGTTTTCTAGTGAAAAAAAATAATTTTTTCAAGATCAACCATTAATAAATAAAACCCATTTTACTTTTACTATTTTCCCAGAATTTCCCACCTGTATATAGCTGTGTATGCAAGAAAAACAATAATGTCTTCTTGCTCTTCTATCTGTTTCATAGAGTTCACAGGTTGGACTCTTTTATATTTGTATAAACTTCAGTCACAGATAGTAACACAAACATTTTCATGCAGTCACATTACAAATTATTAACAGACCTGTTCACTGTGATGAGAATATTTCTTCAATTAATATACTGTTTAATACCTGGAAGAGAATACTAGTTAATGAGATACTGGCATGGTGGCATATCACGGCTCTATATTTCATGA
The DNA here is from genome assembly GCF_017654675.1 of Xenopus laevis. Classification (NCBI taxonomy): domain Eukaryota; kingdom Metazoa; phylum Chordata; class Amphibia; order Anura; family Pipidae; genus Xenopus; species Xenopus laevis. The sequence goes on from NC_054373.1 coordinate 102,958,558, forward strand.
AGAGCATGTTTACCCTTAACCCTTTTCCATCTTCACAATTTACAGAGCAGATATAATAAATGTATGTTTACAATAATGTGAGGCAATTGCAGAAGCTATGGGATGGGAATTGCACTTAATTGAAAGGATATGTTTTATACGGATTGCTTTCTACTTCCATGGTCACAAACCTGTATCATTAAAGCTGCCAGCTAACAAACATCAACCACAGGCCGGTATTAATGAAGCAGATGTATTAATTTTCAGTTTCTCAGGAGCTAAGCAACTAGCTGGCTAGCTGGATGCCTTGTTCTCTCTTTTTCAATCTGACAGCACTATTAATGATCTTTAATGCCCCACAGGCACTAATGGGTCCCACTGGGAGTCCAGAAATACTGCAATTTGTATTGAGGATTTAGACATAACAAAAAAGCTCAGTGCTCCAGGGAGAGGGTGCTTGATCACTAGCTTCCCCCTCTGGAATTGCAAAACAGAATAATAAATGAGAGCTCTGCTATTAATCCAAGCCTTCTGCTTTAAGTGACAGAGACTGTGTGTTTGTCACTCGCAATTTACTACTCATTAACACCAATGGGGTATGAACAAACAACAGTCAACACTTCCTAAAAGAAAGAAAATAGTATACCTTTTCTCTCCAGTGTCTTTTGTATAACTAGAAGGGGAAAAAAAATCAGTTTGGATGTGGTTCATTGTTTTTTTTTCTCCAAAATCTGCAAATAAAAGAAGCCATCTGCTGTTGTCCTTATACTGTACTGCCAATTATTATTATCCTCTTTAGAAATGAAGATGGAGGATTCTTGATGACATCAGCTGCATTTTAAGGCATCTCCCCCCCCCCCCAGGTCTGGCAAATTTAATGAGTCCACAGCACAAAGAAAACTGCAATATGTAAAACCAGCCAGTGTGTTTGGAAGGGTGTGTATGTAATTGAAGTCGCTACTAATAAAGGGTTGATCTTAAGGTCAGTAGAGAGGTTGTTTCTCCTAGAGGCTACAGTTTTAGACATTCCCCCTTGTCCTTGGTGACAGTACATATGGCATTATATTATGTAGATTTTTTTTTTTTTTAAAAAAAAAATGCATTTGCATGTGATGTCCAATTTATGGCCCTCAATGTGCTTTTGAACTGGATCACCAAGAGCCTTTAACTTCCATTCTTTTATTCTGAAATTGGGGGTTCATCTATCTCCAAAAGGATCATCATAATCCACACTACAACATCCAGCTTATAAAGCATTCAAACAAGCCAATCGAGTAGTCATGAAAATATGTAATTAAAAACACCACATTACTTGGGCAGTCAGAATTAATACTAAGGGTGCCTATGGGATGTTTATGGTACATAATAATGAGGTACAAACCACTATAACACGTGATAACACAAGGGCAATAAAATCAGCAAATGAAACAAAATAAATACCAAATCAGATACAGTAATGTTACAAAAGTGAGTTATATTTATATAGAAACTGCATAAACAACATCTTATATTGATACCGAGGACTAAAACCTCCTTTTAATGCTCGTATCACATGCTAGTTGTACTTTGCATGCCATGGCCATTTGTGTGATCTCCCCCCCCCCCCTTTGTTGTAAGGGAAAGAGTATCACATGAAACATTTCTTCCATCTGTGAAGATCCATTGTAACCAACAACAGCCTAAGTTTCCAACAGATCAGTAATGACAGATATAGACTAGATTCTTATATAAATATCTCAAGAATAAAAAAATATTTGCAAAGAAGTGGCACATTTACATTAATTAGTAGTGTTTAAAAGAACTTGTGTTCTAGGCTATTATTGTATCCCATCATTATTTTATATAATTTAAAACCATGCTGTAATGAAAATATAGTAAATTAAATGATGTATATGTGGAGGTAAATGTTTAATTCTTTTGTAATTAAAAGAAAGCTAGATGCTATGCTTTAGTATCTGTAGGCATGAGGATCAAATATTTTATTTGCAAGAACCCAAAACTTCACATTCTGTCCAGAGTAAAATCAGTCTCAATGTTTTTGAAGCATTTGCTGGAGAATTAGAGATACAGTTTCTAGAGATTAGTCATTTAGGCCTACAGAGCTGAAGTACTCATTGACCCCAGAATCCTTTAATTTGTGGTTTTAAACATATGCAATAGTTTGATTTCCTTCTAATATCTTATTATAAGAGAATCACAATCACATATTTTCTTATAAGTAATCATGTAATGGATGAATGTAATATGTTTCATTAGAGTAAAAAAAAGTTCACAAGGACCACTGCAAAAGTTAACGACCACGATTTTCATCCTTTTTGACTGATTTCAGACCACGACTTCCTCACTGTCCAGAAACAGTAACCTCAGTGCACAGTGCACATATTCCCTCAGTGTCAGATGCTGAAATGGAAATTATCTTGGCATAATTTAAAGGGGGACTATTGCAAAATATTTTATATAAGCTTCAGCACACTGAAATTAGAAACTTTCTAAATACAACCAATTAAAAATTCTCTACCGTTTCTGAAATAATCAATTTTATCTTCACTTATTCATCTCTCAGCATCTGTTTCTCTTCATTCTCTTTTCATGCAGGAGTAGGGTGCTAGATATTCATTGACAGTCATATCCAATATATCTTATACGGGGGCTCTTTTTCCTTAGAAGATGTATTAGCTCACAATTACCAGATTTAATGTCTCTCTACATGCAGAATTTGTGCAAAAGGCAGTTATTTTGTTAGATTTTGTTTGCACTGGAATCAGTTATATGAGTGAGCTCTAATACATCTGCTAGGAAAGGAAGCCCCCCTATAAGATATATTGGATCTAACTGCAAATGATTATCTGACACCCAACTCCTGCATGAAGACAGAATGAAGAAAAACAGATGCTGAGAGAGGAATAGTGAATATAAACTTGATTATTTCAGAAACAGTGCATATTTTTTATTGATTGTATTTAGAAAGTTTATTATTTCAGTGTGATGAAGCTTATATTACATTTTAATTTTCGCTATAGTTCCCCTTTAAATATTTTTTATTAGAATTTGCAGCATGTTTATTAGATCAGAAACCTTGAAGCTAGTGCTTAGATTGCAACAACCCACAGTTACATATCCTTATTTCAAAAAACTTTTCTTAAACCAAACTTGTTTGCCTTTTACTGAGCAAACACATTAAAACCTTTAAAAAAATATTATTTAGAACTCTGTTTTGCATGAGACATTGTGTTCAAATCTGTTTGGAAACTGTATTTAGTGGCATGTGGAAAAGAATCCTTTTCAGTTTTGGCAAGTGTTGTCAGATTTTAATTGAATTGACCCCAATGTTAGTTGGAGTTGTGCGTTAATTAAAAATGGATTGGTTGGTTATAAGGAGGGCAGAATTATCGTATAATACATTTCAAATGTTATGTAGATGATATACAGCTGTATGTCTTCTAATTATTGGATGTGAATCACTGATGTTCATGTTCTTCTTCAGATGACAGTATATACATATTATATGGCATTGACTTCACACCAGGCAACTGTGGTGAAGATTCAAATGGAGTGCATTGTATTCACATCCTTCCGTATTCCCAATTGCATGAATCTGTAATGCAGTGCTATTTTGTTTATGTATTATTCATTATAGTGCCAACACATTTACACAGTTCTTTACAGATACACACCAGATACACACCAATTATACACCCATCATCGTTACACTGTTTGTCCAAGGCCCAGAAATAAACTTTAATTGCATTCATTTTTTTAAGAGTAGGGTCTTCATGGCTTTTCCACCAATCTAGGCCTGGAAAAGGCCTGCCCAACTACTTTTGCTGCTATACTACACTGCTGTATGATAACAGGTATTGAGTTTATGTATGCATAGTAAGAGTCTTTGCTTTGAATATTTAAAGGACAAGTAAAGGCAAAAAAATAAAATCCCATTTTACTTTCTTTAATGAAAAAGAAACCTATCTCCAATATACTTTATTTAAAAAATGTGTACCATTTTTATAAGAAACCTGACTGTATGCAGTGAAATTCTCCCTTCATTTACTGCTGTGGATAGGAATTGTCAGATGGTCCCTAACTGCTGAGCAGGGAAACAATCATACTTATGAACAGCAGGGGGAGCCCCGCCTTACTTACCAGCCATGCAGAATTCAAGCAGCTTTGTTTATGACGATCCCTAAGCAGCCCAGACCACACTGAGCATGTGCAGGGTCAGGGTCAGACAAAGATGTTTAACAAAGTTACAAGATGACAGCCCCCTGTGGCCAACTTTGAAAGCATAAATCATTTGTTTGATTAGGCTTTGAGGTGCAGAAAGTTCATGCTTTTGTTTAGTATGCAAAATACAGCATTTCTAGTCTTATTCTATTTCACCTTTTGCTTTTGTTTGTACCAATGCATTTATAATTCATCATTACTTGAGTAGACAGGATTTGGTTGATTACACATTGGGGGGAGTTAATGGACATGGAACAGAAATGTTAATTCTATAAAAGGGACAAGAAGTGCCACACAGGCAGTTTATGTTATCCATATTTATATTTCTCCATACTATTTAATCCTGTACCAGATGTATATATTTATGCAGTGAACTACCCATATGAGATAGACTGTTCAAATGTGTATATTTTCCTTGTTCCCCTATGTAACATTCATCCTGATGATGGGTGGTACCTGCCAGAGATAACCAACAGGCGGCTGTATAATAATATGCACAATGTGCTGCAGCTACTTTAAACCATTGCTTGAAATATGAAATAGCCACATGGTGTGTATAAATACTGAAAATGAATGCCTAATACACAATGATCTTTAAGTCCCTAGCATTATATATGTGTGTTTTCAGTCTAGTATACATAGTAATATTTCAAAAGAAATTGTAAATTAATTAATACAATTTTATAAATCTCTCTCTTTAACAGATTTTGGCTCATCTCTGTCTTTCCTTTTTCCTTGTGTCACTTACAGATGTAGACTGCTATTCACACTTCATTCGCTGTTCTCAATGCCTGTATAATTTCAGTTATTTTTCTGTCGACTCCTTATGCCTCATTAGGCTTGTTTGACACCTGCACCTCATACCTTTTCACTTCTACAGCAGCATTTGGGCAGAATTTCCTCAGTTCCTTTAAGGGGGGAGCCTTTTTAAGTAACAGTTTTCATGTATTTCATAAGGTCAAAATGACATTCAGTCCTATTCATTTGTACACACATCATATTCTGCTCATTTTTGATGGGCCTCTGTGTTTTGGAAGAATGATGTATTGTACTTGTATTTGTAGAACAAGTCACAAATGACGATTTCTTTCAATACTGAACAATAGATTACAGTTCTGGAGAATGTATAATGCTTAACTAAAGGAAGCCTTTTTATTAAAATTGATGTTTAGGAACCCTTTGAGAGGAAACCACCTACATTAGCTTTGAAAAAATGTTCAACATACCCAGAATATTAAATATTTTTATGCCATTTTAAATGTAGCTCTGTGTTTATGGTACATTTGCTAGTTTTGGTTTATGGTACACATCTGCTGTATAATGGAATAATAAAACATTTACTATATAATTGTGCATTTGTATGTAGTTAAAACAGAGATATAAGAAATGCATTTCTACAATGGTACTTTGGCATTGCATCTGAATAAATGCATTGCTGGTTCTACCTGTGAAATGGATCAGCGGTTATTAGTTGGCCCACCACATACTAGCACTTTTCATAAATACTTCTCCCCTGTTGGCTATGATACTCTGTTGAGTTATGGGAATGTGATCTCTGTGTTAAAATGGTTCGTAGGAATAGGGCAAAACAATTGCAAAGAAAGTGTAGGAAAATAAACTGGAAGAGACAAGGGTATGAAAATACTTCATATATCGTTAACTGATTTTACCTGTAGAATGAGTTCTTGGCTAATATATACTGTAATATTTTTCTTGTATTTGCCTTGTGCTGTTACGGTTTTATAATATAGGAAAAATCTAATTTTGTTTACTTGTTTCTAGGTTCCATTGAGTCTGTTAAGAATTAAAAAGATCTCTCTGCTGGTGAAAGTAAGTTCAAGGTTCACTCAGTGTTGAAATGGATATTTTAAAATATTTTGACAGAATTTTCTTGGGAAACATACGTTTTTAAGGAAGGCTGCATGTGGTCTTCTCATCTCTGCATATTAAAGAGAGGGCATCCAGGCTGCAGAGTGTGTTTAAATAAATATGGTCTCTTTACAGTAGCATGGAGAACAAAGCAGGACAGTATACTGAAATTTAGGGGCACATTTACTAAGGGTCGAATTTCGAAGTGGTAAAACTCCGAAATTCCACCATCGAATTGTAGAAATTCGACAAAGTTTTTTTGCAGATTAAATTTAGCCTTTTTCGATCGAATTCAAATCGTTCGATCAGACGTAGAAATCGTTCGAATAATTTTCGGAAAAAAAACTTTGACTTCTAAAAACTTAGCCAAATACCGGATATAGGTTCTAGGCAGTCCCCATAGGCTAACATAGCAATTAGGCAGGTTTAAGGTGGAGAAGTGTCCAAGTCGACGTTTTTTAAAGAGACCGTACTTAGATTTTCGAATGGTCAAATATTTGAAGTTTTTTCAATTCAAATCAAATTTTGGCCTATTCGATGCTCAAAGTACCCAAAAATAACTTCGAAATTCAAAGTTTTTGAATTTGAAAATTCACTTCAAATTCACTTCGACCCTTAGTAAATGGGCCCAGTAGAGTCAATTACAATTGAGTAAAGCAGAAATCTATTTTTTGCATGAGGAAGATCACAGAAAGGAAATATTCTTTAAAGTACTTCCGTATATGCGAAAGGTGGATACCATTACCAGAAAGGAGGGAGGTGTAGTACTACTACTACCACAGATTATCATTCCAGAATACTGGAAAGTCAGTTACGTTCTACAAAGTAATCATACAACTGTCATGTGAAGAAAGGCATCAACAACACTAATGGTTATGTCCAACACCACCAGGGTATTACCATACTTCTCAACAGCACAAACTCCTGAAAAAGCAGAATAGTCACTCATAAGTGAAACAGTTCTGCAGTCATTGATAATGTTGCCTCTTAGCAACATTATTTGACTCTGATTTCAGCCTGGTCATCATCTGCAAAGAGTTAGCATGTACTTCCCTACCTCTAAGTACTCTGGTTTAATACCCAATTTCAAAAATATTATAGCTATAGACTCTAACACAACAGAATGTCAGATAATAATTCCAATCACAGGTAATTGTATTACGCACTGTATGTTAAAGGGAATGTAAAGGCAAAAAAAATTAAATCCCATTTTTACTTTATTTAATGAAAAAAAAACCCTATCTCCAATATACTTTAATTAAAAAATGTGTACCGTTTTTATAATAAACGTGACTGAATGCGGGGAAATTTTCTCTTCATTTACTTGCTCTGACTGCTGCAGATAATAAACTTCAGACGGTCCCTAACTACTCTGCAGGGAAATGATCATACTTTCAAATGGCAGGAGGTACATCCCCCACCTTACTTTCCAGAATCCGAGCAGCCGACGACTGTGTAGAGATTTGTATTCGCAGATATGAATCTGCAAGTGACTTTCAGAGTGCCCTACTCTTTTTATTGCTTCTATTCACATCTGCAGACCCAGTGCAGTTTGCATATCCTGTTTATTAATCAGTCTTGCTGCATCAGCTTCTATGGCAGATATTATTTGACTCGTGTTTTGATAATTTATGATAATCCCCAGACCACACTGAGCATGTGCATAGTCTTGGTCTTGCAAATATTGTTTAACAGGTACAATATGATGACCCCCTGTGGCCAACTTTGAAAACATAAATTTTCTGGCTTCTGGTGCAGTAAGTTCATATTTATGTTTAGTATTCAAAATACAGCATTATTCTATTTTAGACTTTAGTTCCCCTTTAATGCTCGTTGAACATAGCATAAAAAACTACTGCAATATGTCCCATATCCTTAAGCTATTCATAAATATTTTACTTAGAACTCCTGTTTCATACACATTACCCTATACTAGGATATTACAATGGGTAAAGCCAAAATCTGTTGCGTGTACCCGGTCAACAAAATTGTTCTGGGTACAAGCAAGACATGAGGCTAATGCAAGCAGATTGGCTGATTCTGCTTATTTTAGCAGGCTGGTTTTCAGCCTTGTGTGGCCTTAGTGTTTGGGTTTAAGAGAGCCATTGTATTTTGATTGTATATTGAGCTGTTTTTCTAAATATTGATTTTTAACTAATAAGTAAGTGGTACATCATATTACTCTAAATCCAAGTTATGTTGTTTTGCCTTCTGGAAAAAACAGTGCATGCTACAGGATAATGATAAGTTAAAAAGATTTAAAAAAACACAAACAACGATAAAATGTTTTTGTATAATTTCAATCACTGTACTAATTGAAGTCATATAACAGGAAGACATAAAAGCATTTTACTACAGCTAATCTTATCTTTAAACTGCATGGCAGGGTAGTGCATAATAATAGAATATAAACACCCTGGAACAGAACTTAGTGTTAATTTGACATAAATTATCTAATTTAATGAATCAGGGCCCATGTGTGCTTCCACTGCAGCAGATGTATTTTAAGGAACTAGTCATCATTCATATTAATACAGTATATATCAAGTTTGCTAAATTAAAGTAATAATGTTAGAAACCACACATTTTTATCACTTTTAGGCTTACATTGAGAAAACAATAATACTGGTGAAAATGAAAATGCATTATTAATGTGGCTAATGATTAAATGCAGTTGGTATATGTTGGATTTCTACAACTGCATCTGTAGCAAAGGCATACATGGAATTGGTCCAGACTCATAAAGAATCATCGCAAGTTTGCTTTTGGTGACATCACTTCCAGTACAGAGGAGGGCGTTACTTACTCGCAGCAGAGCAAAAGCATCATGTTTCAAGAAACATGGGACAAGATACTGAAGAGTTTGCATTCGAAGTAAGGGCTTACACCAGTGATTATTCTGTATGTTTCAATAAACCACTGTCAATACAATTAAATACAAGGACTATGTAGGGATACTTTTTTAAATGGAGGCCCAGGAAGCATCCCAACAAGTCCACTTTGAGGACAGAGTTAGAGTGGTGGGGTAACAAACCAGAACACCAGCAAAGAGAATGACTATTCAGTTGCATTGGGTGGTAGGGAATTCCCTGACATTTTAACCCTTTAATGCTAATACAATCAATATCCAATCACAATAGTTTCACTGAACCTATTCAGGTAGGTGCTAGCAGTAACTCATAGCCACTTAGTTGAACCGAAGAAGCTGCTCAGATGAGCGGAGCAATGTTTTTAAAGGAGAATTCAACCCCCTAGGCGCACCCTGCATAGGCCACCCCCCGGCCAACCTCCCCCAAATGCCCCTAACTTGTTACTTACCCCTCCTCAGTGTGGGACTGGGACACCAGGGGCCCACCCAAAAACCTTTGACAAGGGGCCCACCAATTAATCTTAGACCAAGGGCTCACTCTCAGTACTATTATTATTCCTCTCCTCACTCAACCTCTATTCTCCTAGTCTCTTTTCTTTACATACTATAATACTTTAATCTATTATTCAATCTCTTTAGCCACTTTGTTCTCATAGAAATAGGGAATGGCCATTATATAGGCCACATGTCCAGCAGCATAAGGGCCCACTGACACCTCGGCCCACCGGGACTTTTCCAGGTATCCTGGTGGGCCAGTCCAACACTGCCCCTCCTTCTAGGTCCTCTCCAGATGAGTTCACAGCAGCCATCTTCTCCCGAGCGCTCTTCTTCCTGTATTCCCCGGTGTTTTGTGGCGCATGCGCAGTAGGAGACATTTACCAGTAAGGATCTATTGCCCATGTGCCGAAAGTCAGGAAGTTTCCGAAACTTCGTGACTTTCGGGCGCATGAGCAGTTGGAGGCATTTGCCAGTACAGAGCTACTGCGCATGCGCCCGAAAGTCACGAATTTCTTTTTTCAGAAACTTCATTACTTTCGGCGCATGCGCAGTAGATCCTTACCAGTAAATTCCTCCAACTGCGCATGCACCACCAAACGCCGGGGAATACAGGAACAAGAGCGATCGAGAAGATGACTGAGAGGACCTAGAAGGAGGGGTAAGTAACAAGTTAGGGGCATTTGCCCGGGGGGGGGGGAGGCAGGCCTGGGGGGAGGAGGGAGGGGGGTCTACGCAGAGGAGGGGGGAGGGATTTTGCCCCTAGGGGGTTGAATTCTGCTTTAAGACTACTCAGAAAGTCCAGTTCCATTTTATGGAAGAGGTATTATGGCAATAAAATGACACTATTCATTTTACAATACTTGAAAATGATTCAACATTTATATTTAAGAAAGAGATTGATTGTATGCCCTTGATTTCTACAATAATGGTATAACTGATACAAATAGAAAAAGAATTTCTAATAATTCATTATCCAGTGTTTCTAGTGCTATATTGCCTTCCAAAGATCCACAAGAACTTGTGTAAACCACCAGTTTGACACATAGGGGGTTATTTATAAAAGTCTGATTTTATTGCATTTTCATTTTCTGCTACAAACAAATCTGCTCGGGTTTTTTACGCTTATTTATTATTACATTTTCCTGAAAATTTGCTTTGCGGGAAAAAAATCAGATTTTCATGAATTTTTCAGATTTTTCTCCCGATAACTCAAATTTCTTATGCTTTTTTGCCCAAAAACTCAGAAATCTTCAGGGTATTGCACGAAACCCAGCGCACATCAAAAAATCATTGGGACTTCTCCCATTGACTTATATGCAACCTCGACCGTTCTGAGATGCCGGATTTTCGGATTTGGACCCCATTCTCGGGGTCAGATTTTATTTAAAAAAAAATCACGAATTTTTCAGGATTTTTGCATTTGGAGTTTAGTAACTAACCCCCATATTGTCTGCGACTAACTTGTATCTCTTCGTAAAGAAGTGTTTTCTAAATAATACAACAGAATTTTTGAATATGATTAAATGCCTGTTAGAAAAGGACATTTGTACTTATTTTTGCATGATTGACATTCATTCTCTTTATACAATTTTTCCGGGTTAAAGAAATTTTTTTTGTTTCAATGCAACACTATATCTGCAGAATCAGGGCAAGAGTATGGGGAGCAATGTTGCTGCAAATTATTCCAATATTTTTCTCCCTTTTTGTTGAAATAGTTGGAATGGTGACAAACAGGGGCTGATCAATTGATCCAAACTATTACTTTCTACCATTTCACCTTGAAATTTACTATGTTATATTGAAGAAAAGATCTGCTTCTCAGATGTATTAATTAATAAGCAGGGGGATTTATATAGTACTGTTTAATTTTGTAGGGGGACTGACAGAAGTAATCACTTATTAAGCTCCAGTTTCCTAGGTTAGTACATTTCTTTCTTTATTTTTACACAAGAAAGAGGAAAAGAGCAACTTTGTTCTCTCTCTGTTTTCACACTAACATAATTCTGACACAGTATGTGCAGTATCATACAATTAGTATTTTCAGTCATGATGGAACATGCACTTCTGATATGCTCAGCAATGGCAATAATGACATTGCTCTGTAGCTTAGAGGCCTGATATCACAGTTTGTCAAGCCCTGTCATGTCTTTATAACAAGGAAAGTGAAAACTTATTTCTAATCATTCCCAGAAAAGAAAAATCTTCAGTTATGTTACTCTTGACAAGGATCGCGATAATGTGCTCCAAAAATGTGACATGTATGTGAAGAAAGGACAACAAAGAGTTGATATATTGAAACTGTTCCAAGGAGCTCATTCCTATGGACAGTCATAATAATGTTTACTCTATTTTTAAATAACAAAAAGTATTCAAAAGTTTTTGAAATACTAATAAAGAAAAAACACACATTGGGGCAGATTTATCAAAGGTCGAAGTGGAAATTCAAATATTGAGTTAATTTTTGTGTACTTCGACTAAGGAATAGTCCAAATTCGATTTGAATTTGAAAAAAATTTGAAATTTTGAATTTCGAAATTTATCATGTACTGTCTCTTTAAAAATTCAACATCGACCATTCGCCATCTAAAACCTGACAAATTGTGGTTTTAGCCTATGGGAGACCTCCTAAAACCTATCTGGAGTCAATAGGTGGACTTGGAAAAATCAAAGGTTTTTTTGGAAAAACTTCAAATCAAATTTGATCTAATTTGCTATTACTTAGATTCGTACAATTCGATGAATTTGATCGAAATCGGACCTATTCTGCCAAAAAAAAACCTTCAATTCAATTCGGTTAGTCTTTTTGAATTAGAATTTCAGTTTTTCAAATTTGAAATTCGACCCTTGAAATCTGCCCCTAAGTGCCATGATCTTTGCATCCAAGGCAAAATGAGCTTCCTGCAGCCCTAACAGAGCACGTAGCACTCAAAATTTCTAACCTTACTAGAAGAGACAAGAATGGGAAGAAATAGTATACAGAATTTTGTAAGCATTGTTATTAGCATCAACTACCCGAGGAAGCCAAGGGTGGGCGAAACACAGAGTTCTTGCTTTTTGGTTTTAGTTCTGTTTTGGGCAATACATTTTACAGTATGTCACCTACAAAATGTATGTATAGATAGGTTCTGATAAGCAAAAAGATGGAATACCCATTGCATACTTTGGAACTCACAGCTATATTGGAGAAAGGAAGAAGAGCAACAGACTGCTGGGGAGACCAGAATTAGAACAGCTAGGAATATGAGTAGCAAAGGGGAACTGCTTGTGAGCAGAATTTAAAGTGTATATACTGACACTGGACTTATATATTATTTTGCAGAGAGGTAGCCTGTAGGCCACTATTTAATTTTGTTTTTTAACTAAATAATAATTCTAGTCAGCACTTTCAGCTTTTTTTTTTAATGATGTGATTATATGTATCGATATAGTTGTGGTTTATCCATAAGAACAGAATGGCACTGAATTGAACTCAAGAGCCAATTAACCTGTCTGTTTGTTTTTGAAGTTTGGGAACACCACACAACACTGGGAGAATGTACAAATTCCTTGCAGGTAGTGCTCAAGGTGAATTTGAACTCAAGACCCCAGCTCTGAAATGCAGAAGTGCTAATCACCGAGCAACTATGCTGCCCATAATAATATACGTTTCAATATGGAAGAAGATCCATTTACATTTTCTGCTCACACAACCAGCAACAAAAACCTAAGCAGTCCATAGGAAACACTAGCACTGAGCATTTTCAGATGACTTTCCACTGAAGTTTAACAGAAACATGAATGCACCACTGTTATCTGGCACAGATAGTGAGGATTCTAATTATTCTCACTTTTTGGCATGCTTTATGGTGTTCCCCAACCAAGTGCCTAATCCCAGCAGATCTGTTAAAGTAAATGAAATAGCAAATCAAAAGGCACTTAAAAACACAACTGTTCTCCAATTGAGAGTTTGAACAGAGTCCAGGCTACTCTGTGTTGCAGTGTTTAGAATTAAAAACATAATCTTCTTTCAGAACAATCTTTATGCCTTCTTCCAAATTTGGTACAAGGCTTTAATTTGCATTTAAGTACCCCACAGTTTTCATGTGGTTGGCTGAGATAAGAAACATTACAGCAACCAGCAGTTTTCATTTGTTCCCCTTTAAGTGCTCATCTAAGTAGGACTTGTGCCCAGGGGTCTGCTGTTCTCTGCAGTGAATGTAGGATCAAAAACCCAGCACTCCCTACAGAGTTATGTTCTTTTTCCCCTGCAACAAATAAGGAAGTTAACAAACTTCTGGTCTACTCCAGCCCCACAAACTGTTCTCTTGACCCTACAACTTCTTACTATTGCCCAATTTCTAATATACTCAGCCACACACTTATCTACCTTTTTAACCTTTTAGTTTTGGTGGCATTTTTCCATCTTACAAACAAGCACGAATTACTTCCATGCTCATAAACCCTTCCTTGATCCCAGTACTTCTACCATCTATTGTCCAGTCTCCCTACTTATTTTTACCTCCAGATTGTTTAAAAGGCTTGTTTAGAACCGCCTAGTCAAGCATTTTACTCTAATTCCATTCTTGATCTCCTGCAATCTGGCTTCTGTCCAACACATTCCACATTAACTGCACTCACCAAAGTTATTAGTTATCTTCAAGCATAGTCTTAAGTTCACTATTCGATACTATCCTTCCAGATTCCTCCACAGTCTTTGACATAGCTGACCAGCAACTCCATCTAGACCTTTTGTAGTTTTGGCATTTATGACTCTGCTCTTTAAATGTTATCTTTCTGATCATATTGATTTCTCTAGCCCCATCTCTACCTCGTTCCCTCTCTTTCAGTTCCTTAATGTTCTGTCTTCTAGCCCTCTGATGATCTGATGATCTTACTCTATACTACTTCTCTGGAAAATTGGATGTCAATAACACCTTTATGCTGATAATACCTAAATGACCTTTCTCCTTTTGTTCTCTAATGCTTTCCCACCAGAAATAATATAAATTACTGGTGGAAATACATATGAGATGCTTTCGGCTTTCTAAAGTTGCCCAAAGTTTCATCGTGAGGCAATTTTACAAAGCCAAAGTGGCTTTTAAATTTTTCCACTGGTGATTCACATTATTGCTAGTAGGAAAGCATTCAAAGGAGATTAGTCGTCCCTGCTAGAGGGGATTAATTGTGGGGGACTAATTTCTACATCTGTCAGGGCCCTAAAGGTTTAATATACAACAGGACTTTAAACAATACGCAAACACACAGTGCAATCCTATTTCACTATACAAACCTCATTCCAAATAAGAAAAGTTTGTGACTTCCATTTAAGATGTTTGTTACCAAGGAAGATGATGCCTATTATGTTAGTCATGTCTCTTCAAAATAACACTAGAGAACAGGAAAGAATACTAAGTACTAGGGCATTTTTTGCAAATTAGTACTTAGGAACCTATCCAGCTGTTCTCTTAGCGAAAACTGATAATGCAACCACACCTGTAATGCATCACAACTACATCTCCTACAGAGGCAAAGTGCTTCTCTGAATGAGAAGCAATTTATATTCCCAATTTGTTTATAATATTGTAGATCTGCTTGAGGTTGTGAATGGCTTTGCATGTCTGAGTTTTATCTTGACAGTCTTGATTGCTAAAAATCCTTCTAAAATGAAAAAAAAAATTGCTGTGGTTCAAAAAAAACAAAAAGAAAAAAAAGAAATCACATCGGTAAAAAGCTACAATACTTGGACTCCATTCAAATATTTTTTATTTAAGTAACAAAAAGCAACTGCATGATCATCCTAATTAACATTAGTGATTTATAGAGAGGCATACCATGGCTACAAGTCATAACTACTTTAAGGAAATTAAATAACTATTTGGTAACTTAATGGGAGTTTTATATTTCATTAATAACTATATCATGTATTATTTTTATTCAATTAGTTTTGTAATATTTTCTAAAAGTTCTGAATGAAAAAATACAGCATCAGAGATCAAATGTAACACCAAGAGCTCAAGCTTAATAAATAACTATGACTATTAGTCATCATAGCTTATATCACTATAATACACAAAAGCCATGAATATCCTGTAAATTATATCCTTATAAACGGTGAGTTCTGATGTCATCAGTTATAAACGGTGAGTTCTGATGTCATTTCTGTCACATGACTCATTGAAATTTGTGTATTATAATAAATAAAGTACCCCCAGTTGTAAAATATGAGGATATTAGAAGTTACCTCGGAGTTCCATGACCTGTATAAAAACACTCGGCCTTCGGCCTCGTGTTTTTATATGGTCATGAAACTCCTTGGTAACTTATAATATCCCTATATTTTACAAAAGGGGGTACTTTATTCACTATATAATACACAAAAGCCATGAATATCCTGTAAATTATATCCTTATAAACGGTGAGTTCTGATATCATCAGTTATAAATGGAGAGTTCTGATGTCATTTCTGTCACATGACTCATTGAAATTTGTGTATTATAATAAATAAAGTACCCCCAGTTGTAAAATATGAGGATATTAGAAGTTACCTCGGAGTTCCATGACCTGTATAAAAACACTCGGTAACTTATAATATCCCTATATTTTACAAAAGAGGGTACTTTATTCACTATATATTTTGGGTTCTAAAGTGTGTATTGATAATACTAAGAAATTATTATACAGTGTCTGACAAATATCTACCAACAGTTTAGGGTTGTTTGCTTATCTCATTCCAACCTTAGCACTTTAATATAACCTAGTTCCGGCCCTGGTGCCATTGGACTGTAGAGCAGTGAAACTGCATCTTCTGGAGTGATAAAACAACAGTTCACCATCTGGAAGTCAGATGGAAAAGACTAGGGGTAAATTTATCAAAGAGTGAAGTTTCGCCACTAGAGTGAAATTCCGCAGCTCTCAATTCATTTCTATGGGATTTTGAAAGGCGTATTTATCAATGGGTGAAAGTGAAAGTTCACCCTTTGATAAATACGCCTATAAAAATCCCATAGAAATGAATGTAGAGTGGCGGAATTTCACTCCAGTGGCAGAACTTCACTATTAACTTCACTCTTTGATAAATATACCCCTAGTTTGGTAGCTGCCAGAAGAACACAACTCATCTGAATGACTACTAGGTGGATGAAGAATAATGGTCTAGGGCTGTTTTCCAGGATTTGGGCTGTTGCACAAACAACAGCCCCAATTGAGTTTGCTGGATTGGAGTGTAAGAACTTGACTTGCCTACACAAAGCCCTATCTTGCAACCAACTGAATGTGTTAGATGAACTGGAACACCAATTGTGAACCAGGCCTGATCCCCAACAGCAGTGCCCAACCTCAAAATGCAAATGACTTGAATTGATCAAACTCCACCAACAATGTTCCAAAATGTAGTGAAAAACCTTCTACCAGCTGAAATTAATGGTGCTCTGCATGCTATTTAGTTTATTAAAGAAAGGCCATAGCCTAGTTTTGACAACTCTTTCTTCTTCTAAAATCAAAACCCTTGTGCATGTACAAACAAACATATTTTAAGATAAAGTTACATTAATATATAATAGCATATGATAAATGTGCTGCTCCAACAAATGAGTGGCTTACTTCCAAAATTCCCCTGTGTATTGGTCCAATGAAAATATTTGAGTGCTGAATGTATACTGTAAATATTAGCTGTCCCTTTGCCTGATTATATTAAAGTGTTACCAGCCTGCATGCTCAATGCTAACTGTGAAGTTTGGTAGTGGAGGAATAATGTTGTGGGGCCTTTCCTCGTGATTTGGTATAGGGACACTCAGCCTAGTGAAAGCAACAATAAAGTTTAAATTCTTGGCACTGTTCTAGGGCTCCGCGTGAAGAGACAGCATGTTTGGGATACAGAGATTTTGACAGAATATTGGGTCCAGGGGATTGCACTTTTGCATTAGTTATAAAGATATTTAGGTGTCAGTATCACTTTAAGAAAATAAAAAGAAAGGACATACTAGAAGGAATAATTAACAACCCTATCACACATTTATCATATTTTTTTATAAAATAATTTCAATGTACTGTATCTAAATGTTTTAATATTTTTTTCTTATAACCATCAGTTTTAGAATATTGGTTCTACATTCTGTGCTTCAGCAGGTTTTAGAGTAAGTCCCTTTCTTTATTAGGCTAGAAAAAATTGGACAAGTTTCTTTCTCAACTAGCTATTCATGAGAGAGAAGGCGCTTTTATGCAGTCAAATTTTTTATTGCCTCCCAGGTGCCCTTTGCAACTATGATTCTTTTGTTAACTGATTCGGCATTAAACCAATGCAAACAGCACCAACACTTGTCTATTTATGTGAAATGCGCCAGTCATTTCTTTGCCCCCATGTTAGGCCTGAGATCAATGGAGCAATCTGTTAATGTTGCACTCACATGAAATAATGATGGAAAGAACCAGCTTTTTAAAATGACTTTTCTTAGTTGTCACCATGGAAACAAGCCAACATAATCTCCCAGCACCTCACTTAGCTGGAATAAGGAACAACAGCTATCAAGGAAAAATAAACAGTGAAATTTCACATAAATTCAAATTTATATGCCATGAAAACGGAAGTTTCCTTTGCTGTATCCTGTGTTGCAAACACATATTCTGTATGCATATTGAAATAGTAACAGTAAGCAAAAGAGTTTGGAAATTAGACAGTTTAAGTCATTAGTATTCTGCTTTGCACAAACTGAAAGAGGTTCTTTGTATTAACGTTATAGATTGTAAGTATTCATTGGAACATCATAAAAATAAAATGTAAAGACTGAAATAATAATCATAATAACGCAGATTAGAGTCTGTTAACTTGCTCCTAAGCAAGCCAAGGACATTTTCTGAGCTATAGCAAAGTTGTTAAAAATCATAGAAAACCTCTGCAATGCTGCCCCTACTCAGCAGGCAGTCGTGCTTGTTAAAGGACAGTTACACCCAATTATTTTATAACTTTAAGAGTTTATGTCATAGTTTTTGGTATAGTTTTTGGGTTGTATTATTGTTGTGTAGGCAGCCATCTCAGGTCAGTGCAACAGTAAAGAGTGATTGAAGTTTATCATAGCACAAATCACATAACTGTGGGCACCTGGGAAACGGGCATGTCTAGCCCCATTTCAGATTTCGAAATTGCCCTTTTGAAAAATTTATTTTAATGCAGGATTCTGCTGGAAGTAATCTATTACCTGATGCATATTGTAAAAAAAAACATGTTTTCCCAAGACAGAATCCCTTTAAGAAGTAGCAGGCATACATGTTTGGTAAAGAACAGTTAATTTAAATTCAGTTAATTTAAAGTCATTTAAAGTCAAGGATGCACAATGTGGCCCTACCTGATGTAAACAGCCTATGATAAATTATACAAACTACAGCTAGAGCTGTCCATGTAGCATGGGGTATCATAACAAAAAGCATTAAAAAATGCTGTTTGCAACAGTATGTACTTGCGAGCATCCCTAGTGACGTTGTTTGGTGGTGGAAAGCAACTGGCATAGGAGCCAGATGGGAGTAATGAGTGAGTTTGATATATGTTTTAGGCATGTCATCTTGTGGTAGGAGCCTGACCTGTATGTTCCCCTGCAACCATAACCCGGATCTACAGTCTAAATGGGCCCCAAATAATGTCACATATTCTACAGAAGGGTTAAATGGTCCAATTCAGAATCCAGCATGCATGTGTGGAAGTAGATACGTAGATAGAAGGTTGTAGAACAAAGTAGCAGGTGATCACTGAGGACACAGTTCTAAGGAAGTTTTGCAGTGGGGCCCATGGGATTATACATATGTAGAGCTATGGAAATATAAATGGATTGTATAGATGTTGGTTGTACACTTCCCTTGCTTCGGTGTTGTGATTTTGCTGTTCCTTTGTTGACCTTTCTAGCCTCCCTGTGACCTGATTAATTCTTATAATGAGTAAAATATGATAGTAATGGCAAAGCAATATCCTAACAACAGAAAATTCCACATTCCTCAAATTTTTAGAGGAAAAGAAAACTCGAATTCTTCAAGATTAATTATACCTCGAAGCTGCAAAAAGTCCAAATCAGTGGAGTGGAACTTGAAGCCCAAACATCTAAAATGATTTCCATTTTCCAGTAAACCTTCTTGTGAGTATTTTATTCATAGTGATTATTCCTGTACATTTGTGTCATTAGCTAAACAAGCCTATAAAAATCATATCTGAAGTCTCATACCAATTTATATGTCAAACAGGCAGAAAGATGTTTTGTTTACTTGCATGCAATTCCGAACAATGCTTTTGTCGCTCTATTATTGCTTCAGTTATGACAGGTTAAAAAAAAAACAAAAAAAAACTTTTATAAATCTCTTTTTAAGAAGATTTCTCTTTCCTATTATCAACTGAAACAATCCATTTTCATTTCAATGTATAGTTTAACTTGAATTGCGGGCAATTTCGTTCTTTCCTGAATAGTCACTTGAATTACAAGGACTTCTGTCAATGATGACAGTATACTCAATTTGCTTTTTTTATTCTTTGCCTGCAACACTTGCCAAGTTGTAAAGAATGATTTCGACTAGGACTAATTTTGTTTAATATTTAGGGTACAAACAGTTGAGAAATCACACCACGAACTTCATACGTCTCCCGGGAAATAACTATATTTTTGTGATCTACAAATGAACTCTAGTAATGGCGCACGCTGGGTTACACATTAGATTACACAATGCCTCCCTTCAGACAATTTTGAATACATTTTTACATATTAACTAAGCAAATGCCATGGTACACATTTATTTTCCATTTTAATGACTAAAGATATGCACACAGAAAGCTCCCTAATTACTGCTTTCCTGACAGATGCAGTCATTTCCTTGTGTGTGTGTGTTTTAATTGCCATTCGCTTTCCAGTCTCCGCTTTATCCCCAGCTATTCTCCTTGCGCATACCCTGCTTCCCTAGAGTCTGTGCCTCCTCCCTTTTAAGGGCTTGTCAGCACGCCTCTGATCCCCAGGAGAGATTGAAGGCCTTGTAAAAACCAACTGCGAAAACAAGCATTCCTGTTCATTTATCACATTTAGCATGCGCACTTCCACACTCATCAAAACCAGGCCTGTGCTTGCTAACTCATTTCCCTCTTCCAATTACAAATTAGTCCATTAGGCTGTCTGCAGTAGGCCCTCTGTTGCATCTTGGTAATGGCTTCTGAGATTTCCATCATAATCATAATGGCTCCCTGTGCAGCCATGAGGGCAGATGGAGGCCGCTCGTGGGTAATGAGCTATCACACTACCAAAGGGCACAGCTTTAGGTTCATTATTTAGCCCTGGCTGTTTTGTGAAAACAGAAAGGAAGGTAGCATATAAGGAGGGGGAATGTGTTAGCATGTAAAATGAATCCTTCTTCAAACCTTTCGCTGTAAACAAGCCATGTGTTTTTTTTTTCTTTCCCTACATTTTGCTGCAGCCTCCAGTAGGCTTGAAAAAGTGTCTGCTTTATCATAAAGCTTTGATCTCTTACTTCATCAGTGGCTCTCCCAGGGCTTTGGTAAATACTCTGGTGTGCAATAAAAGTGATTTACTCCAATTTCCTACTGTCAAATGGACTCTACAGACTGCACTGAAAGTGATGATAACCTTTACCCCCATCAGTTAAACAGGAAGCCCATATAGACTTTACAGAAACAGTTCCCTTCAGGATTTTATTCAGCAGTTTCCTAAAATGGCAAGGGACTAATAAGATTGACTGACCCTGGTTTCTCTTGTCAACAACATAATTGTGAAACTGAGCTGCTCTGAGCAGTTAGTTACTTGTAAAAGTTGGGTTGAACTTGAACCCCCTTCTGTGCAGTTGAGACTTACAGACGCTGAATCTACAGCTGCTTAGAACAGAGAAGCAGCATCGCTCCCTCCAGCACTGAAGGGATTAATATGCACACACAGTGATTCAAATCAATTTCAATTAACCAGGATTTGATCATTGATGTCTCTTTAGACTGCAAGTATTGAATATGTGTTAGTGCTGCTTTTATTTGCCGTTCATATTACAGAGCCAAAGCCGGCTCGCAGACAGTTAGAATCAGTGGTTGTAACTCAATGAGGGATTTTAGTTGTGGCTGTAGTGCCTCTAGCACTTTATTTTATGTACCGCTAGACAGGCTTGACACATTTATGGGACAGGTTTGAACTATCTTTCCCGAAAAGGTAATTGTCCAGGAAAACACAAATATTTTTGTGGATTCTATTCCCTAGTAGGCTACAAACATTTTATTGAAGATACACCTAGGCCTGGGAATGATATTTCTTTATTCATAGATCTTTTATAATGGGCAAATCTATCTATCTATCTATCTATCTATCTATCTATCATCTATCCTTTTGCTTTCTTTGTCTTTCACTTTGTTACTTCTTCCCTCCTGTCAAAAAATGATATAAGGCTTGAAAAAACACTGCATACTCTGTCTTCATATGTGGACTATATAAAATTGGTGTACATGAGAATAGTGCTTCCCATTTAAAAGTGTGAATTGATAAGTTTGCACATTTGCTCAAGTGTGGTAAGAGTCAAGAGGTCAGTCAATCTTGTATCAATGGCAAAGTAGTGTGGAAGAGCATAATTTGCATTTCATTTAACACCTTTCCAGTTTCTACCCAGTTAAATTAAACCTCAATGAAATAACCCATTTAGAACAGAATTTAAACATAATTACTATGAGTTGTTTACTGTATATCATCAATATATTCCACAACTTTTTTACAGACATTCTTGGGCTCATTTACCATCGCAGCCACAGTTGTGGTTGGCAGTATTTGTGTGCATTGACAACATTCATTAAATGTTTTTTAAATGCTCCATACACTTCCCTGCAATACCATCGCGTCTCTCCCACCTCTTCTGATGAATGGTGTAAGTGTGCCTATTGATGGTTGGGAACCCTGGAGCAACTAACACCTTTCAACTGGCTGTAATTCCATGATTTTTCCATAATGCATATCATGTTTATTTCTCCATGTGTAGGCTATAGTATTCACCATGGCAGTCTCAGAAGAACAACCAACTAAAGAAACATACAGTTTTAAGAAGGAACCTAATACACATGCAGCCTAATGGTAGATTCTAAATCACTATTGCTCTAAGCTCCACACCCAGGTAAACTGTAACTGTGTTTTTAGCATGATACAATTTCTCTAAACGATACATTGTCTGAGTTTTTGTTAAAATGTATGCTCCTTCAATATTGTCCAATGAGGGAGCATATAATGCTTTGAGATTGCCTTTGGTGGTTTGATCTTATGCAAACACTTTTGAAAGATTTTCTGCCTTCTAGAACAGTACTCTTATTTAAATAAATCTACCTTCTTTATCCTAATAGTATTTATAGTAGTCATTATAAAATATGCCCCCACCAACTATTATTCTTCTGGCTACATTTCATAATGCAGATAAGGTCTATTGAATTGTACAATGTTCAATTAGCATATTAAGTCACATTTTCTGACAACTGGCTGCTTCAGGCCCATTTTAAAGCATATTCATCTCTTCTGAACATACACAGTATACTTGCCCACTTCTGCCCTCACTGAACGACCTTCACTGCTTTAAGATAACGCGCAAATCTTTAGACAATGCTCTCTTTTCAGATTACTGTTTAGAATAATTAGCAGACTTTCTCGCTTTGGCCTTTATCTGAAATCGAGTATTTTTCATTTGTAAAGCTGAGCATGTTAGTCATGCACTCAAAGAAAGAATAAACAGCTTTCAAAAAATATATACACATTTTGTTCTTCTGTTCCACAAGGTCTTTTTGCCTATGCTTAAAAGGAGATATGTATAGGACCAGAGAGCATTGCTTCTGGGAATTCAATAGATTTCTTGCTGCAGAGTGAATGAAAAAAAAAATGACAAGGTTGGAAGCAGTGAAGTTAGACAATGACATAAAAAAATTAAACATTCATTGTTCTCTAAAGTAAAACTGATAATCGGCGTGGAGGTACCATTAAGGGATAAGTAACATTTTAGACTTTGATTTGTAACAGGATGAATATATCCATTTCACATCCTTAAACATTTCCTCCTAGTCATATCCATCTTTATTAACCGTACAAGACCTTTCAACCCTTCTGAAAGCCAACCGCTAAGCACATTTCTAGTACAAAATCAATATGGAAAAGTGCATAATAAGAGGCTAAATATTCAGAACATCCGACGACAGTGGTTAGATCCAATCCTGATACCAAAGCATTTGAAAATGCTTGTTATCTTCGCAACACTGAGATGCAAAAATAATATTTTCACATCATTTCAATTGTTCCAAGTGCTATACCTATCACAGGGTCAAAAAGAGGTGGGCACTGACCCATTTACTAAACATTTTATTGTTATAATGTGACAAGGAGATAACAAACCTGATCTGTGACAGTTGCAGTGAAAATGGTGGCTATGTGCCTGTACAATTAGCAAAGTAGCCATGTAAAGTATACAGCATGTAAATGTTTAGCCAAAAATAAATGCTGATAGTACTACAATGGGGTGTAGCAAATACTGAGGGTACTGTGACAAAAAGTGACAATACTGAATATACAGAAACAGTTTTTTCTTACCATATCAGTTATTTTATATCCATTTCTAGTCATCATTACAGATGTTTCAGTAGAGTAGACCATAGAGCTCACTTATAAACCAAGTACAATTTGCTTAAAGTTAAAGTAAATTATGAAACTAATGGCTTGCATATATTACTTGATGTTGTGTTACATATATTGTGCTTTGTCTCTTATTAGTAATTTAACAATTTACACGTCATCAGTAGTGATGAGAGAATTTATTCGCCAGCCATGGATTTGCGTCAAAATTACAAATTTCACCTTTTCCGCCGCTGAAAATTTGCCCATAAGAAAAAACGCCCATTGATTTTAATGCATTTGGAAAAGAAAAGCCAACGTAAGAAAAAATGCCCATTGACTTTAATGCATTAGGACAAAAAAGTCACCCATAAGAAAAAACGCCCATTGACTTTAATGCATTTGGAATGAGAAAAATTGTCGCAAACAGAAAAAAAATGTTGCACGTAAAAACGTCCATTGACTTCAATGCGCTTCGCAGGACAGATTCGCTCAGCACTATTCATCAGCTAGTCCTGATTCCTAACTGTCATTATATTTATTTATAGAATGTCACCATTGAATGCAGGTTATACTTATACGTACTGTACATGTAACTTATTTATTATCAGTACAATGTCTACAGACATTGTGACCATTATGGCTTCTTACCCAGAACTGAATCCCCTGAAATTTACTATTTATTGTGTCTGTTTATTTATAAAGGTATGGGATCCGTTATCCAAAAACCCATTATCCAGAAAGCTCTGAATTATGGGATGGCCATCTCCCATAGACTCCATTTCAGCCAAATAATCCAATTTTTAAAAAACGATTGCCCTTTTCTCTGTAACTTGTACTTGATCCAAACTACTATATAATAAATCCTTATCAGAATCAAACCCTGCATATTGGGTTTATTTACTGTTTACATGATTTACTAGTAGACTTAAAAAGTTACAAATTATGGAAATATCGGTTATCTGGAAAACCCCAGGTCCCAAACATTTTGGATAACAGATCCCATACCTATACTCCTTTCTCTACGTTGATTTGCACTCAGTTCTGAGTACTCATTTGATCACTAGGTTCATGTAGATTGAAAAATAATTCATGTGCCCTTTATTCTCATGACTGGCACACTAGAGATGTTTCTAGGGAGAACCTAAAAATAAAAGCTCAGCTATATCTAATGCAGAATCAATCTATAGAAAGATGTATGCCAGATGGAACTATTATCTAAAACAACTTACAGGCATCTGCACAAATACTTGGTGGGTTGTAAGAACCCTAGTGACTAAACAGAATTAATAATATACCATTTGACCTTTAAATAGAACTACATGGCTACAAAAAATTTGGTTTCTAGAGTGGTCACGCTTGTCTCCTGAGTTTTTTGCAGACTGTTAGATGATTAACCCAAATATTCTGCATTAATAGCAATGGTAAATGGGTTCTCATGGGAGCAAGACTAACATCACTCACATAGCACGAGCTGGCCTTGTTGCTAGATCAACATTTTCTCCACTATCATGATAAACATCACTAAGAAGACTGAGATGTTGACCCAGCAACACATTATTTTTCTTTGCTTAGTCCTGACCACACGCACGTATGTACAAATGAAGCATTTTAGTGCCAAAGGAGATATATATTTCATTTTTCATTTGAATGTTCTTCAGGGTAAACATCTTCTCACATGCCTCATCTGTCTTTTAATTCAAAATATCAGTGTTACTTAGGGAAAGACAGACATCCAGCTTAACCCTGAGCTGCAGATGTTATTTCTTACATTGTTCTGTCACTTTTCACTTTACTGGTTTAATTAGGGATTTTCCTGGCAGGCTGTGAAATGAGGGTTATGGATAGATATTTCACAGCTGCATCTCATGGAGAATGACATACGCATATTCATAAAATGAGTCATGTTATGTTAGCGTCTTTGCTTAGGAATCACCTCCCCGCATAGTTCTGACCATTAAAATTAGGGACCATTTCACAGAAGAGATTTGTACTTTAAAGCCTGATTTTTATTGCAGCCATGTCGGCTACAAAGGAAAAAATTACAGCCTTTACACACTGTCCCTTTTCTGTTGTAAAGGTTAGGACTTTGCTGGAGTCCACAGACATTAACCTCATAAATATTCCCAGCTAAAAGATCTTATTAAAAAGGTAAGTATCCCCAGAGCTTAAAAGCCATCAAGCTGTAAATTTTATTTAATTTCCCAAGAGATATAGTCTCATACATATAATTAGCGTGCAGTATAGAACACTTTTTGTGTTTTGTCAATAAATCACTAGGGGACAATCAACGTTTAAGAGGACAAGCTTTAATGATTTTCAGACCCCTAAGCAATCATGCTTGCCGTCAAGGCAATCTAGTCTTTAACCTTCTCTAAGTAGGACTATAGTCTGTAAGTATGAAGCAGGTCCCCAAGTACAAAATCACTTTTTGTCCTCTGTTCAGCCAGGAAAAGTAAATTAGATGAATATTAGTCGTTTGCTGAGAGCTTGACATTTGTGTTGTAGATTTACTGTATGTCCAGTGACTTCCAGTTTCACCATTAAAAAAGCACAAGCACCACACCCTCTGGCATTTCAAAATGGTAGCATTTGTTGCTAAGAACTGCATAGTAGCAACTCTCTTTGGTTTAGCAAACACAAATGGAAAGCATTTATTTAAACTTTTTTTTCTAAATTTTTTATCACCTGTGCAAAAATGTTAATCTTCAATTATTTTACCATTTTTTATGTTTTTTTTTTTTCATTTTGAAAAATGTAATCATGTCCTGCACGTTTCCCTTAGACTTACATTGTCTCACAGCTTGAAGAAACTTTTCATGAATTTTCACCTAAGAGTGACCGGTTTTTGAGACACAGGGCAAAATGTTTTCGTCTGTTAAAAGCAAGATAGCCCTTTTATTATAAAAAAAGAGGAGGAAATGGGAAAACGTTTAAAAGAATGGAATCAAATTGCAAGAAATATTTTCATAAATATGAAAAAATGTGACCTATTTGGAAAATGCAGAATTTTAGGAGAAAATGTGACCTTTTCTA
This sequence comes from Xenopus laevis, assembly GCF_017654675.1. NCBI lineage: Eukaryota > Metazoa > Chordata > Amphibia > Anura > Pipidae > Xenopus > Xenopus laevis. The sequence continues at coordinate 102,985,597 of NC_054373.1, forward strand.
AATGTACATTTTACTTATATTGTAATGCCTCATTGTTCCAACAATGTGCTACTAATCCTTTATCATTTACACATTTATTTTTCCTTTTGACCTAAAACACAGTTTAAAGATGGAGATACAAGTAGAACTGAATCGATGTAATTTAAAATTGACAGTAATTTTCCTTTGTCAAATGAACTTTTATTTCTCACTTTAAAAGCTAGCTAGTGTTAGGTATATATAAAAAAAAAAGAATATGCCATTTGCCCTAACTTTTGGATACTGACAAAGGTCAGTTAGCTTGACCTCCACTAAAACATGCAGAGAGATAAACAATTTGTACGGGAAGCAAAGTGGAATTAAATGAAAATGCCTTTTACCACAGAGCTTGAAGAGAGTAGAAGTACAGTGCAATTTTCCAAATGGATGGTGCAATCATTGTCTCGAGAAGAAACTGACAAAGGATACTGCCTCTCCAGTTAGCTGCAAATGATACTGTTCATAGAAATGGCATCACTTTAGTGACATTCAACATCCTAAGCAACACAGATACTATGAGTAAGGTTGTCCTGAGATGCTTTAGATTCTGATCAAACTTTCATTCCATAAATCTTGCCTGTCACTTTTTCTTGGAGTCTGATTTTGTCTGCCAGAGCATTAGGTTACCCCTAGTGCTGTACTTGGCAGGTTGCTTTGCTCTGCTTTTTTAGCTCTAGCTAAGTGAAGCAGGAATTCCCTATGAAAGCAATATATACAGTAATAATTATTGTTGTTTGTTTTATTTGTACCCCTATTGACACCCCTTCTGTCAGTGTTACATTCCACATGTGGTGCTTACCTAGGGTTGCCATCTTTTCTGGAAAACAATACCGTCCTTCCTATATATTTATCCCTTTTCCCTATTAATAACATTGGGCTCAAGTATAATTTTTACCGGCCAGGTGGCAACCCTATGCTTACCTGATGGCACGGACAACTGAGCCACTCTGCAGTGGTATTGGGAGATAATGGGTACCTGGTACTTATTAGCACAGTGCCTCCACCTAGTGGGATCCAAGAATGCGCCTAAAGCTGGCCATAGACGCAAAGATCTGATTTTCGGACCATGTGTGGAGAGTCCCGACATTTTTTGTCCGGCAGAGATCGGTCGTTTGATCCATCAGACATGTTGAAAGATTTCTGTCGGCTGTCGATAATATCTCTGCATGTATTGCCAATTGTACGATTTTCAGAGGGAGACTGTCACCAGCTTTGGTGGGACATAACTTTCATACGATTACTGTCAGGGGCAGAACATCGGCTGATCTGTTCTTTGTACTTTATTTGATCGGAAAGGTTAGTGGCAGGTCGGGAGATGGGGAAGAATTATAGAATTAGTGTGATGAATCATACAATCGGATCTTTGTGTCTATGGCCAGCTTAAGGGTGGCCCCACTGGGAAAATAGTCATAATTCACACACTGTAGTTGGCAAACTAAATAACTGTGTATCTAAAATAAAAGGAATGGGCAGCTAATACAAACAGCACTGCTAACAGGTGGCAATATGGCCTCACTAACTAACTTGCTTGTGCTAACTATCTGCCTAACTAAAAGAATGCAAAGTCCTTTAAAGTATTCCCAAACAAAGTTTCGGAAATCTTCGAGCGCTCCTTTAGGATACTGTCACTTTTAATGTAATATTCACTCCAAAAGTTTCTTTGAATGCTTGCAGCCATGCAGTCAACTATCAGCCCCTTTGGATACCCAGAAGCAAATCTCCTGCTGGTTGCTCCTCTAGTCTGGGTTCATTTCATACTCTCTGTCTGTCCTGGTGCAGTGGCTTTCTTGTGCCAGCCTGATCCAAATGACTGCTTTTGGTGGGGCCTTCCAGCTCTCTGGGCCCACTGGCAGCTCTCTCTACCCCATGACTCTCTCTGCTAGACTTTTCTCTGCGGACACCGGCGAAAATGTAATGCACGCCGGCTTCAAAAATTGTGTGGGTTTCGCTGAAAATTCACAAATTTTTAGGCGAAGCAAAACGGGACAAATTCGCCCATCACCAACAGTCACTTATATACACTGCTATTATTCCGTTGAATGCATTGAATGCTTTAGATGTGAAACAGTTAAAAAAATGTAAGATTTGGCCTTAGCCCTTTATTTGCCAGAAAGCTGTTAACTGAAAACAATAACCTGAAGAATCTACTTAAAAAAGTGAACGTCAAGAATTTAACCCAGTGAAGCATTTTTAATAAATCTCAGTTTTGCTCCTTGCTTGTAATTTAATGCATTTTATTATCTCCTGAAAGAATCCCAACATTCTCATCATATTATATTTCTGGCTGCTGCACTAATTATGATGTATTGTGCTATGCAGGGAACTGCTGAAAATACACTTCTGTTAACAAAGTAATAAAAGTCTACAGTAATAAATTTAATTTATGAGAGTTTCAGGAGCCCAAAAGTTTTTCTTGAAGAAGCAAGACCACATTAAAATAAAGTGGTCAAGTTAATTAATTAAAAATGAAGAACATGCAAAAGAGTGCAGGTGACTTTTTGAAACTGCTAGGTGAATCAGTGTTTCGTTTGAACCACTTGGTGTTTTATATAGAATTAGTGCTGATACAGAAACAGATGCAAAAAGGCTTTTTTACATCATTCCAAACTATTTGACATGCAAGCATTATATTGTAATTAAAAAACGTAAGCATATTCAGATTTTCTGTACCCTCATTCATTCTTTAAGGATAAGTCCCAGTAAAGCTCTACAGGGATTGGTTAGGGGAAGTAGGAACTTCCCCTTCAGCCTATCCAATCCCAGTGCAGCTTTACCGTGACTTATCATTAAAAAACCAATGAGGGTACAGAAGCTTCTGTCCTATTTACTGAAGCTGGCAGTATGCTGAAAGCAGGGGGCCCAGGTAATAAACTAAATGAAGCATGACCGGGTCCCCCTTAGACACAAAACCCTGCAGGCCGGGAAAACTGTCCCTCCTGTACCCTCCTGGTGGAGGCCCTGGGTCTGATATATTGGTCATAAGGGTTACGTGATCCATGTGTGGATACTCCTCACATAATCTAATTCATCAGCCTGCTTGTCCAATGTGTTAACACCTTTATTACTCAGTTCTAGATCAAGAATACCCATTTTGTGTTTGTCTAGAATCTACATCCTTCCAGCATCTCTCACTTGTTGAATATTGGTAGTTGTCATTTAACTGAAAGGTTACTTGTTGGATTGCCCTATTCAACTGTGGATATACAAGTCTCTATAACATTATCAAAATACATAATAAGTATAAAGAAAGAATGGGTGTTAGTTGAAGAGATCTGAGAGAGATACCACTACACCTAAAACATGGTTTATAGTCTAAGTGACAGTTGACATTCAGTTCAGATAAATGCAATGTCTTTATCTTTTATTCTTTGGAGTTTTTGAACTTGCTGATCCTCAGTTTGGAATTTCAACTATACTGTATGATTGCTAGGGTCATAATCAAACTTGCCAATAGTGAAATATGTTAGGAGATGAGTGAGTAAATGTTAAGATGAGGACTGATTATAAAATATGATTTGAAACATAAGTAATTATAAAATCAGTGACAATTAAAATCCATACATTAAGGTTATTGGAAACAATATGAAACCAAAACAGTCAGGTCATGTTTCATTCAGATGTCAAATGAGGGGTATGTATAGTATATGTGTGAAGCCTATGGTTAAACATGTACCCCCTGAAAGAGGAGTTAAAAAGTTCAGATAAACAATATTATTTATCTGGTCAATTTTTTTTCATATTAAGAAGGAAGATGTATAGCTGTTAAACTTTATGATTTTTTTATGTATACTATACCACTTTTAATTATTTTTTGTGCTCATATATGACTAATATTCATAAGCAATTTAAAGCAGAAAGCAACTTCAATGGTTACCATGGTGGCCTAATTGTTGAGTTAGGGGTTTACATTCAAATTAGCCTGAAGCTACCTAACATGTCACTGCATATGATTGTGCATCCAAGTACTTAAAGTTCACCAGGCTCACACAGAAAGGTGCTTCAGAAGCCCTTCCAGTACTGTCCATTTGCATCTGTCTTTTGTTCCCACTCTCACTTTGTTCCTGTGTTTTGCCATATAACCAAGCCCAATCCATCCCTCCCCTTTTCTCTTGGCAAACGGTGTGCCAAATAGTGTCATACTGGGATTCCAGTATTCATCATATGATGAATCTTTGCAATCTGGGGCAGATTTACTAAAGGACAAAGTGGCTAATGCTAGCGACTTTTTGCCATAGTTGCCACCCACAGGGACATTGCCAATTTACTAATGGCCGTAGGCGCCAATTCGCTAGTGAAAGAGACTGGCACTAGCAGTTATTCGCACTCTATCGCCGGCAACTTTTCGCTCTGGCGAACGGACACTACTTCCGCAAATTCACTAAAATGCTGATTTTACTGAATGTTACCTCTTTTGAAAGAGTTGCCCTCGCAACCTCAGACCAGGCGAAGTACATTAAAGTAGCTAGATCTTCCTCAATCTTCTGTCACTTACATTATATTCTGTGAGCCAAAAATGCATCAAGTCCAAGAAACGCTGACGTCTTTTCCTTTTTTCAGCCTGATTGCCTGCAAGGGACCCCATAGGCTTTCTAACAAATTTCTGGTCAAAGGAAAATCTTTTTCGTTCGATCGAACTAATTGCGGTAAATCCTTCGACTTGGAAGTTGAAGGATTTACCTTCGGCAGTCGAATATCGAGGGTTAATTAACCCACTATATTCGACCCTATGTAAATCTGCCCCTATGTGTTTGAAGTGTAAAGGGGAAACCAGAGTACCCAGAGGAAACTTACAAAAGCACATTGAGAACATACAAAAATCCTTGTAGATAGTTCTCTGGTAAAAATCAAACTTAGGACTCCAGTACCACAGGAATGCTAATCATTGTGTTGCAGTCTTGCCCTCTGAGATTAAAAAGTAGAACATCTGAAATTATCACCGTCTCACATTTATCAACTCCTTAAATATTGAAAACTACCATCATGGCCCCAATAGATTTCCCCACTCTATCTGCAGGCTGTAATATATGTAGTATTTAAATATAAAATAATTGTAACTATATTTCAGTTAATTTAATCCGCTCAATACTAAAAAAATCCCTCAAAACCACGGTGGTATACACCCCTCCACCAATATTGCATCCTTCCACTGGTAGAGGTAGCATAGGCTGAACAATGAATATCCATAAGACTGGTATTATTTTACTATTTGTGCTTTTTGATTTTGTTGTGCCATTTCCAGTTCTTTTCATACGGTGAAATCATATATTTTATGCAAACAGTTATACAATAAAAACATCATAAGGAAAGATACTCAACATTGCAATGCTTTAACCATTGTCAAGGCTTAATGATATGGAAATAATAGCATCTTATTTTATTTAGCACTCATCATGTTTAATGGGTAGCATGAGACATTATTCCATTGAAATTGGCCACAATTAAACCTGACTATTTTGTTTCTAATGGCCGGGTCAGAAATGACTACTTCTGCTCATAAACAGTAGAAAAAATTGCTAGCTATGCAGGATTCATGCCAGGTCATTATGGCGTCTTCAAAGCAGGCTGACATCTACTCTGGTTTCATGCTGGAACACATAAAACTTCTGAAAGTGTTATATTGGTCTTGTAAAACTGGCAGGCACAAGAGAAGTAATTCTTGAAGTCTTTTTTGGATATTAAGTATTTCACACATGCTGTGGAAAAAGTTCATTTTTTCTTTCCTCTAGCATTTAAAGCTGTTCAAGGGATAATAAAAAGCAGACAAAAAGATGTCTGGATTTTTAAGCAATTCATGCAGTGCATGTAAGATAGTTGGAGAATGAAAAGACTATTTGCAGAGGAATTATAGAAAACACATTATATATAAACAGTTATAATTGGATTCTCAACAGATAAATTTCTCCCTTACTATTTAATACTCTTAGCAGGCTTTCTGTTGCAATAGCTGCTACATATGGTGTTATATTTCCAGTCTGGTATCTCCATTCTCAGAGTTGCTGACAAGCAACAGTATCTCTTTTTCTTTCTTTCTTTCTTTCTTTCTTTCTTTCTTTCTTTCTTTCTTTCTTTCTTTCTTTCTTTCTTTCTTTCTTTCTTTCTTTCTTTCTCTTCTTTCTTATATATACTCTATACATATGCATGTATATAGCGCTTAATAGCATTACGACAGTTAATGAAAAATATATTCGTAAGAAGGCTGCCATAATGCACGAGGGAATATATATATATATATATATATATATATATATATATATATATATGTATATATATATATATATATATGTATATATATATGTATGTATATATATATGTATATATATATATATATGAATAAGCATGGTTAAATTTAAAAAAGAAAATTCATTTAAGTAACAGATCTAAATTAATAAGCAGATTTAGAGAATACATTTTAACTACGTCTCTAAGACTCTCAAATGTGCCAGGCTTTACAAAGTCCTCTGAAAGCATTTTTTGCTTGCAATAACATAAGCCTTGGCTTTAGACTACTCCAAATATACAGACCACATGAAGAAAAATGTGCTACTGTTCTAGTGGAATTTTTATTGCGTTTTTAATGCCCCTGTTTCAAGAGCGACAACCAGCAATGCAAATAATAAGGGGTCAAACAAACCCTGCTTTCCATTACATTTACAAATAACTTTAAAACCATTGATGTTTGTACTGAATATATAATGCAATGTTGTTCCGCATAACATTTTCTTTCATTGTGCAAAAATAAAATAAACACAGGGCAGAGTTCTGTTTTAAATCATGCTAGGGAAATGTGGGGAGAAATATGCAAACATCATCAAATAGATCATTATTTTATGGCTATCCAGACAGAAGGTTCAAATCTTCCATTACTTTATAAGATTGAAAAAGCAGTGGAAAGCAGCTGGAAAACCACCTGTTAAAGCTATTAAGCAAGTTACTATCTCTATATTCTGCTATACACAAAAGCACGTTAACATTTAACTATATTGTCATGTGATTTCCCTTTTTTTAAGTTGGCTACAACTACTGATGATGTCACTATGATAGCACATAGCAGTCAGTTTCACCGCATTGATGGTGTGAAGCAAAGAAAACTTGACTATCAGAGAATCAGTGGAAAAGCAGACTTTGGGACAAATTCGCTAAAGGGCAAACTTTCGCCTGCGAAGGCTCCTCCACACTTTGCACCACTTCACCAGGCGCAAATTCGCTAATTCACTAAAATTAAAGTTGCTTCTCTGCAGCCGAACACTGGCAAAGTTTTGCTAACGATAATTCGTCAGCACGAGCATTTCATAGCAAACTTTCGCTAGCATTCGTTTCTGCCTAGTAATACTTCATTAGTACATTTACGTTTAAGTCATATATGTCTTTATTAGAGATGTCGTCATTTAATATTACAAATGTACAAGGAAGCTTAATAAAGACAAAATAGATCCTCTAATGCCCTAGACATGAGCCTGCCCTAAAACAAATGTGGCATGCCCCTCAAATGTTTTGAAAAAAAATGTTAACACAAAAATCTTTAATAGTTATTGAAGGCAATACCGGTTTAAAATATGAAAAAACACCAGCATTTTTAGAAATGCTATGACTTTCCGGCATACAGGATATGAGGTCACTGACTGAGGAGGAGGATGTAGCTTCATTTTATCAGTTTTTCATGTCTATGGTGGCAAAGGAAATTCTAGGGAAAGAGGTAACGCTCAGTAAAATTTGAACTTTAGTGAATTTGCGAAGTAACGTCCAATCACCTGGGCCGAAAATTCACCTGGTGATAGGGCAGAAAAAAATTCGCTAGCGACGGTCTCTTTCACTAGCGAATTGTCCTCTAAGTCTGTTAGTAAATTGTCAATGGATTTCTGGCAAATTTGCGCTGGGGACAGCCACTTCGCCCTTAAGTAAATCTGCCCTTTTGTTTACTAGGACAATACCACAGCTGTGTATAGCAGAATAACTCAGAAACCGTTAACCTCTAGTATGTAGAGGGTTAATGAAGGAAACAAAGACAGGTGAGAAAATCGGCCAGCTACCTAACAAGTGTTTCTAATGAAGTCCCAAACACATCAGACTATAAAGAGTAAATTACTTTTTCTATAGTTAGATTTCCTTTAAGGAAATGAGTCCAATGTAGTCACATTGCTTTCCAGATGGATTCCCAGTGGATAAAGTGTAAAGAGTAAAACAGTAAAATCAGATATATTGGTATGAAGTGAGAACACTTAACAGTTAGCAGGTGAATATGGAGGTTATTCTCAGTGTGTGTTTTTTATGTGTGTTAATATCGCTCTATATACAGTATATTTCTATATATATATATTTCTACTCATTATGTATTATATATGGAATACTGTTTAATGATAAATTCTTTGGTCAAAATGTTATAAAACAGGAAAAAATGTGCAAATTCTATGCTCAGTATGCATGCTTGGAATCTTTGACTCAGAAGGAAGGAGATTATGGAGCTGGAACAATAAGTAAAAGAAGCCTTGGAACTGAATGTAAAGTGTGAGTGGAAAATATATTTATACAATATGATTTTATAAAATGGGAGGGAGGGGTGGCTGAGAAGTGACATCAATGGGATGTGCAGCCACAAAGTTTAGCTGTTAGATATTATCTAGGCCTCAAAGTAAGTTATGATTAATGTAATATCAAATTAAATATATATATTGTATTAGTTTTAGAATCAATGAAGCATGAAATATTTTACAAAATTAGAAGTATACATATCTAAATACAGTCATTGTATCAATATACAGATCTAAACATTTTTTTTTAATCCCTACGCATCCCCTAAATTCCTATTATGCCCATTGCTTTTTTCCAATAATACAAAATTGCTTAAAACACACACACACACCTTCACTAAGTATACTGTATCTAGTTTACATGTAGCACTTTTGGCAAAGTAAGAATCCTCGTAAGTGGTTTGTTTGTTAAACATAATGATCACATGCCGAAACCCTTCTGTCTAACTAGACCTCAGCATTTATATGTTAATAAAAAAAGAATGTACTATGCACACAACGCATTTCTTAGGTTTCCGTTGAGTATCCATTTTTTCCATGGGTGTGGGGGAATAAATTGCACGTGGTGTCAGATTTATAGATGTAAAGCAGACTGTAAGATTAAGAGCAGTGTTTAAGGAATGTTAAGAGGCAAGGAAGTGGATACAAAATAACTATTAAACATGTAATGTTAGTTTAGTCCCACTTTGGACCATTGCTGATTAATTAGGCAGAAATATTGACAAGCACAAAAAAAAAAATGCTAAAAGATTCTATAAGGGGAAAGATTTACAGGGTTCATTTCCACATTGCCCTAGGCAAGGTTCTGCTTCTATGACACATTCTGTCAGTTGTGTGCCATACTGTACTATCAATATACACATTCATTATCAGGTTATCCAGTAACTCACACAAATAACAACATAACACTTGTGCTAGATGATGCAGGGCTCCCGAGGGGCCTGTTGTCACCTGCTCACTTTCCTGACGTGCACAATACATTCATGTCAACAAATCTTTATCGGGTGAAATCGACCTCAAAAAAATTCAAATGTAAGCCTAAAGGAATATTGTACGTATATACGTATGTATACTCTGCCTTGCTCTGTCACAGAACTAGGGAACAACAACGTTCAAGAAAATGGTTGCTGCATCATGATTTTTTTTAATCCCAAGCACTAACCCATTAAGGTTACCTTTCAGTGTCCTATTTAACTGGGTGACTTTTAAAATAGAACTAAACTCCAAAAATGAATATGGCTAGAAATATATTTTATATATTGAACTTCATAATTGAACCAGAATTAAGGTTTATCATCTGTATAGTAGTAATGATCCAGTCCTTCAAAGTTGTCACAGGAGTTTCCCAGTTTGGATTTTGTTAGGAGTGTCAGTGACACGCACATGCTCAGTGAGCAGCTGTTGAGAAGCCTTATAGGGATGATTCTTAAATTCTGATTCTAATTGTACTAGTACAGATAACTATTAATGAATCATCCTAATATTGTGACATTCATATTATATATATATAGCAGCACAGAGCATGTGCAGTGAATCGGTAGAAAAGAAGATGGGGAGCTACTGGGGCATCTTTGGAGGCACATATCTTTACAGTTTAAAGGGCTGTGGTTGCTTTGGGCTGATATATAAACCCAAAACTAAGGGGGTTATTTTCTAAACTAATTTTTTTCTGGTTGAGTTTTTTTGGCCAACAACTGGAATTTTTAGAGGAAAAAAACCTTGAATTTTTTTCAGATTTATTATAATTCACACGATTCGAGTTTTTTCACAATTTTATTGAAACTTTTTCCAAACGTATTTTTCTGAGATATTTTTTTAATAAATAAGGTACAGTTGTGGATGGGAGATTGTTTGTTTTATTGAAATTATGAGGAGGATTTGAGTTTTAGTAAATAACCAGGTAAATATACAACATTTCCGCCCTACTTCTTTCAGCTTTAGTTATCCTTTAAATGAAAAGAACCACAGCCCCAGAGTAACACTTTCATACCCATAGTCCTATTACTCTCTCCAAGCAGAATACAATTGCATTGTTTAACTAAGCTTAGTTTAGTTATACTTAATTTCTCCCCAATACACATTTTCGAATAGAGGCATAAATGAAAAATGTAATTTTCGACCACATATCGAGACCCCAGCAAGCTATAAAGCCAAATGTCATTCCTTTAATGTTCTCTTAGTTGACGTATGAATTTTCCTATAAAAAGTGTTTAGAAACTTTTCCCAAACTGCATAACCCTCAAATGTTTTCAACTAGTATCCAGACTACTTTAGATTACTAAAACAAACTGCTGATTGGTTAGTATTCATTTGTGAACCAGAGCAAATTTTTGCCCATTATGCAATGTAGGGATCCATAGGTTAATGGCCCCTATTGCTTCCTGCCCCTACCAGCGCCTCATTTCCTTGTTGCTGGGTTAAAACCCATGTAACCATTTGTACTTATTTACATACCCAGTTCATTGGCCCGTAGGTTGATGACCATATTCTGCATCACTGTAACATAGTGCTTCGCAGGGGGAGGTCCTTCCTCTTTGGCCTGCAGTAGCTTTAAGCTCTATCAATGAGGATAGACTGGGAATAGCTCTCCCCCAGGCTCCGCTCGCCTGTAGTGAAGGGGCACTGACAATGGAGTCAGGTTATTGTTCTATCTCTGTTCCACATCTATTGTTGGGATCCAGACCACATGAGGTACTGACAACCTAGAAGGTTTATACTTTCAACTCCCCCTGCTATTCCTTCAGTGATGCCATTCTGTCTGTATCTGCTACACCTGTATATCTACCTAGCATTTATTGATCTACCTCATGTTCTGTGAGTATTTCTAACCCTGTGGTACGTTATATTGCATAAAGCCCGTTCTATTATTATTATTTTGCAAAAACCCTCATGTTTTCCTATATTTTACACCATTGGCAGCAACAACTTTCACTTGCTCCTTCCCCTTAGCAAAGGCCCATCCTGCTGAAAGAGGGTCCAATGTATCCAATGTTTTACACTGCTACCTGGTATTTGAATTTTCAAACCAAAATAGGGGTTACAGCATCATAATCCCTAAAATGCTGTAATTAAGCAACACCATACCAGGGGAAGCTTTAAAGTGTATAAATACTGCTCACAGCTACCCCATGAGTTCAGATTGATATTGGGGAACAATTGGGAAATATCCCTATGTACTGAAATGCAGTCGTTCCAGAGTCTTTACCCTAGAGGTCATGCTTCAAGCAGACCAGGGAAAACCCCAACATTATATTTGATTGCTAATGTTCTTTGTATGAGAACTGACATGTGACTTGTTTCTTATGCAATGTGTGGAACGAGCTTTGCTCAGTCTGACACTCTAACAGTACTTTTTAACTTTTTCGTATTCAAAAGAAAGACATTATCAGAAGCTACAGTCTAATAAAAACTTCATTGCTAGAGGCATGCGCTTCTGTCACTAAACTCTAGCACTATGCATGGCTGAATCTTTTGTCACTTATCATCTCTATGAATAATAAACCTGATGTCCGCACTGTTCACGTTTTATGAATTTAATGTTTTTTGTCCCCAACCACCTCCTCAATGCAGAATAACCATTAATCTCTCTGTATTTTTGATTTATGATTTCAGCAAGACCCTGATTGATTGGTGTGACCTTCTAGATGTAAAAAGGCTCTGTCTCATCTAGCATGCAGGTCTTCTTTCTCCAGCTCTTTCTGATTAGTAGTCCATTTGTGTTGAACTTCAGAATTCAGCAGTTAGCCAATAAGTTAATTGTAGGTTAACATTCTTTCTACGATCCCTGGGGATATATACTGTATCTTTGCATTCATATTTCAGCATGCGTATTGCTTGCAATATTTCATCTTGCTGCTGATTTTCCATTAGGACCCTCATGATCATAAGCTGTTAATTTACCTCTTGATGAATGTAAAATCTGAGAATTTAAATAATTCAACATCTAACTGCATCACAGATACTTTAACAAACATTAAAAGAATGTTTTATTATTTATGTATTATTACATTATTGTTTTTTTATTTAAAGGTATTTGTATTGACTACATTAACAGGAAAACAACAGACATTCTTTATTTCATAAAAGGATACATACACACAAAAGTTAAAATATACCCACATCCATAATTCTTCTCTCTTTATAAGTTACAAAGACACAGAAAACACTAGAAAGTTTTTCCCTTGGTTTGGTGCTCCTCTTAGCAAAAAATACACTGTCCCAGGAAAAAATAGCACATCATCATGCATTTAACTTACCTTTCCTAGCACCCCTAGTGCATATTTAGGATATGGTCAAAACCCCATATGAAATAAAATGCACTAAGTTTGCCCAGGAGCATTAACCCACAGCAACCAATAATGTTTGTTTAAAAATGTGACCAGTCAATGCTTCCTGCAGATTGGTTGCTATGGGTTACTGCTCCTGGGCACAGTTACTGGGGCTGATTTATAAACACTAGGCAAATTTGCACCTGGGCTGTAACCCATAGCAACCAATCAGTAATTAGCTTTCTTCAGACAGCTGCAAATTGAACAGTGAAAGCAATCATCTAATTGGTTGCCACGGGTTACTGACCTGGTGCAAAATTGCTCATTGTTTACAATTCACCCCAGTGGGGGTCATTTATCAACACTGGGCAAATTTGCCCATGGGCAGTAACCCATGGCAACCAATCAAATTGCTGCATTCATTGTTCTACTTGCAGCTGGCTTTAAAAAGCTAATCACTGATTGGTTGCTATAGGTAACTGCCCATGGGCAAATTTGCCCAGTGTTGAAAAATGAGCCCCAGTGTCTTTCATTACATAACTGCATAGTCTATTCACTGGGTCTTCCGATCATGTTGTCCCACCCAGCCACCCCCAGTACATTTGGGTTTCCTTTTCCCTTAAAGGTTTTTAGGCAATACTGTAAAAGATAACTCTCTACTATAGAAAAATGGTTACTTTGGATTATGGTTTATTTATTTCAATCCAATGTGTGAATAGTAATAGGGAGTGCTGGAGGAAAATTTTACTGAATACTGGGATTTCCCCTAATATGACCTATCTTCTGAGTATGTTGGACAAAACTGTAACTGTATAGTTTGAGACCATTCATATTCACACTTAAATGGGAACTATCTCAAAAATTTAAATTTAATAAAAGCTTCATGATACTGAAATTTATTTTCTAAAGACAATTAAAAATGATGTACCGTTTCTGAAATAATCAAGTATATCTTCACCATTCCTCTCTCAGCATCTGTTTCTTTTCATTCTGTCTTCGTGCAGGAATTGGGAGTCTGATTTTCATTGACAGTTATAAAAATATTTTTTGTAGGGGAGCAGATGTATTAGCGCTCACTCAAATAACTGATTGAAGTACAAAAAAATCAGAATAACTGATTTTGACACAAGTTCTACATGTAGAGAGACAGAATTTCTAGTGATTTTAATAGTGAGTGAGCTCTAATACATCTTCTAGACCAAAGGTGCCCCCCTAAAAGATATATTGGATTTAACTGTCAATCAGACTCCCTACTCCTACATGAGACTGAAGAGAGACAGACACTGAGAGGGGGTAGTGAAGATTAACTTGAATATTTCAGAAACAGTTGAGTGTTTTTAATTGATTATATTTAGAAAGTTTCTTATTTCAATATAATGAAGTTTAGATAACATTTTAATTTTCACAATAGTTCCTCTTTAACCTCGAAAGAACCTCAGAAACAAAGTAAAAAAATCCAAAATATAACAATCATCTGCTCGTGTTGTGTAAACATGGTTTGCCCAAGCAATATACAGAAAAGTGTTGTGAATTTGAAGAAGAAGAGGAATATGCGGGTCATGTTACAAGGAAAGTATAATCACAAAAATGGGGGTTATTTACTTTGATCCCAGTTGCAAGTGCAAGAGTGATAAGGTATGTAAAAGTACACCCCTTTAAAAAAACATGTGGCTCTGGGGTCTGACTGTGCTCTGCACCTAGAACTGTATTGCTTTTTTTTCTCAGATGATGGAAATCCATCAAGCAAATCTAATTATGTTTGGTCTGAATAACCAGAAGTTTTTTTTTGAGAATAAAGGGCAGATTTATTAAGGATCGAGTTATATTTTCCATGAACATTTGAGTTTTCAAAGGTATTTTTTTGGTCAAAAATCAATTTTTGGGTTAAAAAAATCCCTCAAATTTTTAGCATTTAAAAAAAAAAAACTAAATTTTTTCTAGATTTATTATACCCCGACCCTGGAAATAACTTGAATCCAAAAATACACCATCTAAAACCTTTTTTTGAAAGACTTTGCCCGAAAACTTGATTAATTAGTTTTTTTGGGTTGTTAACCCCCAACACACTGAATTGAGTTTTCAGTATGTTTTTTCTTAAAAAGGAGTCCATTTGAGGTATAAGAACCTCAAAAGGTTTGATAAATAACCGCCTATGTGTAGTGCTGTATGATTTTGTTTTACTTACACTTTTTAGGGCTAAGTATCTTTAGCTCTGATTTTGTCAGTTTTGTCAGTCTATTTTGTCAGTTACTGCAAATGAAGTCTTTAACCAGGCTTTGAGTGTGTACAAAGGTCTCTTCAAGTTAATGACATATTGATGTTTTTGTCTTAGATAGGACCTTCTCCTGCCATTACTGCACATAATAGGTTGCAAATAAACCCTTGAAAAATAACACACCAATGGAGAGGTAATGAATCATGAAACATTATTAAAGTGATGCAAGAGTTGACTACCAGCTAGATCAAATAGAGGGCTAGTGAAAAGAATTCATAAATACTGGATGAGATGTGGTTATTACTTGTCAGTGAATTGAACTCATATTAAAAACAAATTATTATAATCAAGCATATACTATTTGTGTTCTACCCAATTTAAAATCTACATTTTTTGATAACAAAACTATTTGCATACTGATCTGATTGTATTCTGTAAGGGTTGCTGGCAGAGTAACCAATAACACTTATTCTAGGGGATCCTGCTGCTTAATCACCCTACTGCCTAAGCTCTAGTTGGGGGGACATATATTGTATACCCTCAGCTCTATCTTAGATGGCATTACATAAAAGGGGCATGCCTTGAGATAATTAGTATATTTAAAAAAAAAACCTCTCCAGTTTGGAAGTTAGCTGCTAGAACCACACATACCATATCAGAAAGAAGTTACTTATATGGCAGATGGGAAAATGAATAGGAGAGTTATGTAAAAAATTAATAACAATAACAATTTAGCCTCAGGATTAATTTATTCATTTAACATTTCAGACGGGGAAATGCATAATTAAATGGCAAATAGTTTAAAAACAACAGAAAATAAAAATGAAGATCAAAGGCAAATTGTCTCAGAACATGCCAGTTTATTATAATACAATTATTTCTAGTTTAAAGGAGAACCGTACCTTCTTGTTCAACACGAGTTTGACAATATTTTGGGGCTTTGCTTTAATCAAGAAAAACCTCTGGTATTGATTATTTCTTGAGCTAAACAGAGCAAACACAGACACTATAACTGGTTTCAATTTCCAAACACCTGGGTCAAGTGAGCAATTACATAAAGAATAGTTCATCATATTAACTGTGCACAGGTAAATGGCCCTCAAAACAGACTTTTTTGTTAACCAGGATAGTCAGGACAGAAGTGGGGAATGTAGTGGGATAATTAATACTTGTACAGGTATCTGATCCGTTATCTGGAAACCAGTTATCCAGAAAGCTCTGAATTATGGAAAGGCTGTCTCCCATAGACAACATTATAAGCAAAATAATCCAATTTTTTTAAAAATAATTAATTAATAATTAAAAATAGAACTCAAATTTTTAATGGCGAAAAACCTAAATTTTTTCGAGATTTATTATACCCCAATACAGCAAAAAGTCTGAATCCAAAAAATCCACCATCTCAAAACTGTTGAGGTCATGTATAAGTCAATGGGTGATGTCTCTATCCCAATTTGAAGATATTGTGGTTTATGCAGGGTTTAGCTCAATAATATGAAAAATTCATGGTTTTCAGGCAAAACCTGAAAAAATCTAGCGATTTGGGTAAAAAAAAGCCCATTCTATTCAGTTTTTCACTTAATTTTATTGAGTTTTTCCCGGTCCGATTCATTTGAGTTATTTTCATAATAAATAAGAAACAATTGTGGATGGGAGTTTGGTCAAGCTTTAAAATATAAGAAAAAAAAAGATTTTGGTAAATATCCCAATTTAGTAAACCCAACAAGCTTTTTTCCACCAATATGGATCCATTGCTGCTTAGTTACCAGCATGTAAAGTACAAGGTACTGTTTTATTATTACAGAGAAAAGGGTAATCATTTTTAAAAATTTGGATTATTTGGATAAAATGGAGTCAATGGGAGATGGGCTTTCTGTATAGGCTTTCTGGATAATGGTTTTACGGATAACGGATCCCATACCTGTAATAGATTACCAGATAAGGGACTGCATACCTGTACTACCATTAAGAAATAAGAAAGATTTTTTTTTAAAGGTGGAAGGTGCTCAGTTATCAAACACTTCCTGATTTTATATATATTTATTCTTGTTTAAGCTAAAAAGCTGTTGAGCATTTTGTTTTGATTAAAAATTAATAGCTGCTTTTGACCCAGGTGGATTAATTTCACTTTCAGCGAGTATCAAGTTAATTATCATAAACTACAGCTAGGTGAAAGAACCAATTAACAGACAGAGCAAATAACTCCTCTCCCTCCCTCGTGCTGAACGTTGTTTTGACTGAACATTTTAATAGACAATTTTCATATCACGGCAATGAGATTAATTACACAACAACAACTCAAGCAGGAAAAAATAGGAGCTTGTTTTAAATGTGTGAACGGGTGTTAGTAGCCGGATATGAGAAAATAAGTGCTGTAAAGAGACTGTATATTATTCACAAGATCCTAATGAACACTTCGCTGTAATCAAGAATAGTTTCCTCAAACACGGGCAGGTTTTACACTTTTTTTACCCTAACTAGCTTTTTCAAGATGCAGAAGAAGTTATAATAATGTTAATACTAGCAGTTCTACTTTACCACTATGCTTTAAAGAAGAACTAAACCCTACATAGATCCCCCTCCCCCCCCAGCCTAGCTGTTACCCCTGGTAAATGGCCCTAACTCTTTACTCTTTACAGATTCAGGGCATTGGAGTTCATGGGCACTATCTTCTTTTCT
Source organism: Xenopus laevis (assembly GCF_017654675.1). NCBI lineage: Eukaryota > Metazoa > Chordata > Amphibia > Anura > Pipidae > Xenopus > Xenopus laevis. The sequence goes on from NC_054373.1 coordinate 103,003,302, forward strand.
TTGGTAATCTTCGGGTCTTCTTCTGTGACTTTCGGCGCATGAACAGTTGTCACGAAACGGAAGATTGCTCCAACTGTGCATGCACCAATATGCCGATCTCTTCCCGAACATTACCGAAGAAAAGAAGATGGCGCGCATGAACTCCGATGCCCTGAATCTGCACTGAGGGGTAAGTAATGAGTTAGCTGCAGGTAAATTAATGAATGCAACAATTTGATTGGTTGCTATGGGTAACTGTGCACAGGCAAATTTGCCCACTGTTGATAAATGACCCCCAGTCAGTACTATCAATAGCAATACTCCACCATGAAGGTACAGTGTGGAGTTAGTAATATGCTACTGTATATATTGGGATATGGCTGATTTAGCCACAAGAATGTGTTTTTACTTCTTTGAGTGTTTCTTAATTATTTACTTGGTTATACTGGTTTTCAACACATACGTTACTTTTTTCCAGTGGTGTAACTACAGAGGAAGGGGGTCCAATTCTGATACCTCTGTAGAGAACACTGTGGGTCACAGTCACTCCTCTATGTCTAACCCTGTTTTCCACTCATCTTTCTCTTCACTTTTGCATTTCTTGTCTGCTTTCCTCTTCTCTCAACCTTATGTTTTCTTGCATCATCACCATTTTTTATTCTGTATCTACCCTTCCCTTGAATGTCTTTTCTATTTTATTTTTCTTACAGTGACCCTTTTATTGTATCTTCCTCTCTATTTACTATTTGCACTTTGCTGCCCATCTGCTTTAGAATTGCACCCCCTTTCATTTATTTTTATTTTGTTATTTATGCCTTTGTTTAGGAATTATACATTTTACTTTATAATTTTGGTTAATCCAGTATAAAGCAAAAATAATTTGAAAATATAGCAGTAGTGCTACATTTGTAATATAATGTATTTTCCCTCAAGAAAGCCAAGCCTGCATATTAGTGATTCAATACTTCTAAGGGGAGCGCAAAGAAAGTGAGAGTTGAAGTGCTGACATGCTGCCAGGCAACTGACTATTGAATGACCCATGTGTACAGCTTACAGCCAGTCACTTGTTCAGCCTTTCCATTCAGCACTTCCTACCCAGCAGCACGGAGACACATGGGTGTTTTTATGCCGCATGTGAAGTTTGGACATTCCTGGCTACATATCTAATCCCTGTGCAGAACAGTCCTCAGAAGCACTCAGAGTGGCAACACTGAACAAGAAAATTATTTTGTCATTTGGTGTAAAACTGCTTTGTTATCATCACATAGTACTTCAGCGCTCACTCTCTTTTGTCCCCTTTATTCAGTATTAAGCTGTACCCCTCCATGTTGATGTTACACACCCCTGTGGGGAAGCCTCTTGACAGATTAAAAAATCGGTAGGCATAACAGATAACAGCATTATATGGGTCATTTAGTGCAGATGCTGTACAATGGATTGGAGGCGAGTGCATATTGACTAGGTACTTACATACTTCATTTGGACCATCAAGTTCAGACCCACTAAACAAACGCCAGTGCACATATACAGTATACACATACTTATACAGACCTTTCTATACACTCACATATATTAATATTTATGACAATACCTATGCTCCCGAACTGTAGATTTTAAGATCACAATAGCCTTGGATATTATGCTTGTTCAAGCCACTCTTCAAGGCATGAAAAATGTGCAACTGCACCTATTGACATTGGGAACCCTGGAGCTATTGCAACCTGGTAGCCACTAGGATAGTCACCAGGATTCCCACAGTCGGTAGTGTCAGTAGGAGCACCAAAAGACATATTGGACAGAATCCGACCCACTTGCATCCAAGTTGCATCAAAACACAATAGCAGATGCACACATTTTGACACTTTGGGCATAACTGAAGAGTTAACAACTCTACTGGAATTACAGGAAAAATTGTTGCATTATGGGTAAAAAAACAGTGATTTGTGGCTGAAATTTTTCACTGTGAAGTTATAATAAATTCATGGTGCACACTGATTTGAAGACCACATGTGTACTTATGTTAGCAATTGTAGATTATGCCAATAATAGATGTCCCATGTGGAGTTTATTTTCCCACACTCAATATTTAACCACTCTGTTTTACAGCCAGTAACCTTTGGGACTAACTTATGAAAGCTTAAAAGTGTTCAAATTTGAAAGATGACCTGGCAAATCTTCTTGGTCAGTAAATAATTGCAGCCTGGTTATGTCAAGTGAATTGATTAGAGTTGTTCAGTCAGTGTCAATAGCATGTGGATGACGCTTATTGATACAACGGCTCTAGTGGTGATTATAGAAAATATATCTAATTTAAACATAAGAATACAATTATATTCATTAGCTAGCTGCAACTTATTTTAAAAAAACATTAGAACATTAGCAAGTCAAGTTGCTCTAGATTTACTTCTATTAGATATACCATGACCTGGATGAATGAAAACCTTCATAGACAAATTTTATATATTAAATGTATTTCTTGCATAATTCAGTGTTCCTCTGTATCTGTTGTTAAGTAAAATATCAAATCTACTTTGATGAGAACAATCTTTAAATCTGTTCATGAACATTTAAGGCACCAACTCAAAACTATTGGTAGACATAGGTACCAATCAGCCCAGATAGTCCCATATCAGAATGTGTTTGTGCTGGGAAGTGCAGTAGTCACACTCACAAAATAACACAGGAAAAAGTTGACAAAGGCACAAAGTTGACTAAGTTTAACATTTTTATGGTCTGTGGCACCTGCATTTGTCCCAGTGAAAGGGGGCAAACACCTTGATATTAAACCTATTAAATCCTGCTCTTTGTATCAACAATTTTATTTCTGTACCATTATTCAACATTACAATTCTTGGCTCATGAGGCAATTAGCAATAACTCCTGCCTTTTGCTGCTTTATTTATTTTTCTATGTATTTCATTTTATGTCTTACTTTAAGTGGAAAATTCCCCCTAACTATGACTTCAAGGCCTGCTATTACCCTTTTGTGCTCAAGTTATTAAGGAAAATGTATCCATCTCCTGATAATAACAGTATGATGTGCTGCAAAGAAATACAATTTCTGCAGTTAAGTCGTCTTTCAGCGCTGACATCAATGAGCAAAGAAATGCATTAAAGTATACGACAAGATGTAACAAACCACAATCTTTTTGATTATACTACAACTAAAAGCAAGCCGCATAACTGTGGCTACAAAGTATTGTATTGATAAAGGGGCCACTGAACAAAGACTTGGACACAAAATAAAATGGTTTAACACATCTGAAGGGCTTGTAATGTCTTTTCTTTACACCCCAGCTCTTACAAAATACTTTGATATGTTGCATGAATGGTCTCCAACTTTTATAAAATACTCCATTTTCATTGGCAAAACATTTGGTACATATCAACTTAAATGGAAAATTGGCCCCTGCTGAGATATCCTTTATCTTGGGTAACATGAGAATTCGCTAAACAGGCAACAAATTTGTGCAAGCTTTGGCCAAGATAGGCTGTTGAAAATCAACAATTAGGGCAGATTTATGACTGCTTAGATATTTTATTTACAAGCGGTAGCTCTGACAGCCAATAGAAAAATAGATGAATAAATTCTAACAAACAGAATATAACATTTTTCCTCTACCCACTTTGAACACCATGTTTCTAAAGATTTGTTTATCTTGTGGGTAAAATACTAGAAAATGGGGTGGATGGATACATGGAATGTCTGTGCACAACTGGAATGTCCTGCATGACAATGAGCCCCATATTAATGGGCATATGGATGATGTAAAAAATGATCTTCTGGATTGACCACAAAACTATTAGTTGGATCACTAGGTGTAAGAGATTGGGAACAACAACTGACAAGTCATGTGCCATGTAAAGTCATTGGTCAATCAAATTATTGTATTTGTTTTGTTTTGTCTGATTTACTTTGATACCACACCACTAGATGTTGATCTGCCATCTAGGTGTTCCACAAATGTTCATACAGATCAGTTTGCATTTTTTAAATCCATATGAAAAAGCTTGCAATATATATATTAAGTCATACTATGGAATTCAACTATCTGTTTGTCTCTGACCAAGGAGCACCTTACTCACTTCCAACTACCCATAATTTGGAAAAATGGCTTGTGACTATAGGCTACTATCCTCAAGATCTGCTTCTATTTTGTATCTGTACTAAAGGTATTTGCAAAATGAAAATTAGAATTGATCCTGTAAAATAAAAATAAAAGCAACTAAATACAATTAGTTTTATATATACCTGTATATCTAGAAGAAATCCTGCCTCTACTGAACTTTATCTAGTTTTCTTAGAATGTTTTTTCTCTGATCATATATGGTCTATAACAATATCTGCTTTTAAAACAAATCATTTTACTCACCTGCCTTAAAGTGTTATAGCCATAATATATGTTTGCTAATATTTTTCAATCTTCCCTTCAATAGAAATATGAGAGCACATCATATATCATGCATGGGATATTTTAGTTCTATAGTTTCAGTAGTATAACTTTTTTATGGTAGCTGCCATATTGTTTGATATTCTTATGAAGACAGAAAGCCCTATGCAAAGAGCATGAGATGTCAGAATTATTTACGGTCTATAAATTAAAGTAATCCAAAGTTTAACCTTTGGAAAAACATATCTGTCAGGTTATAGGAACTTTTAATGAACATTAGAAAACAGCTCTTTTAATGAAGGGAAAGTTATGCTTTACTTTCAACTAAGCAGTGTCAGTTGAAATGTTAAAGAACACACATATAAGTAATGATTTTATATCCAAAATGACATTTTTGCCAGGAAGCCCAGAGAACTCATTTTTGTGGACTTGCATTTTCAAAAGGAAACTTCCTGTTACCATATTGAAATTCCATACAGAGAGAAAATGTTTCCTGGCATTAGGCCCGTGAGCTTGGAAAAGACCTTAACTCCTACAAGGGAGTAAGGGACCCAGCTTAAGAAAATATTTAATCTATCAACTAACAAGAGGCCAGGGTCAGAGAGAGAGTGATTTGTTAGCATATGTGAGACCTTGCTAAAAGTCTTCTAAACATTCTGGGAAGTCTAAAGTGTAATTCTGTTTTTGGAGACACGTTATTTATTTTGACTTGCACAAGCTCTTATGCAATATATATTAGCATGAAACAATCATCAGTATGGTTTTAATAAGCATTCATAGGTCAAGATTCATAAAAAAAAGCAATCCAAGTGCTGATTCACAACATAGTGCCTTTATAAATCCTGCTGGTAAACTGAGAACATTTTATATTGTTATATACAAACATGCACTTTTGCCAAACACTCTTTAGCTTTTACAATAACATGATTATTAAAAAATAAAACCCCCAATAAATTGAATATAGCACAGCTGTTTAAAGACAAATAAAGATTGATACAATGTCCCCTGCTATAGATTCACGCATCAATGGTTGATAAAATGAATAAAATGAAAAATGCATCTTATAAATATAATTTACTTCTGATCTGCGTTTATCTGCATTGTGTAACATTTTACAGTCTTTCTCTATTTGGTGCAATGTAAAAAATATTAAGGAAGCAAAGCAAAGAAAACAAAGTTAGAAATCCAGGCTTCAAATGGCCCACCCATCACAAACCCTAGTGTTACCAGGTGCTGAAAAGCATCAGCATGGTCAGTTCTGATCCCCGGTACCCTAATTAACTCATAGATGATTAACTGAAAAAATAAGCATATAACTCCAATAGCCTGTTATGTACTGTAGACTAGAGGCTCATAGGCCTTGGTGTAACATTAGGTTATGCTACTTTTTATCTGAGGTGAAGACTGTAATTATCTGTGCCAATGGGGATACAGTTTAAGGCCATTTGTTTGGTTTTTAATCCTGTAGTTAACTGGTTTTCAGTTTGCATAAGGACATAGACTTCTTTGCATAATATTGGCATTTTACCGTTATCCTAAAAGATGACTAGAATGACTTAGTTTTCTTGAGTAGTGAAATGGACTAGAATTAGTCATTTTTCATGAGTAGTGAAAATGGCAATGTGGGAATTCCAAATAGATAGATTATAGATTAGCAATCAAATCAAAATATGTTTCAGGCTAATTTAATTAACTTTCTGGTATCCAGAAATATGATATATGTGGTTGTTTAACTCATTCAGTTTAATGGTTTTGAATAAGTTTTTTAATTTAATTTTTCTTCTAGATGCAAATGTAAATATGTGTTGTCCCACCCAAGTGTAGTCATGTTCTGTGAGTGAAGCTCTCATATAAGTAGGTGGTTTAGAGGGTATACATGTTAGTTATCTCGAACTTTACTCATTGCAGATAGTGCTGTTAGTCAGGGATAGAGAAGGCCCAGTGATAAAAGCCTTTGCGTAAGAGCAGCGTTCAGTGCAAGAGGAGAATAGTTACCCAGATATAGGAAGATTAGGTAGAAGTAGACTACAACCTATGTTTAGTTGATCTAGGAACAAAAGATATGGTTATTGGTCATATTACCCATTACCCATTGAAGAATTCAAATCATTTTTAGACTGGAGAGTTGTTCAGAGTTTATCTTGGAGGGCCTTGTACACTCTGGCTATAACCACAGAATCAGACTCACTTCATTCTGTAACAAAGCAATTCTACAGGACTTTATAACATCTTTAGCTAAATAAATTGTGTAACCACACCTCTTTCAATCAATAAATTGTTATCATCTTGTTTAGGCTCCACTGATGCCTAGATCTGTGTGTTTAAGAAAAAGTGTAATCCTTTACTCAAACACACATTGAATGCTTTGTGAGAGAAATGCAGCCAATTTAGAAGAGCAGATTTATTATTAGACAATGTTTTGTGTTTGAGTGAATCACCAACCATTTTTTTTTAAAAAAAAAAAAAAAGAAAAAAGAAAAGCTTGCCTAAAACCTGGGCACAGTGGTTCTCAGCAAACATGCACGTGTGGCTGTAAATGACCCTTTACATCACTTAATTTAATTTTTCTCATTTTTATAAATACTGTAGGCTAAACTGGATATTTAAAAATCCTGCGAATTCTCTTGCTAATAATGCTTTTTTGCATCACACAGGAAAATAGTGGAGGTCTCTTAGTCATGACCAGTGTTCTGCTGGATATTTAAATGATTCCTATCTGATGTTGATTATGATCCATGTAACTTTAAAGGGTTATACATTCTTTACTAGTACATATGATCATTTCCCAGCTAGCTAGCTAGTCTTCGTAAAGCAAATATAGATATATTTTTCCATTTGTACCTTTATATAGAATGCTTTGCACATGTTTCTTTAAACCTTTTTATTCAACGGCTAGAATATGTTTGTCTTCACTTAGTTAACAAAATCTAACAAAGATAAGCACCTAAAGCTCTTAAAATGAATCTTAGATAAATGCTTATTTATAAAGTCGGAAACAGAGATGTCAAACACTTCTCGTTAAAAAATATTTGTAGATATGAGACTAAACTGTTCCTGGTGCATTGCAAGTCACTCTAAAGTGTATATATTACAATATTACATTTAACAGAGTACCACTGTAAAATACATAAACACATTAATGTTGAGGCAGTTGCAATATGGCACCAATTACATACAAGGAAATACCACCCTTTGAGAAAGCCTCAGTATTTATTAGGGTGAAAATATTAACATATGACTGAAATATTATGATAGAATCCCTTAAAACAGAAAAGGCATAAATACATATGTTACACGTATCCCGAAATGTATACAAACTCTATACAGATTCCTTTGTAAGTTCCTACAAGCAGTTCTGGAAGATTTCAGCACTATAACGGTCTCCACTTTACACCAACCCAGTCCATCAAAATTTTCCTCCAGCTCTTTGGGAAGAAACATATTTTGGGTGAAACACAGTGGAATCATTAATCAACATTGGACAAAATTGCCCATGGGCAGTAACCCATGGCAACCAGTCAAATCACACCTGAAAATAATTACACAAAACACAAAATTACTATTGCCTGCATACCCATACTATTGCCTACACACCTATCACAATTTGAACATTTTATATAATATTGTGATGGTATTCCTTCAAAATATATATATCTTCCACACACCTAGCATTAGGGCTTTTTAATAGGTTCAAAGACATATAATCTTGTTTCTCTTCCCACTGTCTGCTTTTCCAATAGTAATAACTGGATTATTATTTAATATTCCCCTTGCCTGTAGACAAAGCTTACTACTGTACAATGAACATCTCACTTTACATACAGTAGCGTATGGCTATGACCAGAGAAGAGATGAAATCATCCAGTATGATCATATCTGATGTGGATAAAGACCAACTTGGGGACTAAGGGGTGGGGGGTTATTGGAACACCCCAATTTCCTAAGCTATTGGCTATGTATGGGCGTATCGTTCATACATAGTCACTAGTCTAGGTAATTGCACAAACAAAATGCAAAACTTTACCGTCAACAAAAATTCTCTTATAATACCTGAATTGCTCAATAATTCAATATCATTATTATATTAAATATGTTCCAGTAATTAAAACCAATGAATAAATAAAACAACCTATTAACACTAAGGGGCAGATTCACTAAGCTCGAGTGAAGGATTCGAATGAAAAAAATTCGAATTTCGAAGTATTTTTTGGGTACTTTGACCATCGAATTGGTTAAATTCGTTCGAATTCGAACGAAATCGAACGAATCGAACGAAAAATCGATAGTCGAAGTACTTTCCCTTTAAAAAAAACTTCGACCCCCTACTTCGGCAGATAAAACCTACCAAAGTCAATGTTAGCCTATGGGGAAGGTCCCCATAGGTTTGCTAACCTTTTTTTGATCGAAGGATTTTCCTTGGATCGTTGGATTAAAATCCTTCGAATCGTTCGATTCGAAGGATTTAATCGTTCGATCGAACGAAAAATCCTTCGATTGTTCGATCGAACATTTAGCGCTAAATCCTTCGACTTCGATATTCGAAGTCGAAGGATTTCAATTCGAGGGTCGAATTTCGAAGTATTTTCAACTTCGAAATTCGACCCTTAATGAATCTGCCCCTAAATGTATTTATCATGTCTTAACACACACAGTTCACCAGGTTAAAAGCCACAATCTGACTATTGCTATGGACAACTAGATAGAGCACAGAACTTGTCGTTTTTATTACATGACCCCAAAAATGGTTTGTCTGAATTCTGTGCATGCATGATAGCAGACATGCCTGTCCTTTTTCCTCTTTCTAGACTGAACAACAATGCTATGTTGCTGCCAGGTCGCTCATCCAAGAAACTAAAAACTGGTTCTTTTTACGGCTACATTTTTGTCTTTATTCATAATTTTTAAAAATACTCTGCTGATACTTACTCCTATCCATATTCTATTACAGCTTCCAAACCACTAGCTTGTTGCCAGGAAATATTAAGCCCTAGCCGCTAGATAGCTTTTTAAAATGTTACTGTCATCACAAATTTACAAATGCCATTTCATTTTTCCATTAACTTCAATATTTTTTTTCATACAGCAACTGTTGAGTGTATTTTTTCTAGATTTCCTATATTCAGTCTATTGTCACCTGAAACTACAGGCAGGGTTGGGCCAATCCAGGCATCCTAGGCAACCCGGTCAAGCCACAACAGAGGCGACAGTGGCAGAGGGGAGGTGAGGGAGGGGAGAGTGAAAGAGGGGAGGGGAAAGTGACAGAGGGGAGGTGAGGGAGGGGAGAGTGAAAGAGGGGAGGGGAAAGTGACAGAGGGGAGGTGAGGGAGGGGAGAGTGAAAGAGGGGAGGGGAAAGTGACAGAGGGGAGGTGAGGGAGGGGAGAGTGAAAGAGGGGAGGGGAAAGTGACAGAGGGGAGGTGAGGGAGGGGAGAGTGAAAGAGGGGAGGGGAAAGTGACAGAGGGGAGGTGAGGGAGGGGAGAGTGAAAGAGGGGAGGGGAAAGTGACAGAGGGGAGGTGAGGGAGGACAGAGCGACAGAGGGTATTGAACACAGACTACTTATAGGCATAAGACACTTTAAAAGGTACCTGCCCAATGCCCCCATATCATTTTGCCCTAGGCAGGTGCCTCTTCTGCCTACCCCTAGTTCTGGTCCGGGACTACAGGAAGAATAAACTGACAAGAGATTGAAGATGTGATTTTAAATGGTTTCCCCGGAGAACAAATATGGTGTTTTAGGGCACTATGGTTTTTTAAAAAAAATAAATAAAAAAAAACACAATGCAGGCAAAATGGCTGAAATCACCTCATTCACAATAGCTGTATATGAACTGTAAAGGTTAATTTACGATGCTTATTGTTATGGAACAATGTTATGGAAGATAGCTCATAGTACATGTTGATCCAGGGACTAGTCTGGGGTTTTTACCTTCCTCTGGATCAACTGGCAGGTTAAAAAAAAGTAAAAAGGTTGAACTTGATGGATGTGTGTCTTTTTTCAACCTAACTTACTATGTTGCTATGTTACTTTCCATTCTAGATGCATATCTAGAATACCTGCCATAAAGCAAGTAGTCACATGACTACTAGAAAAAGGATTCCTCCATGCACGCTTAAAGGGTAGCATTAACTCTGTTCAAAGTAAAATAAATCATTTTCTCAAATAAATGGTGCAACATAAATAAATGATGTTCATGATGATGAAGAGTATGCCCCATGTCTTGTAAAAGGCAATAAGTTTATCCAGGTGCAGTAACCCAAAGCAACTAATAAGATGTTTTCTTTTTTACAGATGATCAGTAAATGATGCCTGCTGATTGCATTACTAAGTGCAAATTTATTACATAACTCTATGGGGCAGATTTATCAAGGGTCAAATTTGGAAGTGCAAAAAACTTCGAAATTCGACCATCGAATTGCATTAGTTCGATATTCAAAGTTGAAGTCTAAGTTTTTTTTATCGAATTTGGCCATATTCGTTCGAAGTCAAATCGTTTGATCGTACAATGAAATCTTTCGAATCGAACGGTTCGAATGATTTAATCGATCGATTGAACAATTTTACTTCGACTTCTAAAAACTTAGCCAAATGTTGGCTATAGGTTCAAGGAGGTCCCCATAGGCTAACATAGCAATTCGGCAGATTTAAGGTGGCGAAGTGTCGAAGTCGAACTTTTTTAAAGGGACAGTACTTCGATTTTCGAAGTCGAACTTTTTTACTTCGTATCAAAGTCGAATTTAGGTCTATTCAATAGTCGAAGTACCCAAAAATGAGTTTTTAATTTCGAAAATTCACTTAGACTCTTAATAAATGTGCCCCCATATATCCTTTATTCTGGGGACAGTATCCATGTAAATTCCAAACTAAATTCAATAATTAATAAACTCCCCAAAACAAATATATATATACAAACAAGATTTGCAAATTGTCTTAGAATGCATTTAACTTAATCATGCTAATATTTACATTTAAAGACCTGTCATCCTATCAAATAATTTCAGGTTTTTTTGCATGTTAATTGAGCCTTATGAACTTTTTTTGTACTAAAGTCAAAAGTCAAACTAAAGTACATGAGTGCAATTATAGCTTGAAACCACTGGCAAATATATGATAACTGTACTGAAAAAATGTTATGTCCAGAATCCAAAAAAATACCCCATGTGATATGTGAAATGAAACAAACTGCATTCATGTTATGTCTCACATAAGTTATGATATGATAGGTTTCTAATAATACTATCTTTATAACAACAAAACCCGTGAAGAATGTTTCATGACAAATCTGGATAATGTTTTTGATCAAATGTTGGCCTTACAATAGTATAATTATGTACATAAAAAAACAAACTTGTATTTTTGTAACCTGTATAACATATCATAGTTTTCCCCCAAAATAAACAGGCTATACAAGCAGTGAAACCTATGCTTACTTTCTAGCTGCATATACTGCCAGCTCTGGAGTTATAAGTGAATTGTTTTAAGATTGTGTTCCTGTAGTTTCAATTGCCAAGGGATAGATAAAACTCAAGAGCGAGAGGGAGAAAAAAACAAAATCTATCGACTTTGAGTATCCTTGGTGCAGGAAGTCAGGCCCACTGAGGAATCCATTATTATGCCTGCCCAGAGAACAGACTGGAGCCAAGCAACTTGCCTGAGAAGCTAGTAAAATTGTAATGCACTCTGTAGAGCAGTCGTGTCATATTCAGTTATAGCAAATAATCCCAGATGCCTGCAAAGCTAAAATGGAGCTGTAATGTGCTTGCCTCCTAACCCAAGCTGACAGCAATGATGTACGACTACCATTAGTGGAAAATATCACTTCAACTAACCCATGATCCAGCGCCGCTAGGGGTCATATTATCCATAAGGAACAATTACTCTTTGAAAGTAAATACAAATTTCTTACACAGAATTGGGTGCAACGCAGGTAGGAAGTGATGTGTTACCTATGAAAATACATTGGCAAGTGACAGCTGATAAAAGACTAAATGAATCGTTGGAGATTAGAGTGGTGAGGCCTAATCTTTCATTGTACCAGGCTGGTGAGCACGCACTCAAGCCAACAAAAACATCCAGTTCACTTGTAATTGACAAATGTATCATGTTCAACTGGGAAATGCTCCAGTACAGTTTTATTATCCGAGTCACTATTGTGATTTTATATGTACAGTTAAACATTCTAAAATTGGCACCTACCTCAATTACAGCTGAGACGACAAAACACATGCAATTGTATCTGCACATTTTGATGAATTGGGCACAATTGAATTGTGACATTTATGGTTCTCTCATAAAACTGTATGGGATTCTTTAGGCTGTGTGTATTAATGCACCATGTTATGAGAATACTGGGTTAATGGGCAAACTTATGAGTGAGACAAACACACAACTTCTTGGAAATACAAGGCCCTTCCTTTTTGCGACTACACAAAATGCGATTACAATAATTAATGAGACCCAATTTGTCTTGATTACATATGTTTCCCCTCAAAGCTACTTGCTAATTGTACTTTATTAAAGGACATTTAAATACTACATTTTCCTACCATGTATATTGATCACATTTCCCCCACCCAAATGGCATTATTTTTACTACATAAATCCCCTCCTTTTGGCAGCATCATTTAATTTCCCTAAAACAAATAGCAGCTTTCACCCGGGGGCCATTTTCCCTGACACATCATCAGTGCCTTTATATGTGCAAACAGCACATATGTGATGTAAATTTCATGCAATTTAAGAATGCAGGCATAAACAGACAGTGTTTACTATGATAACAAGTTCTTCTTGAACTGAGCACTGTAATGGTTACTCTGAGCTCAGGAGAGGGGGTTAGGATTTAAATATAGGAGCAGACAGCTAGATCAGAGTTTCTAAGGGAACGAGCAACACCATCTCTTCATTGGCTGCTAGGCTGGAGGGTGTGTTTATTAATCTGATTTGAGAAGAACTGAGCATGCTCATGAGCCCACAGCCAAAGGACATTCCTGAGGGGGAAGGGTGGGTTAGAGGAGGAGAAGGAATCCTACGTGATTAAGGGGATGCTGAAACCTTACTATAAACCTTAGAACAACCATAGTGGCAAGTAATTACAGATTTCAAAGAGGCTCTTCAGTCATTACATTTTTGCGTGGGGGGGTTTACATGTCCTTTAAGTGACCTGGAGACAATAACAAATTAAAAAAAAAAATAAGAGTAAATGAAAAAGAGGGTACAGGTATAGAATCTGTTCTCCAGAATATGGACCTGTTATGTTCCGGATAAGTGATCTCTCTGTAATTTGGATCTCCAGACTGTAAGTCATGTAAAAATAATTTAAATATTTATTAAACCTATTAGAATTAGAATTATTGTGCATCCAATAAGGATCAATTATATCTTAAGTACAAGGTACTTTTTTATTATTACAGAGAAAAAGGAAATCATTTTTTAAAATGTTAATTACTTGATTAAAATAGAGTCAATGGGAGGCAGGCTTCCCATAATTTGGATCTTTCAGGATAACAGGTTTCCCAATAACAGATCCCATACCTGTAAGTCATGCACCAGTGGTTGACTTGTCTGTACTTTCACATGGCATGCTGGGAAGCCAACAGACATATAGAGATTAAAAAATGTATGAGTTCTCAGGAATCCATTTGTGTGTGGCCCAGTTTTTTATTTATTGCCATATCTACTATAGCACGCAATGCCCTACTTGTACTGTTTACAATTATGAATGCTTTTATTTTATATGAAATGCAAAGCTAGATCCAATTTCATAATATAAAACTGGAATCAGTGCTAGATTAAACCTCCTATGACCCACAAGAGGACCTAATATGGACCTAACCTTCATAACAGTGCTAAGTTGAAATGATTTGTATAGACTTATGATGTAAATAAGAAAGGGCTTATGGGATATTGCCATTGCTTGGGGCCCCATCAGAAGATTCTCTGATACTCTGGCAGTAATTCAAAAATTAGCATTTCAAAAATCAAATCAAATTGGTTTTCTACAAGTCACTGAACACATGCCAGACTAAAGAGCTCTTTGTGTGTTTGTATGTGACAAACATGTTTACCTATTTTGTAAACCCTGGGAAATATATATATATTTTTATAGTATGTTTTTGCAGGACCCTTACTATGTTCATAAGTTTGATTTCTATAGATGTTCTAATTATGACCTTGATTGTTTCCCCCTTTCCTGGTGTAGTGCTCCCCACTCTAATATTATACCATGCTTTTAAAAACTGCCAGCTCTGGCATTGTCCTGTCCAACTATGGACTAAATTTAGTTCAATGAGAAAACCATATATCATAGTTTATGTCATAAAAAAATCCCTGTTTAACTTACCCATATTTGAGCCAAGGGCTATTGTTATTCTAAGTGACTTTGTATTGTATTCATATCCCATAGAAGAACCTTCAGATTGCTGCATGGCCTCTTCATGATGGTGTAACGTAATAGTAATGGAGTAGTAGTCATTTAAGGAAAAATTGCTATAAGGCAGCAGATACCCAATGACCAGATGAAATATTACCCACAACAAATATTTATTAACATGGACTTTACACATATGTTTAAAATATGCAATACTGGTGCAAATGGTAAAAAAGTGTTTCAATGTAAAGGTCACCGGACTAACTTTTTTCCCTATATATTTGCAGTGGATGTAAAATAGTTATATAGATATAGGTAGTTATAAATCATTTTGGAGAATGGCTGCTTACAAGTATATATTAATATTTATTGTTCTGCATTCAATTGTGTTTTAATTTCAGTTAATAAAAATGTTATATTTATTAATCAGCCCATAAAATCCAAGAAGAAGTGGATGATCTTAGAGGGAAAAAAAGTTAAATTATAAAGGGACATAAAATTTCATTAAAATTAATTCCACTTTGGCGTTTGAGTGGCAGGTGGATGAGGCTAGTTCTTCAAGTGTCATACTTTGATTTTTAATATGAGGAGAATATTTGTCCTTGTACTTTGTGAAATGCCAAAAGTCTATCCCTAAATGCACAGAAATATAAGACATATGCTTATAAAGATGCACCCAACACATACCCTGTGTGCAAATGTGACATTTAAAACCACTTCACCTTATTTCCTGCTGACATATTCTTTGCATATCAGAACAAAGCATGTGTTGCTAATATTAACACTAATATTATTGTTACAGTATATTTTTAATATTGTCATTTGGACAGGAAAAGATACATTGCATGAATTCAGGAAATAGTCTGTGTTATGTTCTCACTTATCAAGCTACTAAGAACACCCTTTAGAAAGTTATCATGTTTCAGTGAAGGAGATGTGGAACACGACTCATAACAAATGGTTTTTAATCTTTAGCCATAACAACAATACAAAATATATATAACAATGTTTTGGTTTTCCAAGCGCCTAAAAATCAGATGACATAATCAAAGAGATTACAGTGTAACTGTTAAATGTTTTATGTGGTTTGTTCTTTCCTGTCTGGCTTACTTTAAATGAAACAAAAACATTTAACATAAACCCTTAAAACTGGCTTACTTTAAATTAAGCAAATTACTTTAAATGAAACATCATTATAAAAAATAAACTATTGGTTTTTTTTCAGTAACACAATTGCTACGTTGTTGCTCTATGTCACTATCTACAGCAGGGATCCCCAACCTTTAGAACCTGTGAGCATCATTCAGAAGTAAAAGGAGTGGGAGAGCAACACTAGCATGACAAATGTTCCTGGGGTGCCAAATAAGAGCTGTGATTGGCTATTTAGTAGCCCCTATGTGGATTGTCAACCTACATTGAGGCTCTTTTGGCAATACATTTGGGTTTTATGCAGTCAAAACTTGTCTCATAGCCTGGCATTCAAAAATAAGCACCTGCTTTGAGCCCACAGGGAGCAACATCCAAGGGGTTGGAGAGCAACATGTTGCTCATGAGCTACTGGTTGAGGATCACTGATCTACAGTATGACTGACTCAGTTGCTTGGTTCCAGAGCACTAGTTGGGCCAATCTTGGAGTCTACTGGTTATTAGTGCAACTAACCATGTCCTGTAACAAAGTATATTGGAAACTCATATTCTTGCAAACTGTAGTTAGCACTATCGCACAACTGGAGTTTGTGTGCTCACCATGTTGTAGCTTTCATGGACGTGAAGGTTGTTAACAGCCATTTTGACATCAAAACTGAGCTTATGGGAGTCCTGAGTGGGCAGTAATTAGCTACATCATAGTATTATATGGGCAAGATTCTTGATTAGCTGCAGTCCATACAGCCAGGCATGTTGATATAAGTTCTAAATCTAGAGTCTGGCTTGCAGTTAAATAAATCAATGCCAAACTGCACACTCATCCTATGAAACATAATAGGAGCTTGAGCTGTATTGCAATGACTTGCATATCTCCATAAATGATCTTTTGAAATGAAAGCCCATAACTTTAGAACTAATAGGTACACTTCTTACATTAAACTAGATGAACATTGGGGTGAATCATGAAAGTGACTAAACTCAACTGAGTGGAGTCTGGACAGATTAAAGGAGTGGCTTGAAGGAGACTTCATCTGTCTTTTCCAAAACACTCTAAGGGGTGCTCTTAAACTTGTACCCATACCCATATCTAATAAACCATGTTGTCTCATAACTAATAATAGCAGATGAATCAGTTAGTTTTCCACAGCTACTTGGATGGAAAAAGTATCTTTCCAGGTACTTCGTACCTTGAGACCATTTTGACCATTTAATGAGGGGGCAGTAATTAGTTACCCCTTACCATTTTGAACTAGTGATAAATACTACAGGGTAACCAGAAACACTCTTCTCTAACATTTGGTCAAGGACCACTTTAGCCCACAACACAGTTCCCAATACAGGTATGGGATTTGTTATCTGGAAACCTGTTATCCAGAGAGCTGTGAATTATGGGAAGGCCATTGCCCATGAACTCCATTTTATCCAAATAATACAAATTTTTTAAAATATATATCTTTTTCTCTGTAATATAAAAGAGTACCTTTTACTTGATCCAAACTAAGATATAATTAATCCTTATAGTAAGCAAAACCAGCCTATTGGGTTTATTTAATGTTTAAATTATTTTCTCGTAGCGTTAAGGTATGAAGATAAAAATTAAAGAAAGATCCGTTATCCAGAAAACCCCAGGTCCCATACCTGTATATAACAGCACTGCTCTATCAGCCATTCAGTCATGACTTCCTGATTCACATTCACTGCTTATGGGGACCACTGGGGGTGTCCTTCCTAAAAACAGCCTCTTAGACAATAGGTAGTTGTATCAGGGTTAAAAATGATAATATAAGATGCCTTGTTCTTGCCTGAAATGTATACTCACTGATTGGTAATTAGCACAAATCTAATTTTGCACATCACATTGTATATCTGATGCAGATCTGTCAGAGGTTAAATTTATAGTAACATACTGTAGGTAATATATAGTACTATGCCACAAGGAATTAATATATTTTTCTGAGTTTGAATATTTCCTAAAGGATATAAAAATATATTCTTACACCCACACAAGCACACTCTCTCTTTGTCTTAGCCTCTGTATGCCTTTCTAGTCATTTATTTAGAATTAGTAGCACCATCTACAGAGAAAGTAAGATCATATTCTTAATTTAGTATTGTCATTATTGATAATGTATGGCTGTAATGTAATTTCACTGCTATTTAATTTGGTCATTTGTAAAGTGCTATTTAAAAGTGCTTTTTTATATTCTTTTTTTATTGGATGCAGTGATATTTGTTTTATGACTTTCTTAATCTTACAGCAGAATAATAGTGCTCTGAAATGTTTACGGCAGAACTAAAAGTAACATAATGCTTCAACTGACGGTAATAAAATATAGGGATCTTGTGGAGTTTAACCTATTTTAAGGTTGCAGCTGAGTCTTTAATAATCAGCCATTCAGCAGTGCTCATGTGTACACACTCAAATTGAGGCTGTTTTCCAGGCAGTCAATCACAGTATTGTATGGGAACGATTCTTTATTAGCTGCAATCCATAAAGCCAGGCATGTTGATATAAGTTCTAAATCTAGAGTATAGAATGCAGTTAAGTAAAGCTATGCCAAACCACACTCATCCTAGGAAACCTTGAGCTTGAGCTGTATTGCAATTATTGATGGGCGAATAAATTCGCATAGCACAAATTTGCGGCAAATTCCCGCATTTCTCCGCCGGCGAATAAATTTGCGAATCTCCCGTGAAAATTCACTGGTGAAAATTCGCCGGTGTCAATTTCCGGTTTTTACGATTTTTTTGTGAAAATGTTCGAAATGCTAAATTTTTTAGTGAAAAGGTTCGAATTGCTAGATTTTTTGGTGAAAACGTTCGAAGTGCTTGATTTTTTTGTGGAAACGTTCGAATTGCTCGATTTTTTGTGAAAATGTTCGAATTTCACTATTTTTTCATGAAAACCGTCAAATTTCACAATTTTTTCGGGAACCTTCCGATTTCAAGATTTTTTGTGAATTCTTTGCCGTTTCGCAAATTTTGCGGGAAATTTGTGAATTTTTCTGCGAACCGGGAGAGATTCGCCCATTACTAATTGCAATAACTTGTATATCTCCTTAAATGTTGTTCTTTTGAAGTGGCAGCCCATAATTTAAAATCCAAGAGGTACATTAAACAAGATGGACATTAGGGTGAATCATGAAAGTGACTAAACTCAACTGAGTGGATTTATCTGGATAGATTAAGGAAGTTGTTTGAAGGGAACTTCATCTGTCTATAGTATCCATAATGCGATTTTCCAAAACACTTAGAAAACACTCTAAGGGGTGCAACAAAACTTGCACCCATGCCTCTATTTAAAGGGACCTAAAGCTTAACTAAGTAAGTAGGCTAGAAATGTTGTGCGTTATGGTTGGAGCTTCTGTACCTGCCGAAGGCAACTACAGCCTTTTAGCAGTAAAGATCTGTTCCTCCAAAAAGCCCCAGTAGCTCCCCATCTTCTTTTCTGCTGATTCACTGCACATGCTCTGTGCTGCTGTCACTTACTGAGGTAAGGGACCCACTCAAAATATACAGTACACATAGAATATAAATGTCACACTATAATGCTGATTAGGCTAATTAATACAGATAATTACTACTTATCAACTCAGAAACCAGTGCAACTAGCATCAGCATTTTATAATCAGCCCTGTAACATCAGTTTACATTACAGGCCAACCTCATTTTCTGCTTGATAATTTGTAACTATCCCTAAGCTTAGCTTCTCAACAGCTGCTCAGAGTCCACTGAGCATGTGCGTGTCACAGACACTTTCCAAGATGGTGACCCCCTGTGATAGGTTTGAACTCCTGGATCCTGACTGCTAATAATAAGCTGAAACTTTACGCTGATGCAATAAGTTCAGTATATAAAACATGGCATTTTTAGCCATATTCATGTTGTCTCATTACTAATAATCAATGATGAGTCAGTACATTAGTTTTCCACAACTACTTGGACAGAAAAAGCATCTTAAGCGTTTACAATAAAAGTTTTTACGATTGTAAGACCTGTTCTTCACGGAAGTATATATATTGTAAGATATGTGTCTGAAAAGGGCACAATCTTGTTTATATTTTACCAGTGTTTGATTGGTGAAATGAAAACTCTAGCAAGTACAGCTGTGTAATTTGTGTACCGGCTTAGGAAGAGAGCTGGGTGGGCTTCCATTCCTTGCTCCAGTAAGGGTTTTCAGCTGCCAAGTTAGAGGCAGTTAAGTAATTAGTCTGCAGGAGAGCTGCTGATAAAAGAGCTGTGGGACTACACCTCAGAGCTTCCCCCTAGAGACCTCCTTGAGTGGAGGAGTGTGATGGGCCATGTAAAGAAAAGAGATTGTGATTCCCCTTGAGTTAAAGAGTTGGAAAGAGCTTCAAAAGGACTGGAGAGAGGAAGAGAGAAACCCCTCCCAGGAGACAAGAGTGTCTAGAGTGAGCCCCTGAGAGGATTCTGGGAGTTGTCGAATAAAATGTTATTTTAATCATCACTGATTTGGTGGTCAGGGCCCCCCTACAAGTTAAAAAAAATAATTGGTGACCAGGGCCTCCTATAAGTTAAAAAAACCTATTGGTGCCAGGGCCCCCCATAAAAATTTTTTTTTAAAAAAAACATTGGTGCCACGGCCCCCCTTGCAAGTAAAATAAAATTGGGGCCCCAGAGAATATTTTTTTTTTAAAAAAATTGATGCTAGGGCCCCCCATACAAGTTCAAAAAAATAATTGGTGACCAGGGCCCCCTTATAAGTTTAAAAAAAAAAACATTGGCGCCAGGGCTCCCCATAAAAGTTTTTTCTTTAAAAATATTGCTGCCAGGGCCCCCCTTACAAGTAAAAAAAATTGGGGCCCCAGAGAATATTTTTTAAAAGAACATTGGTGGCAGGGCCCCCCTTACAAGTGAAAAAAATTGGGGCCCCAGAGAATATTTTTAAAAAAAACATTGGTAGCAGGGGCCTATAGAGTATTAAAATAATACATTGGTGGCCAGTGGATTAAAAAAAAACACACGCATTGGTGTTTAGTAGAATTGAATTTGTGGCTCCAGTACTTTGCCTCCTTTAATGACTTCAGGTCATTTTGCCACTTCAGGACTACAATTTAGGCTGTTTTCGTGACTTCGGGTCTTTTCACCGCTTCAGGACTTCAATTTCGGCTGTTTTCATGACTTGGGTCTTTTCACCACTTCAGTACTTCAATTTCGGCTGTTTTCGTGACTTTGGGTCTTTTCGCCACTTGAGGACTTCAGTTCCGGCTGTTTTCCTGGCTTCGGTCTTTTCACCACTTCATGACTTCAATTTCGGCTGTTTTCATGACTTCGGGTCTTTTAGCCGCTTCAGAACTTCGGCTGTTCGGCGGTTTGTGACTTCTGAAGGGCTTTGCCCCTTCAGGCCCAGGCCCAGAACAGTTGTACCCCCTGTGTCCCCTTGATGGTGGCCCTGCTCGAAACTAAACAAGTGTAACTTTGGTGCACTTCATTAATGAAGCGATTGAAGTGAATATTTGAAGAAGATTGATTTAGAATAAAAAGTGTTTGTGTAAAGTGTATTGCCTACATGAAAGGTGCCGTACACTGTTGACTATGCAACAGAACAACATAAAGGCCACTGGCAAGAATAAAAAATCGTATACTCTATTGATCCCTTTCTTACCACAACGCTTGCACTTTAGCTCTTGCATTTTGAGGCTCTCATAAATATATGTATTCTCATTTTCAGCTTTAAGAAGTCAATCAGGATTGCACTATAGGATTTGACAATCCCTTCATCTGCAGGAAGGAAGTTCCTAGTTGTCAGTTAAACAAAAGAATAATACACAGCCTCCTTTTATAAGTGTATACTTTACCTGTCATCCAACATCCCATTATCATGTCACAGCAGAGTGCACTTTTCCACAGGTCACTTTGTTTAAAATGACACGGATAATGCACATGTCAGCGAGATGACAGTTCTGACCGTCCTTCAGAGATAAAAACGCTAGATGAGCGCCTGTTCTTATCTATGCTACATGCCTCGGTCTATCATCTAAGTGAGGCAGAACATGATTTCTCCAGAGAGCACTTTTTTCATTTCCTGATTTTAAGGAAATCAAATAAGCACCATTTGTCTTCATCTGAATATGCTTGACCTGCTCAAATGATGATGTCTTGCATTTTATAACAGGCTACATATGCTGCATTCAGATTAGGTGCATTTAACATGCCTTACATCTCCTGTCTTTTGACAAAGCAGTGTAACTGGGTGAGGGATCCCTGGCTTCAGGAGATAAACACAACTACGGCATTATCTTCAGAGCTGACATTTATAGAAACTGACAAGGCCGAATATATGTGTGTGTGGGGGGTGAATCCTGTATAGCTGTTACAAAACAAGAAATATATTCTTATTTTGGTGGGGGTTTTTTTTGCAGGTGTATTTTTTTTACTATTATTTTCTTCCTGTACTGTTATTTTTTTAAAGCTAGCTTTCAGGTCACATTGATTAGTAATGATCTAATGTTAAGTAGTGATGAGTGAGTCTGCCCCATTTCGTTTTGGCAAAAATTTTTGAAATTACAAAAATTCGGAAAAACTCATTAAGTCAATGGGCATTTTTTTGAGGAGACAGTCATGCTCATCACTGATGTAAACTAATTGTTTAAATGAGATGTCTAATTATACTAGCAAGTAGAGTCCTGTGTGAAACCAATTTTTGAAACCCGACACAGAACCATGACCTGCAACCTGCATTTTTACCCACTTGGACTCACTACCCAACTAGCAACTGTCTTATTCACAGCCCAATCAGTGACCTACTAACCAACAAGAAACTGGAAGTGCTGTTGCTTTAAACTGAAAGTGACATCATCATAAGAGGGTAGGGCCAAAAAAAGTTTAAAAAATGTGTAAAGAAGTAAAACTTGCTATAGATAAGACCCATGGCCCACCAACCCGCATCTATACCCACATCTGAAAGTCCTATCTCAACCCGCGGGTACTGAACCTGCTGCAGGACTCTACTAGCAAGCACATAGTATTAGCCCTGCCCATTAACTGCCAGATTATTATTTACCAAATCTTTCTTCTCTGGTGCAAAGTGCTGCTCTATCCACTGTATTAGATACTGTTTGAGGCTGCCATATTTATTTCTGTCACAGAGCTGTAATTCCACCACATACCCTACATATATTAGAAATCATTGCGCACTTTAATGTTTGCACATAAAATACATATAATGGAGGTGCAGTCATCAGCAAAATATGCTGGTTATTTTAAAAAAAAGCTGCTTCCAGTGTTGGCTGCAGAGATTTGGGGTCAATAAAGGGCGTCTATAGCACACTATCCCAGTCCAGGGTTATACAACGTGCATATGTGCCAAAAGCCAGTGGTGCAGGGTAAGGAGGCTGACAAGAGAGCATTGAATATCACATTTAGATCAGTACTGCAATCACATTAGGAGCCTGAAATCTCTGCCAAAAGAGGCTGTGAGTACAGGGAATTTCATTTATTGATTGTGCCTTTTCTAATTACCATACATCACAGTGAATGTTTACTTCTCACTTGCTCACCTCCAGATTCATGACTGCACGGTTTTGTAGGGTTACAGCTTTTCCTTGCTAAACAGTTATTTGCATGTACAGTGCTTACAAGATGCCCCCAGAAGATATTCTGCTTTTGGAGGGGGGGGGGGCAGGGGGGGAATAATGTTTGCTTGCTGCACTAAAATCCTATAATGTGTCTCACCCAATAGCATTAAAAATCAGAACTGAGGGTAAAAATAATGGTGGGGTTCGTTACCCCCCCATCAGAGTTCCAAAGTATATGGTACAGATATATATTCTTAAAGGGATACTGTCATGGGAATTTTTTTCAAAATGCAGCAGTTAATAGTGCTGCTCCAGCAGAATTCTGCACTGAAATCTATTTTTCAAAAGAGCAAACAGATTTTGTTGTATTCAATTTTGAAATCTGACATGGGGCTAGACATATTGTCAATTTCCCAGCTGCCCCCAGTCATGTGACTTGTGCTCTGATTAACTTCAATCACTCTTTACTGCTGTACTGCAAGTTGGAGTGATATCATCCCCTCCCTTTCCTCCCCCCAGCAGCCTAACAACAGAACAATGGGAAGGTAACCAGATAGCAGATCCCTAACACAAGATAACAGCTCCCTAGAAGATCTAAGAGCAGCACTTAATAGTAAAAGCCAAGTCCCACTGAGACTGATTCAGTTACATTAAGTAGGAGAAATAACAGCCTGCCAGAAAGTAGTTCCATCCTAAAGTGCAGGCACAAGTCACATGACTGGGAGCAACTGGGAAACTGACAAAATGTCTAGCCCCATGCCAGATTACAAAATTGAATATAAAAAAATCTGTTTGCTCTTTGAGAAATGGATTTCAGTGCAGAATTCTGCTGGAGCGGCACTATTAACTATATGTGTTTTGGAAAAAACATGTTTTTCCATGACAGTATCCCTTTAAGTATATGTATGATAAGTATTTTGAATATAAAAATTCATATTTATATTTACAAAGTTTGTGATAATGATTTAATTAGGCAGAAGAGCTTCCACCTGTAAGAATAAGTACACATAAGAATTCTTTAATTGGTCTGCTGTAGTGATGGGTGAATTCGCAAAACGGTGCGGAAAATTTTTTTTTGACGCCGGCGAATTTTTGCCACAAATTTTCACAGGTGTTTCGCAAATTTATTCGCTGGCGGCGAATCGCGCAAATTCACCCCGAATTCGCGCCTGGAGAATAAATTCGCCCATCACTAGTCTGCTGTCCTTTCTTTATTTTAGCAACCCATTAGCTTATTAAAAGCATACAGATTTATATATATATATAGAAACATTGCTTTATCAGCCAGGTTCTTAGACATCTAGGACAGCCAAAATATGTGTGTAAATCTCACAACGTTTAACATTGTTTAGGGTTGTAATAGCATCTAGAAAAGCAAATAAGCATTATCCCAAATCTTACCTAAACTGACCTTCAAGATGAACTCTCCTTTGTGTCTTCTAAGGTTGGGTGTGTCTCACAGTTTAGGAACCACAAGAAACACAAATAAGCTAATGTATAGCAAAACCAATGGGCAATCTCTGTGTTGCACTGGCACAAAGAAATGTTGCATGCCCTATGTTGCACTATTGGGGTACAATCCATCCTACTCCATTTTGTTTAGTACAAAGACACCCATAGGAAAGTAAGACTGGATGCACGATTACTTCTAAATAAGTAAATGACTACATTTTATGTACCAGTCCTAAGATTTTGAAAATATTTATAAGACATCATAAACATGGCATCACTATATTGCACAGTATAGTTTGCATTATGGAACATGCAGCTTCTCAGAATTAGGGTTATAATGCAGCAGTTATATTTATACTTTCTCTATTTGGAACTATTAGAACAAAATGATCTTTTCTTCACCTACCTTGCAAAGTGAAAAAAACAATTCCTTACATCCACAGCTCCCACCTTGAGGGATTTTGTACTTACCATATGTTGCCTGTTGGTTTCCACCGTGCCAATAAGATAATATAATTTATTACGAAAACTAATACATGAGAAAGACTGTGAATTGAATGATTCAAGTATTTCATCTGTGTTAATCCCATCAATTCAAGTACGATAAATAGCTATATGGGTAAATCTAAATGTAATTATCGTTAAATATTGTGCCGTGCTATTTAAACTATTGAACATAGCAAAAAATGACAATTCAGTTGGTAGTTGATACAATATTTGGCAGGCTGCCGTTAGCAAAATACAGTAAGAATCACTTCAAAACATCACGTCTGATGTTAATGGAATTTCAATGAAATATGATTAAAAGCAGTAAATAGTACAATATGCATGACACCTTGTGAAAATTCTAAAAAGACACACCTGATGTGAGTAGAAAGACAAATTGTTAGCACTTTACATGTACAATGTAAAATAAAGAGTATATATAGTAAATATTTGTAACTCAAAAATAGAGAATTACCCTGTGTAAAAATAAGACAAATACATTGTACTCTGAAGTAGTTTAAGGAATGTGAGTTTGTCCTTGTATAGAAAATCAATTCCCAGACATCACTGGTCAGAATTTTAGACTTTTGTCTACACTTGCTTATATTTCATAGGCATGCAACAAGTACAGGGCTCTGTGGCACCATGCATCCACTGTCACTTCCTATCTTGGGAGAATAACTTAGGGGCAGGACGGGGATACCCCCAGCCTGAACCCCTCATGAATACAACATTGCTGAATACAACCAGTTCTGTATTCATGGCTGAAAGGCACTCCTTTTCACTCTAGTGTGTTCCTAGGGTGCCAATTGTGGGTTAGGGCATAAACGTGCCAGAAACATAGTGGTTTAGGCCCTTTTCTATGCAATTTGCACTGTGCATTAATAAATGAACCCTTGTGTACCCTGACTATATTAGAAAGGAGTCTCAAAAAATAGCTCCATAGTATACACTGTGTAATCTTTATCATTACACTGTGTACTTTACCATGTTACTAAAAATTAAAAAATTCAGAAGGGCTTAGTTACTAACATAGATGCTAATTTGCAGTTGTCAATGGTCAACCAATGAGTAGTTGGCTTGGAACAGTCTACTACATGTTAGAAAATAAAAGCAAATATCTGACTGTTTACTATGGGTAACTGCACTGGTGCAATACAGAACCTACATTTAGGGGCCCGAAAGCTTCTTACCTGAGCTTTCGTGCTTAGGCAATCATTAAGGAAACCCAGCATGAATTTATTAATCACATGTGGTTTTGTACCAAAAAAAGCTTGTCAGTCTTCGTAAGTTTGCCCAAAATGGGCTTTTGTAAGGAATAAAAACCAGTTTTAAGTGCCAAAGTTTTTTTTCATTAAAAAAAACAGGTTTGGGCAAACTAACAAAGGTCGCCAACGTTTTTCAGGCAGGAAAAGCACAAGCAAACTTATATGGTCCCCCTAATCTCAAAGTATTCAATATAGTGCATGAGATAGAACACAGTAGGTTTATAAAGTTGGGGCTAAAAAGTTTTTATCCTTTAACAATTTTATTTTGTGATGTAATTGCTTTTTTAGTTTACTGGCTGATTATATGTACAGTAAAACTTTGACCCACAAAGATCACATTTATTATTTGCCCCTCATGCAAGCACAAGAGAAATTTATGGGTCAAAAAACTTGCTCCTTAGTGCCGAAGAGTAATTGCTTCAGGAGAAAATGCTGCTTTCTGCACACTGTGCTGGATTAATGCAGCCATAATTGTTTTGTACATTGTAAAGGTTCCATATAGGAACAAAAATGTTGGTTCAGGCCAAAATAAACCTTCCAGGAGTATTTGCAAATACTGTACTGTAGGTGTAATATTAGGCTCAGAATGTTTTGCTTGCCTGAACTGGTAACCTCTTTTACTACTTTTGGGTGTCCAGGCCATTGTTGCCATTCATAGTAATAGTGGCCATTATAACATTCATAGTAAATCATGGATATCTACCTATTTTTGCAAGGTTCTATGATTAACCACAAAAGAAAAACATGTTGAATAAATTGGCATACTCAGCTCCATGCATAGGCAGACAATGAAAGGTTTGTTTAGTTAAAATATTTGCCAGTTTGAATAGACTTTGCATGGAATGGTTAGAAAATGGTGTTGATTGTGTTGACATGGTTATTCAGCTCTGTCCAAAATGTGATCTGCATTAACAAACTAGATTCAAAATTAACAAGAGATTTAGTAATTGGTTAATCACAGCTGGCTGGTTAAACTTAAGGCAAAATGGGTGCCTTATCAAATAGAAACAAGAACATTTTTTATTCTGACTGAATCATTTAGTTGGTTTGGTAAGGATCACTATAACAGGTGTTCGGACACTTAGGGGGTTATTAATTAAAGCCTGAATGCCAAAAACTCCTTTTTTTTACTATAAAATCTGAATTTTAGTGGAAAAAAACCTCACATTTTTCAAAATCGATCCCAAAGATTTAAAAATTCTGAATACAAAAATCCGGCATCTCAGACCTGCCGAGGTTGTATATAAGTTGATGGGAGAGGTCCCTGTCCTATTTAGAAGTTTCTGAGGTCTGCGCTGGAATTAGCCCGAAAATCCAACTATTTTGGGAAAAATCCGAAAAATTTGGGCTTTTTGGGAAAATCCCGAAAAATTGTACGATTCGGGAAAAACCTCAGAAAAAATGATATGATTCAGTTTTTCACTCAATTATATCAAGTTGTCCCCAATCCGATTAAAGCGTGCTTTAAGGGCACATTGTGGATTCTAGTTTGGTCAGACTTTTTTATTTAATTATTTTGATAAATAACCCCCTCAAAGAATAATAAAATTAATAATTCTGAATTAGAATGTGAATATGCATATTATATTTGAGAAGGATTTGTCTATCACATCCAAGATCTTATTATGTCATTCATATTAGCCTTATGTACCCATTGTTCATTTAGTCAGTTCCAAAGGATTAAGATAAATCTAGAACTTTGTTAAAATTCTCAGACAAAACCTTATATTGCATAATGATTTGCGGGAAGTAATGTCCAGCAATAGACTGAAAGACATGGATTAGACATTACTGGAGTAATCTAATAAAGAACTGCAATACTGAGAGGATTGGGCTATCACTGTGGCATGTTCTCAAATTGTCAGTCTTTTATCAAGTGAATTATTATGCCGGATTCAGGATATCAGAATATATAAGGTCAAACATCCAAAGCAAATCCATGTTGTGAATTGAAATTAGAAAATGCTTTCATTCAATTTAAAAGACTCCAGAGACAGTTGTGATGAGTGATAGAAATAAAAATAACCTCACCTTGTAGATCTTTTCATGACATGAAGCTGATTATAACGTTACAAAATGTTTTATTTTTCACACGTAGAACACCATTTTCGCACGGATTTAAGATACTGCAAGAGATTAACAAGCAACACACAGGCGCTTACCTTTTCTTCCTGATCACTGTCACTGTCACACTATGGAAAAAGAAAAAAAAAATCATCACCTTTTCTATGCAAGATTAAAAGTAGTGAAAATGTCAACATGATATAAATAGTGACAAAGGAGGATAATTTTAAAACCTGTCCAGTCTTTCAACATTAAAAAAATATCTGTATATAAATAATTCTTGTTGAAACATGATGAGTGCTAAGGTAAATTGCCTCGACGACAATATTAAAAGACTAAAGGCATTGGCCCTCAGCCAAATAGGCTTTAAATTTTCCATAGAAATGATATCATGTTAATTCATTCCACACTATTTTGAATGCATGTACTCCTTTTTGAACTAACACTAATAGACAAAAGAAGGAACAGTTGTTAGAAAACGGATTAATTATCTGCTGTTACACATTAATTCTGCCCTCCATTAACTTTGGCATGTCAAACCATGGCCCTTTAGTTATTGAAACACATTATAATCAAATGTGCATGCTAACATGTGCAGACTAAATGCTAGTTTCTATTATTTGCAGCTATGCAAAACATACCAGTATATTATTGTTCATATTTTTCATTTTAGGGAATCAAGACTATCCAGTGAACACTACATTACATATTTACTGGTCACGTGTGCAACCTCTGTGCCTCAGTATTGACAGACCACTAATCCCATTGCAACGTAGAGTATTTGACTGACCAATGACTTCCAAATTTTTATCATCATCATTTATTGTTAGAGCACCAGCAAATTAGGCATCACTTTACATTAATTTACAATAATAAGGGATCTTCTCTATTTTTTTTTTAAATAATCCTTTTATCCACTGATCTGCTTTTCATATTATTCTGTGACCCATCACTCAGTTCCCCTCTATCTGAATGGTACAGTAACATTTACTAAACTGTTGCTCAGAATGCCTGTGGCTTAGGAGACTAAGCTGTGGCAAAGCTTGCAATGAAAGTTTAGACATTATGAAACTAAAATATCCAATTGGACAGAAAATAACAGACCCCTATTAAAGTTTGTGTCAACAACTGAATAGCATTATAATTTTATTGCATTTAATTATGTGCTTACACAATCCCTTTAAATACAGTTAGAGCCATCATAAATGTACAGTAAAGAGGTGTTTAAGCTCCTTTTACCCCAGGATTTATACATTCCAATATATTGCTCAAATCAACTGAGAAAAAAATTATTGTTGCCCTGAACCCTCAAAATCCAATTGACTGGTATGGAACAACAGATCCTAAAGACTCTGATCAAACCTGCCTATAGTTCAACCAGTCAGTTAGATAGATCCACCAAAGTTCCATTATCTAGTCCTCAGATCAAATTATGATCAATATGTTCATTACTATAGGGCAGATTTACCTAGGGTCGAATATCAAGGGTTAATTAACCCTCGATATTCGACCGTCTAAGTAAAATCCTTCGACGAATATCGAAGTCGAAGGATTTTGCGCTATTCCCACGATCGAACGATCGATGGAATAATCGTTGAATCAAACGATTTGAAGGATTTTAATCCATCGATCGAAGGATATTCTTTCGATCAGAAAATTGTTAGGAAGCCTATGGGGACCTTCCCCATAGGCTAACATTGGCCTCGGTAGGTTTTAGGTTGTGAACTAGGGGGTCTAAGAATTTTTTAAAGAGACAGTACTTCGACTATCGAATGGTCGAATAGTCGAATGATTTTTAGTTCGAAACGTTCGAAGGTCATAGTCGAAGGTTGAAGTAGCCCATTCGATGGTCGAAGTAGCCATATTCGACCATTCGAAATTCTAACTATTTTTCCTCTATTCCTTCACTCGAACTAAGTAAATGGGCCCCTATATGTGTAAAATCTACTATACTGTAGTTAATAGATATGTAAATTTTTATACTACTATACAGAAGCTATGAATCATTATAACGACTGACTTTCAAGTCCATGCAATTTCAATGAGATCTTGAAGGTACATGAATTACTAGGAGGTAGATAAACAGACATTTTAGTCTTAGGAAAATAGAAAATATAGAAGAAATAAATTTTCTTAGGAAAATAGCAAATGAAGCAAATCGTACCGTGTTGCTGATTTAATAAAGCCCCCCAAAATTGCATTTAAAAAAATTAAATGTTTTTTCTCTAAAATAAGGACATATGTTGCATTAATGAAAATCTGGGTGAAAACATATGCCGTTTTTCCGCAATGTGTATTGTTGTCTATTTTTTTTAATGAACCTACTGATTTATTTGGCAAACCCTGTTCAAATCTGTTCAAAATGGTGGTGTCAAGGACAATAATACCCTAAAAACTATTGTGCGGTTGAAGACAATTATACCCTATGGAAATATCATTGCATGAATTTAACGATGCAAAAGTTGGCAGAAACACTTGCCGTGCACGTAATTTTATTATTATTAAAATGTAATTTATATTTTTTTCTTTCAAAAACGTTAAAAACTTGTTTTAACCCCAACATTAGAAAATCTTGCTCTGCATTTAAAAAGAATCCATATTGTGTCCTAGCTTTGAAATATTGTTTGGGCAAATCTTGTAAAATGTGTGAATGAGCAGGCAAAGTGTTAAGCTTCCTGCCTCCCACAGTCCAGTTCTAATTTCAAGGTCCACTTAATTCTGCATTGAGTAATTACAACTGTACCCAGAAGCCCCCAGTCTCCAGAGTTAAACATATGGCGAAGGACTGAGACCTACTGGTGTCCATTATGTAAGCAGCACGGCTGCCAAGACAATTAAAAATGCACAGGCTTCCTTCCCAACACGCACACTGATTGACAGCTTCACGATTTGGTCAGTCACTATGCCTGCCAACAGTTTCTCCTGTGCTGGAGCCCACATGGCGCAGTCAGGAAACACTTCTATGTCTGGTATTAAATTCTCTTACTGACCTGAGGACTGTGCCATGGGCTCAGCAGGAGCACGGCATCTAATTTACAGCTCCATCCCATAGATCCCCCAGTGCCAGCCTCTGGCAGAGACGGATGGTGGTCAGCCCATCCAGATCATAAATTATGCAGTAGCAATAAATGTACTTAACAAGCAGCACACACAGTTTTCTGAGCTTCAGCTCCAGGCACAACAAAAAAAAAAAGCAAGAAAATTGTCTACGTGATAGCTTACATACAAATAGCTTTTTATTGCCAGTGAAGAAGAGACAAATGGATTGATGTCTGCCCAGTGTTTGTATTCCACATGTATCATTTAATTCTCATATACTTTGCCCAACCAGTAACCGCATTCAATAAATAAAAAAACAATCATTCTAATCGCAGAAAATAATGTGTTAACTGCCGCATTCTTGCAAATGCATTCAGAGCTCGGAATTTGATGTGCAATATTCCCTTCAGTATGAAGAATTCCCTATTATAGAAAGGCACTTATTTTCATATATAGAACATAAATAAATAACGTTAGGCCTCTCGGAAAAATGTGCAGATTTTTACAGAGCAAGGAAAATAAATTCTGTTTCGCTTTCTTACAATTATTTTGTATTTGCAGGTACCTGAAACTTTAGTAATCAAAGTCTGTGAAGTGGGACCATTTACCCACACCCAAGGAAAGCCTCCAGTTTGGGGCTATGCCTAGAATGTCATATTTAAATGATGTTAAGCATACAATAAGGTTTGCAGCAAATATGGATCTTTGCCTGATTTGGCCACCAAGGTAATAGGCCGTATCAGGATGACTGGATGGCCCTATGGGATTTTTACAGCCTTCCAAATTGATATCTGACAAACCCCTGATTAGAAATAAATCCTGAAAGCCAATTATTTTGATGTTGATATAATCCATTTGCCAATAAGCTGCCAACTTGGTCATGAATTGCCAATATAAGCCCCTCTATGGCCTCTTTTTTCATACCACATGCATGGAAATGCTTTTCACCATGCACCTTGCACCTAGGTGAAATAATACTAAACTGCATTCAGAAAACATTCAATACAACATTGAATATAAGCATGTTCCTAAACTAATCTCATATCAAGGAAAAGACCAACTGCTTTGAAATAATGCAATCACTAATGGAAGTGTGCTCATCCTTATACCAGTCAGTTTTATAGGTGAAATAACACCCACTCTACTGATCGTCTGCTTAGTCTATGAAACGATAACTAGTTTAGCTGTCCTCTTGGGGGATGTACTGTATTTGTTGAAGGATAAAGAAACATTAGTGACATCTATCACTTATTTATGTCTCTTTGAAATCCTTATGTAATAAATATAGGGAATAAATAATAAATATAGGGATCTGCTTGTATGCAGGTCATGGGACTCAGAGGCGACTTCTAATACTCCTAAATATTTCAACAAGGAGTACATTCGTTTTTTAAAATACACAAGTTTCAGTGAATCATGTGACACAAATAACATCAGTAAGCAAAGATTATAGTACATGACGTCACTAAGCACTGTTTTTAAGTACAGGTATGGGACCTGGGGTTTCCAGATAACAGATCTTATCATATTTTGGATCTTTACACCTTAAGTCTATTAGAAAATCATTTGAATATCAATAAACCAAATAGGCTGGTTTTGCTTCCTATAAGGATTAATTATATCTTAGTATGGATCAAGTACAAGCTACTGTTTTATTATTACAGAGAACAAGGAAGTAATTTTTAAAAAGGTGGATTATTTGGATAAAATGGAGTCTAAGGGGCAGATTCACTAACCGGCAAAAAGTCGCCAGCGACCATTTCGCACCCATCGCTACACTTCACCAGATGAAAATTCACTTAGACAACGCTAATTCATTAAAATGTGGAGTTTTGTCGTGGGCACAGAACATGGGTGACTTTTCGCTAGTGTTAATACAGCAATGCGAGCAATTCAAAGCAAAGATTCGCTAGCGTTCGTTTCTGCCTAGCGCAAATTCACTAGAGGTCTTGCGCTCAAGTTAATTTTGCATACGGCGGGAAATTTAAAGTTGAATGGACCTCTTTATGTTACATGTTGCAGCAAATACATTACATTTCCACTATTATTTACACATGTCCAGGGAACCTTAATAAAGAAATTACAGTTAATATAATGCCCTACATATGAGCCCACTGTATAGATAATGTTCCATATGTTAGAAAATGTATGGGGGAAAAAAATGTTAAGGACTTTTGCAGGTTATCACTCTGAAAAAAAGAAAAGATGCCTGCGTTTTTTGAACTTAGATGCTTTTTCCACTCACAGAATATCAAGTACCGTATATACTCGAGTATAAGCCGAGGTACCTAATTTTTTCCCTACGAAAACTAGGAAAACGTATTGACTCGAGTATAAGCC
The DNA here is from genome assembly GCF_017654675.1 of Xenopus laevis. NCBI lineage: Eukaryota > Metazoa > Chordata > Amphibia > Anura > Pipidae > Xenopus > Xenopus laevis. The sequence continues at coordinate 103,037,370 of NC_054373.1, forward strand.
TAGACACCGGACATCAACCGGACTTTTTTGCAAAGTTGATGGTGACAGAGAATTGCCAAATGGATTACTGTGTGCATTGTCCCACTGTCCCACTACCATGTGCAGAGGGTGCTGTGTGATATTGCCATAACAGTTACTCTTTCATATAACCAACAGAGGGCACTGTGTGATATTGAAGTCACTGTTATTCTTTCATATAACCAACAGAGGGCGCTGTGTGATATTGCAGTCACTGTTATTCTTTCAAATAACCAACAGAGGGCGCTGTGTGATATTGCAGTCACTGTTAATCTATCATATAACCAACAGAGGGCGCACTGTTATTCTTTCATATAGCCAACAGATGGCGCTGTGTGATATTGCAGTCACTGTTATTCTTTCATATAACCAACAGAGGGCGCACTGTTATTCTTTCATATAGCCAACAGATGGCGCTGTGTGATATTGCAGTCACTGTTATTCTTTCATATAACCAACAGAGGGCACACTGTTATTCTTTCATATAACCAACAGAGGGTGCTGTGTGATATTGCAGTCACTGTTATTCTTTCATATAACCAACAGATGGCGCTGTGTGATATTGCAGTCACTGTTATTCTTTCATATTACCAACAGAGGGCGCACTGTTATTCTTTCATATAACCAACAGAGGGTGCTGTGTGATATTGCAGTCACTGTTATTCTTTCATATAACCAACAGAGGGTGCTGTGTGATATTGCAGTCACTGTTATTCTTTCATATAACCAACAGAGGGCGCACTGTTATTCTTTCATATAACCAACAGAGGGCGCTGTGTGATATTCCAGTCTCTCCCCAAGCGAACTGTTGGTATAGGAATGATTAAAAGTGACTGCAATCTCAGCTACTGCCTGCTGACTCGAATATAAGCCGAGGTAGACTTTTTCAGCACATTTTGGATGCTGAAAAACTCGGCTTATACTCGAGTATATACGGTAAGTAACTGAAAATTGAGGAAGATCTATGCACTCCATTGCACTTCGTCGGGTTTGAGCTGGTGAAGGCAAGTGTGGCGAAAGAGGTAACGTTCAGTAATATCCGCATTTAAGTGATTTTGCGGGGGAACATCCACTCGCCAGATTGAATTTTTGTCTGCCGATAGAATGCAAATGAGCGCTAGCGCCTATCTCTTTTGCTAGTGAATTGGCGCCTGCGCCCGTTAGTAAATCGCCAATGTCCCTGTGGGCGGTAACGCTGGCAAAATGTTGCCAGTGTTGGCCACTTCGCCCTTTAGTAAATCTGCCCCTAAGGGAGTTGGCCTTTCCATAATTCTGAGCTTTCTGGATAACAGGTTTCTGGATAATGGATCCCACCCCTATATATAATTTACAGTATAATAGTGGCTCTTGCATATTATAAGACTCTATATTTTGTTCCAAAGGGACGTTGCAGTTCATACTCATACTTTAAAGTTCCCTCCTGAGTCTGCAAACTCTTACCAGTTGCATATTGCAAAAAGTTCAGAATGTCTGAGCAATAATTCAGTCCTATGGGAGAATGTGATATAATTCGTAAAAGATATGGACAATGCAAAATATAATCCTCTGTGCAAATAATTTTCCTTTGCACAAATTTAATATTGACAGGCCCTGAAAGTATTTACCAAAACCATCTGCCAGTGGAAGAAATATTGCAAATGTTATAGTTTGCACCGGTGCATAGTGTATGTAATAAAAGCTCTTATTGAAAAAAGTATTTTTTAAAAAGTGTTTTACCCTCCTTTAAGCAGGCCTTAAAAATTTAATAAATGTCCAGTGAAGAATATTACAGTGAGATATTTGATATTTTCTTTTTTATGCAAATAACATTCTGTTTTTGACTTTTATTACATTCTTCCCCCCAGAGTGCTCATGATAAATTAATATGATACATGAATATATTGTTTGATAGCAATATATTGCATATGTAAGTTGTATACCACAGAGAACTTTATTTTTCGGCATCGCTCATGACCCACAGCTTTCTGGCTGCAGCAAACAGGCTATTTGTTTCACTGTGGAATTCACTGAGATAATTGCCCTTTACAAAATAGTCCCAGTGTTTTGATTACTGTAGATTCGGTTGGGTGATAAAACACCAAAGGCTGCTGTTTTCTGTCCCACAGTTTAATACCTATGTGGTTAGATTGGAATTTAGAGATTTTCTTTACTAAACTAAATCCTTTTATTAAAGTTTCAAACGGCACTTTATGATTTTTTTTTCAAATGGTTTCCTTAAAAAACCTATGCTCTGTTCTTTAAAATTACTTCTCACAAATTGTATTTAAAGTTAGAAATTTATGGTACCATCATTAAATTAAGTTCTTTATGTGCCCAAATGAACTAGTACTACATAATAACAAATCAGAATTTAAATGCATTATTAATATCTAACTAAATAAAATGCAAATGTTTGCATCACATTGGTCACCCTTAAACAGCCACACATGGGTAGCAGGCCCTCCTCATCTTAAACTGTGTATGCCTTACAAAAAACCAGCACAGAGTTGCCAACCTTGGAGATATTGAGATCGGGGTATTGATGGGCGAATTTGCTGCGGCAAAATTGGCACATGGATAAACATTGACGTGCATCAGAATTATTCAGACGCCCCTTGACTTTAATGGATTTGGACAAAATTGTCACGCCTTTAAAAATTTTTGCTCTTGTAAAAATTGTTTCGTAAATGTTTTCACCGTTTGCTAATTTTTCGGCGAGGCAAAACAGGACAGATTCGCCCATCACTTTATTGCGGGCCTGGCACTATGCTGTGTTGCTGTGTGCTCTACTACATTTTATTCCTTTTTCCTAGAAATGACATCACCACGTCAACATCAACACCTGAGCATGCACACGTTGCTCCAGAGATGTCCCTAAATGCACAGGGCGCAATTATGGGGCAATTGGCAGGTACCTTTTGAAGGGTCTTCTGCCTACCCCAGTCTGGGCTCTCTTGCTCCCATTGCAGCCTGCCTCTGCCAAAACTGGGTAACTCCCGGGGAAATGGGGGAGCCGAAAGGTAAGACCAACATAAGAGCAAACAAAAAACTCATAAGTGCAGATTTAGTACAGTAAACTGCAGTAATGTTGAGGAACTTTTTTTGTATAAAAGATGTATAAAACAGTTTATACTTAAAGAGGAGTACATTGGGTGATTCCTCGTCATATGGAATGTCACTAGCCAAATCTGTATGCTGTAGCTATATAGTGGGCATGCAATGCCTCATAGCATAAGCTACATTTACATTAGAACCTATGCAGTGTTTCTGAGATACAAGGTCATTTTCTAAATATATTAGTTGATCTCACTGGATCAGTGCACCTCTGTCTAGATCTGATACCTCTAAATGCAATAATTTTTATAATATACCTAACTAACAAGTCAACAAGCAAACTAGTTTTATCATCAATGTGCATGGTCATCGATTGCCCATATGGACTTATTGGAATGGAAGAAAGAGAAAGGTGAGGCAAATATCACTTTCACGTATGCTGATGCCTAATATAAATACAAGAAGGGGAGACAAGCAGACCAGAGTTTCTGTGAGACAGACAAATTAAAATCTAAATAGGGCCTTCTGTCGACGAAACTGCCACCCAGGAGATCTACACATGGAATGATGGTTGGGAAGTAACAATAGAATTATACAATTTTTTTTTAAATTAATGACCACCTTTACTATTGTTACTTAAAAGGGAAGATGTCAACTGTTTATTCAAGGTGGCTTATGATTTATTCAATTTGTCATTTTTATAATTACTTGACAGCCAGGTCTACAAGCCAGTAGTTCATCTTCTAAGATAGGACCATTCAACTGGAGATCTGTGGGGTCTAAGAAGAATTTTTAAGTTGAAGTTCTAATTTTTTAATGAAAACTTGCCATTAATAACTCAATGTGCATTTTTGTTTTTTATATTAGGATGATACCTCAAAGTAAGCAACTGTATGCCCAGTTCTAATTCTGAAATGACACTGCTTAACAAAGCTATTGAAATTAAATTGTTCATAATGTAAAGAAATATGACTTTGCTTTTTGCATCCCTTTCTTTGTGCACCTTTTGGTGAGAAAAGGAATATGTACAGTACTTTTTAATACACAAATAGCTGTACAGCTGGAAAAGTCATGCTTAGTTAAATATTTACATCGATTTTCAGAAAAAAATGAGGTTTATGTTCCAGTATTAAACTACTTTGGAGGCATTTAAATTCTCTTCTTATAAAAAAAGCAATGCACATATTTAATAGTTGTTGCCCAGGCCATACATAAAACAGTTGAATTTTTTGCCTTATTATACATTTACAGGGTAAAGCAGCTAATTTTTGAAATTACTCAGCTATTTTATGTACTAAAATTCTATTACCTAGATTTGCATCTTTCAATTCCCTCACTCTATTACACACGCAGTGTGCATCTGACAAACATAATGGATTTTTCCAACAAATTTTACTAGCTTCCTGAATATTAAAATCTCTTAGGAGGTTAAATGTCCTATGTACATGTTTGTGGATAAACCATCTAATGCATTTTTCTTGACCAACTAATGGACTGTAGCAGTGTCAGTAACTCAGCATTGCTCAAAATTAATTGAAAATATCATCTGCTCAGATTCCTGTGGATTCTCTGTAATGCACTGTATATCTACATTTTTGTACAGGGATTTTTCTAATGTCCATTTAAATCTCAGATTCAAGACAAATGTATAACATCACATTAAAACATGTTTTACACTTTTTATATTAAAGGGGTGTACACACTTCTTTAAACTATAAGATATGTCATATAAATATTATTTTTACATTTATGTTTTTGATATTGGGCAGAATTAGTGTTAATGTTTTTAATTAAGCATATACACATGTATATTTGTTTACATACATACTGTATCAGAACTCTGAGAACTAAAATGCCAGTACAGGTATGGGATCTGTTATCCGGAAACCCTTTATCTAGAAAGTTCTGAATTACGGAAACGCCATCTCCCTTAGACTCCATTTAATCCAAATATTCAAAAATGTTTACATTCTTTTTTTAATTTTAATAAAACAGTTGCTTTTACTTGATCCAAACTAAGATATAATGAATCCTTATTGGAAGCCTATTGGGTTTATTTAATGTTGACATGATTTTCTAGTAGACTAGTTATCCGGCAAACAACAGGTCCTGAGCATTCTGGATAACAGGTCCCATACCTGTATAAGATAAGACTGAGTAGAAGTCCTTGGACGTTATTGTGTAGGAGAATAAAATACTGCTCTATCTTTACATATGAACACTATAGGAACACCTATTAGCACAACAATACAATGCATAAAAGTGATGTCTAAAATGTTGTGGTTTCCCAGTAGGAAGCCCAAAGACAATTTCTATCATGGAGTAAGAATCCAAGCGCTTGATGGTGGACTTGGGCCAAACCATGCAAACAATTCTACTGTTTTGCGGCTATGAATAACAATTTTGTCACTGCCAAATACGATGAACGCAAGAGAACTAACATTGTATACAGTACCATACTAGTAGTATACTTTTTAATACAAACTAGAGTACACACACTACAGTAAACACATTTTCAATATTGTGTATTTCATGTCTAAATTAAAAAGAGCTACCGTGTGATCTTGACAGCTTTTTTTGAAAAAACTTAAATATTTATAACCTTAGTTATCAAATCCTTGGTTCTATCTGGTCCTTTGATTTGTACAGACAACAGTGATTCACTCAATGCCTTTGATGGGATGTATGCCTTAACATCATAAAGTTTCCCACATAGACAAGTTCGCATGGGATATGATGTTCTTTATGACAAGAGCAAGACAATACATGATAAAATTGCCCCCTGAACAAATTATAGAATGGTTGCTCAGAATGGCCCCATAAATGGGGACTTCTGGACAATCTAGTCAAATATGACTTTGGTTACAGAGTCAGAGCAAATAGTGTCCTAATGTTTTGTTAAAGTGAAAGGCATTTTCTAGTAGCATAAGGTACAAAATGTCTCAATATCCTTGATATATTGATAATGGTATGAATATAGAGGACCTCTTGTATTTGTCTATATGTATTTTGTGGTCACCGCCTCATTGCAACCCAGCTTAATGTTTTTTAAAAATAGGATGAGCACAACTTTCCCTTGTTTGTTATAGTTTATACAGGAGCAGTGACCAGCTCCATGTTATAGCTCCCACCCTTCCCAGCTGTAGTCAGGTGATCCCAATGGTCGCCAATAAAAGGATAATCATGTTTGATAATCAAGGTTAATCAAGTTTTAACCTTGAAAGCAGCAAATAAGTTGCAGGTAAAACTTAGTCCCTGCGTAAAATTATAATGAAGAAATAGAATTCTTAATGAATCATATGAAAGTTGAGTGTAGGACTGGCCAGACCATGGATGGCTTGTATGTAATTGGCCAGCTTGTATGTAATTGGCCAGCGGGGGTGGGGGGAAGCTGCAGTGGGAACAAGAGAGCCCAGACTGGGGTAGGCAGAAGACTCTTCAAAAGGTACCTGGCAATTGCCCCCCCATAATTGCACCCTGTGCATTTAGGGACATCTCTGGAGTAACGTGTGCATGCTCAGGTATTGATGTTGACGTGGTGATGTCACTTCTAGGAAAAAGGAATAAAATGTAGTAGAGCACACAGCAACACATAATAATGCAATATATAACAGACAATCCCTGTGTTGTTTAAATAGTAAGGCATTTTTTTAGCAGCTTAAGGCACAAAATGTCTCAATGTCCTTAATATTTTGATAATGGGTTGAGTGTAGAGGACCTCTTGAATTTGTCTAAGATAAGTATGGTGTCATTCCACATGACACCTCACACTTCAAGAACATCAGTCATTGTCCCAGAAATGTGTCTACTATGAGTTTTATATGTAGAAATGAAATTCACTTAATGGAAAGAATCTCTTTCCCCAGAGATTCATTGTCTTATACAGAATTCTGTCTTATATGTGCATATGGCAGATGCAGAAAACCAAGTGGCAAAGGAACACTAAAAATGGTTTTAAATGTGGTCAAAATGTAAAGGTAATTGTACTGAAGTACCAAAGAATACTGACAAGATGTGCTGCAGGAGATTTGTAGTGTCTGAACAGCATATTGTAATGTATCTAGTGCAACAAATGAGAAGCCATAAGAAATGACTCTGAAGCCACAACGTATGTGCTGCCTGTATGTAGCAGCTAATAGGCTGTAACCGCTTAACACAACATTTGATTTACTTAATTTATATATATATTTACTTTTGCATGGAGAACACAAAGAAAAAAGGTCAGACTACTTTCTCTCGCAGCTGTATATCCAATCTAAAATAAATGCACTAATGAGGGAAAAAAAAATAAAAAGAGAGCACATTATAAGCTAAAATAAAGAAAGCAAAACCTTTTTTTTCAGTGTTGTGATCCATAAAAATCACCCTGAGTCTTTTTCTCTCTTTTTTTTTTTCCAACTCTGTCTGTGAAGCCAATTGCTTTGATTGCAGTGATATGAGCATGCTGAAATGACTTGCCCTTGCTTGTGAGGCAAATGGAACATGCTAATAGAACTCATCGCATTACCCGATGCACAAGTGCCATAGCTCATTACCTTAAGATAAAAGGATATCATTGCAGACGGCAAGCAGAATTGACTTTCTGAGGCCCGACTTGATGATGATTTAATCAACTGCTCTCTTTCACTTCTCATCCCTATGCCTGTCGGTTTCACAGGTGCCTTTAAATGAGACACTCAGAAAGTGAACGAGGGGAAAGAAATTGCTGTCATTACTTTTCAAGAAAGAAAGTATGCAAATATGAGACAGAAAGATTGTGTTCATAATTGGCCTGCTAAGATACAACGATCATGCCTGACAGGTGAGGGCAAATCATTTGTTTTCTATTATTTAAAGGGGATATTCACCTTTAAATTAACTTAGTATGATGTAAACATTGATATTCCAAGATTTTTTCAACCGATCATCATTTTTATTTTTTATGGTTGTTTAGTTATTTTGCCTTTTTTTTCTGCACCACTCCACTTTGGTATTTCAGCAGCTCTATGGTAGCTTGGGTCTTATTTACCCTAGCAACCAGGCAGTGGTTCGAACGAGAGCCAGAAATATGAATAGGAGAGAGCCTGCATTAAAAGGTAAGTAATAAAAAGTAATGATAACAATAAAAATTTAGACTCACAGGACAATATTTTTTGGCTGCTGGGGTCAGTGACCCGCATTTGAAAGCTGGAAAGGAAAAGGCTTAAAAGGAAGGCAAATAGTATAAAAATATAAAAATGAAAGAATGAAAACCAATAGCAAACTTGCTAGGAAAAGGGTGCTGTATAACACATTAAAGGGCATATTTATCAAGGGTGGTGTGAAAAACCTTGAAATTTGAATTCAAAGAGCAACCGAAATTAAGTCGAAGTTTTTTTTTGGCTAAACAGGTAAGTTTTCGATCGAATAGGTTAATTGTGGTATAAAGAAAATTATTTATTTTGTAAAAAATGTGTAAAGAAATTAATATGTCTAATAGGCCCACAAAGATCAATAGCATTTCCTTTAAAAAAAATCACAATTAACCGTAGCCTGCATAGAAAATGAGGGCTTGATACCCCCCCCTCACCCGCATTCCATCTTGTTCTTGGGTATTTGGAGGGGTAAAGGGAAGGCTTAGTTTTCCTGGGGATTTCATAGGGAAACAGCAGGGGTGCAGGCCACACAATGTTTTTGTAGTCCCTTAGAGATCAGCATGTGTGGGTGGCCGGTGTGTTGTACCTGGATGGCATGGTAAACAGGGGACGTTCCACTAGATTCGAGCTCATTCAAGTCTTAAGAATTTGATGGGAGGTACAGCAAGTACTAACTATAGACATGGTTATATGTTCTGTTATAACCTAATTCGGTCCCACTGTTATTTACTACATATAGTATAACACAGTTAAAATTATTTGCAACCATATCCCCATCCCCCATGCCCAGAGCCTGCTTGCCATCACTAATACTGCAATTACTGTGCATACACCTCTCGAAACAGATACAGAAATATTCACAGTTTCTATATAGGAATTGTTCAGGTAAGCCATTCCCTGTGCTGAGAAAACAGAAGAGGTTGTGGGCCTAATTCTCGTATACTCATTTATTACAAAGGTTATTTTAAAATCTGTAAAGAAGTATTTAAATGTTTCTTAACCTGAACTCGTTAACTGGTCATTTATCAAGTAGTTGGACTCACTTATTACTTTAAATGCTTATGTACCAAAAATGCATATGTGGTGATTACAGATATTATCCAGCTGCCAATACAAAAATGCCTCTCGAGACTACTAAGGATGAACAAAAGAGACTCTTCTAAAAATGAAAGAGATTTCAAGACTTAATAATTTCTCTCAAAGGCCAACAGAAGAATCATGTGCTCAGTTGGCATCTAAACAAAGAAACCATCTGTGGCAATAAAAATAAAACTATCTAGTCATTCACCTCTGTTTGTGTAACCTTTTAAGTACAACCAGGGAGCCCAGTATATGACTCAGAAAGATAAACGACTGATGCTTTTGTATGTCTGGATGACAAACACTGTAAAACATTGTTTTGTCTAGAAAGTTTACATGATAATAATTTATAGTAATGCAGGCATGAATGTAAGTATAGTATAATATATACTAATGAAAATTACATAAACTATATTTATAAACCTTACATTTGAAGAAAATTTAAGGTGCTTTATATTTGTACAAATACATTAGTATACAGGGAAACTACCAGGCTGAGCAAGCATAACAACTTATATTTGTTAAAGATAAACATAAATACATTTATCAGCAAAAGACATGATAAAAGCGTAAGTTGGTAGAGGGAAAAACTGTATTGTGATGTGAGATGATACAGTCAAGCTGCCTATATGCCTAAGGGTCCAACAATGGGATGCTATCATCAAGTAAGGATGGAATTGAGGTCCTGGTGGCCCTAAACTGATGGAGATTAACCCAGATTTTAACAAATATAAGTAGGACGGGCCCTTCTGAGTGCTCCATATACAGGCCAATAGGCTTTATGTATATAAAAGTACATAAAAAAAGTCTATGTTCTTTGTATGTCTTTCTTACTCAAGAAAGATAACCAGACGTCAAATGTCATTCATGACTCTCTACATATCTCTTTATAAAATAGAACGCTAGTTGCCAATAGCATAGTCCTGTAGGTGCAGGAAGTACAAACTTTGACACAAACTCTTTGGGGCCCATTTACTATTTTCCATAATTCATATTTTTTAGAGCTAAATATCATGTATTCTACTGATTACTCGAAACTAGGGGTCCCCAACCTATTTTACCCATGAGCAACGTTCAGATATAAAAGGAGCTCGGGAGCAACAGAAGAATGAATAATGTTCTTGGAAGTGCCAAATAATTGCTGTGATTGGTCATTTGGTAGCCCCTATGTGGACTGGCAGCCTACAGGAGATTCTGTTTGGCAGTACACCTGGTTTTTATACAACCAGAACTTGCCTCCAAGCCAGTATTTTAAAAATAAGCACTTGCTTTGAGGCCACTGGGAGCAACATTCAAGGGGTTGGAGAGCAACATGTTGCTCATGAGCCACTGGTTGGGGATCACTGCTCTAAACCATGAAAAGTGATTAATTATTGAGGGGCATATTTATCAAAATCTGAAATTTTCAATTAAAAAAGTCTGACCAAACTAGTGACCTGATTCATTATTAAAGAGAAAGCACAATTTAATTAGATCAGGGCCAAAAAAATCTAGCAAACATTTAAATTATACGGGTTTTTTTGGAGTTTTTTCCAAAATCGGATTTTTGCCCAAAAAGTCTGAAATAGTCGGATTTTTGGGCTAATTCCAGCACAAACCACAGCAACTCGAAATAGGAGAGGGACCTCTCCCATTGACTTATTTAAAACCTCGGTAGGTTTGAGATGCTGGATTTTCAGATTCTCACTTTTTCCATCCTAGGGGTATAATAAATCTTGAAAAAAAAATTACTAAAAATGTGGTTTTATAGTAAGAAAACCCGAATTTTTCGAGTGATAAAGCCACAATAAATACTAGTACAGAACTTTGCAATCTAAAAGCTGTCAAGGTCATAAAAAAAGTCAATGGGAGTTGTCCTTTTCCAACTGTAAAATCTTTATTTTAACTTTTAGAGGTTTTTCTGAGTTTTTTGTTTGTACTTGCACAAGGATTTAAAGTTTTTCGTATTTATGTTCTGCATTTCTGTTCATTTGAGCTTTTTATATTAGGCTGTTTTAATAAGGCATTTGCAGGTTTTGACAAAATGTGTTTTTTAGTGGTTTCTAAAAGCTCTAAAACCATTAAAATAGAATGCTGATAAATGGGCCTCTTTGTGTTGATATACTTGGTTAATTAAACGGCAAATATACCTCTTGTTTCAACAATAGCACAATGAATAGTGCATGTGTTAATTTTTACATTAAATTGAACAATTGGATGATTGTTTAAATTAAGAAATATCTATGTATTTTGTGATTTCTTGCATTATAAAATAAATAGAAAAGTCTTTTACTTACAAACAGCCTGTCCAACTTCCTGGTTAGGCCATATCACTTCTTGCGAATGAGTAAGCAGTAAAAGAAATGATCAGTCCACAGATAAGACCTTTGTACAACTGACTACACCTTATTATAAAGCCTAACAAAGACCACAGCTTGGGGAAAGAGGTGGTTTGTTTATGCAAAGCTCATTATCTCATTTAATAAGTTACCCATTTTACATCCGGGGGTTCAGGGAAAAAAATGATTTCCGTTAATGGAAATTATATTATATTTTCCACTAATGGAAAATAGATTAGTAAAAAAAAAGTAAGCTAAGAATTTTTAAAAATATTTTTAAGCAAAGAATGGGCAGAATATTTTATAACACAAGTTTTATTAATTGTGCTTATGTTGTGTAAAACTATATACTGACCCTTAACAGGTATATTGCAAAGGCATTGTTTATATTTTTTTCGAGTACACATTTAAATGAATGTTAATATCACATGTAATGAACAATAGGGCATCCAATCACTTCATCAATACTAAATGCTCTTATCCATTAAACATTGCTCAATATACAGCCGATATAATCAACCTGTAGAATTTTCATACAGGCAAGACAATAATCACATATGATGACACAGATTTCAGCTATTCTAGAGAGGGTTTGATTTTCTATGTGTCTCTATAACACAGCAGTTCTCATTATGGCCCATGTGAGAGTGCCTGCATTCATCAACCACATTATTATTCAGTGCTACACGGGCTGGATGCTAACTATACTCTAAATTCTCTAATAATAAGAATAACCAAGGCATTTAAAGCACATACACAACATCTGCTTTTGTGATTAGCCGTTCTAAAGCTCACCATTACATTTAGGCATTGTTAATTCTTTGCTTACAATGGATTTCTACGTTAAATTAGAAAAAAAGAGGTCCTTTTTAGGGTATATTAATGTTTACTAGTCTTCTCCTTCCTCATGGGAATGTATGAAGGATGACTGCCATTGACGTAGTCAGAAACAACGGGACCAATTTGATGTGCTGCCATCAAGGGCCTTCTCCAAGCTGAACACCCTGATGGGTTGTCATGCAAAAATCACTTCGTAAAATGGGTTTCCTATACTCCTGCCTCTCCTTCCATCTGCTGCTGGGCTGAGGCACAGCCGGTTGCCTGCCTGTCACAGCATGTATTAAAATTAGCTGGGGAGGAGGTACTCAGTTGTGCTAATTACATTTTAATCATTGGAAATGTGTTGGCAAATCAAGCCTTGATTGCCATCTCCGAGCCTGCCTCTTCCAGCAGAGTGAAGGGGCTGTCTGCATTAGCTAAGACCTGCTGGGCTTTCTCCTTTCAGAGAAGATAGAATATGGTGCCTGCTGGCTCACCACAGAGACTGTTTTGGCACATTATTAAAAAGCCACAAGGCTTGTTGCAAATCAGTACCATGTGAGATATGCTCGTTGTCAAATCCCTGGGTATCCAAGTGACTTGGAACTTTTATCTAGACATTTAGTAAACTAGTTTATCTTGTTGGCTTGCAGCAATTCTGCATGTAATATGAACAAGACCGTTTCAAGTTCACTCTATCTGAGCTAGGAATAAACATATAAGTATTAATACCAGTGGAATTCTTTGATTTGCTTTATGGCTGGAATATGTTTCATAAGGTGGAAGACTATTATGTAATAATTAAAGCAATTGTTTTCAGTAAGAGCTTTACAAGCATTTACATCTGTATACACATTTCTGTGTGTCAAGTGTGCTAAACCAAGTTGTCCTGATTTTTGCATGATATCTGTTTGAATGTTTCATATACTGTAGCAATCACTTTAAAATCTTGAGATTTTGAAAGTCAGGGTATAAGAAGAACTATCCAGGACCCCAACAATTTTTTTTTTCAGTGGCCCTAACCATGCCTAATCAGGGTCATAGCCAGCCCTTTCCAGGTTCCATCTCCTCCTGCCCCCACAGTAAGCTTCACGGTCTGCTATTGTTACGCCATTGGTTTAGCTAAAATGTTTGATCTGAAAAGCTTTTGTGGATTTATAAAGTGCAATAACTTTAAGGTGTGACAATATGTATGGGGAGATGTTAGATGACTAGTGTGGAATATGAAATAGATCTTGAGATCTTGTCAGACATATTTCATTGTCTTCTATGAGGATGTGAGCAGAAGCCTTGACATTGGGTTAGCAGTGGATGTGCCAAACTCCCATGCCGATTTTAGCTTATTTATTCATTAAAAAACTCGATTTAATCTGATAAAAAATTTTAGCCCAAAAACCCCCAAAAATTTAATTTTCAGGCTAAACGAAGCAGAGACCGCTATAATGTCAAATGGAGATACTGTATCTGCTTCACCATTGACTTATACAGGACCTCGACAGGTCTGAGATGGCAGATTTTCCGATTCTGGCTTTTTGCAGCATTGACTATAAAAAATCTCGAAAAAAATTTAGTTATTTTTACCACAAAAAATTTGAGTTTTTGTCAAAATCTTAAAATAAAATGAAAAGGTTTCTGCACTTTGGTAAGAAATAACTAATTACTAAATATATATATAGTAATATGTTGGGGGCCTCCTTAACTAAGAAAAAATTGGTCATGTGATACATTTGCACTGGAAAAATTTGAAGGGGCTAAACTTGATGGACTTTTGCCTTTTTTCAACCAACATTACTATGGTTTATGAGACGATCTGGCTAATGAATGCAGATGGTTTGCCAAATAGTGGAGAGGGTCAAGAAAGATACAGTTTCCCCTAATTGGGAGAGACAATTATACCACCATAAAATGAAATAAATGCAATAGCAGCCAGAAGCTGAGGTTTCAGAATTTGCTTTACATATATAATGGGTTTTTTAAGGTTGCAAAAATGACGCCCATAAATTTGTATGACGTAGTGCGTCAAAAAAAAAAAAGACGCTCGTCAAAAAAATTTAGCCGCCCGACAAAATTGTTTTACCACCCATAGACTTTAAATTTTTGGCTAAACGAATTGGGTCAAGTTCGCCCATCCCTAGGTTTGTTTGTTAAGGATTAGTGAAATGGAAAAAATGAATGTTATTTGTGGCAATTATTACAGCCTGGATAAAGATGAAAGAAGCTGTCCCATTTTGCTTTCATGGAAAATTTGCAAAATTGTATAAATTCGTGAAACAAATTGAAACCTTGTAAAACATTTTGCTCATCACTATGCCTGACTATTGCTCTTTGCACAAACAAGCAGGGTTACATGTAAGAAAAGGTTTCCCACTGACTAAATGCATGTACACAGCATCATGTTCATATGTAGCTACGAGAATTATTTGGACATGACTGAATATCAAAGTCGAAGAGGTCATGCAATGCTGGCAACTAATGCATATAACTTGGATCACACTTCCGATTAAGCAGCACAGGGCAAAAAGCCAACTAACTCAAGCTTTAAACCATGTACAGTATATACAATGGGGGTGTCTGATGGTGAAAGCAACCAACACAGTTAAAACTGAGGGGTAATGAAACATATGTGCTTACATTTACACAAATGGCTTTAAACATTAAAATATGTATTGTGACAGCAGGTCAGTAAAAGTTTGTGGATTTGTGCAGGATGGTGTGTATGTCTGTCCCAGGTTTGAGCAGTTTGCTCTCAGTTTCTGGTAATGCAGTCACAGACCAGTTAACGAGCTCATCAGAATCTAATCTGCTGATCCAGGTTGCTATAAGAATTCCCAGCCTGCTTAGGGGTTGGGCTCCACCCCGGAACCAGTTCTGACGTTTTTTGGTAAGCAAACTTTTGGGGTTTTGGGTGAAATACAAACCTTTCTTTTGTGTGTAGTAAAGACTGCTGTTGCTAACGTAGAGACCAGAGCAACGCAAGGTTGTTTCCGGTCTGATAGTCAGGGAAGCCTGAATGTATAGTTAGCTGCCCAGCTGGCAAGGCTTTATTTAGCTGTCTTGTATTATTTTTAACCCTTTTCGTTTTGTCCAGCTCTAAATGGTGTAAATAGGACTGTTTAAATAAAAATCTACATGTGTGTTTCACTCAAACCCATTGTTCTTCTGTGCCTGATTGAATCCGTGTACTCATCCAGGGAATCACCGTTATCCCGTTGCTGGGCTAATTCCTACAGTATATAATGGATTAGAATAGTTGTTTCCTGGAATACATTTTGTGCATTGAGTACAATAGGGAAATGGTACAATATGGTACATATCATGATATCAGACCAGCACAGTGTTTATGACACACAACACAGTCTACAATTCTTCACTTAAGCAGGCCAGTTGGAAGAACCATGGCATACATGAGGATCAGGGGATTCTAGAGTCTGTGGAGAATTCTCAGCTCATCTCTAGGTGATTCAGGAAAAATATGCCTACAGCACATGTATGCCTCAAAATCTGTCTAGGTTAATTCTGCCCATGTTGCGGAAGTAATTTTGACTGGCACATCTGATAAAAGAACAGATTTGGAAACAGCAGTGTGCATAACCCTAGAGGGTTTTTTTCTTGGCTAATATTCCAGGCACCTTATGGCATGAACATTTCTGTAAGAGAAGGGGGGGGGGCACCAAGCAGAACAAAAACAGCAGAAATGCTTATTATACAAAACTGTACACAATGTATAAAAAATTATTAACACATCAGTAGCCCCGAAATGAATGGGGTATAAATTGAGCTTAATGCCACCTGTTTAAATTGGGCATTACAGTGCAAGCTGATGAGGTAGCAGTTCAAGACACAAACTTTAGGATTACTGGATGGATTATATGCTTTCTGTTTTTCCCAAAAAAAAATGTAATCTCTTTTTCAGCCTATACCCCTGAAAAAGGAAAAGACGCTAGAGTTTTTTGGGACTTCAACTTCAACTATTTTTTTGAAGCAAGCCCTATCTACTCTATTGCACTTCGCCTGGTCTGAGGTGGTGAAGGCAAGTCTGGTGCAAGTGGTAACGTTCACTAAAATCCAAATCTTAGTGAATTTGCTTAGTTACTTTCTTTCACCAGAGTGCAAATTCGCCAGGTGTTAGGGAGTGAAGTACTGCTAGAGTCTATCTCCTTGGCTGTCTCTTTTCGCTTGCGTTAGTCACTTCGCCTTTTAGTAAATTTGCCACTAAAAGTGAAAAGAAAAACATAAATAAATAAAAAAAAGGTTACACCTCCATATCAGCAAGAGCAAGTCATTTTATTCTATAGTCTGCCAATGGTGCCTTAGCTACCTAGTTTGTAAATGCTAACTATTGTTTGGTAATGGTGCAAAGAACCATCTATCCTCCACCCACCCCCATCAAATGGCCAATTGGATTTGATACTCACCAAGAGGTGGAGATCTTGAGACCCCCAGGAAGATTCTCTTCTTTTTATGTTTTTCAAATTTGCCTTCCAATTCTGTCTCTTTTTAATGTAATTCTTCCTTGTTACTGCTTTATGTTTAAGCCCTCCTCTATTCGTTGTCAGTTCTGACTTCCAAATGCAGCATGGGAACTGATATTTTTTTCATATGCTTACAGGACGATATTGGCCATTTTATGAAACTATAAAAACACATGCACAGTTATGACTTAGATCATTTAAAAAAATTCATTGGATGTTCACAGATGTTTGATTGTTTTAAGTTGTGATTTATTATTCATCATCCCCTGAACATTTTGGATTTTGAAGCAAGTTACAGTATATTTCTCAATGCCCTAAGATTATCTTACTAACTCTGCTACAGCCCCAGGTGTTACTCCAATAAGAAAAAGGGAACTAACAAGCTCTATCTCCTGGGAACATACTTGAGAAACCTTGTGTTTTTCAGAAATGTCATATCACATATATGCCATAAACAATGAGTGCCTTTTTATGGCAGATTGCCTGCTATTATAACATGATTGTAACACTAACAGGACATTTCAGTCAGTCTTTAATAACTGCCAGATGCCGATTCTGATCTTGAGCCCTTGTTTTTAAAAAGATTTGGTTGATGATTTGCTGTTTCTTTAGAAAGTTCATTGATCCCATGAGGATAAGCCACAAAACCCCCAAGAGGCCTCAAATTCAGATAATGGAGACAGGGAAATTAAACTCTAAATAGGGAACTGAAATGCAAGGTGCTGTTTAATTTGAATCAGATGTGATTCATAGTGAAAACATCTGCCATAAAACATCACTGACCTTGTAAAATAGTGCAATCCACCTTCAGATGAGGTAATGCCTCTCTTAATGCTACGTGCAACAAATTAAAATGATCACCATAAATTGTAAACGCTACTGTATTGACATATTCGTTTGGAAACAATTGGCACGCTTGAAATACCTCCATTGGCAGTTTCCAGGAACATTCAATTACTGTGCCCGCCTTGTGCATTGAAGAGAACGCTTAGAAAACAATTATTGCTTTTAAAAATGTCTTGCACTGCATCGTTCATTTGAATGTGTGTGCAACCCGTTTTCCTTATACTTTTCAAGACAGAGTCATAATTTGTTTGTAAGGCTAACACCTAGCTTTTCAAAGATCCAATGTAACTGGTTATCCAGTATCCAATTCTATTAAATGATCCATTGCCGAATTGAGTTTTAACAAGATAAACCATGACAGGTGTGTGTCATTTCAGTAAATCTGATGAATAACAGTCACCTCTCAGTAATGGGACATCTTCAAATGGTTTTTAGTGTCTCCTCAACCAAACCTCCACCCCCACCTGTAAACAAATAAATCATACTATTTTGCCTGTAGTGAAGTGCAAATTGCTTATTCATGCTGAAATCAGCCACATAGGTCAGGTAAAATTTGTCAACGACTCACAGCATGAGTGTTTGCAGTCAGAAAAAATGTTAGGCTGAGAAACATATAGATGTAATTTCACCTTTACATGTTACAACCATCTAACCCTATTATAATTTTACTATTAGCTTGCAATAAGCCTAATTGTACATATATGAGATTGAAAAATGCAGCCTCTTTAACTATTGTGTTCATATTTGTATATAATACACAAAAGCCATGAATATCTTGTAAATAATATCCTTATAAACGGTGACTAGTGATGTCATCAGTTATAAACATTGAGTAGTGATGTCATTTTTGTCACATGACTCACTGAAACGTGTGTATTATAATAAATAAAGTACCCCTTGTTGGAAAATATGAGGATATTAGAAGTAACCTCGGAGTTCCGGCCTTGTGCTTTTATATGGTCATGGAACTCCTCGGTGACTTATAATATCCTTATATTTTACAAAAGGGGGTACTTTATTCACTATATAATGTGTATGACTCATATATACAATGCAGTTAAACCACTTCCACAATGTAAAAACAGTATTTGGGAATCACCATTTGGCTCAAGCTTCAATATATATGTATTCCTTCCAAGCTATGTAGCATTATACACCAGGAACTAAATGGACAAGGGTCGATTGGAATTTAAAGGTTAATGGATATAGTGTGAAACAGTGGAATGAAATAAACGTCAAAGAAGTCATATGGGGGTATGTAATAAAAGGCACTACGTTTGCCAAGGGACAGTAAACCATAGCAACCAATCAGCTGGTAGCATTTACTGTCACCTGTTTAACTGTAAGAATCTTATTGGTTGCCATGGGATACTGCTCCTGGACAAACTTAGAGCCTTATATTCTATTATAATAAATGGGCCCCTAAGTTGGACACATAAGACCAGCATTTATTACTCACCAATTCAAAAACAAACATCTTATTGGTTGGTATGGGTTATTGCACCCGGCCAAACTTAGTGCCTTTTAATACATATGGAGGAAAAAAATGGAGGAAAAAATTGTTTTAATTTCTATAGCACACATTGGGCCAGATTCAATTCAGTGAGAAAAGGGTTTATCACATGAAAAGTCATGAAAGTGATTCACTTTAAGATGCAATTCAATTCAGAAAAACTTATCTCACGGTTCATCAAGTGAAAACTCTATTGATGTCTATGGGAAAAACTGGAACTGAATTTGGATAAAACTTTTTTCTCCTTGAATTGAATCTTGTCCATAAGTTTTTATGTGAAAAAACACAAGATAATTTTTCTGAATCTGGCCCTTTACATGAAATGGCTTATTAAATGGAAAAAAAGGTAAATAGCTTTGCCAAAAGTACATGGCACTTTGGTATTTTTGCTGACATTTCCAGCAATGCTGTTTGACATTAAATTATCAACAAAAATGTTAACCATATTAACTTTAACGAAATTGTTAGATGGGCTCTTCCCCCAAGGGAGAAGCACAATATCAAAAACAGAAAAATATCTGTAATATGGACAATTTGTCCCTTGTGACAATAAAATTTCCTTTTTATTCATGCAAATGTAACAGCACAGCAGAATACAGTATGTAGTCACTTATAAATATGAGTTAATCATAATAATTTACCACTTTAATTACATTCCCCATAAGCATGCCGAGACACCAGGAGATTATTGGAAGAAATTAATAAAAGTAAAAAAAAACGGGGAGGGGAAGAAATTCAAAGTACAAATGGCAGTGTTCAATATCAGTTCCTGAAGGCACTGCACACTTTTACAGGAAAAAGTGACAAGTTAATAAATGAGTAGCTCTTGGCTACTTATGGACAAAATGGAAATAGAGCAGCTGCTTGCCTTATAGGATAGGACACATGATTAATATATTTGTTTTAGCATACAGCAGAGAGGACGTTTGGCTCCTACGGTTTTGCTTTGCTAGCAAGAGTTACAAGGGATCAGCCAGTGGCTGATTTATGTGAAATGCTCCGAACTGCATGAGAACACTCCACAAACGTAATTGCTCATGTTTTGCAAGGTAAACAGAAAAGTGTTTTTAGAAGACGTACTTTATTATGGTTGACTGAGTTTTCGGTTTTAAGTGTCAGGCACTGATTCATATATTAACAGATGTGAAAGCAAACTCCCCATTCATCTGTTTTTCACCTGAGATGGGTAAAAGCTTTGTTTCTATGGCCTTCTCTCCATGAGGCATGTTCTTTTGGGTGAATGGTCAGTTAGCACGGGTGGTTTTACCAGTAGTTCTTCATTCCTTTCCGAAGTAATAAAGCAGAAACAGAACTACTACATTTTCAAATTGTTTAATATGATGTGCATTATAATTTGCAGATGACATCCATTCTGTCCTAGGGGGCAAAGTCTGCTCCGAATTCAGGAGACCGAGGTAACAATTTGTGAATAGTTTTGCACAATGAAACTCATTCAACACAATAAGTTTTATTTACAATCTTTTCAATCACAAGGACCTGCTAGAATATAATAATTAAATACCAAAAAATGTAATTGGTTCATTGACTACTCACTGGTGATAGAAAGTTAGGGAAATAATATTTTTAAACATTTGATTAATTTGCCCCTAGAGCCTCTGCTGTAGCTTGAAACAGACCCGGACTGGCAATCTATGGCTGCTATAAGGTCCCATAGAAAGTCAGTATTTAGTGGTCTGGTGGGGCCGTTTGGGTCTCTGTGTACCTGAAATTCCAGGGCCTATTTTAATCAGTCCGGACCTGGCTTGAAGAGTTCAAGTTTACAGAATAATGCTTAGAGGGGCCTTCCTCTCTCACAACCATACTACTATCAAGGGTATATATTCTGACTTTAGTCCTACTAAAATGAATGTGACACAATGGTTAACACTGCTGTCATGTATTCGTGGGTGAATTCCAGCCTCTTGTTATCTGCAAATATTTTTTTATACTCTCCCCATGCTTATGTGGGTATCCTCTGTGTACTTTCCCACACTCTTTCCCAGACTGCAGATTCATACAGGCAGGTTAACAGGCTCATGACGAAACAGACTCTTGAATGTTGTTTGAATTTAATAGGAACCTTGTATTGTATTATAATCTTCATGTGGCAGGATCTCATTTGTATGATGCTCTAATTCTAAACAGTGACCTACTTGAGACATAATTCATTTATTTAGCAAGTGTGCCATTCTTGCTTCATTGAGCATTCATATTATGATTGACAGAGAATATTAAGTACAACTTTTACTTTACATGTATTTTTGCTTCATTCTTACCTTGAAAGTGAGTCAAACCAGAAGTTTGCACCATTTCTTACATAGATCTACATAAACGTTTTGATTTACAACTTTGAATCAGTTACAAATATTCAGTGCAATCAACGTTGATTCCAGAAAAACTATGATAATATCCACTGATAAAACTTTCTAAATTGTAATCCTTTTTCTTCCTCTCTCTCGTTTCATTTCTATATAGAAAAATTAGTATTTCTCATTTTGTTTTTTACAGAGGCGGCCTAATGAAGATTAGAAAAAAAGCATCAATCATCTTTTCCTCACCCCTGTTATCACAATTATTTAATCATGTCTTGAACAATGGAAGGGTATTACTTAGCACTGTCTGACATGGTTTCAAGATTCATTGGGAGGTATCCTATGCACAATGCATCTGCTAACTCTTGTACACTTTTAGAAACATCTTATTTTCAAAGAAGTTGATTCATGCTGAATTTCAAAAGAAAACAGCAGGAGCAATATACTTTCATGTATGTCTGTCTAGGATAGAAGAGTTCAAAGCCAAACCAATCAGGCGGCTGGAAATCACTGGTGCCCTTAGCTAAAGTGAGGGGGATTAAACATACAGGGTATAGTGAAATATACTTGAATTTCTTATTATTTTTTCATATGCCTGTGATGAGATTCAAATGGATATACAAGTTGTCTGTCTGAAACTCTGACAGAATTGGGCTTAATAGAAATAACTATTTCAACATAAGGCAGAAAGAAAAAAGGGAAAAGAGGAAACAAAAGAACAAAAGAAAGTTTCCTTGAAACGGCTCAGCTAGTAAGATGCTTTCGGTACATGCAAAGGCAATGTTTAATGTGGTTTCTGGCAGAAACAGATGGTGCCTAAGGGCAGCTTTCTGTTGCTGCTTTCCCAAGGGTCAGGCAAGAAAAGATGGAGGCAGTTGTAAAGAGAGAATGGGGATTATTTTCTAGTAGCAGGTAAAACCCATTTGTCACAGCAACTCCAACTGGGCTTTCAGTACAAAAGTTAATATCTGAAACCAATGAGGCATTCTGCCCTATGATTTCAGAGAGGGAAGAAAGAAAAGAAATCGCTCAGAGCTATCATCCTTGTCTTTCAGACAGGAACACAGCACGCTTTAGCTTCTTGTAAAAGGCTTGTTTTTTATATTCTCTTTGAAACAGAAAGGAATGGTTACAGAGCCAAAAGCACCTAATGGTGTTAAATCATAAGGGTATATACAAGACAACAAGGTCAAGGAAATGTATTTCTATTTCACTTTCTGCAGAGGAATGAATAATCTTATAATTTGAGTAACATTATAATGTCTAGTGAATAATAATTTACAGATGTGCTATAATATGTGCACCAATATAGCAATAGTAAGCAGAATTTTTATCTCACTTTTTGGGCTCATCAGCTTTAGTCTGCCATACAGATGGAAAATATCAGGTTTTCGTGGTTTTGTAGAAATAACTGTCCTCTATTTTATGCTGCTTTTTCAAGTGCACCCCCCCAAAACAAGTTTTTTTTTTATGGAGGCTCCAAGCAAGCACCACTGCATTAATGGAAAAGGAACTGACAATGTAAGGAAGGAAACGTTTACAGCCAATCAGATTTGCTGGAAGATGTGACATTACAACAGAGGAAAATGCCTCTTTTATTTCAAGCCTCCAGGCATGCAACAACCCACCCCCTGCCCTTATTAAGTAGTTGGTGGTTTACATGGAATAATGTCAGTTTAATTACATTGTTTTTGGTTTATACCTACTGTAAAGACTTGGCAGAAGGATGATAATGCAGGGAAATCCTATGTCCTGATTTTGGGAATGTTGTTGGTAATGGTGGAATACTTGGGAGGTCCCAGGATGTGTCAATCCCAGCTGTGTGCTCTTGCATGCCCACCTGATGTTGATGAGCATGGCATGGCCATTGGTGTTTTTTTATTTGCAAGAATTAAAAATGGGTTGTTGGTGAAGGTTGCCTGTAATGTTTGTTGTAATATGTTGTTCTTTATGAAATAATTATAATACTTGGACTGTGGACTTTTTTATTCCCAACCTCTGGATCTTTAAAGGGGAACTTTAGTTAAACCTTTTATGTCTTCATAAAACATACACAATTGCTAGTTGATGCAGAGAAAACATAAATCCAACTAAAGCCTACAGTATCAGTCTCAGAGGGGAAAAAACACCTTCCTGAATCCAGAATGGCAATTTTGGCAAAATGGCCTGAATCCAAAATGGCAATTAAACCAGCCTCTGGATCAACTTTGTACTAAGAGCTATTTTCACTTGCTAAAAAGGCCACCCAACTCATTCTAGAAGCTTTCTAATATATCTGACAGTACAACCACTTCAGGGAGAGAATTCCATAACTTCACAGCTCCAACAGTAGTGCTGGAAAGACCTACTGGTTACATAGTTAGTTACATAGATAAATCGGGTTGAGAAAAGACAAAGTCCATCAAGTTCAACCCCTCCAAATGAAAACCCAGCATCCATACACACACCCTTCCCTACTTTCACACAAATTATATATACCCATATCTATACTAACTATTGAGCTTAGTATCACAATAGCTTTTGATATTCTGTCTGTCCAAAAAATCATCCAAGCCATTCTTAAAGGCATTAACTGAATCAGCCATCACAACATCACCCGGCAGTGCATTCCACAACCTCACTGTCCTGACTGTGAAGAACCCCCTACGTTGCTTCAAATGGTAAATAAAGCATCACAGAGATTATTATATGATTCCCCTACATACAGTATTTATACATAGTTTTCATATCTACCATTAAGCACCTCTTCGGCATAAACAACACTAACTTTGCCCACCTTTTCTTAATAACAGAAACTTTTTATACAATTAACCAGCTTAGGCAATCCCATTTGAGCACTGGAGAGCAAATATAGCTCAAAATCTTGTTTTCTTTTGCAGCTGCTGACTGGCATTGCTTGCTACAGCCAAGTTTATTAAATATAAGGACTCTAAGGTCCTTCTCCATTATGGATTTGCCTAACTCAGTCCCATTAAACGTATAAGTGACTTGCTGGGGAGGAAAACTCAGAACTGGCGTGTATGGAGCAGGCTGACTCTCGGAGCACCCCGGGAGGCAGTGGCTCTAATACGGGTGGTGGGGGGAGTGCAAGGAAGGAAAGGCAGGTTCTAGTTATAGGGGATTCAATTATTAGAAAGGTGGATAGGGTAATCTGTCGCAAGGCCCCTACATGCCGAACAGTCTGCTGCTTGCCTGGTGCTAGGGTTCGGCATGTGGTGGAACGAGTGGACAGATTATTGGGAGGGGCTGGGGAAGACCCAGCGGTCTTGGTACACATAGGTACCAATGACAAAGTTAGAGGAGGTGGTGAAGTCCTCAAAAATGATTTTAAAAAACTAGGTTCAAAGCTGAGGGCGAGGACTTCCAAGGTAATTTTCTCAGAGATATTACCTGAGCCACGAGCAACGCTAAGGAGACAGCGGGAGCGTAGGGAGATTAATGCGTGGCTGAAAGATTGGTGTAGGGAGGAGGGTTTTGGGTTTTTGGAGAACTGGGCTGATTTTTCAGTCGGCTACAGGCTCTTTGCTAGGGATGGGCTGCACCTCAATGATGATGGGGCAGCTGTTTTGGGAGAGAAGATGGCTAGAGGGTTGGAGGAGATTTTAAACTAGGTGTGGGGGGGAGGGTTCAGTAAAAGATTCAGTGGTAGACAGGTTAGATGAGATAGTGGGCAAAGAAAGGGAAAATGGGGGAGGAGATTTGGCTGGGGATACTGTTAAGGATAGGGAGGACCACATGTCATATGTTCAATATGGTGCCAGTATTAAATGTATGTTTACAAATGCAAGAAGTCTGACTGGTAAAATGGGAGAGCTGGAGCTGCTGGTGATGGAAGGAAAATATGATGTGATTGGTGTGGCCGAAACATGGCTGAATGAGTCGCATGACTGGGCAGTAAATATCAGTGGCTATACTTTGTTTCAGAGGGACAGAGGCAATAGAAAAGGAGGAGGGGGTACAGTATGTCTGTATGTTAGGCAGGATTTAAAAGCTCATATAAAGGAGGAGGTTATGTTAGAAAATGAGGGGGCAGAAGTCGTATGGGTGGAGTTCTTCACCAATTGTAAAGAATCCAGCAAATTAATTGTAGGCGTATGCTATAGACCCCCTAATGTAAGTGAGGAGGAAGAGACAAAGCTCCTAATGCAAATAGAAAAGGCTGCTAGTTTAGGTAAAGTAATGATAATGGGGGATTTTAATTACCCAGATATTGACTGGAGCAACGGTACTGCTAGATCAGTTAATGGGAACAAGTTTATAAACTTATTGCACGACAGTTTTTTAGCACAGGTTGTTGAGGAGCCTACCAGAAAAAATGCTATTCTTGATTTAGTGATCTCAAATCACCCAGAACTTATAGCAAATGTGCAAGTCATTGAACCCCTTGGTAATAGTGACCATAATGTTATATCATTTAATGTCTGGTGCAAAAAACAAAAATATACTGGGGCAACAAAAACCATGAATTTTGCAAAAGCTAATTTTAGTGCCTTGAGGGCTGCCCTACAGAGCATTAATTGGGGCATTAGGTTTTCAGCTAAAAACACAGAACAGAAATGGTTGTCCTTTAAAATGATATTAAATCATTACTGTTCTCAATTTATTCCCTTAAGGACTAAACGTAGAAGCTCTAAGAATCATCCTGTGTGGCTTAATACGGAAGTAAAGAAGTTAATGGGAAAGAAGAGAAAGGCATTTAAAAACTACAAATCTGTAGGGACAGAAGCTGCATTTAATGAATATAAACACTGTAATAAATGTTGTAAATCAGCAATCCGGAAGGCTAAGAAAATAAATGAAGAGTTAATTGCGGTGGAGGTGAAAACTAACCCTAAAAAGTTTTTTAAATATATTAATAGTAAAAAGATGCAGGTTGAGAGTGTTGCTCCATTAAATAATGGTACCAGTATGGTTGTAACAGATACAGAAAAGGCAAATGTGTTAAATCAGTTCTTTTCATCAGTGTATACAATAGAGGATTCTGGGTTCACAGGCTCACTTAATAACTGCACGAATGGTTCAGCTCAATCTAGTCAGTGGCTGACTCAGGATATGATTCAAAAAGCTTTAATAATGTAACACCTATTTGGGCTGCATAGCACACAAATAGTTAAACTGTCCAGCTAGCAGTAGAAGCATGGGTTACACGCGACTTCACACAACAGGGTCAGGGCCTTCGCCATGTGGAAGTGTTCCCTCTATGGTGTAGTGCAACTACATCCCCCAGGTTACTGTGCATACAACAAAAGATAGGCGCCAGGAGGTTCTTGCAGTAAAACAGAAACGGTTTATTTAACTATGCACGAGGCAAGTGACCACAGGTTTAGTACTCACGCAGGAGCTTTGAGGAAAACAGCATATTGAGAGTTCACACAGATCAAGGCAGGCTCACACAGAGAGTACACAGGCAAATGCAGTACAACCTTTCCCTCCTGGAAGTTGTCAGGCAAGCAGCTTCTACCCTACAGTCCCTCTTCACTGAGGTCCCTGACTGGAGGCAACACATAAAGCCTCTGGGAAGCTACTCCCTTTCTGCAAATCCTTGTTGGAGCTTCAGCTGCTCTTTCTCTCTATCCTATCTGCCTTTCTCTCCTAGAGAGACTATGACAAGTCTGCCCTAGTATATCTGTTCCTCATTCACGGCGTTTCCTGGTCCCCGACTTGGACACATGCCTTCTTCTGGGCCTATTGCACTCAGTCCCCCTGAGCACATCCAGCTGGATCAGCATCCAGAGGCAAAAGAGGAAGAGGCCACTCCCTGCACACACTATATAGGAGTGAGTCAGAGCAGTGTCATCAAATCTCTCAGCCTATCACTATAAAGGTTATTCTGTAACAGGGATTCTACCCAATAACCCAAGGAAATGGTGAAAAGATTAACTCTATAGGGCCTGTATCCCTATAGGGCCCTACATACAAATTAATGTAAACAAGGCTCCAGGGCCTGATGGCATACACCCCCGGGTTCTAAGAGAGCTTAGTTCAGTTTTAGAGCAGCCCTTATTTCTGATTTTCTCAGATTCACTGTCATCTGGTATGGTGCCTATGGACTGGAGAAAAGCTGATGTTATTCCAATATTTAAAAAGGGATTACGATCTCAGCCTGGCAATTATAGGCCAGTAAGCTTGACATCTGTGGTGGGCAAATTATTTGAAGGCTTGTTAAGGGATCACATTCAAAATTTTGTCCTAATGAATGGCATTATGAGCAACAATCAGCATGGCTTTATGAAGGATAGGTCATGTCAGACGAATTTGATTGCATTTTATGATGTGGTAAGTAAGATTCTGGATAGTGGGGGGGCAGTAGATGTGATCTATTTGGATTTTGCCAAAGCGTTTGATACTGTGCCCCGCAAACGACTGCTTTCTAAACTAAGGTCTGTTGGGCTTAATGAAGTCGTTTGCACGTGGATAGGAAACTGGCTACAGGATCGGGTACAGAGGGTGGTTGTTAATGGGACATTCTCTACTTGGAGTAAGGTTCTTAGTGGGGTCCCCCAGGGCTCAGTATTGGGTCCACTTTTATTTAACTTGTTCATTAATGACTTAGGGGAGGGTGTTGTAAGTAATATATCAGTGTTTGCAGATGTGGCATCCTTGCAACATGATCTTGACAAACTGGCAATCTGGGCAGCTAAGTGGCAAATGAGATTCAATGTTGATAAATGTAAAGTCATGCACCTGGGATGTAAAAATATCCAAGCCACTTATACCCTTAATGGGACTGCACTAGGCAAATCCATTATGGAAAAGGACCTTGGAGTCCTTGTAGATGATAAACTTGGCTGTAGCAAGCAATGCCAGTCAGCAGTATCAAGGGCAAATAAGGTCTTGAGCTGCATTAAAAGGGGCATAGAGTCAAGGGAGGAGGGGGTCATTCTTCCACTGTATAGAGCACTTGTAAGGCCCCATCTAGAATATGCCGTACAGTTTTGGTCTCCATCACTCAAACAGGACATTATTGTATTAGAGAGGGTACAGAGAAGGGCAACTAAGCTGGTAAAAGGTATTGAAAATCTTAGCTATGAGGAAAGACTGGCCAAATTGGAGATGTTCACGCTGGAGAAGAGGCGCTTAAGGGGTGATATGATGACTATGTATAAATATATAAGGGGATCATATAATAATCTCTCTAATGCTTTATTTACCAGTAGGTCCTTCCAGCTGACACAAGGTCACCCATTCCGATTAGAAGAAAAGAGGTTCCGCCTAAATATTCGGAAGGGGTTTTTTACAGTGAGAGCTGTGAAGATGTGGAATTCTCTCCCTGAATCAGATGTACAGGCTGATACATTAGATAGCTTTAAGAAGGGGTTGGATGGCTTTTTAGCAAGTAAGGGAATACAGGGTTATGGGAAATAGCTCATAGTCCAAGTTGATCCAGGGACTAGTCCGATTGCCATTTTGGAGTCAGGAAGGAATTTTTCCCCCTCTAAGGCAAATTGGAGAGGCTTCAGATGGGTTTTTTGCCTTCCTCTGGATCAACTGGCAGATAGGTAGTTAATAAAAAAAAAAAAAAAAAGGTTGAACTCGATGGACATGTGTCTTTTTTCAACCTTACTTACTATGTTACTATGTTACATCCCAAATGTATAACCTTGCATTTATCAACATTGAATCTCATTTGCCACTTAGCCTCCCAGATTGCTAGTTTGTAATGATCCTGCTGCAAGGATGCCACACGGATGGAATTAATATAGGAAGGCTTTCTAATAAAGGTGCCCATCCTTTAAAAGTCCTTCTAACAACCAGACCAGTCACTCAAGGACTCGTGTAGTCATTACTGTTGATAACTACATACAACCTGGCTATTTGAGGCTGGCTTGAATTTTCAAGGCAATAAAAGCCTGATCTTTTCTTGTTGAGCAACATTTTTTTTCACCCATTGGAGTCTATGGCCGTCATTTTTGCTGTGAAACTCTGCGAAAAATTTCGCTCATCACTAATGCATAGAAAATGTCATCCGGATTCTATGTCATGCACGTGTTTATATTTAGGGAGTGCCCAGGGCTCTGGGACAATAGCTTAATGTGTAAATGTGTGTGTGTCCCAGCATTGCAGCCATACTGGGAGTTGGAACCAGTGTGCGTTACCACAGTATTTGGCTGAAGGACATATTTTTTAACTGACACTTTTGATTCCTCCATCCAGAGTGCAGGCTCTATCAGCTCTGTCTTAAGCCCAGACGACTTGCATCAGGGTCTCTGATGAAGTACATAGTTACCAAACGCGTCAGACCATGTGTTAGCATTTCTTCTTTTAAACTGATGTAACCAATAAAGGATGAATTTTTAACCAACAACCTATCTGAGCGATCCTTTTGACTTTGGAGTGCGCTGCAACGACTTGGATGTGAATAGGTGAAAACGTCTCCCTTAGCGACAGACTCGGGGCAGCAGCACCCGGGTCACTCCGTGGAGAGGGTAAGCTGATCCTTATGTATATTTATCTATGAATACAAACAACTGTTGGAAGGAACGTGGGAAGGATTGTGTAATAAACGCAGGGCTCGGGGCAGGCGCACCCGGGCCAATTAACACCAACGGTGAGCGGATTTCAAACAGCTGTAACTTTTAATGATATAGAGGATCAAGCAGACAGAAATTATTTATATCAATTTAGAATCTCAGAATTGGTGTTGGGATATATATTTTGGACTGCTAACCAGACGACTTGCATCAGCCTTGATCAGTGTATGTTGTTGTTGTTGTTTTTGTTTGTTGTCTGTTTTTACTGATACAGAAATTCTCTACTTTTTAACCAGATACAGTTCATTCAAAATATGAGTGAAATTTTAATACCATGACTTGAACACCTTAAATTTTCTAACCAACATCGAGCTTGATACATCTGATAACACAAGGGAGTTTTCAGGTATACGCAGCACCACAGCCACTGCTTTAAAGTTTAGTCATTCTGAATGTAAAAGCTTATATCAGTGACAGGTTGACAGAAAGAGCTGTTTTCATTTCCATTTCACAGACTTTTACGTATGAAAGCCATGAAACATGTCAGGCCTTCTAAAGTCTATGAAGACAGAGATGGCATGTGCTCCCAACGGGGGGCTCCTCTCTTTGGCATCACTGTAAAATGTCCTGATTTTGAGCGGTATCTGACATTTAAAAAATATTGCTGGGATTTAGTTTTTTTATGCAAGGCAGACTAGCATCAGACATGCTGTAAATGCTCCAAAAATCTTCAGATTGACACAGTGTGGTAGTAATTACTAGTAAATAATGGTAATACTTATTAATACTTCCACCTTAGATTGATGAGAAAGATTATTATCATTTTAAAGGTGGGGTACCTTTTAAATAGAGAATTAACCTTAATGTCTTATAATATTCAGAACTTCCAATAT
The DNA here is from genome assembly GCF_017654675.1 of Xenopus laevis. Classification (NCBI taxonomy): domain Eukaryota; kingdom Metazoa; phylum Chordata; class Amphibia; order Anura; family Pipidae; genus Xenopus; species Xenopus laevis. Next base: position 103,068,259 of record NC_054373.1, read on the forward strand.
AATTCTTGAGACCTCTCTATAATGAAGCACACATTGAAGATAAGATGGGAAAATACAATATAGTGTATTCATGATTCAACCATATTATTTGGCCTGTAGATAGCCCATGCGTCTGAGAGATGATGGGTCTAGCTATGTAGCTCAATTTCAGCTATCTACATTTAACAACAGTACATTTTCAAGAAAGCCTAAGCTGATGCTACAGCACTGGGTACTGTCATCTGTTTGCTTGACATGGGCAGCCAGGCATTTCTTGAAAAGGCTGCAACCAAGTTTTATTAAACATAAATTAACATTTATGCTATAACATAGCTTTAAATATATTAAAGCGAGTGTAGAGAGTGATATTCTGCATCAATTTCCAATTGGTTTTCATTATTTTATTATTTGTGCTTTTTGAGTTATTTAGCTTTTTATTAGGCAGCTCTCCAGTTTGCAATTGATCCAAATCACCCCAGCAACCATGCATAGATTTGAATAAGAGATTGTAATATGAATAGGAGAGGGCATGAATAGACAGATGAGCAATAAAAAGTAGTAATAACACATTTGAAGCCTTGAAAAACATTTGATTTTAGATGGGGTCAGTGACCCCCATTTGAAAGCTAAAAAGAGTCAGAAGAAGAAGGTAAGCTAGCAGCTTCAAAAATTAAACTTTTTCACTTGAAATTTTACTTTTAAGCTGGATATTAAAAACTGATTTTTTTCTACAGTTTATTTTGAATGCTGACCAAATGGTAATTATATTCCATGTTTCAAGTGAACCAATTTGGCTCTAATCAGTACCAGAAAGACTTGCAGGCTTGCTTTTATTTGAAAGATTATTATATATATACTACAAAGAGTACCATTCTCTTACAAAATAGAAGATGGAAAGTTATTCCACATGTCATAGTCAAGCAGCAAGCAGTAGATAATTACCTATGTCTTTTGGCTCTGCTGACATGAGCATTAGGTCTGAAAGTGTCATAAATTATCAAGGGTAATCTCTATATACCCATCTAGCTTTCTAGAAAGGGGTAAGGTAGATACGAGCTGCCTTATTAATTCCTTTTTTTACCCCACTAAAATTCTGATTCATCTGAACGTGGTTGCCACTGACCTTAATATAAGTGTTGCCCATAAAAAAAGCAATTTTAATTCCTACGCTTTGATCAAACTCTGCTTCTTTTTTGCTTCTTAGTCAGGTAGCAGGCAAGTGCAGGTGCTTCACATTGCTTGCTAAAAATAGCAAAGTACATACAGCTTCCCCTGTAAAATGGGAAGCATAGGCAACATTTGGAGTATCTCATTTTTCATGAAATTATGTAGTTTCTATAAGTATTTTGATTATACACTATCACCCCCTTTGGATATTGGGATACTGGACTGAGGAGTCCTGTGCCAACCTGTACAACTCAACTTGCAGAGGAACAAGTGCAGTTTACTAGTCCAGCATGTGGTGGGCAATTGGATAAACCTTCTTTATCTAAATTGGCTATAAACGTGGAGACACAAATACCTTTAAAACCAATCTCCTACTTCATACTGTATGTGGAATGATTTGCTGGTCAGTAGAGTGTGAGATAAAGAAAGAGACCTTTAATAAAATGAGAGTATTTTCAGGAATTGGATTAATACCTAGCTGAGAAGCAAAGTTGGCAGTATATGTAACTGAAATACTAAATAAATGTTATCCATTGAACATCTTTTTACATAACAATATGCATTGTTGTCTTTTTTAACAAAAATATTCATAAGTATGTTTGATCAGTTGCACATCAGCTGAGCATGCACTGTGCTATATGCATTGTACACTAACTAACATGGCGACAAGTGAGTGGTACAAGAGACCCAGCCTATAAGTAAGTGCCCACTTCAGGCACGAAACGCTTTAGGCTTGCATATATCCTAATATAGACTTTTTTTAATTTTATAAAACACTTTGGCTACTGCTTTACTAGTGGATGGTCTCTTCCTACACTCGAATTTTCTACATGTTGCAAAAATGATTGGCAAACCCTTGGACTGGGGGTTACCTAGATAAGAGACCTTTCTAGAAGTTTATTTTTCTTCCTTTTTTCATTTTCATTCTTTATTATTTTTCATTTTTGACTTTTGTTAAGAAACAGAGCTACACACCATCAATTATCAATGTGTACAAGAGACCCATGCTCCAAAATTGCAGTCAGCGACTGGCACAATAACAGAACTCCTGTGCCATGACTATATGCAGAAAATTCTGAGTTGCAATTGAGATGTTATTTATTATTTTTATTATTAGTATTGTTTTTGTCTTTGTCTTTATAAGACTGCCATATAAAAGCATTTAATCACATTATCATTATTTACAAGCTTAGTAGCAATTAAAAGAATCTCAAGAATCTCCCAGTGTATACTGTATTCTGGGAACTATAGTCAAAATGACGACATGTTTGCTTTATGTTGTCTTCATTACTATTATTATTACAATTTAAAAAGTAGCAATTTAAAGAAGCTTTAAAACGAAACTTTCTTTAGCTTGGATTTCAGCGTTGTGTAGTATATACCACATTATGGCATAAAAACATTTCAAATGTAAAGATTATAAATGGAGGAAATATCTGTCATTTACCGCTGGATGCGATTTAATTATACGTTAAGTGAAAGGTCGCTATGATCTGTGGAAGCCTAGATGGATTACGTTTTATGTTCAAGCACAAAACATAATCCCCATGTTTTGTTTTTAGAATATCTAATTAGTAAATTAACATTTACCATCACAGCAACTTGATTAATTAATGTGATGTTGTGATTAACTCACTTATTGCTTAATGTAGAATCTATTTGGGGAGCAAATAAAAATGTATGCATTTCTCATTAAAACAAATTATTCACATCCCCCCTTTGTATGTTCCTGTGGGAAGCCTAAGGTGCTCTTTTGCCCTCATACATATTTCATGTTTTCAGATATATAAAGTAAAAAGCTCTGCGATTTGCAAGGAAATGCCCATTCCTTTCAGCTACAAAGTTCTCATCATGGCAAAGTGGTTTGTCAACCATAATTACTTCCCAATTACATGGTCAAAATATTATATTAAGAGCACTTTGTTTTCTGATTGCAGTCCTTTGATCAGGTTACGTTGGAATGTGCTGGCATTGTGGGCCTGCATGATGTATGATCGCTGTCAGTGTTGAAATAACAGTAAATGCGTCTGACTAGGCCCCACCTGCTAAGCAGTATGTTCACAGTCCCTCAGGCAGAGCTGCACACCGCTCAGCTAAGAAAACTTCCTCCCACTGAGCAAATGGCAGAGGAACAAAATATATGTGCACAGCAATGAGGAGAGAAGAAAAGTGGGAAGCTGAGGACATGCATGTCAAGCCTCATTTAACGGAAGCCCAAAAATGTATCTTACTGTAAAAACAAGCACAGGCTTTTCACACTATAAATCACTACCCCAACGAATTGGAAAAAAAAGGCTTTTTCAAGATGCAAGTGTTTATTTTTATTTCTCATTTGTGGGGAAAGACAACCCTCCTAAATAGCTGCTACACTGCTTAAATATCTTAGATTATTTAAAGATGGCAAAGAAGTAATTGTATTTTTTTATCCTTGGCCAGGACATGAACTATATTATTACTAATTGGTTAATGTTAACAAAAGATGCAAAGTCTACTCCAGTTCTAGTAAGCAGTTAGTAGACAGCATTTATTTATTACATTATCCCCTAAATGCTCACAGTGAATGCTGCTGATAAGTTTTAACAGGTACTGACAGCAGAAATTAAACCTTTTTTTTACATCTAGCATAACATTGTCTTTGCATGCTATTTATCATTTTGCCATAAAAGTGTTTACAGATGCTTTTACATTACCCATCTGATCCCCCGTGTTCCTCTATGAGGGGGCTGCCATATTTGAGCTTTAGTAGTCTGTTAGCATTAGAAACTCCAACTGACATGGTCACACCCTCATTGCACCCCTGCCTAATGGCTTTAAAAATTAGTGGTGAGCACAACGTTTCCTTGTTTGTTATGTTGAGAAGGGACAGTCAGGTTGGCAAAACAGTCAGGTTTAAGAACTTCAAGTAATAATTACTTACAAAAGCAGAGCTATCCGTGAAAAACTTAACTTGTGATGTACATTAATATTTTGAATAATAATTTCACTAAAGTATCACTTTAAGGGGATTCTGTAAGGGGAAAAAAGTTTATATTTTAAAAAGCATTAGTTAATAATGCTGCTCCAGCAGACTTCTTTTAAGTTTGAAATATGACATAACCTAGACATGTTGTTGGTTTCCCAGGTGCCCTCAGTCATGTCTCTGATAAATTTAAGTCACTCTTAACTGCTGCACTGAAAGTTGGAGCGAATTCACCCAATCCCTTCCCACAGCAGCCCACCAACAGAACAATGGGAAGGACACAGAATAACAGCTCTATGACACAACATAACTCTCTTGTAGATAAGAATAACACGTAATAATAACATACCAAATCCCACTGTAACTTCTTCAGTTACATTGAGTAGTAGAAACAATAGCCTGTCTGAAAGCAGTTCCATCATGATATGCTGACCAGGAAACATGACCTGAAATGGCTGCCTACACACCAATATTGCAAATTTTTAAAAAAAACAAAAAAAAACTCTTTTTGGTTCAGGAGTAATTTAGAAATAACACTACACCATAAAAATCATTACAGAATACCTTTAACAGTCCCTGATTTAGAACTGGATACTTTTCTGAGATCCTTTCAGCAGGATAACCTAAAAAAGCCAATGTTATCCCTACAAAACTTTAGCTACTGGCAGAGTAACACTTTTTTGGAAGACATAATTAATTAAATATACGAGACATCATCTGCTATATATCTTTACATGTTCACATCAAGCCAGTAGAATTATTATTATCAACCATTTCATTAATCAAAACCTTTAAAATGCCCAATTTGTATTTGTAGGGAGTGTGAGTAGCCAAGTGAATTTAATTGTGTCATGTGACTTTGCTGAAGCATTTTGATATTAAAGCTGGGAAATATTTTATTTCCATTGTTTTATGTTAAAGCATATATTATGGTGACTGTTCTTTCAAAGATATAAAAACAAATGGCTTTATTAATTTTCTAGCTTTAAGTATTCTCACAGATATGGGAAACATATAGACAGAGATCAATTTCTTTCATTATAAATTGTGTTGGTATGAAATAGTAAAATAGAATTATTGAATCTTTAACAAAGAATTAATACATCAAGAAGATGTTTTTATACTATTTTATGTGCACCAAAATATACTATGAATGGGCCACCTACAGCCACAATGCCCACATGAATCATGGGGTGAATAAACAATCTTAATGGGAATTCCTTTTAGTTGTGTCTTTGCACTCTACACCCTAAAGGCCACCTGCTGATTTTTTGCTATGGGTATTGGAACATAATGAAAACCCTTGTGTTTTTCATCACATTACATTACACTTGGGGGCAGATTTACAAAGCTCGAGTGAAGGATTCGAATTAAAAAAACTTCGAATTTCGAAGTGTTTTTTTGGCTACTTCGACCATCGAATGGGCTAGTTAGAACTTCGACTACGACTTCGACTACGAATCGAACGATTCGAACTAAAAATCGTTCGACTATTCGACCATTCGATAATCGAAGTACTGTCTCTTTAAGAAAAACTTCGACCCCCCTAGTTCGGCAGCTAAAAGCTACCGAACTCAATGTTAGCCTATGGGGAAGGTCCCCATAGGCTTGCCTGTGTTTTTTTGATCGAAGGATATTCCTTTGATCGTTGGATTAAAATCCTTCGATTCGAAGGATTTAATCGTTCGATCGAACGAATAATCCTTCGATCGTACGATCGTACGATTAGCGCTAAATCGTTCGACTTCGATATTCGAAGTCGAACGATTTTAGTTCCTAGTCGAATATCGAGGGTTAATTAACCCTCGATATTCGACTCTTGATGAATCGGCCCCAAAATGTCATTGAAAGGGATTGTTCACCTTTAAATTACCTTTTAGTATGATGTAGAGAGTGATATTCTCAGCCAATTTACAATTTTGTGGTTTTTGAGTTATTTAGCTTTTCATTCAGCAGCTCTCCAGTTTGTAAAATCTTCTTTTTGCTAGGGTCCAAATTATATGAATAAGGGACAGGAATAAAGGGACCTGAATAGAAATATGAGTAATAACAAGTAGCAATAACAATACATTTGTAGCCTTACAGAGAATTTTTTTAGGTGGGGTCAGTGACCCCCATTTGAAAGCTGGAAAGAGTAAAAAGAACAAAAGAAAATAATTACTAAAAAAAATAAATAATGAAGAATTGGCCATTATATAAATTAACTTAAAAGTGAACCACCCCTTTATATATCCTTCACTGAAACAGTTCTTAGGTTGTTTGCCAATAATATTTGTGGCTTTATATATTAACCTACTTTATTTTTAAGTGTGTTACCTCCATATCTGCTAGTTAATAGGTGTCAATGTTACCTTTTGGCGTCCATTTACTAAAGTGAGATACCTGTACAAGGAATAATAAAACAATATACATATTTTATACTGAAGCATTTAAAAGAACTTGGGGCATAGAAAGGCTAAATAAGTATGTAAATGTTACAGTTTTCTTATTTTAAAGCATTTCTTGAAGAAGTATATGTGGCACACATTTGTATTGCTACTGTTTTTGTTGGGTAATTCACAGTGATGGTAAAATGAATTGGAGAGAAACCCTTTCTAAAATGTTCTTTTATTTGTACATTATTCCCACCTTTATTTTGTCCATGTGTTTCACTTGACCCTTTTAAAACTTTCTCTCTCAATAGTGTGACACAGTGGCGGAACTACCAGGGGTGCAGGGGGTGTGAGCGGGCCAGGGCCCGCACCCCCTCAGGGCCCCCCGGCAGCTCGTGCTCCATTGAGATGCGGGACGAAAATCGCATACGTCCCACATTAGGGCCCGCCCCCCTCTAGTTACGTTACTGGTGTGACATAGAATATTTCTTGAAAACTGAAACCCTGGATAAATCCTAGTATTTGGAATGCTTCTTGCATTTTTCACCCCAGTGACATTTTTGTTCATATAGTGGGTATTAAATCACCAAAGTTCACTGAATTTCACAGAACATTCTATCTCATATGCATACTCACACGTTCCAGTGCTAAAATCTGCTCTGGTTGCCTGCACCTGAGCCAACACAGTGGCTTCACATGCAGACATAGAAGAGTGCTGATTCAAGCATAGGGGCTGAATATTAGCCTGCGTTTTCCCTGCAAGCCAAGGGGGTTATTTATCAAGGTCCGAATTTATCTCAATATCGGCTGCTACAAACTCCGATCTAACCCACTCAGGTTTTTAACGCTTATTTATTATTACATTTTCCCGAAAATTTGCTTTGCGGGAAATGCTCAGATTTTCAGTGAATTTTCCCCGAAACCCTCAACACAATCAAAAATCAATGGGACATTGACTTTTATGCAACCTCGACAGGTTTGAGATGCCGTGTTTGTATATTCGGGCTTTTTAGCCCGCTGGGTTTAATAAATTCCGAAAAATTCGTGATTTTTTTTAAAAGTCCGATTTTACAGAAAAAAAAATCACAAATTGTTCAGATTTCGGGGGAATTTCGGGTATTCGGAGTTTAGTATATAACCCCACAAGTGTGGCAGAAGCCTAGGGGTATTTTGCTTACTAAGTGCCATTACTATGTCTTTGGTGTCACTCACATCTTCCTCATCAGATAAAGCATTCTATTTGAAGTTGTTTATATACATGGTAGTGCAAAGCACACAAAACACATGATTCACAGCACCATTGGAACAGCCACACAAACAAACTAATTCTGAAGCTTGCAAAACCAGAACTACATTGTTTATTTCAGGCACACCATTCAATCCAACTGACATTTAATAAGACCATCTGTCTAACACAAAGCTATCTATTTCTGAATGTTTATTCAGTGACATTGTAAAATGTTATAACATTTACTTTCCAAAGAAAGGAAAGCTGGCTCTTAAAATACTTAACACATTGTGCTTGACAACATATTACTACAGTGTAGTGAAATGTCTTTTGTCTTGCAAAAGTCTAGAGTGGATATATTCTTTTTTTACCAATCATCTCTTTCCTGAGGCACAACAGGAGCAAACAATTTTCCTTAGGTTATAAATGTAACCTGTAAAGCATTTGAATGTCATAAGCTTTTTGTCTTGAGGCATTACAACTCAATGTTTCAAACGCTGAGATTTATATAACCCAAAGGCTCGCTGTTTATGTACAGCAGCCATTTTATATTTTTATCTACGAGCTTTTGCATACAAAATCAGAAGTATTTGCATATATCTCAAAATGACAATGTAAGATAAAAACAAGTGTGGATTTTACATTATACAGCTAAAATAATCTCATTTTATCTAACTCTCTGAAAATGCTGCAAGCTGCAAAGATATGTACCATGAACATAAACACTTTGCATACAGCTTCCTCTCAAGAGATACAGTATAAATAAATTCATGAAAAGGATACGCCATTAGATGGCTTGATGCAAAAACAAGTAAATTGGGATTTATTTCTCTCTGACCCAAACTTTTGTCATTGCTTTCAAAATAGCTGAGTGAACCTTCTGTAGTTCGAGTTGTGTACTGGTTGGCAGAATCAATACCGTTGCTGATTGTTTAAATCATTTGCAGTGGTAGCATGCAGGAATTAATGATATTAAGTCACATTACAATAGGATTGCCCTCAATAGTAGCCATATAATCTAACATCTAACATCTATAATCTATATAACATCTGTTTGAAATGATAAAATAACTCATAGCAGCCAATCAATGCTAATGTAAGCAAATATCTGATTGGCTTCTTGTGGCATTGCATATAGCGTATATACTCGAGTATAAGCCGTCCCGAGTATAAGCCGAGGTACCTAATTTTACCTCCAAAAACTGGGAAAGCTTATTGACTCGAGTATAAGCCTTGGGTGAGAAATGCAGCAGCTTCTGGTAAGTTTCAATCAAAAAATTGAGGGTTTCTGCTCCCATTGGAGGTGCCAGCGTCTTGTTTTTGGATGCCGGCGACTATTCTTGGACGTCGGCGACTATTCTTAGGCGCCGGCGACTATTCTTAGGCACCGGCGACTATTCTTAGACGCCGGCGACCGTTTTTGCGCTTGACCGGAGTATAAGCCGAGGTAGAGTTTTTCAGCATATTTTTGGGGCTGAAAAACTCGGCTTACACTCGAGTATATACGGTAACTATATTTTATTAGTTTATCTATGAATGATGATGGCTCAGTGGTTAAGACAGCCTTATGCCCCTGAAGAAGCCTAGGAATTAGCGAAACGCTTAGGACGGCATAGATGAATGGTGGTGTGACTAGCTCCCACTTGGTCTCTAAGTAGATAGGCAGGAACGGTACAGGGGAACAAATGGAAGGGAAGGAGTGTGTAAATTACTAGTAGTAACACATTGAGCCAATGTTGCCATAGCTATTTTTCTAAATTAAGCGGTTGCCCACTAAGGACACCACCCATCCACCATATGCAGTTTTTTTATGATTTAAGAAACTCACATACAGTATTTTTTTGATGCATAGAGCAGTGCCCTTCTTTCGAAGGTATTAAAGGAATAAATAATATAAATTTGTTATCAGTTCTAATAGGATTTTTATACATGTTATGTACAAAAGCAAATCATTAGCATTTTTAATGTTCTTTCTTCATTTCCTCAAAGGAGATTTGCATCATATAGAATAACTAGCATCATTTATTGTCAAAAACAGAAAATGAATTATTTCAGCTTTTTAAATTTCCTCTGACACAGACAAGTACAATTAAATTACTTATAAATGACTTTTCATTAGGAGATCAAGGATTGGTCTTGTCAATCCATTTGGAAAACCAATTGCGTTTTCTAATCAAAAAGCCTAGATAAGAGAAAAGCTTTATATGACTTGATATAATATGCATGTTAGGGTTGAATACACTTCTGTGAAAGAAAAAACTTAAAATGCGGAAATGAGGTCACATAATAGTACATATTCAGTTAGTCAGTAGATATTTTTGCATGTTTTGGAAAATATTTTCTTGTTAAAGGGACAACCCAAAGCTATCATAAAGATCCACTAAACTGTAGCATTTTTTTAATAAAAAATTTTTACGTTTTAGCTCAAAACAATATATTCATGCTTTTCTAATTGGTTGATTCCAACAAGGGTCAGAAATTTGCAATGCACTTATGACAAACAGCATGGTTGAGTTATATGCATAAGGAAAAGTGTTAGTTATCCATGCTCTATTTAAAAGAAACATTTCCCAAACTGGGGTTTAAAGTGAAAAACATACACAATTTGCAAGTGGCAAATATACAGTATATTGTCTTTACTTCCTCCTCTAAAGGAACAATTACCCAAATGCATAAGTTATTATGCCCAGGAACTCTATTTAATTGCATATCTGTGTACTCATGTGAAATTAACCTGTACTGCTTAAACTACTTAGCTAAATTTACATTTTATCCATTAAAGTAAAAGCACCATGGAAAATAGTGGAACGTGTGCTTTATGTTAAGAAGTAATTATGTTTAAATAAGAATCACTCCAATGTGGAAGTATACTCTATATGAAAATACTTGGGTACAGTGAAGAATACCTTGATTATTTCATAGGGGTACACCAATTTTATCCATTATATTTATTTCCATGAGATAAAGCTTACACAATATTTTTATTTTCATGCCGGTTCCCCTTTAAGTTGTCTGTCCTAAGAAAATGCTTTTTTTGTGTGTTTTACATAATTCAATAACTTCAAAAAACGTAAACAAATATCAAAAATTAGTTTTAACAGAACTCCAGAAATTAGTGGCTACTATTGTTTACCCCCCGCATACAAATATCTTCTCTTCCATTGTTGATTCAGTGCCCTTTTGTTTGACCCATTGAGTTTAAACCTTGATGTCATTTTATTGCATGCTTTATAGTAACATAGTACCATAAGTTGAAAAAAGACACGTCCATCAATTCAACCTTTTAACTCTATTTTAACCTGCCCAACTGCTAGTTGATCCAGAGGAAGAGGAAGGCAAAATAATAGTAATGACTTTGTGTCTTCAATTGTTCTTTTGCTTCTTGTCTAATGTTTTCGGGACTTTAAATGGTTTAACAATTAACACCCACACAGCTGTGTGCACATTTTCCTCCTTTCTTTTTATGTTTTCACTATTTCCTACTCTCAAATCGACAGAAAGATCATCTCCAGAGTCACTTCCATAAATTATTCACAGGATATTACACTGTATGTCAGCAGTCTTGCCAGTGTTTAAAAAAGCTTACTGCAAGCCAATTAAAATGTAAACTGAGAAAGACGGATGGGGTTGGGTCGCTGTGGTGTGAACTCGGAGCAGCACTTAACAATACATACTATAACTTGCAGAGCTGCTAATTTGACAACTACTTTCATCAACAGAATTTTTCTTTCTTTTGAATGTGGAGTTACACTGCTGCTCATACAGGCAATTCATTCCATAGGTACTATATATATATCAGTGCAGTTTTGTGTAATGACCAACTAAAGACATTTGGTCTTTTTAAGTTTCACAACCTGTGGCCAAATAGGCAAAAATACGCTTACAATAACAGCTAAATGAGTGAACATATTACACCTCTAATATAATGATTATTGTTATACCTTATATCTGTATTTAACATAGATAAGGTATTGATATTAGTTGTACACAACCTATTTATAAGCAAATACCTCTAATTCAGCAGAGAATATGCTCTGATTCATATCCCTGCAGGTAAACATCACAATTGCATTGTGGAGTGACTGAAAGTTTTATCCTCAAACTCTAATGATATAGACAGTGATAGAGCTTGTGATCTTGAGTGATAGAAATTGAGTACCCTGTCACAGTGCCCGGCAGGTTAAAACAAACAGCAAATGAGAACATATATTCAATGCCCAGGTAAGAATATAGGTTCATATTCAAGCAAACATTTCAATGAAAAATCCATCTATAACGCTCAATTTCCCTCTAAATTGTACGTTCTTACAAAGACTCCACTGAACCATCATTTGGTCACCTAACATCATGGGCCTTAGCATGGCCAAGTTTAGAACATTCTCCTGACTAGATGAACATTGCAGTCGGTAGACACCTTTTAAAAAAATGTAGGGAACAAAAAATCTGGGATCCCATGTACAATAAACAAGTGAAAGCCACCAGGAACCTTGGCTCTGCTCTTGGAGCTGAAAAGTAACCAACATATGCAGATCTGCAATTTCCACAGTCCACCTAAAACAGTTTGGATTAACCTGTTTATTATTATCTGCCTCATACATTTCTTTTTTCACGTGCCATTTTGCCACTACCTCTAAAACAGCCATTTTGCAGCAAGAGTTAACACATTGAATATTACATTTCTGTAACAGCAAAAATTGTATATTCTAGTTTGCTGAATATTGTTCACTTGTTAACTCCTCTCTCTTGTACCTGTTTTAACATTTCATGAAACAAAGCCTTAAACATTATAATAATAAATACAGAAAAAAATAAGAAATGAATTCACTAATGTGCTGTAATGCCTCTTGGCACTATTGAGTGTTATATTCTGAAAAATGCAGCAACATCATAAGGTGCTATAAATCACAATCACTTTAAATTGCTGCAACAACTTTATCTCTGCAAATTCTTGATGTGATTGTAGCCTTAAGGCTGTATTTATTTAGCTGTGTTAATATCCCCTATGTGTCATCCAGAGTTTAATTTAAAAACAGTTTTCATAAGATTTTTGTTTATTTATTCAGTTTAAGTATTGATTTTGTATTTTACCTAATTGTAAATGCTTTTTAATTATGGGGGTTATTTATTAAAGGTTGAGTTGTTTTCCCCCCCCAAAAATGTAGTTTTTCAAAGGTAGTTTCACTAAAAACTCAATTTTTTCTGGAAAAATAAAACAAAACGTTTTTTCAAGATTTATTATGCCTGCCGCTAAAAGCCTGAATCCGAAAAATACTCCAGCTTAAAGCTGTGGAGTTCATGTAGAAGTCAATGGCAGACGTCACTTGAACCATTTGAAGATGTTTTTTGCCTTCATGAATTTCAAGTTTTTTCCCCTGATTGCACTCAATCGAGTTTTTTCATAAATAAGCAAACATTCGAATTCTGAGTTTATTTAAAGTAAAAAACTCACAAACTCAACGTTTGATAAATAACCCCCTATGCGTACAACTGACACATATACAAATAATAATAGCATCAACTATTATTATTACGAGTGCTTTTATTAAGCACCAACATATTCTGCAGCTCATAACATCTGTACAGCCAATAACACCCAAAAGACAATATTTTGGGGCTGATTAATCAAAGGTCAATTTTTTTGCCCTGCTTAAAACTTGAATTGGTAATAATCCTGATTTGTGTAAAATCAATTCTCACAATTCTCACACTGATGTCGGACGAGCTCTCTGCGGATTGGCATCTCGCACGGAAGATTATGAAGCTCAGCAGATCTGTATTGGGCAAGTACTGGATACTCTTCTCTCCCGTATGCCTTCTGTGTCTCCAGTCGTCGGTAATCCTCCAGCGGCCGTCACTCCTCCTTCTGTGGGTGGGTGAACTTTACATAAAGAGAAGTTATCGTTCCTGATTATTACCTGCCTCTCCGTTCCTGTGGTGTTGGGGTTACCCTGGCTTCGTCTGCACAATCCTTCCATTGATTGGGCCTCCAGTCAGATCTCTCGTTGGAGTCCATTTTGCCAAAAACATTGTTTACCTGCTACTCCTCTCCACCGGGTGTCCCTCGCTGCGCAAAGCTGCAATCCTTGCCCGCAGTGTACAAAGATTTTGCGGACATCTTCTGCAAGAAGTCTGCTGAGACTCTCCCTCCTCATCACTCTTACGACTGTCCTGTTGAACTTCTCCCTGGTACCATGCCCCCAGGGGGCGTACCTACCCCTTGTCTTCTGCCGAGATTTCTGCGATGAAGGCGTATATCCGAGATAACCGCCAGCGTGGATTCATTAGACCCTCCTCTGCTCCTGCCGGGATTCTTCTTCGTGGAAAAGAAGGATGGCGGGTTGCGTCCCTGTATTGATTACAGGGGCCTCCATAAGAACCAATATCCGCTACCCCTCATCTCTGAGTTATTCGACCAAATCAGAGGGGCGAAGATTTTCACAAAGTTGGATCTCTGAGGTGCTTACAACCTAATTCACATCCGAGAGGGGGACAATGGAAGACGGCATTCAACACCAGAGATGGGCACTATGAGTACCTGGTAATGCCCTTCGGCCTCTGCAATGCTCCCGCTGTCTTCCAAGAATCATCTGGGGCAATCTTCTCCAAAGACTTTGAAACTCACTTGACCCGGGTGAAAGAGGTGCTCTCACCCGTCTTACAGAAAACTCCTGTTTTGCCAAGTTGGAGAATTGTGCCTTCTAAGTGCCCATGATTCCGTTCCTGGGATACATTAACTCTCGGGAGGGGTTCGAGATGGACCCTTCCAAGGTGTTGGCAATCCAAGACTGTCCTCTCCCCACAAGTACCAAGGCCATCCAAAGATTTGTCGGTTTTGCTACTTATTACCGACAATTTATCAAGGAGTTCTCCTCCCGTATTTCTCCTGTATTGGCTCTCATTCAGAAGGGAGGAAAACCTAATGCCTGACCCCCTCATGCTCTGGAAGCCTTCCAGTCCTTGAAAGATGTGTTTGCTTCGGCTTCAGTCCTTCGACATCCTGACCTTTTGCAACCCTTCTTCATTGAAGTAGATGCTGCCGACGCTGGGGCTGGTGCCATCCTCTCTCAGAGACAAGTCGCCGATGGGAAACTTCACCCTTGTGCTTATTTCTCTAAAAAGTTCTCTCCTGCAGAGCAACATTACGACATGGGGAATTGTGAGCTTCTAGCAATGAAACTTGCATTCGAGGAGTGGCAACATTTCCTGGAGGGAGCCCCTCACCCTGTGACCATTTACACCGATCAAAAAAACTTAGAGTTCATCCAGACTCTCAAGAGTTGAACCCTACAGGCTCGATGGGCACGCTTCTTAACTCGATTTCATTTTGTCCTTACATATGCCCAGGCTCCAGAAACCGTAAGGCCCTATCACGAAGCATTCTCCCTGAGGGGAGCATCAGTGAAAATCAAGAGCCAATTTTTCCTCCCATGAAGATCATTGCTTCCCTATCCCCACAACTGGCCAGCCAGATCCTATCTGTCCAGTCATCTGCTCCGGCTGACACCCCCATTGGTATGATTTACGTGCCACCTGAATTCCGCATACCCATCCTTCAGCAAAGCCATTGTTCCAAGCAAGCTGGACATCCAGGTACTCAAAAGACCTTTGAGCTTGTCAGTCAACTCCTCTGGTGGCTTTCCCTACGGAAGGATGTGAAAGACTTCATGGTGGCCTGTGCCATCTGTGCCTCCTCTAAGTCCAGCGGGCTATTGCAGCCTCTGCCCATTCCTCCTCGTCCTTGGACTCATTTGGCTATGGACTTTATTGTCGAATTACAACCTTCCAAGGGGAATACAGTGATATGGGTGGTTATTGAGCGATTCAGCAAGATGGCGCACTTTATCCCTCTTTGCAAACTTCCCTCTGCCATTGAACTTTCTCAGTTGTTCATTCAATACATCTTCCTAATCCTTGGCTTTCCAGTGAAGATTGTATCTGACAGAGGTTCCCAGTTCGTGTCCAGGTTCTGGCGCTCTTTGTGTAAAAACCTGGGTATCGCTCTTCAATTCTCCACTGCCTATCACCCTCAATCCAACGGGGCAGCTGAGAGATTAAACCGAGCACTGGAACAATTCTTGAGAAGTCATGTATCCCTCTGCCAGGACGACTGGGCTGATCTACTTCCCTGGGTGGAATTCCCTCACAACAATGCTTGCCATGCCTCCACTGTAAGATCGCCCTTCTTGAACGTGTATGGACAACAACCTTAATCTTTCCCTTAGGACTTCCTCTTGTCTGATGTTCCAGCAGCCGACGATCATGCAGCCCACATGTCGGCCATTTGGTCGGATACCAAAACCAATTTAGAGAAAAGTTCCTTGTCCCACAAAAAGTATGCTGATTAAGGACGGAAGTTTTCTCACTTATATAAAGTTGGGGACAAAGTGTGGCTCTCTACGAGGAACATTCGTCTCAAGATTCCTTCCCCCAAATTGGGTCCAAAATGTCTTGGTCCATACTCCATTGTGGAGATTGTTAATCCCGTGGCTGTCAGACTTCAGCATCCCCCTGAGATGTGCATCCCTATATGTGTCTTTGGTAAAACCGGCCATCACTAATCGCTTCTCTTCAGAACAATCTCCTCCTTCGGCTATCTCCGTGGACGGTCAACAGGAATACGAGGTAGAGAGGATTTTGGATTCAAGAATATCTAGAGGGTCTCTACAGTTCCTGATCCAATGGAAGGGTTTCGGTCCCAAAGAATGCTGTTGGATAAAACAGGCTGATGTTCACACTCCCCGTCTAGTACGGGAATTCTACAAACAGTTTCCAAAGAAACCACAAGATGGTAGTCCAGTGGCCCCCCCCTAGGGGAGGGGGTACTGTCAGGAGCGCCTGATGGTGCTCCCATCTCTGGTGGCGCCACATCCAAGATGGCAGCACCCATGAACCACGTGGCCCAATGCTGGGCGCATGACGTATAGTATGGGAATTCTACAAACAGTTTCCAAAGAAACCACAAGACGGTGGTTTAGTGGCCCCCCTCGGGGAGGGGGTACTGTCAGGAGTGCCTGATGTATGTTAAAACTGGTTCATGGGTGCCGCCATCTTGGATGCCGCGCCACCAGAGATGGTAGTGCCATCGGGCACTCCTGACAGCACCCCCTCCCCCAGGGGGGGCCACTGGACCACCATCTCATGGTTTCTTTGGAAACTATTTGTAGAATTGCCGTACTAGACGTGAAGCTCCCGCCGTAAAATTCAAAATAAAAGGACGCTGGTTCGATGCCCGATTGTAGGTTTTGTTTGGAACATTCCTCGGTGCTTAATAATTCCTGTTATATTGGTTCTTGGACTTTTGAACCTGCCTGAACATCGACTTTAATATTATTCTGCCTGCCTTTTGGACTTTTGCCTGGACTTTGATTACGATTATGCCTGATCCTATTTTTACAGCAAACTTGGACTTGAACCCCTAAAGCTTCCTCCTTGGTCCTAACTACTCCCGCTGGGAGCCAATAAGCCCCCTGACAGGTAGGTGGTCTCATTGCTCAGTAGAGGTAGCAGGGGCTATTGGGTAACTGAATATGGTGGACTATTTATGTCACATTTTTTTAACTACTCAGACTGAGACTAGTTACTACATCAAGTTAATCCTGCTGTCCCAAAATCTCCTGCATCACTACAAAGGGAAATCAGTCTGCAGCATTTTGATAGTATTTAGTACTGATTTTAATGCATTTTTTCCATAATGTATTGCATGCATATAACGTAGTTTTGTCCATTACAGCAGAAATGTACACACTGCATTCAAATGGTCTAGGTCCCATGAAAAAGTTGATTGGAGGTATGGAAAGAGTAGATATTCTAGCAGTTGATTGCAACACCTATTGCTACATCTATAAGAGTAATAATGTGATTCTGTCACTGTGTACACCTGGCAAAAGGGTCTGCTCAAAAGCTAGTTTGGTTTGCTTGGACTCCAAGAAGAATTTGTAAACCCCCGTCCTTTTTTTGTGCCATAGTGGATTTTGCCTTGGAGAAGATTTTGTAAGTGCTTTTGTAAGCTTTGAGCCATCTGGTTGTGTAAGCCCCTCCACCTCTAGCATAAGGACCCCTCATTTTGTTTATCTACCCCCAGGGACACAGAAAACACACCAGTATGGGATGAAAATGGCCACAACTTTTATTAACAAAATTACAAATTGTTACATAACATTATAGATAAATATGTATTTTAAATTAGCTCAGAGTGAGGAACCCAAATGTTATAGAATCCAAACCCACAGAGATGACAACAAATCACACCTGACCTGTCTAATTCCATTTTAACTCAAGCATAGGCATGTCCCTTGGCAAGGATTCCTTCTAACGCTTATGCTATGACATATGACACAAATACTACTTACCCTTTAACTCACTCTTCGGGTGGAAGGTATGCTGCTCTCTCATTTTTGACAAAACTGCAAATGAGCAATCTTCATCCAGTATTATATTGCATCATTTTTCTTACAACCCACCAACCCAAAATAATCATGCAAGCAGTGAGAATGAAATCTATATAGCAATCGGCTGCCTCCCTTTAGTATGTTCCATGTCTCAAACAGAATAAAGGATGAGATCATTATCTGGATTATATACTGGAGTTAGTTAGGGGGTAGAATCTAAGTTGACATCTTCTCTTTTCTTTAACATTACTGTCTACCCATGCAATAGATTAGAATCATCGTTATCAAGTATCCAACTATCAACTACTCAATTATCAAGCCAACTGGATCATCTTATCAGTTTATTCTGTAACTTTATTTTTTATCCTGTAACAGTTGTAAAACCTTTAGAAAGCTTTCAAGCTGGCTAATGACTAGTTGCATGATTTAGTAATATATATATATATATATATATATATATATATATATATATATATATATGTATGTATGTATATATAGATATAGATATAGCTATAGATATATAAAATTTTATAATGCTGATAAATTTACAGCAGCAGAATACTTAAAATAAGAACATTTTTAACCACATGAAAAGTGACAGTGTTAAATATAATTATTGGTATTTTGAAAATATGCTCTGAAAAAAATTTCTAATACAGTATGTTAATGTGTTGCCATATGCCTTGTGTTTTTTTGCATGTGTACCAAGTTATGTTCATAATTTATAAATGAATAAAATCTTCAGAATGATCAGAAGTTAATGAGAATCTTTAGTAATAATCTGAAATTCAGTGGCAATGGACTCTTGAAGCCATCTGGCTTAAAGATTCCTATTCTAGCAAGTTTTAATCTTGTTAAGAGGGTCAAAGGTAAAGACTTTTGTCACAGAAGCAATTAGTCTCTCAGGCAAACACAGTTTTTCTGTGAAGTTCTTAACTCTTAAAATTATGTAATATATACATTTCCATTATTACAGTATGTCTTTCACTGGTCTGTGGTTTTTATGTTTCTTTGCCATTGGCACGTCAGTTTTTTATATGGTAGGGTCACTAACTAAAACAACCACTAGAACAACAGTGAACCCCAATTTACAAATAAAAATGCTCAAATATCAATGTTTTCCATAAGTTAAGTCTGTTGGTTTTCCAAAATATACAAATTAAGATAAAAATATTGAAAAAATATAAGAATTATACAAAATTCAGGATTCAGTTAGGCCTTGGCTAGATTCCATGGATTCTACAAACTCTTTATCATTAAACAAATCAAACCACAATCCTTAGGGGAAGATTTACCAAAGCCCTTAAGAATTTCCAGTACACTGATTTTCATTCCAGTTAATATACATTTAATTTACAGTCAGGAAAGTGATAATGACTTTATCGGAATGTGATAAACTGCTTTGAACACTCAAAAAAGACTCTCTGTTCTATGGGCTATTCTGGTGTTGCATAATGCCAGCGTTGAGCTTTAACACTCCTCTGAAATGTTAATGGCCATTGCACATCCCTGGTGACCTGGATTACATAAATGTTTGACTTGTATCTGCCCAAGAATGCAAACATTTACAAACAATTTACAAATCATTACATACATCGATCACTTGCACAGTAAAGCTTACAATCTACCGTCCTTATCAGATACAGTAGACTCAGTTTTCAACTGATTAACCTGCCAGACATTTTTGAGTATAGAAGGAAACCCACACAGTCATAGAGACACACAAACCCTTTCACATAATGGCCACACCGGAAATTAATCTAGGACTGCAGCTCTGCAAGGCAGAAGTGCTACCCAATGAACTGATGAAGGGTGGGTGGGGTGGGTGGGGTGTGTGGGGTTGGTACTCCCCCCCCGAAACATTGATGTTTGGTGGCTGAATAAAAGGAGATATTCCCCAACTGCATTAATCAGCGTGTGTGCGGATCCGTTTCTTATACACATTGGCTACCCAATGAACTGCCATTCTGCTCCAGTAATGGAACATCATAGCAGAAACCATGAAAACATAAATTTGGGGTTGGCATCAAGCATAATCATGGTTTGAGTACTTTATATCTTTGCCCATTGGGTTTGTTTGATTTTTCTGTGCTTCCGCTCAATGTAATCTACATGGAACATAGAATTTACTGCTTAGGCACAATGTTTTGGTTTATCGGGCAAGATATGCATTCATCTTATGCAAATACTTGGCTTTCAACTCTGTCTTGGTGTTTACTTTTACTCTTCATTGATTTTCTGTCATTGTGCTAGTTATGCCTGTTTTGTATTGACTTCCATCATTGCCTGTTAAGTCTAACCAAAGTCAACAGAATTAATCTCATAATTGCATAGGGAAGTGAAAATCATAACTTTTGTTTCCTTTTGTTAAAACACACTTGATTCAGATATTAAATACAGTATTTTCTTTACTCTTAAAGGCGTACCTTTAATTTCTCTTCTGGTAAGAATCATTCTTAGTTTGGGCTGTGTGTAGGATGGGCCATACCTTTATGTGCTTGTGTGCCTACAAATACAGCTCAGTAAAATTTGATAAGAGATACAGGCAAATCAAAGCTAGAGGCATGATTTATAACATCAACAACCATATAACAAGCAATAGCAACAATATGAAACCTATCTACATGTTTGTTGTACTGTGGTAGATAATTTAGATATCAAACTAATAAAATATTTGAATTTTCTTTTGGAATAAAAAGATATGGTATTGAATAAGCTAATAGCCCTCGTTGTAGGCCTAAGGAAATATAATTGCTACAGTTGCTTAACATCAGTGTCATATCTGACAGTGGACACATTTGACTGATCAAGTGATGTCAGGACTACTCACTAGTCTTTAAACAATGTTTTTTTACTATAGATAGGATTTCTATGTACAGATAAGATTGTGGCAAGGAGCCTGAGATGAATCTGAGGTGAGTCCATGAGCAAGGTTATTAGTCTAAGCTGGGAAGAACAGTTAATTGTACCTACCCATTATAATATATAATGAGATCAATGCAAATAAAGATTTGTAATATCTATCTAAATTCACTTAAATTAATTGGTTGTCATCCACTGGTCCACAGTGTTTACTCTAATTGTTAATGGATACCAATTAAATGTAGTGTTAAATGTAAGGTTCATGGGTGATCTTACAGTTACTTTTGTTGGCTTAAATTGGTTCTTCATGAGTGTGGCCATTCATTTACTCCCTTCTATATTGGAGGCATTAATCTGGCAGGGCCAAAACTAAAGCAAAAGAGGCAAGTGACAAGACTGAGAAGAATATAATTTGGAGAGGAAAGGTGGCAGCTACTGATGGTTGTCTAAGGGGGGGGGGGCAGTGGAGAGTTCAATGTGTGAGTGGGTAGTGGGGGAGGATGTAGGTAACATTGGTACCAATATTACTTGGTCCAGCTCTGACATCTGGCAGAGAGAGGGGAAAGACAAGAGAGAGTACTACCATAAGAGACACATATATGTTTTTCTGGATTTTTCCATAACAGCATCAGATGGATCAGAAAGCAAATGTGTAATTCTGACACACTCATCTATATAACCTATTGGTCTGCTTTTGAAACTGAAAGCTAATCCTCTAACCATGAACTGTGAGGTTTACGGTCCGGTTTTTAGAGACTCTCATTTTATATGGGTTACAATGGCTGGATGTTCTTGGATCTTTGATCACTGTACAAATTATATGATTTCTAAGTGATAGGACAACTAAAACTATCTCAATAAATGGAAAGTATAGAATTCTGTGCTAGATTAGATTATGTAGTGTTATGGTTCTATGAACATGCAAATACATCTAATATAAAAATGTAGGATTACATAAATGAACCTACACAATTGGGGCATTTTTAAAAAGCAAGACAGTAGAAAATTTGCTTTTTTTTTTTAGACAAAAATGACAGAAGCTTCTGCTGGCATTCAAAATATGATATTTTTTACCATACATTTCTATGCTGCTATGAGCCAATAAGTCAATGATGTTTTTATAGTGGTTCTACTTATTTTTCTTTTGCATTGCATGGTTTCTTTGTTGTGGACATACAAAGATAAATGTGGATTATCTAGAACCACCCTTGGTGCAGTAGACCATAATGACTAGCCTGAACAGGTAGGCATCCAAGTATGGCTCAGATTCCCTTTAACATAATTCAAGACTGTAATATAAAACATCTGCAGAAGTGGCAATTATCCTTTTTTTTTTAAACATTCCATTCATTTGTGCTGACAAGCAAGTTATGCCACATTATAAGAAACAAAATGTATTATTAAATAATTAGTGGCTAAAATGCAGAAATTAGAGGGCACTTCCTTTCACATGCATTTCCATTCTACTTTAGACTATTGATTTAAGGAAAACCGATCCTCTAAAGAGACCAAAATGGAATCTAAGACAGGAGTTTATTGTTAGACAATTACAAGGCTAATGATTGTTCCCTGGGAATGAGGCAGGTATAAAATCTAGAAAATGCCACATAATTCAGTTTGTCTCATCGGTGTGTAAATCCCAAGTGAGATAAAATTTCTTACAATCCATGCATTGTTCTGAGCACATTAATTAAAGTGCTAGTGGTTTAAATGTGTTTAATGTCTATTCCATTGCCCTTATCTCCACCGAGGCAATGCCTGCAACTCACTCCATTTTACAGGTATAGTGGCAGTAACATTAAAAAAAAATCTACTAAAATACCAATTAGGGCTTTTTCTGAAAGACTAAAAAGAAGACAAATGGAGGCAGAGAGCCAGATTAGAAAAAAGCATTGTGTGGACGTAAAGCAATTAGAGTGGTCTCAAGAGTCTGACATTATGATACCTCCAAGTGAAGCATTCTTCTGCTTGTTTAAACCTGGAACAATTTCATTTTTTTTTTGGGCATAAACGTAGATGTAGCCTCAGTATCATGTGTCTTTGGACACCTTGTTGCTGGATACCTCATGCTTTCTTTGGCAATACAATCTACTGTGTAATGTAAATGAAAATAGCATCAGATTGTCTAAAAATATATAAACTAACCTTAGAATTTATGGAAATCTTATATTTGATGGAGAGTATGCATACTTGACTCATGTCAGAATGATTTATTTCTATTTACACTATTGTCAATATACAATTAGTATTCGTTATTCACTTATTATTCAGTTCTTAAAGTGAAGATCTGGTGTTAACCTTCAGCTAACAGTTAACAGCTATCCGATACAGCGTGATCACAAGAAAGATATATTTCAGCTTGAGGACCAGTGGGTTTTTAACTTCTTCTTCACTGTTCCTTTACAACATAAGTATGCATTTCAGAATGACTGTTACCTTTTCAATGCACATACTGTATATTTTATATAGGGACAGTGCTTTTATAATCCAGTCACAACAGATTTAAGCAATGAAGGACCAAAGTTCTTAACATGACCAGACTCTCATCTGGCTTTTTTCATCGAAACAATTTAGTTGGGGTAATTTTTTTGCCATACTGAAAAATGGATCTACAACTAATGGAAAATCAAATTTTCCAATTAGAGACGTGGTAGGTAAGGGATGCTGGAACATTTTATGGGTCATATTCTTTTAAGGTCATATACATAGTTTTGAATAACAGAGTTATTAAATTTGGTTTTTACTTAAGTTTATGTTACATTCAGAAATCAAAATGCCCATCCTTAAGTACAGACAATCATTCATTTAAATTGAAAATGTAGTCTTAAAAGAAAACAATTTTGCTGGTAGGTGGATATCATTGAAGAATGCTAATTTAAGTTTCCAAAGAATCTGGCAGCATAGATGGGTACTCTGTTAGACATCATTTACCCAGTTTGATGATAAAGCTGTGATAGGACTAGGCACCAGTGATGGGCGAATTTATCTCATTTCGCTTCGCCAAGAAATTCCCAAATTTCCTGCGAAATTCTCGAAGCGGACGAAAAAAAGCGGGCGACATTTGACACGCATTAAAGTCAATGGGTATCCGTAAGATTGATGCCAGCATCTAAATTGTCGCTGGCATTAAAACAACTTTGACGCCGGTGAATTTTCGCAACAGTTTTGTGAATTTATTCGCGAGCGGTGAAACACGCAAATTCGCACTTGTCTAATAAATTCGCCCATTACTACTAGCCACCTAAGACTTCAAGGGACAGAACCATTCCCTCCACTAATACTTACCCTTCATATGCATGCTGCTAACTCCAAAGTAATTTGGGTACAGATTGGTTATATGGGAGCCTCATCACTAATGACATAACCTAATCTGGTAATCCAATTAACCAAGGCTAAAGATTTAGCCAGTATCTTCAACATTGACATATCCATACTGTATACTGTAAGGCAGAGATCCCCAACCATTTTAACCATGAACCACATCCAATTATATAAAGAGTCGGGGAACAACACAAGCCTAAAAAAGTTCTTGGGGTGGGTGCCAAATAAATGCGTTGATTGGCTATTTGTTAGCCTCTATGTGGACAAGCAGTGTAAAGGAGGCTCTGGCAGTACATCTGGTTTTATGCAACCAAAACTTTCCTCTAAGCCTGGAAGTGAAAAATAAGCACCTACTTTAAGGGCCATGGGGAGCAACAGCCAAGGGGTTGTTGAGCAACATATTGTTCACAAGTCACTGGTTGGGGATTACTGTTGTAAGGAATATGTATTTGGTGTATGAGTTATTTCATAAAATAACTTCTTTAGTTCAAGACCATAACTCATAACATGTGTCAGGTATTAGAGCATGAAAAGATATATTTGTTTTTTTACCTCAAACAAGACTAAATATTTCAAGACATGATTTCAAGTACATCTCAGCCTACAGATTTCACCATTGTTTTTCTATTTAATAGTTGCATAAAGATGTTACTCCATGTGTGTATCTTTGTAGTTATGCCAAGTTCATCATTTTGCTGGTATGCATTAAACATTATTGCAAAGCTATAACACACAGCTATAATTTACATTACATACAGTATGTAAATGAAAATCCATTTTGTTTATTTTTAAATCTACACCATATACAGCTTATACAATATAGTTTATGGTTTACTACCTCCAAAATACAAACACACCCACACTAGGATAGGATTGCTATTTTTAAAAGTGCTAGATATAAAATAACCTTTTCTTGATTATGCCTGACTGACTTAGGCAAATGGTACTTTAAATGTGTTCAATTCCATTAATAATTGCTTGATCTTCACTGATTTCCTTTTGTTCACCTCTATTAATTTCATTATATTTCATAAAACCTACTCAACAGACTGAAAAGTAATTAACTTTAATAGCTATCCAGTGCAATGGGAAGGCAGCTTTAGGACTGAAACTGTAATGCTGATAAAGGAAAGAGATACAATTGCACATTAATTAGGCGCAAGCAAACAACCTTCTTAATAGCTCATGTTCTGATTCCCAAAATGACAACAATAGAAATAAGTGCCAGATGCTAGTCTGTTGTCTCCAGCCAATAGAACAAACATCAGATATGGAGAAAGGCTTCAAGGGGCCTATGCACACAAGTCTCTTGGTTGTAACGGTTCAAGGAATGTATTTCGGAACCCAAACTGTTTTATTTCAAGAAATAATTGTTTCCAAAGTTAGTAGCAATTCTGCACTTAAAAAATGTATGTCCAGATAGCGATGAGTGAAAAATTTCACCATGTACCGATTCGCCATGAACGTCTGCATTTCTCCGAAAATATTTTCAAAACTAGGTAAAAATTTAACCCACGCTCATTTCGCTTTTTGTGGCAAAACAAAAATAACACTTTTGACAAAATAAAAATGACACGAGACAAACAAAGACACCGAACCAAAAAAAGACACGTACGACAAACACATAAATCATTTTATCCTTCCCTTCTACTTCCACATCAACCAAAGACATTTGAGCCTTCCTACTGTCTATATAAGAACATACAATAGAATATATGGTTTATTCATATTAATGTGGGATAAAAAAGCACCGATATATATAAATGTTGGTGGTCAGATATAGTATTAGTTGTGCTTGTGTTTGTAAGCATCCTAGAATAGTAGTAGATACCAGAAGTAATGTCAAAAATCACAGCCTAGTAGATAGGAGGTCATCCAACAAGGTAGGGCATGTGTGTAACAGTATACTGAGCAAATTTGTATGCAGTTTTGCCCTCCCCCAAGCAGTGTTTTTATATAGGTACCTAAACTACAAGGTAACTTATATCCTATACTGTATCTAACTATCGGAGGTCTAATCTTTGCTATGCTCACAACATATAGCATTATTTTGCCATCATAATCCTCTCATGCATCATGTTTTGAGAATTAGCTGATGGAATAGGGCATTTTGATTGTGGTGTTTGTCTGAGACTCTAGATCAGTAACCATCCCCATGTGATCCCCAACCAGTGGATCACAAGCAACATGTTGTTCACCAACCCTTTGTATGTAGTTCCCTGTGGCCTCAAAGCAGGTGCTTTTTTAATTCCTGGCTTTGACTCAAATTTTGGTTGCATAAAAATGTTGGTGTACTTCCAAACAGAGCATCTTATAGCTGCCAGTCCACATAGGGACTACAAAATCAGAGAACTTACTTTGTGCCCTTTTTACATCTGAATGTGGCTCACAGGTAAAAAAAAGGTTGGGGACCCCTGCTCTAAATGAATTTACAGAGAACAGTTACAGAAATAGCATTAGTGACCCATGCCCAACTCTATAAATAGAGGCTGCTGGAGGTGGAGGTGAGCAAGGTCACAGGCAGGGAGAATAGAAGGAAGAGCTCAACCACAAACCCGCCCGTGACCCGGAAATTTTGTGTGTAAATCAGCACAAACCTGCCCAACCGTGGGTCCCCCGGGTTTAGAACCGGCACGCATATCATGTCTTCAAACAGAGTATATTTATACTACTGGGATACTGCAAGATTTCAAAATGCTGTGAGACAGATGCTTTTAGTATGTTTTGCCATATGAGTACATGTAGTGGGCATATCTATCTAGAATAAGACTGTATTTGGTTAATGTAAGAACAGGTAAAAATCTTGCTACAGGTCTAGTCACCTGCACCAACCAATTAGCAGCTTTATTGGTTTTTGGTTCTTATCACTTAAGTGGGTATGATTAATAAACTAGTATACATATTACTTTCTGAAAAATTTAAGGATATAGTTCAATGTATATGTATTAGGTGTTACATAACTTTTTTTTTACAAAAGTAGATCTGCTTTAAAGGACAAGGAAAGGCTAAATAACTGGGGGGTGCTAAAATTATAATGTTTTTTACCTGGGCTAATTCTCATTTTCAGAAAAAAAAATGATGCACCGGTCAATGGGATTTCTCCAAGGAAGTGCCATGTTACTTCTATTCCAAGGGATCCCTTGTGTAGGCTTGGCTTGTGTATATGCATTCTAGTTACTTTTTTTATTTCACTATGCACCTGTGCAAGTCCAAGGCATCCTTGGGAATTAGAAATAAGATGGCAGCATGGCACGTGAGCTGCATATCCAGCCAGGAAAAAACAGCATTTAATTCACTGTCTTATAGTTTGGCATCCACATTGAATTAGACCTTCCTTGTCCTTTAACATTATGCCCATTCTGGATTCTGAAACTGTGGGGCAGATTTATCAAATATAATCTTGAAGGATTCCCAGCAAGTTGCTGTTTTTTACATTTATCAAAACTTTCCTGACTGTCAGCAGTCCTGACTGTCAGAATTGGCAGAATTTAAAGATACTTGTATTAAGATAATTAATATGTTCATCTGCTTTGTGGAACCCTGTTCCAACAAAAATACATGTGGAAACTCTGTTCTCATTCCCTTTTGGAACAAGATTTTCTTGCAAAAAGGTCCATTCCTTTTTGTCTGAAACTGTCTGCTTCCTTCATTCTCAGCTTTTTGTGAATTACGGAAGGTATAATTAACCAACAGGACTATTATAGATACATTTGTCATGTTTTTCAGTCTACCTGTAATCATGGCAGCAGTAATAAATGCAAGTATTTGTAGCAAAAAAAAACCTTGTAGAAGTCTGGCTTGAGTAGCAAGGGAGGTTCTGCAATTTAACAGTTAATCTTGTAACATGTAATTAGGCATTCACTTGGCAATCAAAAACCATGACTATATTCCATGTTTGCATTCCTTTTCAAAGGCTGTAGTAGAGGGGCACTTACTCTGTCAAATCTGCTATAGTAATCAAAACATTGAAATTACTCTTTCCACACTAAATACACTGGAACTGGTTGTTTGATTAAATGTAGAGTAGAGAGTGCAATTTGCTAAATTACAAGTATTCTGAACATGTAAATATAGTTTAATTACTGCAATTAGAGAAGATTACTGGAGATTGGCAGATGGGAATGTAATGCTGTTTTAATTAGAGTTTTTAATGCACTGTAACATAAGCATAATATTAACCCTTCTTGCTTTGACTATCCTCTAAAAAGCAAAGCAAATGAACCTCAGTTGATGTGTGTTGCTATTTATATAAATGCAGGCAACGCTGAAAATGAATACAGGAATGTTGCAAAGTGCTTCACATAATATATGATGGCAATAGAAGTTCCATCCATAATTCTTAGTATTATAATACACAAGTATTACATTTGAATGCCACAAAATGAACTGGGAAGTAAATAAATGCCACTAATTTCATGGTTTGTCAGAAGCAACAGTTCATGAATATGTGGCTAAAAACATTGCTGTTTTTTTAAGATCTATCTTGAAAGAAGATATGGGATTGTTAGATTCCATCCGTTTTCAACCATGTTTTATCCTTTTTCCATTTGCTATTATAGCTATGAAAAATAACAAACAAGTATAAAGGTGATACCTTTATTGGATAACTAAGATAATCGTAGCAAGCTTTCAGAACATTTTAGTTGCTTTTTCAAGATGATCACAATGAAGCTGTGGTGTTCTCTGCTATCTATAAAGGCAACATCCAGCTCATAGATCAAATGACCAACAAAGAGGAATGTCCATCTCTATGTGAGGTGTTAACAAAGTCATACACAGGGGGACGTGCACAGGACAAACAGATAAAGTACAAAATAATGTGGATCAAAGTGGCTGTACATAAATGAGGGTTAAATGAATGGAATGCGAAATAAAAGGAATTCCATATGAACGACAGAAAGCTGTACTTCTTTAAAAGTTCTTAAAAACAAAGTAACAATTCTCTTTATTATTTTTGACACCCTAGTTAGAACACCATATTGGGGATAGGAATAAAAACAATATCTCTTTATCTCTACACAGAGCCACCCTCTTCCTTTTCTTCAATAGATGGAAGGTCAGTGCCTCTTCTTGGATCCTGGGAAGGAAATCCCCTCCATAGCAACTTGTGTCTGAAATTGTACTTTGCACAATGTAAATGAGACCTTGTACCATCAACAATGACATATTGTGAAGAAACTGCAGTCATTGACATCTGCCTTGTGATCAGTCATATGTCCAACAACTTCTATTGAGGATCTCTAGGGCATTAAGCTAGCACATACAATGCTGTAATATTGCACTGTTTTTAGATAAAACACCATAATTCCATTAATCAGTATAATGGCAAACCCAATTTATCATGTTCCAAACAAAATTTTCAAAGGTCCTAGTACTAGGCATTCTGTATAAAAATGATTCATGTGTGTTTAAGATCAGCAGTGATGTATATTCCATTATAGACAATATAATTTTTGATTGAAAACTTCATCTAAGGAGG
Source organism: Xenopus laevis (assembly GCF_017654675.1). NCBI lineage: Eukaryota > Metazoa > Chordata > Amphibia > Anura > Pipidae > Xenopus > Xenopus laevis. The sequence continues at coordinate 103,098,014 of NC_054373.1, forward strand.
TCACATAAAAGTGTTAGAAAATGTATAGTGCCAACAGTCAAATGATTGATTAAGATTCTGCTGAGTTTTTGCCAGCTCAAGTATATTCTACTTGCAACCAGGCCATGTAGATTTTCTCAGTAATGATTTCCTTTTTTAATATGTAAATACACAAATTCTTATAAGAAATATACTATATATTAAAATAAAGGAACAGTAACACCAAAAAATGTAAGTATTTTAAAGGAATGACAATGTAATGTACTGTAGCCTTGCACTGGTAAAATGGGTGGATTTGTTTCTGAAACACAACTATAGTTTATATAAACAAGCTGCTGCATAGCCATGGGGGCAGCCATTCAAGCACAGGATACACAGTAGATAACAGATAAGTTGTTAAGAATCCCATCCTATAGTTCAGATCTTTTCTGGTATCTGTTGAGTACAGTGTCGGACTGGCCCACTGGGATACCAGAAAAACTCCCGGTGGGCCCAGGTGTCAGTGGGCTTCTTGCTTGTAATCTTTTGGCCTATTTCATAGTCATTACCTATTTCTTTATGGGAACAAAGAGGCTTTATAATTGAAGAATATAGTATAGTGACGTATATTAGAGTATAGTGACGTGTGTAGAGAAAAGACACTAGGAGAATAAAAAGGTTTAGTACGGAGAGGATGTATAATAGTTTGGAAAGTGGGCCCTCAACCTAAGATTTTCCGGTGGGCCCCTGGCATCCCAGTCCGACACTGGTTGAGTATCCTGTGTCTTTTCTCCTTTTTCAACTTTGAATGGCTGCCCCCATGGCTACACAGCAGCCTATTTATATAAACTTAAGTAGTCTGTCTGACCCAAACACACCAGTTTTACCATTTATGCATTTTATTTGCTTACACTACACTTCTGAAAGCAGTGGTTTTGCCACTTTTTTTGTTAACACCACCTTTGAGGTCCTCCTTACCCAACAGGTTTTAAAATACAGGTATGGGATCTGTTATACAGAAGGCTCAGGGCCTGGGGGTTTTCCAGATAATGGATCTTTCTCTAATTCGGATCTTCATACCTTAAATCTACAAGAAAACCATTTAAACATTAAATAAACCCAATAGGCTGGTTTTCCTTCCAAAAAGGATACTTTATATCTTAATTTGGATCAATACAAGGTGCTGTATTATTATTATAGAGAAAAAGTAAATAATTTTTAGACATAATTTTGAGTATTTAAAAAAATTGAATCTATAGGAAACAGCCTTTCCATAATTCAGAGCTTTCTGATTATTGGTTTCCCTTAACGGATCCCATACCTTTATACAGAAATATGGATGTATCAAGCAGCATATATATGATAATGCCAAATATTTATTTAAACTACATTTTGCACACTGCTATGGGCTAGCCCTTCTATCTGGGGTCCTCTGGTGTAAGAACTGCACATGCTCATAATGTAAGTTTTAAATTATCTAGGTGAAAAAGGTGTTACCCTTTAATGCAGTTGTTTCCTTCAGTTCAGCCAGAAGGTCATTTAGAGTAACTTCTGGGAGTGTATTTGTTCTAGATGCACCTAAAAGTCTAGTTTGAATGTCAGCTAAGAGTAAAATCTGTGGAGAAAATATATTTGCTGCCCTAAGTATTCTTGGAACAACCTAGACCCCTACAAGTCTAGGTTGCACAATACACACAACTTTCAAGCTAAACATATAATTGAAAACATACGTAACTTTTACATCTGGTTGAAAGGAAAAAAAGGACAGAAAAGCTTTCAGATCACTGACTAAAACATGTTAAGCATATGGCAAAAACCAATCCTCCACTTTAAAAATGGAAACACATCAATCATAAATGATATACATATGTTCTTGGTGCATGAAGCTTTAGCAAACATTATAGACAGGCATTTGAATGGTATCCTTTAAGATTTTTGTTTAGCTCTGTCCACAATGCACACAGAGCTATTTACTATAAATGAGGCATTTTCACATTAGTCACTTAAGGCCAGCTTCAATTCAAAGTTCCCAGGGAGCTGAGTCCATGGAGTCAATGGACAAAAGTTGGTGAGTCCTCCATTGCTGTAGGCTGCTCCAGGTGAATTGGGTTCCCAGGCAGGTAGCTGCATGGTGAAGGGTTAGCTCTCTAAGAAAAGGAGCTGGGTTTTTCTAGTGTAAGAGAGAGAACTAAAAAGCAGTGAAAGCAGGAGCTGATGTTTTGCCATGGAAGTCTGAAAAAACTTATTTGAACATTTACTTATTTGAACATTTACTTTTAAGGGATTGGGGCACAAGGCCCTTGTCCTGGGTTAGTAAGGGACAAACAACTGTGTATTAATTAGAGTCAGGCTTAGGATTTGTTTGTTTCACGTATATTGTTTTTTGGAAAATCATCCAATAAACTGACCAAAGACAAGTTATACTGAATTGAACTGTCTGTGCCTCAGTTTTGGAGTGTACGTTTATGCAAAGGTCTATTTCCCTGTGAGGCCACAGTCCAAATACCTCAAATTGCTATAGGTCTATAGTATGTGTATATATGTGCACCGAGGTTCATTTGGAGGGGCTTTAACTTGATGAACTTCTGTCTTTTTTCAACCCAACCTAACTGTGTAACTTTACTTATATATGAATTAGCTTTGGTCTGTTCCCACAACCCTTGTATTTTTGATTGTTCTACTTCAGCCAGAGTTCCTATTTCAGTCAGACTGCTAAATAAGACATAGATCTCCCCAGGCAACATTATAGTAAATATAAATCAGTATCTTTGACAAAGAAAGACAAGAGGGCCATTTACCTACCCAAGCATAGTTTGCAAAGTACAGTTTCAGATGCAGTATGTCATGTTTTTTTTTTAACCCAGAATGATGTATTTTTCCCCTGTAATTCCAGCACGATTGTGGTAGCAAGGGGGGTAAGGTTGCAATTTTTACATACAGCGTCACTTAGTACATACAGCTCTTTATCCATGTTTTCCCTATGGGAACCCTAGCTATAATTGTCACTGCATGAATGGTGGAAATATAACTTAAGGTTTTGGTTCCTTCAATGGTCTAATATGTTTTTTTGTTATTTGTTTATTTCTGGTAGGGTTGTTGGCTGTTCAGGTATGCTCAGTAGTTCCTTCTGGATCACTACCACTGCTACCTTAAGTGCAGTAAGTTAAAGGAGAAACAAACCCGTAACATAAAAAAAACCTTACCACCCTACCCTTTGTAGACCCCCCTCCCTTCTCTCCCCCCAGCTTAGGTGGTACCCGGGGCAAATGCCCCTAACTTTTTACTTACCCCTCAATGCAGATTGTGTCCCCCACAGTTTATGGCAGCCATCTTTTTTTCTTCGTTAAAAATTTTTTGAAAATGTCGTGATTTTCGGCACATGCGCAGTTGTTCGGAACTGGAAAATTACTCCAACTGCGCATGCGCTGAAAATTAAGGTCTGCTTCCGAAGTTTAATGAAGAAAAGAAGATGGCTTCCATGAACTGCAGGGGACAGAATCTGCACAGAGGGGTAAGTAAAAAGTTAGGTGCATTTGTCCCGGGTACCACCTAGGCTGGTAGGGGGAGGAGGATCAACAAAGGGTAGGGGGTAGGGTTTTTTTTACGTTACGGGTTTGTTTCTCCTTTTAAGAAAAAAACATTGAGAAAGCAAGATTACTTATTCTGTTAATATGCACTGCATTGTAGTGGTAGATGAGAAGACTAAACCCTCATCCCTATAATTGATTAAATACCATAATAAATGGTATTTCTTTATTAAATACCATAACAGGTGGTCCCTCTTCTTGGTAGACTACAAATATAGTATACTAAAGTAAACCTAGTTTGCAAAACTAAATGAGAAAACCTAAAGATTTTCATGTGAATGGTGAACTTATTCGCCAGGTGCGAATTCCCGTGGTTTGCCGCCGGCGAATAAATTTGTGAAACCGCCGGAAAAATTTGCTGGCGTCCAAAAAAAATGGACTCTGTGCATTTTCGCCAGCGATTTTGCCCCCCAAATTCAGCCATCACTACATGTGAATTCACAAATACAAAATATTTCAGCAGAAAACAGGAGTATTAAATGCCCTTCATAGTATGAAGCTTGAATTAAAAATATAAGAGCAAGGTAGGCTTGCACAGAGTGAGGCCAAGTCACGTCAGAGAGATTTGTCTTCAAAGAACTGCATTATAATCATTCAAAGGGTTAAATTACACTGCAGTAAACTCTTTTAGATATCATATAATCCAGCCACTGTCTGACAAATTAAGATAAATAGGCTTCTCAGTTCACAGTACACATGCCTAGTCACACAAAAGGCTCCTTCTAAAAGTGCAATGAATTACCTCCTTACCCAAGTGTACGGCAAACAGTCACAGGTTTCATGGCTTCTGGCACCTGTGATTAGATTTATTTTTACAATTATTATGGCTTACTCTGATGATGATGATTATTTAAAGACTTCAACAAGTGTGCTAATGTGGCTTGGGAGCTTCCCATGTGTTCAATCTCTGTGTTGAGGCTATAGCAATAATTTACTTTAGGCAACCAGAACAAAAAGAGCTGCTTTAAATAACCACTTAGTGGAACACTAGGTAAGCCATTATGGGAAGAAATAAATGAGTCACTTGTTATGATATATGCCGTGTATAATTCAGCAAGGTTTGTCCAACCTTGTTGTCTTATGATCAGAACAGACACAAAACATTATCTAGAGGAGACTGAATACACAGTTCATGTCAACCGATATTTGTTTTTAAGCTAAAAAATGCTTATTTCTGACACTGTCCAATTTGGTATGATTTTTTTTATTAATGGACTATGACAAATCAATTACTATATTTTTAATTAGTAATTGAAACAGCATAGTCTGACTCTAACTACAGATTACTGGGCCTCTGTGATCTGATATTGTTAGTTCCCTTCATTCTTCAAGCTTTGAGTAAAACTTTTGATCTTATAATTTATAGTTTTTTATGGGCCTTTCTATTTCTTGCCTTCAATGGGAAATCATATCTGACTGTTTTGATCACTGATTGAGCTGTGAGGTTTTACTCTATTCTTAGTTTTTTATCATTATCTTGCAAACTTGAATAAAAATGGGTGCAGGTGACACACAGTGTAACTCTTTCCCAATAGTTATATTCAGTAGTACTGAATTTTGCCAAGCTTAAATGTGTTAATGCCTTACTGAAAATCAAATTTTGGCCCATATCCAACAGGATCTGTGAGACAAAGCTCTCAACACAGCATGCAATCTGAGCTAACACCATTGTTCCAGGAAGTTACTTGACTTATACTAGGACTATGAGGTGGTGAAAACTGTAAAATTATTTTACCATAGTTTATTTACCAGCTGGCCATACTATTCCTCTTTGGGGATATTGGGCAAATATAGAGGTGTTTAATTACTGTTAAATCTTTTAATAACTACTATATAAATAGATTTATATGGGTGGTTGGCACACAAATGGAGCACTGTACTTTTTCTTCATAAATGAGCCCCAGAGTTTAATGAGATTTTCAGTTCTATGGTAAATACAAGGTCAGTATTCTGCAGTAAGGTATAAAATGCTTCCATATAACAATTTCCAAAGATTATTGAGTTTGAACTGCAGTTTAGATGACCATAGACACTAGCAATACACAATGTTTTTACAAATGTAGAAACATACTTGCATTGTCCTTTATTCTACTTTCTCAACATAAGGCTTCATTTATAACTCTGAGGCAAGTTAGAATATAGAAATGAAGCATGCTCAATGTATCCCTTCACCTATGAAATTTCTAGATCTGCAATACTTTGTGCTCAATAAACTTAGAGAAAAGAGTCGTTGTGTTTTCCTATATGCAACATTTGCTGTGCTGCATATATACACTATCTGCAGAAGATAAGCGAGATGTAGATGTCCCCTGTCAGGCCACTAGCTTGTTCATTATTCCAACATGAATAGGAAGCCCCACCAAAACCAACAACAATGTTGCCTCTTGCCAGATTATTAATTGGAGAGGTTAGTCATTGTCTTGGAAGCAAAAATAATTCAGCTTTGTTCTCTTCTGCTTGAACCAGGGACAATGATAATAAGCTCTATAATTTCTGGACTATTTGATCAATTTAATTTTAAAAAACAAAATCATTTTGTGCAACACATAATCGGCAAAGTACACAAAGTCATAAGAAAATTACTTAATTTTTGGACCCGACTGAATATCAAATCCTGCACAAAAATGGATACCAAGCTGAATCTGAATCCCAATTTACATCAATCTGAACAAAAGAAAAACTGCCATTATTCAGTGCTATAAAGTCTAAAGTCACATGACATTAAGGGGCAAATTCACTAAGCGCTGAAGCGCCGAACGCTAGCGTTACTTCGCTAGCGTTACTTCGCTAGCGTTACTTCGCTAGCGTTACTTCGCTAGCGTTTGGCATTTTCGTTACTGCGCAAATTCACTAACGAACGCTGGCGTAGATTCGCTAGTGTTACTTCGCACCCTTACGCCTGGCGAATTATCGCTACGGACGTAACTACGCAAATTCACTAACGCGCGCAGTTTACTGAACGCTACCTTTTACGCTAGACTTCCTTCGCCACCTCAGACCAGGCGAAGCGCAATAGAGTAGATAGGGATTGCTTCAAAAAAAGTCAAAAATTTTTCTAAGTCCCAAAAAACGCTGGCGTGTTTTCTACATTATGGGTGATAGGCTGAAAAAGATCGCAAATTCTTTTGGGGCTCCCCTCCTTCCCCCCTACATTTCCTGACTCATGGCAACTTACCTATGTGTAGGGCAAAATAAAATTTTTATTTGATGTTTTGAAGGTTTTCTAGGCATTTGTAGTGCTGATACGTATTCCTCCATTGAAATTTGAATCTGGCGCCGTATGCAAATTAACCATCGCTAGCGAAACTTCGCTTCGCGAATCAACGCTAGCGCAATTTCGCAACCTTACGCTACCCGAGCGCAACTTCGGATTTTAGTGAATTTGCGAAGCGCTGGCGAAACTTCGCCTGGCGAAGTGTGGCGAAGTGCGGCGAAGTGCGGCGAAGTTACGCCTGGCGCAACTACGAATCTTAGTGAATTTGCCCCTAAGGGTTTAATTTTGCATTGGAATGCACCATTGATGCAACCCACTGTGCAAACCCTGGACTTACCACAATGCCCAAATTAGCTGTAATTACAGAGTTCACTGGCATCAATAGGCACACTTGAGGGCGATTTGGCGAAAGAGGCAGGGCAGATGCATTAGCATTTATGTGACAAGAAGCATGCTTGGAAGCAAGTACGTTAAATACATTTCACTGTGCCACACAAAATTCTTGTTTTTTCAAGCAAATTATTAATAAAATAGGTAAAACAATTATAAAATCATTTAGTCAAAACAGTTTAACATTAAATGAATTTAAAGTGTTACATTTAAAGGTTAAAACAAACTAAAATGATATCACCATAAAAGGCTTCTTAAGGCATATATTTAATGGTAAAAACATACACAGCAACTTTCCTTTAAAATGGATGCAAGATCACCATTACCAAGGATTATTTGTTTCTTTCATAACATGACACTTCTTTCATCTTTAGTTATTTCAGAAACCAAACCAATTTTAGTGATGTAGTAAAATACAAATAGTGCATTGCTGGAAATGATTCCATTTTGTTCAAAAGAGATGCATAAAACTGACTGGTAAGAGATTCGTTCTGCTATCTTGAGTGAGTTGCAGAGAAAAAAAAAAGAGTCAAATGGCTTTATACATTTTTCTCTTTCCATTACATTCTGATAGTCTAACTGCAAATACATAAAGTTGTGTGCTCAACATCTTACTTATGGAGCCTAGGAATTGCATGAAAAATTAAAAGTTAAAGGAAAGATATGTAGGGTAAGAAATGTTGTTGCATTTCTTCAAACACAGTTATATCAAATACTTAAATAAAAAAGTATGTATGTATATTTTTATTTTTATAATCTAACTGTGTACACAGTACTTCACATTTCTTCTTTTATCCAGTATTTTTAGATGGCGAACATAGCATAGTGTAACACTTAGGAGGTTATTACTAAACTCCGAATGCTACAATCACGGAAAATTCACGATTTTTAAAATAAAATTTGACTTTTAAAAAGTCAAGAATTTTTCGGAATTTATTAAACCCTGAGTATGGAAAAGTCTGAATCTGAAAATCCGGCATCTCAGACCTGTCGAGGTTGCATATAAGTCAATGGGAGAAGTCCCAATGATTTTTTGATGTGCGATGGGTTTCGGGAAATACCCTCAAGTTTTGAAAATCGGATGAAAAAGTCCTAAAAATTTGTGAAAATCTTTTCCCGCAAATTTCCGGGAAATTGTAATAATAAATAAGCATAAAAAACCTGAGCGGATTTGATCGGAGTTTATAACAGAAAATATTGAGATATTGAATTCGGACTTAATAACCCCCTTAATTTCTTTAAGGCCAATCCAACAAGTAGAGTTGATATCTTCTTTATATAATTATTACCCCTTTTAAATCCACAACTGCTTATTTTCAAACTGCATTCTCAGCAAAGACCCCCATGATCTTTGGATAGCAGTTTTCTTTTGATTGTCTTCTGTATTTCCTCTTGTCTTTTTCTTCTTGATCCACTCTTTACTCCTCTCATTTTCTTCTTGTGGCTTCTTTTTCTCTAGTTCCTATTTTCTTCACCTTACCTTTCTTTTAACCTCTTTTTCCCATTTTTCCACTACATACTTCCAGTCTGGATCTCCCTATCTGCTCTCCCCCTGTACTCTTCCCTTTTCCCCATTCCAAATTTTGTTCACAACTTCTCCTTCTGTCTTGTCTTTAGTCTTCCGCCAGTTTTTTTCCCCGTTGCATATACCCTTTAATTTTTTTGTTTTTCAATCTTTCTCCGTCTAGGACTATAACTGAAAGTTATTAGAAGGCATAGGTTAAAGGGGAACTATCACAAAAATAAAATCACCAGACACCATGCCTCTTTACATGCAGGATTTTTTGTACTGGAATCAGTTACTTGAGTGTGCTCTAATTCATCTTCTAGGAAATGAAGCCCCTCCTATAAGATTTATTGGATCTAACCGTCAATGACTATCTGATCAGTTACTTGAGTGTGCTCTAATTCATCTTCTAGGAAATGAAGCCTTCCTATAAGATATATTGGATCTAACCGTCAATGATTATCTGATCAGTTACTTGAGTGAGCTCTAATTCATCTTCTAGGAAATTAAGCCCCTCCTATAAGATATATTGGATCTAACCGTCAATGAATATCTGATCAGTTACTTGAGTGAGCTCTAATTCATCTTCTAGGACAGTGATCCCCAACCAGTAGCTCGTGAGCAACATGTTGCTCACCAACCCCTTGGATGTTGCTCCCGGTGGCCTCAAAACAGGATCTTATTTTTGAATTCCAGGCTTGGAGGCAAGTTTTGGTTGTATAAAAACCAGATGTACTGCCAAACAGAGCCTCAATGTAGGTTGACAATCCACACCGTGGCTACCAAATGGCCAATCACAGCACTTATTTGACACCCCAAGAACATTTTTCATGCATGTGTTGCTCCCCAACTCCTTTTACTTCTGAATGTTGCTCATGGGTTCAAAAGGTTGGGGATCCCTGTTCTAGGATATTAAGCCCCTCTATAAGATATATTGGATCTAACCGTCAATGACTATCTGATCAGTTACTTGAGTGAGCTCTAATTCATCTTCTAGGAAATTAAGCCCCTCCTATAAGATATATTGGATCTAACCGTCAATGACTATCTGACACCCAATTGCTGCAAGAAGACAGAACGAAGAGAAACAGATGCTGAGAGAGGGATACTGAAGATAAACTTGATTATTTAAGAAACGGTGAAGAATTATTATTATTTTTTTGCATTTAGAAAGTTTCTTATTTCAGTATGATGAAGCTTATTTAAATTTTTCATTTTTGCGATGTTCCCCTTTAAGAATATTATGGCAGTCACTAAGCCCTTCACAACAAAATTAAACTAAGTGACCTTACATGCTATTAAATAAGCTTCCATTTGCCTTCTTTCTTTTTCTCTGTGTTTTTTCTTAAATTGCGAAAGAATACAATGTGTGTCTTTATAAGCAACAATTTCCCCCAAAATCTATTTCTTTCATTTTCATAGAACAAGTAAAACTGGAAGATGCTAATCAAATAATCAGAATTTTATAGTTTATGTTTATTTTAGTATTTTGTATGCGGACAATGTACACAGTTTACAGTACATCATCAATGGATCTTAGAAATATGTTTTGTGCTTCTTTGTTCTCAGATGCAGACAGTTAGAAAGGTTTATTATCTTTATCCTATTCATCTACAGATGTCAGGGCAAATGAAATGATTGCAATCTAAAGACTGCAGTAGCAAAATGTTAGTTTGATTTAAAACATTTATTTTGCAGTTTGACTGTAATCAGTGTCATCTTATTTGCATTGTTGTGACATATTATCTTCTTTTTCCGGAGCACAATGTATTTGCAGTGGCACATGCACATAATGTTAGACAAATAGCTTAAGGTTATTAATAAGTAGTTAATGTCATTCTTATCTAACAAACCTTAAATCACTGAGCAGAACTCAGAAAGTGTATTTTACATAAAGAAACAGAGATAATTGTATTGCCCATGCAATATACAAAGACATATAGTATTAAAAAAAACTGAGAACTACCACTACCACATTTTCGGTGTAATGTAATAAAAAGTCTTATGTGTGTCCACCTCTGGAAACATAGCAACCAGATCTGATGTTTGCTTTTAATCAGTTGATGGTAAATGCTACCTGGCAATTGGTTGCTATGAATCCATAGACAAGTAGTAAACTTAAAGGAATTCTGTCATTTGAAAACATGTTTTTTACAAAACGCATCAGTTAATAGTGCTCCTCCAGCAGAATCCTGAATTGGATTTTTTTTTTCAAAAGAGCAAACAGATTTTTTTTATATTTAATTCTAGTTGTCAGTTTCCCAAGTGCCCACAGTCATGTGGCTTGTTCTCTGTACTGCTACACTGCAAGTTAAAATGATATCACCCCTCCCTTTCCCACCCCCAGCAGCCTATTAACCGAATAATGGGAAGGTAACCAGATAACAGCTCCCTGACACATAGCTTTCTGGTAGAAATGAGAATAGCACTGAATAGTAAATATCCAAGTCCAGATAACACAAGTAACAAAACATTCAGTTACATTGACTAGGGGAAATAAATAATAGCACATGACCAGGCACAATGGCCTGAGATACACACCAATATTAAAACATTTATTGGTTCAAGGATAACATTTTCAATGATAGAACAAATTATGTGTAATCTACACAGTGTTTAGTAATAAAAATGATACAATCAAAATCATGACAGAATCTCTTTAAGACCATTTGTTACATGACCCCCTTTGTTTGGTATGGTTAGGAGTATGTATAATAAAAAGCAGAAAATGAGCTGAAGCTATTTAAGCCTGGAGTTCAGGGTACAATTTCTTTGTTGTTATCCTATACAACTAACAATAACTGCCCTGTCCTTATGTAGCACTATAAAGTATGTATGCTGGTGCTAAAGTATGTTATAGTAGGTTAATAGATTTATTAAAAAAAATGCTACTTCTACTCATAAGTACTGTATGTAGGCAAAGGCAAATATTATTTGTGGCATTAACTAACTAAATAATGTAAAGAATGTTTTGCATTTCTATTTAAAGTAATGGTACAATTGTTAATGCCCGGTTCTCACATAATATTCTATAATATGGAACATATATTCTTGGAATGGGCAGTGAATTCAAATCAGTTGTCCACTGAGAAGCCTCTCTATAATATGCTGCCTGATATCTCAGTTGGAGAAAAGAAGGGGTTTTGTTATACAAAGAGCTTCTTCTCAGTCTCCTAATTCTGATCGTAAGAGTCAGGTAGGTGTTTTTGACTTTTGTTTTACTTTCAGAGTATTCCCTGTTTAGTGCAGTACAAGAAATAAAATGGCTGAAAATGAATAAACAATATATAGTGAATAAAGTACCCCCTCTTGTAAAATATAAGGATATTAAAAGTTACCGAGGAGTTTCATGACCATATAAAAACACGAGGCCGAAGGCCGAGTGTTTTTATACAGGTCATGGAACTCCGAGGTAACTTTTAATATCCTCATATTTTACAACTGGGGGTACTTTATTTATTATAATACACAAATTTCAGTGAATCATGTGACAGAAATGACATAACTACTCACCGTTTATAACTGATGACATCACTAGTCACCGTTTATAAGGATATAATTTACAAGATATTCATGGCTTTTGTGTATTATATGAAGATAAATCCCTTGCAGTATATCCTGTAGAATATGCTTACAGTGCATGCATAATATATACATATATGAAAAAAAAATGTCATGCCCATGGAGTCTAATGTATAGTATGTATAAAAAATAAATTGGTAACATTTTTGCAGTTTTCCAAATTTTCCTCAAAACTAGGTCAGACACACAGTCTACTAAAGCGGGTATAAGGAAAAGAAAGAGCACAGCTTCACCACAGAAAGTTATTTTTATTTATTTGACAAAATCTACAGACGATAAGTCCAGAAAGCCACCCAGTTTTGTTGGTTTTTGCAAACTGGCACTTATCTACTTAACCATTATCTTTGACCAGATCAGATGGATGCTTACTGGGAGCCCTAACAGCTTCTGAACATACCAGCTATACACTTGCAGCTATAGATACATATAATCTCAGCATGGTAGGAGTTACTCATGATGCTGAGGGTTCCAGTTCACATCAGCAGCTGGCCACAAGATTGACATCTATAGTCTACTTTGAGTTTTAATATTTTCAATTACATAACAACACAATGGCAAATTATATATTAATTATAGTGAGCTTATTTGTTATGTATGTGTGGGATTTCAGGTTAAAAAAACTGTAATTATAGCTACCTTTTTCCACCTTTCCTTCTTTCTTTCCATTTATAAAATGCAATTTTTTAAATCCTTTTAACATACATGATAAATTTGCTAAAAACAGAAGACCCGTTTGTGAAATGTTACAGCTTTTTCCAAGGCTTAAGAGAAACCCCAGAAGGCTGACTGGATAAATCTCTGAATTGAACTTCACTCTGTGGGATGTTTCTATCACAACTACAGCAGCCCACTAGGGGATTAGCACGGATAGACTCTCTCTACTGAGTCAAACAGCTAACAAATAAAGCCACAGTGCAGAGCAGGCAGACAGGAAACCACTATAGCCAGAACAGTGATTATGTACATGCTGTGCCGAGATGTATTGAGCAGTGAGGCAAAATGTTTGTGTGTGTCAGAGCAATCTCTTTGCTGACCAGGACAGCTGTACTCACAGGGGGATCACCAATCAGCCTGCAAGGAACTGCTTCTGTCCTTCAACAGGCAATTAACGTGAGTACATTACAGCTCCCTTGGGGCAACAGGAGGTGACCGAGGGAAACTGGAAATGGCATCGATGGAAAGGTCAAAAACCTCATGAGAATAGAAAGGTAGCTGTTTCGGGTGAAATGGAGCGGAAAGTAGTAGCCATTTGTCATCCACTAGTAATTCAAAGGGGGGCAAATGGGTTCAGCTCCTTCTCACAACTGTGCTCATGTATTTAAATTTTTCAGCTTCTGAAGATGAGGATGAAAAAGAAAACAATCTATCTGATCTACAATGATAAATGATTGTGTACATTTATTGCTTTTGTCAGTGGCTACAGCTTGAATTAACTTACTATCTGTCACATGTCATATTTGGGAAATTTACTACTACAGCTATGCATCTTTTTTTTTGCACACCAGGTATGACAATCTTCTTTGTAGAAAGATATGATGAATTCACAGGCCTGCTAAGGAGGCACGTATTTACTGTCTTATACAGGCTAGTGAGCACTGGAGTACTGGGGAGTTATTACATTAAAAAGTGTTTATTGGACCTGATATATATTGTTCATAATAAGGCATAATAGGTTAGGCCCTGAGAGAGAGAGAGAGAGAGATAGAGTATAAGAAAAAGAAATGCAAACTGGATCTTTAAGCAACTGGAAATATAAAATGATCACTCTCTTTATATACAGTATTTACTGATCATATCCAGAGATCTTGCAATACCGCAAAAAACAGAGCCATTTCCTGTCACAAGTGGATGGTCAGGCAGCCACTCCTTGGAGATTGCAGTTGACACGTAGAAAAATGGATTAATAGGATATTCATTCCTCAGTAAAATCACCAGGGATGTATCAATAACCATTGTTGCTCATACTAGTCTTCATTTTGAACCTATAAATTGGGTCATTTGGAGGATATCTGTTCACTTGAGAATCATTTATTTAACAGGTAGAGTCTGCCTCTTCAAGCAATGTAATAAATAAAATGGGTAGGAGTAGCATAATGACACTGCTATAGAGTAGTATGTGTTTAAATATACTTTGCACAATTTATTTTAAAAATTGAGTATTTTTAGTGTAAGGGTAATGGCTTATTTTGGGTACTTTAAGAACCATGTTTTTAAAAAGTCAAAAAAACTCTGCATTAAAAAACACAAACCAGCCCTCCATAGATTAACATTGCAATTGCCTGACACTTGTTCATAGGTGACAGTTGCCTGAAAACATTTAGGAGGTTATTTACTAAACTCCAAATTTATCTGGTTGGCTTTTTGGGGCAAAACTCGACTTTTTAATTTTTTTCTTAAAAACTTGAATTTTTTGACATTTATTAAGGGCCAATGCTGCAACAAGCCTGAATCTGAAAATCCATCATCTGAAACCTGCAGGATTAGCCCAAAAATACGACCATTTCAGGCAAAAATCTGAAAAATTTGCAAATTGTTTGTGAAAAAGCACAGGAAAAAACAAGCAATTCAGGAATAAACCCTGAAAACATTATACTATATGGGTTTAACGTGGGTTCTAAATCAAGTTTTATTAATAATAAATAAAGTAAAATTGGGTATGGGAGTTTGGTCATGATTTTTGCAAGAGCTGTTTCAGGGCTGTTTTGGGCTACTTAAAGGTGGGATGCACAAAGCTCCCACAACAACCCTTGTGTTGTTGTTGGCTCTTTAGAACACTAGGTAGAGGATTAAATACAGTATTACTGCCTATAGTCAAGCAATGTACAGTAATAAGGACCAGCACACAAGTGATTCGGGGATATCCCTTGTGTTTATTAGGTGACATAATGCCTACAGTCTTCATCATGATCTTCATCATATACAGTATTAATATATCCCAATAATTTAAACACCAGCTCACATATTATTGTTGGAATTTAAGAAGTGAGCCAGTAATGGATTTGCATAGGTGAGCAATTTATATGGAATGAATGCTGAGATAAGTGGATGAGCCAAGGGGCAGCATTTAGAACAGACTTCAATGAAAGATAGGGGCAAATTGCAGTAATGTAGATGGGAAATGATAAAATCAAGGATAATTGTTTTTAAGTTGAAGTAAGGCTGAGTCCTGGCAACAGGGCCACCATCAGAGAGGGCACGGGAGGGGGATAGTTGCCCTCCTTAAAATTTGAAATCCACCTGGTCCGGAATGACTGTCACCCCTGTGCCCCCCCCTGATGGTGGCCCTAATGCCAGAACAGCCTTACTTTAAACTTTGAAACAGCCAAAACAATAATTCTTACTTTTATTATTTGCCACCAAGATTACTAGCCGCAGAAGGGAGCCAATGCAAAGCCACAGAAGGGAGCTTAAGTGGCCCTGTCTGGCAATGTTGCTCAGATGAAAGTATTTGGCATATGTTTGAATGTTAGGTATAAATAAAGATAAATTAATCTTGTTTTGGAGATGTTAACATGTAGGCGACACTGTGACAACCAGAAGGACATAGCAGAACTTTACTAATAATAAAGAAGAAAAGAGACCTCCAGTAAACAGATACCCATTTCATTTGCATTCTAAATGTATAATCCAATGATTTAATCAGAGAGAAACTTTAATAAAAAGCGGTATCAAAAATGTCAATAGAGAGATTTAAAAGGATAAGTATAAAGAAGTGACCTTTAGAAGTTTGTAGTCTAATTTAGTAAGGACAGTTTATGTTAAGTGTTTTGGACAGAAGCCAAATTGTAGAGTGTCAAGAGTAGATTTGAAGGTGAGATGTTGGTTGTATGCAAGCCTTTCCAGCATATTGTTAAAAAAAGAGGTAGAGAAACTGGAGGGTAGTTAACAGAAGACCTTGGATAGAGGTTGAGTTTATTGAGGATGAAAATAATTAAAACTTGTCAATGACAATGGAGAAATACCAGAGGAAAGTAAAATATTAAATAGGTGAGCAAGCAAAATACATTAAAAAATGATAAGATATCGGCTCAATAGAGCTATAGTCGGAAAGAAGGTTGATGATAAATGATGGATGGAGAAAAGATTGAGGGGTAGACATGTCTGTGCTGTCTGTGCTGCTAGGTAGCTTTTGGAAGTTGCGATTTGAGCTATTGTGTCATGGTTGGTGCTTGAGAGGAGTTGTTTGGTGGCCAGAGAAGCAAGTTGTCAATAGGAATGTTGAAGTCACCCGGAAAGAAAGTTTGCAATGCATACATAAGAATGATTGAGCCAAGCACCAAAGTGGTCAAGAAAAAGATTTGGGATAAGGATGATATTAAGAAAGATACAGGCAAAAATGTATGGTGTGAACCTAAAACAAACTGAAGGAAGAAGAATGCGTAGTGTTGGAAATCTACTTTCACAAGAGAGAGAGACAATTTCCACAATGGTATCTCTTTAAACGGTAACAGTAAACAAATGCATTTTCTACTTATGCTCATTGCTAGTGAAATAGTTTTTTAATTAAAAAAAAAAGTAATTTTATTGGCTCAGTTTTGGCCTCAAAGAAAAAAATCTAATTAGATGCATTAACATTCTAAATTAAGAATTTGTTTTCATGATCAGTGTGATGCTGTTTTCTGGTAATTTTATTAGTGCAAAGCTGTGGGAGTAGAATTTCCCTTATATTTAAGGTAGGTATCAACACCTCATATTTTATAGACGCATATACAGCAGTTTTCGCTGTATCTTTCTGCAGCACAAGTCTCCAGAGGGTTCATTTTATTAGTTTGTTTTTTTCTCCTGGGGACTTTCCTTGAATACTAACCCCCTAACAGCATCCGTTAATTTTGTCTGGAGATAAGAGGCGTCTAGCTGTTTGTGCCTAGTAATTTAATAGAAACGTGGATCTAATTTAATAGATCCTTTATGTCTCTGTCAGTGACTGTTAAAATGTATTGATGCAACAGCTCATAAACGTTAGTAAATACATTCATCTCACGGATCTTGTGATAACAATTGTTATTAGAGTGTGCACTATGGTACAAAGTCAGCATGAAGATCGTGCTACTCTGCAGTCAAATGTGTACAAGTTAAAACCACCAACAAACAATGTAGTAAGAAAAACACAAATGAGTATGATTTAAATTAACATCAGGGTTATTTTAATTTTTCTGAGCATGGAAAATCATGATTTTATTGCAGTGTGTTTGCTAGCTGCTTGTCTGTGGGCATTTTTAATCTGATACCTTCAAAAAAAAGGCTACAGCAGTCTTAAGTATTGGGAGGACCTGAGTTATGGCTCAGAATATCCTAAATAAAATTTAAATAAAGTTTTTTTTAAGTAAAAAGATAATTCTAGAACAGGGGTGCCCAAAAGGTAGATCGGGATCTACCAGTAGTAGTGATGGGCGAATTTGCGCCGTTTCGCTTCGCCGAAAAAAAATTCGCGAAACTGCGCCGGCGTCTCGTTTTTGATGCCGGCGCCCGTTTTTTGGACGCCGGCGTCCGTTTTTTCGAAAAAAAAAAAAATTTTGCCGCGAATTTTCGCGGGCGTTTTGCGAATTTATTCGCTGGCGGCGAAACGCGCAAATTCGCAGCGAATTCGCGCCTGGCTAATAAATTCGCCCATCACTAACCAGTAGACCTTTAGGGGCAAATTTACTTACCTTCGAAGGTGCGCCATCGTTGGCTTCGCCGCACTTTGCCGCACTTCGCCAGACCAAGTTTCACTAAATCCAAAGTTGCGCTCAGGGAGGCGAAAGGTAGCGAAGTTGCAATACCGTTAATTCATCAAGCAAAGCGAAGTTACGCTAGTGATACCTAATTTGCATACGATGCCAAGTTAAAGTACAATGGACGTATATGTAGCAGCAAATACATTACACTACACAAGCCTGGGAAAGCTTCATAAAATAAAATAGAGTTGTTATATTGCCCTATACATGAGCCCACTGTATAGTTTAGGTGCCATATGTTAGGAAATGTAGGGGGGAAGGGGGGTACCCCCAACAAAAATGTACAATCTTTTTCAGCCTTTCACCCTTAAAAAAGCAAAAGATGCAAGCAAAATCGCAAGTTAGTGAATTAGTGTATTTACGTCCCTTCACCACAGCGTAACTTCGCCTGCCGTAAGGGTGCGAAGTAGCGCTAGAGTAGGTCCACTTCGCTAGCGAATTTACGCCAGCACCTGTAAGTAAATCGGCAAAGTAACGTCACACTGGCGAATTTTCGCTAGCTTTAGCCACTTCACCCTTTAGTAAATTTGCCCCTTAGCTGGTGATCGGCCGATCTCAAGACACTGTCAACAAACAGCTTGTCTAAATCACCCTCCTGTTTCATTCTTTTCATTCATATATTTATTATGTTATGGTCACATAAGAAATTGTTATTTGTTAAATATAGCAATATACATTCTCCAGCATATTGCTTACATGCAAATGTATGTTTCAAATTCTTGATTGATGTTACTAGGCCTTTAATATATACATATACATACACTAACACCGAATACATCGATTTTTTTTCATCATGGTTAAAAATGATAAACAAGAAAATGATAGAAGGGATATTTCAGTTGCCGATCAAGTACAATATAAGACATAAGTATTACAATTGGCGTGTCCTTCAGTTACTGCTGTTATGTAACATCATAATGAAATCAGTTTGCCTGTTTGCAAGAGGGAAATAATTGTTAAGTGCTCTTATTTCAATTCAGGCTCTCTACTGCAATTATCATTAATTAGATGGTCAATTCTGGTTCTAATGGTATTTATGAGTAAATGTCTGCATAGCGTGTCAATAAAATGTGATTGCCTTCAGGAATGTATATTTAATGCATCCACCTACTTATGGGGCCATCAAATGTTAATGAAACATCTGTTTGTTACTTAGAAAGGCATGAACATGTTGCACTGTGAATCGCATCGTCCATATCAATGCTGTTATAGTATCTTGCTCTTCTTTATTTAGCTCTCCTTCCTTATTGCTGCAGTGACACAATATACTGTATATGTCACGGTCTAAATGGCAATTAATATTTAAAATTAATTACGGCAATTGAATTATAAATTGATTTTGCAACGACAGATTTCCTAAACTGCATTTGTTATGAATTTGTGCTAAATCTACACAGATGCACAGATGTCCAAAGGAAACAAGATCTTGTAAATAGAGAGAGAAGTAATTTACCATTGTCCCATGTGCAAGTGCAAAAAGGTATAAGGGATGCAAAATTGGGCCCCATAGGGCCCATACATTTACATATTTCACCAGGGCTCCATAGCATGGATGATTTGCTAGTTAAGGGGCATCCACAGAAAGAAAGAAATCCACATACTGTCCTTAGTCAGCCCCTTGTGAATTAAGCAGCACTGAGCACAAGCATCACTGTGTTGGAGCAGTTTGCCGGTTTGCGCAACTGCGCACGCGCGAAATTACACAGACATTTCTGATCTTCCAGCTTACCAAAGACACGGAATATAGATACGTGGGACTTTGCTGGAAGAGTCTGCGCTGAGGGGTGAGTATGGAATATGGGGCATTTCCCCAGGGGGGGGGTAGTTAGCCTGGGGGGAGGAGGGAGGGAGGTCTACCTAAGGTGGGGGGTACGGGTTTTTTTCCCCACAGGTTGATTTCTCCTTTAAAGCCTCTAGTTATACATCTATCATAACAGCATCCATGACACTATTTATTGGAAAGCTGACTAGAGATGTCCTGCCAATCCCATAACTGATATATATTGTTGTACAGTGCTCCATGGCAACCTTTAGGAGTACAGACATATATGAGGATCCCAGTGCAGGCAAGTGATAACCTGTGATGTGCAAGTGATAACCATGTTAACTTGAAAAGGACTTTTATTATACAGCTTTTTATGTCTGGATGACAGTTCCCCTTTAAGCTGCATGCACTAAAAAGCGTTTGGCCTTGAAATCTGATTACAGTATTTTCACCAAATTGGTAGACACTTCCTGGTGTGTCATTTTACCATTTATATTGTTGAAAACAAAATACATTTCTTTCGAAACCAAAAGGAAGATCTGTTAAACACAGGGGAACACTGTTATGTGCAGCTGCAGAAAAGATGGAGCTACAAAAGAGCAGGAGCTACTGAATCACAGGTGTGTCCATGGAATGAATCCATGATAATAACAGTGATAATAACAAGAATAATGATCAGTGAATCTATTATATTCTAAATATAAAATATTTGTGAAACTGTTGAAAAATTTGAGAAATGGTGAAAAATTCACAAAATGTGGCGACTTTTTTGTAGCAAAATATATTAGACTCTATGGGCATTTTTTTTCTCAAAGTTTCTTAATTCAGATGCATTGTCAATGGGTGTTATTTTTCACTCCAAAGTCAATGGGCATTTTTTCTTGGTGAATTTTTATTTCACAGCAAATTTGTTGTCATAGTTTTGCAAAAGAATCTAGTGACTGATGGCGAAATTTGGACTTTGCCCGCAAATCCATGTGTAGCGAGAAAAGTAGTTAATCACTAAAAAAGAGCCCTCCCATCTAATGAAAACTATGAACAGAAGTAATAAAATACTATATACCATGTTTCACATGAAAGAAGGATTTTGAACCCTAATGTGTATTTAAGTTGCCAGCCCTACAAAGAGCATTCATTCAGATACAAAGCTGCCAGTTTACAACCAAGTAGTTATACCTAATAACCTACTGAAAAAAAAAAAATCCCCAAAGATCACATAGTCAAAACTTCCATTAAATCAAAGAGCTTAATGTGGAAGGCGAAGAGACGATACGTTTTGACTTGGGAATGCGAAGGACTCAGTGGGGGAATAAATTGCTTGTTTTATGTGTACAGTTACAGAAGTAAAATACATGCTATTCGCTTCAACTGGGAATTCCCAAACTATGCAGCGTGCTCCAGACCAGATGTGCTTTTTACGTATTTATAGCATTTAGGTAACAATTATAATCTAATAGAAGCTAATTGCAACAGACCTCTGGATTTGCAATGATTTCAACATGCAGAAAGAACACTAAATCCAGAGAAATTTCATTTGTTCCAGTTTTCTTGAACACACAACCAACGTTATGTGTGGGCTGGAGTGCTGGGCAGATTGACACATGCAGACACAGGCTTTTTAGGGGTTTTGTTTCAGCCCAAGCTAACTCAGCAGGGCTTACATTTACCACCCATGATGACTGGTATTATTCATGTTCCAAGTAGGCAGGTGTCCATGTTATGTGTAGAAAAATTCAGCTCAGTCCAAGAATGGCTGCCCCAGATTTTTTGGCCACAAAAATATTGCCAAAAATGATTAAACATACATCCGCAAACCAGCAGAAGACAGTGATAGGTAATCCATCATTCTAAATACTCACATAGCAGCCTTTATCACAGTCAATTTGTAAAATAGTATAAATAACTGCAAGAGAATTTTTAGAAAGAGGTAAATGGATTTTCTTATTGTTTCTGCTCCAGCAGGGTTGGTAACAGATGTGCACAACATCTGTAGATCCTTGTTCATCCCCAAGTGCTTGTCATTTTGTACTCCAGTGCATTTACTTGGATTCACCACTGCTTGTGGAGAGTGAGAGGAAGAAATAATAGAAGGCTTTGTCTATATCAAAAGGAAATAGTTTTAAGCATGACAGATTAGTTCCACTCAACCAAATGGTCGGTAAAACAAATATTTATCTGCATGAATACTGTAATATAGAAGAGAGTTGGCACACTTTATTACAGAGCAAAGTATAAAAAGAATACACAAGGACTTGGCCATCCAGTTTTTTATTATTGCTGGTGGCTTAAGCTCTTCTGCAGCTTGGCTTATGGTCTGATTGAAACTAGAAAGCCATTTTCTGTTTATTTGTATTGATAAACTGAGAGGGGGGCACACAATGCTGCACTAATGCACGGCAAATATTGTACAGGTATGGGACCTGTTATCCAGAATGTGTGGGACTTGGGGGTTTTTGGATAAGGGATCTTTCCATAATTTTGATCTTAAGCCTAGTAAAAAAATCATTTAAACCCAATAGGCTGATTTATGATTTATTATATCTTTATACATTTTTAAAAAATGAGAATGATTTTATTATAATGGGCATTTCTCTTTTATTACAAGGATCAATGGAAAAAAACAATATGTTACCTGATAACTGTTATCCAAAACTTGGGGAAACTTACTAATGCTTAGCCTTTAATCTTTCGCTTTGGTTTTGGACATACTTTTTATTTGCTAGGATCTCTGAGCATCCACAAAATGTACTAATTGTGGAGAATAGAATTGGAATTAATACTTGGAAAGTTTTGTCGACAAATAAAAAGCCGGGGCCAGGGCAACACAAGATTTATGTCTAACATGTAGCCTATATGACTTGCCTGTATAACGATTATCTGGCAAGACTTTATTCCAGTTACATGGGGCCCAAACGTTCATGGAGAACATCTGTATGGGACTAGTAGCCTGGCCTAGTTTTATCAGCCATCTGGGCCTAGACCCTTTGCACAGAGTCCCATTCATCTATGGTTGGTCAATAATAGTTGTAAGCTTTAAAGGTAAGTTGGCCTGTGCAAATGACCAATCACAGCAGGGCTACTGGGAAAAGGGGACCTCACTGTTTATTGGTGGAATACCGCCTGGACTAATACAAATAATGTTGTTTTTTGTAAATTCTTTATTGATGAAGTTTTTCAAGGGGTACATAAAAGAAAAAATCAAAATCAAAAATCAGTAAAAATCAAATATTCAATTCCACTTTGAATGCAAGTTACATACTAGGGATGCACCGAATCCACTATTTGGGATTCATCCGAATCCCCAAATCCTTTGTGAAAGATTCGGCCGAATACCGAACCAAATCCTAATTAGCATATGCAAATTAGAGTCTGGAAAGGAAAAAGTGGGGAAACATTTTTTTACTTCCTTGTTTTCTGATCAAAAGTGAAATGAATTCCCTTCCCACGCTTAATTTACATGTGCAAATAAGGATTCGGATTCAGTTCGGACAGGCACAAGGATTCGGATTTGGTGCATCCCGAGTACAAACAGTACACTGATAATAAATTGAATATACACATTCCACTAAACCAAGTTCTACATACCATTCTGTCAAACAAAATAAAAAGGGAAACATGAGAAAAATGGGGGGGGGGGAAGGCTTTCTGTCCTGGTAGTCCTAGCATTGTTTCTTTTATATTTGTAGTCTTATTACAATTTTTTTTATTTGAAAAGGAGTTTCATAAAATTGTGCCAAGTTGATTAAATTCTCCAGAAATTTTTCATTTTCCCTTTATTTAAAGCCGCTATCTTACAAATAACGTTGTTAAATGTTTTCACCACGTGTAACACACGTAATATCGATGTAACCAACAATTTCATATCCTGAAATTTCATTCATCAACAAAAAGGTTGCACTTTAAAGTCAATATAAACCTCTGTATTGACTATTACGTTTATGAGTGGTTATATTGGTTGAGTGCTGAACCGGAAAGGCAGACTTTTATGTTTTATTCCCTCTGAGCCTATTCGATTAAAAAAGACTAATGGCTTTATACACTGCATCTCTTATTTCTTATTAAGCCTTTTATGTGTATCACAATGAATGAGTGATGTTTGAATGCTGGCAAAGTACAGATCTATACCAATGATAAATTGCACTTGTAATTCAATAGTCTTTGCAGTGAGGTGAGCAAAGTCATGAGACTTTATTTCTATGTAAACTCCTGCATGTGAAAATGGCAACAAAAACTCTAGAAATCACACTGCTGTCATAATAAACAGTCGACTGGAAACAAACCTCTACAATACATAGATATTACAGGGTACAAACAATTTTTTACCCAGCACAATCAGAGATCAGTGGAATTACAGTGAAAGTTCTCTACTGCATTTATGGGTATCTTAATGGGACCTAAACAGCTACATCAAAAATGTGGATGTACACATACTCACAATGCAATTCTAAGCATTCGATTCACTGTATATGTTAAGTGGTTTCTGAGATATTAGCAGTTTTAGGCTGCTAATACAAGACTTTCAGCTCAACAACTCTCTTTTAGTAGTCCCTAACTGACTCTGCATATTCAGGTAAACATAGGGTCACTGACACTCTGATTTCCAGAGAATGCTGTTTGGGCCCATAACACAGGAATCAAAATTATGAGAATTATTTTCTTTGGATGTCAGGGCTATGACCAGGACCAGTTTACATCAAACATGCTTTCAAAAACTATACAACCCATGTTTATTCAAAAAGTTACTTTTAGGAATTGATGGGATAACGGTAAGTAAACAATAAGTGGCAGATTTATCATGGGTCGAATTTGAAGTATCCTCCGACATTCGAATTCAAAGTCGGAGGATTTTATTCATCGTACGATCATACTCCAATCGTACTTCGATTCGAACGATTTTATCGTACGATTTTCCTTCGAAACCAAAAAACGTAGAAAATTGCTCTGGAAGGTCCCCATAGGCTAACATAGCACTTTGGCACGTTTAAGTTGGCGAAGTCTTAAAGTCGAAGTTTTTTTAAAGATACAGTACTTCGATTATCGAATGGTCGAATAGTCAAACGATTTTTAGTTCGAATTGTTCGAATCGAAGGTCATAGTAGCCTATTCGATGGTCGAAGTACCCAAAAAATTACTTCGAAATTCGAACTTTTTTAACTTCGAAAATTAGCTCGAGCTTATTAAATCTGCCCCTAAGCATAGCCAAGTAGGTAATGCATTGTATTCTGTATTCTTGTTATAACAAGAAGAACATACAATGTAAGGAAACCTTACAAACAATATTCCTTACCAAATTGCACGGGCAATAAATCGCCATAACTTATATGGCTTCAAAAAATCAATGAAGGAAGTAAAAAATAAAATTTTTCATTTGCAACTCATATAAGTATCGGATCCAATATCTGCAAACCTGTTATCCAGAAAGCTCCAATTGATGGGAAGGCCATATGCCTTTTTAATAAAATAATTATGATTTTTTGTTAAATGATTTATTTTTTTATTTGTAAAAGATACAATTGATCCTTATAGGAAGCAAACACTCATATTGGGTTTATTTAATGTTTATATGATTTTTTAGTTGACAGAAAGACCCCTTATCTGCAAAATTCCTGGTTTATCAAGGGTCAAATTTCAAGTTCATGGGAGTTTTTCAAATTCGGGTGAATGGGATCGACCCACAATTCGATCCGAGTTTTTTCACCAAAAAAGAAAAAAAATCAATTTTCAGGATGTCTCCAAACAATTACAAATTGATTCCAGGACATCCCCCATAGGATAAAACAGTAATTCGGCAGGTTTAAGGTGGCGAATGGCCAAATTGAATAGAACGTGGGTGAGTTTTTATTTCTTTAGCTCTAACCTCACATTTTCATAAATCTGCCCCCATGTATCAATAACACATTTCTCACTTAAATGAGTCTGTCATTAAAACAAGAATATTAAATCAGAGAGTGCCCAGACTGGGAAAACAAAATCTCTCTGATGATATGTGACACAGATATTTCGGTTAGCTTTGGCTAGGTTCTCTCTTACAGAGCCCTGATTAGTGCACTAATGCTGTCTATCATGAATACGACAAGCTTATTCCACATGGAACTGAAGCTCCCCCAGTGATTTGCTTCACTTAACTTTCATCTGCAATGTTTTAATTGGTTCTCAAATGGACCCAAGTACTGAAGTGAGATTATATTAAGGTGTTCAGACATTAAAATAACCCAATTTATTGCCCTTAAGGCTCAGTGTCTGCATTCTGCTTGGCTGAGCTGCATATCACTGTTTTTAATGCATATGGTATGATTTCTCTTATCCCCTACTTCCCTTAATGGTTGCCTGCATGCTTTTGCTAGATTTGGTTTTGAAGTAATGATATAAAATTCATTTCATCTATACCCCTCCCCTGAAGGCCCCCTCCCTCCCCCTGAGCCCGAGTCTTTCATACATAACATCAGGCTTGTCATATCTGAGGAATTATTAAAATAAGACAGAGTCTGCTGTATCTGAGCAGAAAAGCTCCTTTGAGCCAGCATTCTCAGGAGGGAAGCAAGCTCTATCTCATTAGTCTGTGCTGAGAAAGCGTCCTCGTCACTTGGTTCAAGGTGATGAAAGATTAGGGCGTTTGGCCTTGCCTTATTCTGTATGCAGTGCACACTGCTCTCTGCCCATGAACATGAAATTACATTGAACCTGGGGAGTCTAACTCCATTAATTTTAAATGGAAGATTAATTTAACAATATGCGGCAGATATTTGTTACAAACCTATCATGTAAAAAGTGACAGATCGCAATAAATTGTGGTGCCTCACAATAGTCTGTGGCCTGGGCACAAATAAATCATAAAGCATTTACACATAATTGCTATTTTTAAAGACATGGATGGCGGATATGTGCTTTGATTAGTAAGATAGCTTTGAACTATCGTGTTTCCCCTCTGAAATGCTTCCATGCTAAACACTTGCCCTTTTACACAGCACTCTACAATATGCACACACACAATATATTGCATATGAAACATTGGCATACCGTATAACAATTATCATGCTATTGCAAATAAAGCAAAATGATTGAAGGCGTTTCTCTAAATGAAACCATTAGTGACGGGAAAATTCATTCAACAGGCAAGAATTAGAAGCGAATTTTAGCATTTCGTCGCCGGCAAATAAATTTGCGAAATTGCAGAAAAAAAATTGCTGGCGAAAATTAGTCGGCATCAACGTTTTTTTGACGTGCTGACAATTCCAATTCCGGCGCCAATTTTGCTGGAATAGTCGCCAGCATCAATTTTGACGCTGACGTCTAAATTCGCGTTTCGCTAAGTGAAACGGGAAAAATTCGCCCATCACTGGAAACCATTATTCTTTATACGACCAGCCAGATTTTCAGTTTGACGGAGAAGTATTTATAAATGGGAAGCTAAACATAAACTAACTAACCAAATCCTGGGCAGCAAATGAGTCCATGTTCTAGCGTGTCTGATTTAGAAACAGAAGCTCTAAACTGTGTCATAAAAACAGCAGGCTTCTCCAGTCACAAGCATCTCTCAGCTAGAAGTGACCTAAAGTTCCAACATTACACATCAAATTGTGACAGGGGTCACTGGCTGCAAGAGTCTACAACACAAAGAAAACCACTACAATGGAGAGATTATTATCAAAAGTGGAAATAATGCGGCCCATGTGCTATTGTAGTTAAACACTATATACCTGTTCAGTACCTGCTCATGATGCTTGTAGCTTTTCCATTTCCAGTCTTCTTTCCTTTTGACTTTCACTATTCAATAATGATGATGTTACTTATAGCGTGCTATAACTGAGGAAAAATAAGGGGAACCCCTCGTTCTTTATTTAGTGACATAGTTCAAGCATTTCATAACTTTGCAGCAATACAGTTTTAACAAAACTCAACTGCATCTAATGTAAGTAATAAATAATTATGGTATCTTAATTCTCTTTTCCCATTCTTTGTTATCTGCTAGCTTGTGTATTCTCTAGTGAATCCTAGAATTGTTGTGACTAGAAAATGATGAAAGTAGCGAGAAGACAAAGACTTTAAATGACCCTACCTAAAAAAAATATGGCATTGATAGGCCACCCCAGTTTAATCAAATAAAACATGAAGAACACACACACACACAAGAAAGGTTCATAAGCGGTATTCTTAAATTCCCCCCCCCCACCCCTAATCAAACTAAAGAGGCTTTAGACAGGGTTTTCTACCTTCCTCTGGTCAACCAGCTTTAGGCAGATTCATTTATAACTAGCCTGAGATAACTCCAAGGGCAAAGTTCCTTTTCCCATATAATCAGTGCTGGAATTGGGGAAGGATATACAGGGATCCCACCCCTCAACTTCTTTATTTCTATGAAATAGAATCCCCTCCTCACGGGGGATGCCAGAGTTTTGAATCCAATTTTCTTTTGCTGCTCCCCACTTCTGTATGCAAATAAAATGGAGAAGTTAAAACAGCAAATAGAGGTTAAAAGTAGAGAAAAGATTGCTGAGTTGAGAAATAGACAAGAGATGGAGAACTGTTATACAGATAAAAAGATGGGTGAAAGGTTAATGCATCAGAGAGGGTTAAAGAGAACAGGAGGGAAGAAGAAAACAGGGGAAACAAAAAGACAAAGCGAAGGTTGAGAAATGGTGAGAGAATGATATATATTAAATAATATGGAGTAATATAGAATATTCTGGGGTTGTGTTCTAACACCCAATACACAGGCAAGGTGCTGTCTTTGCAGAAACGGAATTGGCAGCCAAGAAAATTCATATGCACAATTTACATTTTTGGGTCTCAACAGGCCACATACTTGGGTTAATCTATGCATACTGGGCATCAAAATGTTCATTAGAAAAAAATAGCAAAATATAAATAGCAAAATGGCTTTGCTTAAGAGTGTCTGAAACCAGAATATTTTGGTGGGTGAGACTTATTATAACAGTAGTTGTGGCTTATAATTATGGGATCATTTTTAGGGCATTTTATAGCATCCCTCCGCTTTTTTCACCCCAATTCAAGCACTGCATATACCTTCTACTTGAAGCTTGTACTGTGCATAACTATGCTTTCTCTGTTTTATAATTACCAGACTAAAGGGGAGCTTGGATCTGCCTTTGGAGTTAAGCTAGGTAGGTTAGGCCTACACTGTGCTCCTTCCTGTGCCAGAAATCATAGCAGTTGATATTGCATAACAAAAAAAGTCACACATACTCATCCGACTCTTAAAGAGTTAAGGACTAATGCCCTATGTATTTAAATCTCATTTCCTCTAGCAAGTTTATATCTTGCCAATTCTTATGCACATCATTAGGTTGCCTAAGGCAAAATTCAGCAATAACACCAAATCCCTGCTAAACGCATCATTTAAATAAGGAAAACATTCAGAAATTCATTTGTAAAAGGATAGTGAATTCTTTTATCTGCTGCTCTAACTGAAAGTCTTCATGTCCAACCAAGCTGAAAATAATTCAACATCTTCATTTATTACTCTCTCAAGTTAAAAAGGAAACTAAAAACAATATTTTAAAATATCTAAGCATGTTAGAGAGTTAGATACATCTATAGAAAGGTTAATTTAGGCCACCATTTTTTTTAAATAAGCAAAGGAAAATTTTATGTGCAAGGCAATTTTGTTTGAAGTATACAGTAATAGAAGTCACTTGCAACCTTATGACTTTATATGGTCATTGTGATACATATTCACCCTTGGGGGGCCTCCTTCTCTACCATGGACCCTATATTGTTTCTATGCCCCCATCTAATTTAGGTAAAGGTTAGAACCAAGATGGTTTATATTTCTGTGGTTTAATGTCAGAAACTCCGGACACACCATTCTTGACATCCCTTATAGGTTTTACTGTATTGCCTCTGTTTTTTACATCTCCTCGTCTCCTCGTGGTAATTTCCACATTAATGGCCTGTTTAAGCAAGCCTCTTCCTAACCACCTTGTCTTTGGTCTGGCCCCTTGCCCCTGAGTTCCTTGAATCCTTGGTTCCAGAGTTCCTTATGTTCTTTAGTAAATCCATTCCCACCTATCTATTTGCATTCTTGATCTCCCAGTTTTGACTCCTGGCCTGTTCATACGGACTTGGGTGCCACCAGCCCTGATCTTCAGCCTTCAGACTGATCTGTTTCTTGGATTGCTGCCAGCCCTGACCTTGTTTCTGTTATAATGTACTTGTTTCTAGGTTGCTATTATCATTTGTTCATGTTTATTTGTTTTTTTCATTACATTTATTTCTTTCGCTTTATATAATTTTTTTCATTTTTTTTCATGATCATTCTTTGTGCATAGAAACCTTTTCCTGGTAATTCACAGCTAGTGAAGAGTGAATCTGCCCTGTTTGCGGAATTGCTGAAATATTTGTGAAACAGTGAAAAAATCACGCAATTTCATTAAAGTCTATGGGCGTCTTTTTTGTTGCAGCAAATTTTGACACTGTGCCTTTTCTGTAGAAAAATATATTATAGTCTATGAGCGCTTTTTCTCTCACTCCAATTGTATTACAATCAATGTTTTTACTTACTCCAAATGCACTGAAGTGGATTGGTGGTTTTTCTTTTTTAATGCAAATTTTTGTTGCAGTTTTGTGAAATTGCAAATTGCAAAATGCGGAATTTCACAGCAAATCCATGCATGGCAAAATCACTGTTCACAGCACACGGGGGTATCCAAATTTATTTTAATCCTAATAATAATTTTTAGGATTAATAATATTTAATCCTTTCAGTGGAATTGGGCTTATAAACCTGCTGGGCCTAATAAGTGGGCTATATTTAGTCCTATAGCATATATAGTATTCCTTGTCTTTCTAAAATCTTGTATCTAGACCAAATGTGTATACTGGTTTGGGACCTGTTATCCATAATCCTCAGAGCCTGAGGTTTTCTGAATAAGGAGTCTTCCTGTAATTTGGATCACCATACCTTTAGTCTGTTAAAAACCATTCAAACATTAAATAAACCTTATAGAATTGTTTGGCCTCCAATAAAAATTAATTATATCTTGGTTGGTATCATGTACAAGGTACTGGTTTATTATTACTACAGAGAAAAAGGAAATCGTTTTCTAAAATGTTACTTATTTTATTAAAATGGAGATGGGAGATGGCTTTCCTGTAATTCTGATATTTCTGGATAAGAGGTTTCTGGATAATGGATCCCATACCTGTACATAGTTTGTAATCCCAAATTATGCTTACTGTGTCAGCATGATTACTACTGCACTTGTGCTTTAACAAAAAGTTGGAACAAGCTATAGCTAAAAATGTTTGTAGTGGAGATGGCATCACTTCCAGTGCTCAGCATTTAATTGACTACTGCTTCTACTGACATAGCCCATTGAGGGAAACCTGCCATTATTACCATGTTCAAGTTAACTGTGGTACCAGGGTTTCCAGTGCCAACAGGAGGATATACATTCAATTCATCAGCATTCATTTAAATGCAACTAAACTTGTGGTTGCTTTGTAAATACGCCTTCATGAGGCCGGAAAAATAGACAGGTAGCATCCTTGAAGGGATTCTGTCATGGTTTTTATGGTATTATTTTTATTGCTAAATGACACTGTGTGCATTGCAAGTAATCCATCCTACCATTTAAAATGTATTCTTGAACAAATAAATGTATTTTTTAGCTGTAATATTGGAGCCATCTCAGGTCATTTTGCCTGGTCATGTGCCATCAGAAAGAGCCAGCACTTCACAATGAAACTGCTTTCAGATAGGCTTTGTTTCTTCTACTCAATGTAACTGAAGGAGTTTGCGACTTAGGTTAGCCGGTCTTGGATTTTTACTATTGATCGCTGTTCTCATATCTACCACTATGTGGGGCATGGGAACATTTTTAAAAATGCACGTGTCAGGTAGTTGTTATCTGGTTACCTTCCCACTTTTCTGCTGATGGGCTGCTGGGGGGAAAGGGAGGGGGGTGATATCACTCCAACTTGCAGTGCAGCAGTAAATATTTACCAAAATGTATCAGAACACAAGTTACATGACCGAGGGAACCTGAGAAACCTACAACATGTCCAGCCCCATATCGAATTTCAAAATTTTGTCTAAAAAAACATTCTTTGCTTTTTTGAAATTATTTCAGTGCAGGGTATTGCTGTAGGAGCACACTATTAACTGATGAATTTTGTAAAAAAAAACATGTTTTCCCATGACAGAATCCCTTTAATATGCTGGTGAGTGGTAAATCAATATCCTTTAAAAGAGAGTACACGAAACAGCTATTGATTTATATAACAACAATTGATCTGTAAGAGTAAGGGTCATGTTTCCATAGTGACAACATGTTGCCAATTCTCCTTGATCTAAAGACACAATTGGGATCAGTGGATAAAAATGAAGCATGCGCTGTTCTTTCACGTTAAAGGAAAACTATACCCCCCCAAACAATGTAGGTCTCTATAAAAAGATATTGCATAAAACAGCTCATATGTAAAACCCTGCTTCATGTAAATAAACCATTTTCATAATAATATACTTTTCTAGTAGTATGTGCCATTGGGTAATCATAAATAGAAAATTGCCATTTTAAAAAATAAGGGCCGCCCCCTGGGATCGTAGGATTCACTGTACTCACAAACATACCAACAAACCATACATGTTAGGTCACATGAGCCAATTAACAGACAGAGTTGTGTCTTTTGCTTACTCACTTCTTCCTGTTACAGTTAGAGTTGTAGTATTTCTGGTCAGGTGATCTCTGAGGCAGCACACAGACCATCACAAAATGGTGGCTCAAGGCAAGAGATGTAAAAGGGCAATATTTATTTAAATATATATACCAGTTTGGTAAGATTCTTTAATATGCTACTTAGTTCATATCATATAATCTGTTGCTTAAGTGTTCATTTTAGGGGTATAGTTTTCCTTTAAGATGGGAAGTGATGTTGTAATGACATTTGGATGGCAAAAACAGAGAAATAACTGGACAGTCATAATAAAAATCGTGAATTTGTTATTTTTACAGGATTAGGTACTAAAAGGTGCAAAGATTGCAACAGGTCTACATGTCCTACAATTATAAGAAATCATTTACTGGTCACCTGCTTAAAGGCAAACCTTATAAGTTGCTAAAGCTTACTGTAGCTGGGTAAACTTAGTGCCTTTTATTATACATGGCGCTTTGTATAAAAATCCAAGATTTAAATAACATTAATGATTACACCATGAGCTGTTGCTAATTTAAAAGTCTTGACATATTAACCGGTGATAGTATTAACAGTCAAAAAGAAAAGAAACCTGGAATCAACACATTGTGGCATCTCAGCATGTGTGCATAGCACATTGTCTCATTCATACGCTGTACATACATTTTCTGCCAGAGCAAAGTCATAGTATTCTATTGAAATATTCTATACATCCGGTCCATGCTAGTGTATACATGTCCTTTTAAACAATTCCTTTTATGGGGCGTTAGGCCCCAATCTGTACATACAGTACATATCGCATTGAATTTCACATTTGAATTTCTCTCCTAGTTGTAAAAATGTGTAAGGCTCGAGTATTTTCACAGCATTTGCATGTACATTGTGGTATTTTGCATCATTTTACTCAGTTGACTTTACATTACACAAAAATGAATTCACTTGCCTGTAATGTAATTGTGTTCAACAACAAACATACATTAGTGGAACTGAACTGGAATTGGAAGACTATTATATCAATTATGTAATCTTTTATATCTACACTCAGCACTGTGACATATATGTCTTCTGTCACCCCAACATCTTCTTTCCTATGAAACCTGCTAGTGTAGAAGCCATACCCAGGAGCCCTTGCTTGGAAACTAATTGCTATGTAAAATGTAGCTTTGGCACTATTTTGATCTAAATCACTATTATTTACTGTACCATCCCATTAATTGCACCATTATTCTACTTATGGATGCTAATGAACAGTATGTATACCAATTTACAGCTAGTAGAATTTGTAACTTGAAGGTAGGGAGGCTAATGGACTGGCCAATTCAGGAAAATACATATAGTGCAAGACCAGGAACAATACATGATTATGAGTAAAGGGAAGCTTACAGAAGGAGAAAACTGAGAATATGATAAAAAAAAATTCACTGTGGCTTTCTAGTACAAGGACAAATTAGGAAGATCCGCTTTGTTACAGAAGCAAGGTAAAGCCCTAAATAAAGATTAGCATATCATCCCAAATTAATTTTGTTCTACATATTTAATTTGTTAATAAGTCTTTAATAAATGACACTATTCAAGGACCGATCCAGACAGTGGAAATGTCTGAGGGATGGCATCACCTAATTAGAGTAATTGATAACTGCATCGTTTTGTTACTAGGCCCATACTTTTGAAAGTCATTACAGAAAGCTTCGGCAAAATTTCTGTGTTTAAGCCCCAATTCTCAGGATTCTCAGGATTCGCAGCCAAAGTGTTACGAACATAGAAAAAAGAATCCGTCTAGTGAACTGTAAATGTTAGTCTACTGAAAATCTTAAAACTAGATGCAATAAGAAAATCACATGACCAAGCCTGTTTTCCCCATTAATTAAAACTTAAGACTCCCATTTACCATATTAGAAGGATCACTAGAGGTCTCCACTATGCTGAGCTTCTGTTTGACGGCAGTGTCAATTTATATAAGTCTGAATTCAGAAGTGCGTGACAGTACATCATTCATAACTGTCACATCTACTTATCTCACACATTGTCACACTAGTAAAAAAAAAATTCAGGTCATGCTTTATCAAGGCATTCTAAATGAAAAAGGAACAACAGAGCCTTTCCAACTTATCAGCTTTATTTGTCTGCTGTATTGAAGTTTAGATAACACATCAGAATAAGGAAATATATATATCATACAATTTCATCTGCAAAACAATGGAATGCTTTTAAAGGTGAAAACTGACTTTTTAAATTAACATGAAAGGCCCAGAGTTAGAAACTACACTGGATGTCCTGTACATATATTCCAATGATATCGTCGTTGACAAGTCCCAGGCTGCCAACCAAGCAATCAAGCTTAAATCAGCCCTTTTGCATGACATCAAGAAGAACCCATACCTTATGTAGCATTCATATATCCAAAAATGTTATAGTTCTGTATCCCATACATGCATTGGGGCATAACGTGCTATGCTCCAAAAACAAGTGTTTTAAGACATGGGAGATTCAAAGGTCTCCGTATAATGTTAATTGTGCAGTCTTCCAAACTGCTATACCCTTTCTCAGCAGCACTGTTTGCTATTGCAATATACAATATATTAATCCAGTAATGAAGTGGGGAAAGGAGATCAAATTGTAAGCTGTATTAGAAGAGGTACAGTGTTAGTATCGGAAAAAGGGAAGGTTACACTACAGATTCAAAGGTCACTTGTAATACTTCACCTTGAACCTTCTGTCCAGAGGAGGTTAATTTGAATGATTCATGGTCTAAATTAAAAAGAATATCATATAAGTATCAAGTCAACCATCTGAATAGTTTCAGCTTAAATTGGAGGTATCTAGCGATACCTGGTGGTCCAGTGGGGCTCCAAAGATGCCCGCTGCTCTCCTTGTGCCTCGTGGGGACACCTGCACACTTCCATTTAGTCACACTCCTGTTTTTGGCGTGCGCATCCTTCCTTTTATATGGCGCGCTGCATCTGATGTAATTGCGCTTGGCACAAAGCTCATATTTAAAGGTGCCTTGTCTGTTTTTTCATTGCCTAACGTAGGTCTATTGTTAAATAGTTCCTGAGTTGATTCTGGTTTGATTTACTGTTCCTCGACCCTTGCCTATCCTTGACTATTCTTGTCTGCTGCCTGAACGGACCATTGCCTGTTTACTGACTATTCTTCTGGATCCTGATTCTCTACTGCACTGTCTAAATGGTTATTGACCCAGGCCTGTTTCCTCAACTACACTTTGCTCTAACCCCATTACTCCTGTCACATGTTCCGGTTCCATTGCTTGCTCAGAACTCTCGACTTGGTTCTCTCGCTTCAAGTCCTGGTGGCATACGAGTAGCGAAGTGCTCCTCCCAGAAGTGTGAGCCATGACCGGAAGGCCCACTAGAGCTTTCACCACAGAGGCCCCCAACCCCCTTTCTAGGCCCCCCTGTCTCGGCCACAACCCCCCACCTTAATCGCAACCCCCCCTCTGGGCCCCCATAGGTACGTTCCCTGTAGTGATGGCCAGGATCGGGGCCAAAGGGGGGCAAGGTCAACTGCGGGACTGGGACAGCTGAGGCCCACCGGGTTTTTACCCAGTGTCCTGCAGGCCCAGTCCCACCCTGTCTGTATCTGTAAATGAAGACACTTTTTTCTAGAAAACAAAACAGCACCCATTTTTTTATCACGACATACTATGGACTAATTATTAATTTTCTATCATTAACTGTTAAAAAGACCTGAGATAACTAATACTTTCCAGATGGATCCGGCTTTGGCCTTACATTACCATTCCAATGAGTGTGCACTCCATTGTCCATGGCCAGTAGCACTGTTTGCTTGGGTTTGGATCCCTGCCTATTCTGAAGTGTGACTGTGCCTTTCTTTGCCTTGGCCTTATTAGTTTCATAATGCTATTACCAACATTTGCACTGGCTACATTAGAGGGTAAGCAGCATCTTAAATGATAAGCACACCCACAATACAAATACTTATATCTTAATCAATCCAAATGCTATTGGGCAGTCTGCTCCAACTACAACCTCTAATCCCCAATTTCCTCTATAGTAGCGGCATCACAAATGTGGTATCTTCAGATTTCACCCTCTTACAATCATGCCAGCTAATGGTTTAATCACGTTGCTTCAAAAGGCATTTATGTTCTTCATTTGTTATTTACCAAAGCATATAAAGGCCAATTTTTTTTTATTGTCAGTGCCACTTGAAAGCCCTTTAT
This sequence comes from Xenopus laevis, assembly GCF_017654675.1. Classification (NCBI taxonomy): domain Eukaryota; kingdom Metazoa; phylum Chordata; class Amphibia; order Anura; family Pipidae; genus Xenopus; species Xenopus laevis. The sequence goes on from NC_054373.1 coordinate 103,134,592, forward strand.
TGAATTTTTTCAATATTATTTAGCATCTAATGCTCTTATTATTGTCTTGCATCTGTATCCCACACATTTTGCACTGTTGCTTTATTTATGCCATAAAATAGCCTCCATGCTGTGATAAGAATGCCATGGAAATGTAGAACTATTTACACATAAGCAGGGCATGCAAGGCTTTTCCAAATAACAATAAAATATTGTTGTTTACTTTAAATAAATATAAGGTCAGGATTTTGTATCCTTTAGAGGAAGATTCACATCTGATTGAATAGTTTACATAAACCTAATCTATTTTTCTGCTACATGCATTATAATCTCTCATATTATTCATGTTGGTATTCCTCTGTGAACCATAAAATCTTCATTTCTCTAAAATGAATAAGAAGCTCAAAGCATTAGTGGTCTTAAGAGCATAAAAAAAAGTATTGCTTTGTGCTTAAATTTTTTTTTTTTTCAAGTAACTTTTGAAAGCTGAAACAAATTTTGCATTTAGATTAATGGAAGATATATTCCATTTGAACGAATGAGCGAGGGAGCAGCAATAACAAAAAATCCCCCAAGGTTAAAATGTAGTGCTTTTGATTTTTACCAGAACTATGTAAGCAGAACAATCATTTCTCAGCATGGAAAGGTAGCATAATTGGTCTATACAGTGGCAATATAGAAAACGAGTATGCTTAGAGAAAGCTAATATGACTCTACTTAATAATTTCCGTCAAGAGCCTGAATTTGAATGTATATTTCACCCAGCTTGAGGCAAACAATTTGTACCCATACGAATTGAGAGGAAGTTACCGGGGGGTCATGCAATTTATTTTACTTCTTGAAGTTTTCAAAACTGTGAAGCACTAAAGGCGTACTCACTTATATTCTTCGACTGGTAATTTGATCCAATTGGGCATCAATTTTATTTCTTTTCTATATATTTTTTTTTTTTGTATGTTATTATGCTTCCAGTAGGAATTGTCAGAATAGGTTATGATGAAAAACTTTGCTATGGTTAATAGAAACTGAATGGTGTTTGATGCTGAATTAAATTGGCTGTACTGATTCACTACAAATCATTACATTATTAACCCACCAGCTTCTGGTAGCCTAATTGGTTGCCTAAATATTCCAAAGGTGACAGTTCTACAGGGGTTGTTCTTAGAATTAACGGCATACTGACAAACATAGAACTCCTTGTTCTTTTTTTTGTTACAGTTGTTCTCTGCTCAATGTTTGTCCTAATAGACAATACAGACATTTCATATGTACTGGTCCTGGACACCAGGATATCTGAGGGGCCCGGGCTTTCTGTCAGAAGTATGCCAGCATGTCATAGTAGTGTAACAAAGTAATAAAAAGCAATCGAATCCTTTAACAGAGTGTGGTCATAAGCTTGACAAGTACTCTAGCCTTCCAGTAAAGGTCTAATAAAGAAAAAAGAATAAAAAGCTTGTCTGTATAAGTCCCTTAATTATTGCTTTTCCAAGAGAAGCTGAACTTCTTATGCCTTCAAATTTTCAATGAAAAAAATCAACTGGCTTTGTGGTGACTGTCAACTTCCAGTTCCAGTTCCAGCGTGTCCTTGTCTACAAGTGTAGTATCTTTCCCAATTAACGTCAGGCTGCCAAACACATATGCATTTCTCAACGAAATCTTGTCAAGATTGTGCCTTTATTGCATGTCTGGGTGCAGAACGAGAAAAGAAACTGCATCAACACGAGTGAGTAAAATGAATAAAGTAAAGTGGGGTGGTATTCTGACACCTGCTAGGAAGCGGCACATCTATTCTTTATCATTTGGAAATGATCTATTCTTTATCATTGGGTAATTAAACCAATAACATTGCATTTGCTTATCGATACTTTGCAAAATACAAAATGCTGTAAATGGCTTTCATTCGTATCCAGTACACAGGAGGCCTATTTTACAATGGCAAGTGCAATGTGCAAACTGCACAAATACAGTATATGAAAAACGGAGTGCTCTTGACACTATTAATAAAGATACTTGCTGCCATACACAGTCCTTTAAACTTTCAGCAATCACCAAGAGTCACTTTAGTCCAGGACCCAGGAATTTCTATGAGCTTGGACCTACAGCCTTCTATAAGCAGGAGGCATGAATCGGCACAAGTTATGCTAATACCATTATTAATGACATGCGCTGAAAGCGACAGCATTTCAAAACAAAGCCTGGAGATATAGCTCGAGCCCCAACTTGTACTCAATGTGTCAAATCGCATTTGTTTTGCAGCTTTAAGAGCATGTTGCAGTGGATGAAACGGAGCATGTGCCTAGAATTTTGTTGTAATTTTGAAGAAAGGATATATGTCCATTCTGGAGTAAAAATACTTGGGTGAAAGGTGGGTCCTCCCTTTGCACATCGATAAATAAATAAATGAGGCTTAAAGGGGCATTAAACCCTACTGTACTGTACTGCTCCACCACACTTTACTCAGTTGTAACATAAGGGTTATATTGTTAAATTGCATGTAAACCCCCTTCACAACAACAGCCTCTTTAAAATCTTTAGAAAAATACCACTTTGGTTGTTAAAAGGTTAACAATATTGCTTCTAATCCTCTAACCCACTCCAGTCACTCCACAGCCAATGAAAAGATAGCATTGCTAGTTCCCATAGAAACTCCGCTCTAGCTGTCTGATCCTATTTTTTCTCCTAACATCTCTCCTGAGCTCAGCTTAACCATTGCAGTGCTCAATACAAGCAGAACTTTTTATCAAAGTATGCTGTGTAAACCTGCATTCTGCATTGCATGAACTTTACAGCATACATGTGTTGTTTGCTGATGTCAATGCTACTGCTGATGTGTCAGAGTCAAAATGGCCGCCAGGTGAAAGCTGCTATTTGTTTTATGAAAATTTGATGGCGCTGGCAAATGGAGGGGGTTTATGCAGTACAGATGATGTGGCGTTGGTGGGGAAGATATGCTCAACTTATATATGTAGTGCTATAGTAAACTGACTTTACTGTGGTCAGTTTAAGCTCAGTGTGTGGTTATACCACATATGAGGCCCTCTCTCTCAGGGGTAAGCCCTCGCAGCGGGGTGGAGGCAGGGTGTAGTGCAACTGTAACCAGGTGCAATAGCACAATGATGGGCACCAGTAGTTGTTTAACGATTAAACAATGAACTGTCTTTATTTAACATAGCACATATCCACAATGGAGTTTAAAACAACCCGACAGCATAAAGGTAGCATATACTCACAGTACCAGTATAGGCTGAATCCCTGCAGGCCAGGGAATATACAGCAGAGAGAGTTGCAGCTTGTGAGGGGTATTGCCCAGTTTTGAGGATCTCTTTCAGTGGCAGTTTACGCGAATTCCTATCATCCTGAATCCTGAAAGCTGGGTTGATACATCCAAGTTGAAATAAGCCTCTGTTCATTAATTGACCGTGAGAGGGAAATTGCTTAATGCTCAAAATGTATTTGTAAGGACATGTCTAGCCATTGTTAGTTGTTCTCCTGTTTAAGTCTGTCAAGCTTCCTTTGTGGTTTTAGTTAATAAAGTCTTTACTGTTTAAGTTCAAGAACTACTGCACCCATTCTTACTGTCTACATCTGAGTAGTATAGTTTTACTACATCCTGCCTCCAATATATGTGAGGGCCCATATCTGAAGAGTCCCATGAAAAATGTATTGGTAAATTTCTGGAGAAGTGGGCATCTCCATATAACTATAGCATGACATTTTCTAACTTGGTTATGTTTTTTATATATATATATATATATATATATATATATATATATATAGGTTTGGAATCATCTGTTAGCATCTTAAAAGAACACAAATATCTTGTTTTTTTAAGGTACCTCATCTGTGTTAATGCACAGGATGACACTAGCTGCTGATTTGGCAATATCAGAAAAACAGCACATCATCATACATCATTATATGCTCAGGAAATTTCTGATATTAAGCAGGCCAGGCAATATCTACTTGCTGAGGGTCACATTATTCCCTGTATATGCTCCATAGTCAATTATGGGTTTTTTTCTCACCCAGACAAAGAAAAGGATCCTTCCATGTATGGCCAACTTTATTATGATTTCTTAAAGTTTATTTATTTGAGTTAAACAAGGCTTTATAAATCAGTTCCTAATACAGCATGAGTAAAAGGCAGTGCATATTTACAGGTGCATTATTTGGCATCCATCAATCACATGCAATGACCCAAGCTTTGCACTCTGCTCTTTAAAGGACTAATATTTTATTTATGAACAAAGCTAATCACTAAAGGGGTTATTTATTAAACCTCGATATTTTCTGGTCAGGGTTTTTTGGGCAAAAGCTCAAATTTTTCGTGATTTATTTTACTATGATGCAAAAAGCCCAAATCCAAAAATCCAGCATCTCGAACCTGTCGTGGTCATGTATTAGTCAATGGCAGATGTCCCTATCCCAATTTAAAGATACCGTTGTCTGTGTTGAGTTTAGCCCGATAATCTGACAAAATTTGGTGTTTTTTGGGCGATAACCCAAAAGAATAAGAGTGATTCAGTAGAGTCAGAAAAAATCATACAATTTGGGTTTTTACTCGATTTTATTGAGTCTTTCTACAATCCAATTTTTTCTAGTTATTTTAATGATAAATAAGGTAAAATCATTGATGGGTGATTGGTTGAGCTTTCTTTATTAAAAAAGTTAAACAAAATTGGATTTTAGTAAATAACCCCCTTAATGTTTGCCATGTTTACTGCCGAGGAGCGAACTTGCTCATTGTTTGTAAAAGATCTTGACTACTCTAATATTTCAAGGGAGCATTTATCATCCTCTTCCAGATGTGTATAATTGAAATAACATCAATGCCAATACAAATGTCCAAAGTTATACTTTAAAATACACAGGCTAGTTGCACTCCCATCAATGCTCCCATGGTCCTTAACCAGATGTGACTTGTTGATGCCCCTGGATCAGATAACTAAAATGATACAAGAACCAAAGAGTGAAGCAAATTGTGACATTCTATGCACAGACTATGTTTTAACTTTTGCCTTGTTGATGCAAATAATAACCAAGAAGCGCAAGTGATCATGGGCTGACACCTACACCAATCAATAACCTAGTCCACACTGACTTAAGCAACTCATATCAGCAACCGTATTTGCAAAAAGTCAGGTGACTCCAATCGTAAGCAATCGTAATCGTAAGAGAACAGATGAGTTCATTTTTAAAGCTAAATCTATGTGGTCAGAATATTTGTCAAAGTAGCCAGACCCGTATATTATAAAAATTTATGGAGGAATGGTGGAAGGTTAATTTTGGGTTATTTCTCCGGTAAGTACTTTGAAGCTTTTATCTTGTTTTTACGGTCATTATTGTAAATTCCTGTTAATCCTAGCTGATACACAGTTGTACTAGTCATGAGACATAAACAATTTCTCATAAGGGGTGAAACGTTGTTAAAGTTTTCAGAATGACCTGCTTTTATACCTTATTTGAAATACTAATTTTGATCTAAACTTTTGTACATATTCTGTCAGCCAATATATTGAATTGCATTGATTAGCTCTCAGATATCTACTTTATGGATAGAAATACTTATAGAGTAGCTACTGAGACGCCTTCTACTTTGTAAGAAGGAATGGGATATTTATTTGGTAGGCAGCTACAGTTACAAGGCCTTTAACCACTGTGTGCTTTCTTGGGCTATCCTGCCAATGAGGAGTTAAAGGTGTCCAGCTAGAGGAGTGAGCATGGGTTACATTGCGAATCTACACCCAGGGCAGAGCCTTCGCCAAATGGAAGCTTCCCCTTTAAGATGTTGTAAAACTACAACCCACAGGCTAATTAGTGCAACAGTATATGAATTGGACACCAGGAGGTCCTTGGATCAAGTAGGGTACAGGCAGTCCTCTGCTAACCTAGATGCCTAGATCAACTGAGTTCCCTGCTCTAAAGGCAAACAAGAAGCCTTTGGAAAGCTACTCCCTGCTATTATCTTTGATGGAGCACACAGCTGCTCATGCTACACAACGCTGACTATCTCTCTCTCCTAGAGAGACTATTACAGGTCTGCCCTAATGATATCTAACCTCATTCATGGGATTGCCTGTTTCCCTACTTCAGCACCTATGTAACAGGTCCCTTTGGGGTAGATGGCTTTACTGGGGCCTTGGTGATCCCAGGCTCAATGGGGATTCACCTAGCAGCACAGACACCAGTAGCCAAAGAGGAAGAGGCCACTCTGTGCACAACACTATATAGCAGTGTGACAGGGGAGTGTCATTACACTCTTTGTCCAATAGGTGAGGTGGTTACACTGAAACTGTTGCAAGGGCTTGTGCCCAATAACAAAGGATAAGAGAACTACATAGGAAAGGTAGGAGATTAACTCTATAGGGATAGGATATCCTATAGGTCCCTACACCACTTTAGGAAATTGTCACCAATATCCAATCACAATCTGCATCACACCATCACAGTTTAAACTAACACCTACCTGATGGCACTACCATTGATCATTATGTTTTGTTTCAATAACCCCTTTCAATAACTCCTTCCAAAACTAGATGCAATGTAAATTGCACATACCAGACAAGCAGGAGGAAGATTAACAGCTGCTTTGTCTCTTGGCCTAGATCACCAACACAAACAACCATCCTGGGTAAAGTTCAGTCCCACCTAGTAACTATGTTTGGCACACAGATCAGCTCATAAACTTTCCCATCCGAAATCTCACATGATTTTCAGTGAAAATCCCATGATGACATCACCAGGTAGGTTTTTTCCTAAAGACACTATTCAGCAGCACCTTCTGCCCCTTCCCCAAGACAAGCTCAAAAAGATACATTTGTGAGACAGAAGATTTTTTTTTTTGGAAATGTTGTGGATTCTGAAATAATTATATTATGTTTTATAATATATATCAATAACATATTCTGTAGTGCTTTACAGAGATTACACATCATTGACTGTCCAACTGGAGCTTACAATCTAAGGTCCCTATCACATTCACACAAATTACAGCCGGTTTTTTCAAGAGCCAATGAACCTGTCTGTATGTTTTTGGTTTTTTTCCCAGAGGAAACCCACACAAGCACACAAAGAATATGGGAACTCTTTAAAGCTAGAGACATGGCTAGAAATACAGAGAAAGCAGACCCTGCGGCTGCCCAGGAAGTATAGGGACCCCCTAATTCATATACAATTCTAATAAATATTAGTAAAACAGGTCAACCTCTAGACATTCTGGGGGCCAGAAAAAAATTGTTGTGGAGCTCATCAATATCATTGGATCCCAGCACTGCAAGACATTTATACTAATCATTGCAACACTGTACTGAAAAAACACAATTTTGCTGAATTCTAGGGGCAATTCTATAAGGTGAAACTTCTCTGATTCACATTCACAAAGTGTAGAAGAAACCTTCCGTTTATTTTCACATGCAACTCCAACTTGCATATCAGAGGATGGTGGCATTTGCACAATTTATGTCCCTACATCGTTGCAATATTCCAGAATCATAATGTAATCAGATACACACAACAAGGAATAAATCACCTGGGCTGAAATTTTTTTTACCATAACTAATCTAAAACTCTATGTATGTTCATCACCAATTATTCTAAAATGATGTGCAATTCGGAAATCAAATACATTTCAAAGTCTTAATATTTATTCTGGCAGTGATTATAGCAGCATCCTGATTGTAGCTGACAGGATATCTTTTCCAATAATGTATAATATTTTTTTAACGATTGAATTATAGAGAGGCAACATATTTGTCTTTTGCTGGCTAGGGGCTAAATTATAAACTACATGGGAGACCTCTGACTGCTTCATTTCCAATGAATGTCATCTTTCCATAGATCTGAGTCTGAAAATATGAAACAGTAATCTTTATCTGATTTCTAGGAGATGAATTAAGTCGTACTGGCTCATTATTAAAATTGGGTTCACGAAGCAATCATCATGTTTTGATACGGATAGAGTACATTTCAATATCTAAGTGCTAATGCAATTCAGTGGCAGAAATGAGCGCAATGCTTTCACTGTATTTAGAACATTCTCAATCTGCATTTAAAAATGAAATGCTTTAAAGGGGTTGTTCACCTTTAAGTGAACTTTTAGTATGTTATAGAATGGCCAATTCTAAGCAACTTTCAATTGGACTTCATTTTTTCTTTTTTATAGTTTTTTAATGATTTGCCTTCTTCTTCTCACTCTTTCCAGCTTTCAACTGGGGGTTTATTTTTATTGCTATTTTTTATTACTCATCTTTTTATTCAGGCCAGCCCCTATTCATATTCTAGACTATTATTCAAATTGATACATGGTTGATAGGGTAATTTGGACCTTAGCAACCAGATGACTGAAATTGCAAACTAGAGAGCTGCTGAATAAAAAACTAATTTAAAAACTAATTTAAAAACACAAATAATAAAAACTGATAACCAATTGCAAATTGTCTCAGAATATCATTCTCTACATCACACTTGGGGGCCGATTCACTAAGGGTCGAATTTCGAAGTTAAAAATACTTCGAAATTCGACCCTCGAATTGAAATCCTTCGACTTCGAATATCGAAGTCGAAGGATTTAGCGCTAAACGTTCGTTCGATCGATCGAAGGATTTTTCGTTCAATCGAACGATTAAATCCTTCGAATCGAACGATTCGAAGGATTTTAATCCAACGATCGAAGGAAAATCCTTCGATCAAAAAAAGTTTAGCAAGCCTATGGGGACCTTCCCCACAGGCTAACATTGACTTCGGTAGGTTTTATCTGCCGAAGTAGGGGGTCGAAGTTTTTTTTAAAGGGAAAGTACTTCGACTATCGAATGGTCGAATAGTCGAACGATTTTTCGTTCGAATCGTTCGATTTCGTTCGAATTCGAACGAATTTAACCAATTCGAGGGTCGAAGTACCCAAAAAATACTTCGAAATTCAAATTTTTTCATTCGAATCCTTCACTCGAGCTTAGTGAATCGGCCCCTAAAAGTTAATTTAACAAGTGAACAATCCCTTTAAGAAATGTCATGCAATAAACACGTGTCTGTTATACAGTGAGGGGCAGATTTATCAAAGCTCGAGGTGAACTTTCGAATGAAATTTTTTTAATTTCGAGCTATTTTTTGTGTACTTCGACTAGGGAATAGTCCAAATTCTATTCGTATTTGATTTTTTTTAAAAAAAATGTGCATTTCGAAATGTACTGTCTCTTTAAAGCTTCGACTTTGACCATTTGCCATCTAAAACCTGCCAAATTGCTGTTTTAGTCTATGGGGGACCTTCTATGACCTATTTGGAGTCAATTGGAGCACTCTGAAAAATCTACGTTTTTTGGGGGAAAAACATTGAATCTACTTTGATTGAATGCTCTATTCCTTCAATTCGTACAATTCGAATTTGGCCGAATACAGACCTACACGATAAAAAACGGACCTATTCGACCAAAAAAAAAACTTCCACTTAATTTCGGTTGCTCTTTTTGAATATTGATAAATATGCCCCTAAATGTTATTTTCATACCAGTCTTTAAAGTCTTAACATTTTTTATATAGTAAAAATGTTTGATTTACAATATCAACCTTTTGTCACCCTATGGCTTTTCAGCACATATACAGTAGCAGTACAAATTAGAGGAGCTAAGGGCAGATTTATTAAGGTTCGAATTTTCATGTTGGATTTTTGGTCAAAATTCCCAAATTTGACTTGGAAAAATCCAAACATGAATTTGAATTTGAGATTTATCATACTTCAACACTGGGAACAACTTGAATTTAATAGTACGCCACCTAAAACCTGCAGCGTTCATGTAGAAGTCAATGACCCATTTGAAGATGTTAATAGCCTTCCTGACATTTGAGTTTTTTTCAGAAAAAAAAAATATAATCGAGTTCCATTCAAATTCGATTCAAGTTTTTGGGTTGTAATATTCATTTGAGTTTTAGACTTTCTATTTTATTCTTAAATAAGATACCATTTGAGTTTCGAGGTCATTCAAGTTCATTCGAGTTACTTGACCTTTGATAAATATGGCCTGTAATGTTCTGCTGTGAGTATTTGTGGAGTATAGATGGGTGAATAAATTCGCCAGGCACGACTTTGCAGCGAATTTCACCACCGGCAAATAAATTCGCAAAACTGCCGCGAACATTTGCCACTTCTTAAGCAGTAAATATTTCAATTGACAGTGAAAGGCACATTTCAAAACTGTAATAGTGGAGCACAGTTTCTAAACTAAAACTAAATTGTATGCTGTATATTTCCTTGCACTGAAAAATCTTAAGGATTTATTAATTATTTTCTTGAAAAAAAAAGAAAATGAGTCATGTTTAAGATGACCTGTACCATTTTTCATGTATATGATCAAAGAAATTCTTGGTGGCCTATATAATTAACATTAGATGGTACTTTATCGTATGATATAATCTTTTAGAAACATTTCTACTTTAAGGGGCTGATTCACTAAATTCGAGTGAAGGATTCGAAGTAAAAAAACTTTGAATTTCGAAGGTTTTTTTGGGCTACTTCGACCATCGAATGGGCTACTTCGACCTTCGACTACGACTACGACTTCGAATCGAAGGATTCGTAGTAAAAAACGTTCGACTATTCGACCATTCAATAGTCGAAGTACTGTCTCTTTAAAAAAAACTTCGACCCCCTAGTTCGGCAGATAAAAGCTCCCGAAGTCAATGTTAGCCTATGGGGAAGGTCCCCATAGGCTTGCCTAAGTTTTTTTGATCGAAGGATATTCCTTTCGATCGTTGGATTAAAATCCTTCGAATCTTTCGATTCGAAGGATTTAATCGTTCGATCGAAGGAATTATAATATAATAATAATAAATATATTATAATATAATAATAATAATTTTCTGCGCTAAATCCTTCAACTTCAATATTCGAAGTCGAAGGATTTCAATTCCTAGTCGAATATCGAGGGTTAATTAACCCTCGATATTCGACCCAAAGTGAATCAGCCCCTAATTGTCTAATGTGGACAATTTCCAAGGATCACAGGAACTTGTAATCCATTGAAAAGTCCACAGATTTCCATTTGCTAAACAGGTAACTGAAGCTATTTCCCTTGATACCTGCTGATTGGTTGCTATAGGTGACTAGGTGTCTAGCGTCAAAAGCTGATGACTGTGGTGGAGAATTATAAATCTTTAACATAAAGTTTCGTTTTCCCTTTGTCCTGTTCATAAATAACTTTGATACACGTGCCTATAAAAGTATCACTAAAATTTGTTCACCAGTTGAGACCTGGTGAAATCACATTATTTTGTAGAGGAAGATGATGGATGAAGTCATCAATATTTACTACCTGTCCATAATTCTGCCAGAGTTGTTGAAATGATATTCAATTGGGATTTCAGTAATATTTACTACACTGATACAATTTGACAACTATTTCAACATCTCTGACTGACAGAAATTATATTTCCCAGGATCAAAATAACCTGTCAACGTGCATTAAGACAGTAACCATTACTAAGTCTGTACTTTAGAAAGGGCTCTTAATGTCACTTTTCATACTGATCCCTAGAGTCCCATTATAGTGGTTGTTTTCTAATTACAATTTATAGTCACTTGTATACAGTATATGCAAATCTGTCTCATCGGTTTAATATGCAAATTGTCCAATCAGGATATTTAGATGGCCGCATAAATATCAAATTAATGATTTTTAGAAAAAACAGAAGTTTACAAAAATAATAAAATATAATTGTCAGGTTACAGTTAGAGTTCTCTCATTCTGTCTGAAATTTATATGCATGTGATAGGATGACCACAAAATGTTGCACAAGACCTAAAGGGACATTAAGTAATTATGGTTAAAGCTGTACATAAACTTAGTGCGCCTGCTATGGGTGAGATGAGATTAGATGATTTATGGTCCAAGGTTGCTGTAACTCCCAATGAAGGGTCATGCCCCCGAAAAGTTGATGTTTTGAGTAACACAATAAACACAAGAGACTAGCTCCCTGTTTGCACTGCCCTGAGTGTCATTTCCTTTAGTTTCTACCCCTTAGAATCAGGGCTAGAAACATAGGTTATGTTCAAATAAATTAGAATTTGCTAAATATCAATAATAATAATAAAATGAATATATAGTTGCCTGCAATACTTATTTTGTAAAAAATCATAGTAACATAGTAATTTAGGTTGAGAAAAGGTAACATGTCCACTGAGTTCAACCTTTTATGTCTATAAATAACCTTCCTAACTATAGCTTATCCCGAGAAGGGCAAACAACTCCATTTGAAGCCTCTCCAATATGCCTCAGAGGGGCAATTGGGCCAGTTTCTGGATCCACTTGGTAATAAGAGCTATTTTAGTAGCCCTGAAAAACATGTTTCTGAGCCATTCAACCCCTTCTTGAAGCTTGACATGTATCTGCCAGTACAACTGATTCAGGGAGAGAATTCACAGCCCTCACTGTAAAACAACCCTTTACAAATATTAAGAACAATTTCCTTTCTTCCAATTACTGGCAGGGCCTACTGGAAAATAAAGAATTATAGAGTTTATTATAGTTTAAAGATGTTGTACCGTGTTAGCCATTGAAAAAGAAAATGCAGAAAATTTTAATTTTGGTGATACCTTTTATTGGCTAACTGAATAAGTAACAATTGCAAGCTTTCGGAGCACGCAAAATATCTGACGAAGAGGCCTGTGTGCTCCTATATATATCAGATCTTCCCTTAAAGGGATACTGTCATGGGAAAAAACATTTTTTTCAAAACGAATCAGTTAATAGTGCTGCTCCAGCAGAATTCTGCACTAAAATCCATTTCTCAAAAGAGCAAACAGATTTTTTTATATTCAATTTTGAAATCTAACATGGGGCTAGACATTTTGTCAATTTCCCAGCTGCCCCAAGTCATGTGACTTGTGCTCTAATAAACTTCAATCACTCTTTACTGCTGTACTGCAAGTTGGAGTGATATCACCCCCCTCCCTTTCCCCCCTCCAGCAGTCAAACAAAAGAACAATGGGAACGTAACCAGATAACCGCTCCCTAACACAAGATAACAGCTGCCTGGTAGATCTAAGAACAGCACTTACCGTATATACTCGTGTATAAGCCGACCCGTGTATAAGCCGAGGTACCTAATTTACCTAAGAAAACTGGAAAAATGTATTGACTCGTGTATAAGCCTAGGGGCCCCATGTCAGATTTCAAAATGTGAATGTGACCCAGCCGCAACAATTGGGGGACACTGGGCAGGTACCTGTTACTGTCTGTGACTGACTGTGTCGCCGACCGGATTTCATGTTTGCTTCCCTCTGCCACCCCTATTTCATGTTTGCTTCCCTCTGCCACTTCCCCCCCCATCTGTCGCTCTCCCCACCCTGGCTGCTCTTCCCTCTGTCCTTCCCTCTGTCACCTCTGCTCTTCCCTCTGTCCTTCCCTCTGTCACCTCTGCTCTTCCCTCTGTCCTTCCCTCTGTCACCTCTGCCCCAGCCGGACTGCCTGTGACTGCCTGTGTCGCCGCCCGGAGCAGGTCCAGGAGCTCCGGGCGGCGCGTCCTTCCCTGCCGGCGTTCGCTTTCAAAATGGCGGCGCCCATGGCCGCCACGTGGGTAGCGGCCGGCGCCGCTACCCACGTGGCGGCCATGGGCGCCGCCATTTTGAAAGCGAACGCCGGCAGGGAAGGACGCGCCGCCCGGAGCTCCTGGACCTGCTCCGGGCGGCGACACAGGCAGTCACAGGCAGTCCGGCTGGGGCAGAGGTGACAGAGGGAAGGACAGAGGGAAGAGCAGAGGTATGACCCGCGTATAAGCCGAGTTTGAGTTTTTCAGCACATTTTGGGTGCTGAAAAACTCGGCTTATACGCGAGTATATACGGTAATAGTAAAAACCCATGTCCCACTGAGACACATTCCGTTACATTGAGAAGGAAAAACAGCAGCCTGCCAGAAAGCATTTCTCTCCTATAGTGCAGGCACAAGTCACATGACATGGGGCAGCTGGGAAATTGACAAAATGTCTAGCCCCATGTCAGATTTCAAAATTGAATATAAAAAAAATCTATTTGCTCTTTTGAGAAATGGATTTCAGTGCAGAATTCTGCTGGAGCAGCACTATTAACTGATTTACTTTGAAAAAAATGTTTTTTCCCATGACAGTATCCCTTTAAGCGCCTCTTCTCCAGTGTAAACAACCCCAACCTTAGTCAGTCTTTCTTCATAACCAAAACTTTCCATACCCTTTACCAACTTAGTAGGTTTTAAATTTGAGAACAATGGCCTGTTTAGCCTAAGCTTTTTGTTAGATATGAGCTTTCTACTCTTATAGGCACCTATAACAACTGATCAACATGTTCATCCAACTCTTATGTATAACATAAACCATTCTTCTCATATACAAGATTATGCTTCCATTTCGGTGGTTCCACACAAGCAAGACAATTTAAAAATATTCAGGCAAAACTGTTAAAAATTATTTTGAAATATGGAAACAGATTTAGATAATATCCATTGAAATTTGACTGGGTTATCTGTTTGCCCTTGTTTCATTTTTATATTGTAATTAAAAGAAAGTTTATCATTTTACCACATTCTATTGGCTATTAAGTTTATCTCATATATGATATATAATTGACAAAAGGTTCAACTGATGCAAAATAACAGTATCACAAAAGATAAATGATTTAGGATTTCTTAATAAAAGAAACCTTCTGTGAATAGAGCATGCTAATGTTAACTTTGTCTGACAAAGAGATAGATGCAGATACAAGAAAAACTTATTCTTTGCATATGCCTATATTCTTCTACAAACAATGAATCTAAGGTGGCACATGAACTTCAGCCTGTGGCATAGTAACACTGGCATTGCGACATTCATTGTAAAAATGTGCCACAGATTAAGTTTGCATGACATTTGCAAGCAAAATAGCCTATAGTGTCTCTGTGATTCAATATACTGCAATAGCATCTAATGGGTAACCTTCCTTGACCTTTACAGTTGTCATTGGTTAATGTAACAACATTATCAACATTGTCAAGTTTTTTCCACAAAGGCATAGCCTTTCAGGCAATGTTAGACTGCAGCCAACAAATTGTAACTAACTGAGGCTGACAACACATTACAGCCTTGCCATAACCAATCACTATCTCTGCAGGGCAAAATGGCAGCTAAATTACAAGAGGATATGTAACAACATGTCTCTTAAATTGCCATAACAGTCCACACAACATAAGGAAAACAAAGCTACCTAAAAAATTATGACCTAAAGAACTGTAATACATCTTTGCAGTGTTAAAAAAAGGTGAAAGCTATTATAAGAAATTAATGGAGCAAAGAAGATTTGTTTTGCAGCCAAGGTACCCTGCTAAGCACCCTGCTCAGTAGTGATGGGATAATCTGAAATGGCAAAAATGGCGAAAATTTACTAAAATGCATTGAAGTCTATGGGCAACACATTTTTTTTGATGCACCACATATTGCGCAATTTTTGCAATATTGCAAAATTTTTGACACGCAACAAATTTTTGATGAGCGACAGATTTTTTCACCCATTAAAGTCAATGGGACAGATTTGCTAAAGGGGCGAAGTGACTAACGCTGGCGAAAATTCACCAGCATGACGTCATTCAGACGCTAGCGATCATTCACACTCTATCACCAGGCGAACTTTCGCCAGACTTGCCTTCGCCAGTTTAGACCAGGCAAAGTGCAATGGAGTGCATAGGACTTCCTACATTTTTAGTGGAAAAATGTTCTAAGTCCCAAAAAATGCTGGCGTCTTTTCCTTTTTTCAAAGTGATAGTCTGCAAAAGTCCTTAAATTTTTTTTTGGTTAACCGGGTTCCCCCATACATTCTCTAACATATGGAACATAAACTATACAGTGGGCTCATGTGTAGGACATTATAACAACTCTATTTTCTTTATTAGGTTCCCTGGACTTAATAAGTCAACGCTAGAGCAACTTAGTTTTGATTGCCAAAGCAACACTAGTGAAACTTTGCCAGCATTCGGTGCCCTGGACGCAACTTCAAATTTTAGTGAATTAGCGTTGTCCTAGCAAATTTACGTCTGGCAAAGTGTTGCAATCCCTGTGAAGCCGTCACTGGCGAATTTTCACCGGTTAATGAATTTGCTATATATATTTTATTCAAATAAACCACAGTCTGTTTGCTTACCCACCATCAGGAACATTTGGTTCTACCATTTGGTGAAAAAAATTGCCATATTTCAAGCATCAAATCTAGTCAGTATTTGATGCTATGTTAGCAGGGGAGAGTGCAAAGTGCAAAAAAAACAGATGCATGCTGCCACGTTTTGCATTGTCACGACTGTGTATTCCCAGAATGGAGCACAAGGACTTGTGCTTTCCTAATGAATACAAAAACAATTCCAGTTGATAAAATATTTTTAAAAATGTCACTCTCTATGAAAAAGTGTTTTACTCTTAGCTTTAAGATTGTATTTGAGCTTGTTTTTTCACAATATTCTGTAAAATGTATTAAATGTGAATCACAAAAACATCCACTCATTAATATCCAAATGTTCTCTACAGAAACTTGAATGAAGAGCATTGCAGGCAGGGAAAGCAACCACAAAGACAAGGAAACTCATCTTGTGGGACACATACCTTATTACACGGAGCTCATTACCAGTACTCTTCTGTACAAAAGAAGCACCTAGAGAGCACATCATGAGCTCATTATTGTGCAAATGGAATTGCCATTATAAAGCCACAAGGATAAGAATATCGGATCTCTGGCTTTGTTTTATACAAATAAATCTAAAATGTTATAAGAAGCCGCTAAATACTGGTGCAGATGTTAGAAATTGACTTCTAAAGTTACTAACCAGTAATGACAAATCACAGAACCAAGAAGCTTCTTTTTAACTAATTATATCATTACAAAGTTGTTGTTTTTTTCGATAGGGTCTTCCTATAAATTAGTGAAGCAAGTAATATGAATCGAGATTCAGAAAACTCACGCTTAAGACTGAATGATCTAGGATTTTTTAAAACTTTGTGGCTACATTTATTAATACACACCCTCATTTAATCAATATAATTTATTTATATAGCTCCAGCATTGTGCACTGATAATTGTTTAAGGAACAGGAGACTTAACTCAAACTTACAAACAAGAACAAGAATTGTAATTAGAAGGCCTTGCTCACAGCAGCTTAGAGTCTAAAGGAGATACACTAAGTCCACATGACATCACTAAGCACCATTTATAAGGATACAATTTACAGGATATTCATTCTTTTGTGTATTACATATGTATAAAAGCAATACTTGTGCATATAGAATTTATAATGAATTCATAGCACATAGAGTGCTGAGCACCAATGAACAGCTCTGTGGGCACAAACTGACAAGTAATTTCTAGTCTACTCTTTTTTTCACATGCTAATTTGTGAGACTTTGATAACTCTTTAAAGTACCAGCAACACAAAAAAACCAAAAGGGTTTTGTATGTTTATGTTATGTTATGTTTAAATGTTTATTCACTTCAGAAAAACTACTAAATTCAAGATGACTTTTGAATAAATAGAACTTTTGAGAGAGGACAGAAAAGATGTAAAAAATCTCATTTTTTAACTTCTTACACAGCATGCTAAAAGGACTTTATTGCAATTAAATAGTTTATATGTTGGTGTGGGATTAAACATTTAAAGGGGACCCGTCACCCAAAAAATATATTCAAAATGCTATTTTATCAAGCAAATGAACTTTAATTACACTATATAAATTATTTGAATCTTGTTTCCTTCAGTCTGGGATTTCAAAATTATAGCAAGCAGGCAGCAGCCATTTTGTGCACACTGTTATTAAGGCAAGCCTTGTATCATCTCAGAATCTTGTTTGTGCACCAGAATGGGGGACCTGATGTCCATCCCCATGTACTGGCTACACTATTAAATAGTAAAGAGAACGGGGGAATACGTGGAGAGCAGTGACATCTAGGATGTGCTGAATGTAAAGTGAAAGTAATTGTCTGCCCTGTCTCTATGCCCAGGGCATAGAGGAGTGGCAGACAATATTTGATTGACAGCTGAGCTTTTTAAATGAGCTTACAACAGCTATGAATGCTTTAATAAAAAATAGAAATTGGATTTCATGTTTAATTTGAAAAGGACTTTTATTGTTCAGATTTTTGTGTCTGGGTGACAGGTCCACTTTAAGGTAAAAAAAAACTTTTATTACTTTATGGCATTACTAATCTAATGACAAGGAAGAATGCGTTTACACTTGAATAGACTAGTATGTTGCTACAAATTCTTTGATTGTTTCTCAGTTCTTGGCGAACGTTTTTCCTGATACTAAAGGATAACAAAACCCAAAATGAAGTTAGAAGTACAGTAGAAACAGCTAAATCTAATCTTGCTGCTCTACATAAATACCTCCAATTAGAGTTGAGCATCATCTAAATATTGAATTCTTAGCAACGTTATAGGAACCATGCCCTGGTTTGTCCAGACTCAGTTCTAATCAGTGGAAACCAAATGTGCACTTGTTAATTTCATTGCATATGCACACTGGCAGGTGTTGGACTTGATGAAGCAGACATCGTTCATGAAAAAAAAAAAGTCGATCTTACTCCATACCATGAATTGAACTAATTTATCAATAATTTTTCTAGAGAAAAATCAGAGTAATAAGATTGAGCAATTTGTATAGTATGATTGACGCTCCAAATGCTCGATTTTATCGAATATTTGCTGCGAAAATTAACTTTTTCATATTATTGGATGAAAACCCTGACTTTTTCAGATTATCTAGATCATGATATCAAGAAACAACTTCTACGTGATAAGGTTTGAGATGGAGTATGTTCGGATTCCGATTTTTTTAAATCTCTAAAATGTATTTTGTTCCTGAAAAATCTGAGTTTTCCCTATAAAAGCATCGACCAGAAAAAATTGAGGTTTGATAGATGATGGCGCTAACTGAGATTTATAAACCAGTAATATAAATCTTTGATTGTTCCACAAATTGGTTACCTTTCTGCAAACTGACACAAATGTAATCTAATCAATGAAGCATTCAAAAGTATTTGATGTCTTTATTTTAACACAGAAAACCTGTGAATGTTAAACTATTCATGTTAAAATACATATTTTAGTATTTGTAATAAAGCTATCCGAAAAATCTAACTTATTTTCTGACTTAAGTGAATAAACAATAGAAAATAGAAAAAATTGCCCGTGTTTTCTTATGGAAGCATCACAGGGACTGCATTTGTTTCATAAACATAAAAGTTTGTCAGAAATGGCAACACTGCTCTTTAAAATGATGGATTGTTTCCTACAACCCTTAAATTAACATTACAAAGCCCTGACCTTGTGTGCATTAAGTATTCCCGCAAGATGTTCAGGAATATTTTATGAGTTGTTTCATTTTGCCGTCTTCCTTCTGATTACCTTTGAGGCTTATTAAGAAATCCACTATTTTGTCTTAGGGGCATAAGAGAAAAGCAGAGTGCCAACCAAGGTTCTAAGATATTGACAGTATGAGATGAAAGGGATTTATTTACAGAAAAACAGATTTGAATTTAAAAAAAAATAAGGAGCTGCAATTACTTCATGCATCAACTCATAAAAACATTTCATATGACAAGAGATAACATTTTCCTTATGAAGCTGAAAATGGTCTAATTTGTAAACAGAAGATAAAGGAAATAGAAGATGTTATTTTGTATGGCCCTTGGTTAGAATAATGTGTAACAGAGAAAGTTGAAAAGGTGGGCTGCATTGTTCCTGTTGGCAGGTGACCTCTAACACATATACTGTACACATTCCTCTCATTAGCTGCCAAGATTTAAAATCAAATGAATGATATAAGTCACTGGCAACATTTGATCTAAGGCCATGTGCATGGAGATAAAGTTTGCTTAGAAAAGACTAGCAATGTTTTCATTTTGATAGAGTCGCAAAGAAAATAATTGACAGCACCAGAAAGTAATGAAAGCTCAAGTTTACATATAATTATACATGGAAATGACAATAACAAACCAGTTATAGTTAGAATAGTCAAAGGAGATATCAGTGTTTAACAATGGGCAAAGGGTTAGATGCAGAGTGATAGATTGACAGAAACACCTTGTATAACCTTTATTATCAATTACCATAGTTTTTACAGTAATAATCCCGATACAAGTAGTCTACAGGAGTCTTAGGCTAATGCCATAAAAGTCTGTTTCTCTGCCTGAGTATGTGAGACCTGTATGAAAAATATCATTCAAGCTCTAATTGGCAGTTGAAACATTTCATTAGAAAAGAAGTATTAAACCTTGAAAATATTGATTAGGCTAAGTTCTTCTCATTCCTACACACATTCAGATACTCTCAAAATACTGCCAATATATTGCCCAAACATTTGTTTAAACTGACCACACTCCAATCTTCAAGCAATGCTGCCACCATACAGTACTTGTACACCTCTCCCTAATGCTGCCACTTTTAATCAGCTTGTGCAATGGCTACCAATCATACATAATTCGTAACAACCTCAAAGAAATCGTGTTTTTCATGGCTAGTTTTCAAATTAAACATTTCAGGTTAAAAAAAAAAAACCTCAAATTTTTCCAGTTTTTTTAAAAACTAAAATTTTTCACCTCGACCCTGGAAATAGCTCAAATCTGAAAATACACCATCTAAAACCTGTCAAGGTCATGTTGTTATGTTAAAAGCCTTCATTTTATTCTGTGGGTTTTGCTAAAAAACTCGATTAATTCATGCAATTCGAGTTATGTCCAGAGGAAAACTCAACTAATTTGAGTTTTTGGGTTGTACACCCCAAATTCGCTGATTCAATTTTTTTGTATTCAAGTTTTATCTTAAATCAGAAAATATTCGAGTTGTGAGTTCATTCGAGGTATTAAAAACCTCACAAACCTCTAAAACTCAACCTTTAATAAATCTGCCACTTTATTTTCATAGGGGGTTATGTAATAAAAGGCACTAAGTTTGCCCAGGAGCAGTAACCCATAGCAAGCAATAAGCAGGCAGCATTTACTGGTCACCTGTTTAAAAGCAAACATCTAATTGGTTGCTATGGGTTACTGCTCCGGGGCAAACTTAGTGCCTTTTTTATTACATATGGGGGAAAGTCCCTTACATTGTAAATTACTGCAAGAGATGATGATGGTCATATGTTATAATAATTAACATTTTTCTTGTTGCCATTAAACTAGTGGCATTATCTAAGTTGGTCACCTGTTTAAAAGCAAACATCTAATTGGTTGCTATGGGTTACTGCTCCGGGGCAAACTTAGTGCCTTTTTTATTACATATGGGGGAAAGTCCCTTACATTGTAAATTACTGCAAGAGATGATGATGGTCATATGTTATAATAATTAACATTTTTCTTGTTGCCATTAAACTAGTGGCATTATCTAAGTTGAACTTAAGTCTTGAACTTTAAAGTGATACTGACACTAAAAAACTACTTTTTGAAATATGAATGTACATTAAAAGGTGCCTATAGGTCATGTTGATCTTTTTTGCTGCAATGTTTGTTTTTGTAAGTAATTGTTAGTTGAAGTTCCTAAACCTGACTGTTTTGCCAACCTTACTGTCCCATCTCAACCTGTCAGTTAAAGTTTCTAATTCTAACGGACTTCTTCTGCACAAATATGGCAGCTCCCTCATACAGGAACATGGGGCATCAGACAGGTAATGTAAAAGCATCCCGCAAATACTTTATGGCAAAGTTATAAGTAGCTTTCAAAGGCAATATTATGATAGATGTAAAAAATAGTTTAATTTCTGGTGTCAGTATCTCTTTAAGGGGCAGATTTATTAAGGACTGAGTTGTGTTTTCCATGAAAATTCAAGGTTTCAAGGTTTTTTTGGTCAAAAATCTATTTTTTGGGTTAAGAAAACTTTAATTTTTTGAGTTTTAAAAAAAAACTCAAATTTTTCAAGAATTTGTATACCCCGACACTAGAAATAACTTGAATCCAAAAATAAACCATTTAAAACCTGTCGAGGTCATGTAGGAGTCAATAGCAGAGCTCCCTTGAACCAGTTGAAGATGTTAATAGCCTTCATGATGTTCGAGGTTTTTTCGAGTTGTGAGTTCATTCGAGGTATAAAAAACTCTAAAATTCGACCTTTGATAAATAACCCCCTAAAGGTTTAGCTTATCTTATTAAGCATTTCAGCAGGCATCAGAGAAGTAAAGAAGACATAAATAAATCAGGACAAGACAGCCGGACAAAAAATTGTTTCCAGGTATTAATCAAAAATTTTAAAAATCTATTAATATTTGTCCTGTTCTTTACTGAAATTTACCTGAGGGTGAATTATCAGTAAATGGAAACTATTTGGTTAACAAGAAATAGGGACTCTGTATATTTCTATTATTTCAATTAGATAATGATACAGAACCTAAGCCAAGATTCTAATTCTTACCATTTGTGCCACAGTATTTATTTTTTTTTTTTTATATGGAAACAATTTACGCAATGCCTTAAAAAAAGAAAGCCATTAAAAGAAAATGTTTTTCATCACATGGTGGCAAAAGCCACACAGAACAGGATGTCTTCTTCATCTTATGTCAAAGAAATATTATATGATTTAACACAGAGCCTTACACTTTTATTGCCCCCAAAATTGTTTTTGTATGAGATTTATTTACTCTGTCTACAAATCTTAATTAGACACAGGCCCACAAATATAAACAGAAAAATCAATACTCAGCTTACTCTGTACAACACTGGGTCATTTATTTCATGGCGGCCTTGAAAAAAAAAAATCCCAAAGGCTGTGAATGGGATGAGTGTTGTTGTATGCTATAAACTGTGTCTGGTTCTGGGATCCTCCTGCCAGGCGAAAAGATAAATACATAACGCACAGATGAGAAGTGCATCTGGTCTTGGATCATAAAACACATTAGAGTGAGCTTTGCACCTTACAGCTGGAGAGGGAGCAGGGTGGGAATTCCAGAAAGCCATGGATTAAGGACTGACACGGTCTATTGCATGAAGGAGCTTCCATTAATCAGACTGTTTGTGTCACAGGAAGGGAGAGTATTAGTGCAAACCCTTAGACACAAAATATCCTCATAAAAGAAACCGTATGCCACAGCTAGTATTCCAGGCAGCCAGCTAAGCCTACTGGAGATGCACATAATGAAATACAATCCTGTCAGGGATAGCCCTTGGGTAAAATTTTCACTTCTACAATCCATTTTCAGTTTAGGTCGGGATTTTTTGAAGACAACAAGCAGCAACTCGACTCCCAGGTGACATGATGTGTTCAGATTTAGTCTATGAATGTTGCAAATTAAATTCCCTCATCAGGCCTCTAATCACTCTTACCAGATGGGGCTTGTGCTCAATTTTGGATCCACAGGAAATTTAATGGTTATTGTTTCTGTTTAAATAGGAGATTATTGCATTTTAATAAGTTCTCTTTGGGACCCGCAGCAACAATAGAGCACTATGAATTACTGTAGATAGCTGTTACTGCATGCTGGGGAAAAATCAAGTTACTAAGTGTGACAAGTTGCTTTTTCTTGCCTTCCAGCAATCGCTCGGAGTGTATTTACCACCAAATTAAGTATGTGCCGTGGGGATAATATTTTTATCCTGCCAAGGGGGGAAGGTGCTTGTCTGTGGATTTTCATTAAAATGACACATCTGTTCAGCAATTTCACAAAGTAATTCTACTGAAAGTTTTATCAGCTAATTTTAATTATTCACTCCAGTGGGTTGAATACAGGATTCATCATGTTGAATTAATACATTTGACGGGAATTTCACAAAGAGGGGGAGAATAAAAACAATCAACAAATTGAATTGTCATGCAATATGGATTTAATTGAGATTCTTTAATTAGGATAAGGCTGGGATGCGGTATTTTAAAGGTATTAAAAAGCTTAGCAATACTGTGGTAAAGATTAAGAAAAAATGCAATTAAACATCAGTGGGTGTGACCATACCTAAATGGAAATAATTTTAATAGACTTTCAGAATGTATTTTTCCTTTTTTTATGCTTTTTTTTCATAGCTTCACAATCCGTATAACTCATGTACCCATTAAAACAAAGAATACATATGATATTCTAACACAGCCAATAAGAGTGTGTATATATTCATGGATAGTATGGAAACACCTCTTTATAAGATCAAGTGGAATGGAAAAATAGCTAGGATAATCAGTGTCATCCTTAAAAGGGTTGTTCACCTTTTCATTAACTTTTTAGGGGCACATTTACTTAGCTCGAGTGAAGGAATAGAATAAAAAATACTTTGAATTTCAAAGTATTTTTTTGGCTACTTCGACCATCGAATTGGCTACTTCGACCTTCGACTACGACTTTGAATCGAACGATTCGAACTAAAAATCGTTCGACTATTCGACCATTCGATCAAAGTACTGTCTCTTTAAAAAAAACTTCGACCACCTACTTCGCCACCTAAAACCTACCGAGCATCAATGTTAGCCTATGGGGAAGGTCCCCATAGGCTTTCCTAGCTTTTTTTGATCGAAGGAAAATCGTTCGATTGATGGATTAAAATCCTTCGATTAAAATCCTTTAATTAAAATCCTTTAATTTTTACTTTGATTGTACGAACGAAGGAAATGCGGTAAATCCTTTGACTTCGATATTCAAAGTCGAAGGATTTTACTTCGACGGTCGAATATCGAGGGTTAATTAACCCTCGATATTCGATCCTAACTAAATGTGCACCTTAATGTAGAGAGTGATATTCAGAGACAATTTACAATTGGTTTTCATTTTGTATTATTTGTGATTTTTGAGTTATTTAGCTTTTTATTTCAGCAATCTGGTTGCTAAGGTCCAAATTACCCTAGCAAACATGCATTGATTTGAATAAGAGACTGGAATATGAATATGAGAGGCCTGAATAGAAAGATGAGTAATAAAAGTAGCAACAACAATACGGGCCCATTTACTTAGTTCGAGTGAAGGAATAGAATAAAAAAAACTTAGAATTTCGAATGTTTTTTTTGGCTACTTCGACCTTCGACTTCGAATCGAACTATTCAAACTAAAAATCGTTCGACTATTCGACCATTCGATAGTTGAAGTACTGTCTCTTTAAAAAAAAACTTTGACCCCCTAGTTCGCCACCTAAAACCTACCGAAGTCAATGTTAGCCTATAGGGAAGGTCCCCATAGGCTTTGCTAGCTTTTTTAGGTCAAAGAAAAATCGTTTGATCGATGGATCGATTTTTCGTTTGATCGAACGAATTGCGGTAAATCCTTCGACTTCGATATTCGAAGTTGAAGGATTTCAATTCGGCAGTCGAATATCGAGGGTTAATTAACCCTTGATATTCGACCATAAGTAAATTTGCCCCTACGTGTGTAGCTTTACAGAGCATTTGTTTGTAAGATGGGGTCAGTGACCCCGATTTGAAAGGTGGAAAGAGTCAGCAAACAAAGGCAAATAATTAAAAATCTATAACCAATAAATAACGAAATCCAATTGAAAAATTGCTTAAAATTGGCTAATCTATAACATAGTAAAATTTAAATAAAGGTGAACCACCCCTTTAAGCCTTTCCTACCAGTCAGTGGCAAAGGGAGTGAACAATTCTGTATTCCTATATTCACTCATGAACTGAAAGATGAATGATAATGAACGTCACTGAAAGCTGAAGGTCCTGTGCAGAACAAACAAAATAAACCTTTGTGCACCCTCATGTGCAAAGCAACATGGTCATCATTTGTATTCTGTGTGATCAGTTGATGAAAACGCAAAAAGAAAGTATTCGATTTGCTTCATTCATTTCTTTTCATAAGCATTGATGGGCAAACATTTTATTTCATGACTTCAACAGCACTACATGACTTCACCTACTTCAGTAAAGGTATTTCTGGCTTATATATGCTTGTGAATGTGCAGGGATAACCCATCCATATTTCTTTTGTGCTTCTTTTTATGATTTTTGGAGCACAGGTTTTACTTAATAAAAATACATACCAAAGAAGATAACATCTGTTCCCAAAAAAACAGTGACCTTCCTTATAGGTTTTGACAGCTACACGCACAAGTGGAACAAATTGAAACATTTTCTTTCTGCAGGTGGCCACATTACAGACATCTGTCTATAAGTTTGGGGATGATGAAGAAGTGCCACCTGCTTCATAGATATGTTTAAAAAGTTTCCATCTGCCTGACCTCAAATTGTATGTGTATTTTCTGATGTTAAAGGAGAATAGAAGCAGATCCTGCAGGGAGCTGTGTGAAAGGAAGGCTTTTTATCTAAGCACACTGGTACATTTCATAGATGAAAAGTCTCACTGTAATATATTTCTAAAGTTCGTATTCTATGATTAGGGTTTTTTTTTCCTTGTTGTATAGTTGAAGATGACAAAGGCAAAAGAACCAAATACCAGTTTATTGCCCTAACAGATTCTGCCGCTTTTAAACATTTAAAACAACCATAATTTCCAGTTATACTAGTAAATATAGGTACTACAAGTCTTATACCCCTTTCCCACTAGCGGCAAGATTTATTTGAGATTGAGTTGTATTTAACCTGAAAAACCCGAGTTTTTGAGGGTATTTTTCAGTAAAAAACTAAAATTTTCGGGTTAAAAAAGACAAGAAAATTTCAAGTTTTTGAAAAAAACCATGAATATATCTAGATTTTTCATACCCCGAAGCTGAACATAGTTTGAATACTAAAACAAACCATCTTAAACCTGTTGAGGTCATGTAGAAGTGAATGGCAGAGGTCCCTTGAACCATTTGAAGACGTTCATGTTTGAGGTTTTTTTGGTGGATTTGGTTTGAAAACTCAAATATTCAAGTTTTCCACACTGATTTGAGTTTTTACATTCAAAGTTTCTCCTTGAATTACAAACCATTTGAGTTGTGAGTGCATTTGAGGCTACAAAGCTCTAAAATTCAACTTTTGATAAATAACCCCCTAGGTTGACTAATAGAGAAGTTAAATTGCCTCTATTGAAAACAGAAAGGTTATTATTTTAGGACAGGCATTTATGCAGCGATGACACTGCTATCCAAAGGATGTACGCTACCATTCTGTTTTAAGGAGAATGCATGTACAAATTACTTCTGTGGAACAGGGTTTCTTTACCAGTTCCTAAATAATAAACATCCTCTAACTGACTTACATACCTTCTGTGCTCCATTGGTGTTTCTTTTCATTTCCTGTTCTACTAGGGAAAAACATATGTTTAGTGAACCATGCAATAGCCTCTACTTTTTGGCAGCACAGAATGGGATGGGATATTGTATCCCATCTGGCATAAATAAGAAAATTAATTAAACATTCAAAGCTCACCCAAAATACATTTTATTTTTCTGGATAGCTCCTTCACATTTTTGGAGACAAAGGCGCCTGGCGTGTTTATACAAAGACACTGTTGTTTTTGCTCCCGTTCCACATTGCCTGATGAAGCAGGAAATGCCTGCGAAACGCGTTGCAATACTGTTTTGTGAATAAACTATTACTGAAAATTACCACTTTCGTTGGTGTCTGCTTGGAGGAGGTAAGTCCACTACTACCTCCTCGGAATTACCCATTGGGTTTTTAAGTGTTTTTAGCTAATTTTATCCTTTTGGCGCCTCTGTTTTGTCTTACTACCTTCACATTTTTGGTTTCCTTACCCCAATTGGTAGAATTGGTACTTCTTATGGGCTTAGCACATTGATATTTAAAATGTGAGGGAAGAAATTGGCATGAGTAAGATGGTGAATAAGATGAAAATTGCCCAGTATGAACGTCTGTTTTTACTGGCTATGCATTTCATAATATATGAGATCTGTAATGATGATAGAAAAACATTCTTGCAGTTGAAACAGCTAGTAAAATAAATAGGGCTAACCTTCAATCCACAAGAGGAGAGGTAATCGGCAAAGATAAAACAATAAATGAGTCCATCTTAGGAATGACAGTAAAACAAGAGGAATACGAGACAAAGCAAATTATTAATGTTTTTGGATGAGGGAAATATAATTATTAAACCGAATGATCAAAATGCAGCCTATCTGAAACTTTTGCCTTGAATTTTAATTGGTTATAAAATGAACTACTGTATTCAAGTGTGTTATGTTGCACTGAATTCAATTACCTGTAACATTTTGTCTTATTTTTGTACTATACAGTAGCAATTATTACTGATATATTTCTCAGTGGAATTTATATCTCTATAATCAGAATAAATAAAATATCTATGATTTCTTGTTTGTGTTCTAAGACTTTTTAGTAACTTGTTATGTTTCTTTAAAGAGTTTAAAGGGATACTGTCATGGGAAAAAACAGTTAATAGAGCTGCTCCAGCAGAATTTTGCACTGAAATCCATTTCTCAAAAGAGCAAACAGATTTTTTTATATTCAATTTTAAATTCTGACATGGGGCTAGACATTTTGTCAATTTCCCAGCTGCCCCAAGTCATGTGACTTGTGCTCTGATAAACTTCAATCACTCTTTATTGCTGTACTGCAAGTTGGAGTGATATCACCCCTCTCCCTTTCCCCCCAGCAGCCAAACAAAAGAACAATGGGAAAGTAACCAGATAGCAGCTCCCTAACACAAGATAACAGCTGCCTGGTAGATCTAAGAACAACACTCAATAGTAAAAACCCATGTCCCACTGAGACACATTTCAGTTACATTGAGAAGGAAAAACAGCAGCCTGCCATAAAGCATTTCTCTCCTAACGTGCAGGCACAAGTCACATGACCAGGGGCAGCTGGGAAATTGACAAATTGTCTAGCCCCATGTCAGATTTCAAAATTGAATATAAAAAAATCTGTTTGCGCTTTTGAGAAATGGATTTCAGTGCAGAATTCTGCTAGAGCAGCACTATTAACTGATTCATTTTGAAAAAATTTTTTTTTCCCATGACAGTATCCCTTTAAGGCTCTAGGCTTCTTCTCCTCAACAAAAGCCTCCTCTTGCCTCAGACTGTCCAGATTATTTACCTTCTGCTTTAAGGAGGAGTCCAAAAAGACTATGGAATCTTCACACTTTAATATGTGTGGGTATGCCCATAACACATTTGGATCAATAGGAATATGTCTCTCCCACAGGGCATATGTTACACTACACAGTAGAGGAAATTAACTCAACATCTCCAACAGTTGAGTTGCTCTGCACCAACTATTTAGGATGTTTTTTTATGTTGCCTTTTTGTAAGGGGCATTTTCATTTTACCATATACAAGCTATTAGAGAGAATCTATGAATATTTGGGTCTACTAAGTTTACAAAAAAAAATATTACTACAGGAGGTAGAGTCTGTAAACAGAACCAGTACAGCTAGATACTAAAATACAAATGAAATATAAAAATGTGACTAGATTCAGAGGAATAAAAAGTTATAACATTGTTCAAGGAATATGGATCCTAATCCTCCTGTTTCTGCTTCAGCTATTCAGCCAACAACAGGTTTTGTGAGCATCATATTAATGCAATGGATGGTTAATCCATAAGCACACTGTTCTATAGAGCTTGTAATTCAATTATTAGAAGTGGTTTTAAAAGAAATTTCATTCAAATGTGCTTGTTTTCTGTATTTCTATGCCTCATTTGTTTTGCTTTGCAACCAGGCCTGTGAGGTCATAGTATCCTTGAAAAAAACACATGATCAGAAGAGGTAAGGAAAATCATGACTTGGCATGGTCCTTTGGGATGCTTATAGTTAAGAAAAAAAATAAAACTGGCATATGGAGATGTTCATATAAAATGTTCCCACCATTTGGTAAATTATTCTTGAAAAGTTGCACATCACACAGTGTGAGCCTCTACAGAGGGAGTAAAACTGCTACTTTATGTTCTCATGATCACAAGTATAATTGAGTGGAAAACAAATCTGTTAACATAAGGGAGGGGGTGACAAAAATTTGGGCAATCTCACACGAGCGCTGTTAAAATGTTAGCAAAGCAAGAAAATTAACAGCAGGGAGATAGCACATTTTATATAAAGAAAAATACTTTCATAAATGTACATTCTATACAAAACAAAAAAAAGTTGTATTTCTTGATCATGTTTATTGTTTACAAAGTTAACAATTCACTTGAATAAAATAGGTCCAACTATCTAAATATATATATAGAGAGAGAGAGAGAGAGAGAGAGAGAGAGAGAGAGAGAGAGAGAGAGAGAGAGAGAGAGAGAGAGAGAGAGAGAGAGAGAGAGAGAGAAAGGGTAAGGTTCTGAAATACTTTGCTTTATCAGCAAGTATGCATTATGGCCACAGGTTTGACATGTAATTAAATGAAAACAGTCCATGCCATGGAGTGGTAACAGGTGGACCTACATGTAGAAATGTGAACATGGTTATTTGGATCAAAATACTCAAAGTAATTATTGAAACTCGTTATGTTTCAACATTATTATCTGGGCCTTTCTTTGAGTTACCTCAAATGCCCCAAATCACCAAGGTGCTATTTTTTGCAAAAATATTGATCACAAATTGAAATATTTGTTGTTGAATGAATTGTTTTAAAAATGTATCAATCCTTTTGTTTTTCCTTATTTTTTTTTACCATTTCCTTGCCACCAGGACTATGGAACCAGTGTTAACCTCCAACTTTATTCATGACATAAACTTTTATACAGTGAAATGCAATCTAAACTGTGCAAGTCACATTGTATTCATATATGCCTATGTGTTTGGCAAATCATTTTTTCACTTATTTTAAACTTGACTAGATTCAAGCTGTACCTGCCTTGTATTTCACAAAAGCCACCACTTACCATGTAGTAGGGAATACAGAGGTATAAGACCACTACCTATTACCATATTTGCAATTCATAAAAACCTGTTTAGATAGACTATCACTCTTTTTACAATTTGGCAAATTGGCAAAATGCATCTAAATAGTAAATAATAGCAAGAATAATAGTAATATATATCTACAGTATATTTATTTTTTTAAAGAAAATCCTTGCAGAGACTATTAGAGTATATTCCCATAAGATACCTACATAATCTATGCAATAGTGCTCATATCCTTGAAAGTGACAAAAGCACTTCTGGGAAGGGAAATGGTAGGAAGATTCTGAACAGATCAATTATCATTATCTTCTTCCCCAGGCACCACAGCTTATTGTAAATCACACATCAATAAGTAATGCACACTGTCTGGAATGTATTCTCTTTGAGATATAACTATAACATTCTAAATGTTCCATGCCAGTTAAATCATACTAATAGATTATAAACAAAATGCCTCAGCCAAAATTAGACAATAAAATAAGCTAAAACATGGATTTTTTTTTAAAAAAAACAACAAACATTTGTATTAGCCCCTGACCCAGCTAAGCATGTTATTGTCCCTGCTCCCTTACCTTTATGCAGTCTGACCTCATTGTTCTTCCCCAATAATGTTTCCATCCACAACTTTCCACTATTAAAACACATTTCTGCACCACCATTTAGCCAACCCCAAACACATTTATATCCTTTTATATCAGTTTCTTATTCAATAGCTCATGAGTAGACTGTGAATGAGTATTGGCATATTTCTTTCTTAATTGTCTAACTCTGTTTCAGACTGGAGAATATATACCCTATACAATGCCCCAAGACTTGGAGTTGGGAAAGAGAGAGCCTAGAAAACACCTAGTGGAATTTGCTGCTCTTCTCATTTCTGTATTAGTTTCCACTTTACAACAGTTACTGCAATAGCTACTGCAAGGTTGATAGTAGTAGTGAATGATTTATATTTGCTTGCCTGCTGTGTGTTCAACCACTGTGTAAATATCCTAATAATGGACTATGCACATTATTGCTGTTGCTCCAACTAAAAATATTTTTACTTTAGTCTTTCATGCCAAAATCCCTTTTGATTCTGTGGTCCATGAAGACAAACAGTCCAAACAATCACTAATAAAGGTGTAGTAGAATAACAAGGAAGCGCACAAGATAAATACTTACAGGGGCACATTTACTAGAGGTCGAATATTGAGGGTTAATAAACCCTCGAATTCGACCCTTGAAGTTAAATCCTACGAATTTTAATATCTTACAATCGATTGAAGGATAAATCGTTCGCTCAAACAATGAAATCCTTCAAATCGAACGATTTGAAGGATTTTAATTGATCGATCGAAGGATTTTTCTTTGATCAAAAAAACCTTAGAAAACTAATGGGGAAGGTCCCCATAGGCTAACATTGTACATCGGTAAGTTTAAACTGCCGTAGTATGTAGTCGAAGTTTTTTTTAAAGAGACAGTACTTCGACTATCGAATGGTCGAATAGTCAAACTATTTTTAGTTTGAATCGTTCAAATTGAAGTCGTAGCCGAAGGTCATAGTAGCCTATTCGATGGTCGAAGAACCCAAAAAAATACTTCGAAATTCGAAGTTTTTTTACTTCGAATCCTTCACTCGAGCTTAGTAAATGTGCCCCATAGTGTAGTAAGTTAAAACAATTTGTGTATATTCAAAAAGACAAGTGAAAAAATAAAATCGAAGTTTTTTTACTTTGAATCCTTCACTCGAGCTTAGTAAATGTGCCACATAGTGTAGTAAGTTAAAACAATTTGTGTATATTCAAAAAGACAAGTGAAAAAATAACCAATTGAATCCACTTACAGTGACTAGTGCACTTGTGTAATCTCTCCTTTACCGCACACCCAACGAGTCAGCATACTCACCAGATACAGACCAGTATTAAGCCAAATGGAAAGGAATAAAGGTGCATAAATACAGGTCCTGCAGCAGATCTTCAAACACCTCAGCAGTGAAAAAATGTTGTTCCAATGCTCCACAGGTTGGACATAAAACATAGAAGCCAGTATATAGTGTAGCAAATTTTAATGAATAAATAAAACACAAAAAACTGGCTACTTACAAAATATCCAATATACTGTAGGTACAGGTATGAGATCAGTTATCCAGAAACCTATTATCCAGAAAGCTCTGAATTACGGAAAGACCTTCTCCCATAGACTCCATTTTATCCAAATAATCCAAATTTTTAATAATAAAACAATAGCTTGTACTTGATTCAAACTAAGATATAATTAATCCTTATTGGCAAAACCAGCCTACTGGGTTTAATGTTTAAATGATTTTCTAGCAGACTTAAGGAAAGATCCGTTATCTGAAAACCCCCAGGTCCAGAGCATTCTGGATAACAGGTCCCATATCTATACAGCATATAGAAAACCAGATGCAGCCAATGCATTTCACGTGGTTAGCCACCACACTTCTACAGGGACAGTGTTCATAAACACTTAATTTTTTCTTTACACCCCTTTTAAATGTACTTCCTTATCGCATATATGTGTCTGGCACTCTAATGCACATCGACTACATCCAATTTGCCATATTGGAGCATGTTTACTAAAGGGGGGCTCTCCCAAGACAAACTTACTGATGTCCAAATCTCCATAATTTGTGTGAATACCCAGGAATCCCTGCATTACCTAAAGAAATGCAAAGATTTTCAAAAATATTCAAAATGTTGTCCCATTTGAAGCACACACATTATAAAAATATATACAGTATAATGTGTATATAAAGAGAATACATACATAAGGACATATAAAAAGTATAAAAAGTATATATAACCTTTAAATGGAGATATACCCCTACCCAAATAGAATTCACTATTAGCGTTCCCCCCCCCTTTAAATAGGGGGAAACATGTTCCAGTCCCATCTACACCATACCTGAAGGGTCACCCAGATGGCAATCACTAAAATTCACCAAACAATCACCCCTCTCAAAGATACTGCGCATCCTACTACCACTCTTTCTATCCAGAGAAAAAAGCAACTGTTCCTGCCCTGACATTCTTTGATTCATGATCAAAATCAATTAAGAATATAGTATTCTTATGGGATAATGTAGAATTTACTGGTCACCTTTAACCTTTTCACTGCCAGCCAATTTGGCCAAGTTGATACTTTTATTGCCAGGCCATTTTTGAACATTTTGTGCTCTTTCATTTTAGGGGCCTTTCCTGGGGGGGTCTTTTAGTTTACCCAGGAAAACAAGATATTGTTTTTTTCAGGACAACCTAAGCTTTCAGAATATGCTAGAATTTTGTTGTAATTCCACTTCTGTAAAAAGATATGGGCTTCTAAGTGTATAAAAAAACAAAAAAAAAACAGGTTTGCATGATACAAACGCAAATATCAGAAACATAATTTATTTTATGTACGAGAACACAGCAGATTTGGAAAGTTCTGTGTCTCCTGAACGCGCCAATACCAAATATATATAGTTTTATGGAGATTTCTCAATTCTATAGATCAAAAGCTAGAAGCAGCAAACAACCAAATTTCCACAGCACTGCTCCACAAAACTGCATACATCTGATTTCAAGGCCAAACATTCCACTAACAGTAGGTTTACCCTAAAAAAATGCACATTATTGGAAAGAACAGATTCTAACGAGTTCAAAATGGGTAAATATATATTTGTACTCAAAACTACCAAGTTGCAATTCTTTCCTAAAATTAGCAGTTTTTATAAAAATGTGTTACATTTTTGAAAAAAGACCTCAAAGTGTCCAGTCTACAGCATCGTATCTCCAACATATCAATAGATACCAATATAAAACCCCCTAAACATGAAAGCCCGGGGTCCGCTGAACAGTTTGATGCCCAATATGCATAGGTACACCTAAGTATGTGGCGTATAGGGGCCCCTGAACGAAGACACCCCATATGAGTAATCAGTTCTGTAATTCCAGATACTGCAAAATTAGCACATTTACAGCATTTTTCAAGGGGCAAAAGTACAAAAATGTTTGTTCACCCCAGAAAACTATACATTTTTGGAAAGTACACATTCTAACGAATCTTAAATGGGTATGCACGTCTTTCTACGCCAAAGTACCAAGCCGCAAAGCTTTCCTACATTTGGCAATTTTTATGACATTTCCGAAAATCGCATAAATACTCCAACTCTGAAGCATCATATCTCCTACATATCAATACATACCAAGATAAAACACTCTAAACCTGAATGCCCGGGGACTGCTGAACATTTTGATGCCCAATATGCATAGGTACACCTAAGTATGTGGCGTATAGGGGCCCCAGAATGAAGACACCCCATATGAGTAATCAGTTCTGCAATTCCAGATACTGCAAAATCAGCACATTTACAGCATTTTTCAAGGGGCAAAAGTACAAAAATGTTTGTTCACCCCAGAAAACTATACATTTTTGGAAAGTACACATTCTAACGAATCTAAAATGGGTATGCACGTCTTTCTACGCCAAAGTACCAAGCCGCAAAGCTTTCCTACATTTGGCAATTTTTATGACATTTCCGAAAATCGCCTAAATACTCCAAATCTGAAGCATCATATCTCCCACATATCAATACATACCAAGATAAAACACACTAAATCTGAAAACTCGGGGGCCGCTGAACAGTTTGATGCCCAATATGCATAGGTACACCTAAGTATGTGGCGTATAGGGGCCCCTGAACAAAGACACCCCATATGAGTTATCAGTTCTGTAATTCCAAATACTGCAGAAGCCACAAAAAAGAAAGCTCTCTGTTTGATTTCAAATTAAGCAGAGAAATCCCTGTCTAAGGCAGGATTTTTTGTTCTCATTTGGTGTGTGAAGGTGTTAGCTACTTGGTGTGTGAATTTTGGGAAGTTTTGAGTTGATTTACTTTATTTAAAATCGATTATTATTTTGACCCAGAAGGTGAGTGATTGCTAGCCCAGTTCCCTTCACTTCCTGTGGGCTACAAACTCACTGACAGATCCCCTACCCCTCCCCCACACCTGGGTGTCAGTTTCACTTGTTTTTTGTATTTAGTTTCAGCTGAAATTTATCACTATTTGCACAGATTGTGTGTGTGTGCTTTTACTTTTATCCTTGTTTTGTAAGGAGAGAAAGCTAAAGGGAGAAGGATTTAAGAAAATAAAACATTTTCTAGTAGCAGTGCAACTCCCAGGCACCTGCTCTCATTAACCCTCTCCCTGCTAAAGCTTCTCATTGTTGCACTTACTTTTGCTGATTAATAGAATTAAGCTTACTTTTTTTGTGGATTGTTTTGTAAAATAATGGGAGGGAATAAAAAACAAAATTATAAAAAAATACCTCAGGCTCCTAAAGGAAAAGGAGCTGAAAAACCTGGTTGTAGCTATGCTAAAAAACACCAGTCACAGCCTTTGTCTAAAAGCTCCACTGCTTCTGTTTCTGCTGCTGCAGCCAATGTGACCACTGCTAAAAGTTTTGCACAGGCAGTGGCTACTGGCAACAACCCAAGCCAAGTCACTGCTGGGGTAGAGCAGCTTACAAGGAAGCATGGGGTTAGATGTCTAATGACAGGAGCTCATGGCATAGAGGCTTACATAAAAGCTGCAGCTGAAGTGGTGGGCCCCTCTGTAATAGTGGCAGCAAGTAAAATGTATGGGAAAGCCATAATATTTGCCCATACACTAACTGCAGTGCATACTCTAGTGCAGAGAGGCATCACAGTAGGGGGTAGTTATATCCCTGTAGAACCCCTAGAAGGATTAGGCATAAAGATAGTCCTATCTAATGTGCCCCCCTTCCTGCAAGACCATTTATTGCTACCCCACCTGCAAGCCCTCGGTGAAATAAAGTCAACTATTTCTAAACTTCCCTTAGGTTGCAAGGAGAGCAGATTGAGACATATCCTCTCTTTTAAAAGGCAGGTGCAATTACTTTTGCCTCGGGGTCAAGATACTATTGAGGGGTCCTTTGGTGTTCCATATGAGGGGGTGCTGTATAAAAATTTTTACTGCACAGAAGAAGTGAGGTGCTTCCTTTGCAAGAACCTGGGACACACTCGCCAGAGTTGCCCCAAAGGGCATATTAAGACCACAGTCCCTGTTCCTGCCCCCAGTACCTCTAATGCAACATCATACCCTGCTACAGCTATTGCTGCAGGCTCCTCAAAGGAGAAATCCCCTTCAGTAAAGAACCTTAAGGTGGTTGTTACACAACCCACCTCTGAAACCTCCAAACCTCCTCCTTCTTCACTCAAGTTATCTAAGGATGCAGCCTACATTTCAAATTCAGCAAAAGAGAAGGGGGGGAGGAATGTCAATGCATCCCCCAGTGCTGCAGTTGTTTTTTCCAAAAACCAACTTAACCCTGTTATGAGCAATCCTAAGGGTGTGGGGGTGCCGGTGGTTGTAACACCTGTCATGGTGGAAGCAGAGAGTAGCATTTCCTCTTCAAATGATAAGAAAAAGAAGAGGAAATTTAAATCCAACAGGCTGATACCTGAGGAATGGGTTTCAGTGGTCAATGATGGAGCACCCCCATCCAAGGGCAAAAAGGGCAGCAAAACATCTGCTCCTCATGTGGTGATATTGTCTGGTCCAACTGTTGGATGCAATCAACTGGTGCCAGACCATGCACCTATAGACTCCGTTGGGGAAGAGGAGATAAATGGTCTGGAGAAATTTGAACAGGGGATTATGGGTCTCCCCACAGTCAGGGGTGCTGCATCTGTCTCCAACAGGGGATCTTCCCCTGGAGTATAAAGGGACAGCTAATGAAACCCCTGCAGAGTGGGCCGTAAGTGTTCCTGAGGTGCCGAGCTTTGGGAATTACAACCAGCCTCAGTGTTTAGTGCCTCAGGGTATTTCACTCCAAGAAATGGAGAACATTGGGACAACCCCCATACAGGATCCTGCAGACAATGCTGCGAGGGAGGATAATGAGGCTAGAGTTGTAAATATGGAGGATAGCCAGACAGACTCTGTAAGGTCTACTGTGCATGTTAAGATCTCTCCTCCATTCTCTTCCACTGATCCCAATGTTATTGCCATTCAGGAGGCACAGGAGGCAGTGGAAAGGGCAGAGGTTGCCCATCGAGCCTCTAAAGCTCCCGTTGTTAAGGAGCCAATTCCATCTGCTACCCCTGAGCCAAACACCTCCAGTGGTGTCCCAAGCAAAATCCAAGTATTATCTGAGCCGTTGCAGGGTCTCCAGATAGCAGGTGCTTCTGATCCTTCTCCTGCAACTTCTTGTGTAGATATTATCAAAGCTCCAGTGGAGAGGGGGAATTATCAATCCCTTAGCCAAGAAGAGTTCATGGATGAGGGGGACATCGAAGAGGAGGTTGACACAGTTGTGACAAATCCTTCTACCCCAATCATCCCAGCTGAGGAACTCAAGATGTTTCTTGAGAGCACCCTTGGTGTTAAATTGGAGAAGAAGCTACATATGGCTCTAGAGAAGTGGCATGATTTGACTTTGGTGATCAGTTCTGTGAGACAATACATCAAGGTCATAAAAGAGGCCAAAAACTATGGAACGGCAGAATATCTCCGTAGTGTTAAGTTCCACAAAAAGTGTTTGTCTCACCAGGCCTCTGTGAGGGCTAAAGCATTTACTAACACACAATAATGGCTCTAAGTATAAGCACTCTTAATACAAATGGCTGTCGGGAGCCTTTTAGAATGTTTCAGGTACTCTCCTTTCTACGACAAGGAGGGTACTCTGTGAGTTTCCTTCAAGAGACCCATATCACTCAGAAGCTTGAAGCGACCTGGCATCTGGAATGGAAGGGCAGAGTCTTTTTTAATCACCTCACATGGATGTCATGTGGGGTGGTGACCTTGTTCTCAGAATCCTTCCAGCCAGAGGTACTGAGTGTTAATTCTGTCATCCCAGGCCGTTTGTTACATCTCCGGGTCTGGGAGTCTAGTGGAACATACAATCTGATAAACTTGTATGCCCCAACTACTGGACCAGAGAGAAAGAATTTTTTTTGAAAGTTTATCAGCCTATATGGAGACAATTGACTCAGATGAAGCCGTGATTATAGGGGGTGATTTCAATTACACCCTTGAGGCTAGGGACCGAAATGTTCCCCAGAAAAGGGATTCATCTGAGTCAGCTTTGCGGGAACTCATTGCCCGTTTCTCCTTGGTAGACATCTGGAGAGAACAACATCCAGAAACCGATGCTTTCACCTATGTTAGGGTGAGGGATGGCCGTGTGTCTCAGTCCCGGATTGATAGGCTTTATATATCAAGCCATATTATGTCACGAGTTCGTTCCAGTAATATTAGCTTGGCACCTTTCTCGGACCACAATTGTGCTTCTTTGATAGTGGCAGTTACACCATCTCTGCCCAAAGCAGCCTATTGGCACTTTAATAATAGCTTATTAA
The DNA here is from genome assembly GCF_017654675.1 of Xenopus laevis. Taxonomy (NCBI): domain Eukaryota; kingdom Metazoa; phylum Chordata; class Amphibia; order Anura; family Pipidae; genus Xenopus; species Xenopus laevis. The sequence continues at coordinate 103,173,619 of NC_054373.1, forward strand.
AGGATGAAGGGTTTGCAAAGGCAGTCCGGGAAATGTGGACAGACAGACTGGAAGGGTTATCAGGATGAATTTGCCACACTGAGTCAATGGTGGGATGTAGGCAAGGTTCACTTAAAGCTCTTGTGTCAAGAATATACAAAATGTTTGAGCAGACAGAAAAACGCAGAGATTGAGGCTCTGAATAGGGAGGTGCTTGATCTTGAGCAAAGGCTGTCAGGGTCTGAAGACCAAGCCATGCAGTATGAATATGTAGAAAAGAAAGAGACTCTGCGTAACATGGAACAGCGACAGGCTCGTGGTGCTTATGTGCGAAGCCGCATGCAGTTACTCTGTGATATGGATCGTGGCTCACGATTTTTCTATGCTCTGGAGAAGAAGAAGGGGAATCGAAAACAAATAACATGCCTTCTTGCGGAGGATGGCACCCCCCTTGAAGATCCGGAGGCTATCCGGGACAGAGCCCGGTCCTTCTATCAGAACCTTTTTTCTCCTGATACCATCTCTCCAGATGCCTGCAAGGAGCTATGGAATGGGCTTCCAGTGGTCAGCGAGAGGAGAAGAGAGAGGTTGGAAAAACCAATCACTCTGAATGAACTCTCTCAAGCACTCCAATTAATGCCCCATAATAAATCTCCAGGGCTGGATGGATTGACTGTAGAGTTCTTCCAGTTCTTCTGGGATGCTCTGGGACATGATTTCCATAGGGTTCTAAATGAGGCCCTCAAGACCGGTGAGATGCCACTTTCTTGTCGTCGAGCAGTGTTATCATTGCTACCTAAGAAGGGGGATCTCCGCCTTATTAAGAATTGGCGACCGGTCTCATTGCTCAGCACAGACTATAAAATTGTAGCCAAAGCTATATCACTCAGGCTCAAGTCTGTACTGGCAGAGGTGGTTCATCCTGACCAGTCCTATACAGTCCCCGGCCGGACAATTTTTGACAATGTCTTTCTGGTTCGGGATTTACTACATTTTGCCCGGAAGGCTGGTCTATCTCTCGCTTTTCTCTCCCTGGATCAAGAGAAGGCATTTGACAGAGTAGATCACCAATATCTTTTAGGCACTCTGCAAGCCTATAGCTTTGGCCCACAGTTTGTGAGCTATCTGAAAACACTGTACACCTCTGCAGAGTGTCTAGTTAAAATCAACTGGTCTCTGACTGCACCTCTGGCCTTCAAACGAGGAGTTCGACAAGGATGCCCTTTGTCGGGACAGCTGTATGCACTGGCCATTGAGCCTTTCCTGTGTCTACTAAGGAAGAGGCTTACAGGACTGGTGCTCAGGGAACCTGACATGAGGGTAGTTCTTTCAGCATATGCTGATGATGTCATCCTTGTGGCCCAGGACCTAGTTGATCTTGAGCGAGCACAAGAATGCCAAGAGGTTTACGCTGCTGCCTCATCAGCTCGGATCAACTGGACCAAGAGCTCAGGCCTTCTGGAAGGTCCTCTACATGTAGATTCTTTGCCTTCTGCTTTTCGCGACATCTCGTGGGAGACTAAAGTCATCAAATATTTAGGTGTCTATCTGTCAGCTGAAGAGCGTCCTGTTCCACAGAATTTATTGAACTTGAGGAGCATGTTCTTACCCGCCTGGGAAAGTGGAAGGGTCTTGCTAAAATGCTTTCTATGAGGGGGAGGGCTTTGGTGATTAACCAGCTGGTAGCCTCTCAACTCTGGTATAGGCTGACATGTCTTAGCCCAACCCAAGAATTCATTGCTAAAATCCAGAGAAGGTTGCTGGACTTTCTCTGGATGGGAAAGCACTGGGTCTCTGCAGGTGTTTCAAGCCTACCCTTGAGAGAGGGAGGACAGGGAGTTGTATGCATACGCTCTCAAGTACATACTTTCCGTCTCCAGCAGATACAGAGATACTTGTATGCAGATCCTTCTCCACAGTGGTGTACCCTAGCATCCAGCTTTTATCATCAGGTACGCAACATGGGGTATGACCGGCAATTGTTTGTCATCGAACCTGAAGGATTCTTAAGAAGCCTCTCACCATTGCCGGCTTATTACCAAGAGACTCTAAAGACCTGGAGCATGGTAACTGTGCTAAGGCAAGGAGGCATTCAGGGGGAGGACATTCTAACTGAGCCCATACTTTACAATCCATCTTTAAAGACTAGGATGTTGGAGTCCACCAGCATCCGTCACCGCCTTTGCAGGGCTCAGCTAACCAGAGTTGGGGATTTCCTGGATTTCGAGAGGTCAGATTGGGTGGAAGCTCGGGCAGTTATGCCACGCATGGGGTACCTTACCACTAGAATTCCACATCGTCTGCTCCAGGAGATCAAGAATAAACTCTCTCCTTACTCTCACTCATTTATTGATGGGGTTTTACGTGGTGGAGAACCACATCCACCTTGGAACTCTCCACCTCCAGCCATAAAAATAGCACCCAAGACCCGTCAATCCCCTGACACACCTCTTTCCCCCAACTTGAGCCAGTTGGAGAATTTTACCTCGACTAGCTTTTATGACATGACAAGAAAGCTATTGTACTCCCTCATGCTCCACACTGTACACTTTCTTGCTCTTGTCTCCCGCTATGATACCATCTGGAGGCGGGTGTTTAATGAGGGTGAGAAACCCCAGTGGCGAGCCCTTTATTCCAGCCTGGTGCCCAGACCCACTGGAGACTTGAGTTGGAGAGTGCTCCATGGTGCTTTGAGCACAGGAGAGTACTTGGTCCATTTTACAGACTCCACAGCTGATTGCCCATTCTGTGGCAAAAGGGAGTCCGTGTTTCATGCTTATTTTTCGTGTGCCAGACTGCAACCTCTTTTGGCTCTTTTGAGGAAACTTCACCTGCAGTTCTGGTTACATTTTTCCGCTCACGTTTTTATTTTTGGACGCCCAGTATCCCGGGACAATCGAGAGAAAGACCTTCTCTTCAACTTGCTCCTAGCTTTAGCCAAACTAGCCATTCATAAGTCTAGAATGCAATGTTTGGAGGGTGGGAATCCTCTACCGGTAGAGGCTTTGTTCCGGGTGCTGGTGCGTTCCCGCATCCGAGCAGAGTACACCCAGGCAGTGTTTACTGGCCGGTTGAGTGAATTTGCTGACCAGTGGGCAATAGATGGGTTGCTTTGCTCAGTATCCCCAGATTTGGTTTCTGTTAAGACAACTCTCACACTTCATATTTAAGTGCACTTTAATTTAAGTGACAGATCTATTATATTCATCATCAACATCTCCTTTGAGGTGTAATTCATTTTGGTGAGCAATCACTCACCTGTAATTTGAATAATATTTCCAAATACTGCAAAATAAGCACATTTACAGCATTTTTCAAGGGGCAAAAGTACAAAAATGCATGTTCACCCCAGAAAACTATACATTTTTGGAAAGTACACATTCTGACGAATCTAAAATGGGTATGCACGTCTTTCTATGCCAAAGTACCAAGCCGCAAAGCTTTCCTACATTTGGAAAATTTTTTGACATTTCCGAAAATCACCTCAATACTCCAACTCTGTAGCATCGTATCTCCCACATATCATCACATACCAAGATAAAACACCCTAAATATGAAAGCCTGGGATCCGCTGAATAGCTTGATGCCCAGCATGCATAGGTACACATAAGTATATGGCGTATAGGGACCCCAGAATGAAGACACCCCAAACGAGTTCTGTTCTGTAATGCCAAATACTGGAAAATCAACACATTTACAGCATTTTTCAAGGGGCAAAAGTAAAAAAATGTATGTTCACCCCAGAAAACCATATATTTTTGGAAAGTACACATTCCCGTGAATCTAAGATGGGTATGCATGTCTTTCTACTCCAAAGTACCAAGCCGCAAATTTGGCAATTTTTTTGACATTTCTGAAAATCACCTCAATACTCCAAATCTGAGGCATCGTATCTCCTACATATCAATACATACCAAAATAAAACACCCTAAATCTGAAAGCCCGGGGTCCACTGAACATTTTGATGCCCAATATGCATAGGTACACCTAAGTATGTGGTGTATAGTGCCCCCAGAATGAATACAGTTCTGTAATATTTAGATACTAATCTACATAATAATGTAGATACTGTAAAATCAGCACATTTACAGCATTTTTCTATGGGCAAAAGTACAAAAATGTATGTTCACCCAGAAAACCATATATTTTTGGAAAGTACACATTCTGACGAATCTAAAATGGGTATGCATGTCTTTCTACTCCAAAATACCAAGCCGCAAAACTTTCCTAAATTTGGAAATTTTTATGACATTTCCGAAAATCACCTCAATACTCCAAATCTGAAGCATCGTATCGCACACATAACATTACATACCAAGATAAAACACACTAAATCTGAAAGACCGGGGTCCACTGAACAGTTTGATGCCCAATATGCATTGGTACACCTAAGTATGTGGCATATAGGGGCCCCAGAACGAAGACACCCCATATCAGTTCTATAATTCCAGATACTGCAAAATCAGCACATTTATAGCATTTTTCAAGGGGTAAAAGTACAGAAATGTATGTTCACCCCAGAAAACCATATATTTTTGGAAAGTACACATTCTGACGAATCCAAAATAGGTAATTGTGTCTTTCTACTCAAAACTACCATAATGCAAAGCAATGCTAAAGGTATCGGTTTTTATGATATTTCTGAAAATTGTCTAAAAATATTGCAATTGGCCGCGTTTATCTCACCTAATTTCATACATAAAATTGTAAAACACCCTAAATATTGACGCCAAGGGTCTACTGAACAGTTTGATGCCCAATTTGCATAGATATACCAAAGCATCTGGCATGTGCGGACCCCCAAAAAAATGAATGCATTTGAATTTTCTCCGATGTCTTTTCGCCTTCTGTGAAAATAGACCAGTGACTGCATATTGAGCCACAAAACCCCCTAACAGCACAAATACTCCCCAAAACCATATATTTTTGGAAAGTACACATTCTGCCGAATCCAACATAGGTAATTATGTCTTTCTACGCCAAACTACCATACTGCAAAGCAACGCTAAATGCAGCGATTTTTGACATTTCTTAAAATTATTTAAAAATATTGCAATTGGCCGCATTTATCTCACCCAATTTCTTGCATACAATTGTAAAACACCCTAAATATTGACGCCAAAAGTCTACCGAACAGTTTGATGCCCAATATGCATAGATATACCAAAGCATCTGGCATGTGCGGACCCCAAATAAAAATAGTGCATATGAATTTTCGCCACTGCCGATTCACCTTCTGTGAAAATAGACCCTGGACTGAATATTATGTGCCCAAGACCCTCTAACAGCAGAAAGACCCCCCAAAACCATATATTTTTGTAAAGTACACATTGTGGCGAATCCAAAATTGCTAAAAATTTGTTTGTACTCCAATTGATCAACATACAAACGACGCTAGAAAAAACAACAATGCAAATAACAATGCAAGCATAAAATCATACAAAATAAAAAACAATTAGGCAAATCAATGACATAACAAAATAACTGATCCGACAGCGTGGCTAGCGGTCAGAATGCTTGATCCAATAGTCACGCTGTGAAATAAACAGTTTTTAGCAAAATAACAAGTGGAAAACTGATAAAATGAAGAACTAAAAAAAAAAAAAAAATTTAAAAAAATATATATGTGTGTGCTTGTGTGTGTACAGTTCTAAAAAGTGTGTAAATGTGTCTATATGTGTATGTAAGTGTGTAAATATGTGCAAAAGTATGTAAGTGTACAAAAGACCAAAAAAATCCAGAAAAGCAAAAAAAAAAAAAAACACCTACCTTTTGTTACATGTGTAGTGTGTGTGTACATACATGTGAGTGTGTAAATCAGTAAAGAAATGCCACTTACCGTTTCTGTGGCTGGGGGGAGTCCTTGGCAGCGTTGGAGGGCCCAGGATCGCTCACAGGAAGTGAGTGGGTGGCGCTGGATCGTGTCCCACGAGGTCTGCGACTTGCCATGCGACTCTGCATTAGGTAAGAGCCTGAAGTCGGGCCCTGCGACGATCGCGTCGCAGGACCGATGTAGGAACCCCCTTAGCTCGTTGCCTAAGGGGTTTGGGACGCCGCAGACTCGCCTGCACGGCGGTTAAAGCCGCCAGTGCAGCGAGGGACCCTGAACTGCGCAGCACGTAGGTACTACGTGCTTGGCAGTCAGAGCATTTTCATGCCAGAACGTAGTACCTACGTGCTTGGCAGGGAAAAGGTTAAAAGCAAACATCTTATTGGTCGCAATGGACAAACTTGTGCATTTTATTACATATGGGGCTTAATTTATCATACTCTTGTTTCCCCTGTTTTACCAATTTCCTGTACCTGGTATACACCTTCAATAAAAAAATACATTTCATTCCTCTGGACACTTTATAACAGCTATGTACATGCTTTTCTATATGTTATGTTATGTGTTCCATATGGCCATGTCTGCTGTTGGGTTTCTTTCAACCAAGTGATACTAAGAAACAATAAGATTATCCCAGGCAAACCAGTTAGCATGAGAATTCTAATCAGGTCTGTTTTTATTTACTGGCCCAGTGGGATGCGTGGGCAAAACTGGGATTGCGTCATGAAAACCAGAACAGATGGGATTCATAGTTTCTTTTCAATTTGAACTTGGCTTATTTGTGAGACATTAATTCGACAAAATCACTGTATGGTTGCAGAAATCCCCTCAGCACATTGTAAAAATAAAAGTAAGAATAAAAGTTTGTGGAAAAAATTGTACAAAAGCAATTTTCGCTCTGCTCTGCAAAATGCCACAATTTTATACACATATTTTATATAACCACAGCTTGTTTTGCTGTTGGACTGCTGCTCACATGCTGCGCAGATTGCTGCTCATGAATATAAAGCATTAATTCCAGAGAGCAAAATGAAAGATTTGGGATATAGGTAGTATGAAAAAATAAAGTGCACAGCTGTCTAAAAACAGTTCATATGAGGAGGAGGAGTGGGGTGGAGGGATAGCAAGCACTGTACACTGGTACTAACCTTTAGAATGTCTCTAACTATTAGATTGTAAGATCAGTGGCACAGTAGCCCCTTTCTCCCTCATTCTGTTAGGAGTAGGAATATATTTTTTGATGCTGACTTTTGTGCAAAAACATGAAAAAGTCATAGTTATTGTGCAACTCAAAATAGTTGTTGTTTTTTGCGACTTTACCTGTTTGTGCTATCTTAATTTAGAATTTTTTAAAAATGCAAATATAAATAGGCCTCCAAGAGATGATATCATCAAAATATACATTTTTTATTTGATCCTGAAACATTATATGAAGGCTGCTTTACATATGCAGTGTAATGTGCAAAGTGCAGTTCTTGGGCACAAAAAGATTTTTTTTACCACAATGCCATGTTCTTTTCTACCAGAATTCCAGTGCCATTGCAGTTGCATGACAAGTTGAGCCCAACTTAATTGCCCCAGATGCACCAAAATGCTGTTATGTGTTACATAGTTAAGTTGGGTTGAAAAAATACCAAAGTCCATCAAAGGTCAACGCCTCCAAATGAAACCCAGTACTCATACTTACATACACCCACTAAAACTATATATATATATATATATATATATATATATATATATATATATATATATATATATATATATATATATATATATATATATATATATATATATATATATATATATATATATATATATATATATATACCAACACCTATATTAATTGTAGATTTTAGTATCACTATAACCTTGGATATTATGCATGTCCACTAAAATATTTCAAGCCCCTACTAAAGGCATTAACAGAATCAGACATCACAAAATCATCCGGCAGGGCATTCCACAACCTCACTGTCCTCACTGAGGCAACTTCGGGCGACTATAGAAAATGCATCGCCGCGACAAAATCTCCCCGAATCTCCTCGTGTGGCCTTACCCTAAAGGGGGTGGCCTCTGTTCTGATGATCCATTTTATGGAAAATGGATCTCCCGCTTTCTGTCTATAATGCACTCTAATGTATTTATAAAGAGTAATCATGTCCCCTCGCAAGTGTCTTTCCTTTAGAGAGAACAACCACAACCTTTACAATCTACCCTAATAATTGAAATCTTCCATCATGCTAACCAGTTTAGTTGCACTTCTCTGTACTTTCTCCAGCTTATTTGTATCCTTCTTCAGGACTGGAGCTCAAAATTGCACTGCATACTCAAGGTGAGGCCTTACCAGGGACCTTTAAAGATGCAAAATTATGTTTTAATCCCTTGAGTTAATGCCTTTTTTTATGCAAGACAGCACTGTTTATTTAGTAGCCACAGAATGACACTGCCTGGAATTTGACAACTTTTATCTACAAAAAACCCTAGATTCTTCCCAATTAAGCAAACCCCAACACACTGCAATTTAGTATACAGTACAACATGCATTTATATTATTTCTGCCAAAGTGCATAACCTTGCATTTATCAACACTGAACCTCATTTTCCATTTTGCTACCCAGTTTTCTGATCTAGCCAAATCACTCTGCAGAGTGACAACATCCTGCATGGAACTTCTGCACAATTTAGTATCATCAGCAAAAATAGAAAAAGTCCTTTCAATGTCCACTTCCAGGTCATTAATAAACAAGTTGAAAAGCAAGAGACCAAGTACAGACCCCTGAAGTACTCCACTGATACTAACATTGGTCCAAATAGACAATGTTCTGTTCACCACCACTCTTTGTAATCTATACTTCAGTCAGTTTTCTATCCAAGTACAAATATATGTTCCAGGCCAATATTCCTTAATTCAACCATTTAACCATTAACCTTCTGTGTGGTACTGTATCAAAAACTTTAGCAAAGTCCAAGTAGATCACATCCACTGCCATCTCAAAGTCAAGCTTCCTGCTCACCTCATTAAAAAAAATGTAATTAGTCTGGAAAGATTGAATATGCATAAAACCGTTTGAGTTGCACACAAGTTGAGGCAAATATTAACAAAATGAGGATCGCACCACCTCCCTCTGCAGAGCCAATAATGTAGTTAGCCATGGAATAACCACCATGTCCAGGTTGGTGGTAATTCCAGTATTACCTTGTGCCACAACAAGTATTTAGAATTTAGTGATTGCGATTCTGAGTATATTCACTCTTTGTCAGAAACTGACTTTCTTAGAAAAAGGATAGTAGCACTGAAAGTGGTAGGAAAGTACCTTAAGTAAGCTTATGTAACTTATAATGAAGTTTAAATGGCTGATGCTGCAGTTGGTGAAAAAGAGCCCTCACGTGTGGGTATCACAGTAATTGTTGCTCATGTATTTCATGCTAGATTTATCCTGCAGAATATGGCCCACTATACCAATCTATATGCTGGACAGCTTTTCTCGGAAATTCTCTTTTTGGTTTTACAATAACTCAGAAATGCCGTCTTTAATATAAATGATAATCTACTCAAGATTACTACTATTAATTTAGTTAATAGATCTTGTAAAAACCATTACTTTTAGCATCCTGTTACCACCACACTGCAGTAAGTATATGGATGGCACTGATAAAACTGAAAAATGTCAATGCGTTTACAAGAAAACCAAAAAACTAAGGCCTGATAAAAAAAACTAAATTCATCTGATTCAGATACCATACAATCCATATGTTGTCTATAGAATAGCAGTACCAAGCTTTAAATTACCCAGTCACAAATATTAGCTGAAGTAACTCTACCTTTTGTATGGTGATATTGAGGTGGTACCAGAGATGCCTACTGATGGTAAGGATGCACGAGTGCCAGAAAAATGTGCCATCAAAATGGTATAAGGTAAGTGGTTCTAGGTCCAATATACCATAGCAAGCCTGAAAATGATGGTGTGGATCAGAGTTCTCTGGCTTAATGGTTGTTTTAGGCAACTGTAAATAGGGCTTGGCATGCTCTAGGTTTTTTTTGCACAGCATCGGCCATAGTAGACTTGGGCAATTCATTATTGCAGCATGATAATTTAGGCAATTGGATTTATTTACCTGGGCCTCACAGTTTATTTTTTAAGGCCTATAGAAGTGGTTCTTACATTATTGACAGGACTAGATAACCAACAGGGGCCATTATCAAACTTGTGGTGAGTTCTGAATTTACACGATGATTTTATCTCTTTCGTTGATGCCATAAGTTATTTTTACTGGCACCTTGAAAGAACATTTTTTTAGACTTAAGGTTTGGTTGTCACAGGTCAGATCAGTGAAGACCCCCTTTTTAGCTGCTAGCAACAGTGATGCACAAAAACTGCTTGAACATTACATTATATTCTTTATCTTTTTTGTTACTGTATTTAATCTGCACATATTTAGGATTTCGGTAAAGTAAATGACAGTATTATTGATGATGATGATGATAATGCAAACATTGCTTATTCAGGGAGCAGTGTGCACATTTGCAGCCTGAGTTATTTGCTGGGGGTACCTTCATGTACACCCATACATGCGGGGTATCATTCTGTTCAGAGGAAGATGCCTTTTTGACTTGCCTTAAGAAACTGCACATTGAATAAACGGAAGCCTGTACTTAGGATCTAAACCTCTATTTTGTGCCAAAAAAATGTAGCCTCATTTCAAGTTTTTACTACTTTTACTTACAATTCTATACTTTAAGCAATTCTGGCTGCATGAAAAAAAAGCAAAATAGAAAAACAAACACCTAGCAACTAGCTTTTTGTCTTCAGTGGCCAAGTTGAGCCTGCAAAGATTAAATTTTTCTGTGTTATGATCAGGGCAATTCAACAAGCTACATGTCTGGCCAATTTGTGCAATGCCCAACTGTCAGGCCCACAGGCCAACAATCTCAGATAGCAAGGGAATTGTCTGACACTGTGGAGATGCAATAAAAAGATACAAAGGTCAGTTAGGAAAGATGGACAAAAGGCAAGACATTACAGTAAGTTTAATTGGCATGTTGGCTGAAGGCATAGAAGCTACATTTTAATAATGTGTCCTTTCACCATGCTGATTCCATACTGAGCAGATTGTGCGCCACTAATTGGCAAGGCTAATTAGAACTGTGACTTAGTGTTATATAAATATATACAGAAGAATGTAGCAGTACCTGCCGCTATCCTAGTTGCATGTCTAATGAATAAAATGTGTTAACAGATCATTTTTGTCTGTAAAAATTTACTATCTTCAATAAGGCTTAAATTAGAAGGCATTCTTGTAGAACCATTTAGTGCAGAATTCTAGTTTACTTTTGCTTGTGCCCAATAATAAAGCGCATTTACACATAGGTAATACATGCAAAGCATGTGGATGTACAGTTTACAAACAATATCAAAGAAATGTTCACTAAAACAAATAACCTGTGTTCTATGATATTAATTATAAATAGCCAGTATTGTTAGTAATAGTTTCTAATGAACAAATAACACATCATGTGAAGGATCCATTTCATATTTTGAAACGTCTCTTCTCAAGCATGGTATTGGCATCTTATGAAGCACTAGTGCCTGTGTTATTCAGCGTATTCAACCATTCATTCATACCTAGGCACTAAGGTTAATGATGAGCAAATCTGCCCCATTTTACATTGTCGAAAATTAGTGAAACAGCGGGAAAAAAAGCAAAAATTCATGAAACGCACTGAAGTCCATGGGTGGTTTTTTTTGCTGCATTTTTGTCGCTGCACATCTTTCAACTTCGAAAACATTTGTAACGGTTGGCACCCTAAACCCAGAACCAATGCCAAGCACCCTGGTCTCGGCTCGTGCTTCTGCCTGTAGCAGCCGCCTTTGGCCTCGGGAGGAGCCCTCAGCGACTCAGATGCTGCCAGGTTTTATAACGAGAGGTGCAAGGCGAGGGGTTCTGGACAAACAAAGGGGCAGGACTGTAAGCAAAAGTCTTTGGGCAGAAGGTTGTGGTACAAGGCGTTAGACAGAATTGTAGTCAGATCAGGCCGGGTCGAGGCAGGCAGAGTGTAAACGTAATCAGGCAGGCAAGGGTCAAACCAGGAAGTCAATCAGAGGGGTTAAGCAGAATCGAAGTCAGATATCAGGCAAGGGTCAGGTTTCAGAAGTCAAGATAGTCGAATAGCCAAGCAGGGGTCACAACAGGAATCAATCAGGATCAAAACAGGATCAAAACAGATAGCTCAAAGCTCAAAAGCACCACAGGATAAACCTATCACGGGCAAAGTCCTGAAGCTAATTATGCTTTCAAATTTCGCTCCATTGCACACTGGCGTCGTTACGCCAGCGTGACTGCGCTTTTAATAAAGCAGAGGCGCGCCACTCACCCTAGGTACTCGGAAGTTTGGGAGAAGAGGAGCGCGGAGGCCGATGGCGTGGCGGGCGTCCCCGCCGCACCACTAGACTACCAGGGTAAGTTTTTATTACAACATTGGAGTCTATGGGCATTTTTTTGATGCCGTTTCTCAAAAACTTTGCAGACAAAATGGGGAATTTTGCCTGAATCAGGGAGGCATTTGCATGTACTTGACCCTTATAATACAATTGTGATTATAATTTTAACCTGTACCACTGCAAGCTGTTGGCATCTCATCCACAATAGATCTGTTGGTGCATCTTGCTGTCTCTTGCCTGCTACTGCATGTCTCATGAGTGAGTTGTGATAAGTAAAACAAATACATGGTATTTTCTTTCCCTAAAAAATGCTTCTACATTCTTCTCCTGCATGTATAGTATGTAGTTTCCAAATGTATACTCAAGAGTTTTCCCATATTATCTAGTGAAAAAGAAAGATGGAATATCTATTAATGTAGAAAGGTTCTATGATCACTCTTCTACAATTCATACAAAGATAACCAGAAGAAAGATCACACTCTCTAACATTTCATGTTTAGATTTTTTTTACGGATTTGACAAAGAAATATATCACAATCTGAATTTATTTTCAATTTCTTTATTTTCAAAACCTCTATGAATATGTAATTGACTTAGTTTGAAATATAGACCATGCTGACCTCTTCTTGATTGCTTATCACCAGTCATAGGCTGCTATTATGAGTAAGAAAGGGGCACTGCATTACAATATTGGGAGCATCGTCAGATGAATGGAGCTGCAGATGGTACTCTCCATAGCAATGACAGCTATTCATGCTTTCTTATAGTCTGTACAAATAAGTATCATAAATCAATATGCCAGCATACAGTATGTATTTTGTTAGCATAATTCTGCAGAACATTTTGAACATACAGTAGCACTTTAAGGATTGAATGCAGACCAAATTAATTTTAATGTTTGTTGAAAGCCAAAGTAATTTTAATGTTTGTAGAAATAACAAGAGCAACAACAGCAATAATAATAATAATACATTCTGATGAGCCTTCCAGCTCAGTCAGTTGGAATTAATCAATATAATACAGTACTTGGAAGAAGCACGATGCCTTACATGAAACACAGTCTGTAAAATAGATACAAAAGGCACATGATATTCTCCAAGGTCCCTGGCAGCTATAATATCCATCTTTGGCAGCTTACTTGACATTTATTTGCCCTGTTTCCCACTTCTACTATTTTTTTCCATTTCCCTCATAACAGCTAAGCTTTCACTCTCAGGGGTTTGCCATCCGGGTGAACAGATAACAAACCTGTCACAATGAGTTTGGCTAGGGAATAAATCCTGCAATTGCCAGGAAATGATGTGAACAATAGGAAAATTCAAGAAATGACATGAACTGTCCCATTGGAGAGAGCAAACAGGGAGAGCTTCAAATGTTACACTGAGTGTTAAATATACTCTAGGAGAGAAGATTAGATTTCACCTGGGATGTACAGTAGCAAGGGGACAAAGCAAACAAAATGTTATCCTATCATCCCCATTTAATGATGAAAATATCAAATAATTTACAGTACCATCGGCGGCGACTGTTGAATTTGTTTTCCAGTTCACTAGATATAACTTATTATAAGCAATAGCCTGAAATTTATATTCAAGCAGAGCGGATGCAAATAATTATAGAACAAGTTAATCAAGCTTTTTATCTGTTGTCTATTGCAGTTCTTTGAAGGAAAACAGTAATTATGCTAAAATTTATCCAGCAAACTACAGTGATTGTTTCCCCAAAACTCTTAATTATTATTTTTCTTAAAATTATTTGAGCAAGTTACAAAATAATGCAATAACCTTGGTCTAATAACCCACAGCATCCAAACAAATATATGCTTTCAGACGGGTGACTGGTATAATCTAATGTTTGGTTCTATGCCTTATTAGAGGTGGTGTAGACCAGTATCATCTACATCTTACTACTATGGGTGCTGTTATTACTGCTTGTGGTGCTTTTCAAGATAATTTCACTTTGGGTATGCAAGAAATTCACTTTCATATAAACATTATATAAATGCCAATATAAGGACAATGATATTCCATACACACACACACACACATATATACAAACACACACACACATATACACACATATAAACTTATGCTTTTGATCTTTAGTGTCTATTGAAGTCAGGAATACAGATGGCTAAACCAAACTAAACATCTGGCACACAGAGTGCATTAATAAAATCAGCTCCATCTGTAGATATACTACTTGATATACTTACAGATATTTTATAAGACTATGGGGCACATTTATCAAAAGTTTAAGCTGGTGAGTCATGTGATATTCGATATTTGTTTTTCAAAAAACTCAAATATTTAATATACTCATGATGTAAATGACCGGAGGCCACAAGGAAAGCTGAGATTTGAGAATACAGGTGTCACGGCCGGCACCCAACACCAGAACAAGTGCTCGAATCCTGGGTCTGAGCTAAGCTTCACCAGTGGTGTGACCACCTTTGAGCTTCGGGAGGAGCCCTCAGCCTAATCGGGTGCCACCTGGTCTTACGAGAGGTTCAAGCAAGTGTTCTGGCAGGCAATGGGGCACGGCTGGTAGCTAGAGTCTTTGGGACCGAGGATCACGGTAACAGACAAGGATAAGGCAGAAGGATCGTCAGACAGGCTGGGTCGTGGCAGGCAGAAAGCAAGGGTCGTCAGGCAGGCAAGGGTCAAAACCGGGTATCAAGCAGGAAGGGTACAAGCAGAAGAGTAGTCGGATATCAGGCACTGGTCAGGATACAGAATTCGGGATGGTCAAGGTACAGGCTGGGTCAAACACGGATAATCAGATTCAAACAGACAAAATAGCACAAGGCTTCAGAACAGAGCACCAAAAACAAGTTCTATCACGGGCAGTTTGCTGGGAGTGGAAGTGGCCTATTTATACCCTGTTTGGACGCCAAGGTTTTCGCGCCAAAATCGGCGCACACACGCGTCAGGATCGACGCGCGCGCGTCCGCGTCAATAAAGGAAACGAGACGCGGGCGCGCGCGTCCTAAGGAGGCAAGATGGTGGAACCACGAGGCGGGCGTCCCCGCGGCTGGCGTGGCGGGCGTCCCCGCGGCCGATTTACAGCACCCCCAATCCCAGGTAAAACAGATTTCCTTACAACAGGTATGGGTTGTCCAGAATGCTGGGGACCTGGGATTTTCCAGATAACTCGGATCTTCACATCTTCTTATGTCTACTAGAAAATCATGTAAACATTAAACAAATAAACCCAATAGACTGGGGTTGCTTCCAATAAGGCAAAAAGGGAAATCATTTTTAAAAATGTGGATTATTTCAATAAAATGGAGTCAATGCATTCCCGTAAATCAGCGCATTCTGGATAAAGGGTTTCCAGATAATGGATCCCATACCTATACTACTATTTCTTTGATTAAACATGATCAAGATATTTCTTGTGCCGTTAGATTTGAGGAAATGTTGAATTTTGATAATTTTTGATACAATTTTTGACACTAATTCAAATAAATAACGTCTAATTATAAAATATATTGTAGTAGCAAGGTCAGTGATAGAATAAAAGTTTGGCCCACATAATCTGGAGTCCTGATCATTTAAAAAAAAAAAAAAAAAATATATATATATATATATATATATATATATATATATATATGTATATACACACACATTATACACAAGGCATTGAAATGAAAGCTTTGAATACTCTCGTAATTAAATTAAATTATAACAATTGTTTTGTTGTATTAAAATTATTGTTGACAGTGAATATTTCCTCTGAGAAAAACACTCTTATTCAGAGCAGCCTTTACACTAACACAAAAAACCCAAAACATTTTACTTAATAGGATACTCTATTAAGCAACCGAAGCCCAGTTGATTTCCCAAGTCCAATTATTTCACGCAGCACAATTCTCCTGAACAGCACACCTTACCAAGGGACATTGTCTAACTGAACTTAGAACGCTTAATGGAGTCCCTGAAGCTGTCTCCATTTCATTGCTTCTGTCTAATAAGCAGTGATATTTTTCTCCTGCCAAATGAAATTTAAATTTACTCTTCACTTACGAAAACAAGTTTAAATGTATTCTCCAATGAGCATAGCAATGCCTCTCTCAACCTTTTCACTAGCCAACGCTGAGGAAACTTTACTTACATAGCCAGGTTCAGCCAAGTTTGGATGATATCAGCATTGAGAGGAGAATATTTCAAGTGCTCGAATAGAGGGATTTAATAAGGTGGAAGAGTTTTTCTTTATAGAAAGTCAGCATTAAAGCATCCCAAAGTTAGGGAGTGTGTGGAGGCCCAATGGGTAGAGATGTAACTGTAAGTTATACTAAACATTATCCCTAGTGATTTGCCAAATACTTTGGAGTCAACTGCCATTTTTTTGTGCTTTTTCACAGAGCAAAATCACATACTGTATTTTCCAGCAAAACAAAATGAATAGAAAAAGTCTAATAATGCCATTGGTGCTTTTCCTCAACCTTTTTTCCGCAAAACAAAATGCATGGCAAAATTCTAGTGCAGATTCAATAAAATATGTACTGCTATCAAAAACTCGAATTTAGTCGCAAAACTGAACTAGGCTAAAAAGTTTGCTCATCCCTATTGGAGTATGCTTCAAAGCACCAAGTATGAGTGAGGAATATGGAGCCAACTGCTTTTACAAAAGTAAGAGGCACAATGTTAGCCGCATTCATTGCACACATATATATATGGCATTCCTTATAGGTATCTGCATGTAAAAGCACCCAATTTAAAATACAGGCTGCACAAGTTTTGATGTAATGGAACATTTTGTAACTGGACTGCAGTGAAGTTTATGGGGTACAGAAGGGATTGGTCCTTGGTCCTTTGTTTTTAAAGGAGAAGGAAAGTCGTTTACCACTTGGGCGTGCCAAATGTTAGGCACCCCCAAGTGAATGTATTTACTTACCTGAAACCCCGGGCCTGTGCTCCTATCAGCAGAAAACTGCACCGGCCCGGGGTTATCCCAGCGAGCACCATGGAGCAATCCTCTTCTGGCTTCTTCTTTCTTAAGATTTCCAGGGCAGATGCATGTGCAGTAGAAAGAAAAAGCTGACTTTTTAGTTAAAGTTCGGCTTTTCACGCTAATGCGCATGCGCAGGCTTTTAAGTTGATAAGGGTTGTGCAAGAGGAAGCCAGAAAGTAAATAGAATGGAGAAGGGGCTATAAACTGAGACACAGGGCCCCTGGCTATCAAAGCCCTATATCCTAATACAGTTATGAGACCTGTTATCCAGAATGTTCTGGACCTGGAGTTTACATTAAGGGGGTTATTGTGGTTTTTTTTCAAAGGTCAAGTTTTTTTTCCTGAAAAATTTGAGTTTTCAAGTGTAGTTTCAGAGATAACTCAAATTTTTAGGGTTACGAAAAAAACTCAGATTTCTCGAGATTTAATATGCTCCAAAGCTGGAAATAGCTTAAATCCAAAAATACTCTAGCTAAAACCTTTCAAGGTCATGTAGAAGTCAATGGGAGTGGTCCCTTTTCAACCATTTGAAGATTTTTTTTTTTCGGTGGTTTTCGCTCAAAAGCTCGATAAATTCGAGCAATACAATTTATTTTCTCCAATAATTCAATCAATTCGAGTTTTTACGTTTTTTCTCCCAATGGCACTGATTCAAGTTTTTTACATTCAAGTTTTTTCATAAATAAGCAAACATTCGAGTTTATTAAAGGTAAAAAAAAATCTCATAAACCTCACAAACTCGACCTTTGATAAATAAACTCCTAAGACTACTAAAGAATAATTTAAATATAATTAAACCCAATAGGATTGTTTTGCCTCTAATAAGAGATCCCAACTACATCTTAATTGAAAGGTACTGTTTTACTATTACAGAGAAAAAGGAAATCATTTTTAAAAATGTGAATAATGTGTAACTGTCCCATAATTTGATACTTTCTGGATAATGAGCTCCTGGATAAGAGACCCCCATACTTTTACTAATTAAACAAGCTATTATTCACTTTGGGCTTAGTTTTACCCTATGGTTTTGGTGTAAGAACTACTCTTGCAAGATTTTTTGAAACAACAAAGTATTTAATAGCATTTAATAGTAAACACAAAGAACCAGCATTAAATATCCCACAGTTTATGTGCGAGAATGAAAACCCAAAATGGGATAATAATGTTTACTCGCTTAAACTTAGCTTACCAGCTAACTACCTCATTAAACTGAAAAAGAGACAAATAGGGAGAGATTTTACTTCAGTCTAAAAGTTTTAACTACAGTGAACCCTTTTTATATGTACCACTAAAAACCACAAGAACTGTAAGTTGCAAGACAATTGCAGGGAAAAAAATGAAATTAGATAATGTTCAGGTTTATGTACTAAATTTCCAACACAAGGCCCCAAACAGACTTTAAACACATTAAGACATTACAGAGGTTGTCTGTGTGCCATTAAGTCAAATCTTAATGCTGCAACATTACTAAGCCACACTGGCATTTTTGACTTGCTTTTGATGTTCTTTCTTATAATCTTTTTATAGCATAATCACACATTTTGGGATGTGTGTGATCAAAGGAATGTTAAAGCTTCAGAGGCTAAGCCTGGATATTGGATCTATAATTCACTGAATTCATTAGATTTAATGGTATTCTCCAGAGAATAATGAAAAATGTGTATAAAAAGGAAATAAACAGAGATGAATAATAAAAGTACAGGAAGTTGACTGTTTTCATTTTTTTTTTGGCCCTTGTGACATGTGGTGATCAGGAGTGTGACAGTCTCTTGTCTTGTAGCAAAGTGACCCCCGATTCACATGTGTTTAGCAACTCCACTTAACTCTTTATATTGCAATAACGGAGCAGCACACATACAGCGAACTTCCTGGCTATGCCTCATTAAAGTTTCCTTTGTGCTTTCGGTCATGATTTTGATCACCAGAGGTTCACATGCTGTATTCCTTACAGGCAATTATCTATTTTCACACTTGCATATAAAAGCCTTCACCATCTCATAATACATTCATATGTATTATTTTTTTTAGTGTAAACACTATATAATCATTGATAATTTTAAGCATTCCTGAATATCATGATGCATTTTGGATGTCTAACATTAAAAAAAGCCTTGAAGGGAAAAAAATACCAACATTTTTTCATATGCAGAGGGTAAATAGTAAAAACATTGTTCGTAAATGACATTTAAATATTGTGGCTGATACATATTTTCATTAGTGTAGCTCAATAACTTTTTGAACTAGAACTGACTAAATGGTAAGTCACCTAGCCTGGACAGATATTACATTTTTACATAGGTCTTAAATAGAAATGCTTCATTATCAATCATTCCCCTATAGTTAGTGTCTTTTTTTCCCTACTAAAAGAAGTTAGGATGGAGGACTATGACTTTCTCATTGGTAGGGTGATGTCAACACACTCTGCCACTCACCCCTACCCTCGTGCCTCTAGCGTCATGCATTCGCAGAAAGTTATGCCAAAGGCTTGAACATTACTTTGATTGCGTGATGTTCCCAACATCTCATGATGGATGTGTCACATGAGAGGCTTCTGTGTCGTCAATAACTCTCCTCTTCCCTCCCATGCCCATCTATACAAAAAAGTGGATCAAATTGATTGCTCACATTTGTGATGCTGTCAGCTGCCATAATATTATTATATACTAAATGAAGGGATGCAGATAGGAGTTGTGATGGTTATGAGATCAAAGATGCTGACTGTGATGGGTAAAATACTGCTGAGGAGGAGTCTGACAACAATGACCGATTTCTGTAGAATTTATCGGTTGTCTATATTCTGGGACACCCTTATGGTGAAAGAAAATATGGCTGACTTTAGTTAGTCTCATACATTTCCCTGCAAAGTTTCTCAATAGTTGCAGGCAGAGAGGTAAAAGTCACCTGCAACACTAATAATAATGTTCAGTGACTTTGAAAATTTGCTATGGCAAGAGTATACACTAAACACATGGGTACTTGTCTGCATTATGATACTTTCTTATGCACTGTGAGACTTACTGTGATGTAAGCATGATAGAAATGCGGTTATGGGGCTATACTGGTGATGTTGCCCATAGCAACCAATCAGCAATTAGATTTCAACAGTCACTTACAAGTTAGAAAACAAAAGCAAACCGGTTTCATGATACCCCCAGAACCACTAGCATACAGTGCTTTTAATGCAGATTTTCTTTTCGATAAAACTGTGATGAGGAAAGTTTACAAAAGCAGCCCTCGAGCATAGATATTGGTTTCAAGGTTGAATACCATGATCAGATTTCAAGTAGTCATCTTTAAATCATACACCATATGTTATTCTTTGGACAGCTTCCAATACATTTTTTTTTTTTATCATTTAAAAGGGTTTTGTTATGCTAACAACATACAGATGTACAATATCAGGTCAGTCTTTACATTTCACTTGCTATCTCTGACTCATAAAAATTATAGCCTCTAAAATAGCATTGATGGACAAATGTATGTCTTTTCTTAAAAAAAGGAAAGGATCATGGGAGACTATCAGCAATATACCAAGTATTGTACAAAGGGAATCTGAACCATGATCCATATAGCATGAACAGAAGAAGTTATACTGAACCACTAAACCGTAACCTTTTATTTTCCCTATGGATTTAATTTATGAAAATAATAATGGGAATCTAAACTTTATATTTTGCTCTTCAAGTATTTTTAATACTGTTGATGTGACTATAAAGCAGTTTATATATTTAATTATCTAGGTGGACTCATGTTTAGTGCAAGAAGTGGCAGAATGGAATCCATCTTGGACCGTGGTAAATGCAGGAATTTACTGCAATCTGCCAGCATAACCTCTCCTGGCAGGGCCTTCCAATTAAACTGCCCTCACTTTGAAAGGGGTGGCTGCTAGTGCTTTAGTTCTTTGCTATGTGAAAAATGATATCCTATTACCTGTCTATAATTTCCCAAAACATATTTGTAGAATTGTTATATTCAAGGCAAACACCTAATCTGCTTATTAATTATTGTATTGTACCGTTCTTTTTACCGGTTAAGCTGTATGCCCCTGCACTCTTTCCAACACATTAATATCCTTCCTAAGAAAGGGACCCCAAAGCGTTTTACATAGTGATGGGCGAATTTGTCCCATTTCACTTCGTGGTGAAACGTTTTCACAGTTGACGCCAGCGCTCATTAAAAACAATGGTTGTCTAAATTGCCATTGGCGTTGAAAAAACGTTGACACCGGTGTCGAAAAAAAAAAAATTTTGCCGCCGACAAATTTTCAGTGAGAATTTGAAAATGGGCAAATTTGCCGTAAATTTGCGCCTGGCGAATAAATTCGGCCATCACTAGTCTTGCATACTCAAGATGAGGTTATATCAGGGTATTATTAGCTTTAGCATTCATTCATGGACACTCTTTAGATTGTAGTCTGCTAGTCACATAAAGACAATCAAATAGTGGAGCAGCAGTGCTCCAATCCCCTACCATATAATTAGTTAGTTAAACAATCTTCAATTTTACAAACTGAGAAACCGCTCACCGCAGTTATAGCTTGGCTCGGGTGCACTTGCCCCGAACCCTCCGCTTAGTAATAATTCTCCAAAACCAGAAATATGGGTCAATCACCGCTACTGTTTGGTGGCCCAGGTGCTGCGCCCCGAACCCTCAGCATAGGCATATGCCTATGATTACGTGTGTGCACATACGAAACGCGTTAGGATGACTAATGTTTGTGAAATAAAGTGAATTGATTTTACCTCTGGTTTTAAGAATCGTAGTCACATAAAGAGCAGAACTTTGAATTTTTAATTTGTAAGCTTGCTGCCCAGTGCTCTAATTAATTCTAATTGCTCTGCAAAGTGGAAACATCCCAGGTGGAACATAGAGATTTAGGCAGTTATTAAAGGAGAAGGAAAGCTCCAAAACAGTTTATTGCCAACAGATTAGCCACAATAGTGCAAGCTAGAACACTATATTTATTCTGCAGAATGCTTTACCATACCTGAGTAAACAGCTCTAGACACTGTCTCTGTTTGTTTAGGATAGCAGCTGCCATTTAAGCTTGGTGTGACATTACTTCCTGCCAGATTACAGCAGGGATGGAAGGAGGGAGGGGGAGAGGAGCAAACTGAGCATGCTCAAGCCCTGCCCTGGAGGTTTATGCTGAAAACAGGAAGTCTGGTACAGAAGCCCATGTGTACACAATAAAAGGAAAGAAATGCTGTGTTTCTTTTGACAGAGGACTCAGAGCAGCACTACTTTCAGGGTTTACTGGTGTATTTATATAGACCTTTCTGATAATGCTTACTTACTTTTAACCTTTACTTCTCCTTTAACTAAAATCTGAATTTATAGCTTTGCCAAAAAATTTACAAAACGGCAAAAAAATTGGCGGAACATTGAAAAATGTGCGAAACACATTGAAGTCCACCGGTGAATTTTCGCAGCAGTTTCACAAATTTATTTGCGGGCGGCGAAACGCGATAATTTGCCCCAAATCCATGCCTGCCAAATGTATTTGCCCATTACTAACCACAACCAAACTCCCATGGTCGATTTGACCTTATTTATTCATAAAATAACCCAAACTAGATTGAGAAAAACCTTGATAAAATCAAGGGAAAACCCGAACCACTCTAATTTTTCAGGCTTTTTTCCCAAATCACAGTATAATGTAACGTATAATGAAGATTGAGGCATGTTGGGAGCTGTAGTCCAACAACATCAGGGTTGTGTTCTTAAAGTTAAATTGCACAATAAAACTTTTCTAAAACATTCCCCCAAATCTTTACAGTCAGAGGCTTCATTGAAATGCAAAACATCCTCCATTGAGAATCCTAGCTGATCTGTATAATTCTGGCTCCTATAATAGGAGTTGGGAGCTTTAAGAGCAGTTTCCCAGCTCTGAACAAGTCTGCCCTTTATCCCCATGTTTGATTCCAGTGAAATATCATCAAGAAAAAAAAGACATTATTTCTATATATAAGATAAAGATGCTTGATATAGTCCCAGGAATCAGAGTTCTGACTGGTCAATTCATTTGCAATTATAATGACGTTTTTGATCAGCAGAATTCCCATTGGTGAAATTTCTTTCATCCATAATTGTGCTTTTCAGCAAACAGCAACATATATAAAGCTAGTGGGTTCTGTGGGACAGAGTTAAGGTTAGGTTTACAGCCCCTTTAATTTAATAAGTGTGTGCAGAAATGTACAAGGCAGGACTGTAAACGCAATATGTTGGCGCTATATAAATACATGTTAATAATTGTTCTTCTTAGTAAAATACCTACTACTGTTCATGTGTGCCTTTTAGGGGACCCCTGGGCCTTAAGGAAAGATGGCAGTGATCAATGGAATAGTACCCTTGGCCAATGCACTGTTTAGAGATGCGGAGCTCTAGCCCAGAGTCTATTGCAGTTCATAAGGATACAGTATAATAAAAGTTTAAGCTTACTCAAATGCCTTAAATGGACAGTTTTTCATTTTTACATACATGGTTTTGGTAACGAAATACTGGAGCCTGAATGCTTTAGCATTAATAAATCAACTCCAATGTGCCTTTATTTTATATGTGATCAAGAGAGCACAGGGCCAGAACTAGGGGTAGGCAGAAGAGGCACGTGCCTAGGGGTGCCAAGCACGTCTCTTCTAAAATAGATAATATTGTGCGTGCTTCAACCACCTTATTTAACCTTGTAGGTTGGGTGCAGGGGCACTGTGCAAATGAGACAAGTTGAGAAACTCGCCTCAGGCGGCAGCGCCCCACTAGGTACCATGGGCGGCAAAAATGCTGCTTCTGGTACGTACTTTAAGAGCCACATTTCCAGTTTTCAAACCGGAAATTCAGCTCTTCTAGCAATTGTGCTCTCTGCGCTAGTTTTCTGGCCCTCTCCTCTGGCTTGTGGACCCCTGGGACCCCCTCCGGCGCAAAAAAAGTTAGCGCATGGGTGAGGTGCGGCAGCAACAGCAAGCTACCTCAGGCAGCGGAGGGGCCAGGATCACCCCTGGTTGGGTGCAAAGCAGTCTGGAAACCCTTGCCAGGGGTTTGCAAAGACATTTGCTGCAGCTGTATTTTTTCATCCAAGCACGTACCTCTGTCCCCTACCTCTGGTCCAGATCCTTGTTCCCCCACTGGCACTTCTACCCAGCATGGCTATATGTGCACTCATCCCCCCCATGCATAATCATATTGCGCACGCAACGGGGAGTGGGCAAAGTGGCTGGCCTGGTTGCCTTGGGCGCCCGGCCACCTTGGCCTGAGAGAGAGCACCACTTGGGGTTAGAAAAAGGGAAGTTCCATTTTAAGGTAAGAAAAGAGTTGTGTAATTCTCTAACTATAGTGGTTGTTTTGGCAAATACATCCGATTTAGGAAAGAGTTGGATGTTTCTTTAATGAATAAGAAATTACAAGAGTACTGTTATTAATACCCTTGGTACAGGTATTATTTTAATGCAGACTCTGGTCCAAATAAATGCCCTTTTGGAGTCCACAGGGAAATTTTCCCTTCTCAGCCAAATTTGAAACAGCTTAAAAGAGAGTTTAGTTGTCTTTAGATAACACCTACTATGTAAAAAAAAACTGATTAATACTTCTTTTAACTTTTCATTTTTTAATTTACAATATAAACACATAAATGATATGAAATGTGCAGTACAATCAAAAAGATTTGGGTATCTTAATGAATCAGTAACAGATATATTTTATAGTCTGATCATTTGTTACCAATAGTATACCTGCCTCCATAATAATGCTTCCATTGAATATAGCTTTTATACATTTTCTGTAGTTTTTGTTTTCGTTGTTGTGCAAGTGAAATTGAAGGTGTTTGTTGTAACCCAAGGCAATATCCAACTGCCCACTTTAACTGATGTAAATGCTAATAACTATTCATTAAATCTAAACGCAAGAATTTAAGACTCAAGAATAAGAGTTTTCAGAGAAATGACAGCATAAACGAGGTGCCAAGAAATAAAGGCAATATTTCCTTTCCCTTACAATTTTTACTATGCTCAAAACAAACATTTAGCTAAGCGTTTAGTTCTACTTGGAAGCAGTCAACATGTCAGCACAAACCTGGTCACAATTAAGTTCATATCATCACCCCTCCCTTGGCTGGAAATTTCCTGCATACATTCTACCATAAATGCGAAGCCAGGCTCATACACACTCCAAGTCGTTTCCATTAATCGTTTGCCTCTCCAAGACAAGAGTCGTTGGCTCCCTAAACCTGAAAAACTGACTGCTAGTAAGGGAGCATTGTACTGCCAAGTTGGCTGTGAAAAGTCATTCAGACACATTTAAAATTAAGTCCTGCTTGTAAAAACAGCTAGTCATGTGTTTTTAATAAAGAACTGGAATAAAACTGGAGATTTTTTTTTACAACTTTTTGCTCTGTAGGCAAAACTAGTCCTTCAAATTATATGAATTTGTTGAGGTTTCTTTGTGCTTTGTCCATTGTGGGCAAGTGAAGGGCCATAATACCGACATAAAAATATATGCCGATTCTCTTTGTCATCTGAAATTTGCACCACAAGGTTTGCTAAAAACGCTTTAATCTCAGACACAGTAGGAGGACCCATAGTCCTCCTACTGTGTTATAATATCCTTAAACTAGAGCAATAGAGAACATGGCATAGCAGTTCATTGAGTATTGGTGAAAATCCCTTTAGCATAATGTTATTATTTTGGAATATATTTTAAATGTTACTGTATATTTAGAAAGCTACTTAATTCCATGAGATAAAATTTACTTTAAACTTGCTTACTTAACAGGTTTAAAGAGCTAAGTATTTGCCTATAGCACAGATTATAATCTTTTACAGTATAATATACTGTATGTCATATGTAAAAAATATGTATTTCCAGTAGGGTTGCCACCTTTTAATAAAATGTACACTAGCCGGTGGAGGGGCGGGAAAAAAAGGGCGGGCCTTGACGTCAAAGGGGTGGTTTGTGACGGCAAAGTGGGGGGGGGGGCCATGGCGAGTGATTGGATGGGGCAGGTCATGACCAGACTGGGGGCAGGCCACACACTTTTGTTAGGTGTATTACAGATTTACCGGCAGCTAAACCATGAGATCTCGTCTATGACTTTTCTCATGATAAACCTTTTTTTCACTGAATTGAGCCCATTGTTTCTTAGAAGATATAATAATAATGTCAATGTCAAGGTCTGGTCGCATTGTTGCTTGATGTTTTTAAGCCTTGCCATTTTAGAAGAGAGTTTTTATTGTGAAATGCCTAATGCATCAAAGTGGTGAGTGAATGCTTACGAATTGAGTGCAACTTTTGGTGAATGTCTTCAGAATGTGTATTGCATAATTTCCAGAGCACTCGTTGATAATGCCATTAGTGTTCAATTCGCTGGGTGCATGTTTGTTGAACTTATTGATGCAAATAACTGGTGAAACCCTATAAATGCTGCAATGTCCAGGGTGACAGTAGCTTCGGGGTTATACAGTGTCAATAGGCATCCCCGCTCATGATTCACAAGAGGAAAGGCAGGCACAATGGCACTCAGCATTAATATGTGTAAGTGGAATGAGTATTTCTGTATCTCACAATTTGAAAAAATACTATTTACTGAGAGCCAAATTAAATACTAAAATCAAATAAAAAAATTTTTCCCCATACAATCAGTTGTCACTGTTTCATAAAGTTTTCACAACTACAGACATTTTAGCTTATAACGTCATATACATTTCACAATGGATTGTTCCTGAAAAAAAAAGCCAAAGGAATACCAATTAATCAATACTAAATTATTTTTAAACAGTAGCACAATTGTCAGGGCCTAGCTTTAACTCAGTTGACAGATTCTCTCCATATGCTACAGTATCTGGCACATATTACAATGTAATTAAGACTCGAATCAATGTAACTGCTTATAGGGAGCAACCTGACTGGCATATTACTTATACAAGATAGAGTATAGCCCTTAAAGGGGCACTAAGACAGATATATACATACAACTTTGATGCCAATAGCTTACAGAGCACCTTTATTACCACCATTATTTCAGGTAAACTGCAATAAGCACTATAGTGGAAATAGGCTGCCAATAGTTTTGTGGCTTGGATCAATGCAGATTTCCATGAGAAGACTGAGATAATCAAAATTCCTAGCATCCCTTATAGTTCTTCATTCTACACACAGAGCATTTGTGTTTATGATAACAAAACATGCCTACTAGAAATAATACATTATATATATATATATATATATATATATATATATATATATACATATATATATATATATATATATATATATATATATATATATATATATATATATATATATATATATATATATATATATATATATATATAAAGGCACAAGTAAACTCTGTGCTATTTTAATAATAAAATATGTCTTTGTTTTCTTTATGACAAACGTTTTATTAACATTATGGGACCCATTTATTAAACCCTTAATTATTTCTGGTTGAGGTTTTTATGGGAAAACTCAATTTTTTTGTGGGAAAACTCAATTTTTTTGTGGGAATTTTTTTTTTAATTTTTAGAGATTTATCATACCCTAAAGCTGCTAAAAATCAGTATCGGAAAATACTTCATCTTAAACCTGTCAAAATCATGTAGAAGTCAATGGCAGATGTCCCTGAAGTTGTTTTTTGACATCGTGATCTGCACTGGATAATCTGAAAAACTTGGGGGTTTCAACCGATAAACCGAAAAAGTCAAGCTTTTCCACCAAAAACTCGATTAAAATCAAGCTTTCGAAGCATCAATTGTTTCATATGAATTGATGTTGGATTTTGTTGTAACGGTTTTGTTTGTTTTTTTTAAAAAAAAATGTATTGATAAATGAGTTAAAATTGTGGAAGGGAGTTAGGTCGACTTAGGTCGATTTCAGAAAAAAACTGAGATAAATTTGATTTAGTAAATCAGCTCCTATATATGTGAGGTGAGTGTGAAGGAGACAGAGATTGTGATTGCTTCTCTTTGTTGAATATTTTATTTGTCTAATAGTGTCAAACTGTCTTTCATCTTTTGCAAACTAAGCTGATAAAGGAGTAGTGGGAGAAAGTTTCACTCCCATTGTTACCATGTTTTGTCAGGAGATCACTATAGTATCCTAGAAAAAAAAGCAACAACATAGTTTTTAACCAAGGTAATAGAAGCTGTAGGTAAAAGTCCATGAAATATGCATAATAAAATGCAGGAATTAGATGGAGGTGGATGTAGGACTAGGCAAACAAGGGATTATTTTGACAAACAGTACATGTCCTTTTTAAAATATATTGTAACATATTTTTGTCACATACCTCCCTCCTCTATTTGAACCTGGGGGTTTGGACACAGCTCACAACCATACCGTGGGCCCTTGACAAAGCATCTGCATTACCCTGCAGCTGGCCTGCTCAGTGTTCCACTGCAAAGTTGAAGAAAAGCAAGGAACTAAGATGTGACCCTTGTATTCCTTTCTTTTGCTTATGACATCCAGGTTAGAGGAGAGTGGCTCGTAATAAGTACAAAATGATGGCCTAGTAATAGTATTGCAAAGACTCCTGTGCCTTTGATTGCCAGACACTCCCAATCCACAATACTATAGTTCTTCTCAGCAGTGGTCAACTTCCTGCTCAAGTGTGTTTTCCTCCCCTCACAAGTTGTGACAAGACAGCACCTACACCAACACCAGAAGCCCTGGTTTGTATGATAAACATCTTTTTTAAATCGATTGCAAGGGACCACTTGGAACTCACTGGAGATGGCAGAATGGCACCCCCAAGACTATAGAAGATTACACAAGGAGAAGGGGTCCAAATGAAAGCTAACACACCACAAATGGGAAGAGGCCCAGATGCACCACCCTAAAGCCTTCAACTAGGGGAGTGGATCCACCCATATTGTAGTTGAGCAGGCACTCAAAAGACCACATTTTCCAACAGGTATGTAAAAACAAGTTGATGTTTATTCAGTACAATCAAGGCAGCCTTACGTATTTCATGTTCACCAACACGTTATCATAGGCTGATTAGATCAATGCAATACAGAATATTTAAAGAGGAAAGCACCCATCATAAACAAGATTACATTCCACCAATCATAATTACCAGTACAAAGCCCCAATCAGGTTACTCATAAAGTAAGATAAAACCTGTCAATCAACTCAGGGAACACACTCACTAAAGGGACATGTGTGAATTCCCTGTCTTGAGGACAGAATAAAACAAAAGTAACTTTATTGATAATACAAAGACAAGGTAAAAGTGTATACTGAATACAAAGCTACTGTATATCACCAACTAAAACATGGCTAGAAATAGCAAGACACGTCATGTTCATTGTTCATAACCAGAGGAAACCTTGTTGCCAATATAAAAACCTGGTTTCTCAGTGCAATAATTTCTTAGTTCCCCCATCTCTGATTTAAAGTTATTCTCTCTATGCCATAGTGAATCATTCCAGTTTACCTGAACTACATACCAAAAAATATTGCACCACATTAGTTTCAGTTATGTTTTTTACATTATTAATATATTCACAAGTGCATTCCTTCAAAGCTCTGCTGGTTTGACCCACATGTTCGGCCAGATTCAATTCAGAGAAAAAAGTTATTTCATGGTTTATCATGTGAAAACTCATGGATAAAATACAATTCGAGGAGAATAAACTTTTCTCCAAATTCAGTTCCAGTTTTTTGTCCATAGACTTCAATAGATTTTTCACATGATAAACAGTTAATTGAATTGCATCTCAAATTGAATCTCATCCATGCCTTTTCACGTGATAAACCATTTTCTCACTAAATTGAATCTGACCCATTGTGTTCCAACCAAGGGCCAGATTCAATTCAGTGAGAAATAGGTTTATCAAGTGAAAACTTGTGGATGAAATTCAATTTGAAATGCAATTCAATTCAGAAAAACCTGCTGTTTATCATGTGAAAACTCCATTGAGGTCTATGGGAAAAAACTGGACCTGAGATAATTTTTCCACACTCGGGCCCCAAGTCTGAGATTTACTGGCACAATAAAATATTTCATTCATATGTCATGGACTTCCTTGATACAAAACAATACCCTTTCTGCTGTATATCATTTAGTATTGTAACAGTTCTAGGTATACTAGCCAAATTTCTTTTTATAATATTCACAATTCCACAGTACAGGTATGGGATCCATTATCCAGAAACCCATTATCCAGAAAGCTCCAAATTATGGAATGGCTGTCTCCCATAGTCTCCATTAAAATAAAATAATCAGAATTTTAAAAAAGTATTCCCCTTTTCTTCTGTAATAATAAAACAGTACCTTGTACTTGATCCAAACTAAGATATAATTAATCCTTATTGGAAGCAAAACCAGCTTATTGAATTTAATTCTAATTTTTCTTAAACTTTATCTGATAGCTGACAGATTACAAAAAAAAACACATGCTAAATATGTTTCATGTCCTAAAATGAATATTTATAACCGTATGAACACTTAGGGGCAGATTTATCAAAGGTCAAAGTGAATTTTCAAATGAAAAAACTTCGAATTTTGAAGTAATTTTTGGGTACTCCAACCATCGAATAGCATCGAATAGGCCAAATTCGACTTTGACTTTGATTCGAATTGAAAAACCTTCGAAAATTCGACCACTCGAAAATCCAAGTACTGTCTCTTTAAAAAACTTCGACACGTTGCCACCTTAAACCTGCCGAATTGCTGTTTAGCCTATGGGGGACCTCCTAGAACCTATCTGAGGCTTTTGGGCAAGTTTTGAGAAGTCTAAGGTTTTTTTACAAAAATCCTTCGAATCGTTCGATTCGAAGGGTTAAATTGCTCAATCGTACGATTTTACGTCAATCGTACTTCGATCGAATACGGCCATTTTCTCAAATTCGATGGACGAATTTCGAAGTTTTTTTACTTTGAAATTCAATCCTTGATAAATAAGCCCCTTAAACATCAATCTGAAACATAATGAATGCATCTGAAACACTATTATTCTGCACAAAAATGCCAGATTTCTATTTATGAAAGCAAAAAGCCACATGAGCTTCTAGTTCTTAACTGAAACAGAGGGAATGATTCATCAAAGGTGATGCTCTCTCTGCTATTCTTATGCGGATCAACTTTTTGGTATTTATCAATGTCATTCAAGCATTGTCACCAGCGATTTTCAACATAAAAATCCCAAGGTGAAACCGGTCGAAATCCAATCAAAGAAACAGCATTTTGTTTATCCTGTCCTGAACGCCATGTAGCTGAGTTACTTGAATTATTACTATTTTAATCAATAGAAAACTTGGACAAATCTTAAATGATTTTACAAGCACCTTTGCTATTGAGGAATAGTACAGTGCTGGTAAGGTGCATTCCTTAAAACCCTTTATAAAAGGTAATACATACACCACGTTTATATATGTTTGATAATGATTAGTCAGTTTATTTTCAAAGCTAAAAACATTCATTGTAAGACTTTAAACATTCAGTATCAGGGATTGACTAAGCATCATGTTACAAAGCCCCGGGCTGGTGGTCATCCTATAATTTGCTGTGCCAGTGATAACTACTTGCGGATTACAGTAAGACCAAGAATTAAGCTGTGCAAAGATGTTATTGGAATTGTCTTCACTGTGTCCACGACAGCCTTTATCAGCATTATAACAATGACAGGTTCCTGAGAAATGAACAGTGATGATTGCTAAACTACAGCAGATGGTTGTCTTAAAGGACATTTCCGAGCACAAATAACCCATGAAATACCGATCCAACTACCATTATTCTCAATCAAACATTATTAAGCATCATATACGCAATTTCTTTGAGTGCATTTTGAAATATACTATGAAATATAGATATTACAAAGTGTGCAGTAATTGCATAATATAATGAACACGTCTTAACTTCTGATCTTATGACCTTCCCGAGTATAGCTCATTCTATAGAGTAAGGAAAAATGAAAATAGAAGTCATAAGTGTCTAGATTGTCTAAATGTCCTTTATGCAGTGTACATATACTGTAGAAGATTGTTTTTTTCTTTTTGAAGCTACAAAGATGTTTGTGGTTTCAAATGAAAGCCTTGCTCTGCTTTCCACCATTGTTAGTCAGCAATCAGTTATAATACCATAGTGCTTGTAAGCAAGGCTTATCATTTTTGCTCCAGAATAAAAGAGGCTGCTTACAGTCCTGTAAATGTTTTGAAACACAGGCATAGCATTCAGTGATGTAGTCTGTGCTGTTCTGAGCTGTAAAATCATACAAAATATCGGGTAGGGTGGGTTCGGTCTAAAAAGCTCCAATGATTGTTCGGTGCACAGGGGAAAGCAAGAGCACATCAGATTGATTTCTAGTTCCTTCTGACAGCCTGTGGATTGAAGTAGATTGTCACAGCAGGTTGCGACCATCATTAGCTGTAGTCTGAAAATAGCTGATAGCAGATGGCATGCTCACATAAGCAAAAAAAAATACACTTTCATGTAAGGTCTACAGGACTGTTGTCATACCTCAGCTTCCAATTCACACTAATTCTCTCTGAGCTTAATGCAATACTGAAGACAAAGAAAGCAAGATTATAAATAAAATCCAAATGCAAGTAGTCAATTGTCCCCACTAGGGATGCACCGAATAAACTATTTTGGACTAGGCTGAACCCCTGAACCCTTTGCGAAAGATATGGCCGAATACCGAACCAAAACCATGCAAATTAGGGGTTGGAAGGGGAAAACATTTTTTACTTCCTTGTTTTGTGACAAAAAGTTACATGATTTCCCTCTATGCCCCTTTGGTTCGGCCCGGGCAGAAGGATTTGGCCGAGTCCTGCTGAAAAAGCCTGAATCCTGGCCGACTCCCAAACCGAATCCTGGATTCAGTGCATCCCTAATTAGCACAAGGGCTCTTTTACTGGTACTAGGGAAGGGGGCAAAGTGCAGGAAAACTAAAACAAGCTGCCACATTTTACGCAGTTTGCATCCTGCACCACCATCAAACCGAAAAAGGACCCTGTAGTTACCATCTGCCCTCTGGCAAAAGATAAGGACAGGGCTGCCTTGCATCCACTGATTTAATTGTTTAATCCAGCATGAGGTGCAAAGCATCGCACAACCCTAGACACAAGTGCTTCTTGAACAAGAACACTTTTTAGCTCCCTGTGGTGCTCTAGCACTTGCATCCATGGTCTTGGAAAATGACCTTTGTTATCTGATTTAAGGCCAAGTGATTACCATTACCATCAAAAAACAGGTTTTAAGAAACACTAATACATATTTACATATTTAATACTAATACATATTTATTGACAGATGAACATGGTTCAAGGATTTTGCATACAATGGACCAGATTCAAATCAGTGAGTCACGTGAAAAGTCATGGACGAGATTCAATTTGAGATGCAAAACAGTTCAGAAAAACTTATCTCACGGTTTATCACGTGAACACTCTGATAGTTTGAAAAAACTGATTTTGGGGGAAAGTTTTTTCTCCTCGAATTGAATCTTGTACATGAGTTTTCACGTGATAAACTGTGAGTTTCTTCTCACTGGATTGAATCTGGTCCAATGAGAAAATCAATTCAGAAAAACTTATCTCACGGTTTATCACTTGAAAAATATATGAAAGAATTGGAACTGAATTAGAAGAAAAATGTTTCCTCCTCCAATTGAAACTCGTCTAGGACTTTTCACATGATAAACCATGAGATTACTTTTTCTCACTGACTTAAATCTGGCCCTATACCTGATATGCCTACTGTATCTTTTTAATACAAGTGCTTCTCCATTCATAACCAGCGGTGTAGTATTTTATACCATGTAAGAAGAATCTGCCCAAGAACAAAATCTTGTGGCAGTACTACAATATTTAAGGAGGAAGTTTGCCATGATAAAATTAAAGGAAGTATTAAAGTATTAAGTTTGCCAAACTGAAATTTCCCAGCTTTCTAATTACTTGTACCTGTATGTAGAAGCATATTTATTAAGAAATAAAAGTATCTTTTCACCCACATTTGGATCACTCTTTCCTTGGAAAACTTCTCTGCTCAAACACAAGCAATTGCTCAGTGTTGAATGAGAATCACGTATTTTCTTTAAAGAGATACTGACACCAGAAATTGAACCTTTTTTTCCATCTACCATAAAATTGACCTTGCATGTTTCTTTTTTTTGGTTTTTGCCATAAAGTATTTGCCCAATGCTTTTACATTACCTATCTGACTCCCTGCGATAGCCTATGAGGAGGCTGCCATATTTGTGCAGCAGTTAGCATTAGAAACTTTAATTGACAGGCTGAGATGAGACAGTCAGGTTGGCAAAACAGTCAGGTGGAGAAACTTCAACTAAGAATTACTTACAAAAACAAACCTTTCATCAAAAAACAATCAGCATGACCTATAGGTTACTTTTAATGTACATTCATATTTTTAAAAAAGTCGTTTTTTAGTGTCAGTATCACTTTAAGGCACTCATTTCTGTGTTCCATAATTTGCCCTCTCTTACACAACACTTCAACAATCTAAACTGACATAGTCATTGTTGCTTTTAGGGTAGGGGCACACAGGCAGATTCGGGGAGATTTAGTCGTCTAGCGACTAATCGCCTCTTCTTCGGGGCGACAATCTCTCTGAACTGCCTTCCCCCTGCTAAAATGAAAAATTTGCCTGCGGCAATGCACTCGCGGCGCTTCGATTTCCAAAGTCGCCTGAAGTTTCCTTGTGAGGCAACTTCGGAAATCGAAGTGCAGCGAGTGCCATTGCGCTGACATTTTCTCATTATAGCAGGGGGAAGGCAGTTCGGGGAGATTGTCGTCCGAAGAAGAAGCAATTAGTCGCCAAGCGACTAAATCTCCCCGAATCTGTCCGTGTGCCCCTGCCCTTAAACTGCAAGTAGCATTTCATTTAATCTCTCTTTACTTTGATTACTTCAAGGACCAGTCATTTTAGCTGTGTTTTGAAGTGGGATATGATTCCTTTACTAGCTGATGTTGGGATTATGTTTTTATTTTTGTTTTATTTGTTTTTCTTATAAGCCTTGTAGTAAATACATTTATCAGTGGAAGGAACTAACTAGTACATAAATAAGAAGGAAAAACAGCCAAACCACCCAGCTAGATTACATACTAAACCTTGAAGCTGGTAACAACAACGTTCTGTCACAATACAGCCCTGAGAGCAGCAACAACTTTTAGATGCTGGTTATATTCATGTGGTAATGTACAAAGAAAATAATGGTGCAGAAAGAGTTAGAAATAGCTCATTTTAAGCCAAGTAGCTGGATCTCTGAAGTACATTGTGAGCTAGAAGCCTTGACTTCCGGCAAATATACAGTATTGAGGTTAGAGAAGTGTACAGCCTCTAAAAGTGTAAAAAAAAAACACTTTACTTTGAATTTACAAGTATAGGATGTATTATCCAGAATACTTGGGACCTGGGGTTTTTCAGATAAGGAAACCGTAATTTGGGTGTTCATACCTTCAGTCTACTACAAAAAAAAATTGAAACATGAATTAAAATCAATAGAATTTTTCTGTATCCAGTAAGGATTAATTATATCTTAGTTTGGATCCAGTACAAGATACTGTTTTATTTTTACAGGAAAAAATTTAAGACATTTTTCAAATTTTAATTATTTGATTAAAATGGAGTCTATGGTATGGGATAACGTATTTCATACCTGTAACAGGTTCAGTTCAAAATGCTGTAAAATTAGCCGTTAAAGTCAGCACAAATGTGGAAGCCAATTTGTCCCCATAATCAGCTGTTTGAATAGTTCCTGGTACAGGTATGGGACCTGTTTTCCAAAATACTCTGGACCTGGAGTTTTCCAGATAACAGATCTTTCCATAATTTGGATCTTCATACCTTTAGTAAGTCTACTAGAAAATCATGTAAATAAACCCAATAGGCTGGTTTTGCTTCTAATAAGGTTTAATTATATCTTAGTTTGGATCAAGTACATAGTACTGTTTTATTATTACAGAGAAAAAGGAAATCATTTATAAAACTTGGATTATTTGCATAAAATGGAGTCTATTGAAGACAGCCTTTCCATAATTTGGAGCTTTCTGGATAATGGACTTCCGGATAACAGATCCCATACATGCACAATATTGTAACTGAAGTAAAGAAGACCATTGTATAAAAACAAACTTTTTATCTATTCACTTTCAAAAAAAAAATTTATAAATATGAAGAGAGATAGACAATTCAATTACATATCTGTTGTATATTCAACTGCATAATAATTGTTAATGCAGAAAATCTGGCACAAACAACTGCACAAATGATATATCAGGGCTTGATGATCTATATTTCCAAATCATTTGCAAAAAACATAGCAGCAAGCAGGATTTGTAATTGATTTTTGTTGATTCATAAACTCCAATCATGATGTTCAAAGAACATTAAGCTGTAATTCAGACACAATTAAATACAGCAGATGATACCAGATGAAATATCAGTGAGAAGGCAAGTGGAAGTTCACAGAGTTCAGATTGCCAATAAATGAAAACAAAGTAGATAATAATAGAAATATAAATAGCTGAAGTATTTGATGGCATAATTAGTTATTATTGTAATGTAGGAGGATACAGTTATTACTTTTAATGGTGATCCAGACTGTAGTTGCCACAGAGTGGAAATGTAAAATGTCGTACCATATAGTAAAGTTAGCATTCGCTTTTTGGGGCTGATTTATTAAGCTGCGTCTTTTTCGGATCAGGCTTTTTGACTCAAAGAATCCAAAAAGATTGTGAAAAAAAATGTACCGCTTTTTTTGTATTTATTATGCGACAAAACATACATGTAGAAGTCAATGGCAGATGTCCCTTACAACAACTGGAAGAGCTTTGATTCACGGTTTTGATGCTGGCTTTTGTACGACATTACTAAAAAGTGGCAGTTTTTGTGACTTTTCCCATTCATGCTTTTTCAGTTCAGTTTTTTAATAAATGTCATAACATTTCTGGTTTTAAAGAAAGTGAGTTTAGTCATGGTTTTAAAAACCACTAAAATTCAACCTTTAATAAATAGGCCTCCAAATCATAATTTTTCTGTTATATAAATGCCCATAACACAATGAATATTGCATTCTGTAGGTTTTAGTTTACTATGCTTCTGGTCACCACCTGAAGACGTGTTAATTCCAGGGCTCCCTTGTTTCTGTGCTTGAGTCCTTACATTTCCCCTTGCACCTTATTTGCAGGCTGTGGGCAGGTGGCAGACTGAAGCCACGTCCCTTCAACCTTCACTACTCTTTCCTAACCATTTTATTGCCGATTTTAAGGTGCTTAATTGGGTTTACCAATGTTCAATCTCATTATTTCACATATTTGTCCTGGTGCCTTCAATATAAATTTTAAAAGAAACATTCCACTTAACCATGTATTAAAGAAAATGGATTTATGTTCTTGTTAAATAATTGCACAAGGAACTTATTTTAATGTCCTTGATATCTTAGCTTTGTGTACGTTAACTCCTCTTTATTACTAGTGAGTCTTTAAAATTGCAGTGTTGTGAGATTGTTGAGTGAGCAATCTTGGTAAAGTAATTTTATTCAAAGAAAAGTACTGTTAACTCTCACCTGACACTCCTAGGTAGAGTTTTTAAGTTGCCTGAAAAAGCACAGATTCCTGTATGAAAGAGATTCTGAAGATATTTAGGGAGTTATTTACTAAAACGAAAATGTATGTCATATTTCTATCAACAAATCCAACCAAACTCCAATCAACAATTTTATATTATTTATCAATAAAATAACTCAAAAAAGTAGAGCCAGGAAAAGGCTAGATAATACTGAGTGAAAACTCGAACCGTACAAATTTTTCGGATTTGGCGCCCAAATCGCTAGATTTTTTCGGGTTATCGCCCGACAACCCTGAATTTTTCAGATTATCGAACGAAACCCAATGCAGATCACTAAATCTTTAAATTGTAAAAGGGACATTTGCCATTGACTTCTACATGACCTCGGCAGGTTTAAGATGGTGAATTTTTGGATCTGGACTTTTAGCAGCTTCAGGGTTTTAAATTCGATGGGTTTTTTCCACGAAAGTGGAGTTTTTGCCCAAAAAAACTGAAAAAAATCAATGTTTAGTAAATAACCCCCTTAAAGTCCATCCTCCATATGAAGAACCGTCTAGTAGAATGTTGCTATCAGATGATCACTAAGGAAGACATGAGCCTTTTTACTTTACAATACTTTTTTATGTATGGATAGAAAATGGTTCTAAACAGGATGGATGTGTTTAGTCTATGGAATTTGTAGATTAAGGCAATGTGTTGCCTAACGTGATCATTTTTATTGGTAGACTAACATAATAACCACATTTCATGGGATTTGACCAATTACATAGCTTTCTCTGGCTAGTTGCTTTTAGGGGGTAAAAGCTATTCAAAAATATAAAAATATTGGTTGACAAATATTATTAGCATAAGAAAAAACATGGGACTTTGTACTTATACAGCATACTCTAGTTAGTTATGATAAGGCTAGCATGGAGGGAAGAAGCAATTCTATCCTTAAGGTTTTTTTAGCATTATCATCAAAAGGAAAATTGTGTCAGTGAACATAAATTGTGTGCAACACAACACCCGCAATGCAACACCCACAATACAATGCTGGGTCAAACAAGTAGATAGATTGGCAAAAACAGTTATGCATAAATGACAACTTTTATTGGTTAACTAACAGGATAACCATAGCATGTTTTTAGTACTTTCCAGTTAATTTAACTGAAAAGTTCTGAAAGGTGGTATGGTTACATCTTAATTAACCAAAAAATATATGAGCAATATTTTCTAAAATATATTTTAAAATATAAGATATAATGCTTTTCCATTGTCATTTTACATTCTTTGCCTCTTTAGCAAATCATGTTTTTAGCATTATTCATTTGTTTCTAGAGCTAGTCAACAACTTTTTTGTACCCTCTTGTAAAGATTTTTCAATTCTCTGCCAAATTAGTGGTTGGTCCTTAAGGCCAAAGTGTTTTGCCACCTAAAAAAGTCCAACATCATCTTTTGGAGGCTTACTTACTAAACTTTGAATTTATCTGGTCAGACTTTTTGGGGCAAAAACTCAAATTTTTTGTGGAAAAAAACTTAATTTATTATACCCTGAATTAGGGCAAAAACTCAAATTTTTGGTGGAAAAAAAACTTAATTTATTATACCCTGAATTAGGGATGTACTGAATCCATGATTCGGTTCGGGATTCGGCCAGGATTCTGCCTTTTTCGGCCGAATCCTTCTGCCAGGCCGAACGGAATCCGAATCCTAATTTGCATATGCATATTAGGGGAGGAGAGGGAAATCACGTGACTTTTTGTCACAAAATAAGGAAGTAAAAAATGTTTTCCCCTTCCCCCTAATTTGCATATGCAAATTAGGATTCGGTTCGGTATTCAGCCGAATCTTTCGCGAAGGATTCGAGGGTTTGGCCAAATCCAAAATAGTGGATTCGGTGCATTCCTACACTGAATCCCAAAATCCGCCATCTCAGATCTGTCAAAGTCCTGTATAAGTCAAAGTTTTCCTGGTCTGCGCTGGGTTTAGCCCAAAAATCCAACTTTTTTGGGCAAACACTCGTGAGATTCAGGAAAAAAGCTTGACAAATTTGAGAGATTCAGGTTGTCGTTCGATTTCATCGTGTTTTTCCGTGATCCGATTCATTTTATTAAATTAATATTCATTAATATGTCATGCGTCTAAAAAAAAAAAAAAGTACTTGTACACAGTAATGCATATTGAACAATGTGATTTCCTTGTACAAAAACAGATGAAAATAATGGTTGACTTTATCACAAGAAATGAGTTGTATATTCTATACATACTGTATATTTACAGTTTTAGAGGCTGGGTTCAGCATTAATGTCAAAAGAAAAAATGAAAGTATAACAAATTTATGCTAAATAGTTTACTAGCAATTTGAACTATTTTTTCAGTCTTGCTGTCTGTCCTATGGGTAAGAATTGCTGTACTCCACAGATAATCTTTCACAAAAATTAAAAAAAAAATTCTTGTATGTAGAACAGGTCTGAAAACAATAATGTGTCCTATCATTTGAAGATAGCAAAACAAGCAAAATACCCACCAAAATATGCCCATTTAAAATAAACAATACAGGTA
The DNA here is from genome assembly GCF_017654675.1 of Xenopus laevis. NCBI lineage: Eukaryota > Metazoa > Chordata > Amphibia > Anura > Pipidae > Xenopus > Xenopus laevis. Next base: position 103,213,886 of record NC_054373.1, read on the forward strand.
TATTACTTGTGTTTGTGAGAAAAAGAAATTAGATGCTCTGGAACAAAAGAGCTAGTTATTGAGGTTGCAGAGTAAAAGCTGTGTAAATTGTTGGGAGAAGCCTGCAGCAAGCAATAACACATTAAAGTGACTTTCTGTTTCCAATAATGGACTGCAGATGATGATCATGGGGAGTTCTGGGCAGAAGGGATCATACTCCCACACACAGGAACAGTTCAAAGGGACACGAGCCACACCGAGTAATTCTGCAGCAATTTGACCCCCTGAAAAGCATTTAGAAATGCAGTCCTACCCCTTAAAATTTCAACTACAAAACTTGTATATCATAAAGACTACATTCTGTAGCAATTTCCTAGATTCCTGGGGTTAGAAATCTAGATTGCCAATGGATAAGTGAGCCTTAAAATCACATCCCTGCTGACAAAAATTCATTTCTTATAACCGTCTCCATTTACTGGAATGCTGAATCTTTCCCATGGGGAAGGAACAAATGAAAATGTTATTTCTCTGCTCATGAACTCATACCTTTCTGTCTGCTTTTCACTGTTGGCAATTTCATTCTCTTCCAAATTTGACTAAAGCCCGTGACCTGAGGGAAATAATGTCTATATAATAATCTTCTGAAACTCTAATTCTGAGTCGTGTTTTTTTGGAAGTTGCCTTGCAGTTTATGAAAATTGCACTGAGATATGAAATGTAAGCGGTGTGGTGTCCTTGCCTAACATCATCATTCTGTGCACTGAACATGCTGCAAATAATAACAGAATGCACAAAACTTCTCCGATTTTTAAGCAGCGACAGATAATGGAATCATTTGGACAGGTGACAGTCTCTATGACCTCCATGCTAATTCTTTAACCTAAAGAGGTGATTTAGCAAACCTGTTTAGATTGGTGGTATGTATAATGGAATTTAATTGTTTCTCCTGTCCGTCAGCAAATAAAACGGGAAACACTGATCATTTAGGAAGTAAATGTCTGGATGAGTTCATTACATGATTATCAGAGTAAGGCCATTGTTAGTTGGAAACATACATTTTATTTTTTATGAAAGTACATTTTACATGCATTTTGCTGCTGTTTTAAACTTAAATATCACAACATTTATATCAGTAACGGTAAGAAGTTCTGTACATGTTAATCTAACTTGTGCCCCTCGAAAGTTCTGATTGGCTTTAAGTTGGTCCTTGCACTCTCCATTCTTTTTGAAAATTAATCTTAGACCGCTGTTGTTTCCAGTTCAAGGAACAAGGAGCTTAGTCGAGGGTCATGCCAGGTAGATATCAATCAGACAGAGCAGTAAAAAAACAGGACTCAGGGATGTAGTTAAGGTCACAGGCCAGTAGTAGCACAGTACAATTAGGATCCACAACGATGGTCAGTAAACAGGCAGAGGTCAATACAAGCAGCAAAGTTGCAGAAGTCAGGGACAGGCAAGGGTCAAAGAACAGAGATAAGAACAATAAGCACCCAGGAACTATTAGGAAATAGACCTATGTTGGGTGATATGAATAGGAACGTGGTGCCCTTAAATATTTCAAATTTGCACTAAGTGTGATGACGTCAGACGACCATCAAAATGGAAGTGGTTCAAGAAAGCGTCACATTCGAATACCACACAACAGAAGAGGAGGCGGCAGGCATCCCCGCCACACCATTAGACCACCAGGTATTCTCACAGGTAGCCACTTATGCTCTGAGATAAGATAAGAAGACAGCTGATTTGTTTTGTCAAAAAAAGTATGTTTAGCACAAGCCCTGTTCATTCAACTCAAGATGAATATTGGGTATACTGCCTCTTTATGCAAGGTTATTTACATATGAAGGACTGGTAAAATGACATCCTTATGAAGTATGCGTACCCAGTATGTAGCCTTCAAAAAAGAATGGAGAATGTAATGGCATTTCTATGCAAAGGATTAGTGCAGACGTTTCTCGTAGCCCCTTTTGAAAATAGGATTCTGTGAAAAAATGTTCACAGTATTTAGTCTAGGGAATCACAAGTAACTAAGGTTTCATCTGGTTTCAGAGTTGGATCCTATGTTGCAATCATTATTGAACAGATAAACAGAAAAGAAAAAGCTCGCCTGAGCTCAACCAACACGTTTGAGTGAGTATAGTGTTCCCCGAGACATGATTGTTTTGTTCCTTGTCATTGTGGATTCCCAGTTGAGCCTCATTGGTATAAACTGTGCATGATCATTTTGGCTAATTATACAAGACATTTAAAAGAGGTTCACCAACATTAACTTAAGATATTATAAACAAATTAATGTATTGCCTGCTTGTCAGACCGTAGCATTTCTCAGCCCCCTACTAGGTTCAGCTTTCTGGAGAGGAGATAGAGTTGCAGGTAAATAGTCAATGTGTTTGGCACTAAGACAGAACATGTCTATGGATAATCCAAGAGTCTCATATACTGCTAAGCATCAACATTACTTAAATGACTCTTACATGTTCTGCCTGGAAACACGCAGATTGATACTAACACCATTAGCAAGGGATGGGAAAATGTGTTTCTGATGCTTTACGGTAGTAACAGTTACACCCCAACTATATAGGAACAGCAATTGAAGTTCTTCAACATTAGATACACAAGTACTAGTGTTTTGCAGTAATATGTCTGTGTGATTTACTATTTTTTTAATTTTCACATTGGCTTTTCCCTGATACTTTTTAAAGGACCAATTGACCGACCACCAATGCAACAAGAAGGAAATATTAATATCAGGAAGCAAGCCGCTTCTATCAGTTTATCAAGGAATGTGTCCTGCACCCAGGACACTTCAAGTAAGCATGACCTTGAATGCACAAAATGTTTTAGGTGTTGAATGAGTATTAAAACAATAAATGGGCACTTGTTGGAAGATACAAGATGCTGGATGTATATTTCCATTACAAATTTTTTTTTTACAACTTACTTACAGAGATGAGCAAACTGTTTTCAAAAGCTCACCAAATAATTTCAGAAATACAATCAGGAACTGGGTGTAACTGGAATGCTGTTACACCAGCTATATTTTACTTTTGATTTTGAGAATCAACAAACAAATATAATAAAATATTTTGCTACTGATCTCATCACAACCAATCATCCGTTACCATTTACAGTCCTATTTTTTTTAGTTAAAGCTCCTGGACTAACAGTGTGCCGTTTTATGGGAGGGGTTAAAGGTCATCAAAAAGGGGTAGAATGGATTGTAGAAAAGGGTGTATGAATACTGTGAGTGCAGCAGATGCTCTTTTCTTTTGTGTTTGTTAAAAAGGTTATTGAACTTGAATTCCAGGTTATTTTGTAGAGTAATGTTTTATATTATATAGGTAAAAGTCATATTTCAATCACATTACAAAGAAAGTTTCTGTTTAACATCATAAAACATTGTTTGAATCATTCTTTTCCTTAGCTTTCAGCAGGACATAGCACCTCATCTACAATTGCTTTCATTTACTTTTTTCTTGTTCTATTTTCCTTTTAACAACTATAATTTCTACATTTCTTTTGAGATCCTGTATGAAACGGCCTTTATAAATGCCAATTAAACGTTTCTGTTTTCACTTACACTGATAAGTATACCTGCTCATCCAAATGTAATTTCAGTTTGTCACAATATACTGTAACCATACCATTTGGAATCATTCTACAAAAGGAAGTAACCAATTGTAAAGATGAATATCACATCTGATTGTGTCTGCTGGTCGTCTAACTTCTATTGGCACAAAACTTTCTCAATTTAAAAGTGCATTGAAGACAGATGTGAATTTCTGAAATCCTAAACAAAGATGATTAACATCATCCAGTAAAAGAAAGAAATGTGCTTTTCCAGAGTTAGCTAGTAAGGTATTCTGGAAGGCCTAGAGGATCAATATAGGGAGGCAAACTAATAAGCTGTCAGACATTTTGTTTTGGAAAGAGAAAAATACACAGTCGTGACAGATGGTTTCTTGTTCTACCTGAGGACTGGAAAAGACTACATTAAATAATTGCAAAAACAGCAATAAAAAAATTAGATGTTTATTTATTAGGGATACACCAAATCCAGGATTTGGGCAAGATTTGTCCTTTTTCAGAAGGATTCAGCCTTTTTCAGCAGGATGCAGGCTTTTTGCACAAACAAGAAAGTCAACGATTTTTTTTCTGAATCCTAAAATAGTGGATTTGGTGCTTCCTTATTATTTATACTTTTGATGGATGAAAATTTAATTACTTTGGCTCTTCAGGATTCCAGTACTAATCTGCATGATGCTAGAAAGGACAGTATTTCTTAAAATGTCATATTGATTTTAAATTAATGTTGGTAACTAATTATGAGGCTTTTGGATTTTTCACAGAATATTTGGGTCTCAGAGGCAAACAAAAAATTCTTCCCTATAACTCCAAACTGAGTCTTCTATGCATTACCCATGAGCTAGGTTTGACAGTCAGGAGGCATTGCTGCATAGCAATGCCCACTGTAATACCTGGTAGGGATGTAGCGAACTGTTCGCCCGCGAACTAGTTCGCGCGAACTTCGACCGTTCGCGTCCGCCGAATGTTCGCGAACGTTTGGGAACGTTCGCATTTTGAGTTCGCGTTCGATCGTTCGACCATTCGACCATTTGAATTCCTTCGACCGCTAAAAATCGAACGATTTCCATTCGTTCGAACGATTGTAAGCATTCGATCGAATGAAAATCATTCGATCGAATGGCTTCGATCGTTCGATTCGAATGAAAATCCTTCGATCGAACGATTAAAATCCTTCGATCGTTCGAATCGAACGATTTTAGCGGGTGTTCGAAGTTCGCGAACTGTTCGCGAACGTTCGCATTTTTTGCCGGTGTTCGCGAACGGCGTTCGCGAACACCAAATCGGCAGTTCGCTACATCCCTAATACCTGGACAATCCCAAAAGAAGGCTCTAGCTGCTACAAAGACCAGATCAAATAATAAGAATAATAATTTTTCCTATTACAATATCAGACTGTATTTCTGTTACATTAAACAGAGGCCAGGTATGTCTTATAATTCATGCATATACAGGTTTAGGATCTATAATGCGGAATGCATGGGACCTTGTTTATCTGAACAAGGAAATGAATCACCATTCTTCAAATCTGCTTAAAAAAAACAGTAGGATTGTTTTACCACAAATATGGATTTGTATGTAGTTGGGATCAAGTACAAGATATTGTTTCATTATTACAGAGAAAAAAGGGGATTTGTCATACTCCCCGTTAAATCCTTTTCACAGAGCCCCATCCAGCAGCACAATACAGTAAGGTTAATGCGCTGTTCCTTTTAGGAGGCAGGCTAGCTCAAACTATGCAGAAAGTGCAGAAGTACTCCCCTCACGATCTGCCCCTTTGCCGCATTTCCTTCAGTTTCCACTAGCACAGCCAATAGAAAGCCAGAGAAGGAGCTCCCTGTGCTGCCGTGATTGAACTCAGAGAAAATAATTTAAAGGGATATGGTCATGGGAAAACTTGTTTTTTTCAAAACGCATCAGTTAATAGTGGTACTCCAGCAGAATTCTGCACTGAAATCCATTTCTCAAAAGAGCAAACTGATTTTTTTATATTCAATTTTGAAATCTGACATGGGGCTAGACATTTTGTCAATTTCCCAGCTGCCCCTGGTCATGTGACTTGTGCCTGCACTTTAGGAGAGAAATGCTTTCTGGCAGGCTGCTGTTTTTCCTTCTCAATGTAACTTAATGTGTCTCAGTGAGACATGGGGTTTTTACTATTGAGTGTTGTTCTTAGATCTACCAGGGAGCTGTTATCTTGTGTTAGTGAGCTGTTATCTGGTTACCTTCCAATTGTTCTTTTGTTTGGCTGCTGGGGGGGGGGGAGAGAGAGGGTGATATCACTCCAACTTGCAGTACAGCAGTAAAGAGTGATTGACGTTTATCAGAGCACAAGTCACATGACTTGAGGCAGCTGGGAAATTGACAATATGTCTAGCCCCATGTCAGATTTCAAAATTGAATATAAAAAAAATCTGTTTGCTCTTTTGAGAAATGGATTTCAGTGCAGAATTTTGCTGGAGCAGCACAATTAACTGATTCATTTTGAAAAAATTATTTTTTTCCCATGACAGTATCCCTTTAATGGTGAGTATGACAAAATACCTTATGTCGGATCATCCCTAGGCAGCATAGGGACAGTAGGTATAGTCCCAGAGCATGAAGAAAAAGGAGAGAAAAAGTCTGAAAATAGCTAGAGGGAGAGTAAAACTAACATGTCATCTGAGAAAACTGTTAGCAGATCACTGATTGTAACACTTTGCAACTGGAAGAAGTAGTAAGCAATCTTGGAGGAATTCAAACAGGTGAGGGGCCCGGAAATGACGGTGGTCTATAGACTTGGTTCTGCTCCAACTAGTAAATGTGTTCCAGATACGGTAATAGATTCTGGAGGTTGTAGTTTGTCCAGACGAAGCTCTCAATAGCCAAGGCCTTGAGGGAAAGTCTCTTTAGGTCTGGGTGTATGTATTGACCCTGAAGCAGAAGGTCCTCCGTCAAAGGTAATCGCCATAGGGGGGAAATGGACAAGTGTTGAAAGTTTGAGAACCACTGCCGTCTGGGCCAGTAGGGGGTTATCATTATGGCTGTTTGAAAGAGATGTAGCCTGCAACTTCTTAAAACACTCATTAACACTATAACATTAAACAAGTTGCTCACATTTCCCTATTAATTACCCTGTTACTCTTCTTGCGCTCTAGGGATTTCTCACCAAACCAACGCCTAACCATATTATTTTCCTTACAAGACCTCATTGCACATCAACTGCAAACCCCAGACAAGCTAACCTAGACTGTCAATCTTTTCCTAACTCTTATTCCCTTTAGCTGTGCTAAACTAACAGTCATGTATGATCTTTCCTTTCCCATTGTCTCAGTCTGTTAGCATTAACTCTTTTATTCATATAATCAGCGATACAACTGCAGCATCTTATGTTACTCCAGGATACTCCAAATGGAGCCACACAGACCTGCATTACTAGCTAGACAATTTTAATGGCCCCTAGAAAGCCAAAAGTCTGCAAGTATATATTTGCATAGCATCATCATTTTACTATAATCTGAAACACAAGCAGTGGTATGTCAAATAACCAGACAACTACATGTAAAAAGTTGGTTGGCACTATACTAGAATGTACTATAACATAATAAGGTGCTACACAGAAATGGAGCATAATTCTTATTTAGGGGCAGAAATTAGAGCTAACCACAGAGGCATATTTATCAAAAGGTAGACTGTAACTTCCATCCATTGATAAATCTGCCTCTATAAATCCTATAGGAATGAATAGAGAGTGGAAGAATTTTACTGTGGTGAGCTGTAATTTCACGCTTTGATAAATCTGCCCTATACTTTCTAGCACCTAGGCGTACTGGCATAATTTGATCTACAAAAAGACATCTGTATTCTTTATAGGCAAAGTTTTATTTGCACATAAAAGAGTTGTATACAATTGTATAAAGACTGTTAAATGTTATTTTGTCTTTTAGTGATGTGTCCTAACTCACATAATACTTCTATCTCTACTAAACAGTAATGACAAATGAAGAAAGTGCAAACATGTAAATGTAGTTTGCTGTATGCTTTAGAAATGCACAGATTATTCTGAACCAATCTGTAGCATAAAATGGTGCTTGGGGCAAATTTCTTTCCAGTCTGTTACTTGCCACAATACTATAAATATAATAATGTAAAATATTCTGTTATGTGTAGAATTAAAATGCATTGTTCCTAAACACATCATTGGAAACATTTGCATAATGGCCATGGGCACATATTTATGGGGATATAAACAAACTGTTTTGAAGCCAGATCATAACAGCTGGAACATAATACAATACAATATAACTCACATTCTGCATCATGGAGCTAGGCATAAAAAGTGGCCTGTATAGCACCTCTATTTTCCTTGATCCTCATGAGCATGTTTTATTTCAATACAAGCTACACCAAATCTAAGCAGTATCTCTACAAACTAGATCTAGCAACCAGGTTCTATGACCTGCATAAGTACTCGGCCTTTGGCCTCATGCCTTTATATGGCCAGGGAACTTCTCTGTGACTCATAATATCTTTATATTTTACAACAGAGCTTACTATATAAATGATGGCTGAGTTTAAACATAAGAGTCCCCATGTTAGTCATCTTTACAACTTGAGATAACAGTAGATGACTTCATCTTTAAACGTATAGGCACCAATGCACTAATAATCATCCCAGTACTCCGTTGGTATGATGTTGGGCAGCTTGGTAAAAAAAATAGCAAACTGGCTGTGTGTATAGCTGCAAGATAGATCATAAAAATATCACCACATAAAAGAAATAAAAATCAGAAGCAAAACAAGTCTGAAAAGTACAAACATCTCAAGACAATAAAAACACAAATGTTTCTTTAGGAAATGACCACACAAAAAACAATAATAATGAGCATCTTTGTATTATGTTATTAAGTATCTCAACCCAAATGGAAATGTTGTAGGAAAATAAATGATCTGTTTAGTGCCTGCTATTCAGCATTTGCTCCCAACAATATCCAATCAATTATGTACTAGGGAGTTGACTGAGGTTTCACTTAAATAAACACTCTCACAGTCTCCAATATTGCACTGAGCATAATGAGGTAAACAGCTATTTAATTATTTCAATGAAAATAAATGCTCTCTTCCTTCAGCTCTCTCAGGGAATAATATCTCAATCTTCTAGCTTTAGGACAGCTCTCTGATGGACTTTTTTTCTACATAATGACACAGAAACATAGGTAAAAGGTGATTTGGATAGACCGCTGTGTCACAAATTGTCAGGATCTGATTTAGAGACCTTGCTTTTGTCAAGAAAGACAGTTGGGTGTCTGCTTTAAAGAAGTACTGGGAATATTTTCATCAAAGGTTTGAATTGAAAAACAGTAGGTGGTAAATATCAGAGATGTTGCTAAGAAAGACTGCTATATCTGCACAATTACCATTAACAGGGGACAGCAGTTGCTCAATGAAGTAATTCAATCTGGTGTCCTACATTTTATCAAAGAGTAATTTTTAAGATAGCACAAAGTATTCATAATAATCTTGAGTTTATTTTCTATGTATTGCATCCATATTAATTTTGCAGTCATGAAGTAACAACCTTGTCCGTTTCTTTCCATTCTGCTACATAAATGCAGAAGATGAGACAATCAAATCAAAGACAATCATATTTTTCTAAAATGCTTGATTAGTGTTGCTAGAATAAATACATCAATATCATAAATGCAAGGTGAACAAATCATGAATAGGTAATTTACAGCCTTGTTGTGAAAAATGGTTATTGTACTATTTACATGAATAATCAGGATACTTGTCAACATTACAGGGGAATCAATGTGTGTAAAGCTGGTTGAAATGTAGGAAATGAGTCATTGCTTAATTTTCTAAAAACGGCAAATGCATATTAGCCAGTGTAAATATGTTTTATATTTAAGTCTTATAGCCCATAAGACCAATAATCAGGTAGTATTTACCGGAAAGATGTTTGCAAAGAGACATCTAGTGCTAGTTGGGAAATATAGATGTGAAGACCTGGGCAAACGTTTCATAAATGATTATAATACTCTATCGGGGGAATGTAATAAAAATCGCTAACGGAAAAACTATTCGCAATGCGAAAAGTTATGCCTTTGCGCGAACAAATTTTGCTTTGTGCGAATTTAATATAGCTTTTGTGAGCCCGGAAACTGTTTAGCGACCACTTCCGACAGTGAAAGACCGTTTACGGATTTTATAGTTTGCGCCAAAGCGCAGTCTATGTAATAAAACTTCTTACTGAAAAAGTCGTTATGTTTGCTCCAAAAGATTACGACACCTTCAAGCTCTTCTTATGAGTGCGCAATTAAAAATCGCAATGCAATAACAGTTGAAGGAACAATATTACATTGCGAGATGTGGATTTTTAGTCTTATTGGTGCAAATTGTTTTGCTCTTTGCGACTTTTATTACATTCCCCTGAAAATGTACTTGAAAGCTGCTTACAGATAGGTACGGTACATAATTAATGTGACTCTAGTTGATTTTCCAGTGGTAAATAAATGCTGAGAGAAAGCTCCCAAAATGTCATGCAGTCACCCTCAAAGGAGGTGGGTGCTGACTCACTGGCACTAACAGTATACATTAAAACCAGTAATTATGACTATGGAAGGGCACCCCAGTATATTCATAAATCTACACATTACATCAAGGATCTGTAACCTCATTATGCTTAATTACTGTTTATCATGAGGAATTCTTTCCCTTCATTTTGATGATTGAGGAAATATAGAATGTTTTAGGTTAGTGCAAATATAATATATAATATAAATTATACAACTTAAAGGCATACTGTCATGGGAAAATATGTTGTTTTCAAAACGCATCAGTTACTAGCACTGCTCCAGCAGAATTCTGCACTGAAATCCATTTCTCAAAAGAGCAAACAGATTAATTTATATTTAATTTTGAAATCTGACATGGGGCTAGACATATTGTCAGTTTCCCAGCTGCCCGCAGTCATGTGACTTCAGTCACTCTTTACTGCTACGCTGCAAGTTGGAGTGATATCAACCCCCCTCCCTTTCCCCCACAGCAGCCCATTAGCAGAACAATGGGAAGGTAACCAGATAGTAGCTCCCTAACACAAGATAACAGCTCTCTGGTAGATCTAAGAACAACACTCAATAGTAAAACCCATGTCCCACTGAGACACATTCAGTTAAATTGAGAAGGAGAAACAACAGCCTGCCAGAAAGCAAATCCATCCTAAAGTGCTGGCTCTTTTTGAAAGCACATGACCAGGCAAAATGACCTGCCTGAAATGGCAGGAATAGAGTGAATTATTTGCAGTGTAAACTACATCATAAAAATCATGACAGAATCCTTTTAGAATTCCTTCAAATGTTATTCTGTCCATAGAAGCCTTTTGTAATATGCATCTTCCCATTTTAATACTTGAATGAGCACAGGTACATTACCTATAGAACCTATTTTATATCCTATCAGCTACTACCTCTAGCTTCATCAATAAATGCAGGACCAAAGGATGGAGAACATTGTGTTACAATTAGTGACCTAATTCTTTTAATGTAAACATACACCATTGTTTTTAACTGAGATCCCAAATATTTCCAAGTCGTAAAGTAAATTATATATTGCCTCAATTTTCAAGAGAGGATTTAAAGGAGAACTAAATCTTAACTAAAGAAGTAGAAATGTTGTACATTATGTTTTGGGCTTCTGTACCAGGCAAAGGTAACCACAGGGAAGATCTGTGCCCCAAAATATGCCCCAGTAATTCCCCATCTTCTTTTCTGCTGATTCACTGCACATGCTCTGTGCTGCTCTCACTTACTGAGCTTAGGAACCCACTCACAATATACAGGAACTGGCGGATGAATCAGTGATTTGTTTATTTGACAGGCTTTAAAGTAAGAAATGCTGCTGTTTAATTTGAAATGCTAATTTATTTAATTCTTTTTGAAAAAGATGCCTTACCATTCTTGCAATTTATTATCACTGAAATGGAACAGATATATGCTGATGGGATATATATTTTCATTCCTGAAGTCACATGCAATAAGCCTTCAGATTCAATGTAATGTAGCATGTCTTCGAAAGAACAGCTTAACAGCATGCAATCAAATTAATTTGCTTCAAGATAGCCGGCTATAAATCTCCAATCTGTATAGGGCTCAGATGGGGAGAATTCATATTTCTTTCAGCACAGTTGAAGAGATCTAGATTTATTTGATGGAAAGAGGGTTTTTGTTTGTAATAAAATGTAGAAGGTATTGTGAGATTAACAAGAGTAGCTTGTCGGATAGAAAAATTCAAAGAAAGACATCACAGTGGTTACACGCTCCAGTTGTGAAGCATTGTTTGCTTTTGTACAATGTAAGGTGCAAAGAGTGAATAATCATAAAGCCTATGTTAAAGAATAAAACAAACATCTGTGGTCGGATAAAAGAAAACAGGAAGCATGGACAAAATAAGCAAAGAGCTTATGTTCTGCAAACAAACATGAAACCCCAATAGATTGTATGTGCTGCTAGAAGAACAGATTTGTATGGAATTGTTTGTATGGTGTGTGCTTGGGTTCCATTCTTTGCAAAGCATGAAGTGCATATGAAACTTCTGGAGAACTATGTTCTTTTTCATAAAAACACAATACATCTTCAAGGTCAACGCCAATATTTCATGCCAATAGAATGAAAATAAAATTTTGCAATCCGTGTCTACCACATGAAAACATGTGCCAGTTACTTATTATTTGTAACACATAAGAATTAGGAATATCAATTTATTAGTAAAACCAGCGATATTGAAAAAAATATGTTGCACTTCCCAGAAATAACTAACCTTTAAATTTAACTGTTTCTTAGGCTACTGTGATGCGGAGCAGATTTTTGGGCAGCGGATAAACACAGGGCAAGAATCAGCCCCTACGCTCCAAAAAAACTTGGTGATGTACCTGCAACAGAACTATTTCATTGGCTCCGGAGTGGATTTCAGCACCAAAATGAAAAGCATTTATGTACTGAACCGTGTGCCTGCCCCCAGGCAGACGCAATAGTTTTTTATCCACCTTCCTTTATCCCCAGGCTGAGAATCTGCTAAGTGTGATGCTAGCCTTAGATAAACTCAAATCATTACAATATTATTAAAGGTTAATATAGCGCTGTAGAGAACCACTGTACAAAGCTTTTACAAGCTTTATAATTACAAACCTATATTTCTTGGTGTGTCTGTAAGTCATTTGCATAACCCCATCCAAGAGATGTCTCTTTAAAGGAGAAAGAAAGTCTTTCATCAACTAAATCTATTAGCCTTGATAATATGAGTAACACAACATATACCTACAGTGCTGCTCTGTAGTTTTGCTCAGATCTTCCCATCTCAGCTAATAAAACTTACCACCTATATCTCAATAACCCTGCTTCCTTTTCTTCCCTGTAAGCGATGACCTGGGGCCATTGCATGCATAATGGAGTGTGACATGCTTGATAATTTTGTGCTCCGATCTTGACCCAACAAGTGCATCCTTCTAAATGAGCCTGTCCAGTCGAATATGATCAAACAGGTTGCCATGACTATGCTTGTTTAATCAAGGAAGTAAAAATGGGTTTTACTAGCTTAAAGAATTCTAAAGTTTGCCAGGAATATGCTTATAAAGCTCTGGGTGTGCATCAGAGGAAAATGATGTGCCCGGGGTTAGTGCTGAAGACTAACAAACATTAGGGTACTGCTGGTGGAGGAAGTGCAATGTCCTAGTTAAGATGGTGATTGCAAAGGAATGAGAAATAGATCAACAGACATCAGACAATACAACAGACAATATCTTGAGTAAGGCATACAATTTATACAAACATTATATAGTGGTTCAGTTGGGACAAAGTATCTTGACAATTACAGGTATAGGACCTGTTATCCAGAATGCTTGGGACCTGGGGTTTTCCGGATAAGGGATAAGGGATCCTTCCATAATTTTGATCCCCATACCGTAATGAAACCAAATAGGATTAATTATATTTAGGTTGGGATCAAATACTAGTTACTGTTTTATTATTACAGAGATAAAGGTAATCATCTTTAAAATTTTCAATTATTTGATTATAATGGAGTCTATGGGAGAGCTTTCTGCATAACAGGTTTTCAGGTAGCGGATCCTATAGCTGTATATGTATACCTTTCCTTCTCTTTTGAAAAGCCTCTATTCCAATAGGGATATATTTATCAAAAAAGTGAAGTTAGAGATCACCACAGTCCGATGAAGTGAAATTCTGCCACTCTCCAATCATTTCTATGGGATTTTTAAAAGAGTATTTATCAATGGGTGAAAGTGCATCCTTTGATAAATATGCCTTTCAAAATTAGGGATGCACCGAATCCAGGATTCGGTTCGGGATTCGGCATTTCTCAGCAGGATTCTAAATCAGCCGAATACTTCTGCCCGGCCTAACCGAATCCTAATCCTAATTTGCATATGCAAATTAGGGCGGGGAGGGAAATCACGTGACCTTTTGTCAGAAAACAAGGAAGTAAAAAATGTTATTCCCCTTCCCACCCCTAATTTGCATATGCAAATATGCAGATTCGGTTTGGTATTCAGCCGAATCTTTCACAAAGGATTCAAGGTTTCGGCCAAACCAAAATAGTGGATTTGGTGCATCCCTATTAAAAATACCATAGAAATGAATGGAGAGTGGCGGAATTTCACGCTAGAGGACTGTGGCGATCTCTATCTTCCCTTTTTTGATAAATATACCCCATGGGCTTTAGATATCTGAACACACAAAGGGCTATATTTATCAAAGAGTTAAGTTAGAGATTGCCACAGTTTGCTAGAGTGAAATTCCACCATTCATTTCTATGGGATTTTGAAAGGCGTATTTATCAAAGGATGCACTTTCCCTTTCATCCATTAATAAATACAATTTTAAAAATCTCATAGAAATGAATGGAGAGTAGCGGCATTTCACTCTAGAAGACTGTGGCAATCTCTAACTTCACAGTTTGATAAATATACCCTAAACTGTGGCTCGTGGCTCAAGAAAGGGCTCATGGCAGTCCAAATTCTTGTGCCTGTTCAAAGATGGAATGAAAGATTTTTAAAGAGAAATTTCCTGGATGGTGCTGTGCAATTTTTTTGAGACTCACAGGGGCCCATTATTAAGGTTCGAAGTTTATCATACCCCAAAGCTGCCAAAAAAACCAAATCCGAAAATACTCCATCTCAAACCTATAAAGGTCATGTAGAAGTCAATGGCAGATGCCCCTGAAATTGTTTATTGACATGCGCTAGATAATCTGAAAAGGTCAGGATTTTTGTCTGATAATCAAGTCGAGTCGAGTTTTCACATCGAAAATTCGATAAAATTGAGTTTTCGTAGCATTAATCAAATACGAATTTATGCTCTATTTTGTCGCAATGTTTTTGTTTTGGAGGAGCCCTGACCTGCTATATTGTTTCAAGGATCAGAATCAGGAGTGCTAAAAGCTACAGGCTAATACTGCTTTCAGTTGCAGTTACATTTTCTAATGTAACTGTGATGTTATAAAGTTGCTTTGAATTACATTTCCTTTCATTTTATTTTTAGGTTTACATGCCCTTTAAAGTCAAACTCCAGCACCATGTTTTAAAACATGTTTTTATTTATTTTTATTACATTATAAAGCTTGGTTTCATTATAATGAATACAAATTCTTAACAGTTTTCCAACGATCTATAGTAACATTATAACATTTTCAGCTCAAATTAAGTATATGACCCTATGTAGGATTTAGTGGGTGTATAGCCAATAGTCTGGTTATTTGATGACTGCTGGGGGTGCGAAATCCAGCATTCCTTGCTTTTGGTGCCATGCATCTAGATATTGGGATGACTCCATTATAGATGGGCGTTCTCTAAGGGTTTCTTTGTCGCGCCATATTGTTTGTCTAAAGGTATAAACCGTTAGGTATCTAATATGTTGTGGAAGTGATGTTATGTATGTTATCCGGGTGTTAAAGAATTTCATTGTGTGTCTTTTCTGATTATTGCTTCCAACCAATCCATGTGAAATAGGTGGTGTAATTTTTGTTCAATCAACACAGATGGAGGGTCAGCGGTTAACCTTTGTTGTAGTATTGTTTTCTGGGCTGCTGCCGCTAGTCTCCCAATCATATTTTTCTCTGGTTTTGATAGCTGGGCATAGTTTGTGGTATTACTAAATAGCGCCCCACTCAATTTGCATTTGGATAGGTTTTCCAGCCATCTGTCCACCATATGCGGTTACCTCTTGCCAGAAGGTTTGTAATTTTGAACATGACCAAAGGTTATGTATTAAATCAGCTCCTGGGGAGCAGCATCTTACGCAGTTATTTGAGGAGAGATTTCCCATTTTATATCTTCTGATTGGAGTTAGATATGAATTATGAAGTATTTGGAGAGCCATCTCTTGATATCTGCTTGCTGGGAGTAATTTCATTATTTTCATGTGTTGTTTTAAGATATCTGGTTTTGTTGAGTTAAGGATGTCTGTCATCCATTGAAAGGCAGAATTTTCTTCATCTCCTAGTTGTATTAATGTCCTTATTGCCTGATATATTTGTGAGGTTGTTTGTTTTGTTTCAGTGTTTTTCCATACTTTATTTAATGTTATTTTTTCTGTCAGTTAACTGGACACTTATATGAGTTGCAAAATGAATTGTAGTCTCAGGAATATATCTGGTGTTGTGAATGGGTATTTTTCCATGAGTTTTGGGTGATTATTGAGTTATTATCATCTAGTAAGTCTATGCAGTCCGTTGTTACGCCATTGGAGAAGTATTGGGTTTCGTATGCCTATTGGGATTTTTTTGTTTCTAATGTTCCATATATGGACAGATATGTGGTGATGGATGTAGTTTTGTCCTGGTCGATTGCCATGCAACAACATACTTGTTTTAAGAACACCACATAAATAGTAAATACACTCAGATTTATTTGTGCAAAGAATATGACAGAAGACAAAATGGTAACTATGCATCACCAATAAACTCGAATCCCTTGTGTCTGTTCTGTTATTTTATTCGCCAGCGCTTAAATGCAACAATTCACCACGAATTCGTACCTGGTGAATTTATTTGCCCATCACTAATATTGACATGTATTTGATGGTAAGAGATAGAAGATTGACACATATACTTATATGTTACCTTCTCGATAAGCTTCAGAGCTCAGAATTGAATAGTATTGTACTTTTCCCTTATTCTTAACAACTTGCCCATACAACTTCTAATATCTTAAGTATGTGAAACGATGTTAAAGTTTACAAATGCACACATGCATAATTGTTACTAAATACTCTTAAAATGGACAACTGGTAAACGAACTAAAGTGTTATCTGTTAAATTGTATATCAGAACTATATATATATATACACATACATATACCCAATGTCAACAGTTTTCCATTCTGCAAACATTCACCGCATGTGTCAAACTGCATACATTTGCCTAAAAGGTTTCAATAATGCTAAAATCTATATACCCTTGAGGAAAATATTATACAGAATATAAATGTATGCTGTGGGTTTCTCTTAGTTAAATTAGTTCAGGTCATAAGTGCAGCACTTAAATGCTATCTTCCCACACTGTGTGACTCAAATTCATGTGTGTTAAAAGCATAAACAAGGATGTATAATCAGTGTTTATGCCTCATTTTGGGATAATGTAATAATCATATTTATTATAAACACATGTCAAATGGAATTGTTAAAATAGAATTTATTTAATTGTCTGCGCCACAGAGTACATCTGGAGTATATTTAGTTCATGTAAGTTAATAAGGCTCTGGGTCTGTACGCAAGATAATTTTAATACGTTTTCCAAAATAAAAGCCAAGCCATCCACACGCATTCACTGAAACACTATTGTGCAAATGATACCACAGATTTGTTGTGATACCTGTAGATATCAAAGGATAAAATGTAATCGCAGACATTATATATTTATCCAAATTAACTGCTTGCTGCAAAAACACAAAAAACATTGTTTTACAACAAGGAGGAGGGCTAGTGGCAAATAGTCTGTTATATTACTTAAGGAAATATAGTTGCCAAATAATACGGTATCTATATCACTATGCATCTCAGTTTTTTTTTACAGTTTCTAGGACTGCATTCAAACACTGCCCTGAGGTAAAGCCTTCTCCAAGGCCTCATTTACTAATTCAGGAGTTGAAGCTGGGAGCAATATTGTGTGCAAATACATCATGATATCAAATGCAAACGGACATAGTTTCCACCTAACTTTTCCTGCACAACTACTTTATATATGCATTCTTTTGTGCTTTGCATCCTCACACACATTTGTAGTTCAATAGCTCAATACAGGAGCATGATTTTGCACAGATTAAGAGCAGATGCAAATATGCTGCAATTATGGGAATAACTGTGTACAAAACAAATTTCAGTCTATTTTAGTACTCATAAACTCTGGTTTGGGGGAAACATATACTAAAATAACTATATATATATATATATATATATATATATATATATATATATATATATATATATATATATATATATCAGTTTAAAAAAAAAATGACACATAAGACTCTTAAGAACACTCGATTCTGCTTTTGTCACAGTATCTCTGAGTGCTTTATGTGAGTTGTCTCCTATGGTTCACCCTTAACAACTTAACAGTTAGAGCAGAGATTTTACATTTAATTTTAGAAGTGTTGAAAATATTGAGTCTCTCCAGGAGTTGGGAATTTTGCCAAATAGCCAGTCTCAATTCAGCATGGTGGAGAAATGTAGCAGATGGCATATCTTATGTTCTCCCAGCTACCGAAAATAAAAATATATGATGATACAGATTGCTCTTCCATACACACATAGCCTGGCCTATTTTATTATTATGCATGCATTACAGGTACATGAACAATATTATACTAAGTTATTATTTATAATATATTTATTTAACTTTTATGTCTCTAACAGCAACATTCATCCAGTGTTTGGGAAGCATTTCGTTGCTGCAGTTAAGTATCTGCCAGCTGTCAGCAGGCTTTCTATCCATTCACCATGTGCCCCCTGCATTACATATAGGATGGTCATTGCTTAAGTCATGGATGACATCAGTGGACAAGTCAGTAAGTGGAATGAAAGGAGACACAGAAGACTCTGTCATTGCGCTGACTAAAAGTGTGCTTTGCAAAGGAAAAATTGGGGGACTGAAAGGAGAGGTCTGTGAGGGAAATATAATGAGTGAAAGAGAGGGACTTGGTAAGGAGGGGAACAGAGTAATGGAGATTTTTAGCTAAGTAAAGATCATTCAATCTTAAAAGCAGCAGTAGAATATTTCTTTAAATTAGGTTGCAAAGAAAGGGAAAGACAGAGAAATTGACTGACAAAAAGTGCAAAACAGATTTATGGGAAAAAGCAAATATCAGGGTAGTAAGGAAGGCCATATGACCTTATGTAAATATTCAACTGCTAAATGATGAAGTACTGATGTGCTTTTCAAAGATATTTTTGGGTTTGTCACTGATGAAATATTCCAGTTACATCATGTATTCATCACATGCATAAGCCGATAACTCACCTCATAAAATGTTTTTCTGCATAAACTCCTTGGCTTACCACTACCTTACTAGTTGTGTAAATGTGTTCACCTCAAAAGATAAATATATGCATGAACTGTTTAATGAACTGCATTATCCTTCTGGCACAAGCAGTTAAACAAATGAACTGTGTTGACATCAACAATCATACTGTATAAACTGATTAACACTCTTCATCTGGCTGTCCCCAGTGCATGAACTGTTTTACCTTGTTAGAGTTGACTAATTATTTGCAAGATTTACTTTGCTTATACAGTATAGTTATAAATTCAGCTGTACTGGCAAAGCTTCTTATTTTCCTTTCCTTTGAATTCATGCAATAGTTTAATCAATTTAATATGTAGAAAGATATTAAATTGATTACATTATTATATGTACTGGAGGAGAATAAGATGCTGTTTCTGAATTATATTCTGAAAACGATCACATTTAATTCACCTGCAATGGGCATCTGAAGTGCTGGAAGTGTTTGTAGAATAATAAAGATAAAGTATTTATATTACTTTTAGAATTATGAATTACTGACATAATACACGTTTACTATCATTAGCCAGGCATTGACCTTAGAAGTATGGTGATAAAAGTTGATCTGTACTTACAAAATATCCTGTTCCCAAACTGGAAGGAGCTGAACTCTGTAAGAAAAGACAGGGGGTTGGAAAACAGAAAGTCAGTAATTAATTTGAACACATTACACTGTACATTGGTGTCACTTTCTATACTAATCCACAGTTGTATCACAGCACTAGAATGCTGCTCTTTGTCAACCAAACTGCACAGCGTTGCTTTCTTTGCTGTATATTATACCCTCCTTCTTTAAATCTCCTACTGATTTGGGGATTACGACATATTATGTTCTGAATTCCAAGCTTTTGCTGCAACCATAATTGGCAATTTATTTGACAGGCAGCTGGGTAATGATGGCATTTTGCCCTCCAATGAGACTAAGCAGACACTCATCAAACTGTCTCCATGCCTTTGTGACATTCACTGCCCTGATCCCAACTTACTCCAAATTGCGGCCAGCAAATGGCAACAGAGAAAACAGAGCATCCTAGCATCAGACAAGGAAGTCTTTAAAGGCTTGGATGCAACAAAGAAATAAAATAAACAATAATAATAGCCAGCTTGTCAAATGATTTCCCCAAGGTCAGCAAAGAATGATGCATGTTTTAAAAATAATTTATAGCCTGACATTCTAATGTAATATTGCCACTGTCAGTGTGTGTGTGGTTCTGTGTGGATGTGTGTTTGTAGGGATGGTGTAAGATGAACAGGCCTACACTGCAAACATTCTAATTCATTCTCTCATCATATCATAGTCATTGACTACTATAACTTAAATTGCCTTCCTAACCAGAGACTGTCACCTCTCCAGTTCTTAATGAACACTGCTGCTAGGCTCATACACCTCATCAACCACTTCTTCTCTGCCATGACACTCTGTCAGTCTCTGCATTGGCTTCCAATACCTTTCAGAATTAATTGCCAACTTATGACCCTGACATTCAAAGCTATTCATAACTCTGCTCCACTCTACATCACTCTTAACTCTAAATCAGGGGCCCCCCTTTTTTATCCGTGGAGAGCTACATAAACATGCAAAAAAGCTCCTGCGGGTACCAAATATGGGCTATGATTGGCTATTGGTAGCCTCTATGTGGCAGCCTACAGGAGGCTCTGTACAAATCGTTTTTATGCAAGTAGAGCTTGCTTCAAGCCAGGAATTCAAGAATAAGCAGCTGCTTTGAGGCAATTGGGAGCAACAATCAATGGGTAGGTGAGATACATGTTGCTTGTGATCAGTGCTCTAGATGCTCACCAAACTGCTTTTTATGGTCCTATTGACCTACTCTTCAAAGCCATTCTCATTTTCATCTTTACATACCCAAATTCAAGACTTTGCAAGGGCTGCACCCATTCTCTGGAATTCTCGTACATGTTCTTTCTCTCAATCTTCTGTCTTCAAAAAATTTCTTAAAACACATTTCTTTATAAAAGCTTAACCTAAGCTAGTTTAGCATAGTTTCAGTGTGTTGCTAAATGCAATACCCAATGCTACATCTCACACATCGCCAACTTCTGGCCTTGCCTTTCCCACACCTTGTGTCCCAACCACTTCTCCATTGTAAGCTGTTTTGAGTAGGACCCTCTTGTATCGGTTATTGGTTGCTTTGTACATAATTCTGCATGTTCGATGTATATACACCCATGTATTGTACAGTGTTGTGGAAAATGTTGGCTCTTTATAATTGCATAATAATAATAATGGTAAATTATTTTCACACTTCCAGTAATTAATGTGAGTGTGACAGTTTCATGCTGGAAAATGAAAGATGCATTTCCATGCACAATTTGTGACATTTGCGACAGTGTTCATGCCAATATGTGACACTACCGTCATAAACATATAATTCTTTTAAATCCCAGGGCATGATTTCCTTGTCACATCTATTAATGTTAATTGGAACACAGAGAGCCTACATGAGCAATTATCTGTATGTTAAGGCTTATAATGAAATGTTAAAGTTGTATTTCCCAAAATATCTTTATTTTTTTTTAATTGCAGGAATGCAGTTCAAATTTCTCCTTTCAAGTCCTTCCTTCCTCTTCCTTTCTTCCCCTTCCTTCCTTCCTTCCTTCCTTCCTTCCTTCCTTCCTTCCAGGAAGTCGTAACAAAAGTCCAGGTCCAAGACCTGATCCCCTTTGCCATTACTATAAGGGATACTAGTTTACGTGTAAGATACCTACTTTGTGTTTTTAGATACATACTGTATGCTTTCTCTTTCAAAAATACATGGGTCCTAAATTATTTAATAATATAAAGACCTACTCAGCTGCTATAAAAAGTAAGAATATGACTTGATTAAGGCCAAGGGCACAAACAGCAGATCATCTGCTTTCCTCTGCCAGTGTTCTGCTGTCATGCAATGTTCCCTCTTGGCTATGTGCAAATTCCTTCTTGGTTATGTGGGCAAAAAATTTATTTTGTTAGCAAATTTTAAATGTATGTACACGTATTTAAAAACGTTTGCACCAATACAGTACATAATACACAAATAATGAATGTTCTTTAGTATTTTTAACAGAAACCATGAAAAATCAGATAGAGACTTTCTATTTGTGCAGGCCTTTGTAAAGGTAATTTACCTGGTTTAGCTTAGAATTACTACCAGGTTTAGGTATGTTTTATGAAATATTTCCCCACCAAGAAAAAGACGAATGAAAAAAGAACAGGGACACATCAATTAAATATTAACTGTTTCCTACAAAAAAATAAAAAAATTATCTTTCGACCTCTGAAATGTCAACTTTCCAACATGTAAATATGTACTACAAAGGAGATTTTGGTGGCACAAGGGCTTTGTTATACATATTTGTCCTGACTTTTGTTTATGCAGGTCTGAGTGAACGAGGGAACAGTGGGTATCATTCCAATTTCTGATGTCAACATCAAATTACTTATTTAATTTCATGCCTGGTGAAGCATCGTATAGCTACATGCAGAATCATTTCACTTCATTTGTTATGCTGTGTTTTCTCGGCGATTGGCTTGCCTTCCAACTGACAGCTTTAATTACGACATGAATTTGATTGCACTGCCGAGGAATTAACATAAAGCAACAAAGCATTTAAGAACCTAGACTTACAAAACAAAAAGCCTATCAACCTCCTTAAGTACAGGCTGACTGTCATTCTGCTGCTGCCATGTAGATGAGCAACAGCTCTAATAAACAAAAGGAAATCCATTAGCAAGGTGCGTTTCTGCTTTTGTTCCTTAATAATTGCAATCCAATATATTATTATCAATATTAAACTATTGGGGTTATTACTAAACTTCGAATGCAAAAATCATGAAAAATTGGTGATTTTTTTTTTTATAAAATTAGGAATTTATTAAACCCCGAGGATGGAAAAGTCTGAATCAGAAAATCGGGCATTTTAGACCTGTCGCGGTTGCATATAAGTCAATGGGAGAATCCCAATGATTTTTTAATGTGTGCTGGGTTTCGTGCAATAAATCTGAAAAAAAATTGAAAATCGGATGAAAATGGTGAAAATTGGATTTTTTCCCGCAAAGCAAATTTTCGGGAAAATGTAATAATAAATAAGCACAAAAAAAACAGATTGGAGTTTGTAGCAGAAAATATTGAGATCAATTCTGACTTTGTTAAATAACCACCTAGGTCTCTCTTTTTAGATTTGTCAACTGATCTATAGTTAGTCTGTTGTACATAGTTGTAGAATGTAATACACAAAATTATCAGTAAAACAAATACATTTTTTCCTTGCACTTTAACATGATGATTCATCCTTCTCTGGAAATATGTACAGTGTAGGTTCTAAACATCATTTTTTTTTTCATCTTCATTTTTACATTAGTTAGCCCACAGAAACCCCTAATATAGCCATCACAGTTACCTGTTTCTACAAAAAGTATGAATAAATTCTATTTTCTATGCTGAAATCCAGCTGTTTAACAGTTCTTCTCTTTCTACATCATTTGAAATCCTGGCAGGGAAGGAGGGGTTAAAACACTGATGTTACAAATTGCAACAACTTCTCCACAGCTTACAGACATCATGCAGGAACTACATAACCCACAATGCATTGCACTTTGATGTTCCGTTCCTTATTGAAATCAGTGTGCAGGGAATTGTGGGGTTTGGAAGATGCAGGCTAAGGACAGGTGGCTGTTGATACAAAGTAACAGTAATCAGCCAGCTCAGCAAAGTAGTCAGACAGATCAGCAGGAGAGCAGGGGGCTAGGCTTAGGGAACTGTTCCAAACCATTAAAAATCATGAAAAGTCTGCATATTCTTTAATTGATGTATATTGCAAAGTTGCTTGAAATTAGGTTTACTTTTCAAAAAGCTCAAGTTATGTTTTTGTGGAGTTTCCCTTTAAGTAGTGGGACATATCGAGCTGAAATAATTATTTGGGGCACTGGTCAACAATTCCACTTAAGTTGCATAATGGTCTCAAGTAGAAAGAAAGGGTTTGGGTTCCTAGAGCACTGGGCTGATTTTTCGTCCGATATTCGTTGAGTGTATGGTGGAAAAAGAGCCGACCGATATCGGCAGAAGACTTGGATATCGGTCAGCTCGTCGATCGGGCTGGACGGAAAATTTTGATCGGGTGCCTTTGAAGGGACCCAAACATCGGCCATTGTTAGTGCTGAATCGTCAGATACAGGTAGAATTCTATTGTTTCTTCCCGTATATCTACCTGTATATCTGACGATTCAGTTCTACACGTGTGTATTGAAACAAACGATCTTTCTTGGAAAGATCTTTTCAAGAAAGATCGTAATTGTTACGTCTATAGCCACCTTAATAGTAACTTCAAATCCAATTCTCCATTAAATAGATGAAAAGATCAGAAGGAAAAGTAGTAACCTTCGCTGTATGCTAGCAAATGCTCAAAGTTTGTCAGGTAAAATAGGAGAGCTAGAGTTAATTGT
Source organism: Xenopus laevis (assembly GCF_017654675.1). NCBI lineage: Eukaryota > Metazoa > Chordata > Amphibia > Anura > Pipidae > Xenopus > Xenopus laevis. Next base: position 103,238,443 of record NC_054373.1, read on the forward strand.
ACACGCTAAAAAACTATGATATAACAGGTATCACTTTGACCTGCAGGGATGCATTCTGTGACTGGGCTGTCAATTTAAATGGCTATACCCTTTTTAGGAGGGACAGAGGGATTACAAATGATGGAGGAGTTTGTCTTTAAATAAAACCTATACATTAGAGGACATTATATACTGCTAGCGGGAGATCTATTTTTCCATAAAGTGGATCGTCCAACCAGAGGCCAGAGGAAAAGAACTATCATTTGAAGCAGCGTATATGGTTCTTCATGGGGAGGGCTGATTCTGTTAACACCTTTAAGAGGGGCTTGGATGATTTCTTGGACAAGCATAATATGAAAGGCTATAGTGATACTAAAATCTACAATTAATATAGATATTGGTGTATATAGAGTTTCAATGGTATAGGTATGTGCACTGAGATTCATTTGGAGGGTATGAACTTGATGGACTTTGATCTTTTTTCAACCCAGAATAATAGTAACTTTTAATCCAATTCTCCATTAAATAATAAAAAGATCAGAGGGAAAGTAGTAACCTTCGCTGTATGCTGGCAAATGCACCAAGTTTGTCAGGCAAAAACGGAGAGCTGAAGTTAGTTGCTTGCACTAAAATCTATGATATAACTGGTATCACTTTGACCTGGTGGGATGAAATCTGTGACTGGGCACAGCCTATCTATTGACCCTATTTGTATTTTTACACTGAACTGTTCCTTTAAATGTTGACGTTATGCTTTAGGCTTGTTTAAATGACACAGGGCAGATTCTGTACCAGCCCAATGCAAGCATAGTCCTTTAGAATTAAAGAGCTGTGTCTCTGAAGATGCCCCAGTAGCTCCCCATCTTCTTTTTTGCTGATTCACTGCACATGCTCTGTGCTACTGTCATTTACTTGAGCTTAGGGACCAACTCAAAATTTAATGCATATATTGAAAATAAGAATCACAATGCAAGGCTAATTAGTAATTACTGTAGATTCTAATTACATGGCAGCTCAGAAACCAGAGCCGTTTTCATCAGATTATAATAAGCAGCCCTGTAGCATCAGCTTCTGTGACATGTGAACCTAATGTTCTGCTTGCTAATTTGGGATGACCACTAATCTTAGCTTCTCAGCAGCTGCCCAGATCACACTGAACATGTAAATGTCACTAACACTAACAAAACCTAAGATGGTGACGCCCTGTAAGGGCTTGAATCATTACTGGGATGGAGATTCTGAAACTTTAGGGTGGTGCAGGATTGTTTTGTATATAAAATACAACATTTCTACCCATATTTATTTTCAGAGTTTAGTTCTCCTTTAATTAATATTAAATATTAATATTAATGCCATGTAAATGTTGACACTAAATACAGTTTTATGAAACTTTAGTAAAGGGGTGCCTTAGTTCTGCCACCACACAACTTTTACATCTGAAAAAAGTCCCATGTAGCTAGGTGATCCTTTGTATCAATTACTTGAGATATTTAATACTTGCAACCTACAGTATGTAACTGTTTACCACTGTTTAAATTTTTAAGAAAATAATGCTAGCATATACTTGCACTTAAGTTGCATGCAGTTTTCTGAATATCAAGTTGCTGTTATTGTCCATCCTTTGAGCCTTGCATTTACCACATTAATAAGACTATTGGTGTGGCTATATAGAAAAATAAAGTTATGGTCAGTCGTTCATAAGCATTTACGTATGTCTTTTAAGGCCAAGGGCTGTCATATTCATATACTGTAAATATAATATTTATTTGGTTTTTCTACTTTTTCCTGTATTTAAAAAGCAACAGGTATGATGTTTTTCAGCAGTGTATTATACTTCACATTTCTGATTCATCTCTACAGGATTGGGCTTGTAACTAACAGCTTTCCAGATGGCAAGTTTGTTTCTAATCAGACATGCTCTTTACTTAGTATGCGGTTGCTGTAAGCAGAATATTTTTTGCTGAGTGTTTATAAAAGTTGTACTTTTTTTTCGACTTCAAAGTCTTTGTGTTTCTCTCAATAGGGACCTGGAAAGTATTGAGCATTAACAGAGTTCTACCATCTCTAAAAGTACTCTCCATGAGATGTCTCTTTCATTGTGTTATCTGCTAACATTTGTGAGCTGCCATTCTCCAGCATGGATCTCATTAGAGTAAAAAAGATATTAGGCTGTCAACATGCCAAGTTTTAGTTTCCACGCACCTCAAAAAACAGTAGATAAGAAGATGAATAGTTGAAAGATATTTCTTTGTACATGGATGACACATCTGACATCCTTTAAAATGGATAATCATGATATTTCTCTCTAACTAGCATTTGTGTACTTAGCTTTTTGCTTTAAAGTAAAAATATAGCTCTTTATAAGTAGGGGTTATTTTTTTTTTTTCTCTTTAAATAGGCAATAAAGTATGATTGTATTGTCTACGATACACCATAGATTGTTTCTCTGCATATTACAATGTATTACTTCCACTACAATATAGTGGAAACTGCCAGTGGAAACTGTGGAAACAATAGCACTGTAGCCTATTTATACACTGTAGATCAGCTAAGGAAAGCCAAACTCAGACAAACACACAAACATACATTAATTCTCATTTATTTTTGGTATACTCACATCACTTAGTCTGTCCCGTGAAGCATTTCGCTTAGAAGGCTTTGATTCCTTCATATGGTTCTCACTGTCGCTGTCTCTGCAATTATTCTGTCTTGGCTTGAGCTGTAAAGTAAAAAAAATAAAGCTATAAATGATATCAACTTCTATTTTCCCTCAGTACACTACTTCAAGTACATACATGTCACATGTCAAAAATGCCAATAAGCACAGGTACTCTTAATATGACAATGGGCCTTTAGACTTAAGTGCCCATTGCCATACTGTATGAGTTTTATGCTTGTAAATGTCTCACAAGTGTGAAATTAGCCAAGGCACCAGTCATCAGTAGCCAATTCCTTAACGGTTACTAAGATGACCCAATTCAGGTTTGTCATCTGCAATGACTAAAGGTAAAGCTTTAGGCTAAAGTCATATGTAGAGTTTCTACCATGGGGAAAACTGTATGTTTATTTGTAACCATGTGGATGTGCGAGTGCAAGCACTATTCCACCTGAAAACACCCAACATTGTTTTTAGATGGAAGCTCTTTTTGGTAATACACAGGTTTTTTTGCAACAAAAACTTGCATCCAAGCCAGGAATTCAAAATTAAGCACCTGCTTTGAGGTCACTTAGAGCAACATTGATGGGATCAGTGAGCAACGTGTTGCTTGCGAGCCACTAGTTGGGGACCTTTGCAGTAGAGGGTGGCTTTTATTTTTAGATCTATCATGTATTGAATATTTTTAAAGCAATAATGACAGTCATCGGATAAAACGTTTTCTTTGTTGATTCAGTTGAAAGTTTACTTCCTTAAGTCTGAATATTTGGCCTCCAAGTTCAAATTGTATGCAGTATCCTAGGTGAATACCATTCCATCTAGGACCCTTGTTTACTTTCACATGGTCTAGTCTCTTTTAAACTTCCTCCTGAGTCAACCCAATGAATTGAAAAAGGTTTAATAAAAATTCTTTCAATAGTACTGATGTTTTCTTCACCTGAAACTAGTAGCAAGAAATAAGATGATGGCTGTTTTACTTGTACCCAATAAATGCATCATGCTGAATCCTCTGCAAATGTTGAACATCCTCAAAACCTGCAAAATATGATGTATGGTTCCTGGGATGTCTTCTCCTGATCTAATATACATCAATCAAATTGAATGATGTCTTTATTAGTTCACTAAAATAAAGGAGCACAAATAACTGTGGCAATTCAACTAGAAAGGAAGGCAAGGTTCATAAACAGGCACAAAAAATGTGGATTGTGCCTATTTTTTGCACTTGCCTTCCACTTTGTAAATGAACCCGAAAGTTTGGTAAATCTTGAAAATGGAATGTGTGCACACTGGACAGTCAATATTCAGTTGATGTGTCTGGAAATGAAATAATTAATACAATTAAACCAATACTAATGGTATCATTCAAGAAAGAAATTATCTTTATAAAGAAGGGATGCATTATATGAATTCTACTGTACAGATTTAAACATTACAGAGAGAGAATGAACAAAGCAGTATGAATGCAATAACCCATTTTATTGTGTGTTTATTCAATTTTCGGAAAGCACCAGCTGCTACTGCAGCAAACATTTCCACAGAGCACTTAACTGGAGTTGAAGAGTGAGAATTCGGTGCTGATTAGCTGACTGCCTCTCTCCATCTTCTAATTATGTTTAATCTCACAACAGACTTGCAGTCACTGTGCAACTGCTTTCTCACTTGACCCAAGCAACAGAAGTAAATCTTTGTCCCATCAAACCCATATGCTAATCCTGCTATTAGGAAATGCACAGGGGCGTCTTTGAATATAATTATTTAATATACAATATTATGTTAACCCATCATAGATTACTTTTTTTAAAAAAGACACAAATGTCATGAACATTAAAAGGAAGAGTCTTAAGGGCTAATTTTTGCATATTAAACACAATTTCCCTTAGAGCCCATGCACTTAATGTATTACTTGTGCCCAGAATCAAACTGGGGGACCTGGGGCCTACCAGGGCTGCTGCTTTAGGCCTACCGCCCAAAATGCATAACCCTTCTCCACCCCCCTACCTGAGTTTCAAAGCCCCCTCCACCCCGCACTTACCTTCTTCATCTTGGGGGGCCAGGAAGGTAGGTCAGAAGCCAGACCAAAGGCTTCACGCAGGGAGCAGGTCTGGGCCCACCAGGTTTTTTCCCGATATCCCACCGGCCCAGTTCGACCCTGCTTGTGCCCCTGCATTTATGTTGCAAGCAAGCTGCCCTTAGCACCCTGTGCCAGAAAATCTGGAGAGTACTGCTTGTGAAGCCACAAAAATCAGGTTGTTCACAGCGGGCAAAAAGGAGTCATTTATACCTGCCTACCAGCCTCACAATCATAAATGCGCCAAATCGCCTCTTAACACTTACATATGTAACAGTGTTACAATCACCCTCTTGATATGCTATGGTCTTGAAACCCTGGACCACTACCAACTCTGGGAACCATGATAATCTGAGCTAATACTGACCGTAAGTGAACTGATTTGCGGTGAGATATTTTATAGAACTATGACTACTCTGGCTGACCATGTCTGTCTTCATGGGGAAACTGGAGTGTAAATCAGTAAATAAAGCAATGAGTAAGACTCCAACAATGCATGAGGCTTACTGTGCCATTAAGAGTATAAATCTTGTTTGAAAACTACACTTTGTAGTTTTGTAGATGTATGCCGTTTTTGTTCCATAATTTATGTGTACGATTTTCCAACATTGTATTTGAATATGTTATTTTCTATTTTATTGAACTTTATTCTCCTTCTTCTATGTCACTTGTTGTGGATCCACTGCGATACAAATAGAACCTAAGGGACCTATTCATAAGCACGATCTGGTAATTTTGCACCAAACAGTACAACCATTGGTATAAAATTAACTGTAAATGTATAAAGCTTTGGAGTATAAACACTGCCTTATTTCCCTTGACTGAAAAAGGCCTCTTGCATATTTGCCAGAAGGACTCTAGAACTTATAAAATTATTTTACACCACTTTTGGCAAACTCCCATCAACTGATGAAATGAAAACAAAGTTGCCTAAAAGCTACTTGCAAAAGTGTCCCAAACAAGGCAATATTACTAACCATGTAAGTTTCTATTTACCCAGTTTTTAGCCAGCACTTTTTTATGTGTGACTACACAGCTTTATAACAACAGGAAAAAACTCTGCAAACTATGAAAAAATAAAAGGAGGTAACCTATTCCAACTAAGGCAAGTGTCTTATGGATATATTCTAGTTCCTTAGTCTGATGTTACAGTGACCCACTTATCTGACTAGAATGGCATTTTAAACCCATGTTACATAGTTACATAGTTACATACAGTAGTTAAATTGGGTTGAAAGACAAAGTCCGTCAAGTTCAACCCCTCCAAATGAAAACCCAGCATCCATACACACCTCTCCCTACTTTTAATTAAATTCTATATACCCATACCTATACTAACTATAGAGCTTAGTATCACAATAGCCTTTGATATTACAGTATGTCTGTCCAAAAAAATCATCCAAGCCATTCTTAAAGGCATTAACTGAATCAGCCATCACAACATCACCCGGCAGTGCATTCCACAACCTCACTGTCCTGACTGTGAAGAACCCCCTACGTTGCTTCAATGAAAGTTCTTTTCTTCTAGTCTAAAGGGGTGGCCTCTGGTACGTTGATCTACTTTATAGGTAAAACGGTCCCCTGCTATTTGTCTATAATGTCCTCTAATGTACTTGTAAAGTGTAATCATGTCCCCTCGCAAGCGCCTTTTTTTCAGAGAAAACAACCCCAACCTTGACAGTCTACCCTCATAATTCAAGTCTTCCATCCCTCTAACCAGTTTAGTTGCACTAAAGGTCCCCATAGACGCGACGATTCTTCTTGCCGAACGACCGATTTTAGGGAAGTCCGACCAATCCTTCGAAATTATCGTGCGGTTAGTGGTATTCGAACGATCGTACATCTTACGATTTTTCGGCCGACATCTGTCGGGAAATTGATCGGCCAGGTCAAAAAATCTTTGTCGGCCCCAGTGCAATCTCTCTATGTTTGCAGGGCCAAGCAGGCAGCTCCCCTTTGTTTTCCTGCCAAATTGGTCTTTTTAGTTGATGGTAAATTCGTTTGATCGTACGATCGTTCTGAGAAGATATTGGTCTCACGATCAGGATCTGATCTTTTAAAAATCTCAACATCTATGGCCAGCTTTAGTCTCTGCACTCTCTCCAGCTCATTTATATCCCTCTTAAGGACTGGAGTCCAAAACATACTGTATTCTTATGGGAGGTATACATATCTATTAACAATTTTACTTTTCCTGTATGTATTCCTCATTCTTCCATGCCAACATTTCATTTACCATTATTCCTTGTAAAATATCAGCAGGTTGGACAGTTTTAGTAACTAAAGCATTTTAACGATTTTCATAGATCGATATAATGACACTCTTGTTTGTTAAGCAACCCCTAGAGAAGTACAGAGTTAGAGAGCAGATTTACTAGTTCAACTGTGGCAGGGACTGAGGTCTATCCATAGCTTTGCTGCATGCAATATGAGAGCCTCCTATTGCCCACCAATGAGCTATACAGTAGTAATATTTTTCTTGATTTAATTTGGGGTTTTTCAGGTTTGGCTCAAAGAACCTGGCATAATAACTGTAAGCTTTCAGATTTTTTTCCACAGGAAAAGTTAAGATTCCTTACACTTGGATAAGTTACCCTAGGCATCTGCAAAATTACAAATGTCAAAATAGATCTTTATTAAAAATTCATGAATGTTCTGCTCAGAATCCAAGCTTACAAAATTATCATTTCATTTACTTCTCCACAGTCTCACTGCCTCATGACAGTAGGAGACTAACTGTCACCAGAAATGAAGCTTCTAACATTAGAACCTTGGCAGAACCAATAAACCTGACAAGCTTGAAACAATGTCTGCCTGTGAATATGCTTTAGTTTGTCAAAGTAGTTATTGTAATGAATATACTAAAAACACCCATTGTTAATAGTCCAGAATTTTATTTAGCCTTAATGTCAAGACCCACTTCATATTAAAACTTTGCAAAGCTTTATCTGGATTTTATTGTCTTTATATTTTAAAGGGCTAGTAACACCAAAAAGTAATAGTATAATGCTAGTATAAAAATATACAAAAAATAATAAAATATAAAATACATAAAATAAAGTGTTTTGTACAAAGACATGAATAGCACTTCACAACTTTTTTATTACCACAACTATAACAATCACAAGTAGTAAGAGCATTGTATTCTAAATACCTTGTGGACCATTGGAGTCAATACACAAAACTACTCCTTTTTTGTTAACCCTGCCAAATCACAACATGAAGGCCTTCAAAACCAGAGTGAATAGCCCAGCAAGAACAGCATGGAAATTATGGAAGTGATCAAAGATACACAGTGGTAGAGTTATTTCTATATTTAAATAGAGAAAGAATCACACCAGTTTGATAATTTCTTGTTGTAATGGCAGATATATTTGATAATTTCAAGAAAGGTCTATTTTATCAAGTTAGAACATATTATTAATATTATTAATAATAGCCAGTATAATGTTGATACAGGGACTGAAGCAATTGCCCAGGAATTAAATTGAAATTGGAGATGGCTTCCAATGTTTTTTCCCCTTCTATCAGCTCGGTTAGAAGTCATGCTGGATTTATTTCCTGAACATCTTATAGGCTAAGGGCCCCTCCAGTTCCCTACAGAAACTCACAATGAAATTAGAACAGAGGTTGGGGATGACATCTCCAGTTTCCCTATAAAGAAGAGCACAAACATGTCTAGAGACTATGCTTCTTTATGAGAAGGCTTCCTTAAGTTCGTTCTAATTTCTGCCAAGCACACTGGAGAACATCCCTGCAATAAACAAAGTATTCGGCAAGTAGACTTGTAGGGTAAAATTTGAAAAGTTCTTCAATTGAGGTGCATTGTTTGCTGTAGACATAAAGACATAGAGAGGAAGATGTGGAGTAGTTGTAGGGCACTATCACATAAAAATGTATTATCATTCTGAGAGCAAGCAAATGTGCTTTGCCAATAAAAGCATTATAATATGCTATTTATAATATTATTAAATGCTCATTTATCAAGTTTTCAAAGTTTTCATTTTCTTAAATGCAGAGGCTTGTTAAAAAAGCAACAAAGTTGAAAAAAATCAATGCAATTTGTACTACTATACTATGTATACAACAACAATTGACAACTATGATGCAAATTCTACATCAACCTTTTTTTTTAAAAAAAAATTAAATTTACGCTATTTCTGAGGAGTATCCGCTTTAACCATAATATCAAAATGTATTCTCCAGCACAGAGCTAGCAAAATACCATTACTTTATACAATAGGATGAACATGAAGAAGTAAGAAAGAATCAAAACTCATTCAACTCATTTAAATATGACTGTGATATTTTGGGCCAAATTCAATTCAGTGAGAAAAAGGTTTATCACGTGAAAAGTCATGGATGAGATTCGATTTTGACATGCAATTCATAGCTGCACTTGTGGCTCAGTTCAGTCTAGTCAGTGGTTCATAAAGCTTTAATAAAAATTAATGTTAACAAGACCAGATGGAATACACCCCTGGGTTCTAAGAGAGCTTAGTTCAGTTTTAAACCAGCCTCTATTTCTGATTTTCTCAGATTTGTTTTCATCTGGTGTGGTACCTATGGATTGAAGGAAAGCTGATGTCATTCCTATATTTAAAAAGGGATTACAATCTCAGCCTGGCAATTACATTTGACATCTGTCTTAAGGGATCACATTCAAAATTTTGTCCTAGTGAATGGCATTATGAGCAGCAATCAGCATGGCTTTATGAAGGATAGGTCATGTCAGTCAAATTTGATTGCTTTTTATGATGAGGTAAGTAAGATGCTGGACAGAGGAGGAGCAGTAGTAGTTTCTATACTAAGGTCTGTTGGGCTTAATGAAGTGATTTGCACATGGATAGGGACCTGGCTATAGGATCGGGTAAAAAAGGTGGTTGTTAATGGTACATTCTCTACTTGGAGTAAGGTTCTTAGTGGAGTTCCTCAAGGCTCAGTATTGGGTCCACTTTTATTTAACTTGTTCATTAATGACTTAGGGAGGGTGTTGTAAGTAATGTATCAGTATTTGCAGATAACATAAAACTATGCAGCCCATTTAATTCCATCCAGGATGTGGCATCCTTGCAACAGGAGCTTGACAAACTGGCAATCTGGGCAGCTAAGTGGCAGATTAGATTCAATGTTGATAAATGTAAAGTCATGCACCTGGGATGTAAAAATATCCAACCCACTTATACCCTTAATGGGAATGCGCTAGGCAAATCCATAATGGAAAAGTATCTTGCAGTCCTAATAAACTTTGCTGTAGCAAGCAATGCCAGTCAGCAGCTTCATGGGCAAATAAGGTCTTGAGCTGTATTCAAAGAGGCATAGATTTGTGGGAGGAGGGGGTTATTATTTGACTGTAAAGAGCACTGGTAAGGCTCCATCAGGAATATGCAATACAGTTTTGGTCTCCGGCCTCAAACAATACATTATTGAATTAGACAGGATGCAGAGAAGGGCAACTAAGCTAGTAAAAGCTATGGAAAATCTTAACTTTGAAGAAAGACTGGCTAACTTGGGATTGTTCACACTTGAAAAGGGGAGATATGGTAACTATGTATAAATATATAAGAGGATTTTATAATAATCTCTCTAATGCTTTAATCACCAGCAGGTCCTTCCAGCTGACACTAGGTCACCCATTCCAATTACAAGAAAGGAGGTTTTGGCTAAATATTTGGAAAGGTTTTTTTACAGTGAGAGCGAAGATGTGGAATTCACTCCCTGAATCAGTTGTACTGGCTGATAAATTAGATAGCTTTAAAAAGGAGTGGGTTTATAGTAAGGGAGGAAATACAAAGTTATGGAAGATAGATCATAGTACAAGTTGATCCAGTTGACTAGTCCGATTGCTATCTTAGCAGGGAAGGAATTTTTTCCTCCTCTGAGGCAAATTGGAGAGGCTTCAAATGGTTTTTTTTTTTTGCCTTCCTCTGGATCAACTAGCAGTTACCTAGGCTATAAATGGATTGAACTTGATAAACGTGTGTCTTCTTTCAACCCAACTTACTATGCAACTATGTAATTCAAAAACTCTCACTGTTTGTCATGTGAAAACTTTAAAAAACTGGAACTGAATATGAATAAAAGGTCTTTCTCCTGGAATTGAATCTGGACCTTTATTACTTAAATACATTTTGACTGTTCCTTCCTTCAGTTCTTCAGTAACAACTTTACTTCCCTCAACATTGTCACAACTGTTTTCATTCACTGGGTTTTACCAAGCTGAAGATCTATAGTATATTACATTACATATACAAATAAGTTAGCAAAACAAGTAAATCTACTTTTCTGTTTGCTATTTACATTACCCCTGTAAAGTAATTTGTCTGATATGCCTTTGTTCTTTCTTATATCATAAGCCTGTCGGCTGCATTGTAAATATTTTATAAGCCATAAGTCTTAATAAAATTAACATAATTAGGTATTGTGGTGGGGATTTAGTTACCCTTTAGTTACCCTTTAATGCATGTATATTGCACAGCCTTCTTGATTTCACTCACATTTGGTTATATAGCTCTCTGTTTGTTATCTAAAATGCCAATAAATAGCTGAGTAATTCATGCTAATTGATGCTAATTATCAACATAATTTCTCGAGGCAATGGAAATGATATTAACTCAATTTGAGCATACTTAGAAAAGTCATTATTAACTCCATAGTATGCTTAGCACATGCTTGTTTTAATTCACAGTGCAGCTTTCCTGAATATCAAATTTACAAGCACATAGAAAGAGAGGGAGAGAGATAAAGAGAGACAGGGTCAGACTGGGCCGACGGAACACTGAGAAAAAACCCAGAGAGTCCCCGGCTCTTGTGGGCAATGCCAGCCCAGATCCGCACCCAGATTTGCAGTATTCATCCAGCCGCAACCTCCCTTTTGAGATTAGTAATACAACCGCAATAAGAAATAGTAGAATAGCAAATGCTTAATGATGTTTTAATACCTTATAATAGCTTGTTATCTGTTGGGCAGAAATTCGATTTTCGGGGCAAAGGAATTTCAGAAAAAAAATAAATTCAAAAATAAAAATATATTTTACCACATTTATGATGGAGAACAGTCTTCATGAGCTTTAATTATGAGGAGTATTTCAAGAAGCAAACTGAAAATAGGTCAGATTTATTGTTGGACTTCATACAGGGGCCCATTTACAAAAAATCTAATTGTGTTTTCTGCCACAAACCTGTAAAAATGTTGAGATTTATTAAGGGGGTTATTTATCAAAGGTGGATTGTTAAAGTTTTTTATTTCTCGAATGAACGCACAACCCGAATGGAATCGTATGTTAAGAAAACATTTTTACTCCGGTGCATCCCTAATTGATAGATAGATGATAGATAGATAGATAGATAGATAGATAGATAGATAGATAGATAGATAGATAGATAGATAGATAGATAGATGATAGATAGATAGATAGATAGATAGATAGATAGATAGATAGATAGATAGTAAATAGATTAGATAAATTATAGACAGAACAATTAGATACCATGCATGAATAATAAATATAAAGGAATGTAGATAGATAGATAGATAGATAGATAGATAGATAACAAATAGATAGATAGATAGATAGATAGATAGATAGATAGATAGATGATAGATAGATAGATAGATAGATAGATAGATAGATAGATAGATAGATAGATACTGTAGATAGATGACAGATAAAAAAATTATTTGCCTTTTTGTATTTCATTCACAATGAAAATGCTGATATCACCATGTCTCCGACTGATGGTTTCATAAGAAGTTCATGTACTTGTTTTTTGTAAAACAGGCAGAATGGACAATAATTAATGTTATTAATTTTGCAATATTTCCAACAATGTGTTTCAGAGAAAAACTGTGTACTCATAGAGATAAAGGTTATGGTATGTTGCATTGATTAAGCTTAATGCTCAGTGGAAAGCTGCGCCATCTTATCATGCAGAAGGTCCTTCATACAAATATGAATAATTCAAAATACAGCAGTGTCCACAGACCCAACCACAGGCTTTAGCAAATCTTCAAGGACAATTACAAAAATTTTTTGCATCACATTCATATGTTAAAAGAATGTAACGATGGCAACTGATATCATTCCAGGCACATACATCCATAAAATTAATTTCCACTTCCATTTCCATCATATGAAAATAATCTCAGCAGATCAAAGATGTGCAGGCAAGAAAAAAAGAAACAAATTAATAACTATTTAAGTATTCTGTTTCATCACGATAACAAACAGATGGTTTTAATATTCTGGAGGCTAATTTCTGAACAATTAAAAACACAGCAAGATATTAACATCTAATGAAACATTTTAACTACCAGTAAATGCATCTGCCATTAATTTCAACACAGTAAGGTCTTGGTTCCCCTCAATCTGTTCTTTATTAAGGGAAATTTTTCCTCTCTGAATTTAGTGAAGTAGAGAATTAACAACTGTTTTCAATCAGCAGTCAGCATGATATTTTGCTAGTGAGGGCTAAAACCATTCACACAACGAGACCCAAATTTGCATTGTAGCTTTGATGTACAATATACAGAACTTGTGTTTTATAGCGTCCCTGTACCTAATTAAAAACCTTTCTCCAATCTGTGATGGGCTTATAATTCTATGTGAACCCCAACATAAAATGTCTTCTTGTTTAAATACAATATTTAAACAGCTACAGATTTTTCTTGGGGAAAACAATGAAACAAATATGTCTTACTTGAAGATCCAGAGAGTATGTTAAAACTGTGGGAAATTACATGTAAAGAATGACTTGGGGTTTTGAGGCGATTTTATACACAACAGGTAACTGGCCTATAGTGTAATAACATTACACTCACGTGGGAAGAGCTCCAGGAAATAAGACATGAAAAGAGAAACCAATTTCCCAAATTCTAAAATACCATTATTAATTGGTATAAGTTTGTGATTCTTTGGGCACTAATCTGCTGTTCCTATTGATGCCACCCCTTGTGGTATGGAATTACCACCATTGAGGTAGATAAAATGTTCTCCAGGGTAAATACAGTAGGTGAACTTGAGCACAATTCAGCAAATAAGACAGGACAGATGCAATGGCACTAGACGTAATGATATAAAAGCACAAGGGGCATGTTTCGATATAAGAAAAATAAAATAAAAAATGTCAATATGTGATACTCTATTTTAGTGTGCCTGCACTTCATTAATGCCCCTAAAAACTGAGAGGGAGAAGTAAAAATCAGAAAGGATGTTAATAAGATACTTACTGAAATTCACACAACTGCTGTTTTAATTAGAAAAATAACATTACGAAAGACTTCTGGCTAATTCCAACCAAATGTCCTTGATACTAAATTAACCTACTTATGGTATTGTTCAGAATGAAAACATTAAAAGAGTTGGAGTGTTATTAGCAATTTTCACAACTACTGATACAGCAAACTAGTAATTATTGCCTGCTCTGATATTTACTCTAATCTCTGTAATGTTTGTTCCTGCAATTGGAATCTACATTCATTTTCTCTTTATCTACCAGCAATTATGTGCTGCTTGCCCTAGGGGCAGTGGTAAATTGTCTATATCTCTTGATGAAGGACCATTGCTCTGAGACATACAAGTGGGATGTGCTGATTAAAACCAATTAGCAGATTAAGAGATATTAATCATCTGAATTCGGAGCAACTGAGAAGATTAAGCTGATAATGTTGCAAGTGGCAAACATATCTAAAATTTGGAATTAAATGGCTTTGGAAGTGCAGATGTATTGTACAATGACAGAAGGTAAATTGTTTATTAACTATATTAGAGAATCGGAACCCAAAACACATAGATATGTGTATGTATGGAATGACGGGCGAAAAAAATCAGTATCTAAAATGGCTTACAGACACATTACAAATTTGTGTGTATTGGAAAGCTAATTTAGCAAGTGCTTTCTACAGCTAATGGGAACTCACAGAAGGGAAGAAAAAAATAAATTTTTCAAAAAAGGGTAGTTTGTGCTTCTATTCTGTGTAAACTGTACACATTATGTTATTGTGCTTCACAAACTGACTGTGATAAGTGTACAATTGCAACATGTAATATTAAAAGGAAACTATGGGTATTGGTACAATTATTCATTGTAATTAAAACAGAGACCACGTTTTACATGTATTTCATTTAGATCACTTATTTGAGTAGTATTGTAAATGCCGATACACTCAACACAATGGCTGTATGTTTATTTTCCATCGTTAACAGTGATGAGCCGAAACAGCTGGTCATTTCAAATTGGATATTTAGGTAGATACTTCTCTACTTTCTTCAACTATAACACTAGACTGAAATTTAACAATAAGCACTGATTCATTTAAGTGCTAATAGCATGTCTAGACTGTTCTAGAGAATTTGAGTAGAGAAGGGAAATACTCTCTGGTTAAACTCATTTCTAACCTGGTGAATAGGTCAGCCAGTATATGTGGTTATCAGTTCTCCAGTAATAAAATTAGCCCACACTTTCAATTAAACAACCAGAGGACCATTCTGTTATTTCAGTGCCAATTTACTATCTACATGTGGCTCCAGTAAAAAACCTGGAAAGTCTAGCGATACGCTGGAACAAAGTCCATTAAGTTCAAGGGGCAGATTTAAATAGGGTCGAATATCGAGGGTTAATTAACCCTCGATATTCGTCTGCCGAAGGTAAATCCTTCGACTTCGAATATCGAAGTCAAAGGATTTACCGCAATTAGTTTGATTGAACGAAAAATCTAACGATTCGAACTATTTTAATCCATCGATCGAACGATTTTTCTACGACCAAAAAAAGCTTAGAAAGTCTATAGGGACCTTCCCCATAGGATAACATTGCACCTCAGTAGGTTTTACTTGCCGAAGTAGGGGGTCGAAGTTTTTTTTTAAAGAGACAGTACTTAGACTATCGAATGGTCAAATAGTTGAACGACTTTTAGTTCGGATTGTTCGATTCGAAGTCGAAGTTCGAAGTAGCCAATTCGATGGTCGAAGTAGCCAAAAAAATCATTCGAAATTCAACGTTTTATTTATTCTATTCCTTCACTCGAACTAAGTAAATGTGCAACCAAGTGTTCACTCCAAATCTGATCTAAATGACCTTCAAGTTAGACTTGACTCAAGTTGTACAGTACACTTAGGAGAACATTTTTACTCACAAACTCACACCCTATAAGTCCTCCAGGCTGAGTCTTCCCCACCCGCCACTACCAAAAGCCCCAGTCAAGGTGGGCAAGCGCCATACTTTTTGGAACTGTTGCATTAGAGGCTCAGATTCCATATATTTATATACTGCTTCTGTTTTCTTTTCCTCAGCTAAACCCTGAATTCTACATTTGTCTAGGGCAGTGTGTATGGCCTTTGGCACATGTTGTATTTTCTCCCTAGAGTAAAAACTCCAGTGGATTTCTTTCTGAAATCCACTCCATGTGTGCATTGACAGGCAGATTCCCATCAACGTGCACAGATAAGAGAAGGAGGGGGGGGAATCAATGTTATATCCAGTAAAGCAATATATGCCAGAAGCCTAAACTAATGAACTTACAGCTGATCTTGAAACATTTTTCTGTACAGTACTATGCTCCGCTGGATAAACATTGATAATGCATTGGAAAGAAGAAGAGGGAAAGCAGGGAAAGGGAATTTTTTAATGTTATTTTTTCCTGTTTCTAGTGATTCTATGTGGTTGAAATTCCATGTAGCTCACTTTTGGTCTCCCATAGTAAGTGATGACAACAGCTGCATGGCTCAGCAGCTGTAATAAACCTTAGGCAATTTAATAGTTTTTATTGTTCTGCTGTGATGTGAGAACGCAGCCACTCTTTTCTCATAGGATTCTTGTAGGGGTTGCAATGAGAGAACATCTCATTTACCTAAAAGTGCTTATAAATTTTTAATTTGCTTTAACAAGTAAATTAACAAGTCCCTCATTCAAGCAAGTTTTATGGCCCTTGGCCACTTGGGGAGGACTGTAAAAGTTTTATGGGTAATTCGGAGCTTCTGAGGCTGCACTTGAAAAATTGTCTGCTTCCTGTAATTCCATCAAACTAGAAAGATTCTTACGACTTCTAGTTACAGATTCAGTGCAATATTTTCTTTTAACGTTCTCCTTTTGACCTTTAAGATGATATTTTGTTCTTACTTAACTGGATTGCTCATTCTGCATACAAAAGCTGCTAATAAATTACATTTCTGGGAGGTATAGTTGCGCGTCTTCCCCAGTGGTGATGCTTTCTCCAATTACCATGGAACCTCGGATACTAGAGGTTAAGTAAACTATGATTTAAAGCACTGAAAATAAACAGTTATTAAAGCATTTAATCCTCAGGGGCCTAATACTAACTAGCTATGCATCAGTTAATTTCACATTGATTCTCAATGGAATCAGTGCTTGAAGGTTTTATAGTCTTCAACTGTACCAGTTATAGTGAAAATAATCAAGCTGTTTAAAGGTATAGCCAAAGTGGAAAGCAAACTGTTAAAACAACATATTTAGAAATCTGTGTATTTTTTTGAATGAATATCAACTATTAGGGTCACCTTTGTTATTTATACATCTACTATGTAGACATGGCCCAACATGGCAGAAAGTGGCAAGTCTAGGTTAATTCCCCGGGCCCTACCATGCCTTGTTAAAAAATGGACATGTTCATGATCATATTATCTAGAAAGATATGGATGTTTTTCTCCATATGGTCTGTTGAGCCCTTTATTAAGCATAGTCTATTTTTATAAATGTTTATGAATGTATCTCTAATTTCCATTATGTATACAAGTGCTTAGATGCATGGCTGCTTTTTCAATGTTGCATAAAGTCATATGTCTGATCTAAACTGATGAGCCCAATTAGGTTGAGACTGGTCTGGGTATTTTATCAGCTATTGCCACAGCCATGCTTTAAAATTCAGTGGGTGAGCTTTACACCATTTTGGGGTCCGGCTACAAATTTTGGGAAACTGTGCTGAAGTTTAAAACATACTTTTATATTTTTTGGTAGACAATCGCATCATAAGAAAAATGTAGTTCATAAATCCCTCAAGAGATCTACATGTTCATTTTAAAATGCTATGTTTGTGAAAGTATAATTGTCAAATTCAAGGCTTGTAATTGTGAATAGGGCTATTGTTTGGCTGTCCCCTGCCAGGAAATACTAAAGCTGTTGGTGGGGGTCAGATTTAATAAAGGGCTAAGTGTCTGTTGCTAGCTAAAATTTGCCATAAGTCTCATCCGCAGGGACATCGCCAATTCACTAATAAGCGTAGAGGACAATTCAGTAGTGAAAGAGACCGTTGCTAGCGCACTTTCGTGTCCTATCACCAATCTAATTTTCGCTTAGGCTAACTATCATTACTCCACAAATTCACTAAAGTGCGAATTTTACAGAATGTTACCTCTTTCGCCAGAGTTTCCTTCGCCACCTTAGACCTGGTGAACTGATAAAATTAAGCTAAATCTTTCTCAATCTTATGTGAGTGACATCATAAAAGTTCTTAAAAACTCAGGCATTTTTTCATATTTTAAAGCGTGATTGCCTTCAAAAGACCTAGCTATTAAAGATTTTTGTGTTAGCATTTTTTTCCAACCTTTTGAGGGACATGCCACATGAATGTTAGGGTGGACAGGCCCAGATTTGTGGTGAAGCCACAAAGGCCTGGGCCTAGGGCGGAAAAATTTTAGGAGAGGCATGCCACTCAGCCACATACTAAGGAACTAGGGAGCACTGGGGAGTCAATGCTCCCCAGGGCTCCGATGCTTGAGAGTGCGTTTGCCCGTGGGGGGTGGGTTGCCCTTGCTAAGGGGCCGGCATTAGGACCATGTGGCCCCAGGGGGGGGGAAACTTGGTGCTGGGACCAAGCGTGACATCTGACCCTGAGGGTGGGCTCATGTCTAGGGCTCTAGGATCAAGGATCTCTTCTGTCTTTATTATGCTTCCTTGGACATTTGTAATAATAAGTGGCCACTTCAAGCACTTGCACCAACATCTCTATTAAAGAAGTCTATACAACATATATGTACCTGCCATATTCAAATTGGCCTAAGCGTAAGAGTACTAGCGAAGTTTCGCTAGGCAGAAACGAACGTTAGCTAAAGTTCACAATGAAATTCTCAAGCTGACAAATCAACTCTAGCGAAACTTTGCTGGTGTTCAGCTGCAGAGACGCAACTTTGCATTTTAGTGAATTAGCATAACGGTAGCAAATTTGCACCCGGCAAAAATTTGCCCTATAGTAGATTTGTCCCATGGTGAGGTTTAGGCCAGTCTCTATTTGTTCTCATAGATACCCCTAGATGACAAGCTTAAAGTATGGTCTTACAACTGCCACTGAATGTGAGCTAATACTGCAAATAAGTTGTCCATGACCAAATGTTAAATCTCAAATGGGTGTATGGGGAATGGTACTAAACAAAAATGGAGGAATACTTCAATCAAATTCATATCAAAATATATCCTGTTAACTGTTTAATCAAAGCCCCTGGGATCAGTCTGGGATCACTGATCAACTTAATTTTCAGAATGATTGCACTTTCTTCATTTTATATTGGTAACCATTCTAAGGTATAGGTACATTTTTTTACTAGGCAGGGCTGGGGACACATGATTTATTCACATGCCATTCCCAGTCCACCTCCTATTAACTAGGGTTTGGCAGTCATTGAATGACTCTTCCAGTAGCAGGGATGACTTCTCCAATGGAACAAAAATCCTATCTGAAAGAATACAAATGCTTAGTTTAAATATACATTAGCAATGTCATTGAAAATAACATTTCAGCATCTTATAAATGGCCTTATTATATTTCGCCCAAGGGACATGCAACATAAGTACACCAGAAAGTTGGATCCAAAGGGATAATAAAGCTTATAAAGTGATTAGATTATATATATAAAGTGATTGATAATGTAAAACTACATCATATTGAGAAACTCTCTAATGAGAATTATGAAATACAGATAAATTCTGTCCACTTCTACAAAGTTGTCCAAAATACATTAGTTACTGTTTCATACTGCTGACAGGATGATTTCTTTTGTTTATTTTTCAGTCAGAGAAATGGTGGCATCAGTGATTCCAAATATAATCCAAATCTTGGAGCTGATGCTAATGTGAGCACTTAACCCAGAAGCCAAAAGACTAAAGATTGATTTGACCACCGTGATACAGGTTTTTAAAAATCTGTATAAATATTTATACGCATATATATGTATGTCTGTCATCTATACGTATATCATCTATCTTTTATGTTGTTTAGGAAAAAATGAATAAAGTAAGAAAGACTACTGCTCTAACTGTAAATCAAATAATACCCTTAAGCAATTGTAAAAGCAGGAAACATGGGGCATATCCTGCTCTACAAATGCACATCATGTGCAATTAAACTGGAAACTGCTGTTATGCATTTTTACACTGTGCAATTCAGACGCGGGATTAGTTCACAACAGGCTCATGTGGAATAATACAGCAGGCAACAGCCTTTGTAGGATGTAGTTTTCCTGCTAAAACCTTTTATCAAAATGTTAGTTCCTTGTGACATAATATACACTGGTCACAAATTTTATAGCTTAGCCATTAAGTAAGAGCACCTGACAGAATAATCCCATTAACAAAAGGGGATAAAGTGAAAAGACAGGCTGAATTTATGGAAGCAATTATAGCTTAAGAAAAATAAACCCCTTTTGAAGTTTCCATTTATTTATTTATTACTCCTACCCATTACTGACTCTACTTGCTGATGTTATGAGAGTAGTGAAGAGAGCTCATTTAATTATTTAATAAATGCTAAGCAGGACAGTTTACAAAACCAGTCTGGGGTTTTCATTATAATGGATGCCATTTTATCTCAGACAGCACTACAGTCTACTGTACGGTATTGACAGCACTAAAACGTCTAGAATAATGTAAGGATTCATAGGGTGTATTCCCCTATGGTCCCAAAAGTACCACATGGTGGGAAATCCCCTGCCTGGCCAGCTGGGTTGGACCTAGATTGAAGGGAGAGGGAGTGAGGCCTTTGTCCCTGTGTAGTGTGTTCTGGCAGATACCGGAGGTGGCCTGAAGGTGGCGATGCTGCGCAACTGCTTCATAAAACTAGAGCCATGCGTTCAGGCTCAGGAGTTAGTTTCACTTTCACTGAGGACACAGTGAATAGGAACTGCTGCAAGATGTAGGGGCTTAAATGAATGTGATAGCCCTGAAGGGCTTGGGGTAGGGGACCCCAAAGTCTGGTAAGCTCAACCATGTCGGCTTTAGAGCTTGGAATTCAGTTAAGAGGACTTTTTGTGTGCTTGCACTGAGGAGAGTGCTGTTAGCTGTGCCTTGAGGAGTATAGGGAGTTTGTTGTGGTCGCACTGCGGATAGTGTTGGTAGCTGTACCCTGAAGATTTAAAGCAAGCTTTATGTGCTTGCTGGAGGATTTCATCTCTGTTGATGCCGTTCCAGCTCTGTGTGAGCCTGCCCATCTGAGTGAGTCTCCGGGTGAGTTGTGCCTGAGGGAGGGTAGAGAAAGGATCCAGCATGTGTCCCCTGTTTGAGAAACAGGCTTTGTTTGTATGCCTGCTATGTGGGAACAACTACCTTTGTCCATCTGGAGAGGTATTTGGGCAGGTAGTGCTACCTGAGGAAAGTTTAAAGTGATACAGACACTAAAAAGTTTCTTTTCAAAATATTAATCTACATTAAAAGTCACCTTTAGGTTATGTTGATCGTTTTTCACTGATAGTTCTGCTTTTGTAAGTAATTGTTACTTGAATTTCCGCAACCTGACTGTTTTCCCAACCTGACTGTCCCTTCTCAACCTGTCAGTTGAAGTTTCTAATGCTAATGGACTACTGCTGCACAAATATGGCAGCCCCCTCATAGAGGAACATAGGGGTAAGAAAGGTATTGTTAAAGCATCTGGCAAATATTTTTATGGCAAAATTATAAATAGTATGCAAAGACAATAGTATGATCCATATAAAAAAATGTTGTTTTCTGGTGTCAGTATCTCTTTAAGAGTTCTTTGGGGAAAAGGGACTGAGGCACTTTGTCCACCAAGAGTGGAGTGTGGTACTTTGCCTGGCAAGGAGGTGCCAGGATGGGACTGAAAAGGTTCCCCAGGGTAGTGGGTCATACATATGTGAACTGCATATTTAATTTCTCTTTTACACTTACTTTACAGTTATTTGCTATACAGAACTTGTTTGTGCTTGTTTGTGTTTAATTGTTGTTTCCTAATGGGGTCACCGGCAGGTGTATTCCCGGATCCCATTAGGTGGAGGTACTACCATGAGAGGTACATTCCCAGTACCTGTATATAGTAAGAAAGTAATGGTGAATAACCTATGGCACAGAGGGATGGCCAAGATGGAGTTACAATATTATATATATTCTTTCTAGAAATCTCCAACACTGACTCCTGTGGGTGATTTTGAAGCACAAGGATTTTAACTAATTAGCACTTGCATTAGTACATTTACCCCAATACAAACTACCATGAGCACTGTCTATGATAGCTTCAGTACATCAATGACATGTTCATGTTATGGGTAGGGCCACGTTGGTCCCTAAATAACTTTTTGAATATATTAATTTATGTTCCCCACATATTAAATTTACTATGCATGTCAGTTAGGTTGACATTCTGTATTTAGACACTAGGGCAGTAATCCCCAACCAGTAGCTCGTGAGTAACATGTTGCTCTCCAACCCCTTGGATGTTGCTCCCAGTGGCTTCAAAGCAGGTGCTTATTTTTGAATTCCAGGCTTGGAGGTGAATTTTGGTTGTATAAAAACCAGATGCACTGCCAAAGAGAGCCTCAATGTAGGTTGACAATCCACATAGGGGCTCCCAAATGGCCAATCACAGCACTTATTTGGCACCCCAAGAACATTTTTCATGCTTGTGTTGCTCCCCAACTCTTTTTTCTTCTGAATGTTGCTCAGGGGTTCAAAAGGTTGGGGGTCCCTGCACTAGGGTGTACATTTCATTCGATAAATTGCTAACAGATTTATTCACTAACCTGACAGATTAAAATACCCTGTTACATAACAACTCATTTCACCCAGTACAGGTAAAAAAATGATTACCCAAATCCCAATTCACATGAGTGAAACTGATTATTAGTGATCAGGTGGGTACTGAACCAAAGATTAAATGATATGCAGTCTCGATTTAGTAGAAGAGGTTATTCAACTCCTCTATTGGCCCAACAGAAATCAGAAGTGGAACTATGTAATTGAAAAAATATGTTATTGGGATGTCCTAAAAAGAATCTAGACCATATACCATTAGTTTCCACATACAGTAACATTAGTCCACAAGTTACCAACATCTATGCAAACATTGGGGCGTTCTACGATTTGGGATTCCAAATGTTTCGAGTTTTACAAAAAGGGTCAAACCATAGGATCTATGTTAGTACAATCAGACATAGGTGCAAAAAAAAGACACATAGCAATTGTTACAGCCTAGGAGGCGGGGGAAATTTCCATGCCCGAATTGTAACTGCTGTAACTGCTGCACAAATTGTTTAAAAGGGCTCCATGTCCACCATTCATGTAAAGGAACCCCTATTAAAATTAATGGATATTATACCTGTTCAACCATGTTTGCTGTATATGTATTCAAGTGTCCCTGTGGGTTACTATATGTGGGTCAGACCACTCACCAGGTCAAGTACACAATTAGGGAACACAAGTCTGCGATAAAAACTAAAAAGACTGATCAAGCAATAGCAGGCCATTTTGTACAAATGGGAAATGGGGTTCAACAACCCAATATTCACTCTCCTTCAGATGTACCAACCAGAAAATATAAACACAAATGAGGACGAGCACTAAAAAAACAGCTTGAGGATAGACAAAAGGAACAGATTGACTAATATAGTGTAGTATTCTTAACCTTTGGTTTGATTGGTGCTAAGATGAGCACACACTCTGTAAGGGGAGTGTTTTTTCTCCTTCACCTTTATGGTTGTTACCATCACCTTTTTAACCAAACAGTACAGGCATATATCCAAGCAGTATATGATCTGCATACTATTTTTTAAATTGATCTGGATTTTATTCTCATTTTAATTATTGTGTTTTTTACGGGTAACTGTGATAAGTGCATAATATTGAAGAAAAGTTGATAAGTTTCCTTTTCAAGTGGCTACATTTAATTCCTAAATGGATACAAGTTTGTTATTTGTAAATGGATATTGCTACTTTGATACTTTGTTGTTATGTATTCAATATTGCAACTTTAATACTTTGTTGCTATGTATTCAATAGATGGCTCTGGTATAATATGTTTAAAAGGAAGTCCAAGAGACCATGTGTGTTAGCTTGAAAAAGCAGAGAGCGGCTTGAAACGTTGCTATGTTTGGTCTGAGACATATTTAAATAAAGGCTTTTTAACTTTACTAAAAGGTGCTGTTCACTACATTATTGGATATTCTACAGTTCCAAGCTTTCCTGCCTCCAGCTTTGAATTTGTAAGTTGATCTTATCAATTATTAAATACTATTCTGCATATTCCATAATATTATATACATTCTCAGACAAAAGATAAAAAAGTACTTACCAGAATAGCTCTTCCAGGTTTCAGGATGTTCAATACTAATGAGGAGCTATATCTATAGATAATTACCCAAGCACTCTCCCACTATGCTATCTACCATATCTATGGCCATGTTCTTAGAACATCACAACGTAAACCAACCTAGAGTAAAGCTGGCCATACTCAAAGTTCTGTTTTTGCATAGACAGAACACCATGTAAGTTGATGTTGATCTGATTGGGCTACCCAAGTGTTGGACAGATGGTTCAATACTCAGGACATGCTGGTAGCCTCTAAAAGTTTGTTATGTTATCCTTAGCTTACAGGCATTTTTGCTCAACTTGATGCATATATGAACAAGTCTTGATCAGACATTGATCCTGAAGCTGATCATATTGAGTAAATACACATGCCATTGGGTTGATACCTCGATATAGGAGCTTTAGGGTAATATTTGCAACATATATCACTTTCCCACTCAAATATCGAAGCATTAATTTTTCTTAAAAAAATACTTTTGTGGCTTAGAAAGGTATATAGTTCTATTAATGTGCTTTTTAGGATTATGTATTACGTGGTTCTGAATTTCTATGTGAAAAAGAAACTAACAGAATTACAGTGGGTAGCTATATTCACAAGTACTAGTATGTTCATATTATCTTGAATAACACACCTTAGACACATTATATGGTTAATAATACATTTTATAGTCTAAGAAAATTACCTATATTAGACCCTAATTTCAACTTCTCAGATATTGCTTTGAATAGCCGACATACTTCTGTGAGAAATGACTATAGGTATGGCTATAAGTCATTTTTCTGTCTGGGAATATAGGCTAAAAATCATAGGATTATTGTTCTGTTACCAGCTGTGTTGCTTTGTTCAAAGAACTTCTGGAACTCTCAAACAACAAAGCTATACCATTTTCTCAAGAGACCTGAAATGTTATTAAATCTTTCTATGGCTTTTCAGAAAAATCTCTGGTAAGCATCACTGGAAAACATGCAGAAATCATAAAGTAACCAGCTTATAATTTCCTTTCGTTCTGGCATCCCTTTCAAAGTGGCTACCGGTCTCCTGTGCTCTCCTAAGCCAAGATGCCTCCTCTTGCGTAGAATTTAGGAAAAGGAGGTCAGTGACGATAACTGAAAATAATAACACCAAAGGAAAGAAAAAAATGGGAATGTTTCCAAAACTGCAGCTGTGCTGGACCATTAAAAAGCTGAAAGTCATTCTGCAGCTCGACCTCACGCTTATCACCACATAACTATTCATCAAAGACATTTCAGTGCAATTAATTAAATTATTCCCATGTCTGTGCCACAGAGTCGTTATTCCAATATCAGCTTTCACTCACACTCTCCTAAGCTTCTGTCTGCATGCCAAGTCACATCTCTGGGGTTGTCCAGTCTCAATAAAGCTGCTCCCTTCACCCCTCGCTCAAGCTATCGTTTCTCCTTTTTATTGCTATTTATTTTCCACTAGGATTCCTCTGCCAGTATATTGGCAGGACTTCCAGTATATGGATGTAATGAAATCTACCACAGACACTTAACACAGGGTCAGGCTTCAGCTTTGCTCATGTGAAGCTGTAATATGATAAACAAATGCTTCCACGGGGAGGATTTTATTGGCTCAAAAATAGAATACGGTATCCTCTGGTATGCCAGTCTAGAAATAGTTGGAGTCTCTTGCAAATCCTTGTGATAATTAAGTTTATGGTTGAGATTTGCCTACATGAGAAATCTGAGCTAGGACATATCATTTATATCATCTATCAGGACAAGTTTAAAGAGGGAATAAAACATTAACCCTACTAGGATATATATTTGGTGCATGTGTATTTCCAGTTCGGTAATCTCAATCTACACTGCAGATCTATGTGAAAAATAAAACAAAACTTAAATTGGTAATAGCTGGCATAGGTCTACACCGTGTTCCTTTTTAAGGTCCAATTACCATTAGGAATAGCAAATGTTTTAGTAATGTTTTCTGTTTCTCTGTGTATATGGGTACTTACCCAGAGCACAACTATATTGCATTTGATTAGGCAAAACCATCTCTTGATTAGGGTAACATCAATATGCAGGCACCTTAAGACCTCAATCCACCATCACCCCTGCCTTATTTAACCCCACTTTTATCAGAACAATCTAGGCCCCATGCCAATAAATCAGTCCCTTAGCTTTGTGAAACTGATGGTCAAAAGTGAAAACTACACTACAGGAAACAAGGGCAGCATTTGCACCCCAGAGTTTGTAAACTAGCCCCTTTAAGATAAAAGAGTCCATTTTAGCCTTGACAAACTAGAGCAATCATGTTGCCATATACATAGCCAACAGCATCTTTAACATGCTTTCCTAGCATGACACTGGTATCAATTACCTGCTATGTAAGCAACCTTCTGCAGTCATGTTCGGAGGACTAGTAACAGAAGGTAACCATTTAAAGAACACCCATTTCCTGGGAACCCATGTCCAACTGATCTACTCACCAGAAGCAACACTTTTGTTCTTAAACTACAGGATAGACCCCACTCATGGAAAACATTCCTACTGCCAGTCTAGGACAACAAAGATGATCATCACACAAGCGGGATAAACCTTGTGTGGTTATTGCAAAGTATCATTACTTTGCAATAAACACGCAGTGTTTGTATCGCTCTCATGGAGTCCTGAGTGCAGGTAATCTTTCTTCTTGCTTATTGTACTTTGGAGGGTGCCAATCCCTATTACCGTGCACCGGACCAATTTTGATTGAGAGTCCAGCGTGTGCTGGGGGGGTTACCAATTGGATGATGATCATCACACCAAATTGCAGATGTCTTGCTGAGTTTTCACTATTATAATTGTCTGACATTTTAGCTGATTGTGTTGGTCTCTGCTCTCTACTCTTGTGTGAAGTGATCTACGTGTTTCAATTGGAGAGCCTCTTGTTATATGAATTCTCACTTCTGGGATCATCCAGTTGAAAAGCAACATAGTTGACATTTCATCCACTCTTGATAATCCACTCCTCCTTCTCCTTCTGCTGTGACATCTATGCAAGTTTGCACTACCCATATATATATATATATATATTTGCAAAACTACTGTATGTCATAAAATCAGGAAACTGAATTGAACTCTCTGTGCTATATGTTCAGGCTAATTTACTAACTGGGTGTTGATAAATGAGTTTCATTGATACTTATAAGCCTTGTTTGAGATCAAATTAAACTCAGACACTATCTGATACTACTTATGAGCAGGCTTTTTTGCTTGGGGTACTAAATTAGGAGAAACTACTTCCTTGGCATTCTCAGGAATTCAACTCCTGTGAATCTTGACTTAAGTTTGAACCAAGAGCACAACTGTAAATAGACACAAATCAGGTGTCATCCCGGAGTTCCTCTTACGTATTTCCAAAACTAGCCTCCAAACATTCAGCTTTCTATAAGGCAGTCTTTGGACTTTTCTTATTGCCAATATGCCCCATTCAGTGCTTTCCAGTGAATATGAGTAATCTATCCTACATGTTTAGGAAAGACTATATTGAAGAATATTAAACACACAGGTTTATTTGATCTCCCTGTTCTCCTGCAGGGGTTAGCTCTTTCTCTATACAGACCAAAATAGGGGTCTTCATTTTAACTTAAATGACAAAGCCCTATATAATACTACTATCAAGATTTGCAATCCTAAAATGTTAACTTGTTTTTGCATATAAACACAAATTATAGAATAATAAATAAGTTGCAAGAAAACAAATGTTATTCTATTTATACTAAAAATCGGAATTACAAACATTTAAAAGAAAAAGGGACTTTGTGACTGGGCAAATTTTATTAAAATATATTGAAGATACTTTTTTGTCTTGTGGGGAAAAGTTTTTCTGCAGGAAAAATATTGACAACTAATTGTAACTAGGAAACAATATTTTCACTGGGAAGATAAAAGGAGGAAAAAGTAGAAAGCATATTTCCTCAGAAGTTATAGTAAATCTGACCCTAAAGGTGCAAATTTGTACCAAAGATGTTCAAAACAGACGTTTGTCATAATCAGTGATGTGCAAATCGGACCCGTTTTACTTCACTTACAATGTGCAAAACACCAAAAAATCCACCAAACACATTGAAGTCAATATGTGTTTTTTGGATAATCTTTGTAACTGCGCTATCCTCAACAAAGAAATAAAGATCAGTTGCTATGGGTGTCAGCACAGGTGAAGATTTCTAACTTTAACAAAAAAATTGAGCCCAAAAAATCTCTAACTGATGGACATTATATTTAACTGTGCACATAACTCATTTTAATTTTTGAAAAACGATGTCAAGAATATATTATTGAAAAATGGAATGTGATCCTTGCATATTCTTTCTCACAGAGCACTAAGGAATGTTATTATTTTTTCTATTCAGATGGTTCTACAAGGAAATGAAAAATGCTCAGCAGAGTAGTAACCTTGTGAAATATTTCTCTTTATGCAAACAACAATTGTGCAATTATTATGACAAAAACCTCTGTCTATTCAAAGCACAAACTGAAAAGCGCTTTTCATTTTAAGAAGGCTGTATAATTATGACGGATCTGGATTTGTTCACACAGTGCTGGAAAATGGAAGGTATGAAGCAGCTCCTTGTGGTATCACCCTTAAGTGTAATTTGGTACATGTCCATTTAAAACTCATACGGGGGAATGTAAATAAAGTCGCAAAGAGCAAAACAATTCACACCAATAAGACTAAAAATACACATCTCGCAATGCAATATTGTTCCTTAAACTGTTATTGCATTGCAAATTATAATTGTGCATTGCAAATTTTAATTGCGCACTCTTAAAGGGAACCCGTCACCCGTCACCCGAAAAATTATTTAAAATCCTATTTCATCACATTAGCCAAGCAAAATTATCAATTATCAATTATTTGAATCTTGTTTCCTTCAGTCTGGGAATTCAAAATTATAGCAAGCAGGCAGCAGCCATTTTGTGGACACTGATATTAACGCAAGTCTTGCATCATCTCAGAATCTTGTTTGTGCACCAGAATGGGGGACCCGGTGTCCATCCCCATGCACTGGCTACACAATTAAATGGTGAAGAGAACAGGGAAATGTGGGGAGAGCAGTGACATCTAGGAAGTGTGGAATGGAAAGTGAAAGTAATTGTCTCTCATCTCTGAGATCTTCTGAGAGTTTACAAGAGCTATAAATGCTTTAATAAAAAATAGAAATTGGATTTCATGCTTAATTTAAAATCTTTATTATACAGATTTTTGTGTCTGGGTGACAAGTCCACTTGAAGAAGCGCTTGAAGGTGTCGTAATCTTTTGGAGCAAAGATAATG
Organism: Xenopus laevis; assembly: GCF_017654675.1. Lineage (NCBI taxonomy): Eukaryota > Metazoa > Chordata > Amphibia > Anura > Pipidae > Xenopus > Xenopus laevis. Next base: position 103,267,971 of record NC_054373.1, read on the forward strand.
ACTTTTTTCAGTAAGAAGTTTTATTACATTGACTGCGCATTGGCGCAAACTAAAACGGTCTTCCACTGTCGGAAGTGGTCACTAAACAGTTTCCGGGTTTGCAAAAGCTATATTAAATTCGCGCAAAGCAAAATTTGTTCGAGCAAAGGCATAACTTTTCGCATTGCGATTAGTTTTTCGGTTACCGACTTTTATTACATTCCCCCGATTGTGTTTCATGCTCATTATAGACCAAACACTTCTGTGATCATTTTCTTAAATTATACTAATAAAAATAAGAGCTATAGGAGAATGCTGGTGTAGTTTGATATACCTAAGAGATATATGCACTACTTTTATGAGTCCAGATGATACAACCCACAGACAACCTGTGTCATATTACACATGCATCATTTGTTTCATGGTTTGTTTTTCCTTGTTTTGGCCCATCTCCCCTCCTGTTGTCCCCTCTGGTCTCTGTCTATTGGTTTACTCCAGTTGTCCAGTAGTATATGCTAGGCTCCATTTTCAACTGCATGTATATTGCTGGAGTGGATCATATTATGATCTTTTGACCTATCCGGATGTTCACTGTTGTCAAGATGTTCACAGTTTTGAAATAAACTTCTCAACTATCTTCAAGGTGCCATTCTGATTGAGTTCAACTGTCTGCTGACATTCCTGAGGTTGTAAGTTATTGCTATCTCAAGACAACTTGATAAGTTAAAGAGATCACACTTTCAATGCTTAGAAATGGAGGCAGAACAACCTGTGACAACATTATTAGAGCTCTTTAATATTCAATATGTGTTTGTCTTCAGTTCAGAATAATTATCAGCATTAAAAATAAACTAATGACACATTTGTGTTAATGAACACTTTCATTCGGCACCTGTCCAATATTAGTAAAGTCTTCCTTTACTGCATTTTAATATCTTTATGGGTCAATTTGTGCTATTAAAACATTTTAATAGCACCCATTTTGTATGCTATTATATTTTCCCCAAATTAAATGAAAAAATTTTAAATGAAAAATAACATAGTTATGACAGTTTATACTAGCCATACTAAAATGGTGAAATAAACGGTGTGCATGTTTTTGTGTTTTTATTTTGCAGCTTGTTTTAAATATTAGTTCAGATTAACACATTACTGACCTAGGCAAATTCTAACACATTGCTGACCTAGGCAAATTATTTTATTACTGTTCATTTATTACCACCTCTGGTATATCTCACTATAGACAATGCCCCTTCCAATTCAAGTAGTGCGGAATAATCCTTTTTATACAATGCATTCCTTTTCTTTTAGCCTTGCTTTCTAAACAAAATAGTGTAGAACATATTTATGGTATAATATTTTACATACTTGAATGTGGAAAGGGCAAATATATTATTCGGATAGTTTGCTTTAGAAACATGCATTCATTCTCTTTATTGTGGAATTTGCTCAATGTGCACAGGCTCTCCTGTGTGCTTTAATGAATGCCCAGCTTTGTTGTCTGAGAATATAGCCCACAAAGGGAATTCCAGGCTGTTCCAAACACAGATGCTTTTGCACACACCATTAAGCCGAGTACAGTCCCACATTTCTATGTTTTTCGGTGGCTATAATCTTGCCCTTGCAAACAGAGCGAGATAAGAGCGATAAGGATAACTAATATCCAGCACACAGTCCTTCTATCTGTATGATCTGGTGCAATACACGGTATATCTGAGAACGAAAACATATGCTATGGTTCGATAACTCTATCCCTGCTGTGATTTGATAACTGCATCTCAAACAGTGTGTGCTGTCAGGCTCATTCCTGCACTTGTGTGTCTCCCATTGTCTGATTAAGAATATCGTAATCTGGGAAAATGCGTTGGTTAATGCTGTTTTAGAAAGATGAAAAGGCTTGTGGCTCTTGTTCAATACCCCAAGCCTCCTTTCTTGATAACCTTGCTCTGAACGCTTAAGGTCTCAAACAGTGCTTCACTCTAAACCCACACAACACAAATGAAGTCGAAAAAAAACGGAGAGAGAAAATAAAAAGGAGTCAACCGAGAAAGGGCATTTGTAACTGTAAAATTATTCCCTTGCTTTTGTCAGTGCTGACTCCCAATTCTATAACAGTTAAAGGCCGCCAAGTAATAGGCATTGTAGAACTTTCCCTTGGGTGGCAGCCAAGGCCACTAACCCAGCTATTAGAGTGCTGACAAGCTTTGTCAATGCAATCTGCTGAATGCCGTGAGTGACAAGCGATCAATATTCTCTACTCTCCTGGGTCATCACAGGTGACAGAGGCCTAAGTAATAAAACAGTCTTGGCGTTCTTTTTCACAAATGCTTCCACTGCCTATATATTTTTTTTTCCTCTATGCCTCTAGCTATCTTCTTAGATATCGGCCCAAGTGATGATGATAGAGGTTTGTGAGCATTTCTGTTTGTCAATTGATGTCACCAAGTAAAATCACTGTAGACAAGAGACAAATAAATCGAAACAACCTACAATTGTGTTGTTCTCTGCCAAAACAGGAGGCGAGTTAAAGCTGACAAGCAGGTATGATTCAGCCTGAAACTGAAAGGATACATATTTTATAGTGTCCGATATTCTGTGCTGTTAACAAACACTTATAAAATATTCCAATGCTGCAGTACGTGTACACTATAGTACTGGTATCACTACTGGTATCACTACTTAATTAACTTACTTATACCTACTTAAGAAGACATATTTAAGGCATACTCTTTTTTTAGATATTCTTTTTCATAAGGTGATCAAAGGGATTTAGCTATGGTTTGATACTCAGTTGAATTAAATTGGTATCTGGCTTCTTTTGGGTGGTTTCAATACATGGTCCTTTCAGAAGGTATGACTTTGCCACCTTGCTTTACTATGAATATGAAAGCACTAAACTCTATTTTATAGCCAGTGAGGTAAGTTCAAAGACCCCCAGAGGGCTGCACTGTCAACGTTCAACAAGGATACATTTTTTGGGTCCCATAAATAGATAAAGCCCTTTCTTTCCTTGTCATAGAGTGATACTTGTAAAGATGCTTGCGAGGGGACATGACTACTATTTACAAGTACATTATAGACAGATACAGTAGCAGGGAATCTTTTATTCCCGTAAAAATGCCTTGATTATGTCTTTAGATTAGAGGAACAGAACTTTCTTTTGAGGCAGCATAGGTAGTTCTTTACGAAGAGGGCAGCGAGGTTGCGGACAGTACCATAACAACTGTGCACCAGACCTCTGCAAAAAAAATCTTCAGAGGGGCTCTGCATGCATAGGCAGGGGTCCATGGGGCTTTTTCAATTTTGTTTAAAGAAAAAAGTTTTTAACGGTGCTGCATGGCCCAGTAGGGTGCCATGCTACCCCTCCCCTCCCCTCCTGCACAAGCGGTACCTGCTTTCTGGCTGGCTTATAGAGGATTAGGCAAGAAGCACAAGTACGGCTTTGAGGAATTGGCAAGCACCAGTGGCGTCACCGCCGGGCACTGAGGCAGACGCAGCATGTACAGCTTGAGCGCACACAGACACGCACCTTGCCTAATATTCTCCCAGCCAGCCAGAAAGCAGATACTGGCCGTGCATGGGCGGCAGCACAGCACTCGACCAGGTCCGGCAGCAGTTGGGGGGGGCCCCATGGAAAGGGGGGGCAGGCCCCTGTGGAAAGTGTAGCCTAGGGGCCTCACATAGTATTAACCCACCACTGCCTTCGTGCACCTATTCAACCCTCTTAATCCTCCTGCCTGCCCTTTTGCCTGCTCGTGCCCCCTGCTCCCCAGCTGTTCACACTGGATAGGTAATATTGCAGCTGGGAAGGGGGGATTTCTTAAATCTATAGAGGAAGGAGATCCCACAGTCCAGGCCCCCGGTCCCCCTGCCACCCTTCCCCCCACGTGACCACGTATCAGCTTCCTCTATGGTTATACCACTGGTTGGGGAATGCCCTACTGGATGATGTGATGGCAGATTCTTTTTTGCGTCCCATAAAAAGATAAAGCCCTTTCTTTCCTTGTCATAGAGTGGCTTGGGTTATTTTTTGAACAAGCATAAAAACCCAGGCAATCATGATCTTAACTTATATTTTTATTTATTTTCACAATTAAAAAAAATTACATAATTAACATCATATGTCTTTTGTCATGATTTTTTCCTTTCTTTCTCTTATTACATTGTCGAATGCAGTGAAAACATCAAGACATTAACGCGTAATAAAAGGGAGAAAAAAATGAGAGGAGGGGAAGATACGGCAAGAAGTCGTATTTCGTACAACTAACACAACAAGAGCTTTTAGATTTTTTAAGTTCCAAGATCCCTTGTTGTCAGATAATAGTCCCAATTGCCCCATATAATGCTATGCAATTGTAATGTATTGCTGATTAGGGCAGTCATTTCCTCAAATTTCCAAGGGTGATTTCTTGGATAGTTGGGATTATAGAAGATTTCCATTTGGAAGTTATTTCATATCTGGCTACTGTAGTTACTTGGTTGACCCACTTTTGGGCTGCGTTTTTAAGTCCTGGGAAGAGCTAATAACAAATGTGGCATTTCTATATTTAACGGAATTTTAAAGAACACTATTATTATTAAGTTAACAATTTCTTGCCAAAACTTTGTCAGTCTTGGGCAGGCCCATGAGATAATGCTCTTGATTTCTAAAGTTTGTTAATATAGATAAAAATATATACAACTGTTACAGGAGACCATTTGAGGTAAAAGACAAAGTTTATTTGACACAAGCTCCTTACATTCTGAACTCACAAAGAGTCAGAACCCAAACAAAGAGATCATAGAGTTTCATATGCTCACTGGGGTTCAATTGAAGCAGGTCAAACCAACTAAACAATGTAACTACATTATATAGTAGTCCTAACTTTGGATCGCTCTGAATTACTTTCTGCAAAAATAGTACAATGGTAAATATAGGTATCAGATAAATCGCTAAGGCCTTACATTTGACACCCCTTTACACTTCAAGATTGTGTTTTGCCATGACTGGTGTGGTTTTTCCACAATTGTTCTTTTTGCTCTGATCCGCAAAAAAAAAACCACAAAAACTGGGGAAAAACTAATTACGACAAAAAAAGGTGATTGAGAAATTTTTTTTTTTTCCAAGATTTGTAAAAATCTTTCAGTGTTTATTCCCTTGCCAATCTATTAATGCTGCAAAGAAACGCTAAAAAGACATGTGTATCTTATATATATATATATATATATATATATATATATATATATATATATATATATATATATATATATATATATATATATATTTTGCATATATACACACACAAATATAAAACCATGGCTTTCTGACCAGTTCACAGTCATTCAGGGGTTTAGAATAGATATGACAATTTGGCAACCGATCTAAGCTCAGCAACGCTCTCATGGAAATAATGGTACAAAAAAGGTAACCACTTTTCATGTTTTGTTTACTGTAAATGATTGCTTTGCTGAAACATCCATCTCCAAGGACAATCAATTGTGATAATGAATTATACAAAGAATGTGATGCACTATGCAAGAACAAGATACTTGGCAGAATAATACTGACCTCCTTTACTTAAAATCAATTTACAGAAGGTGTATATGCACTTAGTATTTTTCCCAAGGTGCTTTTTTCTTCTCTATCACATCCTGTACTTTGTTCGTGGGGAAGCATTCTCCTAATTAGTGCCTTTATGACTTTACAGGAATGTTGGCGTTTATTTCCGATGCTGTCATGTCAAGTCCAACAACACTGATGCATAAGTTATACATTTTTAAACTGAAATATCTTTGTAGACATTTTTTTCTTTGAATTCAGCATTTAGAAAATCATTTATTGTATGCAGAATTGATGTCTAACATATAACCTAATATCACAAAGAACATTCCTTTAAAATGTAATTAATATAATTTTGTTTAGAAAGAGCACTGCCTTGGTTGCTTTATAGAACTCAGCATAAAAACTTTAGCATAACATGTGTGCAACATGAACTTTTCATAGAGAGCATACACAGGAAGAGGAAGAAGAAAATCACACAGGGTTACAGGTCAACCATGACATCAATAGCAACAATAGACCCTCCCTGCATTAAGTAACATGCACTGGAACAATCTCTGTTTGTTGTTTTTTCTAACACAAACATTTTTAAGGTATTACCTGTTTGATTTTGTATGTTTGTGTGCACCAAATAATAAAGTCAGTCCCTGGGAACAAGCACAGAACCTAGAGAGTAGTAGGTCTGTAGGGGACCCGACCCGACCCAGAGGACAAACTTCTACTCAGGAAGTCTTCCGCCTATTAATTATGCCATGAAGAAGGGATGTTTCCCAACTGGCTTTTAGGTGTTGAATGACTAGTTCCTTATCAAAGTTTATATAATATGAGAGAGAACATGGCTGTGTTTTATGCTGTTTTTTACAAGCTATGTGCGGTGTTCTGTAAGCAAACATGTTAGAGAGAATGAAAGCCTTTTTTCGCTTACAGACCAGGAGCCTCTACTATCAAAACCAAGTACAGATTGGCTTTAACAGTATTAGCAACTGGTGGAGGATGGAGACAATCGGGGGGGAAACTGCTGCAATTTGAAAGGTTGGAGGAAGGGCACTCAAAAATACTACTATGTATGTGAAGCTATTGCTCTCCTTGAAGTTGGTGAGCAGGGACCCAGAGAACAAGGTAAAGGTTGTGGTAGACAGCCCTGTCATAGCACTTATAAGAACTGAGAGATAAACAGACCGGTCTAACGAGAACAGTATTTTGCTCCCCTGAGTAGTGTGGTACTCCACAAGGACTCAATCTATCTTTCATCCCTGAGAGGCATTGACTGGATGGTATCAATTTCAATGATATGCTACCTTTTATACAGTATTGCAGAAGTATGTCCCTCTACTGCCAACATTGGTCCAGGCTCTCAAACTTTCCAGCACAGCCCACTGAAGCATATTACCAGAATCTCATCTCTCCGCACTGCATTCCATCCTCACTGCTGCTGCTCACACCATCTCACTTGCATCTAAACCAATCTTGACCACTTTACCACTACAGTCTATCTTCTGGCTCATAATCAAGTGGTGCAAGTATAAAATTCGTGTTATCCTTCAGAGCCCTGTATTCTACTGCTCCTCAAGCCCTTGCAATTTTATTAATGCAGTAGTGCAACATTTCAGGGACACGCCCCTTTGTCAAGCATGCTGCACTACTGTATGTGAAGTGGCCGATTCCTCTATTACTGAGCACCAAGATAAGACTTCTGGGTGTGCGGTTTCTCTAACCTTGCTTGTTCCTTCTGCTCCTCCCCATACACTCCCTCCCAGGCAATGCACATCATTTAGATAATCTTATGACCATGCATTCCACCAAAGCAGCCTGAAACACTCATAAAACCCTTTTCACTGATTGCAACTCATCTCTGGAATGATTTACTATCTTGCATGAGGAAAGATTCCACACTTTGCATCAACAAACCCTATGCCCTTGTTCCCCATCCCTTTTGTGTCTCCTCCTCCTAATAGACTGTAAGCTCTTCAGGGCAGGGACTCCATACCAACTGTGTATCTTTTCCTACATACTGGTGTCTAACATTTCCTATATGTTTGTTTTTTCACAGAATTTTTTTTTATGAGCAAAATACAATGAAGTCAATGGAGCTTACATACCTGCATTAGAGTGATACAGACACTAAAAAGCTACTTTTTAAAATATGAAAGTATATTAAAAGAGAGTCGGGCAGAGAAGGGAACCGGACTTGGGGTAGGCGACAGAGGAGGTACGTGCCTGGCGCCCTCCCAGCTTTGCGCCCTAGGCACGTGCCTACTTTGCCTACCCCTAGTTCCGGCCCTGCCTATAGGTCACGTTAATTGTTTTTTTGCTGAGAGGTTTGTTTTTGTAAGTAATTGTTAGCTGAAGTTCCTAAACCTGACTGTTTTGCCAACCTGACTGTCCCATCTCAGCCTCAGTTAAAGATTCTAATTCTTACGGTTTCCTGCTGCACAAATATGGCAGCCCCTTCATAGAGGAACATGGGGCATCAGACAGGTAATGTAAAAGCATCCCGCAAATACTTTATGGCAAAAGACAGAACTTTGTACATTAATTGGCTCATGTGACCTAACATGTATGTGTGCCCTTGGTTTGTTTGTGTGCACTTTAAATCAATAGAGCCCAGGGGGCAGCCCAATGCCACAGGCTACTAAAAAAGTATATTTTTATGAAAATGGTTTAGTTACATAAATCAGGGTTTTACATATGAGCTGATGTAGAGACCTACATTGTTGGGTGGGTATAACTGACAGTGGCACAGAGCATATGCAGTGAAGGAGCAGAAACGAAGATGGGGGGCTACTCTGGAGGCCTCTTCCCTGCTAAAAGGCTGTGGATGCCTTTGTTGGTACTGAACCCCAAAACATAAAGTACAGCATGTCTACCCTACTTCTTTGTTAAGCATTAGTTCTCCTTTACGTGAATTGTAATTTCTGTGGAAGTATTCTATAATCTACAATCTGTATAAGTGCATTGACTGGTTCTAAAGCAGTTGGGTAATACGTTCTCATATTGTTACCTCGTTAGGAGCATTTTTCTTATACATAGGTCATTTTTTTAATAAAACATTATTTGATTTAACATACCATTATAATAGTTTATTAAGATAGTTTGGTCTCATACTTTCAAAGAGAGACTTTGGTTTCCAGTGACAATAAGTAAGAGTCACAGAGACATAAGAAAAGGAAACGTCTGGCTCCAATCTTGCTCATTAAATCTCTTCTAATTATCTAAAGCACCAAACTATAGTTGTGCTTAAAGCTGATAGTGACGGAAACAACTACTGGGTAAAGGCTCACCAAGTAGGAAGATTGACCTGGGTGTACAAACCCCAGGTCCGACACTTGAGTGAACGACCAATTAGACTTTAAAATTATGTGAAAGTCAGCAGAGCTTGCACTCACCAAGTTGACCGGATGGCCCGAGTGCCGTGCCCCAAACCCGTAGTTTAGGTAGTGTGAATCACAGAAAATAATTGTGCACGCACTCCTGCAGCCAAGGCGGTTGAGGTAAAACTTAAAGCTTTATTCCTTCATGTTAAAAGGCTTAACTAATAAATTGGTCTAAGTCCCAACAGTGTTACAACTATATATGCCATTTTTTATTGTTGCGATCTGAAGCTGGGCAACTAAACGCACGTGTCAAGTCGGATGTGACAGGAACAAGGTAAGTAAATAAAATGTCGGATAGTGTCGCAACAGTAATCCGATGCAATACGACTGTCGGATGCAGACGCAGCTTGCAGCATTGCAGCAAACTTACCTTGTTCCTGTCGCATCCGACTTGATGCATGCGTTTAGTCGCCCAGCGTCGGATCGCATCAATGTCGGCCGTGTAGTCCTAGCCTAAAACTTTAAAGTTAATGTGTCTTTGACACATATAAGTCCTTAGCTCATCTTACGTGTGCATTTGTTGAATGCAAAGTTATAACATATGTTTTCACGTCAGCTTGCCTACAAACCTAATAGGGCTTTATTTTCCTTGCTCTCAGTGAACAAAAAGTGTGCATCAAAAAGGCATTTAAATCACAGGAAACCTCTGAGAATAAAAGTCAATGAAGCACATGCTGGATTGAAATGGCTTAGATCAATATAATTAACTCCTGTGTTTTGGACTTAAACCCAGAGAAAGAATTATGCAGGGAATAGGAATTAATGGCACTAATGTAAGCCATTTTTTACAGTGTTTTTCCCCTAACTTTGGTTTCAGAAGCATACACTGAACACTGACTAATGCAGTGAACCTGTGTCTCAGTAGATTCAATGATTAAAACATTTAGTGAACAAGACATGCCGGCGGGTAGGTTTTTTTCTTTTAGTCTTTAACACCAGAAAGTAACGAATAAATCCACATAATTATTTTTATGGCACTTTAGTTTTCTGCTGATGTAAAATTCTCAGCCTAAGGACTCATTTTCAGCAACATTATTGCTAATTATAATTTATTTCATACTTTTCTGTAATATTAATTCTCAATACAATAGTTTGTGATTTTTATACTGGAAATTTCTGTGGATGTGATTCATCCATAAATGAATGCCACTTCTCAATATAGACGTATGGAATCTATTATCCAGAAGGCAAGGGTCTTGAGGTTTTCTGTATAATGGGTCCTTTAGTAATGTGGCGCACCAAGCATTGCCTACCTAAAAAACATTTAACATCACAAAAGAGTTTCTGCACCAATCAAAATGTAATACAAATTTTTGAGAGCCATAAAATGATTTTGCTGTGAGGACCAGGAAGTTAAAGCTGTGAAATAAGGATCCAGATGACATTTTTCATATACACGGTAGTTAACCAGAAGATAATATAGTTTTCATCCATTCTCATACCCCTTTGGCTTTTAGAGAAATTGGAATTTTTGGAATTGGAAAACCCTTCCTTTCCCTGGGATCACAATGAAATAACTACTGGGCTAAAATAAAAAATGAAAATCGCCTGGGGGCGCTTTGTTTTCCGAAGTCGCCGGAAGTTTCCTCGTGAGGTAATTACAGGCGACTTCAGAAAATAAAGAGCTCTGAGTGCCTGCCCCCAGGCGATTTTCATTTCAGCCGGCAGAAAGCAGGGGAAGGCAGTTCGGGGAGATTAGATTAGAAGAGGAGATTTGTCGCCTGGTGACTAATCTCCCCGAATCTGCCAGTGTGCCCGACTCTAAAACTGCAACATGTTCCTTATCTAAACTAACTAAATACACCTGATTTTACATTACAAACAAAACTGTAGATGCATGAAAACACTCCACTGTCTCCTTTTGGCAGTAGATAAACATTGTGCTAGTCTTAAAGCCAATGTTTTAAGGTTTATAACAACCAGCTCAATTTTTCTAAACAGTGGCCATTGCCTCGTTAATTAGGATGCTTCTTGGTTTAAATACAACATTTCCAAGTGACCATAGCATTCCTTCCCCGGTTTGGCTAAGGGAGGCTTCCAACAGTTTCCAATAGTACCACTATGCAGATTATAGCATACTGTATATATTCCTCTCCTCCTCTCCTAATTCCAGCCCAGATATCTTAACACGGGTCTTGATTTCTATTTTTCTACTTGTATGTTTCAACACTGCTTGAAATTAACTTTGTCTAAGACAAAAATGGTCCATTTTCCAACCTCAAACCCCCTTAATTTGCCAATAATCTCTATTACAGTTAATGACTCTGCTATTACTCTGTTAATCTCCTGAAGCCCATTGACTTGGGGGTAATCTTTGATTTTGTGCTCTCCTTTACACCTTATATTAAATTAATAACTAAATGACATCACCTGATGTTTTACTTTTTATACTGTAATACAACCATTTAATACACAAGATGCCACTAAAATTCAAGTTCATGTCTTCATAATGTCCCATATTGACCACGCATAACTTTATTGATTGGTCTGTTCCTCCAGAAACTGTTATAGTTCATAATAACAGGTGCCTATTTACCTCACCAACTTAAGTTATAGGTTATAGGTTTGAGACATTGTATCCATTAAAAGTGACTCTTACATATATAGTCATAGTAAGATGTTTGCAGGTGACCAGCAAATGCGACCTGTTGGTTGGTTGCTATGAGTTACAGCTCCTGGGCAAATTTATGACCTTTAATTACATAACCCTGTTATTGTATAAAATTCTACATTCTATAATATATTCTATATATAAGACCCTTTCTGTAAATACACAGGAACGGTCCAATGGAAGATTAGAGGTTAAGAACAAAGGGTGTTGACTGTGCCTCAAGAAGAGAATTACTGATGGCTGACAGAAAAAAAAATTCTCTTGTTAAAGGACCAGTAACAGTAAAAAAATTCTAAAAAATGTTGTTAGTATGCTACGAAAAAAAGATGCCAACACATATTAAACTTTAAAATCGCTAAGTGATCTATTTAAATGATTTATTTTAGAAGAGGACAGGGTTCCTATAAATGAATACAATCCAAAGACAAGTTGTCAGTGGCAAGGAAGACTATAAAAACCCTCAGTGAGGTTTCATCTTTACTAAATTTCCTCTGTGTTGATAGTTTCCACAGAACGCCAAAAATAAGCAAAGTAACTGCCAATTTCATCTTAATTGCGAAAAACATTCCCACCAGACATTAAAATGGCAGTCAGATTGCTCTCAGGGTGAGGCTGTTTCATGTATTTAAATTAAGTGATATAATCATGAATATGTTTCTTAAAGGAACCCAATGTGTTTACACGGTGATCTGAGTTGCTAAAAAGGATATATTAAACAGCAACCGTTATTTTTCTCTTTATACATAAGATATTTATGACACACAAAGGAATACTTTCTCTTTGTGCTCTTACTGACCCTGCCCAAAGAGAAAAAAATATTTACTAAAAGGAGAACTAAAAGTATAATCCCTGGTGGTGGCAAACTTTTGGACAACCCCTAGGGATTATAGTCACTTACTTGAAACCCCAGCATAATGCTATTGTTTACTAAAAAATCTGCTCCAGCCCAGGTTATTTCTGTCGAAACTAATCACTGCCCTCTTCTTCGGCTTCCCCCAAAAAAAGAACCAGAAGAAGAGTGCGAAGAATGAGCTCCTACAGAAATACTCTAAGCTAGTGCAGTTTTCAGCTAACAGGAGCACTGGCCCAGGGTATAAGGCAAGCAGTTATTATTACTCGGGGGTGCCTAACTTTTGGCACCCCCAATGATTATACTTCTCCCGTGTTCAAATAATTTGATTGCTTTATTATTACTAAGAGATAGGAAATTGATATAAATGTTTGTTGAAAAAGGACGTATAAAAAAGTAATTTCCATAATACAGTTGCAGATTTATTTCATCCACCAATGGGCATTTATCATTTGATGGAGTTGAAATGAAGTGATGAAGTTCTTTTAAAAAAGAGCAAGTTAAAAAAGTAATACAGTGTTCAAGATATGTTTGTAGGAAGAGGTTACATGTTCAGAGGTTCTATACCTAAAGTTAGGAACAAATAGAGTACAGTTAAATGCAGAGGGTGAATAATGCATGGATGGTTAAGAAAGACCTGTGTGAGAGGAGTATTTATGTAGGTCTGCAGCAGTAAACAAGCAACTGACAATATTTCACTTAAACCTTTTGGGGCACTGTGACTACTCGCAAGCATTATCCCCTTTTTAATAATATATTTGCCCTCCTTCCTTAAGTGCTGCAGTGCTATACCAAGATTTCAAAGCTGGCCCTGTGCCATATAAGATGATTATCCATTAAATATTCCTATGGGACTTTGCTTCCCCTTTAGTCATTTTTGAGCAGAGTCAATTTAAATAGGATAAAAGGAAACTTTAAATATAAATTTGCAGTATAGGCAGCTTTTACAAGGAAGTTAAATAAATACCATTTAAGATACTATGGGGCTAATCTAAGAATGTTCCTAAACTCTCATGTGGTTTCTCCCTTCGAATACCTCAGCTTCCTGTCCAGCGGTTTTTCTTCCCTGACCAATCCTGGCAGGTTTTAGGCTCCGAGCTTTTTATTTTTTTTGAAAAACCCACTGCTCATCAAGCAGCCAAGTTATGTGAAGGAAGAACCCACGCAAGCAAACCCAAAGGCTTGAGCATTCTTAATTTAGCCCCTATATATTCATTAAAGTAAGAAACATGAGATCAAAGTATATCAGATTAATACAAGCTGCTGATCTGAGTACCGTAAGAAATATTTTTATGTAATATTTTATGTAATATTTGTCATTAACTATTGCAAATGCGGTGAAGCTTGAAACTAAAGAATTGCTAAGGAAAGAAATTCAGGTTGTAACAGGGGCATCTGTGACTGACACATTCCCAGCCTGAACCCTCCCCAGGCCTTTGATGTGAAATGTAGGCATGACACACTAGATACGATTGAACTAAGGCAAATGTTTATTAGAGCTTCTCACAGGTTCACAGGCGCAGTCTGGGGTCATCAACGACCAGGAACTTATTAGTTAACAAGTTACTCAAATACACTTCCAAGGAGATCCACTCATGATCCCTCTCTTACACACACACACTCACAAAGCTTGTGTCCCTGAAGCCTCCTGGACCCCTGTCATGTAGAAGTGCACAGGCAGAATGCATTAGCCATTGAAGGGGCCTCCTCTCCAAATAATCCCTCCCCCTTCCTCTCTGCAGTGTTTATACACAGTGCCCAAGCTTTCTCCAGACTTCTATGGTCCCAATAGGCTGCCACTAGCCTAACATTACATTCTCTCATCCCTGTCTGGTGCACAATCACTCCTGGGACATTACCCCAAATCTAAGCTCTTTGTCGGGAGGCAGGCTGTCCTTGCTAGCTAGCCCTAGCTGACTTCTAGAGTGAGCTGCTAACATCCACTACCTATCTATCTATTCCTAATAAGGATCAGGTACCCACTTGGTCTGACTCAGTAATGTCCGACTCTCCTGTGGATCATGTTAAGCCAAAAAAGAAGTGCACAGCTCATGTGCAACTCCTTCTGTTGGCTCCTGCAGGGGAATTCCCCTACAGGCCAACCTTGTGGGTCGGGCCCTCAGCTGCTCTGTATATTGCCTATTTACATTTATAAAATAAAATATGTTTTACCTCCTTACAAGATTTCCACAAGTTTTACAAGCAAATGTCCACTGAAAGATCCTTTAGATGATAAATATAAATTAGTAAGCTAAGAAGAAAATCATATTTTGCCATTCAATACTCAGGTTGCAACTTGCATAATTCATAAATCATGGATGCTAATAGTGGAAGTGGTGCTTCCAGGTTGCAGGCAGACACCATATATTTGCACAATCTCTATAAGTGCACCAAAAAATATATATTCCCTGTCTGCTCAATCAGTTAATTTCAGTTTGTATTGTATTGTGTTTCTTCTCTTCAAAATATGTTGTACAATGCTGCAAACATATTGGTGCGTAAAATATAAAATGTCTTAAGCATATTAATTACACTAATTATACATTAAAACTATTTATAAAAAGTTGATGTTTTGTAAAACAAATTGAATGAAAATGTAATCCTTTTGGCTGATTTGGTAGTTTGTATTTTGTGCAGTAAATATAGAAACAATATACAACACAATGTACAATAAGCATGCGTTGTTTATCTATATTGTGACTTTGGTTGCTTGAGAAAAATCCTTAGGCATATTTGTAACTTAAATTGACTGTGAGAAATTGATGCTGTATCTGTACCCCTTAAAATCTGTTCTATTAGCTTGATATGGAAACTTGCCATCCGCCTTTCAACACTCCAATGCGAACTGATTGGCTGTTAACTGACAGCAGCACATTTTCTTTTTCAGATGCCAATGTTGTGATTAGGCTCCATATGTCGCAGGAGCAGCCCTGCTTATCTATAAGGAACAGTGCAAGCTTTCCTCCAGCTTTGGCATGAATACACATATACTGTCAGTTCGGATGATCCGCTTCACTTCATAATGGATGTCAATCTGTTTTTTATCCATTATCGCTGTGTGAGCGGCAGCATTATTTTTCCCACTTTTAGTTCATAGGGCAAATTACTTATAATTTCACTCAAGACATTCCATCTGGCTGTCCTTCATAGAACACCTACAGAAATACTTTGCCATGCATTCCATAACCCACCCCTTCTTTCTCCTTACGAGTACAGCCATCTGTACTTTGGAACAAATCCTAAGAAAGTTATTGTATGACTACGCATTTGCAAAAAGAAAACCTTCAGTGTTAGAGTAGCAAAATGCTAGCAAAGGAGTCTTATATCCAACCACTTGGAGACACAAGCCATAGACATTTTTTATTTACAAGATCACTTTACATTAAATAATCAACAGTTCAGAGTCCATCCCTCTGTCCATTGGCAACTTTCCATGAAACACACCAAATCAAAGGCCAGTTTGCATCGAGACAGAAGCAGGGGAGTTATGAATGGGACAGTTCTTATGCCACTGCATAAATTACATTCTTGATCAGGATTTTAAGGACATTGGAACATTAAAATATTATTCTGAATTTTTTTATTATTACAAGTACAATTGTGAGCTCTTCTTCTGTAATTTTAAAACCAACTGTAGCTCTAGGCTTTGAAATGTTTGCTGAAAATGCTAATTTCAATTGACCAATTGGTCAGTTTTTTGCAGGAGCCAATAAACCTGCCTGTATGTTTTTGGAATGTGGGGGGAAACCAAAGTACCCCAATGAAACCCATGCAGACAGAAGGAGAACATAAAAACTCCTTCCAGGTAGTGTCTTAGCTGGAAGGGAACCTAGGGCCCCAGTATTGCAAGGCAAAATTTCCAGAATATTTTCAAATTGTTTTGTGGCATTGCACAAGCAAACAAACAAAAAAATGAGATTTAACTGCAGGTGGTAGAAAAGAACTTCCAATCACAATGCATTGTTTTTATTGTTATGTAAAGCGATTGGTGCTCACTAGATCAAGAATTTAACCACTTAAAAGCACAATTGTGCTGTGCCCTCTGGCATTTAAACAGTTTACACATAGTGAAGCAGATGGAAGAGATTGTCAATTTGAGACAGAACTCTGTTGACTCCCAATAATCTTTCCAGCAAACATTCAATGTGATGTCATTGTGTTCCCTCAAAAGCGGATTTATTCCCCAGCTTAAGTTGTTAAAGTATTACTTGTATCTTTTATTTCACTCAACCTCATTGCTGCCGCTGAGACAAGCAATTCTTTTCTGTTCCAGTGGGTTGGCATGAAGGATTATTCCACAACAATAAAAAAGAAAACAGAACAGGATTTATCTATGTTTAAGTTACGCTAAACCTCTTATCATCAAGGAGAAGTGATGTGTGCAAACAAACAGGGTGGTCTGTGTGACAAACAGATTCCTTTATCCCATATGTGGGAAAAGTCATACTATTTCTTCCCTTAATGTCACAACATAGCACACACTATTACATGGCAAATTATCTGCTACAGAAATCATGGTTGCTTGCATATGCAGAGAGTAGTGATGGGCAAAATTTTTCGCCAAATTTCGCCACGAAAAAAAGATGCCTATAGACTCCAATGGGTAAAAAAATTTGTTGCGTGTTCAAAAACTTTTGTCGGCTTATAGACTTCAATGCAGTTCAGTGAATTTCTGCTGTTTCACTAATTTTCGGCAAAACCGAAATGGGTCAGATTCATCCATCACTAGCAGGGAATAATAATGTACCCCATACTTTAAAATATGAAGATATTAGGAGTTCTATGACCATATAAAGACATCCGACTGCAGGCAGAGTTTTTCTATACAGTTTAATGCAACTCCGAAATAAATATTATTTTCTAAGATTTTATAGTAGAGGTACATTATTTGTTATAATAACCTCCAGGATTTTTAAGAATTCTGAAGTGAATTCAAACATATGGAATAAAAATGGACCCCACAACCATTAACCAGTGTGTAACACCCTCACCTTTATAACAAAATTATAAGGGTCATTTATGATCACAAGAGCATTGTGCAAAGTGCGATTTTATGTGCAATTTGCCATGTTATTTACCCACAATATAGATTTTTTCCCCATAATTCCAGCAATTGGGTTGAAAATGTCAGAGTCTGGATTTCATCATTTCCAGTGCTCTCTATACAAAAAGCCACAAGTATGATGCCAAGCCCCACAGCAATAATGAGTCATAAACAGTATAGACAGTGAGAAATATGGGACAACAAATCTTGACAACAACAGAATAAATCATATCCCTAGAAAAACAAAGAATCAGATAATGTATTTCAGTCACAACACTATTTATTCTGCATTTCCTGAAAAGTGCAGATGAAGCACCATAAATAAATGGGGTTAAATGGCAAATCAAAGCAGAATAAAGGTGAGTTTACTGTAAGGGAACCTCACTAATTAAGGTCACACTGGGGGTCACACATTGATTTGCACTAGAATCTGTCAGGCTTAGACATCCCTATCTGCAAAAAAAAAACAAAGAAAAATATGGCAAAGTTGCTAGCTGGCTAGATTTAACGCATCAGTAAATTGTAAGCCTATCAGGCCCAATAGCTATAGTTTATATTTTCTGATAGCACAGGTACCTGTCCTGCATACTGAAAAATATAACATGGAACAATATGAAGTTACATTACCAGAAAATACATTTCAATCCTGTACTGATCCATATAAATAATACTTGCACATTTATTTCTTCACAGGTTCATTCTTCCATAACAACCAGGGCTGGAATTAGGGGTAAGCAGAAGGGGCACCTGCTTAGGGCACAATTATGGGGGGTGCTGGGCTGGTTCCTCTTATGCCTACCCCTAATCCTAGCTCTTTTGGCCCGCCACTGTTTGTCACCATGAGCCCCCCCCATGTCACTGTGGATGCTTGTGCACATGGAGGGGGTGAGGTGGCTGGGTCTCTGAAAACAACCTGTGATAATTTATATATAAGTAAATTTTCACATGTTCTGCACTCTACACTATGACCATAGCATATACTTGCATGCTGGAAGCTCAAGTATAGGTAACCCAGTGGGGTACAGACTAAAAAGCAATATCAATATATGTTTATGAAAAATGTTTTATTCCTAAAGTCCCTAAGGGTCCCTAAAATTATTTTGCTGTGGAGCCCAATGACTTCTGCAGTAGTTACACAATTGTGTGGAAGCAAATGTATACGCGTTCATCCAGTTCATTTTGGTAACTTGTCACAGTTCAAAAAATGTTTTTTTAAAGGGATACTGTCATGGGAAAAAAACATTTTTTCAAAATGAATCAGTTAATAGTGCTGCTCCAGCAGAATTCTGCACTGAAATCCATTTCTCAAAAGAACAAACAGATTTTTTTATATTCATTTTTGAAATCTGACATGGTGCTAGACATATTATCAATTTCCCAGCTGCCCCAAGTCATGTGACTTGTGCTCTGATAAACTTCAATCACTCTTTACTGCTGTACTGCAAGTTGGAGTGATATCAACCCCTCCATTTTCCCCCCCAGCAGCCAAACAAAAGAACAATGGGAAGGTAACCAGATAGCAGCTCCCCAACACACGATAACAGCTGCCTGGTAGATCTAAGAACAACACTCAATAGTAAGAACCCATGTCACATTCAGTTACATTGAGAAGCAAAAACAGCAGCCTGCCAGAAAGGATTTCTCTCCTACAGTGCAGGCACAAGTCACATGGCCAGAGGCAGCTGGGAAATTGACAAAATGTCTAGCCCCATGTCAGATTTCAAAATTGAACATAAAAAAATCTGTTTGCTCTTTTAAGAAATGGATTTCAGTGCAGAATTCTGCTGGAGCAGCACTATTAACTGATTAATTTTGAAAAAAAATTTTTTTCCCATGACAGTATCCCTTTAAGGACAGAACCTATTCCAGGAACATGTCATGGTATTAACTCATTAAGCCAAAAATGACGAGTTAACAAGAAGACTGGCGACTTGTGTTTAAGGCTTATTTTCATGCCAAGCTGCTTAACGATCAACTGTTGTATTCCATTGGAATGAATGGTAACTATTCATTTACAACCATCTCAAATTACAGGTAAAGAATCCTTAGCTGACATCCAGGTCACTCCTGTTAGATTCTTTTTCTTCATACACAGCCTGGTTCTGTGTGTCTGACAGTATCAGAATGCCTCTAAAAGCATATTTAGCCTGAGGAAGACAACAGTTTGACCCCTTTTTCATACTGCCTCCTTAATCATGGAAACCAAGTTCTTGATTAAGGTAGCTCAGAGTATATCCTGAAGAGAAGAAAAGTAAATAATAGTTGATTATATATAAGGTTGCCTTTTTTATACCAGAAAGCAGGTTACTATCGTATCCTATTCATATAATAACACTAGTTTCAGTACAGTATGCAAACAAAAAGCCAGTCCTATAACTGTAAAATAAAAACCAAAAACTAATTGTTGTGGCCTGGCCTCCATTGACTAATTTCAGTAGTAGAGGTATACTGTAGAGTCAACTGATGTTAGTTAAAATTATATTGAGTCATTGGCTACTTTATAGATAACTGTAGTATTCATATATATGGTCCTGCTTGGATAGAGACAGGATCAGCAAGACCACGAAGAGTCAGATTCTAAAACACTCAGTAGAGAAGTATGAAGGACATTTTATGGCTCTATTACTTTCCAGGATCATGGATCATGATCCCAATCAGATAATAGATCCCATACCTGTATAAAAAGAACTAAGTTACATTAAATGGCAGTTAAAATTAACTGACATTTGAATGTAAATTAGCCACAATATCCTGCATGTATTATTATATACATTATTTTAAAACAAATAATTCTTAAATGAACAGCAACTGCAAGAATTGTATGTACAAGTTAAAATTCTTAGAATTAACTAAGAGCAGTATAGAGCTTTGGCCACATTGGCACCACTAATCTGAAAAAACTTGTAATACGTGTGTATCTACCTTGTTTTGTTTTAGGTTAGATAACTAGTTGTGATGGGCAAATAAATTCAACAGACATGGATTAGACGCTTTCTGCTGCAAGCGAATTTAAAAAAAAATTGGCGCACGCATAAAAAAATAAAATTATTTGGACACCCATTGATTTAAATAGTCGCGTGTATAAAAATTGCGCTCACATCAACATTATTTTGCCGCCCTTTGACTTAAATGCGTTTCATGAATTTTTCGCTGTTTCTCATCACAAATTCGCCCATCACTAATAACTAGATCATTTTTTACCTGTGAGCCACATTCAATTGTAAAAAGAGCTGGGGAGCATGAAAAAAGTAAGATCTGGGATTGGCCATTTGGTAGCCTCTATGTGGACTGGCAGACCACAAGAGACTGTTTGGCAGTACATCTGGTTTTTATGCAACTAAAACTTGCCTCAAAAATTCAAAAATAAGCACCTGCTTTGGGGCCACTGGGAGCAACATCCAAGGGGTTGGTGAGCAACATGCTGTTCATGTTAAGGTTCACTGTTCTAGATTTATTAAGCAGAATAGAGATCATGTTTTATTCATGTCATACCCAGCTCCATATAAGGGCTAAAGATGGCCATACACGGGGCAATAAGCTGTTGACTCATTCTGGAGGGACTTAGTTGGCAGCTTATTGGCTGGTGTGCAGGGCCCTTGACAAGCCCGTCTGACCAATATCTGCCCAAAATAGAGCACATTGTTGTGTTAATGCAGTCCTTGTCCGACAGGCCTCCATAGGTCCTAGTCCAATTTGGTCCCACATGTGGTTGGCCAAATTGGACCCAGATCCACTCATTTGCCCACTTTAAATGATGGATTTGGCAGTGCCTGTTCACTGTTCTCACACACACACTGGTCAATCCATGTTATTTTTTTTTCACAAGTTAACCTGCCTGCATGTTTTTGGAATGAGGGCACTCCCACTATTCCACCATTGGTCAAAGGCTGTTGGGGGTTACATTGAAGTTGAGTTCAAACACAGATGGATTGTTGCAGCTTGTTTTTTTTTGTTTGTTTGTTCATTTTAGGTTAGGGCTATATTTCTCCGACATTGTATAAGACTTATCAATCTTCTCTGACTACAGCCAGAGCTTTAACATATTTTTGGCCCATTACTCAGATACATTCATAAAAAAGAAACAGCATTTTAGTATATCAAACAAGAATATCAGCTACACACTTGTGTCAGATCAGTATCTATATCCTAGAGGAGTTTACTTGTTCCAAAAAAATAATAATAATAATTAAAAACCTGCAGAATGGTTAACTAAACAAAGGGAGAACAAAGTGTATCTCCAGCAGTATTCCTATGATCAGGTGTCCCGAGAAAATACAAACTGGTCAATGAATTTGTTGCAGCTTAACACAACGCCATTGGTTCTTGCAGAGACTTAGCAGGGCTCAATAGAAAAGGGATATATACCGTAGCTAACAGAACTCAATTTAAATGTTTTCTACCAAAGAAACTTCCAGAACGTGAAAATAAACTAGCACTAAACAGTGCCATCTGGTGAAAAATATTGGATAGTAAAGAAATTCATATTTCATGTAAGTGCACAGATTTTATAAAGAAAAGTCCTATAAATAATGCATTTTCCTCGAAATGTTGTTACTTTTTTATATGGCAACTTTAAAGGTGCATTAAGGCTACTTTTTTAATGAATTCTGAAGGGATTTGCAGCCTACACTGAGCATAAATCATGTAAGAAATTTTCAAACTGCTACTATTAGAGATGATCAAATAGGTGCTGAGAAATTTGGGAGCTGCTTCGGGTTCTTTGAAGGCAAGTCACAGGTATTAAACATCAAGGGAAAGATGTGAGAAAATCTGAAGCCACAGAATTGATCTAATTTCACCACCTAGACACATAAGTCACCTGGATGTGCCCACCTGGATGTGCCACTATTGCTAAACTCAGCTGGTGATATTACATATTTCCCTTCTCCTCCTCAGACAACTGCATATAACATAAATTTCCTTCTGAATAAACCGACTTTTATTATAGTGTAACCCTTTCTTGGCACTAATATCCAGGGCCACACTGGGGCACTAACAATATAGATCACAAGCCTCCGCTAAATGGGAGATTTGCAGGGTTTGGATAGGTTAGATCCAGGGCTAGATCCAGTTACTGGTAGGCATACAACTCCCTACAGTGGCAGTGATTTTGTAAAGCAAAAGGTCTCACCAACTCCCAATGGTTGCGAAAGTAGAATTAATCCTGTGAGGCATAGGGATGTAGCGAACTGCCGATTTGGGGGCTGATTCACTAAGCTCGAGTGAAGGATTCGAATGAAAAATACTTCGAATTTCGAAGTATTTTTTTGGTACTTCGACCATCGAATTGGTTAAATTCGTTCGAATTCGAACGAAATCGAACGAATCGAACGAAAAATCGTTCGACTATTCGACCATTCGATAGTCGAAGTACTTCCCCTTTAAAAAAACTTCGACCCCCTACTTCGGCAGGTAAAACCTACCGAAGTCAATGTTAGCCTATGGGGAAGGTCCCCATAGGTTTGCTAATCTTTTTTTGATCGAAGGATTTTCCTTCGATCGTTGAATTAAAATCGTTCGAATCGTTCGATCGAACGAAAAATCCTTCGATCGTGCGATCGAAGGATTAGCGCTAAATCCTTCGACTTCGATATTCGAAGTCGAAGGATTTCAATTCGAGGGTCGAATTTCGAAGTATTTTTAACTTCGAAATTCGACCCTTAGTGAATCTGCCCCTTGGTGTTCGGCAAAAATTGCGAACGTTCGCGGACAGTTCGCGAACTTCGAACACCCGCTAAAATCGTTCGATTCGAACGATCGAAGGATTTTAATCATTCGATCGAAGGATTTTCATTCGAATCGAACGATCGAAGCCATTCGATCGAATGCTTTTCATTCGATCGAATGCTTACAATCGTTCGAACGAATGGAAATCGTTCGATTTTTAGCGGTCGAAGGAATTCGAATGGTCGAATGGTCGAACGACTTGTATTCAAATCGAACGCAAACTCAAAATGCCAACGTTCCCAAACGTTCGCGAACATTCGGCGGACGCGAACGGTCGAAGTTCGCAGCAGAACAGTTCGCTACATCCCTAGTGAGGCAGAGCGGATGTGGAGAAGCAGTCTGGCAGCTTTAATTCACACTGAGTTTGTAAATGCTGGTGCAGGGAAATGCTTCCTGAATCCTGAGGAGATACACTGCACGTATTATGGAGGCTGATGGGTAGTGATCCAGTGTACACGGCAACTCACTACAGGGCTGAAGTACTATCCTTACTACAGGGATTACTACCCTAGTAATAGCTCAGGCCTGCTGCACTAGTCCCATTCACTATGATGGCTGAATAAGAAGGGTTAAATCACTCCCTGCACTCTGACTATGGGGTTCCCTGTATGGGTAAATGTTCTACAGGTGAAACCCCTAGCTCTCAACGTAGACAGATCAGCAGGAACACTCACAGGAGAGAAGGAGGAAACTCAGGCTGGCTCAGTACAACTGTGCATGAATCTATACTTTCTTTCTTCTCTTCTTCCCAGTGCCGGATTTCCAAACCATGCGCCCTGAGGCCATCTGCCTCTTGTGCCCCCTCCCCCGATGTGTGCTCCACAAATGCTTCGCACGCGCTGAGTTTTACCGTTCTACCAGCTCCTCCACTCGGAGTTCTGCTTCTCCTTGTGAGGTGTACTAATACGGCTGGGCGGCATGCTGCCCCTAAAAATGTGCTGCCCTAGGCCCGGGCCTTTGTGGCCTCGCCACAAATCCAGCCTGCTTCTTCCTGGAAAAGTTCTGGCTCACTTTCATTTTGGCTCCAGAGAGGTCACAAGGTCAGGAGCAAAACCCCTTTTGCTGATTGGCCAGGCTGTGACTGATAACTGTCTCATTCAAGTACAAGCAGCAGCCATGTTTTGGGTTGTCCCGGGTTTAAAGTCTCACATGGGCCTCATTTATAAACACTGGGCAAATTTGCACCTGGGAAGTAACCCATAGCAACCAATCGATGATTAGCTGTTTTTCAGCCAGCAGAATCATGGTTGCCATAGGTTACTGCCCAGGTGCAAATTTGCCCAGCGTCTATAAATAACCCTTGTGTATTTAGGAAAAAGGGTAAGTAACACTATGTTTAAAACATTCTGACTGACATCACCCTTTCTTTACTCCATACTGAAGTGATTATAATTGTGTAAGTAACCACAGATTATTCTCCAAACTGTCATTATATACATTTAAAGGCTAACCTGATTAAAACAGGATTGTTTGTAGGTACAGTATGTAATAACATTTCTGAAAGATTGCTTGTTTATTAAGGTTTTGGTCTATGCCCTATAAGGACAGGGCCCAATTGCCCTGATAAATGATGCGAAAGTTATGGGTCTGTAGGGGGCAGATGAGGCAACATCTACTTGTCTGACCCCACCCCAGGGACTTTTTAAACTGAAGAGATAAGGGGTAAAGATAGTGATACAGGGGAGAAGCAAACTGCAGAACAAGCAGGTGCTGGGGCCCAACAAAAATTTTTTTGAAGGGCCCCAAGTGCACAAGGTGCTTCTGCCCACACCAAACTTCAGCACCCCCAAACCCGCCGGCCTCCCCCTCCCTGCTTGTGCAACTGTGCTGATATTATATAAAAAAAGAAGCAGCTGGACAGGGGGATTTTTTTGCATTCTAGGACCCCCTTTTCCCTGGGCCCCCCTGCAACTGCAAAATCTGCTTCTTTTATAGTTGCGCCACTGGAAGAAGAGTTAAAACCCGCATACGTCATGCAATAAGTGGCTCTGTATTGGTTACTTGACAGCAAAAGTAAGATATTGCTGATAGCTGCTACATTACTGAAATGTATGGCAGCTTCCTAAATCAAGGTCACTGCTGTTAGTTCATTATGCCGCAATCAATTAACAAAAGTATGATTTTTTTTTTTTTGCTGTTCAGCAAACAGTATAGGCTAGACCTCCTAGGGGGGATGGTGCACTCTCACAAAAATTAGATGTGGGCATCAGAAACTGTATTAGCTCTCATATAGACCTTTGGTGAAAATACATCTGTACAGTATATGTCAGCAAAATATATATTTTTGTTTACGTGGCTCGGATGGATGGTATATTTTAATATAAATTCATTTAGTTTTGGTTCAAGTAGTGAACTGTTTTTTTTTTTTTTTTAAATAAGTAAGCAGGGGCTGCAATACACACGTCCAGGTGGTTTATAAGATGATAATTCTCCCCTTCTGGATGATAAACTGCTACTTTAAAAAAGCCTTTCAACACTGAAAAATTGAAGTAAAGTGATACTTTAGATCCATGAACTTTCCATTGCTTTGTAGGCCTTTCTGGCGGTAATGAGTTTAAGGAATGCTGCTTAATCCCTTCTATGCCTCCGGATAATATCAAATGACGTCTGCCAGACATCTAACGATTCCACAAATCCCAATAACAGCTATAAACAGAACAATTTCTTTTTCTAAAAGATGGAAAACTTCAGTCAATAACTTTAGGATTTAGAGCTCTGTAAAAAAAACTATTTTCTGCCCATAGCATAAAATACCTCCATATGCAAGGCCTCATGGGATTGTTATAAAAGCCAGCAATTTTGAGAACTGTCTGCAGTACAACAGAATCGGAACTGACAGCGGCCCTAAGGGGTTACAGAAGTAATGTGACTTGTGTCCACTGGGGCTAATTCCAAGTTTTTTTCCTGAGATGTACAATACTGTTGCTTTCTTTAAGCCTCAGTGGATTCCCTGATTCTTGTCATCATCATGTCCACGAATGACAAACGGTTCTTGTTTCACAATCAAAGAACATATGGGTTGCAAATGGGACACATTTGTTTCAGGATGCTTTAATTTGTCTGTGTAGTTTCAACATGCCATACGCTAGGCTGCTGTTTATTTATGAGGAGAAAACAAGTTGCGTGTAGAAAAATGAAAGAGAAATGCTTATAAATTGCCCTTGCTTGTGCTGTAAACTTAGAGAGCTTTTTATTCATGAATTATTCTATTTACAGTCATGCATGCCTTAACACTGAAAGGGTCACTAGTATCCCCACCTTGCACACAGTTTAACCAAAGATTTGATTGATCATCAGAGATATGTACCATATTTTGTTGCTAAAACTCGTCGTCCTGGAGGGGGGAAACAGATTCTGTAGCACAGACCCCTAGTGCCATTATTAAGCCTTTCTGAATCTAGTACAGTTATCAGCTCTGTTATCCAGGATTCTCGGGACCTGGGGTTTTCTAGATAAGGGATCTTTCTGTAATTTGTATCACCATACCCTAAATAATCATATAAATATTATATAAACCCAATAGAATTGTTTTGTCACCATCATATACAAGGTTCTGTTTTATTATTACAAAGAAAAATGAAATTATTTTCAAAAATTATAATTATTTGCTTAAAATGGAGTCTATGGGAGATGGCCTTCCCTTAATATAGAGATTTCTGGATAACGGATCCTGCACCTGTATGTGTTTTAGCTTTGCTGCTAGACCAATCAAGTTAACTATATAGCATCTTAACTTGCACAGGACTACATGGGTATATAAGGAATATGTAACCCCTATTTTTAATATAAGAAAATGTTATGATCATATAATGGCACAGATCTCCAAGGTAACATTTTATATGCTGAAGATTATTGCGCTGCATGCTTTTAATTCAAGTTGTCCAAAAGGTCAACAATCCTATATTTGTTTCACATATTCTGTTCTGTATCTCCTTTAATGATTTGTACTTTACAGTATAATTGTTTGGAAGTGCTGCAGTTGTTACACCTTGTACCTGCAGCCCTTACTATTTTTTTTTCAATTTTCAAAGCCTGTAGTTGCAGCAAAATGGACTGAAGATGGCGCCTGAGCCTTGCATTTCATTAAATCGAAGCCTCTGTACTGAATTTAAACAGACAAAAATTTTACAGGATTGACTTTTAATGTCCTCTAATTAGTATTTGGTGCATATATGCTAATAAGTTGTAAAGCTCTGGCAGCACAAATAGAATCCCATGATGCTTCTGCACTGTGAACCCAAAGAATGAAGCAAAACAAGCATTTTAGGGCTTATTTAAAAGCCCAATTGCAGAATGCAAAGTTCAATATAGGGTTCAAGTTGCCAAGCTTTTTCCCACAATTCTGGTGAAACTGAGGCCTTCAAGAGGTGCCTGACACTGGCCAATGTGTTAAAACTCTGAAAAAAAATTTCCGCTGCTGTTGAAAGCATGCAAAAGAATGATCCCTTTATATCCAAGTAGTTGTATCCACCATGTGGCTAAAATGACAAAATTAAGGTATATTGCCCGTAGTATTAGCAGATCCTTCCTCTCCTTTTAGCTCAGTTCCACAAATCCCAATAAAGAAAGATATAAATCAAAAATAGTATAACACCATTTATTAAAAATATACTTTAAAAACAAGTTTGCACTCACATTTATTTTGAAGTAAAATCACATATCAGCATCTGTGTTGCACAGGCTATTGCAGCTTCTATGGAGGGGCCCTGCCTGCGTGTGCAGCTCCCCTGTGGCTCTCCCTGTGAGTCTGATGTGATGTCACTTCCTGCCTTACGCGTTTCGCTGGCTTCCTCAGAGGAAGGATCTGCTAATACTACAGGCAATATCCTTTTATTTTGGCTTGTAAGTAGGCATTTTAGCCACATGGTGGGATACAACTACTTGGATATAAAGGGATCTTTCTTTTGCATGCTTTCAACAGCAGCGGAAGATTTAAAGGGGAAGCACACCTTATAAAGAGATTTTTAAACACCGGGTGCCGTCCAAATATTCAAACATATTGCACTATTTTGGTTTTTCTGCCATAGGCGCTGATCTATTTACAAATTTTGGAGATTTTTTTTGGATACAGCTGAGAGACTGTGTGAAGATTGGCAGGAAAAAGTTAAAAGGCTAAAATGTTTTTTCCTTGTCATTTTTTGTTTTTGTGTCTTCATAATGATATTTGCACAAGGTTGCTGCATCTCTTAACACAATCTGATGTAGGAACTCTGGAGCTAGCAGTGTAACTACCATACAGAATATCCCATGATCTTTGTGGGGGAGAGTAGCGCCCGTTGGTCGGATGGTCTGTTGTATGATTCCACCTCAGTTCCTGCTGTTTCATCAGTGGAGCAGACAAACATTTTAGGGGTTATTTAAACACTTTGCATTTTTGTGTGCAAGTTGCCAATTTTCTTTAGCCAAAATGCATTGTTTCCCCCATGATTCCAGCGCTATTATAGCCACAAAGTGCAATATGCCTATATACAGTGTTGGCACAGGCCACTTTGGGAACCCCAGAGCTGCCGCAATCTTTGGATTGGCTGTAGCTCCAGGTTTCCTCTGAAACAGTAGGTGTACTTTCCTAAAAAACAGGCGTTCAGGGCAACTATGCAGAAGTGGAAGGAATAGCTTTAGACGCATGTACATTTACTGAATGCCATTTTTGCGTAACAACTGTAGCTAAATTTACACAATCCCAACTGAATTTAGCGGTTAATAATGAGTAATTGTTTTGTTTGTTGTCAGAGGAATAGATGCACACTGGGTAAATTTTAGAGATAAAATATTAAAATGTATTAATATACATCTTAAAAAAAATAGGTTGACGTTTCGGTCTGTTCCTAAGACCTTTCTTAAGGCCTTACTTCTTTTTTCCTTTCCCCATTAATTTCCACTACCAGACTGGCCCGCAGTTGATGGCATTGTTGTGACCTATACAGTATGTGATCTGAAGTGTTTAACCCTCCAATGAGCAACTGCTACTTTCTAGACCAGAAGTGATACACTGTCCATGTTCTAGACCAAAAGTGATACACTGTCCACTGTATATAATAAAATACACTAATTTGCCCAGGAGCAGTAAGCTATTTTAATGTTTTAATCATATATATATTTACTGGAGACTGATCCAATAGTGAATCATAGTAGTAATTACAAAGCAGATCAAATTATTATATCAATTCATTCAAAATCGATATTTAACATTGACCTAGCCTGCCAGGAAGTCGTTCTAGACCTCCAATAGATCAACTGGTCTGAGGAATAGGATACCATTATAGACTCTGGGCATGTTACATTGATCATTCAGTAATGATCAGTGATAAAGCTGCCACTCAGTTTTAATTGTGGTCCGGATATACAATACAGCTTTCTTTCGAATCATGCAATCACAATTAGCTATACATTTTCCAAAATCCACAACTGCCATATTTTCATACATTGTTCAGAGGTACTGTTTCACCTAGCAATTAATTGTTCAACATTATATATATTCTGTACTGACTTTTCCAAATCAGTATGTTGGGGGAGCGGTGATTTCCATTGTTGTGCTATAAGTCTACGTGCCTGAAAGAGTATTTTATGCAAAAAATTTTGGGCAGGGCGAGTCAGCTGGTTTGGTGGGTCCATAACAAAAACATACGATTTGGGGTCAAGGGTGAGCTTGAAGCCCAGGAGTTTAGTAATAAGGCCTTGTATTGCTACCCAGTATGATTTGAGTTCTGGACAGGACCAGAATGTATGTATTAAAGACCCTTCTGCCGCATTACAACTAGTTGCTGGGATTTCGGAGTTGATTTTATGCAGCCTAGTTCTTGTGTAATAGGCCCTGTGTATCAGGTATAAATGCAATATTCTGTACTTATAAATGGGGGAGATATTCAATGGGGTTAGTAACACCTGGGACCACTGGTCATCTGTTATAATGTCCATGGAGTGTTCCCATTAAGCCCTTGCTTTTATTGTAGTTTTGTTCAGCAATAGTTTTTGTATCTCTTTATAGAAGAGAGATATAGAATGTTTGGTGCCCTCTGTTTGCATTATCTCCATTTATTGGAGAGGTACCAAACTGCAGGTGCTTAGACTTTGAAATAAAAATGAATAAAATGTAGCAATAACAATAAAATTGTAGCCCCACAGAAAATTTGTTTTTTGGCTGTTGGGATTAATGACCCCCATTTGAAAGGTGGAAAGGCTCAGAAGAAAAAGTCAAATAATTAAAAAAATGAAGGGTTAATTCCCCTACTGGTTTGGGAAATCTGTTATTAGGTTTTCCTGGTACCTGTACCCTGGATAACTGGGCAGGCTGTGTTCCCTATTTGCCTGGGTGGGTGGTAAAACTTGCCTTTTGAGTTTGATATAGTGGAAGCAGGCTGCTGCTCCTCTTTGACCTTCACCTTCTAAACAAAGTAAATATCCATTGGGGAGCCTAGGTTATAAGGCCCAAGTACAAGAAAGCCCTAAGAGAGTTGAGCCCTTAATGAAGATTGAGCTAGAAATAGCAGTTTTGAGCTCCAAAGTAGGAGTAGGTTGAGGATACTGCTCCCAGTTGACACTGCCTGTTAGTGTAAGGATCACAGTTAATAGGGAATCTGGTTAGACAATTTCCCTGGAGTTTCTACTGGAGGTGATCCAGGTCCACTAAAACACTTGGCCAGCTTAATCTTTGGTACTTCATTACAGTACATTATATTGTATGCTAAATTGAATTTTTTATTGGCTTAAATGAATTGTTCAGTATAAAAATAAAAACTTGGCAAAATAAAAAAATGTTTCTAATATACTGTAGTTAGCCAAAAATGTATAAAGGCTGGAGTGACTGAATTTTTAACCGAACAGAACACAACTTCCTGCTTTACAGCTCTCTTTTGTTTTTCACTGATTGGTTGCCAGTCAGTAACCAATCAGTGATTTGAGGGGGGGGCGCACATGGGCCATAACTGTTGCTATTGAATCTGAACTCAATTGCAAACTCACTGAACAGTTATGTCCCATGTGGCCCCCCTTCAAGTCACTGACTAACTCAGAGTTAGAGAGCTGCAAAACAGGAATTTGCATTCTGTTCTGTTATGTTAGACATCTGCTTACTCCAGCTTTTATACATTACATTTTTGCCTAACTAACTATATTAGAAACATTTTTTCATTTTGCACAGTCTATTTACCGAGTTTTTATTTTTACACTGAACTGTTCTTTTAAGAAGTAATGGCGTCCAGAATTCATGTTTGTTTAACTGAGAGGTATAAATCTGAAACACCCTTCCCCATTCTCTGCACACTAATGTGATGGCGCAGTTGAGAGAGAGCGAGTCCTCAGTGAAAAAATAAGGGTACATGTAGTAACATGTTCAACAGAACAAACACAGTTATTTTTAATGCAAGTGAAAGCTGGCGTATATTTCCAGATATGAATTACTAAAATGAAAAAACTTTTCCCTGCAACGAAACTCTGCCTTTAAAGGGGTGGTTGCCTTTAAGTTAACTTTTAGTAGGTTATAGAATGGCCAATTCTAAGCAACTTTCCAATTGTAGTTTTTTTAATTATGCCTTTCCAGTTTTTCGAATGAGGGTCACTGACCCTATCTAAAAACATATTCTATTCATATTCCAGTCTCTTATTCAAATCATTGCATGGTTGCTAGGGTAATTTGGCCCCTAACAACCAGATTACTAACATTGTAAACTGGAGAGCTGCTGAATAAAAAGCTAATAACTCAAAAACCACAAACAATAAAAAACGAAAACAAATTGCCAATTGTCTCAGAATATCACTCTCCACATCATACCTAGGGGCAGATTTACTAAGCTCGAGTGAATAATTTGAATAAAAAAATATTCGAATTTCAAAGTAATTTTTTGTGTACTTCGACCATTGACTTGGTCAAATTTGATCGAATTCAATCGAATCGAATGATTCTAATGAATCAAAGTAAAAATCGTTCGATTATTCGACCATTTTATAATTGAAGTACTGTCTATTTAAAAAAACTTTGACTTCATACTTCGCCACTTTAAACCTACCGAAGTCCAATGTTAGCCTATGGGGACCTTCCCCAGCACTTTTCTAAGCTTTTTGTGATCGAATAAAAATCCTTCGATCAATCACTTAAAATCGCTCCAATCGTTCGTTCAAGCGATTTTTATTTGATCGTTCGATCAAAGCTTTTGCGGTAAAATCCTTCGAATTCGATATATTTTATTAACCCTTGAAATGCGACCCTTGATAAATCTGCCCTCTAGAGTTAACTCAAAGGTGGATAACCCCTTTAAAAAGAAATGCTTGAAATGTTTTTACATAACCAATATATTATCCACACTGAAAGCCTTACACCTGAAAAGACATGTTATCTCCCCTGATAAATTAACACTCTGCATTATTAAAGAGGTGAGATTCTTTCAGGCATGAAGCTGCAAGATAATAAGATAGGTCAGCAACTCCTACAGAGCAGAGTATAACAAATGCCTGAGTTCACTGAAAGCTTTCCTAGTGCTGTGCCCAGGAACACGCAGTTCTGTCTTCTTCCTAATGATGCTAAAGATTGTCTGCAAACCTCAGTCTTCAGAGACCAACTAAGTGACCTTCATTACAATACTCACTTGTGTAAAATAAGGCAAGTAAATATAAGACTACAGGAACTGGATGGCCAAAACCTCACCAAACTAAATCTATAACTGAGAGGCAAAGAAAACCATGGTGCTCCAAGCTTAGCTGACACTTCATAATGAATAAAACAGAAGATGTCTGTACACTTACATAGAATATAAACATACCCTAGCATAGAATGACATGTGCTTTGTTTTGTGCCGGAGATGGAGATGATGTACAAATGAACTTGCTGTAAATGAAAGAGCTATTATGAGGTGTATACGTTTTCCACCTTTTCTTAACACAAAATACTGACTTTCCTGTATTATCTCTATTATTATCTCTATGCCCTAATAATAAAACCATCCAGATGGCAACCCTAAGTATGTAAAAAGCAGCACAGAAATACACTTTCCATTGTCATTCTTACACAGCACCCTGCCATTTAAATCACAGCTTAATTAAAAAGCTGAAACGTGGAATGCAAAGCCACATGGAAACCATTGGGTTAGAAACTAGCACCGTTCTAGAAAACTGGCCAGGAAAATAACTAGTAAAATTGCAAATATGCCAGTTTCTATGCATATTTATGCAACTTCATCTGGTTTCTTTTTATACACATCTTGGCTCTTTCGCAAAGGGTTTTGCCTGGTGTATGGATCACATTAGCTTTGACACAAGCTCACTCTCTTGTCCCTGTATGGCATTTAATGTGGGCAGCACAACTTCAGATGGGGTGCAACCCATGGGTGAGACCCTCGTTATCTCGTTTGAGCTCTCATGGAACAAATATCTTTCTTTTGGATTATTCTGATACTGAAATATTAAAATCAGCTGAGTAAAGACTTTAAAGGATAAAGTATAGCTGTTATAAGTGTGGGTTTCTCAATAAAGTTTAAGAACTACTAACTCCCAACCTTTTTTGTGTTCCTCACCACTCATGAGAGTGCAAGAGTAGCATGGAATGAATACTTTGCGTTAACCTCCATTCAGCACAGAAGCTGAAATATCATAACTATTACATATAAAACACCAACAAGGAGCCTTTGAATCAGCTACAAATTGCCCCTCAGGCTGTCATAGAAAGGGTAGCACACAGGTAGGATGGGGCCATCCCATTGTACACCCCTTACCTACAGCATATTTACAAGAAGCACCTTTGGAGCCCCTTACATTTACTATAAGTTCTGTATTGGACACTTGCACCCACTAAGAGTAAATTAAGCTTTATGTTTTATACTAGATTAGATGTTTAATGTTTAATGTATGAAATGGCTAGAGATAGTACTTTTGAGCATTATGATTAAAGTGATAATGATATGTTATGAACTTTACAGTCTAGTCTATCTCCAAAGAGTTCAAATGTTCTCATTGTACTTGGGTGGATTTGCACTGGGTATTCAAGAACAGGTTAATTGGTTAATAATTAATCTGGTTAACCAGGTTAGTAAAACTGTCCCTAGTGTGTGTGTAAGTGTGATAGGGGTGAAAAATCCACCAGGTACTGATGTGAATGATGTATAATTTCTGTATAGGCATGTGAAATATGTTGGTACTATATAATTAATGCATAATAATCTATGCTGGAGGCGGAGTGTCAAAATCCTTAGGAAGTACAGCATCACATGGTAATTTGCTTTGAAAATCAAATGAAACCTATTTTATACATTTGTCCTTTTAATTTCAGTATTGATCTGTTATTTCTTTAGGGTAGGAGGGAATCCGATTTTCTTTTTCCCTGCACTTAGGCTTCATTGTTTGGCTCCCGCACTACAGAAGAGACTGTTCTAACATCTTATTTTTCCCATAGGAAGGAAACGTTGCAAAGGCATTTACGGCTGATGAAACTAATTTACTGCAGAATAGGCAGTAAGCTATCTTTAGATAAATGCTAATGAGAACAAGACTGCTCCATTCTGCTATGCTGAGATGGAAGGTCAACAGCTAATAAACCTAGTTAAGGCAATCTGAACTTTCCTTCAGCGTTTGATGTTCAAAGTTATAATCTTACATTCAGTAACCGTTAAAAGGGCAATAACTGCCATTGGATCAAATAAAACAATAATATAAACAGCTTATCAATGGAATCTGGCTTGATAGCAAACTGCAATTACAGTAACAACTTGACTGATTTTTAACTTGCAAATAATTTAAATGGTTTGATCCTATCATCCGGTTAAATGTTCTCAGGGGAAATTATATAGAAGTATCATTGCAGAACATATGGAAATAATTGTAGGGAGATCTCTATCTTTATAAGGTAGGTGCCTTATGAATTTGATATTCTAAGATATCAGGTGCTTCCAAGAGAGTTTTGCTATAATTAAGCAGAAACATGATATAACTATAAATATATACCTAATGCATAATGACAGAAAAATCAAGACAAATAAGATGTTAAGAAGTTTAAAAACACATGGACATTGTTAGTTGGCTTTAATGGTTTTAATGTAAATCTATTCTTCATTAACTTTTTATAGTTTAGAAATATCCAGAAAATGTAAGCATACCTGTTACAGTGTAACATTGGTGATTACATCACAATGACACGTTGCCATGGCAATGGAAGCAACTAGCTAAAACTGGTTTTAAATCATGGCTTGTGATGACATGATAATGACATCATAATGACATGATAATGACATCATAATGACATGATAATGACATCATAATGACATGATAATGACATCATAATGACATTTGAAACCAGCTGTAGACACAATTTGAAACCAGTTGTAGACACAATACAGGTTAATAGTCATTTGGGAAGTGATAGCTGAGCAGTTCACACGCACGCTTTTACTCCCTTATAACTATTTCAATCAATCTATTATTATCAATCTATTATTATTATCAATCTATTATTATTATTATCAATCTATTATTATTGTTATCAATCTATTATTATTAATCAAATCTATTATTAATCTATTATTTTTATTTTTTTTAAATTATGAAATTTTGTTGTTTT
Source organism: Xenopus laevis (assembly GCF_017654675.1). Lineage (NCBI taxonomy): Eukaryota > Metazoa > Chordata > Amphibia > Anura > Pipidae > Xenopus > Xenopus laevis. Next base: position 103,303,633 of record NC_054373.1, read on the forward strand.
AATACCTTGGCCATCGTGCCAGTACTTTGGTCTGTTTTAATGTTTTTGGGTTTTGTTAGTGGATATATTGTAGCTGTTACTTTGGGTCACCTTGAGCCTTTTGTGCCATATATAAGGTAAGTAAACTGAATTTTTGCATATATTTATGCACTCTTTGTTTGTTGAATGTTGTCCAAAAAAACCCACAATTGGCTTTCTATTTGTCTTTCAGCGACCTTGGACTAAATGCCCCAGAAAGCTACATATTTTCAGCAGTTTGTACTCTATCTGCCATTTTGGGTAAGTGAAACTAACAATTTTTAATATAGTTTACTGGAAACTAAAAGAAACATGGAGGGGCACATTTACTTAGCTCGAGTGAAGGATTAGAATGAAAAATACTTTGAATTTCGAAGGTTTTTTTTGGCTACTTCGACCATCGAATTGGCTACTTCGACCATCGAATTGGCTACTTCGACCTTCGACTACGACTTCAAATCGAACGATTCAACTAAAAATCGTTCGACTATTCGACCATTCAATATTCTAAGTACTGTCTCTTTAAAAAAAACTTTGACCACCTACTTTGCCACCTAAAACCTACCGAGCACCAATGTTAGCCTATGGGGGAGGTCCATAAACAAGTTATTGTTTCCTTTAAAGCTAATTCATCTTGTAGTGATATTTGCAATACAATTTTTTTGTGTAAGAATATTTTTAAATTTATTAGTTAAATTAAATAAATGATCCATCGTTTTTTACTGTTTTATCATTGATTTTTATTTTTCAGGTGCTATTACAATGTATGGAGAGTATAAGTATTTCAAGCTCTCTAATCCTAATGGCAAAGATCTCCATAACAAGATCATACTTGGCAATGGATTATTGTCCTGCGTGGGTATCCTCATTGCAGGATACTTCCAGGTAGGTCCCTATACAATTTATTTCTGGGTTTTATTGGGCATTATTAGGGATGCACGGAATCGAGGATTCGGTTCGGGATTCGGGCTTTTTCAGCAGGATTTGAATCCTTCTGCCCAGCTGAACCGAATCCGAATCTTAATTTGCATATGCAAATTAGGGGTGGCAGGGGGAAATGGCGTGACTTTTTGTCACAAAACAAGGAAGTAAAAAATGTATACCCCTTCCTACCCCTAATTAGCATATGCAATTTTCGCGATGGATTCGGGGGTTCGGCCGAATCCAAAATAGTGGATTCGGTGCATCCCTAGACATTATTGTATTTTTCATTTTATTTTTAAAAATTGTATATGGTCTTTAAAATAAATAAAACATGTACTTGTGTATTTCTATTTTAGGAGTTTGAATATGAATATGTTCACCTGATTGGAGCAGTGTTAGCTTTTGGACAAGCAAATCTATATGCAATATGTCACTGCTACTACTACTACAAATTGTCACTCTGGAAGGATAACACACGGCTGTTCTTATTCCGTGTAGCACTTGCCTCGTCTTTAACATCTATTTTCTTATGCTGTATCCTTTTTTCTAATAATAATGCTACACAGTATATATATATATATTTTTTTTTTTTATGTCAGTAAATATACATCCCATAATACCCTCATGTCAGTAAATACACATCCCATAATACCCTCATATGTCAGTAAATATACATCCCATAATACCCTCATATACATCCCATAATAACCTCATTGATTTGAGGCTTTTTCCTTAACATATTAATCTTTCAGTGAGCTTATTGTTTATTGGCTGCAAAATCTACGATCACAGCTGTATGCTTGCTGACTGGGTAAGTTATTATTCACCTGTTATTTTTCTATCATTTAGGGGCATATTTATCAAGGGTCGAATTTCAAATTGAAAAAACTTTGAAATTCGATTTCAAAAAGACCAACCGAAAATTAAGCCGAAGTTTTTTTTTTGATCAAATAGGTCCATTTTCGATTGAATAGGTCCGAATTCAGCCGAATTCGGATCGTACGAATCGAAGGAATAGCACATTCAATCGAATTCGATTTTTGGGAAAAACTTTCAAAGTCCACCAATTGACTCCAAATAGGTTCTAGGAGGTCCCCCATAGGCTAAAACAGCAATTTTGCCAGGTTTAAGATGGCAAGTGGTCGAAGTTGAATTTTTAAAGAGGCAGTATATGATAAATTTTGAAATTTGAATTTTCAAATTTTTTTCAAATTCAAATTGAATTAGGACTATTCCCTAGTCGAAGTATACAAAAAATAGCTCGAAATTCAAATTTTTTTCATTTGAAAATTCACCTGGACCTTTGATAAATCTGCTCCTTAAGAATTGGGCCCTGAGTACATATGCAGGCAACTAACTAGTAATATTTATTTTTCTTTTATAAACTAGGATTTCCCTTTCCGACAAGAATGTGCCACTATGGAGTGGTTTGAGTTGATTGGGATTTGCATTTTCTTACTGACACTGAAAAAAGAAATGCAGGTTAGTATGGCAAACAATTTATTATATATATATATGTTTCACATAGTCATAAATATACAGATACATATATATGACAAATATTTGTATATTTTCACATTGCAGCAACTTGGCTTTAGAGTTCCAAAAAGTCTGAAGGAAGACTGGATTGTCAAGACAGAAAAGTGTTATGATGATGTGGAAGCCCCTGAAGACCCCATTTCTGGGTAATACATTTACAGCCTTGGAAAGAAACTTACAACATTCCTGCGCCTATCAAGAGGAATTGTAGATGAAGTTTTAATCAAAGAAGGAGGAGAATACGGCAGGAGGAGAAGGGTTTCCAATGCAGTTGCTTTAACGTTCCAGTGAATTCTGTCTGTCTTTTTTAAGCTTTTTGCAGAAAAGTTTAAATATTTAAAAATAAATAAATTTTTACACAAAAATATTGTATATTTGATGTTTATTTTATTTATTTGAAAAGTAGGTTTTTGACCCATGGGTCAACAGCAGCATGATGGGAGGTGGCAAAATATATTTATCTAAAAGGGCATAAATAGTAAATCCAGCCCGGGGTAGAGGCAGAGCAGTAGCTAGGTTTAGGCCTGTTATGGAGAGTTATTCATTTATTTAGAGTCAGATTTCAGGGGGGGGTTATCTACTGTTTGGAAAGTCTTTTCTACACAAGTTTTATGCACAGGTATAGGCTCTGTTATGTAGAATGCATGGGATCAGGGGATTTAAGGGATATTTCTGTAATTTGGATCTCCATACCTTAAAGGGGACCTGAACAAATGTAAACATGCAATAAGTCCTACCGCAAATCCACAATGCTTTAGAGGTTTTAGCGGTGAGATAGGCGATTATAAGCATTCTTGGTGGCCCTGTCTGAATGTTGAAAATTTTGGAATGTTATAGTACAGATAGCATCAGAGATACCGTTTCTAATATACCCATAATACGAGCACCAGAGTATATTTTATTGAATTATCCTTTCCCAGGTTTAAATATGTCTAAAATGTTTAAAATGGTCTGCAGCAAGGTGGGTTATATCACTAAACTGGATCTCTCCAACACTTTCTGTGCCACAGTTCGTATCCAGACTTAATTCTATCCAAGAAATGCACTACTTAACAGCAATAGTTGAGAACAAAAGAGAGGCTTACAATATTATATGGCACCCTTGGGAAGAATTTAAAAAATCTCCCTCCTTTCCACTACAGGTTAGCTAAATAAGATTCTATGTGGTATAGGCCAAAACTAGTCTTCCCATGCAGTGCAAATACCCTTGGAACAGTTCTCATTGTCCTAGCTGTTATCATGATAGAGCTTTAACTAAGTGTACCTAACTTCCAAGTTTTAACAACATGACCATTAGAGGTAATAGAATACAAAAAAAAAATTATGATTTATTCCTTATGTTAGTTTGTAGATAACATTTTATTGTCAACATTGTTTTTGATGCCCTGACGTGTATACTAATAACATATTCGCTGCCTTCACCACACTTCACCAGGTGCAACTTTGCACAGGCGATGCTAATTCACTAAGTTGCAAAGTTTTGTCGCCGGTGCCGAACGCTTGCGAAGTTGCGCTAGCGATACTGCGGCAGGCATAGCAAAGTTGCACTAGCTTTAGATAATTTGTATAGGGCTGGAAGTTAAAGTTGAATGGACGTATATGTTGCAGCAAATACATTACACTACACAAGCCCAGGGAACCTTAATAAAAGAAAATAGAATTGTTATATTACCCTACACATGAGCAAACAGTATAGTTTATGTGCCATACGTTATCAAATGTAGGGGGGGAAGGAGGGTACCCCAAAAAAATGTACAATCTTTTTCAGCCTATTACCTTGTAAAAAGCAAAAGACGCCAGCGTTTTTTGGGACTTAGAAAAATTTTTAACTTTTTTTGGACCAAGTCCTATCTACTCTATTGCACTTTGCCTGGTCTGAGGTGGCTAAGACAACGCTGGCGATAGAGATAACGTTCAGTAAAAACTAAAAGTTAGTGAATTTGCATAGTAACGCTCTTTCGCCAGAGCGAAAATACGCCTGGTATTAGAGTGTGAGGTTGCACTAGAGTCGCTCTCCTTCGCTAGCATAATTACGCCAGCGCCCGTTAGTAAATCGTCGAAGTGCCGAAATGACATCACAAATTTTCGCCAGAGTTAGGCACTTCGCCCTTTAGTAAATTTCCCCCATAGTCTTTTATGTTATAATTTCCTAATTATTGCAATGACGGGCAGACTTGTATCACTGTATCTGGACATTGTTTTGTAAAAAAAAGAATGGCAGATGGGGCCGATGTTTGGAAATCCGCATTTAGTGGCCATGATGGGCACTGCTTCCGACCATTAATGACCATGTAAATGATACGTCAATCGTAAGATGAGTTTAATTTGCGGAAGGAAGTTTAATCTAAAACAATTTCATTAATTTGAGTTTTAGTAAAAATGCGCCGCAATGTTATGTATTTTAATAATTAGTGATGGGCGAATTTGCGCCGTTTAGCCGAAAAATTTGCGAATTTCATGAAACAGCGAAAAATTCGCGAAACGGCGCCGGCATCTCGTTTTTGACGCCAGCGCCCATTTTTGACGCCGGCATCCGTTTTTTCGGAAATTTTTTTTTGACGCCGGCGAATTTTTTCCGTGAATTTTCGCGGGCATTTCGCAAATTTATTCGCTGGCGGCGAATCGCGCAAATTCGCTGCGAATTTGCGCCTGCCGAATAAATTCGTCCATCACTATTAATAATCTATTAAAATGGGGATAGACAAAAATAAAGGCAAATAGTTTTAGAAGTTTAAAAAACATGGACATTGTTAGTTGGCTTTAATGGTTTTAATGTAAATCTATTCTTCATTAACTTTTTATAGTTTAGAATTATCCAGAAAATGTCAGTGCCTAAAACTTTGTAAGCATACCTGTTACAGTGTAACATTGGTGATTACATCACAATGACACGTTGCCATGGCAATGGAAGCAACTAGCTAAAACTGGTTTTAAATCATGTCATTGTGATGACATCATAATGACATCATAATGGCATGATTATGACATCATAATGACATAATGACATCATAATGACATGATAATGACATCATAATGACATTTGAAACCAGCTGTAGACACAATACAGGTTAATAGTCATTTGGGAAGTGATAGCTGAGCAGTTCACACGCACGCTTTTACTCCCTTATAACTATTTCAATCAATCTATTATTATTATTATCAATCTATTATTATTATTATCAATCTATTATTATTAATCAAATCTATTATTAATCTATTATTTTTACTTTTTTTAAATTATGAAATTTTGTTGTTTTAATACCTTGGCCATCGTGCCAGTACTTTGGTCTGTTTTAATGTTTTTGGGTTTTGTTAGTGGATATATTGTAGCTGTTACTTTGGGTCACCTTGAGCCTTTTGTGCCATATATAAGGTAAGTAAACTGAATTTTTGCATATATTTATGCACTCTTTGTTTGTTGAATGTTGCCCGAAAAACCCACAATTGGCTTTCTATTTCTCTTTCAGCGACCTTGGACTAAATGCCCCAGAAAGCTACATATTTTCAGCAGTTTGTACTCTATCTGCCATTTTGGGTAAGTGAAACTAACAATTTTTAATATAGTTTACTGGAAACTAAAAGAAACATGGAGGGGCACATTTACTTAGCTCGAGTGAAGGATTAGAATGAAAAATACTTTGAATTTCGAAGGTTTTTTTTGGCTACTTCGACCATCGAATTGGCTACTTCGACCTTCGACTACGACTTCAAATCGAACGATTCAACTAAAAATCGTTCGACTATTCGACCATTCAATAGTCGAAGTACTGTCTCTTTAAAAAAAACTTCGACCACCTACTTTGCCACCTAAAACCTACCGAGCACCAATGTTAGCCTATGGGGGAGGTCCATAAACAAGTTATTGTTTCCTTTAAAGCTAATTCATCTTGTAGTGATATTTGCAATACAATTTTTTTGTGTAAGAATATTTTTAATTTATTAGTTAAATTAAATAAATGATCCATCGTTTTTTACTGTTTTATCATTGATTTTTATTTTTCAGGTGCTATTACAATGTATGGAGAGTATAAGTATTTCAAGCTCTCTAATCCTAATGGCAAAGATCTCCATAACAAGATCATACTTGGCAATGGATTATTGTCCTGCGTGGGTATCCTCATTGCAGGATACTTCCAGGTAGGTCCCTATACAATTTATTTCTGGGTTTTATTGGACATTATTAGGGATGCACCGAATCCAGAATTCGGTTCGTGATTCGGCTAGGATTCGGCCTTTTTCAGCAGGATTCGGATTCGGCTGAATCCTGCTGTCCAACCGAACCAAATCTTAATTTGCATATGCAAATTAGGGGCGGCAGGGGGAAATGGTGTGACTTTTTGTCACAAAACAAGGAAGTAAAAAATGTTTTCCCCTTCCTACCCCTTATTAGCATATGCAAATTAGGGTCGGGATTCGGTTCGGTATTCGGCCGAATCTTTTTCTGGACGGATTCGGGGGTTCGGCCGAATCCAAAATAGTGGATTCGGTGCATCCCTAGACATTATTGTATTTTTCATTTTATTTTTAAAAATTGTATATGGTATTTAAAATAAATAAAGCATGTACTTGTGTATTTCTATTTTAGGAGTTTGAATATGAATATGTTCACCTGATTGGAGCAGTGTTGGCTTTTGGACAAGCAAATCTATATGCAATATGTCACTGCTACTACTACTACAAATTGTCACTCTGGAAGGATAACACACGGCTGTTCTTATTCCGTGTAGTACTTGCCTCGTCTTTAACATCTATTTTCTTATGCTGTATCCTTTTTTCTAATAATAATGCTACGCAGTATATGTGTGTATATATATATATATATATATATATATATATATATATATATATATATATAAATATATGGTTTTTTTTATATGCCAGTAAATATACATCCCATAATACCCTCATGTCAGTAAATATACATCCCATAATACCCTCATGTCAGTAAATACACATCCCATAACACCCTCATGTCAGTAAATATACATCCCAGAATACCCTCATATGTCAGTAAATATACATCCCATAATACCCTCATATACATCCCATAATAACCTCATTGATTTGAGGCTTTTTCCTTAACATATTAATCTTTCAGTGAGCTTATTGTTTATTGGCTGCAAAATCTACGATCACAGCTGTATGCTTGCTGACTGGGTAAGTTATTATTCACCTGTTATTTTTCTATCATTTAGGGGCATATTTATCAAGGGTTAGATTTTGAATTGAAAATAAAAAGACCAAACGAAATTAAATCTAAGTTTTTTTTGATCGAATAGGTCAATTTTCGATCAAATAGGTAAATTATCGATCAAATAGGTCCGAATTAGGACGAATTCGGATCGTACGAATCGATAGAATAGCGCAGTAGATCAAATTCGATTCAAAGTCCACGAAATGACTACAAATACGATCTAGGAGGTCCCCCATAGGCTATTCGCCAGGTTTGAGATGGCAAATGGTCGAAGTTGAATTTTTAAAGAGACAGTACATTTTTGAACTTTTGAATTTTTTTCAAATTGAATTAGGACTATTCCCTAGTCAAAGTACACAAAAAATAGCTCGAAATTCAAATTTTTTGGATTTGAAAATTCACCTGGACCTTTGATAAATCTGCTCCATAAGAATTGGGCCCTGAGTACATATGCAGGCAACTAACTAGTAATATTTATTTTTCTTTTTTAAACTAGGATTTCCCTTTCCGAGAAGAATGTGCCACTATGGAGTGGTTGGAGTTGATTGGGATTTGCATTTTCTTACTGACACTAAAAAAAGAAATGCAGGTTAGTATGGAAATAAGTATAAAAAGGACTGGCAAACAATGTACTATTATATATATGTTTCACATAGTCATAAATATACATATATATGACAAATATTTGTATATTTTCACATTGCAGCAACTTGGCTTTAGAGTTCCAAAAAGTCTGAAGGAAGACTGGATTGTCAAGACAGAAAAGTGTTATGATGATGTGGAAGCCCCTGAAGACCCCATTTCTGGGTAATACATTTACAGCCTTGGAAAGAAACTTGCAACATTCCCGCACCTATCAAGAGGAATTGTAGATCGATTTTTAAATCAGAAGAGGAGGAGAATACGGCAGGAGGAGAAGGGTTTCCAATGCAGTTGCTTTAACATTCCAGTGAATTCTGTCTGTCATTTTTAAGCTTTTTGCAGAAAAGTTTAAATATTTAAAAATAAATAAATTTTTACACAAAAATATTGTATATTTGATGTTTATTTTATTTATTTGAGAAGTAGTTTTTTTGGCCCATGGGTCAACAGCAGCATGATGGGAGGTGGCAAAATAGATTTATCTAAAAGGGCATAAATAGTAAATCCAGCCCGGGGTAGAGGCAGAGCAGTAGCTAGGTTTAGGCCTTTTACGGAGAGTTATTCATTTATTTAGAGTCAGATTTCAGGGGGGTTTATCTACTGTTTGGAAAGTCTTTTCTACACCAGTTTTATGCACAGGCAAAGGATCTGTTATGTAGAATGCATGGGATCTGGGGATTTAAGGGATCTTTCTGTAATTTGGATCTCCATACCTTAAAGGGGACCTGAACAAACGTAAACATGCAATAAGTCCTACCGCAAATCCACAATGCTTTAGAGGTTTTAGCGGTGAGATAGGCGATTATAAGCATTCTTGGTGGCCCTGTCCGATTGTTGAAAACTTTTGGAATGTTATAGTACAGATAGCATCAGAGATACCGTTTCTAATATACCTATAATACAAGCACCAGAGTATATTTTTTTGAATTATCCTTTCCCAGGTTTTAATAAATCGTCTAACTATTTATTACTATAATTATGGTCTGCAGAAAGGTGGGTTGTAGCACTAAACAGGATCTCTCCAACACTTTCTGTGCAACAGTTCGTATCCAGACTTAATTATATCCAAGAAATGCACTACTTAACAGCAATAGTTGAGAACAAAAGAGAGGCTTACAATATTATATGGCACCCTTGGGAAGAATTTAAAAAATCTGCCTCCTTTCCACTACAGGTTAGCTAAATAAGATTCTATGTGGTATAGGCCAAAACTAGTCTTCCCATGCAGTGCAAATACCCTTGGAACAGTTCTCATTGTCTTAGCTGTTATCATGATAGAGCTTTAACTAAGTGTACCTAACTTCCAAGATTTAACAACATGGCCATTAGAGGCAATAGTTTAAAATATGTTATAAGAATTTTGCCTGGTCTGAGGTGGCTAAGACAAGTCTGGGCGTTAGAGGTAACGTTCAGTAAAAACTAAAAGTTAGTGAATTTGCATAGTAACGCTCTTTTGCCAGAGCGAAAATACACCTGGCGTTAGAGTGCGAAGTTGCGCTAGAGTCTCTCTCCTTCACTAGCGTAATTACGCCAGTGCCTGTTAGTAAATTTCCCCCATAGTCTTTTATGTTATAAGTTCCTCATTATTGCAATGACGGGCAGTATCACTGTATCTGGACATTGTTTTGTACAAAAAAGAATGGCAGATGGGGCCGATGTTTGGAAATCAGCATTTAGTGGCCATGATGGGCACTGCTTCCGACTCATTATAACCATTAATGACCATGTAAATTATAACTTGGTGCCAAACTACAGGAATCAGCATTTCCCTGATCACAAATATGTGATATATAAGTTTGCTAAAGTTCAGACACCTGTAAACTTAAAGTAGAGTACAATTCTTGTTCATTATGTTTTGGGCTTCTATACCAGCCCAAGAACGGTGCTTCATGCCCTTATAGCTCCCCTATCTTTGTTTCTGCTGATTCACTACACATGTCTTGTGCTGTTATTATCAGTTACCTGAGCTTACGGTCCAGCTCACAATATTCTGCATATACATGAATGTTACAATGTTGAATAATGATTAATTCTGATTTTAATTGCATGGCAGCACAGAAAACAGTGCAACTAGCACCAGAATATAATAAACAGCCTTGTAGCATCAGACAGGCCAGCCTGCTTGTTAATTTGTAACCCCAAAATCTTAGCTTTTCAATAGCTGCCCAGACTACACTGAGCATGTGAGTGTCACTGACACCAATGATACATATAGGGGCACATTTATCAAACCTTCATTTTTCCTGGTTGAGCTTTTTAGGGGGAAAATTCAAATTTTTCATGGGGAAAAAAACACAATTTTTTAAAGTTTATCATACCCAAAAGCTGCTAAAAATCAGAAAATAAATATCTCAAGGTACAAAAAAAATCAGGGTTTTCGTCCGATAATACGAAAAAGTCCAAAAATCTACTTTGGGTTACGTCAATCGTAAGATTTTTTCATGAAAAATTATTAATAGATGAAATTAATTTGATCTAAAACAATATCATTTGAGTTTTAGTAAATAAGTCCCGCAATGTTATGTATTTTAATAATCTATTAAAATGAGGATAGTCAAAGGGAATCTGTCGTCATTTTAAACTTTTAAAACTTTTATGAATTTGATATTCTAAGATATCAGGTGCTTCCAAGAGAGTTTTGCTATAATTAAGCAGAAACATGATATCACTATAAATATATACCTAATGCATAATGACAGAAAAATCAAGACAAATAAGAAATACACACTGTAAGTTTCTTAATCACATTTATTAGGTTATATCTTTAAAGATAAAGAGACCTCTGATCCTATTTTTATCCTGTAACCTTTGATTGTTAAATTATTAAGTCTCCGGTTTGTTAATGTAAATTACTGGCGCTATATGAATAGATGATGTTGGTGATGAAAGGCAATCTTGCTAAAAAAATTGATTAGTGCAGAGTCACTCAGAGTGGTCCTCTGCGAAGTTTTGCAATTTGATGATTTTTACTTTTAGTGGTTTCTGAGATATTAGAAGTCTTAGACTGTTTTAGCTTGCATGGCTCAACAACTATTCTTGAAGGCTCAGAGTGTCCCTAAATGTCTACCATTTTCTATGCACTTCCTGTAATCACTTAACCCTCAGATTGCTGACTTTCAGATGAGCCAAAAAGCCTGCTATTAACAGTTTAAAAGTACAACTGTCAGAAACGACTAAAACAGAAAATGATTTCAATATCTCAGAGGGACACCCTAAATTATATCCATTTATTTCAGGGTTTAGATTAAAAAACATTTCCCTGTTTCCATTCATATTGAAGGGGCGGGTAGGGGTAATGCATTTGCAAGACAAAGAAATCTGCAGTTAAAACATAACAGCATCACATGTTACCAGCTACAATATCAATGATGAGTCAATTAATTCAATGACCATCTTTTAAAAGCATAATATAGTAAATGTTGATGAACTAATCAACCACGTGTCCGTGGCAATTGCAATGAAACTACAAATGTAGCGTTCACAACATTCTACCTGAAAGCAAAAATACTATAACACTTTTGGAATGCATTTATTAGGCTTACCCTTAACTGTAAAAATACAGTATCGATGTAGAGATATCAATGTATATGGAAATATTATTCCAGTATTGAATTCATGACCAAGCATTAAATCTGCTCAATTTATATTCTTGTTTTCCAGATGAGCTTGGGCTTAATGAGACAAGCAATTAAGAATCTTAAATAATTGAACTACAGATATTTTTCTACAAAACATAATTTACCTAAAGCATACCTTTACATTTTCTATGATGCAAGACTGATCATTTTGTTATAGATTGGTTTATATGACCTTCCAAGGCTCTCATTGATCTTGATCTATAGTGTCAGCAGACCACACTAATCTCCCCACTGTGATGTATATTGATTTATTTTTCATTGTTGTTTTAGCAAGCTCATTAAAAGGGCATATTGTTGAACCAAAAGGTTAACAATTACAACACTAGTAACAAAGTGAGGATTTAATGATTTGTTTTATTAATAATAAAAGTACAGTATGCTTGTTTTATTACAAAGCAGAATTACTGAAGGGTTCTTATTAACATGATTACTGTACATGCAACTTTTTTTTGGAGAATAGGTTCACCCAACGGTTCTAGTCAACTAGGGATTTGCAGGTGATTGTTAAGAAGTCATTTAGAAAATATTCGGGGTACTATTAACACTGTTTCCAATACTGAAAACGTGCAATGCCCTATTGCAAAAATGATTAATTTGCTCTCATTGGTCTAGTGTAATTAGAATAATGAAATAGAATGAAAGTGTAGAAGAATACCCCTTCTAACACTTGGGCCATTCACATATCATTCCTATCGCTCACTAAAGTATAATGGGAAGTGGAGAGGCAAAAGAGTAGAGCTATATGGCTATATCTATCCATTAAATCCATATTTCTATCTATCCTATAACAAGGGTATTTTATTTTCTATGCCTGGGTACAAGACAATATTTTTATAAAAGGAAGACCTATTAGAGGACAATCACATCAATGGACCAATTCAGAAATTCCAAACCTGCCCAAGATATTGGCCAGGCAGGCCAGAAGCACCAAGTTCCACACTACTAGTGCTAGTCTTTGAAAAATAGCTCCTCTTTTTATGTCTGTATTTGACATTTGCATAAGTCCTAAATACAGTATAATAATGAAGACTTAGCTTGATGCACAACACATTGGCATAATCATGCAAGGGATTTGCTAGTGCCAGTGGCAGACATTTGACCATAGGAAAATACATACTGTATTATCAAACATCTAGCCATGACAAGTTTATTTAAAGAAGATGTGATTTGCTTATAAATCCCCCAAGTGAAGTGAAAGATTTGTTTTTGTATGGATGAGGACTAAAGCACATCTGTGAGCAATTTGAATAAATAAAGTAAAAGAACTTGATTTCTGTGATGTTTTAATATCAGGCAAAATTTAGCTGCTGTAAGGGGATAAAGGTTTACAAAATATTGGTCAAAAATAATGTACAGTGTTCTTTTAATATCTGGCAGAGTGGTAATGCCTAGTCTTCCTAAAACATTATCACAATATTCCTGATGCAATGGATCTGCCCATGAGGACACTAGTTTTTTTGTTATCATTTATAGGCATCTATTCTAAAGAGACTTTTAAGATTACTACAAAATTAACTTTAAGTATGATGTAGTTATGTTGTTATGGTTTTTTAATAATTTAAACTGTTCTACATGTCTCCAGTTTGTGGTTTAAACTGAATAGAGGAGGTTCTGGAAGAGAAGATCAAACCCTTAACAGACAAGTCTGGATAATAGTATTGTAACTAGACTTAAACTGACAAAACAATTTTCTAATAATGGCTCATACTGTATGTTGACCATCCTTGAGTGTGTCAGCAGCCAATACACCTGTGGATAGGGATAAAACTATGGACTCCACAATCAGGACTTGCCCAGATGCCAATCTTTAAGAATGTAAAATCCCATCAGATGAACACTGCACACCCAATGTGATCAGTGTTGGGGCCCATGAGATTTAGTTAAATTTTTGACCAAATATCTATCTATTAAGAGGTTGTCTAGAAGGCCCATACATTGGTACACAAGTTCCCATTCTGAATTAACCAAATCATCATCTTAAATCTTCCCGCATGTGTTCAGCTTTAATTAAGTCTTGAAATTAAAAAAAGCATCTTTGTACTACACCCATAAATACCATATGTTAGGGTTAACAAGTGGAATACTAGTTACTTCAAGAGCTCAGATTGTACCATGTACCATGTCCCTACAGATTAACCATCAGAATCTTCCAAATTGTGCTTCTGTAAATTGGGTGATAACTGAACAACCCCATGTAATACAATCATTATCCAATAGATTTATTTTGAACATATGGACTAAAAAAATGCAAAGTGAAGCCTTCTGAAATCAGATGGTATCAGATGGATGCATAGTTGCATAGTCCGCCCATGATGCCTTATGTGAGAATCAAAACTCTTATTTTGGTATCTAGGCAGTTCTGTGTGTATGGCATGAGACAAGTAAATACCTTCTGATTTCAGAAGACTTCACTTTGCATGTCATTTCTAGTGAAGGCCTTTTTGACTCCTTTTTAGCCCTTCTCACCCTAACCAGGTTCAGTTTCCCATTTCACTACTCTCCAAGTCCTATCCCTCAGAAGCCATGGTCCAATATCTTGTACTGATGAGATCTAATAAGATTGAAACAGGCTGTCTGCAAGTTTGGATATATGGCTCTGAACTATTAGGTTGTATCTGTGCTATAAACCAGCAGTTCTGCATGCATAGTTGGTCAAAAGGACATTTAGGAGTGATTAGCATGTCTCTGCCCATGATGCCTTATGGGAGAATCAAAATTCGTATTATGGTATTTGGGTAGTGCTGTGTTTATGGCATGAGACAAGTAAATACCTTCTGATTTCAGAAGGCTTCACTTTGCATGTAAATTGCTAGTGAATGCCTTTTTGACTCATTTTAGTCCTTCTTATCTTAACCAGGTTCGGTCTCCTATTGTACTAGAAAATGCAAAGTTTACCATATAGATTTGAACTGTGATTTTGATTAGTTATGCTTTAAGCTCTAGCTGCATAAATGTTGACTAAATATTTTCATTTTGGAGAAATCACAAAAAATAACATTACATTTCCTTGTTCAGGAAAAGTAACTGGGGCTTTTATGCTTATTCACTGGCTTTGCATGCTCATATCAGATTAAGCCAATGGTCTAGTTTATGAATCACAGACACACTACAGTTCCCAGTAATGGATAAATTGTATTTGAACGCTCCTTTGCCCTGCAGCTTTGGTCAAGACTGCTGTGTTTAAAGGTTATAGTGATTAAGCACCGTGATTAATTAAGTCTCAAAAGAATCAATTCCACTCAACCACAAATCTAATTTGCATGGCAGCACAAAGGTCTTGCTTAATCTTGCATCTTTATAGTTTAGAATGCCAGCCATTTTTCTTTACAATAGGCATTTTGGGATCACAACATTATTAAGACACACTGTTCAAAAGCTAATATAAAAGATCTATGTTCCCTATATTGTGGTGAGAACATTAAATCGTATTTCCTTCTGTTCCATGTTAGTTGTGCACTCAACTTCCCCCAAAGCATTAAACTGTAATGAAAAGCAAGTTTTGAAAGCAACAACTCAGAAAGGGCTGCTGTTTATAATAATTAAATACCCAAGATCCTAGTTGTTTTCTTATTGGATAAATGTGCTAAGTACTCAAGACAAGTCATGCTGTGGAAGATGCTGCCATAGCGCCCTTCTATTTTGAAATATATATGGGGTAACCAGTGGCATATTTAAGGCCCTTGCAGACCCCGCAATGCTTGGTGACTCTGAGTCCAGAAGGGCCCTGCTGCCCCAATGCAGCTGGGATCTGAGGGGACCTGCCACAGACACTGCTTGCAGGTCACAGATGCGCCGAGCAAACCCCAGAAGTGACATCACGTACACTGTCTGGAGTCAGAGGGAGTGTGGGAGGAGGCGCAGCAACAGGCAGGCTGGGGGATGGTGCGGATCTCTATGTAGCCTCTCTCCTCGTCAAGAGGGGAGGGAGCAGCTAAACACAGGGTCAGGATGAAGGCGGAGATGCACAAAGGGGAATGAGGAAAGCAGCATGATGATTGGAAGGGAAGGGGAGTGAGCCCAAGGGGGTAGGGGAGGGAAGGAAAGTGGAGGTCCAGATATGGAGGGTAGAAAGTAATTTGCGCTCTTTGTTCAGGCACAGTTTAGAGGCAGCAGCAGTGAGGGGCAATACTGTTCTTTGTCCTGGTCTGCAGTCTGCTGCAGGGCAAATAACCCGACAGTCCTGAGTGGGACTGACCTGTGTGTCTAACTTGATTTTTATGTTTTTTTAATGATCTGACTAAGACTAAAACTATGATGCCTGTCGACTTTGGCGCAGGGGTACTGTGTGTTTATCATTGAGAATTGCTAGGTTTAGGGCTAATTGTATATTGTGGTGGACCACAGTGCCTTCTTGATAACTTGTCCTGTTGTCCTGTTGCCTGTTCCTACATAGATTAGGATCATTACTTCATCATTAAGTTGTCAGTCTATTGTCTAAATACTAGAAGTATCTCTTGTTGTTCTAATTCAACTTTAATCAGTTAAAATAATTTTATTCAGCACCTAGGAGTATCTCTTGTTGTTCTAATTCAACTTTAGTCAGTTAAAATAATTTTATTCAGCACCTAGGAGTATCTCTTGTTATTCTTATTCAACTTCAGTCAGTCTAAATCATTTTATTCAGCACCTAAGAGTATCTTTTGTATTTTTATTTTTATAATATATACAATTTGTTTTTCCTTTATCTAACTTACTTCAAAAAGAAAAAAGTGTATTTAATATCACTTCAGTACCCCCAGTTACGCCACTGGGGTAACCTTACAATTGTTTCACATGTCAGTATTATTATGAGACATAAGTAAGTCGTTTGCTGTCAGTGTTAAGTGAATCTGCCTTGTGTTGAAATTTGTGTAACAGCAAAAATGGGTGACTTTTTTTCTCACTCCAATTACATTAAAGTCAATGGGTTTTTTTCCAAGTTTTTTTCTCACTAGAAATGCATTATCAATAGTAGTTTTTCTCAATTCCAAATGCATTAAAGTCAATGAGCGTTTTTTCTCAAGCTTTTTCTCACTCCAAATATATTAAAGAGAATGGACGTTTTCTCTATACAAATTTTGCAACAAAGCAAAATGATCCATGTATCATAAAGTTGGTGAGCAATCTGGTTAGTTGTATTCCCTTGCTTTATTTATCAATATGCTCTACACTTATTCGGTTGTTAATCACAAAGACACAATCAGGGCCAGGCCGCGGCGCACAGGCGCCCTAGGCAAGCCAGCCGGCTCCTGGTAGAACTTCTGAGTGCGCATGTGCAAAATGGCGCTCGCGTGCGCATGCGTGAATGGCGCAAGTGTGTGTTCGTGCACATGTGCAGGAGAGCAAAAAAATAAAAAAAGCATAGAGAGTTGGGCACAGAGGGTACCGGACTGGGGGTAGGCGACAGAGGAGGTACGTGCCTGGCACCCCCCCAGCTTTGTGCCCTAGGCAGGTGCTTACTCTGCCTACCCCTTGGCCCGGCCCTGGACACAATTAGCACAGGGCATAGGGACTCCTGCGAGAGTGCCAATTTAAGGAAAAACAAAGAGCCGGGAGGGGGATATCAAAACTATAGATTAAACTGACCCTGCAGCCCTTTTGCCCAAGCCCCACCCCACAACCATGGGGTCTGCTTCCTCTATACTTACACCAGTGCACAGGGCATAATGGAAATACCATTTGATAAATGTGCCATTTTCACAGTGCTTCTATCTACTAAAGAGATCTACTGAATTGTTGGTGATACAGCTCAGGTCAGTATCTGAGAGCCTTCCACAGTTTCTGATATGTTTTATTTTCCATGAGCCCTAGCAAAGATTTAAGCCAGTACAAAATGGTGTGTCTTTCAATATCTAGATAAACTTGATATGTAAAATATAAGGCCTATCAAGGAGTTGCCTAACACCATTCGCTCAGCAAACAACTGGTCCCTTAGGAGACCTGGATGCTGCGTATGTTCCTTTGCTGCTGAAGCATACTGCCATACACCCTGATGTAGAGCGACAGATTTGACAGTTGCCAGAAGTGACAGATTCATTTTGTCAAGGCTCACTTCCACATACATGAGCTAGCTGGCAATCAATCCAAGATCTATGTCTAAAATGACAGCTATTCTCATCCCTTCATCAACCAAAGTGACTAGGTGACCTTTACAGTCTCAGCTACCAACATGTATCCCTATTCAATCACACATAAGATTAAATCTCATGAGAGTTTCAAGGCTAAATATGGCCTTTCTCTATGGTGTAAAAGAATGCAGTCATGTTCCCTTTGTTTTTGTTTTTTTCATTGACAAAAAGAAATGAAAAATATAAAATAACTGAATATTGAAAAACTAAGGTAAAAGGAAAGCTATTTTGCAACAATTAAGGAGGATTTTTTCAAAGCAGTGTTACTGCTGCATATCATATCATGCTGTGCTAATTAAATATTACCTATGTAATATTGAGTTGATAACAGATTCTACCCATTCATTCATTAAGTATAAATAGCAAAACTAAATAACAAGGACTTTCCTCAGGAGGCAAAATGAGTTTAGGGTAGGGAACATTATACCTAACAACAGATTCTGTTAATGCCTGTAAAAGTGGTTTAGATTACTTCTTGAATAAGGATCATATCCAAGGCTATAGTGATCTTAAGATGGGCGAATTTGACCCCTTTTGCTTCGCCAAAAATTCGCCGACGCCCATTAAAATCTATGGGCGTCAAAATGTTTTTTTTGGGCGTCATTTCCGTGGCGAAAGGAGGCGAAAATATTCGCCCATACCTAGTAAGAATGTATTCTGCCCCCAAAGAAAATGGCTTACACAATTGTACCACCACCATCTACCATTTATTAAAGCAGTAATAGTAGAGTAATAAAAGCTTACTGGGCAGTGCACTATATAACTGTGAACCAGAATGCCAGCAGAGGAATTAAGGGGGGCCACCTAGAAGAGGCACATCTATCATCTGCCAATCCTCCTCATATTCAAATTTTTTGTGAGTAATGGAAACTTTATAATTAACTCTTCACAGGCTAGCTAGCTACATCTTAATGGACTTTAATGGGTGAATTAGCCAGCCAGTCACACTAGTTCAATGTTTCACATATCAATTCCCTGACTAATAGCTACAAGATACACCCAAGAGTGAGAGCAGAGTGAAAGTTTTTAATGTACTTAATGTACTTAAAGGAGAACTAACCCCCCCCCAATAAGAAAAGCCCCTACCTACTACCCTAGACAGTCCCCCTCCATTCTTCCCCATGCTCCATGCATAGTTCATTACCTAGTACAAATATTATGTTCCAGGCTAATATTTGTTAATTTAACCAGTAATCTGGTGTGGTTCTGTATTAAATCCTTTAACAATGTTGAAGTAGATCACATCCATTGCAATCCTAGAATCTAAGTTCCTGCTTATAGAATTATGTTGTAATAAATGGCATACTTAAACAATCAAAAGCCACAGAATGTAGGAGGAGGAGGACCATGGTCCCTGCTCACAAGAACTTAAACAAACATCAGCCTGTCTTTTCTAGGGATAAGAAAACATTATATTTTCCTTCACCACTAAGGGCACTACCGTAACTATAAAGGAAGCAGACCCTGCGGATGCAGCGGCCCCTGCGGAAAAGGGTCTTTTTCATCTATAGTGTTGAAATCCCTCTACCCTCTTTCTTCTTCTTTAAATTGAAAGAAGAAGAAATGCATGCAATTGCGCAGGAGTTCCTATGGGTGTCGGGCCCTCCAAACATGTTTCTGTTGTTACGCTTAAGCTGGCCATAGACGCAATGATCCGATCGAATGAATCGTGGATTCGTACGATTTTCGGACCGTGTGTGGAGAGTCCCGAATTTTTCGTCCAGCGGAGATCGGTCGATCGGACAGGTTAGAAAATTTCTGTCGCCTGCCGAAATATCTCTGCATGTATTGCCGATCATATGATTTTCAGTGGGAGACTGTCACTAGCTTTGTCAGACATAACTATCGTATGATTGCTGTCAGAGGTAGTACATTGGCTGATCTGTTCTTTTACTACTTTATTTGATCGGAATGGTAAGACTTTGATCTGAATGGTTAGTGGAGAGTCGGGAGATGGGAAAGTCCGATCATACGTCTATGGCCAGCTTAAGGGGCATGTTTACTAACATTAGAGATAAATATCTCCAGAGATCTCATGGTAACCAATCAGATCTTTGCTTCTATTTTCTAACTAGATGTTTAATTCTAATTGCTAATTGGTTGCGATGAGTAACATCTCATGTTAATAAACATGTCCCTAAATCCTTTTGATCACTTTTTTCCAAACTGCAAAACCAAGTTTCAAGCCTATTTTATTTTGGGAAACACTTGTTATGAAGAAAAAATAGAAAATCTGCTTTAATTTAAATGGTTGGTTTAACTTTATTACATCATAATTCCTTAATATAACAGGAAATACCAAACTGTGATATTCTGATATTTTTTTAATCAACCTCCTTCTCAATGCAACCTTCTCTCTATTGTTTTTGCTATCTATCTATCTATCTATCTATCTATCTATCTATCTATCTATCTATCTATCTATCCTCCAGGAATTTGGGATTTCATGCAACTGATGGGTGCTATAGTGTAGAACCAATGTATCTGTTGCTACATTTGGCTGGGCCTTTCTAGTGATGTTTCTAACAACTTGTTCCACACTACTACTATAAGGATATAATAGGATTAGATATGGTCAAGTTACAGTAGTCACAAAAGTGTATAAGTAAAATTCACTTTATCTATTAATTGAGATGGTAGATACCTAGAAAAAGAACTGTTAGTAGGGCAGGTTTTACACATTTCATCGCAACCAGGTGGTTTAAACAGTAGCACAGAAGGATCTGTCAGACTAAATGAGTCACTGATTAACCAACCTGTGTTTATGTGAGGAGTTCCTTTAGATATGGCACTTGTGGGTGCACTAAACATTACCACTGAGAGCTTATGCATGACAGTGTTTTACTATGCACCCTATGTATTTGAAGCTTACCACTGAATACTGATGACTTGTTAATTGGGATGTTGCAACTTGCTGCTACAGCTGTAAATACATTAGAAGGTTATCTAGTGGAAACGGGGAGGCAGTTCACAGTCAATGTGGGCTTCATGTCACGGGGGAAACCTATCAAAGTGTTTGTACCATCTGTCTAGAGAAAATAACAGCAGCTGGTGCAAGGAAGCACAGATATTGGACCCAAAAGTGACAAGATGAGAAATGACACAAAACAGCTTTTTACTCTGCAAAAAGCAGAAGAAACCTACATCCAAAAATCTCATGCTTGAAAACCTCCAGATGCCATCATGTTATCACATTTCCATACCTTTGTTCATAGCACATCTGAAAGCTTTTCTGTACACTCCAACAGAAAATGCATCTTCATCCTGCCTATGAATTGCAACAGGAATTTTAATAATCAAAGTACAAAGAAAGTAGAATGGCGAGCGCCTTTCTAAGGCTGAAAGAGATGCTTTGCCTCTACATGACTTTTGGAAGTGATTCTTTATTTTGTTTCATATAAAACATATTCAGCATCAGGTAGCTGCCATATCATGCATAACACGTTACTTTATAAATCACTTTGGCTCAATTACATTTAAACATTTTCTGCACATATTATTGATAGCAGCACTATACCTCCATTTTTCATTTTAAGAGGTGTTTAATTATTGTGCCTTGCTTGTCTCATAGCTTTTATAAAAATGTTGCTGGTTCAGCCTGCTGCTGTAGCCTTATTTAATCAATAATTGTCTCTGAAGCTGGCTAGCTGGCCAAACCTTCCTTATCAACTTCCATTATGATCCTCTTGCATTTTAACCCCTCGCAAGAGGCCAGAAAGAGATTTGAACTAATGTCAGTAAGAGTATGAACAGCTAAACTTTCCATAGCAGGGACCACTTCTTAGGATTTCTCATATAATATACATGAAGGGGCCAATTCATTAACTTCGAGTGAAGGAATAGAAGAAAAAAAAACTTCGAAAGTGTTTTTTTGGCTACTTCGACCATCGAATGGGCTACTTCGACCTTCGACTACGACTTCGACTTCGAATCAAAGGATTCTAACTAAAAATCGTTCGACTATTCGACCATTCGATAGTCAAAGTACTGTCTCTTTAAGAAAAAACTTCGACCCCCTAGTTCGCCACCTTAAAGCTACCGAACCCAATGTTAGGAAGGTCCCCATAGGCTTGCCTAACTTTTTCTGGTCGAAGGATAATCCTTCGATCGTTAGATTAAAATCCTTCGAATCGTTCGATTCGAAGGATTTAATTGTTCGATCAACGATTATTCCTTCGATCGTTCGATCAAAGTATTTGCCCAAAATCCTTCGACTTCGATATTCGAAGTCGAAGGATTTTCATTCCCCAGTCGAATAATATAATTAACCCTCGATATTCGACCCTTGATGAATTTGCCCCTAAGTGATACTAAAAACGACATTATACAGTAGGTCTGTTGTACTGCTCTGTATTACTTTTCCTTTAAAGGACAACATCATTTAGGTATACCCTTGAGGTTACAGAGTGTATTTAGAGTATAGGTAAAAAATACATAAAAATCCCTGCTTATGGACAATATTTATATGAAACAAATGTCTAATTAATTAGAGGTCAGGTGCACAAGTTTAAAATGAATTTGCATCCATCAATCAAAATATAAAACACCAAAAAACAAGCTCTTACAACCCTCCTTGACTGTTCAAGATTAACTGGCACACTGCTTTGTTCGGTAACATAGTCAGTAATCACCCGCTTAGTGTTAGGAAGTCACAACTTCTCCTCTGTAGTAGTTACATTTGGTTTGCAGCAGCACCCACCCACCACTGCCCTTATAGCAAAAATTAGCACCAATAGTGTGTTACCAACAACAATAACCAAATTGTGCTTTCAGATTATACTTTCAAGTGCTACAAAAATCTGTGCCTACAAAGAGGCAAATTTACTTTTTACCACTAAAAAGTTGCCAGTGACGGCTTCGCTCACATCACAACACTTCGCCAGGTGTAGATTTGACAGGACAAAACTAATTCACTAAAATCTGAAATTGCGTCCAGGGCGCCAAACACTGGTGTAGTTGGGCTAGCGTTACTGCGTCAAGCAAACGGAGTTGCGCTAGCGTTGCCTAATTTGCATATGGCGGGAAGTTCAAGTTCAATGGACGTATATGTTGCAGCAAATAATTACACTTCACAAGCCCGGGAAACCTTAATAAAATAAATTAGAGTTGTTATATTGCCCTACACACGAGCCCAGTGTATAGTTTATGTCCCATATGTTAGGAAATGTAGGGGGGAAGCAGGTTACCCCAACATAAATTTTACACTCTTTTGCAGCCTATCACCCTGAAAAAAGGAAAAGATTCCAGCGTTATATGGGACTTTTTCAACTATATTTTGAGGAACTCCAATCTATTGCACTTCGCCTGGTCTGAGGTGGCGAAGGCAAGTCTGGCGCATGAGGTAACATTCAGTAAAATCCGCATCTTAGTGAATTTGCGTAGTTAAGTCCATTTGCCAGAGTGCAAATTCGCTAGGCGTTAGGGAGTGAAGTACCGCTAGCGAAGTTACGCCAGCGACTGTTAGTAAATTATTGATAAGTATCGAAATTTTTTGCCAGCATTAGTCACTTCGTCTTTTAGTAAATTTGCCCCAAAGTCTCCTCCGTCCACACTCCCCAATTCACACCAACGCTGCCTCCTGTGGACCTGTAGGATTTCTGTTGCTTTCTACTTCCTCGCCCACGTTGTCTCTACGGGTCCCCTCACTGGACACACCCAAAGGCAATCGCTGCAGGCTTGCTTGTTCCAAGTTACCAAAGTTAGACTGAGTACACCTCCATTATCACTATTTAGATCTTCCGATTGAGTCGTCATCATTCCATACAAGGAGCTAGAGTAAGGTTCTAATTTATGCCTTGTGCCATTAAGAAACCATAGGATTTTATAGAATGTTATAGAGTGTTATATGGATTTTGTCTCCTAGAGAAACAGTAGCATGTAAAAGAGAATGAATCTCCTTATTAATGTCCCCTAGTAGATTATCTTGTAGGCACATTCTGTCCTGAGTATTATTGTGTTATATTGCAACAACATTTGTGAAGCTTTAGAAACACTCAAAATAAAACAAAAGCAAATTCATGACTTTTTCAAAAGGTTATGTGTTTAGCATCTCTGTGTTACATGTCATAACAAATAGCTTCAGCTGCCTTGCTTCTACACTCTTAAAGGTCGTCTGTTCGAATTCTGTATGCTATGTGTCAGAAAGGATATTTCCAACCAACAGCAAGGTGTTTACATGAAATGCTTTAATTTGTTATGATGCTGTGTTATTTTGTACTTAGATTACCTAGAAAGAAGAATTGATTCCCATGTATTGTTAATTGGATTTTTTATACAAGGGAAGATGTTACATTGGCCTTCAGCGTTTACATTGGCAGCAAAACCTAAGATGTTTTTATTTTCTATCTGGGAAAAGAATAATATGAGCGATGGAGAGTTACAAATGGAGAAAGAGATTGTGCATTTCTGTCACTGTTGGCCCACACTTGAGTTTTCAGATTGTATTCTTGAAGTATATAACAACATAAGCAGAGGGTCCCCATGCCCAGTATTGTATAGGCTGTTAGCCTGTATTTCACCACAAAACCACATTTCGCTGAAATAAAATTATTTTAAGGTGATTTTAACTTTTAAGGGGAGCTGAATAACACTGCTCTAACATACCATTGTAACCTTGTCTGCCAGTATTCCCAAATTTGTCTGAATTGGTGCTGTTATTAGTACATGTACCCAAAGAGTTGGCGATTACGTAAACAAAAACAAAAAAAAGCTAATCCTTTGATTTCAAAATGACCAATTCAAATGAAATAAAAATTTTGTTTTGGACGGATAGGTCCGTTTTCAATAGAATAGTTCTGTTTTCGAATTGTACAAATCAAAGTTTTTCCTAAAAAACACTTTAGTTTTTCAAAGTCCACCAATTGACTCCAAATATGTTCTAGGAGGTCCCCCAAAGGCTAAAACAGCAATTTGGCAGGTTTTTAATGGCGAATGGTCGAAGTCGAATTTTTAAAGAGACAGTACATGATAAATTGAAAAAAAGTGCTGACTCCTAAGGGGTCCCTACAGTATACAGGTATCAAAGTAAAACTGCATTTTAACATGCAAAATACAAAGCTCCAGTGCAGCTAGAAAAATTGGTATCAGTTATATATACAGGGTTGACATTTTTTTGGGTCTTTCCTATTTTTATTTTTTACCTTTCTATATTAATATATTGGCACCAAGCATCATTTATACTGGTCAAGCAGGTGAAATACTAGCCATGTGGCAACCCAATATAAAGTACTTGCCTACAAAAGTCACAGGTATATCTATCACCAACCAAAAAAAACAATAGAAAAAATTAGAAGCAAATGAAGAGAATGATAGAAATAATACAAATAACTGAAAGCAAGATACACATTGATTTTGCAAAAGACTTTAATTAAAATGTGTTTAATGTACCTGCTGTGAGAACAATTACTGCTATGGATTTTTGCTCAAACACCTAGGCTACAGTATAAATGCTGAATATCTTATTTGTTGTTAAGAAGGCATATGTGGAGAGCAACAGAGCCCGGTCTGTTTGTGTGATAATTGAGTAGCATGGCCATTAGATGCCAAAGACTGCAGGCCTATAATCTACACTACTGTACAGAACACGCACAATGGCCTGTTTGAGCATGCAAAAAATTGTGTTTTTATTTTTAAAGCTAAATAGAACAAACAGGGAAAGCTTATTTTTGGTCCTGGTAGATTATTACATTTCTAGTGCACAGGTAAGCCTCCTGCATAATGGACTCCTGCCTTTTTGTAAGCCAACACACTAGCAAAAAAGGATAATAATTAAATTTTTATAGTTTTTAAATGATTTGCCTTTTTCTCCTGACTCTTTCCAGCTTTCAAATGAAAAAAAAAACCCAAATGCTCTGCAAGGCAACAAATTTATTGTTATTGCTACATTTTATTATTCATCCTTCTATTCAGACCACCCTCTCCTATTGATATTCCAGTCTCTTACTCAAACAAATGCGTGGTTGCTAGGGTAATCTGGACACCAGGTTTCTGAAATTGCAAACTGGAGAGCTGCTGAATAAAAAGCTAAATAACTGAAAAACACATATAAAAAATGAAAACTAATGACCTTGGAACATCACTCTCTCCATCATACTTAAAATAAACTCACATTTGCACAACCCCTTTTGTGTTTTCCATCCTGGAACAATTGTTTATGAATATTCATTGTCAGATAAGTGAATAATCCCTTTAATTCATCATTCCATAAAAGGCAAGCAGAAGTATGCCATGAAAAGGAGTGTTGTATTCTGTTTAAGTACAGTAACAAAAACAAACATCCTAAGGAAAGTGAAGAAACAAAGAAAATAAAAGATTGCTCAACCTTTTTGTAGGCTTCTTTTTCTTGTTAAAATCAGAAACTACCTGCTTGGTGGCTGCACAGCAGTAAAGCAGTAGGGGTTTTATAACACAGCTTTAATTACTGTCTAAATGAAAGAAATTATTATTCATTCGTGACATTTATTTCAGCTATGGAGCTGGATACATTCAAAGTGCAGAAGAAGAGGGGGGAAGCAGAGTATGTAATTACGCTGGGAGCACTTTGCCAAATGTTAGAGGAGTTAAACAAGAAACGCTTGTTAGTTCTCCAATAGGATAGCATGTGACCTGCCGTTACTGATTCTGAAGGACGCCCACAGCCCTGATACCTTGCCAGTTTATGATAGGTACACCAATATTTGGAATTCCAATAACAGAGAGCTTATTGAAGCATGAGGGGCTGGTCTGGCCTGCAGGAGGTCAAAAGCCACCAAAACTATGGGAACTATCCAGACAACAAGCAAGTGAGGGGTAATGGCAACCTCTGAGACACTGGCAAGCAACTTGTTACTCTTTCATCAAACAATAAATGATTATGTTTATTTTGCGTAAAGGTTTAAACAACAGACTGCAAAGATTATTTTAGTTTTATAAATGATATTGTGAAATACTGCTAATATCTGTGGGAAACAAAAATGCCTAAGGTATATTTACTAGAGGTTATGCAATGTAACATATGATGATAATTTACAGCTTATGATAATTATATACAAACCCACATGCTCTTTCGTTTTTACCCTGGAAGCTTAACTGGCGGAGAAATAATTACACATTTTGTGGCATCATCACCACATGCTAAACTCCTTGTCCTCCTTGCAGTATATTTGTTTTTAGAAAGTCAACAGATAATCTGGTTTATTTAAAAACAGAAGTGGCTTCCCATAACTAAAGGCTTTAGAGTTTGGAGCACTTAAAATAAAGTTACTCATTTGACTGTTGTTAGATTCTGTTCTTATCTACACTTAAAGCAATGTTTGTTCTACATCCATAATGAGAGAACAGATATAGTTTGTAGAAAAGCAATGAACTGGGCAATACATTCTAAAAGGGAGAAATTGCTATTTTTGGAATCCTGTTGGCCTTTGATTTAATCTTAAAATAAACCAATGTAATACATTGAAACAAGTATTTGTTAAAGGAATTGTAGCTTTTAATTTTTTTTTATTTTTGCGGTTATTTAATTATTATGATTTTTATTGAAGGTGCTGCTTTATAGCACACCTGAATGTACTATTTTAGTAACTATACATTTAGAGAAGGTCCCTTCTGTGATGTGGGTGTATAATGTGGGCACCACAGAGGACTTGGAGTGCTGGAGAGCTGAGTTAAATTTTAGCTGGGGCATCTGTAACACAGTTTGCATGTTCTCCTTGTGTCTGATTAGGTTTCCTGTGGGCACTACAGTTTTTTCCCGCACTCAAAATAAAATTGACCCTACTGTGCTTGAATGTGCCTACGGCGCAAGGGGGAGGGATATATGTATGACTTCTGTTGCCTTCCCCTTGTCTGGGATCTTTTTCCCCTAGCAATTTACATCTCTTACCACGAGCACACACATGCTTAACTAAAAACTCAAATTATCAAGATTCATCAATCAAAAATTCAAATAAATAAATTGGCAGCTAAAACCCAGCAAGCTTCTATATAAGCTCACTTTTATTCATCAATTCAGCTTACAAGGAAATGAGCACACAGCTCATCTCATTAATTGTTTACTATTTTACTAACCAACTGTAAAAAAAAATCCAGTTCTTCAATAATTAAAGGTCATTGTTA
This sequence comes from Xenopus laevis, assembly GCF_017654675.1. Lineage (NCBI taxonomy): Eukaryota > Metazoa > Chordata > Amphibia > Anura > Pipidae > Xenopus > Xenopus laevis. The sequence continues at coordinate 103,331,787 of NC_054373.1, forward strand.
TTCTTTTCCTGCATTCCTGGCAAAAAATAAATAAGATGACAAGTGCTATTTTTGAATGCAGGACATTTTTTTGAAATGACTATACAGGTGTGTCCAGTATAGATTCAGCTGAGCATTTTGCTTTAAAAATTAACTTTGCTTGCCTCATACACCATAAAAGTTGACTTTTCCATATACTGTATATATAAAATGGCTTGTTGTGGAATGCCCACAAATTTCAATTACATGCACTTCATAGTAGAAGACAGCTGAACCAAATCTGCTTCCACTATGCCTTGGCATCTTGTACAAAACTAATTCCTTCAAGGCACAAGACCAGGTCATCACAGTTCATTGCTCAATGACATGGAAGCAGCAGTTTGGCTGGACTTACAGCAGCACCATTCAGTTCAGGCTTGGCAGTCTCTGGAGGAAAACATTGAGTAGAAAAGATAAGTACATGATCACCCATATGTCTTTTCTCTTCTCTGTTTAAACACATATACAATTATATAAACCCGTTGGCATAAGATGTAATTGAGCAGTATAACTGCTACATTCTGATAAAGGGAAGCCTGAATTAAATTTGTTTAAACAGCATATCCCAGGGAACTTGATCATTACAACAACCCATTGGGCAGACAGTAGTTGCCAGGAGTTGTGGAAAGCCTGCTATTTCTTGTCTTACTTATTAAACCTGCACCTACAGTATACTGACAGCATACAGTATACAGATGCCCACTATGAGAACAGGTAGTGGAACACCAGAAACAAGGAAAGGAAAGAGGGGAGGTAAAGAGAAAGGAGAGACTGATGGATGTAGTCACTCCTTTATATCTGACAGTGGTTTGGTTTGTTTAACTTTTTTATTTTTAACTCTATTACAGTGGAAAATGACTCTATACACCCATATATTTCCCCATATTTCCATCCTTAAATTTCATTCAGTTCAGTTGCAGTTTGTCTTTCTACTGCAATTTTTTTTTTTTAAAAAATGGTTCCTTGAAGGCACTCCTTCTGTTTATGCCCATACACCACATGGCCGAGGGCTGCAAAATGATAAGTTGGAGCAATAAGCAACAGGCAAAAGAGGGGCAACTAGAAGCACACAACAGTTAGCTAAGCTGACATTAAAATACAGATACGCAGACACTGAAACCTAATACTGTAGATGGGTAGAACAGACGGAGTATGCATACCAAGCAATTGTATTTTTCTATTTTTTAGAACATGAAATGATAACATTATATAAATATCACATGGACTTTTTCTGATGTTAAAATATTCACAAAGGCTTCCTGTAAATGATTTTGCCCGTTAAGTATTAATCACTAATCATCTAAAACAGATCTCTTATATCTATGAGGAAACATTGAGGACTGACATGTTTATAAACAGTTTCTTCATATTTACATGTATTTAGACCAATATCATAAGTAAGACAACTGAAATATTACCTGAAAAAACAGTTTTAGAGGAAATTGAAATAGTACCATTTTATATATACTATGTCTTCATTTTGCTCCTGAAATATGTTGTCAATTTTACCCCCAGCCTTTTTGCTATCTTCAATCACTAAGTTTTTTTTTATTTATAACAGACAGAACCCCACTTTGCCATGGTTGTCTCCTCTGTGTCTATATTTTTATATAGATACAAAACCAATTTCAATAACTTTTAGAATTTAGACTATTTTTAGAAATTGCTCATGTGACTCAAGACCAGAGCCAACGAAAATAACACTCTACAAATACTCTGTTGAACATCACATTTGTATACATGAAGTATGCACGTTTAGTAATACTGTTTGTGATACACACATCATTCTCAATGCTTTTGTTATTTGCATGGCTAAACAAACCACTTGCAAAATGACTTATTAGATTTTTATTGCTCATAATTTATTGTTACTCTCTCTTTGTTTTGGCAAATTGAAGCAAAAATGCTCCACAGGAACCCCTGAATATGCAGGTGTATAGCTTAATAAACATTTCTTCACTCCTATAGCCCAACCTGCCTTCCAGAAAAAACAGGAAGAAAAGATTACGCTAGGCAACAACTCTGCTAAGGAACATGGATGTTAAGGAAAATTCCACGTGTAGAAGCAGTCAAATTTATATTGCTTATACGTATACTTTACTAGTTGTCACTGAATGGAAAAAGCTGAAGCAACTATATAAAATGGACATTGTTTTGCTGAACCTTGGCATTACCATGTGTTTATACTAACTGGTCTGTGAAAGAAGTAATACTCCCAGGAAACACTGTAAACATCTCACAGTAACGTGTTTTACAGCCAACGGCTAACATTCAATTATTTCCAGATTGAGGTTAACATTATGTAAGGCATGATACAATTCTTCATTCAGCAATGTTTAATTATTTGGGGTGGCTAATGCTTGCCTCTGCATCTTCAGTTAAACATAGGACAATGGTCTGTGTCGGTTGTGGACAACTTGCCCCATTTATGGTAAATTAGCCTTTTTTAGATGGATTTTTTACACATATTCATTGGCTACCCCAAACCAAATGCACACATTGAATGGTAGTTTTAGACATAACTTTTTTTCTTTTTACAAAGATTATATATTACAAAAGACATTCAGTGGCAATATTTTCTAGATATCCAGGCTATGATCTATTTAGTGCACTATTAGATGGCAACACACAACACCTTTATACTTCTGATTTGTGATTATTACAACAATGAATTCCTGTACCATTTTTAGAGTTATTGACAAGCTTTCACCGGCTACTTTAACAAGACAAATAAGATGTTTTAGAGGCTATGTGCCTGCAATCATTTATACCCATAAAGGCGCTGCTTGATGAAAACACTTATTGCAATCTGCCCACAGCATTGTAAGCTATCCTGCAGAGAGTGGCCAGAGTGAAATTACATGTCTAAAACTAAAAAATTAAAAATCAGAATACTGCATCATGAACAGAGTAGAACAGAATGGTTTCAAGATGGAAGTGAATCAATCTACAAAAACTCTTGGCATTTGTAAAAAAAAAAATTAAAATGCATGTCTTGGTATATATTAAATGCATTTTTCTAGATATGGCTCAATATTGGTATCTAAAGGATAATGCTATCATGACAGACCCCAACAAAATACAAACAAAATATGAAGTAGAAGCCTTGTTGAGTATAATTGATAAACTGAATCCATAAAGGTAGCAGGAATTGTATAGCTGTGCTTTGAAAAACATTTAAGGTCCTTGTGTAGCTTTCCATGAGAATCCAGCTGGCTAAAAATGGAATGGCTTTCTGGATATGAGGGTGATATTTTATGAATAAAGTATGCAGAATTATTGCATAAGTCTGGAATATCTTGCAAATATTGTTGAAATGCAGTTAACAGTATTCTCTAGCATATGCAGGTTTGGACACATGCCATATATATTTAAGCTGGTATACTGTCCTGCTTCTGTAAATATATCAGGGGGTGGGGCTGCTCAACAAAATGTTAAAGCAATGTAAAAACCCTCCCCTTAATAAAGAAGCTAGAACAATGAGAGGGAAGGTGGAAACAAGACATTCATTTTTACACAATCATTTTAAGAAAAATGGTAAAAAAAAAAAAAAAGCAAAAGAGAGCAACTTTTCGGGATTTATTAGAGCCCATGGCTGCAAAAAGTCAGAATCTGGAAATCCGGTATCTCAGACCTGCCAAGGTGCTATATGTCAATAAGAGAGGTCTCTCTCCTATTTGGAAGTTTTTGTGGTCAGCGCTGGAATTATCCTGAAAATCCGACTATTTTGTGCTTTTTTAATAAATAAGGTCAAACCGTGGATTCTAGTTTGGTCTGACTTTTTTTAATAAAAAAAATTCAGACTTAGATAAATAGGGTCCATCGTTTTTTTAAACTTTTTAAGTGATTGCACAAAGCAATAGATTAGTGGCAAAAATAGTTGAAGAGACATGTCAAATAATATCCATGGTCCTGATGCTGAGGAAAAGTGGAAACATGTAAACTACTTGCTTACAAATATACAGTATATCCTCATTGTGGAGGATTGCTCAGAGCAGCGAGTAGGGAACAGGTAATTCCACAGTCCACAAAAGTCCATCCTTTCTCTGAAGTCCCAGTGTCAGAGGTAGTTGCAAAAGTCAGTGTTTCCCTCACAGCCTCTCCAGGCTCATTCTACTCCAGCATCACACTCAGGCTCCCCAGGTTCCACCTGCCTAATAATTGGCAACAGCACTCTCTAACCATGATCTAGGCCCCTAACCTGTCTTTCCCTGGAGATTTAAAGAAGCCAATAACTCAGTCTCAGTGTTATAATGTATCTGCCATCATACAGAAATTTTCCACTGGGACAACCCTTTTTTCCACTATATGAATATATTGAAGGGTTAAGCAATATTGTGAATACTTTGTGAAATTAACAGTGAAAGACTCAAGATAATTATTTGTGCAGGTGCAGAGCACAGTGGTTGTTTTTTTTTTATCCGAAATGTAACGTATTTCACAGTCCAGTGTCATTGAGGCCAAGCACATTGTTCAATGCATTTGCTCCAGCATTCCAGCACTTGTATACAATTTTTAAAAGAAAGGGCATTGTATGCACAAATGTTAGGACACAAGATAATAGTGTCAATACAAACACAGCCCTGCATCCATTTCAGCTTCCATCTCAGCTCAAGGGAACTAGGTAATGTGTTCATAAATGAGCCCTATGGTGTGATGTACAGAAGGAATACAGAAAGGGTCAGCAGCAGCCCCTTCTGTTCCCTGGAGCTCCAAATTGAATATATGCAACATGCCAGGTACCACCAGCCCCTTTCCAGTTGTAAGTCTGCATGATGTGATTTTTCCAGCAGATTCACAACAGGCAAAAATCACTTTGCTGTGAATCGTATGGAAATCGTATGCCACTAGTGTCCGTGATTTATTGGAACTCTTGGACAATGTACTACGGCTGTGGCAGATAATACATTATACATACATTACATTGTGTTCGGCTGGAAATGGAAATGTACATAATGTGACATGGTGGCTGCCTGTACACGTATTTTTTGGGGGAAATTAGCTATGGTAGGCAGGTAAACATATGATCAGGAGCATAAAGACAGGAACACCACGTCTTCAGTCAAAAACACAGGTTTATTTAACCAAACCTTTTCCAATATAAACACATAGGAATACAGTTAATTAGCATTTCAGCATCACGCATTCAAACTTACCCCTGTCTCTGGGGTTCTCACCATTCAAAGCAGCTTCCACTAAGCCCTTATGACTTTCCCTTCCAGGGACACAGCTCACCAGCTTCTGGCCTGGCTCACCTTTTGGCAGCACCACACCTCCCTCCAACACAAGGTGGTCTCCGGGGCCTCAAACCCTCCTCCAGCACAAAGAGGTCTCCACGGAGTCCTGAGGTGTAGTCACACACCTCTTTTATTTGCTGCTCACCTGCAGCATCAGACAGCTACCTGTAGCTGGAGCAACTGAAAACACAAAATGGAGCAAGGAATGGAGGGCCCACCCTGCTCTCCTCCAGGACCCATCTATCCGGCTTTTTCCTGAGCCTGCAAAATAACAACCGTGTGTGTGTGTGCGCGCACATATACATACTGCAGATGCATACAGGTGTGCACCAAGTTTTCCCTTTGCCATGTGAAACAGTACATAAGGAGAATGTGGCAAAACATCAAATTTGCAGCATCACTGCCACTGGTAGAGAAGGAAGAAATGACACAGCTGCTATCATTTCAGTAGCAATGCACATTTCACTAAGCCTAAAATAGAACCATTAGCTTCGGAGCTGTTGTTAGCGTAATCATGATTTTACATGTATGTATTAATAATGCTGTAAGTATTTCCTGTGCTTACCTTGCCACATCTTAGCATTTTCTTCCATATAATATACATATAAATGTATAGTCTGTACTGTATGTGTACATTTGCATTGCAGTAGATTAAACATTGCTTTGCATTTGCTATTAACCCGTTGAACAATAGTTAAATACTCCTCAAGGTGTTGCACTTTCTCCATGCTTGGATGTGAGAGAGGGTGTCACTGTGCACCTGCAGTCCTATCAAAGATACCGAGAGAACCTGATGCTAGCTGTATTTATATTGGGATAGGAAACAAAAATGATTAGGGGAAAAAGTAACTTACCTTTTCGTCATATTTGAACTTGACATAAAACCAAGTAGACTTGATCATTTTCTACTGAAATGTGTTTGATACAATCCAAGCAGGTGTTTGTATTCGGTTCTATTCCTTACTGAGGGAAAGGGCAGCCTCGTACATGCACCTTCGCTGAAGGACAAAGCCTGTGGATAATTTTCTTGCTCTCTGCTTCTGTGGATCCTGCTGTGATGAAGCCTTCTCCATCCACTGTGCTCGACAAATGCTCTGTGCTGTGTTTCCTCTGTCAACTTGGCTGCTTGACAAGAGAATTCCTCAAATGGACTTCAGCAGCATTCATCACAAATGGCACATGTCAGTAAGCCAGGAGGAGGCTGGCTTCAGACCTGGCAGCTTCCCATGAGAACAGCCTCCCTCCACTGAGATGAATAATGAATTCCAGCGCTGCCCTCCAGATACAGATTAACACCTGGCTAAACATTATTCTGACAACATGCTGCCCGGTTAGAGATCCCAGCGAGAAAAGATTAACTCTTCTAAGCCTTAATAATGCTTGTCCGTGCCCTCTGCCCATTTCAGAGCAGGAGAGTACAAGCAGGGCAATGATTAATTCCTTTATATACACCACTGAAGCCGAAAGAACAAGCTTGCCCTGCTAACAAATAGCAAGATGTGTTCTCTATTTGCCACTAGGATGGGGGGTACCATCATCTTCATTTATATAACTTGTACTCTAATCACCAACATAGTAGCAGCCAATGAGAATATTAGCAATATAAGTCAAAGAGAAGATGCAGTCACTGGCATTATAAATCATTTCTTATTTAACTAGCGTGTTTTAATTGCAGAGATGGGTGATGCATTTAGGAAGTTGTATATGTATGAAGAGGTAACAAAACATGTTACATAGGCCTACCTTGTAACTAAGAAATACATATAATGTGTTGTGCAAGAAAAACATAATTGATTTTAATGGGACGCAGCAATATTATTTTACTGTAATTAACGTTTGAGTTATAAGTACCATTCATTTACAGTCATATGAAAACAGTCATATGAACATTCTTTGGAGTTTTGTTTATCATTGGCTAAAGTTTCAAAGTAGCAACTTCCTTTTAATATATAACATGCCTTATGGAAACAGTAGTATTTCAGCAGTGACTTAACGTTTATTGGATTAACAGAAAATATACAATATGCATCATAACAGGTGCATCAATTTGGGCATCCCAACAGAGATATTACATCAATACTTAGTTGAGCCTCCTTTTGCAAATGTAACAGCCTCTAGACGCCTCCTGTAGCCTTTGATGAGTGTCTGGAATCTGGATGGTGGTATTTTTGACCATTCGCCCATACAAAATCTCTTCAGTTCAGTTAAATTTGATGGCTGCCAAGCATGTAGAGCCTGCTTCTAATCATTTTCGATTATGTTCAAATCGGGGTACTGTGACGGCCATTCCAGAATATTGTACTTCAAACTGCCTTTGTAGATTTCGAAGTATGTTAAGGGTCATTGTCTTGTTGGAATAGACAACCCCAGCAGAACTTCAACTTTGTGACTGATGCTTGAACATTATCCTGAAGAATTTGTTGATATTGGGTTGAATGCATCAGACCTTTGATTTTAACAAGGGCCCCAGTCCCTGAACTAGCCACACAGCCCCTCAGCATGATGGAACCTCCACCAGATCCCATGCTGTCACTCTTCAGAAGAGAGTCAAACAGAAGCACAACTTGCAATTGGCCACCTTAAATACCTTTTCTCATGTTTGGACACACCTCTCTATGCAGTTCAAGGCTTAACGAGTTAATCCAACCAATTTGGTGTTGCCAGTAATCAGTATTGAGCAGTTACATGCATTCAAATTAGCACAAGGGTACCCACATTTTTGCACAGCCAGTTTTTCACATTTGATTTAATTTCATACAACTGAATACTGCTTCACTAAAATCTTTGTTCAGAAAACACCCCAGTACTCAGATGTTCCTGGGAAATTAAAAAGACATACCACTGTTATATTTTTTTGTGGAAAGTGGAGTAAATTATTATGCAGGCTGAGAGGTTCCCAAACTTTTTCATATGGCTGTATTAACCTGCAGAATCCTGTTTCTTGAATCATACAATGGGTATCATGTGAAACATATTGCAAATTTAGATATATGTGCAATGCCATAATATAGAAAGAAATATAATAACTTGCATCCAGGGCCCAGAAACCACCCCCTCTGTCCTAGAAACTATAAACTGATGACAAGCTAGGGGGCCAGTCCCTCCAGCTGACACAAGGTCACCCATTCCAATTAGAAGAAGGAGTTATTTACAGAAGGGGTTATTTACAGTGAGAGCTGTCAAGATGTGGTATTCTCTCCCTGAATCGGTCGTGCTGGCCAGTACATTAGATAGCTTTAAAGAAATTGTTCAGTATAAAAATAAAAACTAGGTAAATAGATAGGTTGTGCAAAAATATATAATGTTTCTAATATAGTTAGTTAGAAAAAAATGTAATGTATACAGGCGAGAGTGACTGGATGTCTAACATAATAGCCATAAAACTACTTCCTGCTTTGACTACTTCCCTTGGTTACCAATCAGAAACCAATTAGTGAGGGAGGGCCACATGGGTCACAACCGTTTGCTTTTGCCTCTAACCTGAATGGATCAATTGCAAACTCACTGAACAGTTACAGTATATTCTCAAGTATAAGCCGAGTTTTTCAGCATCCAAAATGTGCTGAAAAAGTCTACCTCGGCTTATACTTGAGTCAGTGGGCAGTAGCTGAGATTGCAGTCACTTTTAATCATTCCTATACGAACAGTTCGCTTGGGGAGTGACTGCAATATCACACAGCACCATCTGTTGGTTATATGAAAGAATAACAGTGCACCCTCTGTTGGTTATATGAAAGAATAACAGTGACTGCAATATCACACAGCGCCATCTGTTGGTTATATGAAAGATTAACAGTGACTGCAATATCACACAACGCCCTCTGTTGGTTATATGAAAGAATAACAGTGACTGCAATATCATACAGTGCCCTCTGTTGGTTATATGAAAGAATAACAGTGACTGCAATATCACACAGCGCCCTCTGTTGGTTATATGAAGGATTAACAGTGATGGCAATATCACACAGAGCCCTCTGTTGGTTTTACGAAAGATTAACAGTGATGGCAATATCACACAGCACCCTCTGCACATGGTAGTGGGACAGTGGGACAATGCACACAGTAATCCGTTGGCAATTCTCTGTCACCATCAACTTTGCATAGAAGTCCGGTTGATAGCTGGGGGGGGTTGCTTTGGCAGAATGTGCGCTGCTGGGAGACAGGGCTGTAGTTGTGTCTAGGCTTATACTCGAGTCAATAAGTTTTCCCAGTTTTCGTAGGTAAAATTAGGTACCTCGGCTTATACTCGGGTCGGCTTATACTCGAGTATATACAGTATGTCCCATGTGGCCCCCCTTAAAGTCGATGACTAACTCATCGTTAGAGAACTGAAAAGCAGGAACTTGGGTTTGATTCTGTTATGTTAGATATCCAGTGACTCCAGTCTTTATACGTTACATTTTTGGCTAACTAACTATATAAGAAACATTTTTTATTTTGCACAGCCTATGTGCAACTCCTTTAAGAAGGGGTTGGGTGGCTTTTTAGCTAGTGAGGGAATACAGGGTTATGGGAGATAGCTCATAGTACAAGTTGATCCAGGGACTAGTCCAACTGCCACTTTGGAGTCAGGAAATACAGGGTTATGGGAGATAGCTCATAGTACAAGTTGATCCAGGGACTAGTCCAACTGCCACTTTGGAGTCAGGAAGGAATTCCCCCCCCCCCCCCGAGGCAAATTAGAGAGGCTTTAGATGGTTTTTTTTTTTTGCTTTCCTTTGGATCATCTAGCAGTTATGCAGGTTATATACAGACTTAAGGTTGAACTTGATGGATAGATGTCTTTTTTCAACCAAACTTACTATGTTAGGGGGCTTGGACAGTAAATTGCACTAACATAAAAGGGCAGGGTGGAGCAATATCAATTATTTTTGGTCAGACCTTATGCAGACTGTGCAAAAGCCTATTTGTCTTTTTAGTGTAACATGTATCAAACTTCTTTATTACAGCCAGTAATGTATGCATTTACTTGTGCAAAGAGTGTATTTGTTCAGTTCATATGAATAATAAGGTAGCTGTTGTATAATTACAGGTGCAGCCATTCAGGCTAAAGATTTGTCTGAAGGGTAAATGTTCAGGGTCGGACTAGGCCAGCGGGACACCGGGAGAAAACCCGGTGGGCCCTGGCTCTTTTGGGCCCCATCGGCCAAGACCCGCACCATATACTCCTTTCCAAATGGCAGCACTAACTCTCCTAACCCAGATGGCACCGCTTGCGTGGCGTAAGTTACATGCGTGTGCTCGTACCGTGGGGGGAGTGTCAAAAATACTGTGGACATGAGCGCTCATCCGCATGCACATATGCGTGGCGGGGGGCAAAAGGGGCCCTGAGGAAGCGGCCCAGATGGCCCCTGGGCCCCGTCCCCCCAGTCCGACCCTGCAAATATTTATAGATAAGCTCTGTAGACTACAGAGGTGTTTAATCTTATGCACAACTACAAAATGAACTATAGAATAAAACTTCACAGAACTATAGAATAAAAAACTCATTCATATAAAACAGGACATTTGTTGGCAAGAAATAGTTAGTTTTCAGGTGCTGGATGAACAGATACAAACTTTAAACACAAATATTTTAACTTGACTTTAACGGTTCTGTAAGGTAACCCTCAGTCATAAAGAGGGGTTTTGTTTAAACCCAAGCCTGCCTGCAACACCCTATAAAGGTATTCAGGAAGATGATACATTTTATTAAACAATTATGCAGGGATTATAGATGATTCTGTTTTGTCGTAAAAAATGTAAGTTGTCCAGTCCATACTTGGTCTTTGTCATAGCCATGATGAAGATTTCTATAACAAACAGATGCAGTATTCTGAATGGTTTCTAAAATGATTTATATCATGGTTGAATGAATACATGGGGTGACTTTTTCTAATTATGGATTTTCACATTTGAGTCTTCCATGCCCTTTTTGCATTAATACTTTACAATACAGAATCCTTTGTGTAACAAGTATACGAAGGCATTTCATTGGCATGAATTTCAATTACCTTAACAGCTTTTCATCAGTCAGTGAATACTGCAATGTACAAGACAACCACTTCCCAGGTTTCACATATGCTGATTAGAAAACCCTGCACTGAACAGAAGAGCCCCAAGTAAGACAAAACTGGATTGCAGTTGGGATCTGATTAGTGGCTAGCATGGCTGTTCTTTAAAAGTGACGGGTAGGCTTCAATCTACAGGTTATTCCATAAATCAGAAACAAAACTTAGGGGCATATTTAATATGTAGTGTAAAAAACGGTGGGATAATACACCACACATCACCAGGCTTTGCCATGTAAAAAACAGAAAAAAAAATGGCGTATATTTTTTATGCTTTTTTCTTAGAGTGATTTCTACTGTTAGCAATGTAAAATAACGGCTGGAATTCTGGTGTTCACATGTGGTAAAATAAAACAAACCTTGATAAATTTGCTATTTACTTTGCACAGCTTATTGCACCTTTTTTCTGATGAATTTTGTTTTACACAGCATAATAAATGTGCCCCGTAGATTCCTTCCCAAGATTCATGCTGTTTTGTATACAATGTGTCGCCTTTTTTTGCAACCAAAACAAAAACACCTGCTTAAAAATTAAGACCAATGGGAGAAACATCCAGGGGGTTTGCAAGCAACATATCACTCCCAATCTGCTGGTTGGGGATCACTACCCTAAGGTTATCTTTTGGGCCCTTGAGAGGCAGTCCAACATTTCAAGATCTAAATTTTGTTGTGTCCAGTGATGGGCAAATCTCTTCCCCGAAAAATTCACTAAACGGCGAAAAAATAGCCAAACGGACTGAAGTCAATCGGCTTCAAAATAATTTTGACATGCAACAAATTTTACGAGCACAGCAACTATTTACATGTGCAACTCTTTTGTCCAAATGCATTAAAGTCAATGGCTGTCAAAATTATTTAAAAAACTCGCAACTTTTTTGTTGCAGCAAATGTTTTCAGCGGCGAATTTTTGCAGCAGTTTCGCAAATAAGTCTTGATACACAGGGAAACTGGCTTGCACAGTGCACAAGAAAAAAATAACATAGAAATGATGATCTCTATGACTCACTGAACTAATTCAGTATACACAGCGCTGAAGAAGTAATTAGCAGTACATCTGTGGCTCCTTGTAAGCCACAGCGATTCATGAGATTACAGATAGAACTGTTCCTTTAAATCCTCATGTGTTGTAAATTCTTTTGTTGCACTGTTGAGTAAACTGTTAAAAGAATATCTGTACTTTTTTCTGGATTGGTGAAAATAATCCTAATGAGTAATTAATAATGTGAGGGCTGTCTGGAAGCAGATGTCTCACATCAGGTTCATAAAAAATGAAAATAGCTATAAAAACAGCTTTGAAAATAGCTTTAAATAATTTAAAATACTATGAGCTTTACAGACAGGTGGGGTAGCTTAGTTAATGGCACTGGCTAAGCAATGTTATGTCACTGGTACTGCTGAACATCACTGAATTCCAATAACTGTGAAGTACATTTTAAGAGCTATACCATGTATCATAGGGAGAAAGAGGAGTATTTATGTTAAGCATGGGTTGAAAGTCAGAGATAGTAAAGATGTGGCTGAATCCTTATGGGTGGAAATTTTCATAGTTTGTGTGGTGGTGTTAATGCAAATGGCCTGTAGATGTCACTGTGCTCATACTTATAATGTGCATGCTTCCTGGTATCTTAAAAGTGAAAATAACTGCTGTGTAATGGCTGCCTGATAGCCTGCTAATAAAGCACTGTTATACTCTACTCATCATCGGCTACCCAAAACATAACAAATGGCTCTTCTACCTCTGCAGCAGCTTACACCTTTTCTTCCAAACTCTGGTGAGCCTACCATACCTTTCACTGCTTGGATCCGTATGTATGAAAATTACATTATAGCTGCTGACCAAGGGGAGATTTCTGCTGCTAGAAAGCGTGCTTTACTTATTCACTGCCTGGGAGCAGAGGGACAGCGTAATTCTATACATTACCATTATCTGATGATACTTATGAAACTGCTCTTACTGCTATAAAGAACTTTTTAGTGCCAAGAGTAAATGTGGTTGCTAAAAGATATAAATTCCGCCAACGTGGACAACGTAATGGCAAATCCACAGAACAATTTGTAGCAGCTTTGAGAGAGCTGGTTGTTACCTGTGAGTTTGGGAATCTAACAGATGAAATGCTAAGAGACCATATAGTGGAAAAAACAAACTCACCTCGCATTAGAGAGAGACTGCTCCTAGAGCAGGATTTAACCCTTGTAAAGGCTATTACAGTTGCTAGCCAAATTGAAACAGCAGTGACAGAGGCTAAAACTTTTAGGCTGGGAATGTAGAGACTGTGAATTCAGCACTGTGGCCTAATAATGCACAGTCACAGGCAAAAGACAGTGCTAAGGAAAGCGATTCACCTGCAAAACCATACAGCAAATACAAATAGAAAATACTGTGCCAACAAAATCATCTACTGCTGACATTGTGAAACGTCAACAAGCCAAATGCAAGACTTATACTGACAGAAAACGTGGTGCAAGAGAAGCACACTTTCAGCCTGGATCTTTAGTCAGAATTAAGAAGGGTTGAACTTGACGGACCTTGTCTTTTTTCAACCCAATTTAACTATGTTACTATGTAACTATGTATATGGAATGCAAGTCGTCTTGCTCCTGTTAGATATGACTTTGGAGAAGCTCCATTTGATGAAGGACATTTTCCTACTCCTGAAAGTGAAAGTTACTGTTGTGTAATGACTGCATGAGAGCCTGCTAATAAAGCACTGTTATACTCTACTCATCCTCGGCTACCCAAAACATAACAGTTTGTAAAACAAAAGGCAAGTTTATTGCAGAACAATGTTGTAACCCCCCCATGTAAATAAAGTGGAAGATGCTCAGCTGTGTGCCGATAGAAAAGGCTGCATTTAGGGGCAACAACTAATCATAGTACATTTTATTACCCACATATTGACCAGTACAGTGGGACTGGCAGCATACTTAATACAGCTTTTAAAAGTGCTGAATGATCACTTCATGTCAAAGATTGTTAAGGACACAACCAGAAATGTTTCTATATTGGATCTAATAATCTCTGACAGCCCTCAATGAATTACAAATGCACAAATAAGAGAGGACAAGGGGAAGAGCAACCATAATATTGTCCTATATAATGTATCTCACTGTAGTTTATACACTGTGGAGCAGAGGGTAGCCGGACCTATTAATGTCCCACTGGTGCTCCGTCCTGGCACCTAATAAACATATGTAAACTTCAAACTGGAGGACAGAAGGACGACAGTGCAAATTTACTGCTAAAGTGCGAGTTTATTGCAGTCCACACGACATGTTTCAAGCAAAAAATGCCCTTTTTCAATTGTCCTATATAATGTATATGTATAAAATACACTAGAGCAACAAAGACAATAAACTTCAGAAAAGTGACATTTAGGATCTTCAAAATCACAAGGAATAGAAAAATTCCTACTAAGTTAAGAATACTGAACCAAAAATGGCTCATATTTAAATTGATATTAAACATTACTAATTTTAATTCATTCCATTGGGGGAGACATGACAATGCAATATCGATCAATATACATTATGTGGCTTGACGTAAATGCTAAAAAGTTAAAGAAGAACAGAAGGTGGACTTATTGGGGGTTTCCAAGTTTTTGGCACCCCTCTTTGATTCTTGTCTACCCTTGTAATTAGGTGGGATTTACTTGGGCAAATGTATCCTTCTTCAAATATGGCTAAATGTGTGATTATTTATTAAAAATGTGAAAAAGCTGCCTGCACTGTCTGAATCATCTTATTGTGTGACATAGCACCAAATTCCATGCAATAATGTAACTTTTAACCTTATAAATCATTTTGATTACCCAATCCCAAGTCCAGCTAAGCCTTACAGCAACAAACCGATTTATCTTGCATCATTAAATCCTGCAGCTACTTTGGATTTTTCATATAGACAAAGTGTTCCTAAGAAATCAATGATCAAGATTTCCAGTTTCCTAAGGGGATTTTCAGTCATAAAGTTTTTACTGGAATTGCAGCGAGACAGATGATGATAGACAGACAGACTCTTCCTGAAGCAACCTGAGCAAATAAATATAAATCAGGAGGGCCTCGGTTACAATACAAGTTCCATTTCATTCAGATAAAATGTGTCTTTTTATTACAATGATTTCCTTTAACATTACAGAACGATTATACGATAAGAACATACGATTTTTTTAAAACTATTCCCACACAAGCCTAATTACTTTCTCTATGCTGCTTTTGTGCATCAATTATGGTAATGGTAGCTGAATAACATTTTCATTCTGGGAATTGTACAGCAACACAGTGCATTAGTGTTATGTGCCTGTGATATTGATTTAAAATTATACTGGTACATGAAGGGAAATACCCCAGTTAACTCCTCATTAATAATAAACTACTAATTGTTGAATTTGTTTTGTTTAAAATACACATATATGAAGTTATATAAACTCATTTACCATAAACTAAGCGGCAGATTTATCAAAGGTCGAGGTGAATTTTCGAATGAAAAAAATTCAAATATGGAAATGAATCATGTACTGTCTCTTTAAAAATTGGACTTCAACCATTCGCCATCTAAAACCTGCGAAATGCTGTTTCAGCCTATGGGGGACCTCCTAGAACCTATTTGGAGTCAATTGGTGGACTTTGAAAAAAAAATTTTGGGAAAAACTTTTAATCTAATCAAATGCGATATTACTTTGTTTCGTACGACTTGAATTCCTGCCGAATACGGACCTGTTCAACCAAAAAAAAATTTGACTTAATTTTGGTTGGCCTGTTTGAATTCGAATATCGATGTTTTTTCAATTCAAAATTCGACCCTTGATAAATATGCCCTAAGGTCAAAAAGACCAACTGAAATTCAGTCAAGTTTTTTTTTGATCAAATAGGTCCGTATTCGGCCGAATTCTAAACGTTCAAATCGAAGGAATAGTGCATTCGATCGAATTTGATTCAAAGTTTTTCCCCAAATAAGGAGGTCCCCCATAGGCTAAAACAGCAATTTGGCAGGTTTTTAAAGATAAATTTTGATATTCTAATTTTTTCAAATCAAATCGAATTTGGACTATTCCCTAGTCGAAGTACACAATAAATAGCTCAAAATTTAAATTTTATTCATTTGAGAATTCACCTCGACCTTTGATAAATCTGCCCCTACCTGTACAGAGAAACTTCTAAATTGAGAGGCAGCTTAATATATCCTATGTCCACTCAAGGTATTGCAATCATGTGAAAATCATGTTAAAAGAAGCATACTTCTCAATGTTATACTCTTAGGGAGTTATTTATCAATGGTCAAAATGTTAGAGTTTTTTATACCTCGAATGAACTCACAACTTGAATGGTATCTTATTTAAGAAAAAAATTGAATGAAAAAAACTGTGAGTTCGAGTTGCAAAACCTGAAAACTCGAATCGCTGGAATCATATGAATAGTGATGGGTGAATTTGTCCCATTTCTCTTCGCCAAAAAAATTGTAAAAGGCAAAAAATATGCAAGACGCATTGAATTCAATGGCCGTCAAAATAATTTTGACACGCATCAATTATGACGCCCGCAACAATTTTTACACACACTCCTATTTTGTCCAAATGCATTAAAGTCAATTAGTATCCGAATCATTTTTATGCACTCGACTATTCTAATGCGTGGCAAAAATGTTTTTTGATGTGGCGGATTTTTCGCTGAAGAATTTTCATCACAGTTTCGTGAATTTATTTGCTGGCGGCAAAAAGCAGAAATTCAATGTGAATTCGCCCCTGCCAAATTTATTCTCCCATCACTAATCATGAAGGCTATTAACATCTTCAAATGGTTCAAGGGACCTCTGCTATTGACTCCTACATGACCTCGACAGGTTTTAGATTGTGTGTGTTTGGATACAAGCTATTTCCAGGGTTGAGGTATAATGCATTTTGAAAAATTTAAAAAAAAAAACATGTTTGGTTTTTTTAGTCAGAAAATTTGAGTTTTAACCAAAAAAACAACTTGAACCTTAATATGACAGTACATGATAAATTTCAATAATTGAATTTTTGCATTTTTGAATTTGGACTATTCCCTAGTCGAAGTACACAAAAAATAGCTTGAAATTCTATTTTTTTTTTCCTTCGAAAATTCACCTTGATAAATCTGCCCCTTAATATGACCCACTTGTCATTATTGTGCATTATTTTTGTAAACATTTTTAATTATTTGCTAAAAATAGAGTATATTATCTATATAATAGCTTTCCGGATAACGGGTCCCATAACCCCCAATAAAGGTACAAGGCTGTAGGAGTGCTTTTATACTGATCTCGGAACTGATGACTTTACTAAGCACCATCTAAGTGTATAATTTACACTTTAACTGTGAAGATATACTAATTTTTCTTTTTCTCTATATTCTTTTTTTCTCTTTTTTTTTAACTCCATAACAAATATCTAGTCACTAAAAACTGAAGACTTATATGAACTATATTTAACATCCATAAAATAAATATGCAGTTTATAATATTAGCAAATAAAATAAGCTTTTATTCCCCCAAATACGAACAGGCTACAATCTGTAGGCTGAAAGCAAATGTAGGATTGTAGTTTAAAGAAGAGAATGTAATCTGTGCCCACGTCCTTTCTGACAAACTGAAAGATTAGAATAAACTTCAACAATCCTCAGTCTCCCTCATTACGAGCTGGGGAGGGAATGATTGTCTCTATGTTACCCATGCGTGATTATACTTAGTCTAGGCTTATTTAACAGATGATTCTCTTAATTTTACATATTGGTGGAAGAGATTATGTACTTGATCTGCATCTGGAATTGCTTCAAAGATCTCATGCATGATTAAATGGAAGGCTGTTCTACTTTTCATTGAGATCTGCTAGGAACAAAACAGTAACATTTTAAGATTTTTTACATTTTACACCCATGACAATTAGCTTGTGCTAATCATATTTTCTGAATATAAGATGAAAAATTAGGTGAAAATTTAAATTTGCATCAATTTACATAATCTCTCTCTCTCTCTCTCTCTCTCTCTCTCTATATGTATATATATATATATATATGTATATATAAAATATATATTATATTTTTCAAAAGATTTTTTTTAATATAATTTTGAAATTTCACATGGTCTAGATATGTTGTTAGTTTCCCAGGTGCCCTCAGTCATGTGACTTGTGTTCTGATAAACTTCGGTCACACTTTATTGCTGCCCTGCAAGCTGGAGTGATACCCCCCAGCAGCCCCTCAGCAGAGCAATAGGAAGGTAACCAGCTTACAGCTCCCTGGTAGATGAGAAACACTCAGTAGTAAAAATCCAAGTCCCACTGCAACTCCTCCAGTTACATTGAATAGGAGAAACAATCTGAAACTAGTCCCATTGTAACATGCTGGCTCTTTCTAAAAGCACACAATCAGGCAAAATAACCTGAGATGCCGGCCTACACATCATTATTACAAACTAAAAACTAAAAAAAAGAATGAAAATGGTAGAATGAATTATGTACACAGTGTAATTAATTAATAAAAGCTATACCATCATAAAAATCATGGCTGAATCCCTTTAAAAAAAGAAAACAGGTCCCCTGTTAATAACTGTACAACTTTTAAACCCTATGCACAAATTCACCAGCAAAGAATTTTATTCTTTTGTATTATATAATAATGAAAATATGCCCATGGGTCTATAATACCTAGGGGTCTTGCTTTGATTACTTCCCTTGCCTACATGCCTGGGTCTGCAGTGGGAATTAAAGAATTCAGATATTCCGTGCTTGCATGCATTTATAACGGATGCATCTGGCACACTGAAATAAACAGTTGCCTACTTGCAGTAGATGCATCTCTGTGATGGTTAGGAAGGGTTCATGCTATGTATCACTTACCACAGCCACAGTGACATCATTAGCATGATTCTTGAATTCCCAATTGAAAAAATTTGTATCAAGAATCAAAGATCTTGAATAAAAAGGGGTTGAGGGTTAGAAATGTCTGTAGGAGTCATTTAATTTGTGGAAGGCATGGACTTCTGCCCAAGGTCTTTGTAAATTACGCTTTATATGTTTGAAAGCTTGAACACAACATGGAAGGGAAAAAAGGGTCTAACTACAGTAATCTTAGTAATTTTCTGACAGCTCAAGACAGCAGTTCCCAGACAGTTCAACCCTACAGGACTCTCGGTGTCACATGCTTTCAGGCCTGTTTGCAATTTTCCACTCACCGACCACATTTTAAATGTATACATGCATCCTATAAAGCACGTCTGCTTCCTCCTAACTGCCTTGTAGTCTCTTTAATCTTTTAAGCTATTGGGTTTTATCCAGCCTCTGCCATTATGTGCGCTTATGGAATCAATAGAAGGAAGAGGAAATAAAAAGCATATTATCACTGGAGGAACTGCTGTATCTCCTGAGCAGAACATTTTCTATTCATGAGTATAGGTGACATCACTTCTTCACAGCACAATGAGAAGTTATTCATTGGTGATTTTATTTTGACATGCTAAGTGTTACTGGAGTTACATACAAAACTAGTTTGATGGCTAGGAAATAATATAATTCACATCTTGAAATCCTCAGCGATGTTCGATTAATAGGAGTTTTTCTGTGGGGAATTAAAGGCATTCACAGCAAAGAACATCAGTCAATGAGTCTTAAAATGAATCTTGAGGAAACTCTTTGTTACTGGAGAGCTGATAATAACAAGGCCAATGCCATTTCATTTTTCAAAAGGGCACAACTTTTGGCTGAGCATGAGAGATAACTGTCATGCTAGTCATTTGGTTATATTATAGTGGTTTTTCTTGCCTCTTTCACATGTAAGTTCTATAACAATGGCATTCTCAGACAAGGTATCAGAACTGGACGTACTGTATAAAATGCTACAAAAGCCATATTTAGGTGAGGCTGTTTCTGTAGACAGTCTGAGATGATGTGCAAATCTACATTTCTCTAAAGAGGAAGCATCTGTACTAGATTCCCTTAGTGACAGAGGTGTAACTACAGAGGAAGCAGACCCTGTGGTTGCAGGGGGCCCCAGGAGTGTAGGGGGCTCTATATCTTTTTAATGGATGTTTAAATAAACGTTTGAAGTTTTTATTCCTGATTGCAGTCCATTGAACTCAGGTGTGCCTAGTTGAACAATGTGATTGCCAGGAGTGTAGGGGGCTCATTTACACCCTAATTAATGAGCATTTTGTAATATATCATTGTAGAATAGGTCAATTTATCAAAGTTTTGGGGGATTAAATAAAAATTGTCTGTGGGGCCGAGTAACATCAAGTTCGCCCCTACTTAACTGAACAGGTGCTTACTAGATGGTTTCATACAAAGGACATCTCAGTTACCCAAACTCAACTAGTTCAAACTAAATCTAGATATATAGGAATGTACAGGATGTAAAAGGGCTGTAACCCATATTACACAGATCATTCAAAACTAATTTGGTCACTCTTGGTTTAATGCATCAATACTTTATAAACTTTAAGTTTATAACGGCAGCAAAAAGGCAAAAATAGGCACAATCACTGCAGTATGATGATCCAGCTTTTAGGACTTATATCTGTGAGACTACAGCGAGTACAGTCATTTCTACAACTAATGTACATTATGTGCCATGGGGTATTTTGTAATTTGAGAAATGAAATGAAACCAGCTAGAAGCATAAAATAGAAAACCCATTAAAACTCATAAGCATGTTTCTGTACTGTTTATAAATGACATTATGGTTCTCTTACTGCTTTATCTTTTATCTACATTTCTTGGCAAATTAGCTTTTGTTGGTCAAAAGTTTTAATGGGATTGAACCATGAAAGATTATAAATAGAACATAGCGTTGCTAGCATTTGTACTGAGACAATGTACAGGACATATATATTTCTAACAATTCAATGTGGATAATAATGAAAAAAAGAATTGTAATAGCATAGGGATATGCTAAAATTACATCTCTAGAAATGTTGTGATAAAGATTTAGGGGCATATTTATTATGCTGTATAAAATGAAATTCTCTGTGTAAAAAACGGTGTAAAATAAATGGCAAACTTGTCAAGGTGTGTTTTATTTTATACCATGCAAACGCCATATTCGCCACCATTATTTTCCATTGTTTCAGACCTTTGTAAGTTCCTACAGAAGTCAGAAAAAAATGCTTCAAAAATGTTTTCTGTTGTTTACACGGTGCAGAATGGTGATAGGTGGGCAATTATCCTGCCATTTTTTACACCACATCATAACCACTACAATATATAATAAATATTATATATAATATCTAATAAAGCTGCCCCTTAGAGTGATTTCTACCTGGCAAGATGCCTTTACTAGGGATAGAAATGGGGGGACTTGGGGCATAATGTAATATGTATAACTGTATATGAGCTAGTCCCATATTATAGGGCAAGATGAGGCACCCACCGTACACTTCCTGGTATACCAATTGTACCATTGCAGGGCAACACTACATTATATTTTAATTATAATTTAATTCCTTTAATGACTGTCAGTAGTTTTCCTCCAACCCTGTTTTAAAACAATGTTGGAAATTCATTTATTCTACAGTAAGGTGACCACACCAGATACAAGTGGTTGTCAGACTTTCAGAACACTTTTGAGTCACCCTCAAAACGTAAACTTCTTAATATTCTAACTTATTAGGAACAGAATCTGTTGAAGAGTGCTATACAGTCGAAGATGGCTCTTTGCAGCCCCAAGTGTAAGCTGTGCCCTCTGCCATGGTAAGATATTACGAATCAACAAAAACAGCAGCATTCAAGTAATACTTGTAAAAAGTGTAAAAACTTTTACTTCAGTGCCAAAGGCAACATTTTGGACTTCACTACAGTCCTTTGTCAAGCCCACTGCTACAATCAAGTGTTAAATATCCACAGGAACAGGAGGGGCCAAAAGCGCTCACCTCTATTGTACCCATAATGCTCTGTAAAAACCCTGAATTCGACATTGGGGCCAGAGAGAATAATGTTTTTGGTTTACCTGGTAGACAGAAGTGTATTAAAGTAAGGCATGGATACTGTCCTGTATAAATAGTTATATATTCTCAATATTTTTTCACATGATTTTATCACAGGATTCACATGCTAAGTCACATTGTTTTTTTACCTATTTTATTGAATGGGAACACTTTGAAACATTTTGGACACTAAAGGGTTTCACAGAGCATTATGGGTACAATGGAGGTGAGCGCTTGTGCCCCCTCCTCTTCCTGTAGGTATTTAACACTTGATTGTATTTGTTACTATAGGCTTGACAAACGGCTAGAGTGAAGCCTTAAATAAACAAATTTTACCGGAGGGTGCTGTTTTCAGACTTTTTAGGAATAATGACGAACGTTGGTACCTGCTGTAGCACGGTTGTGTCTATGCCCTGTTCATAAATTACATAGCATCCATTATTTGTACTGGTATGTTTCTTTTTTTCAAAATGTCATCAATCACTTGCTCATATTTGCAATAAAAAAAGAATATGAAACAGATTATTGTTCCTTTAGGCTGTACTAATAGAAATCCTAGCCAGTTTCCAACCCTCAATCGTCATCATCATCAATCTTCTGTTAAGAATTCCATTTAGATGGATGACACAACTTTCAGTAATATGTTTAGATATCCTATTTATGATATAAGCTCTGCTACACAGAAGATAAGTTCAATAACGTTCATTTAATAGGAACATAAAAGTCAGAGGTCTGGAAACAAGTTTAATACATTGAGAAATACTGGCACGAGGGGTAACTAGCAGTAAGTCATGTTCTTATTACTTTCTACAACTAACCAATACAGTGATGCTGTTAAAAATGCAATTGATATTTAAAGAAAAAACCCATAAAACTCTGCCGAAGTGGCATTTACACACAGCTAACATAAAGGTTGAAGCATGCCACAGCTATAAATAAAGAGCAGGCACCAGCACTGCTATTAATAATGGGTCAGTGAACTCACCTTTAATAAAGGTGACACCATAGGTTATACATGGCTATTAATAAACTACAGAAAATAAAAAAAATGCATTAATAAACAGTCCACCATTCTCCAAACAATAACATGCTCCAACATGAATAGATAATCAAAATATATATATAACTTTATAAAAAATACTCCAGGATTCCACAGCATCAAAAGCATTCTTACTTGGTATTCAGCAGAAGAAGCAGAATGCACACAATAGCCTTAACACAATTATACAGACATGCAATATATACATATATAATTTCTTTAGCCTGCACAATGAAAGACATATATGTGAACATAACTACTGGCTTAAAACATTTAGAGGGTTATTTAGTAAGGTTTGAGTTCTGTTTTCCATGAAAATTTGAGTTTTTTTAATTTATATTTTTATCAAAACTCACATTTTGGGGTAAAAAAGAGGAATTTTTCAAGTTTTTTTTAAAAAAAAAATAGAATTTTTTTTATATATATCATACCCTGAGCCTGGAAATAGCTCAAATCAGAAAATGCACAGTCTAAAACCTGTCAAAATCATGTAGAAGTCAATGGCAGAGGTTCCTTGAACCATTTGAAGATGTTAATAGCCTTCACGACATTCAAGGGTTTTACCCGAAAACTTGAGCAATTGGAGCAATTCAATTTTTTTTCGCCGAAAACTCTATTAATTTGTGTTTTCTGGTTTCACAACTCGAACTCCCTGTTTCGAGTTTTTTCCATTCGAGTTGTGAGTTAAAGGGGATCTGTCACCCTAAGAAATAATTCCAAATTCTTATCTATTGTATTTGTAAAGCAAAATAAATTTTCTTACATTATATAAATTATTTAAATCTTTGTTGCCACATGCCTTGGAATTCACCACCACAGCAAGCAGGCAGCAGACATTTTGTGGATTTTGTTATTTAGTGGATTTTGTGGATTTTGTAAAACCTCAAAATCTTGTTTATGCACCAAAATGGGGGACCTGATGCCCATGCCTATGCATTGGCTAGACAATTATAGACTGTGAACAGGGAGGGGGAGTGTGGGGAGTGCAGCAACATGTAGGAAATGCAGAATGGAAAGTGAAAGTAATTGCTAGCCCCACCTTTATGCCTAAGGCATAGAGGAGGGGTAGGCAATATATGATTGACAGCTAAAATCTTAAGTTGCATGTATAATAAGTATGGATGTTTTAATGAAAAAAATTATTTGGGTTTCATGTTTAATTTGGAAAGAACTTTTACTATACAGCTTTTTATGTCTGGATGACAGGTCCGCTTTAATTTATGTTCATTTGAGGTCTAAAAAAAACTCTAACATGCAACCTTTGATAAATAACCCCTTAATATATAGCTTTACCTCTATACAAATGGAAACTGAAGCTATAATTGAAATGTTTAAATTGCACATAAGTGGCAAAACTAGATTAAAAAAATAGAACAGGCATGAGCTGAAATAAAGTAAAGCAAGGCCATAAAATATGATTGGCACAGTGCTCTAGTCATCCAACATATAAAAAGTTTTTGAAGCTGTTACAAAAAGATAAAAGGCTGTATTCCATTATTCAACCTTATTTTTTTATATATGTTAATGAAAAAAAAACAACAATCCGTATTAAGTTTAATAAGAGTTACTGCCACTGCAGCCCACTATAAACCCAAACACAGAAGATCCATAAAGGTGAATGGCACAAGATTTTAATAATACAATGTTTAGGGTTTTGACTATGTACTTTTGAAAACAATGCATTGTATCTATTTGGAGCTGATCACTAATATTAGGGCTTTGCAGCTCACAACGAATTGGCACAGTCATAAAATGGACCCAATAGCTTTAACCCTGAATGGAGTATTAAGGGTTGTTTCTTTTTTTCTGCAGACATACAAGGCAAAACCATACAATCCCCTGCATCTGGTCATTACTCATGAAAGTGTTTGGAATACTGGGAGGTAAATATAACTGTCAATTAAGTGTAATTTTGGATCAGCAGACTTGGCTTTGTGTCAATGATTTACCAGCCTGATCTTCTCAGCAGTAATACATATAAATATATTTTGCAAGAAAGTGCAATCTTTCAAGACAACATAAAGTTTATGCTATAGTGCATGAGGTTTACAACCGCAATCATTCTAGGACAGTACAATTTGAAACTTTACAATGCTTTATGATGTTTTATATCCAACAATGCAGTTGCGGCGTAGTATCTCACTTTCCATGGGCATCAACACAAGCGCTGTCCTTAGTGACCCACTGTCAGTAGTAAAAAGGAACAATGGTATTTTTCATTTTTTTTCTCATGATAACAGGTAAAAAGAAATAGTAAATAAAGTATGAAGAAATCCCTGCCACTTCTTCATCATAGGCAAGATGCATTAGCCTGAGGTGTTGCCACAAGGCACTTTCAACTAAATGTACAAATAAGTCCCTGAAGTAGAATTTTCCCAGCTCATAAAAACCACAACATTTACTTAGCTCTGATGTAATGATAATCTGAAACTTCTTAAGTCAGGAACACGTCGGACCGTTTATTGTTTAGAGTGTTAAACCAAGGTAGGTAGTTAGTGAGACAATTTTGAAACCTTTCTGGCACAACCTTACACTCAACATGCAACCCAATTCTCCATTCTTCTCTCCATTTTTTGGTATACTGCACTTAGGTTTTCCCAGGACCCTGCTCACATATACCCTAATTCAGCCACTGCATACAACAGAATTCTCTGAAGATAAATGTGACCCAAGTATACTTTCTCCAACATCAGTTTTGCTAACCTTAAGTTTATTTATGATTGGAGAAGACAATATAATTTTGTACTTATTTCTACCTTGCATTATAAATTATGATGGTCTATCATATAAAACAGTTTTTTGTAAGTTTCACTTGCATCAGTAAAACAGACAGTTGTGTTACAAGGCAAACTGAAATGCAAATGTATCAAATGATAATATTTAAGCAAAAGGAGAAGCTAACTTTTAAAACAGCTTTATACTTTGGTTTCTTTTTTTCAAACTGGTGTTCCATTATATTCAAGGAGCCCATAAATAAGTTTTGGGGTAGTTATATTAAACATACATTATTTTGTTCATTAAATAATTCTTCACTTTTGTTTTGCTTGCTTATATCTCCACAGTGAAGGTATAGGGGATCGTCAGCAGTGATTGTACTTTACTGACATCATTGTCATCAGTGCCACAAAAGAAGACATACTACCATCACCTGACCTTCTTCTTCTTAAAAGACATATTAAGCCCAGTGAAGAAGTAATTCTAAAGCCTACACCCTTTTTTGCTACCTGGAAAGTGCTGGGCATGGACACATGTTGAGGCCCCCCAATTAGGACAGTGTTACCATGTTTTTTTGCAGGACAGTTGATAGAATCCTGCATTGTTGGGGCATTTGCTGAGTTCATAAATTCTGTGGCCTTATTTGATCTAAGAAGTTGTCATGAAAATGTTAAGGTTAAAAACAAATAAATATGGGTGACTGGTGGTCTTCAGGGGGAGTGAACCCTATTGCTGCCATATAACTTGCTCACACCTAGATGTGAGGGTGGTGAGAAGTGTGGGAGGCTACCAATTGTTGACCCAAGAAACATCAACTCTCAAGTCATTGCAGAAACATAATCATGTTGGGCATAAAGTTTTTACATTTATGTAGGCCACAGTTTCAGGTATGGAGAAACAGGTATGTTTTTAAGAGTAGAAGCCCAAGTGATAAAGAACCCACCATTAGAGATAAGCGATTCCATCTGTCAGAATCAAGATGACCCTTAGAGGTCATTTATGAGCATCAAGACAGTGTGCAAAGTGCAGACAATAGGCACCGTTTTTTTTACACTTTACACACTACCTTATTGCTTTGAAAAAATTGTTGCAGGTTGCTGTGGTCTGTTTTGGAGGACAGAAATCATTCGCCTAAAAGTAGCTGTGATAGAGACTTATTACTAGGAAAATATATTGTAATCTATTCTTTTTATTCAAAGATCATCATTTTGGACGAGCATTGACTAGATGTCAGTACTGTTGGGTTACTGAACTAGATGGCATGAGTGACGCTATGTATTGAATAGAATTTAACCCCATGAAGCACTTTTCATGTCTTCTACTTTGCAACTTTAGGTAATAATTCTCTGTATTTCTATGTCTGTTAAAGTTGACACAACAACACAAACATTGAAGCTATTTCCAACAAAAAACCTCATTACAAAAAAAACCATATTTACCACCCAAAGGCATCAATAAGGTAAAAGAAGATTGTTTCATGAAGAAAATAATTAGCTGTCAGAGGTTTCAGAATGAAGTATCTGCATACAGCTTTGCTAAAGCATCTGTTAGGTGAGACACAATCTGAGTTAGGTATCTGTGAGTTTACCTGTATCTGGCTAGCATACAAGCAATGCAGTCTATTTGAAAGCCGTATGAAAATGCTGTCTAGCTTTAATATTCCTGTTCATTCTGAAGCATCTGTTTCACAGCCTCAGGGTAATCTGGTCACCATGGAGAAATCATCCCCTTCCCATAGAAACCATCATTTACTGAGAACTCTCATAAGGCTTACAGAAGCTTGAATTAAGTTAATGCCAAATTGAACTATGGCATCATTTATCGGAATGAATCATGGATTATAGGTCAACAGTCCCTAAAGAAAGTGCCATATTTCATGTGCTATGTAGTGAAGACACTACCTTCTGAAAGAGCAGCTTACAGAAAATATTCCTGGAGATGGATGTGTGGTTCAAAATATACCAAACCATGAGCTACAGGGCACCTTGTACTTGAGCACACAATGGGAGCAGAACCAGTTAATGGAACATCAACCAGGGGGTTTAAAAGATAAACAAAGAGGATGAAACCCCTGATTTAAAAATAAATATGCATGTACAGGTATTGCGGAAAAGCTTTTTTCCATAGATTCCATTTTATAATTTTTATTTGTAATATTAAATAAGTACATTGTACTTGATTTAAACTAAGATATAATTGATCCTCATTGGAAGCGAAACGAGCCTCTTGGGTTTATTTAATGTGTACACGATTTTCTAGTAGACATAAATGGGGCCGATTCACTAAGCTCGAGTGAAGGATTCGAATGAAAAAAATTCGAATTTCGAAGTATTTTTTGGGTACTTCGACCATCGAATTGGTTAAATTCGTTCGAATTCGAACGAAATCGAACGATTCGAAGTAAAAATCGTTCGACTATTCGACCATTCGATAGTACTTCGAAGTACTTTCCCTTTAAAAAAAACTTCGACCCCCTACTTCGGCAGCTAAAAGCTACCGAAGTCAATGTTAGCCTATGGGGAAGGTCCCCATAGGCATGCCTGTGATTTTTTGATCGAAGGATTTTCCTTCGATCGTTGGATTAAAATCCTTCGAATCGAACGATTTGAAGGATATAATCGTTCGATCGAACGAAAAATCCTTCGATCGATCGATCGCAGGATTTGCGCAAAATCGTTCGACTTCGATATTCGAAGTCAAACGATTTTAGTTCACAGTCGAATATCGAGGGTTAATTAACCCTCGATATTCGACTCTTGATGAATCGGCCCCATAGGGTAAGGTCACACCTGGAGATTCTATTAGGTTCATAACTTCATAACTGGGCATGATTTTACATAGAGAACTGTGGTGTAAAAAACAAATATGTACAGTAAATACTGAAATACTGTGACACTGCTTTATAAACGTACCCTTCTGCCTGCTACAATGAGAAATCGCCTTTGGCATGGCACTCGTGACGCTTCGTTTTCCGAAGACGCCCGAAGTTGCCTCACGAGGAAACTTCAGGCGGCTTCGGAAAACGAAGCGCCCAGAGTGCCATGCCACAGGCGATTTCTCATTGTAGCAGGCGGAAGACAGGGGGAAGCAGTTCAATGAGATCACCCCAAAGAAGAGTGATTAGTCGCCGGGCGGCTTAATCTCCCCGAATCTCCAGGTGTGACCTTACCCTTTAGGTATGAAGAATCAAATTATGACAATATCCATCATTCACAAAACCCTAGGTCCCAAGCATTCTGTACAAGAGGTCCCATTACTATACTAAGTGCCGCATAAATTCTTTGAACAATTTTTACTCTGACAATTCCTGCAGCAAAAATTCATTGTGCTCATTTCCAATCTGAGGCTATTTAGATCCCATTAGGTTATTTCGTTGTTTATTTTTTTTCTTGCAAATCTGCTCCACACCTCAACACAGTATCTGTGCATAGCCCTATGTAGCATTTGGATTTTTTCTCTGATATGAAACCATATTGTAATGTTCTGCAGGAGACAGCAGAGGGAGCCAAATCCATTGTTTTGGCTCTTAAACAGACCTGTTATTTGGAAAATCTTAAGATCTGTCAGGTGTTTACTTCAATTTTCTTTGACACTGAATACTGGTATAACAGTATCAAACAAAAGAAAAGAAATCTATTAGTAGAACGGAGAAATAAGTGCTGCTTTCTTTTCATAGTTTGCAGTGAATGCTTTTAGCATTATATACATGTAATACATCTCTAAGTGTTTTCTGTTTAAAAACATATATTTTGATACTGCAAAAAAATGCAAATGTGCAAAATAAATTCAAATTAATTGTGTGCATGTGGTTTGGTTTATACCATGTCCTTTATGCATGCAGAATTGGACTGGGGGGCCCAGGTGCCTGCAGCCTCATGGGCCTCTCACACCACCACCCCCCAGGACCCCCAGCCACAAAGTCCTCTCTGCCGCCAACCCAACTTTTTCCTGGCGCGTCAGCGCGACCGGGGTCAAGGAGGGAGGTAAGAAGCAGGAATGCAGGGAGTGGGTCTTGGCTGGCGGAGCCCAGTCTGACCCTGTATGAAAAAGCTTTCTACAACTTCATAACTGGGCGTGATTTTACATAGAGAACTGTGGTTTAAAAAACAAATATGTACAGTAAATTGTAATACTGTGACACTGCTTTATAAACTTACCCCATATGTAATCGGTTCGGTTGCCCAGAATTTTATGAAATATGGAGATTTTCTTCTTAGGACTCCTGCTATACATAGTGGTCATAGTTCTGCACATTTTTTATAACTGGATAGGCTGAATCAAAACCAGTGTGAAGCCTGTTGTTTATATTCACATTTAAACAGAGCTTTTAATTGAAAACTTTCTATTAAGACTATAACGTTATAACAACTGCTCAAGTACTTACGTTCTAAGTTTGGATTCTTTTACATTCCTACACGCCATTGACATCTTGGGGAAACACACAGACTGTCAGCACATTATATTGAAAAAGTGGCAGGCTAGAGCAGAAGAAATCAGATGGCTGGAGGAAAATGGGCCATAAGCAGATCAAGGATACTGTCCATGAGTCGAAATACTACAGCAACTGTATGCCTTAATTGAAATGCAACAAAGCAAACTTTAAATTGGGACTTAATTGTTCTTTTAATAGACCCTATCACCAACCTTGTCAATGCAAACGTGGCACAGGATGATAAAATATATGAGCAGAGTTTACCTTCAAAGCAAACCATGTCAAAATAGTCAGCAGATACAGTTGCACAAAATGGCGTCACTACCAGTACTTGGCAGTATCCTTTCATTTGTACCTTCCTAAAAGGCAAGCATGGGTCTATGTCCTAAACTGGTGCACTAGGTGCTGGCAACCCCCAAGGGTCAACAAAATGACGTGTGCAGGCCTTGAGGTACTTTTATCATCTCCATGGTTCCCCTGCATCAATGGATGCATATGTGTATACTTTGTGCAGGACACCATTTAATAAATGGCAAAAACTTTAGTAATTTATTCCCCCTAGGAAGCTACTATAGTGGCAATAGGCATAGGGCAGGCAGGCATACAGAAGGTAGAAAGGTGGTATGGATTAGCTGCCACCAGTCCCAACATGATTAAGTTGGGGAACTGAATTTGCAAAAGTAGATGGTGGGGAGCTGGGCAATATGTGATACAATCAGAAAGCTGGATAGGTGAATAATTATATGCACTCCACCATGGGTGTCCACAGAAAATTTTCCAGGGGGAGCCAGTAAGCTTATATCAAGGTAGCATCCCACTGAAGATTTATGACAATGCAGAAGATAAACCAATTAAGGCTTGCCTTGGGGTGAGAAGTTTAAAACATGTTTTGTGATGCTGGGAATTATATTTATAAACAATTTATTGAAACTAGCTGGAGAAGTCAAGGTGGAGCAACTGCCCCCTTCTGCAGCCACCCATGCACTCCACAGTCCACTGTGTATTAGTTTTTAAGGGCATGTGCCCTATCCCATAGATGTACTCTGTGTGAATGTCAACATTATGCTTTTTATGTGAGTAATTAAGAATGCAATTAAATGTTATCTTTTCATTTGTACCCTCCTAAAAGGCAAGCATGGATCTATGTCCTAAACTGGTGCACTAGGTGTTGGCAACCCCCAAGGGATGAAATGTGTTGGTCTGCAGGGGATAATTCCCATTCTTTTCCCTTTTACATATGTTGTTTTAATATTGTTTGGTCTTGCAGGATTGTAGACATTGCAGAATAACGGATAACTTCAACTTTGTTCTTATTGCAATTTAATGTATAATGAATAAATAAAATGATTCCTAGTATAAAAGTGCTTTCAACCTTTAGCTTCTAATGGATGCAAAAAAGTAAAGCATGAAGCTAAGGGTATGGAATATTTTTTGGTTTGTGCTTGTATTGCCAAGCCACTTTAGTCAAAGAAACATTTCAGCCCATCATATCATGTGTTAATCAAGCTCTGTGCATTCCTGATGGTGCTATATATACTTGGTAAGAGAACAGAGATGTCTGTGCCTAAACTAAAACCACACAGGCAGATCATTAGCTCTGAGGTCCACTTGAGAAGAGACTGGATTCTTGCCTCAGGTTGAAAACTATTAGTCATAATCAATAGTGTGCCACTGCTGACCCTTAAATCTCCGAAACACATTATTAGTAACAATCCCTTGCTATTGAAAGACCTCCACCGCTATTGTCATTATTAGATTATGGTTTATGTACAAATTCATACTACTTACTAAATTTACATTATCAAGAGTCTTAATGGTTAAAAAAATATATATATTTTTACAAAGGTTACAGATCCTTTTTGTTGCTTCTGGAAACCTCCACTCCAATTAAACATGCTATAATAAAATGCCAGTAAATCTGGGTAATTGGAAATAAAATGATTTGATGTTTGACCTCTTCATGAAATACTTGTCAAGTTCTCAAATGTACAAGTCATAATTTCTACAAAGAGCTTTACATTACAACATTCTGCATTTATTCAAACACATGCTGCATTTCTTTATTCAGTAAGTATAACATTCTGGATAAAGCAAACATTAATTCCTGGTGAGGTCTTCTAATCTAAAGTAATACATAACACTGTATAAAGCTGCATCCCCTGCTCTTATTAAACTCTCTCACTTATTCTTCATAAAGAAAAAAACTCTTTCAATCCTCATTAGTGATGGGCAAATTTGGGCTGTTTTGCTTTGCCGGAAAATTTGCAGATTTCCTGCGTAATTTGGGAAACGGCGGAAAATTCTCGAAACATCACCGGCGAAAACGTTTTCACCGGTGAAAATCCATAGGCGTAAAAAGAAAACGGACTCCGGCGTCCATTTTTTTATGACTCGCCGGTAAATCTGCAAGGCAGTTTCGCAAATGTATTCGCTGCCGGCGAATCGTAGGAATTCACAGCGAATTTGCGCCTGGCGAATAAATTCGCCCATCACTAAACCTCATTCTTTTTCTTAGCCTCCACTTGGTCATGACTACCCATGACTACCCAATAATCAGGGAAATCCTGCTCTTATTCCTCCAATCATCTTTGAACCCTACATGTTCATCATACAAAACACTTAAATAAGGATGCTACATGAAGGAGATATCTTATCCTTTAGTGGGTGTGTGTATTCTGCTTTAGTACAGGCTAACAGCCTCTGTTACGTGCAAATAGCAAATCAGGGTGCTTCTTGTCAGCACTCAAGGAATATGGTCACCAATGGTCATGAACACACTTCTTTAACCTTTTTGCTGGTTAGTTGGGGAGAGAATGTAAAATATCATAGTCAATTTCATGTTTGGTGGTTTTTCTGTTACTGTCACATTTTTTTTTCTTTCTGTTACTAACATTGTTCTCATAAAGCTACTGTACTTCTGGGGTAGTGATTGGCCAATCAGTGTGGATATTAGGAATAGCAGTCTTTTCACATCAGAGAGAGAGAGAGAATTAGACCTGAAAAGAGTCAATGTTTCAGGCGACGTGCCAATACTGTATTATAGGACCCATCAGTGACTTGCCAGTGAATTGCTTTTAAATACAAAGGTTCTGCTTCCCAATGAAAGTTCTTCCATTTAGTATAATTTACAGTGTCGGACTGGGGGGGCCTACTAGGAAGCGTGACCTCAGGGGCCTCCTGCTCACCTGAAAACTCCTTCCTGGCAACACTCCTCTACCTTCAAAGGGCCCAGGCTGATATATACTGTGGAATCCTGCACTTTTAGATGAAGACAATCCCTCTCTCTCTCACTCCCATCTTGGGCTGCCTAGTGTGTGTGTTTTGGCTATATTTGGAACTTTTAATGTAATCTATTTAGTTAAATGTAAGATCCTAGTGGATGGGGAATTTGTTTGATCCAAATGCAGTAAACTACAGACAAGCTGTAAAAGAGCTGTAGAGGATGGAGACAGATATATTGCTAGAGTTTGGCTTGTAAATAATTAGGGCAATAGGTTATCCGAGTTGCAAGGCGGGAGGGAGACCTCTGCTAACTAATTTGTGCAGTTCTGAGTCATTGACCATCTCTGTTAAAAAGTACTACTCCCAGAAGAGCTGCTGCTACTTTATATAATTGCACAAATACCAACCTTAAAGTGTCTTCAGACAGAGCAACCCTTCCACAAGTATAAACATTGCAGTCCAGAAGTCAAACTGGTAAGGATCCTTTGAGAGGGGGCGTGCAACAAAGCATTATTTATTTCTGCTGGTCCTCTATGTATCAAGTTTTATAATATCGTCCATAAATACCCCTTCCTCCAACAAACATTCCATCCCAGTGTAAGTTTTTTAAAGCAAACAGACTTTATAAAGAAATAGTGCAAGGACCCCACTAAGCCCTAACGTACACTGCACAAAAGGGAATTCTTCAGGAAGAATGACCAAACCTTCATGTGGTTGCAGCACCCCCACACCTGTCCATTAAATGATGGTCTTATGCCTTTAAAAACAGGTGGTGGTCAAGGCAATCTCTCTCTCTTAAATGCCGCAAGCAGGACAAAATCAAGCCTCGGAAACTAGTGTTTAGCAGTCTTTCTCCTTTAAAAGCGGTGGGTGAGGATGAAGCCCTGTGAAACCAGTCCGTTGGTCGGGAGACACATGCCAAGAACTGCTATTATGCAGCGAGGTGACAGTCTATATAAAAAGACCAGAGGTAAATAGTTATGACCATCATTTGGGGTTTAGTTTGATTTAGTATGGTGGCATTCTTTAGTAGCTTAAAGCACAAAATGTCTCAATGTCCTAAATATATTGGTAATGGTTTGAGTGCAGAGGACCCTTGTATTTGACTATATGTATTTTGTGGTCACAGACTCATTGCACCCCCGCCTAATGGTTTAAAAATAAGTAGTGAGCTCCATGTTGTAGCTTCCACCCTTCCAGTTATAGTCAGGTGATCCCACTTGTGGCCAAGTTGGGAGTTTTAACCTTGAAAGCAGCAAGTAAGTTGCAGGGAAAACGTAGTCCCTGTGTAAAATGTATAATGAAGCAATAGAATTCTTAATGAATCAGATTAAAATTGAGTGTAGGACTGGCCAGATATGGGATGACTTTGACGTAGTTGGCCAGCTTAAATATATTGCAATATATGGACAAACAATCCCTGTTTTGGTTAAAGGGTAAGGCATTTTTTAGTAGCTTAAGGCACAAAATGTCTCAATTTCCTTGATATATTGAGTACAGAGGACTCTTGTATTTGTCTATATGAATTTTGGTCATAGCTTCATTGCACCCCTGCTAAATGGTTTAAAATTTAGTGGTGAGCACAACTTCTTTGTTATAGTGGTATGGTGGTTTGTCAATTTTACGATACCAACTTTAAAAAAAAAACCTGTTTTTGAAAGTATACACTCTAGTGAAACCGGACCAGGAAATGTGCATTGATCAAACCCCTCTGTTTTGTATGTTTGTAGCTCAACGGTCAGATCATTGCATTTTCATTGTACTTATGTATTTTATGTAGCCTTGGAGGGCTCTCACATCCCCCCCTTTTGAGATTTTTTGTACTTTTAGAAGAGTTGCTCTGAAGGAAGAAAGGTCAAACTTCCATGTAGTTGTAGCACCACCGCACCCATACCTTTAATGGCGGTCTTATGCCTTCAAAAATGGGTGGCATCTGGGCAATATCTCAAGTGGGGGAGGATTAAAGGCGGAGGATTAAAAGAAACAGTTCAGTATGAAAATAAAACCCATTACTGTGCAAAATTCTAATATAGTTAGTTAGCCAAAAATGTAATGTATCAATGCTGGAGTGACTGGATGTGTAACATAATAGCCAGAAAACTACTTCCTGCTTTTCAGCTCTATAACTCTGAGTTAGTCAGTGACTTGAAGGGGGGCCACATGGGACATAACTGTTCAGTGAGTTTGTAATTGATCCTCAGCATTCAGCTCAAATTCAAAAGCAACAGATATGACCCATGTGCCCCCCCCCTCAAGTCTCTGATTGGTTACTGCCTGGTAACCAGTCAATGTAAACCAAGAGAGATGAAAAGCAGGAAGTAGTGGTCTGGCTATTACGTTAGACATCCAGTCACTCCAGCCTTTATACATTACATTTTTGCCTAACTAACTATATTGGAAACATTTTTTATTTTTATACTGAACAATTCCTTTAAGCCTTTGAATCCAGACTGAGGAGACACAGTTTTAGTTAAAAGTGCACTAACTAGCATGGTTTGACTGACATTAAGCACAGTGCAGAGGACCCTGTATCTATCACCTCTAATGGGTAGCTGTCATCTGGTCTGGCCCCTTGGGAACAGAATGTAGAACAGATACAGTATGTGGTGTGGTGTCTAGTAAACCAAACATGAGATCTGGAATCTTCAGTATATCCCAGTGCACTGGCACACTTCTGCAGCTGCAATTAAGCTGTCAACATGCTGGTAAAAAAGAGAAGGATTTGTAGATGAAAACATTTGCAAGCCTAGTATCTTCTTTAAGTTAATATACTTAAGGCATTATACTGTACTAACATATGTATTTACCTGTAAGGTCCATGAAAAATCAGAAATTTAAGAACACACAAACTAGGGATGCACCGAATCCACTATTTTAGGAATCCCGAAGCCCGAACTGAATCTGAACCATAATTTTCATATGTAAATTAGGGAAAGAAGTAGGAAAGTTAACCATGAGGGCGGCACTCAGTTAAAAAATGTTTGGCTTCCTTGTTTGTGTGGCCAAAAGTCACAGGATTTTTTGGATTCTGATTTGGTTTGGCCAGGCACTTGGATTCAGCCCAATTCAGCTGCAAAACGCCAAATCTTGGCCGAATCCAGAACCAAATGCAACACTAGCACAAACTAATCGCAGCTGCTACTGTTTATATTACTGTCTATTAAGGCTTATAATGTCACTATTTTTTCAATAGTGTAGCAAGTGTCATGTTAGTCACAGTATTGATTTCTAAAAAGTCTCCACTTTGCTTTCATGCAGTTAATAACACATGCAGCATATGTCAGACCATCTTAATGTGTGTAAGGAACAATAATCAATTATCCCAGTGATTATTATAGCAGAAAGTCACACAAGGAAAACACTTTGCACACAGCAATCTACGGAATGGTAACATTGCCAGATGGTAAAGCACAGAGATTTCACTTCACAGGAGGATTGTTTTTTAGGTGTTAAAATCTAATAACGTTTCAGCTAATAATATTTGTTTTTTTTCCAGAACAGCTGAGAATTGTGTTCTCTTGATCCTCATTCAAACACTTAAGTTTAAATATCATAAGGGCAGCAATTATTTTGTGGTTAAATTACAGTCAAACAACTGTCCAAGGGCAATCATTTGTAATTATGACCTCTCCTCCAAGCTGAGCTGAAATCCATCAAGATGTATGACACTGAGTTTCTAATTCAATACTCTTTAGTCTTATTAAACAGACTAGAAATTGTACTGGAACCCAAAATGCATAATTTTACCATTTCTATAAGAGCAGTGATCTATGCAACAAGGCTTTTGCATTAACATAAAGATGCTATATAGAAAATTGCTCCCTTTCTATAATGTCAATTAGGAATCTGCTGTACGGCGCTGCTTGCATTAGTATCGCTTTATAAACAAAAAATATACATACATACATCACAATCATCATAGATGTAGATGCATTATTCATGATTATGATATATGTATTGTGGGGAAAAGCAATATAAATTGTTTACATTTTAAGAAACTGTGAACACAAATAACTGTAACAAACATTCTAAGGAAATTGTATAATGACATGGAAAACTGTTTGGCCAGTAGTAAACAGATGCATATTTCTATTTTTCTAACAGTGCTAGAATAATTATTAGTTTCTGGGGAGTGGCATCAACATGGGGGTTTAAGTTATTACATGTAAATATTTTACTGTAGTCCAAGACCCATACCAACACCAATTCATAAATCTGACTATACTAACTATTACATACTTGGTTGTTATGGGCTCCCAAAATCATCAATCTAAACTGTCTCAATGTATTTACATTTTTTATTTGTAATCCATCACATTTTAAGTTAAGCACCACTGTGAATTTTCATTTCTATTGACCAAATTCAAAGAAGAAGTTCAGTTCAATAATGAAGGATACAATCCATTAAAATTACATTTATGGAGAGGGGTTATTAAAGATTTATTTTAACAAAAGCGATTTGATTAAATTTAGGGCCCGGTATTCTCCTCTGACTTGTATGTGAGAATGGCATAAATGTAATTGTATTACTTTAATATATTAACTTATAGTTCATAAATGTCTGATAAGTGGAAAAGGGAATACAAAATGTTCAAGGTTTATTTAACATAGTAAAGGCTCCTCATCTAGCAGACATGTGTAGGCCTATTTATAACAGTCTTATTGTAGTGGTTTTAGAGGATTTTGAAACCATGACTTAACTCACTTTATCTAAAACCACGAATGTCATGAAATTTATTAAAAGATACTAATAACTGATAAAAGAACAAATGAGAAAAGTGCCCCAACGATCCAGAAATAGCTCTAAACCTTTGAATTCTTTGGAAAATTCTTATAAAAAAATAAAAAAACCTCTAAAAGCCTGAAATGATTAAAAATGCTCTATTAGGATCAGAGCATCTCCCATTGACTTCTATAGGACCTCGGCAACTTTTACCTGACAAATTTTTGTATTAGAGTTGTTGTGGTTTTTACCCTTAATAAATCTTTTTTATAATTGCCCTTTAGTAAATCTGCCCCAATGGCTCCAATCGGTATGTGTAAAAACATGGTACTGTACAAACAATATTACTGCCAACATCAAGCTTAAAGGAGAAGTAAACCCCTTATTAAAAAAAACCCTACCCTACATAGAACCCCCTCAAATCTCCCCCCCCCCAGCCTAGCTGCTACCCCGGGCAAATGCCCCTAACTTTTTACTTACCCCTCGGTGCAGATTCACGGAATCAGAGTTCACAGGCGCCATCTTCTTCTTCCGTCGCTTCCACAATTTTCATGACTTTTGGCGCATGCGCAGGTCACAAAAACCCGAAGACTGCTCCAACTGCACATGCGCCGATACAGAACTTACTTCCCAATGTAGACCAAAGAGAAGAAGATGGCTGCAGTGAACTTCAATACCATGAATCTGCACATAGGGGTAAGTAAAAAGTTTGGGGCATTTGGCCGGGGCAGCAGCTAGGCTGGGGGTGAGTAGGAAGGGGGTCTTAAGGTGGCCATACATGGAGAGATCCGCTCATTTGGCGACATCTCTTCCCTATATGCCCACCTTGAGGTGGGCAATATCGGGCTAATCCGATCGTGGGCCCTAGGGCCCAACGATCGCATCCTAACGATGGGTATCGGACGGCCGCAATCCGACAGGCTTTTTAGTCCCGCCCGATTGACATCTGGCCGACTTTCGGGAGATATCGATCGGGGAAGCCGACTTGGTCTGTCGGTAGCTTTTATTGGCCCGTATATGGCCACCTTAAGTAGGGTAGGCGGTAGGGTTTTTTCTAATGGGTTTACTTCTTTTTTAAATATGAGTATAGAGTTACGATAATAAACTATAATCATTATGTTAACGGTGGCTTATACTTTCAGAGTGGGACTGCAGGGAAATCAGACATAAGGCCAGATTCGGTGAGTCGTGAGAAAAAGGTTTGTCACGTGAAAAGTCACAGACGAGATTGAATTTGATAAGTTATACAATTCAGAAAAACTTATCTCATGGTTTATCATGTGAAAACTCTATTAAAGTCTATAGAAAAAACTGAACTGGAACTGAATTTGAAGAAAGGTTTTTTCTCCTCCAATTGAATCACATGCATGACTTTTCACGTGATAAACCATGAGATAACTTTTTCTCACTGAATTGAATCTGGCCCATAATGTAGACTTAATAAGTAGACACTTTTCAGTGTGCATTAGTAAACATACGCATATAATTCAAGCATCATGTCCACAGCATGTCAGTGCTAGTTACTAGGGCAAATGCTTAGCGACCAAGAACATAATATCAGGACACAAGGATCACAAGCCAGAATTATCAATGCACAGGGGACAAAAAGGTTTTAAGCACCAAAAAGGCATCGTATGCATCAAAAAAAGCAAAGCAAGCAAATTCCCATGATCAGAAGGAAAAAAGGGACCAGGAGACAGAGACAAAAGAAGGAGATCAAAATAAGAACAGAACACAGTACAATAAAGAAGAAAACAAAAAAGAAAATCTCTACATATAAACAGGACAGCACACTACATATCAGTGTGTAAAAAACAATCCATATAGGGGGCGCCTACTTAATGTTAAGGGAGAGGAATTCTCAACCCCTCAGTCTATCACACATTGCAAAAGCTTTGGTAGCTCTGTAATGGGATGATGCTGGATACTGGGTTGGGTCCACTACCTAAATATCAAAAGAAATCACTCAGGGGTATAAGGACACCTTCCAATATTGCACCAGTGAATAGAAGTGTAGGCTGAATTACCCATTCACAAAGGGGAGGACTTATTGCTTATCGATATAAAACACAATGTCCAGCCTCTATAGCTGGGAATGGCATAGGCACATAGTAGGGCTCAAAGCCTGCACTGGGCTATAAGTGCCCTCACTGAAGGAGTGATATTAAAGGATCAAAGCACCATAAGTTTCTCCCAAAGGCGAAGGTGCACATTAGAGGGAATTATAATAAAGAACCCAGAAAATTATAAAAAAAATGGAAAATATACCTGTAAAAGGATAAAAGTAAAGCTCAACATTTTCTGAGACTGGTATCCTCTAGAAAAAATGTTTTGTCTGCTACCCTGACCATAATGATGAAATAAAGCAAAAACAGTGCATTATGCATGTAGCAAATGAAATTTCCATTTGTAGTGGCCAGTAATTTAATGACCACAATGGATAGGATCATCTCTTTGGGAATACACGAACAGTAAACAATACACACAAACATATATTGCAGTGAAGCAGCCAAGCCATTATTCTATAATCTCTTAAAAAAAACCATTTATTTATGCGTTTTATGTAATTAAAAATAGATTTCCCGAAAAGAGAAGCATTTGCATTCTCTATAACAACAACTCCATGATTATTAATTATGCAATTAATATAAATGCAATTATCTCTGGTATCAAATACTTTAATCACCATTATTATGTGAACATAAAAAACATGACAGGAGTTCTGTACAATAATTACATAATGGAATGTTTGGACAAAGGTATACAGTGTTCTTGTTATTACATGATACATATTTCATAGCTATGCCAGCCAAAAAGCATGTGCTCCACACAGTTCATTTAGAAAATGTATTGCTGTACTATAAACCTCTCTCTCTCTCTCTCTCTCTCTCTCTCTCTCTCTCTCTCCCCCCCTCTCTCTCTCTCTCTCTCTCTCTCCCTCTCTCTCAATCTCTCACCTCTTCTTTTATGTAAAGTAAAGATAGTTAAATACAGGAAATCACAACTAAAAACACAAAAAAAATGTCCCAATTGTAGGTAGATAACTGGTAGATTACCAATATATTCAATTCATTGAACTTTTGTTGAACAAGGTGTACAGTATATGACCTCTTTAAAACAACGTAGACACAGGACACACCGGCACAACATGGGTAATTCTAGCAGGTAAAACCTTGCTCGTTTATTGCGGATGCCATTGTAAGATGTCTGATGGCATTTCAAAGCTAAAAAATGCTTGGCCCCCTAAGGCACCAACTAGCTATCACCTTACATACTTGCTAGGTTGTAGCAAACATTTTGGCTCACTGTCTTGGCTTTCTGCTGATGAGTTGCTAGTCTCCTTTGCTGGTAGTGCCTAACTGTGGAGTTTGGCCAAAATGAATTAAAAGGCTGCATTAAAA
The DNA here is from genome assembly GCF_017654675.1 of Xenopus laevis. Lineage (NCBI taxonomy): Eukaryota > Metazoa > Chordata > Amphibia > Anura > Pipidae > Xenopus > Xenopus laevis. The sequence continues at coordinate 103,373,551 of NC_054373.1, forward strand.
AAAGTCTGGGTGTAGTATATGATGTTGAACATATCATTGCATATTATGCCAGATGCTCCAATATCTTGCATACCTACAGTACATTACATGTCTATAGATCTCTGCATCCAGTTTTAAATGCAGTTTTCATATTTCACCAAAGCAGCCTTATTATATGCATTATTAAAACTGTTACGGTAGCCTATTACTTGAAAGCTATTATTGGTTCCCTAATGGCTTACACAGCTACAGTACATACCTTTAACAGCAGCCTAAACAGTGCTAATCTTTGTCTTTAGTGACGATTATCTTTCCAAAAGCAAACGGCATAATATGCATTGTGAAGATATGATTGCTGCCTATTGAGCATAACATTGAATCTTGTGGAAGTTGCCCCAATATCTCACATGCACACATCACCCACCTTCCACAACAGCATAAAAAATCCTGAATACTGCATTTATCAAGAAATTCGCTCGAAAAAGTTAGCAAGGGAAAAGTCGTGACAAAATTGTCCAACATTTTCTAATTGTATGAATTGACACCCGTATCGTTCTATTCAAATTGTCGCCCAAAAACACAGACTTTTTCGGATTATTTTCTGAAAACTAGGGACATCTGCAATTGACTTGACCAGGTTGTAGCTGGAGTAATTTCCAATTTTTTTCATCTTTGGGGTATAATAAATCTCTAAAAATTCAAGTTTCTTTTTCCTCTGAAAATTCGAGTTTCCCCCTTTAAAAACTTGACCAGAAAAAAAATGATGTTTAACAAATAGGCCCCTTAGGGGCAGATTTACTAAGCTCGAGTGAATAGTTCGAATCCAGAAAGATTAGAATTTTGAAGTAATTTTTTGGGTACTTCGACCGTCGAATTGGTCAAATTCAATAAAATTCGATCGAATCGAATGATTCGAACGATTCGAAGTAAGAATCGTTCAACCATTCGAATGTCACTTTAAAAAATCCTTCGACTCAATACTTCGCCAAATAAAAGCTACCGAATTGAATGATAGCCTATGGGGACATTCTGGTTTTAGGCACTTTTTATGATCGAATAAAAATCATTTGATCGATTAAAATCGTTCGATTCGAACGATTTTATCGTTCGATTGAACGATCTTTATTATATTGTTCGATCGAACCTTTTGCGCTAAAATCCTTCGAATTCGAAGGATTTTACTTTGAGGGTTTTTTAACCCTCGAAATTCGACCCTTGATAAATCTGCCCCTTAGTGTTGCTTAATCGTCACCAAGGTATGATGGATTATATATAACCATTCCATCTGGCCAGTCCTGAGCAGCCTCGGACATACAGTACAGATGAAATCCTTAAATTTAAGGCCACATAGCTACAAATAAATTCTATTATGGTCTATGGAGTGAATTTCTTTTAGCTATTTGTAGTCTAGATGACTAACTGGCTTAACAATCTATACTGTACTCAAAGAACACCTGCACTGCCTGTTTGTGAAGTCAGCATCACATGAAAATCAACAATGAAAAGTTCAGTACTGGATCTAACAGCACAAAGAGAAACATCAATGAGCAGATGGTCTATCTGATCAATACTGGTCATGAGCTCAAGTCTATACAAAACTCACAGACCTTAATAAATATTGGAACCAGACTGATTAGTGTAGTGTCACAAAGCTGAAGTGCTAATAGCCTTTAAGTCAAGGGTCTCCAAGCTTTACCCATGAGCCACACTTGAATGTAAATACTATTGGGGAGCCACTCAAGCAAGACTATGTTCCTTGGGGATGCCAAATAAAGGCTGTGATAGGCTAACTGCTAGCCCCATTTGGACTCTAAACTGCAAGAGTGTTATTTTAAATGTATAGTGCTTATTAATGTTCTACTGAAACATTTCATTTCTTTGTACTGTATATTGAAATGCAAGGTTTACATTGTATTTGTAATGCACCTTTCCTTAGCAGAACAGCCTTACAAATATTTATTTTGTTTGTTGTGTTTTTAACCCCGAGCTTTGCATTCTGGTTTACAGGCTAGAGCAGATGTTTTTCATGTTAGCTGTAATATTATACAGGATTTAAGCAGATTTATTATCCTTACAGAAGATCTGCAGAAGATTAAAAAATTATGCCACTTCTAGAAAATAAACAGAATTTTTAACAGGATAAGCACTGCATTATTCAGTGTTAAATCAACTTTCAATTACCTGAGCTTTTCTGAATACTGTCCTTAATATAATCAGTCAGGCATTATTCCTAATAAACCAAGTGTGAGTCTGCTGTGTCATGAGCAATTATGTATTATACAATACTGTCTGGTGTCTTTACTAAAGGGACAGAACATGAACAGCTTAGCATTCAATTAGCAATCCATTCTGCTTACAGCAAAGCACTGATGGACAGCAATGGAGTTAAATGATTATAGCAAAGCATGGGACCTTATTTGATTCCCTAAAGATATATTTTGAAGCAGACACCCACTTTTCCCCCTTCTTTTTTCAATTAGCATTTCATGAACAATGGTAAATGAAGCAGCTGCAAGAAAATACTGACTTCAGTGGAATAATACAAAAACAGGCTGCAAATGGCACATTGTAAACTGCTTATCACTACAGTGTCAGCTCTTTCTTGGTTCATACAGTATGACAAGAGACAATCATGCCAATCTGTTAGCCTCTTGCTTGGATCTTGACCTGATATAATGACCTGATATCAAACTGAAGTTCAGCCAGTAGTATGACAGGTGTCATTGATACAGTATATCACTAGCCCTTTCACCTACCATCACAAGATCAGTTCTAGGTACAGTATATGAAAGAACAAAGAAAAGATTCTACATTCCAGAACTTTAGTATAGTAAGTATTGGGGAATACATGAGTGTTGATTTTAAAAAGTTGAAGGTCCTTTTCAGCAGTTTCCTTCCTGCTCCAAATATCCCTTGATAACGCACAGTAAAGTCTAAAAAATGACTTCGTTGTGCACGTGTCCTACAAGGGTAGTACAAGTGACACCTAAGGGATGAAGATGTCTGCATGACACTTTGCTGGGGTAGAAGAGACACTCCAATCCAGGGTAAAATATAAGCAATTTATTCACTGGAGGTGTCTAACAATTTGGCAAGCCCAATAAAGTTGATTTCAACTTTTGTTTTTTGTTTTTAAAATGGACCCATAATAACATCCAGGAGTTATTACACCTGGCAGCAGCTATAAAACATTTTATTTCTATGTAGTTATGCTGTATGAGTGTACTTTAACCATTTTAGAAGATAGACAATGTGTGACCTAGAATTGTATGCAAAAACTAAGAATAAACCTTGTCATTGACAGCTAGTGGCATATATTCTGCATCTGGAATACTGTAAATAATTAATAATGGCTTATATACTAAACAACTGTACTTGCAATGGTTTCTAGAAACATCTGTTGTAAGTCCTAATAGCAAGCTAGCTGCAGAGTTATAAAGTTAATGAGACTATGAAATTGTCAAATTATCCTTTGTCATAAAAGCTCTGGTATGTCTATTTCTAAAACTGCATATACCGGAATTACACTATAATTGATTTTAATCGAATCCCTCAATTCACTTTGTAAAATTCATATATGTAGCAAATCTGAATAGAAATGTTTTAATTGTACGAATTCTGGTGAAGATGTAGGTTTAGTTCACAGATATCCTTCCAAATGAAATAATACTACAGAAATAGGATCCCTTATCCAGAAAGCTCTGAATTAAGGGAAGGCCATCTCACAGAGACTCAATTTTAATCAAATAATTTACATTTTTAAAAAGGATTTCCTTTTTTCCTGTAGTAATAAAATAGTACCAGCTAAAATATAATTAATCCTTAATCCTTAATTAATGGTTTATTTAGGTCCAAAGAGCTCTGGATAACAGGTCCAATACCTGTATTGAGTATTAAATCAAATTACAGACATCCATCTGAAAACATATGCATTCTTACTACATATCTTCTTATTGCTCTGTTAGTATCCAGCAAAAGTTAATTATTCTAATTACATTTTCGGATCAAGTTCAGAATTTACAGTGTACCTCATTTACTTTAAAACGCTCCTTTTAATAGGTTTAAAATGATGGTGTATGTTGAAGTGCTTAATTATTGCCTGTTCAACAATTTTCAGACATTTAATAAATATATTTGTTAAAAGCTGAAGTGAAAATTAAGGGTTGAGAAATGTTCATACTGGTACTAAAGTAAAAGCTTTAATTAGCTCACTGATGAAAGCTTAAAGATCTAAGCTATGAGTTAAGCAGAAGAATACATTATACTACCTGTTCAATAAATACCATGACAAAATAGCAAGGCTTTGTCTATATAGCATAATATTGCTTCTACTGTATATTTATATTTGTTATTATTTATTTATATGTATCATTTGGGCACCTTAGAGCCCATGCTTTGGCATTATAAATTATACCAGAAAAGGTCGCAGCTCCTAACCCTGAGAAAGCCTCATCCATGGGACACTTGTTATTTGTACTTTGTAAATAACATATATATAATTTTAAGATTCAGTCTGATTCTTCTTTATAATTAGACTCCCACTGACATGCAGAGCTACACTGTAGGTGATATTTTGGGTGATATTTTGTATACCATCTTGACCAACATTTAGGGGCAGATTCATTAAGGGTCGAATTTCGAAGTTAAAAATACTTCGAAATTCGACCCTCGAATTGAAATCCTTCGACTTCGAATATCGAAGTCAAAGGATTTAGCGCTAAACGTTCGTTCGATCGATCGAAGGATTTTTCGTTCGATCGAACGATTAAATCCTTCGAATCGAACGATTCAAAGGATTTTAATCCAACGATCGAAGGAAAATCCTTTGATCAAAAAAAGGTTAGCAAACCTATGGGGACCTTCCCCATAGGCTAACATTGACTTCGGTAGGTTTTATCTGCCGAAGTAGGGGGTCGAAGTTTTTTTTAAAGGGAAAGTACTTCGACTATCGAATGGTCGAATAGTCGAACGATTTTTCGTTCGAAACGTTCAAATCGAAGTCGAAGGTCGTAGTCGAAGGTCGAAGTAGCCCATTCGATGGTCGAAGTACCCAAAAAATACTTCGAAATTCGAAGTATTTTTCATTCGAATCCTTCACTCGAGCTTAGTGAATGGGCCCCTTAAAGTCAAAATGAAAAATATTTTTCCCATTGGTGGTTGAGTTGACATGTTTCCAAAGCATACATTAACTAAAATGAATAAATCATTTGCTCAGAGGATAAAATGTTCAGTCACTCAATCATCAAACTATTGCAATGGTAAGGATTCAGAATATGGTAATATAAAACCCAAAAAGAATGCAGCGCTCTCAGCTGGCAATAGTTAACTGAGCAGGGAGCAATAAAATGTTGCAGGCCTTGCAATGTTTTAAGCTAATGACTTAAAATGTACAGAAACTGAAGTATCCCAGGAATATGGTGTATGTGAAAAGTTTTGTAAAAATGCTAAAGTGCTTGAGCAAGACCAGTGAGTTTACTCTCATATTTTGACATTTAAAATCTGAAAAATGATATCCGGCATATATTTTTCTGAATTCTCTAAGGATGCATCTCTGAATTGTGTATCTTCCTGTCTCTTGTCATATTTTATTAATGATGATACAACACTGTTGCTGTTATTTTGTTTGTGATAGTGTGTGAACCTCGATGTGCAAACTTGCTATACTAACAAACCAGTATATTTACATAACAGACTAACTTAAGTATGATGACCCAACAATAACACTAGTTGGTAGGCATAACCATTCAGGGTCAGACCGGGCCAGCGGGAGGGCCACCGCCGGCCCAGACCATCTCCCCGATTGGCTGGCCCACAAAAAAAAATGAAATGCAGGGCGGCGGGGTGGCATTTGCGTATGCACACCGCGTGGGGGCCTGGAGGTTTGGAACCCGGTTGGCCCCCAATTGTCCAGTCCCACCCTGTAACCACTTGACATAACTTATCAGGAGGCAAGTGGTTTTTGTATATAGGACACATTTAATTAAGTTATTTATTTAATAATAACTCACATGGTCAATATGCTCTAGGCAGCTGTTGAGAAGTTATTAAGGTTCTCTGAAATCATCAACAGAGAGCAGTAGCTGATGCTACAATGCTGATGAAGTATTGTCCCTGGTTTCTGAGCTTGTATAATGGGAATCTAAAAAAAAATGACTAGTTGGCCTTGTCTGTAATAGTGCACTCCAAAATTTAGTAGGACCACGTCCCAGGTGCTTTCCACAGCTAGGAGACATCCACACACAGAAGCACCCACAGGACTTGAAATAAACAATGGTGTTAATTCAGTCAATGTTTCATCTCCCCTCAGGGGGCCTTTATCAAGACATGAAGCACAGAGCTTCACTACTAAAAGGCTGTAGTCTATTTGGACTGATAAAAAAAGCACAGAGAATTATGTGCATCTTTGCTATCCTACTTCTTTGTTAAGATTTAGTTTCCTTTTTAAAGCAGACATTTCTTAGTGGCCCTTAAAGTGCAATGAATAAGACCACAGATGAAGAGGAGTAGAATTATATCCTAAATCACTGCAGCCTTAACCTAGCAAAATATCTTACAATCTAATGACCGATGTGATTTTCTATTATAAAATCAAGAGCTGGTTTTCTTTTAGAAAGAAATCAAGCTACACACACCAGTACAACTGGACATGTCTCTGCTATTAAACCTCTGGAAATAAAGGTTAAAGTGGATATTTGCATTTTCAAATGGTATTCTGCAAATCTCAAAAAAATTGTGGTTTTCCTATTTTTTCTTAAAAAAAGCTCTAGAAATTCAAGATTTATTATGTGTAAAAACCACAAAAAAAACTAATAAAAAACTTTGCCAGGTATGTCCTATAGAAGGCAATTGGATTTTTTTTTCCTCTAGTAATTGTCCTGAAAAAACTACATTTTTTTGAGGTTTTTGAGGTATTTGTATTTTTAGCACATAGTTCAGCTTAATTTTCCATTCCAAATGATTCAGATCATTTAATAAAGTTCATGACATGTGTAGCTTTAGAGTTTGTGACTTTAGTTGTAGTTTCAAAAACCTCTAAAACCCATTAAGATCCAACCTTTAATAAATAGGCCTCCATGGCTCTCTTTTTCTCTACAGTTTGGTTATAACATCATCCAAGGTTCCTAACCACCATAATGACTTAATAATTGTTATGGTTAATAATATAAAATGGTAAACTGTTTGGGTTTGAATTGTTGCCCAACTCTTATTCAATTACTCCAGAGTCGCACAAGCCAAAAGTTTTGCAGTAAACAAAATCAGGGTTGAAGGACATTGGATAAATGCTAAAGGCACATAGAAGAGTCATTCTTCCACATTTCATAAATGTTGAAACACATTTTCTTCATTTTCAGAAGAACCAAATACAGATTCACTGTTTAAGAGTACTAAATGGTAAAAACTTTTTTTTCTTACATTTTAGATTTACAGATTTTAATTTAACCCAGAAACAAAGACATTGACATGATTTAGGAAATAAAGCTTTATCCTTTGAATGGATAATTCACAATGGATCCATATGACATAATACAAGTGGATGACCTAAACAAAAAGAACATTATTTGCATTAAATGAAAAGTAATGAATTACCAATGTCAACCAAATCAAACAATTGCACAAATACCTCAGTGAATGTTTAGAAAAGTGCCTATTTAGGCAGCTTGGTCTTAGACAGTGGCAAATAAAAGTGGAAATAAATACACACAAATGTTTTCCTTTGCCTTAGTAAAATAAACCAGGTGAAGAGGCAGTGTTAATGACACATAATCAAAGTGTAAATGGCACATTAGGAAAGAAATATTTATACTATTAGTGCTAACTAATACAAACTGCCTAAAGTTAACTTAGCAAAGTGCTTACCTCTTTGTATCTCTTCTGATATGTCTTTTTTCCAAACTGCTGGCAAATGTTACGGTCATTTTCCCTGTCTGAGCCGTAGTTATGACTTAATTTGTTGTTCTTCTGGGATTTATAAGAGAGTCCATTGCTTAAAATATCTCGTTTCTTTTTTGTTAGTGGTGTCTGTTGCGTTTCATCTGTTTCATCTGGCATCAAGGCCCCATCCTTCTGTAAGGAAAGAATATACCTTTTAGATATCTCTGTAATAAGTTAAGGGTCCAGTAGCACCAAAAATTACATTAAAGTTCAAATCATCTTTGTATTTGGTTGTAAGTAGGTTTCACCCATGCTATTATCTTGAAACAAATGTAATATGTAAACAACATTGTTGTCATTATCTTTGAGATTGCCAACTCCTTTGGAAGAGCCACTGGAGATAAGTAGAAAAATTAAATGTCAAAGATAAAAGGTTATCCAAATGATGTTTCTGATTAATATTTATCATAGTTCAAAGTTACATGTCTAAAAATGCTAATGATTTGCCAAAACAAGCAATATTTTCATAACAAAGTGTGACTCTTCATCTGTAAAATGGATTGTATTAATATGGAAACATAATTATAATACATGTGTAATATTTTTTTTACTACCTTTGTACAGTTGATTTTTATGTAGGAGGGTAAAGGGTTTGCTAACCTTTAGGTCCTTTGGTCCCCTGGGTATAGCTTAGATTGGGTCCTCAGTTACAGAAGGGCAGCCGTTTCTTTTTTCCTATGTGAAAGGATTCTGCTGGCAGTTCACTGGACCATAGATGTCACTGTTAAATTTTATAAAAGGGCAAGGTTTTGCTATACCCCAGGGATATAGTTGGCCTGCTAGGTTAGGTCCTTTTTCCCAAGAGGGGAGGGGGAATAGTTCCCCAGAGGTTATAAAAAGTTATGTACCCATGTGCTCAGTCTCTTTGGACTGCACACTTGCTAGAGGAAGTACAGTGCTGCTGCATAGAGCCTGGAACAAAGGAAGGTTCCAGAATAGGTGAAGTAAGTGTCAGGTCAGAAACTGTAATAGGTCACTATAGAAGTGACAGATAGATTCAGGAAAGTTACAGCTCCAATGAGGAGCTTAGTGAAAGGTAAGTACCCTGTGGAGACAAGGCCTCCAGGTTAGAGACTGAAGTGGTTAGGCTCAGGGATAGAGAGATCCTTGTAGCGTAAGGCCAGCTGTGAGATGCCTTCAATGGGGATTGTGCACCAAAGGCAGGCAAGGTGACTCAATTCAGAAAGATGACTTACAAAGGATCAAACAGTATCCGTGAGTAATACAATAGGGTGTAAATGACCTGCTGCCACTACTTGTTCATGGAGTGTACCATCTGAGCATACACCTTGAATATGTGATTGACCATTGAGAAGTGTACCATCAGTTAAATAAATCTTTGGCTGTTTTAAATAACCACTGGCCCCTCAAGTTATTTTGTTCAAGAGTGAATACTGTGTGTGCTTATACCAGAGTTGAAAACCTTCCTCCATACCATAAGCAGGGCCCCATCTGAAGCTAAAGAGTCTAGTTATATTTTAGATACTAAAACTGAAATAAGATACCGCACACAATGCTGAAATTGTGCAGCAACCGCGGTAGCAAGATAGATATTGGAGCCTTAGTGGAACAGCATGCAAAGGTTTCAAGGTTTTCTGCCTTTTCTGTCAATGCACTAAGGAATGCAGTGGTTAACATAAGATTAGCATCTGCTGCAGTTTACAATAAAAAAATAATAGTACAGGTGGGATCTGTTATCCGGAAACCCATTATCCAGAAAGCTCTGAATTACAGGAAGGCCACCACCCATAGACTCCTTTTTAATTAAATAATTCTATTTTTTTAGATATTATTAATCCTTATTGGTGGCAAAACAATCCCATTGTGTTTATTTAATATTTAAATGATCTTTCAGTTTATTTATGGTATGGAGAGCCAAATTACAGAATGATTCCTTATCAGGAAAACCCCAGGTCTGGAGCATTCTGGATACCAGGTCCCATACCTCTATCTAGGAATGGTAGCATCCTTTGTGTAGACACTAGAAAGAATATTGGAAGTTTATTGGAGTTTTTCAAGATTTGTATTTTCACCACATGATTTGGTAACCTAACCCTATAGAACTCCCTAGACCCTTGTACATGTCTCCCGCTGACATGTGTACAAGGGTATGAAGTCATGGCAATGATTAGCAACATATGCTTCTCAAGTTCCTATGTGCCGGAGCTTCATGATCCCATTTGGTAAAAGATGACAGCACTTACTGGAAATAATTTAACTGTCATTTAAATGTCAAAGAGATACTTGAATATCATTCCACAAAATTTACTAGGGATGCACAGAATCCACTATTTGTGATTCGGCCAAATCCCAGAATCCTTAATGAAAGGTTTGGCCAAATACCAAACCGAATCTGAATCCTAATTTGCTAATTTGCATATGGACAGGAAGGAAAAAAATGGAAAAAACATTTTTTACTTCTTTGTTTTGTGAGAGGCACCTAGCATAGATAACATGCTTAAAGAGGATTGTAAACCAATTTATTACAGAAGAAACAAAGGTGTTTATCAAAATGCATAAGCATTTATCCACCCTGAAACAATTCCTTTATTTTCCTTGCAGAAAACAGAATGGAGCTGTAAAAATCACTACTAATAAATCAGAAATATTTATGGAGATTTTATTGGAAAAAGCTCAGTAGCAGATGTTTCATGCCAACAATATTAAGGCCATAAACAATTCTCCATAACATTATAAGGACCTCACAATGCCACGTTTTCAAACTGTATTTACACAAAAATTAAAAATGGAATCAGCAGTTCAATGGCACTGATATTAGTGATTGCTTTTGATGCTGATCCGAAATGACAGCTGTTTTGTCAAGAGGGCTCAAACTGGAACTATAATTTTTGGTGGGTAGTCAAAATATAAGAAGCTGACAATACCCTGTTGTACTGCACTTGAAATATATGTTTGTACTAATGATGGGCATCTGTTAAGTGGACTGCTTTGACAGATGTTATGTGTAAAGCTTGTATTTAATGAGCTAATATTTTATGGTAATGGTTAAATGGCAGGTTGAGCAACAACAGAAAAAAAGAGTGGATAAAAAAAAATATGTTCATTGTGATTATTCTTCTTTATTTAGATAGTGCTGACACATTTATGTAGCATTTTACAGAGCTTGTTCCTCATTCACTGCCCCAGTAATCTTTACAATCTTAGGTCCCTATCACATTAACACAACATACTAGAGTCATTTTCATCAGAAGCCAAAAAAATGATCCCTATTTTTGAAGGATGAGAGTAAAAACACGCAAGCTAGTTGTCTCCAGGCAGCATTGGATGTACAGAGATCCTCAACTCATTGCCCATTCTCAGAGCACAAAAAGATGCATCTCCAGCCATAAGAGAAAATCTATTTGCAGCAAGGAACACTTTGAACCTTGCCCTGATTTTGTAAATTAGCCTAAAACCTTTTTTAAAAGGTAACTGAGCTGAGAGTAAAATGGCTTGATATTTGGATAAGCAGCAGGGCTTGTTACAAGTTGTTAATTAAAGCCAAAGGCTAAAAAAAAAGAAAATGGTTGTTTTGGCTAAGAGGGAATAATTAACAAGTCATTTGAGTGTATATATTTATCTATGATTACAACCAGTGAATTAGCATCAAACAAAATCACTTTCGATACCAGGAGGGTATTTGTATATTTTAAGCACTTTGAGTACAACAAACATGAAAGGTTTGTTTTTGTAATTAAAATATCAATGTTTTCAATTAAGGACAAGACCGAATATTATTTTGTTTTGCAAATAATTTTATTAAACAAAATTAATTAATTTCTATATACAGTATAACAAGTAGTATAATATAATATTTCCTGTATACTCTTGATGACATGAAGAATCTGAGATCTAGTCTATTTCATATGGCCACATTGTCACGCAGTGTAGTTACTTGGGGGTTATTTACTAAAACTCAAATTAATCTCAGTTATTTATGAAAACAAAGTTGACTAAACTCCCTTCCACGAGACAAAATATGGCATCAAAATCGAGCATCAATTCATATTGTACGATTGACACTCTGCTCGATTTTATTGAATTTTCACTGCGAAAATTCAACTTTTCAGCATTATCAGATGAAACCTCAGACTTTATTGGATTATCCAGTGCAGATCACAATGTCAAGAAACAATTTCAGGGACATCTGCCATTGACTTCTACATGAGCTCAACAGTTTTGAGATGGAATATTTTTAGATTCGGCTTTTTAGCAGCTTTGGGGAATGATAAATCTCAAAAAAATTGAGTTTTTTCATGTTTTTCCCCTAAAAACCTTGACCAGAGAAAATCAAAGTTTAATAAATGAAACCATTTAGGGGCCGATTCATCAAGCTCGAGTGAAGGATTCGAAGTAAAAAAACTTCGAATTTCGAAGTGTTTTTTGGGCTACTTCGACCATCGAATGGGCTACTTCGACCTTCGACTACGACTTCGAATCGAAGGATTCGAACTAAAAATCGTTCGACTATTCGACCATTCGATAGTCGAAGTACTGCCTCTTTAAAAAAAAACTTCGACCCCCTACTTCGGCAGCTAAAAGCTACCAAAGTCAATGTTAGCCTATGGGGAAGGTCCCCATAGGCTTGCCTAAGTTTTTTTGATCGAAGGATATAATCGTTCGATTCGAAGGATTTAATAGTTCGATTGAAGGAATAATCCTTCGATCGTTCGATCGTAGCATTTGCGCTAAATCCTTCGACTTCGATTTTCGAAGTCGAAGGATTTTAGTTCCTAGTCGAATATCGAGGGTTAATTAACCCTCGATATTCGACCCTTGATGAATCGGCCCCATAATGTCCCAAAATCATGAGATAAAGTAATGATCCTTCTTCTGCCACTTAATTTATTGCCTTTCAAATAAGAACCTTTATCTTGTGATAAAACCTTTATCATATCACATGTAAATAAAATATGATTAGTAAAACACAAATAAATATATCCAGACAGCAGTATCAGAGCTTCCAGTCTTGCATTGTTTCACTAATGTATATACCACACATGTTTCAGTTACAGTATAAGTAATTCATTAGTATATTAATGGGAATTAGCAGTCTATTAGCATTTTACTAGGAGAGCTGTACAAACTGAAAAGGACTGTTTTCCCAAACAAAAAGGTGTATTTTAAAATATTTAATTATGGTTGCTTATCACCAGGTTTAATTAAATACTAAAAAACATGATTATTATGTGTGTTATTATTTAACTTTAAAATTGTCAACAGAGAACTACCTCTCCACAACTTCCCTGAAAAATGCTAAAGATTGTTGGTGTAAAAGGTCAAAACTCAACATAAACAATCATGGCACATACTTTTACATTTATATTTTAAATATATATTTAAAAATAAATACATATATATTTATTTTCAAATGTTTCTTTAACAGAAGTAATTCATAGACATTTCTATATTTTTCCCAATAGGGCTTTTTGTTTTTGTTTTTTTGTCCTGTATGTTTCAGAATATCATTGCCATCAACTAACAGTAACTAACTACGGATCACAGCAAGTCAAGAATGAAGCCATCCACTAGGGACCAACCCAAGATGATGTCCTATACCTGTTGACCCATTAAGTAGCAATGTAGATACAATATGTCCATTCCACAAAAAATAAAAGCTTCACTGCCTTCTACTGTAAACTCCTCACTTGTGTATAAATATTTTACTATAAATTTTTATATCTGACAGTGAACATTTGTGTCCTTGTAAATGAAGTTGCACAAAGCACTTGAGATAACAGCTGCTAAACAATGCATATAATAATTACTCTTCAACAAATAACTGGAGTTTGAGAACAGTACTGAATGATTCACGCATTAATAGCTGTAATATGTGCCTTTGGCAGCAAACTAATAAATGACTAAGAGGCGACTATTTACATGGTAGCGATTTATCATAGAGAGCAAACTAAAGTATTAATAATTTATGCTTTTTATTTACTGAATACTTCCAAGGTAATAGCTTTTCTATGATTACTAGCTTAGGTAAGGTTCACACCATTGCGTTGTATATTTACAACAACAGATCCTAATCCATCCATGTCCTTGAACCTAATAAAATATATATAATATATTATTTTTGTATGGGATATGTAAATACAGTTCCTTTAGCTGATTAAAGTAAGAGGATTCTCACATTGGAAAGACTGACCTGTGGTCAATATGTATGCAGTCATGGCAAAAAGAAACCAAATACCCTACGACGACGTGCACCTAAATGATGCCAACTAAACTAAGAAAAGTGTCATCATTCTGCATTGAAGCACAATTGCAAGGGTTTAAATGCATGGGACATGGTAGATTCAATGGCACTGGAATTATTGGGAAAATGTTGCATTGTGGGTAAAATGTTATGCCCGACAATTTATGGCTGAATTTGTACATGTGCTTATAAGTGATCCATATAAACATAGTACACATTCAGGATTTGGAGTATAACATACTATTTATCAATATAGCATGATATTATATGTTCAATATATGTTGTAGATATATTGGCTGCCTAAAATTACCTAATTATGTTACTTGTTATAATATCCACTGCATCATCTGTGCTCTGTCTGTCATAAGCCAGCAAGGAACCCATACCCCTTTACCCTCTCTACTCTGATTTAGTCAGGAAGGATGTAACATAAGATTCCTGAAACTTGGCAACTATAGCAATAAGAAAATGAGTTATTTAACATTCACTATATATTGGCAAGCATGTGTTGTTATATAGCTGTGCACAAAGGAGCCCTGGAAGCAATTAAAATTATAATCAGTTATGGTTTCTTTATGTGCAGTGTTTTCAAACTGTAGGTTCGGATTTTATAATATTTATATAAGGCTTAAATTGTAATGTCCTCCCCTTGCATAAACAGTCCAGCAGCCAAAGCATATACTGTATATGACAGGTCTTAATAAAATCATCTCAGTACAAATATAGGATTTTCGTGCCTCTTGTAATCTTCCTCATGGGTTATAATGATGATATACCTCCTGGTTATGATGTGCGCCTGTTTAGAACCTCCTTGGAGCTTTGGATTTAAGGACAAAGCTCCCAACATACTGTTCCGTTGAAAGTGAAGCTCATTCATCTTGTTAGCTGTGTCATGCAGTTAGAGGTAGATTGTTATCACTGGCAAAAAACTGTCACTAAACGAGAAAACCACTGACTAAAATAATAAATTGAGTGTGTATAAAGAAATACCAAAATCAATATCAGTAATGTAATCACTGGGACAGGGATTTGGTGCCCTTGGCTCTCCAGTTGTTGTTGCACTGCCATTCCCAGAAACCTCCAATGACAGTTACAGCTGTCAAGCTAATCATCATAGATTTCTGCTCTCAGTTATCAAGGGCCACCAGGGGATGAAACTAAGAGCTTCAGCTTTTAAAAGCAGTATTCTGGCTAATATTTAATAACAGCAATGTGGAGTCCCTTTACTTAGTTAGTCGTTTGCAGTTGTCAGCAGATATTGTTATTCATTATGAATTTTCTTTATACAGGGTACTTTGTGCTCTAACAACCTATTCCAAAGGCAAATATTAGACAACCGCTCACCCCAGCCTTTATAGACTACATTTTTGGCTAACTAACTATATTAGAATAATTATTTATTTTGCACAGCCTATCTATTTACCCAGTTTTTTTTTTTTACACTGAACTGTTCCTTTAAAAAGAAACATATTTTACTTGTCTGTTCATACAGAGTATATGAATATTCTCTGTATATTTTTGCACTTTCACCACATTGGACACATTATAACTGTAGGGCACCTTAAACTGAAGTATTAATATAAAAACTAAGGGTAAACATTAGTGATGGGCGAATTTGTGCCGTTTCGGCAAAAAATTTGTTTATTTCCTGCGAAATTTCGAAACAGTGGAAAATTTGTGAAAATGCGCCAGCGTCCGTTTTTTTTTCATGCCGGCAAATTTTCGTGGAAGTTTTGCGAATTTATTCGGCGGCGAATCGCGGGAATTCGCGTCTGGCAAATAAATTCGCCAATCACTAGTAAACATTTTCCATGCCCCTGAATTGCCAAATGACCCAGTGCAGGATGTTAAATTAGTGTGGGTAGTTCAGTGAATATAAAGAGCCAGACATACAGTATAATGTTTTTAATTGCATGTAAATTACAATTAGCTTCAAATAGCTAAGCAATATTAGATAGTTGCTTAGAATTACATTTTCCTTACTATGCAAAAAAAAAATGTTTTTAGGGTGGGGTTTCCCTTTAAGATGCCTTGGTAATGGTACGGAACTGTAGGCTTCAAGAAGGAGAAAATCGTACATCAAGAGGGCTTAAGTACATTCTTCATAGTCAAGCATGTACTTCAGTTAATTCTAATGTCACCGTTATAATACTAAGCACAACATGGCTGAACATTATTCAATTTAAATAAACAGTTTACTTGGCAAATATTTGTAATAAAATATGTTAAGAAGATATTTTCCTTCATTCCTCCAACCAAGAATATGTCATTATTGTAGACCATTGATGCTAGAATTAATGCAAACCTGTCCAGGGCTATAAACAATGCCTTTACTATAATACATGCAGTTTAACAATTACTTGAACCTACTGGTTGAGAATTAAACAGATAAACTGAACTGTTTGTCTTACAAAGGTTTGTCCTGAGATATATAACTTTGCAGTGATTTGTCTCTACAAGCTACTATTACTAGTTACTAGTGTATTGCAACAGCTACAATCATTTCACAAATCAATTCAGACTTAGTTTATAGATTTTTTTAACTAACACTACTAACATGTCACAATAGTAATCTGACAGTTCTTAATGTTATTGGGAGAGCTCCACCTGTTTTAAAAAATAAAAGGTTGTAGTGCAAGACAGGGAACATGGCCAATCGGTGTAAAATGACTAAACAAATTCTAGGTTATAATAATAGGTGGGCCCATAATAAAACAAACCAGCTTTACCACTGTGCATCTCCACATGTAAATTAAAGCTACTGGATAAAAATACTGAATTGATAATATTAGTTTTGTTATTTATATTTGAAAGAGGCAATTCAGCTTCATAAATCTTATTAAAGGGTTTGTTTACCTTTCATACCCTTTTTTCAGTTCAGCTGTTTTCAGATAGTTAGAACAGAAACATAGACTATTTCTGAAAACACCTGAACTGAAAAAAAAAGTGCAATGTGCAAAGTGCTGAAATTCTGAATACAACTTGCAATGTTTTTAGCCACATTGCAGCAAATTTTACCATATTGGCAGCACAATTGAAAGCAAGAGGAGCAGTGATGGACGAATTTCTCCCGTTTCGCTTTGCCGAAAAATTAGCAATTTTCCCGCAAAATTCAGGAAAAGCGAGCTATTGCCGTCTTCAAGCTAATGGTCCCAATTTCAATATGTACACTTGCTCACAATTCACAACAGGAGACAGGGAGCAAATGAATATGTTTTAAATTTAAAGGGAAGGCAAAAAGGGAGGACGTGAGGTATGTGGGTCAGTATCGGGACCCCTCTTCCTAGGACATTTGATCTCTGTAATACATGGGACATAATTATTTGATTGAAGCAAATCCTTTGTATCTGGGCATGCAGACTATTTCCACATAATAGTTAAATAATTCCCATTTAATGTTAAGTAAATGTTCCAACAGCTATTATGTAGGTGTTATTTCTCTGACATGTATTGAGAAATACATGGTATTGGCATACACAAAGAGTGAATGCACACATCTACACACACAGCCCCCTACTGCTCTATTATTTCAACAAATGGGAGCCAACAAAGGCTGCCCAGTCAGTTACAGAGAGAAAACTCACATCATCTTTTTCAGACAGAAGGGGATGCAATTATTTAAATGCTGCCTTTCAGAGGAAATAAAGCAGTGCCAACTCCTACAAGCAATATAGTCACTGACAAATAAGGCAGTTTATGAATTTCTATAAAGCCTGACATGTCAATAATAAAAGTGAATATTTAATATATAAATACCATTTTGTACAGGCAACTTAAGGGATTTTATTTTTTTTCCAAACAATGAATGAAATAAATTGTACATAATCGTATGTGTTATTTGTCACATTAGATTACATGTGATACTAGGGATGGTGACGACTAGATAATTATTATCTATGTCCTTATATGTAAAATGACAGGTTTGAAAGAGCTGGTAATTCTATTTTTGGATCCTGAGCAAAAAATGTTACAGTTACATGGTTTAATTGGATTGAAAAAAGAACAAAGTTCAACCCCTCCAAATTAAACCCAGCGGCCATACATACACACAATCACGCCGACCCCTCCATACACTCACAAACTATATTAGTGATGCACCGAATCCAGGATTCGGAATCCAAGTGCCTGGCTGAACTGAATCCGAATCCAAAAAAATCACATGACTTTTCATCACACAAACAAGGAAGTTAAAAAATTTTGCCACGTGCTGTTCTCTTTCCCCCTCATATCCCTAATTTACATATGCAAATGAGGGTTAGGATTCAGTTCGGTATTAACCAAATCTTTCACAAAGGATTCGGCCGAATCCTAAAATATTTGATCCTTAAACTTAATATACCAATATCTATACTAATTGTAGATTTTAGTATCACAATAGCCTTGAATATTATGTCTGTCCAAGAAAACATCCAAGCCCCTCTTAAAAGATTTAACAGAATCAACCATCACAACATCACCCGGCAGTGCATTCCACAACCTCACTGTCCTGACTGTGAAGAACCCCCTACGTTGCTTCAAATGAGAGTTCTTTTCTTCTAGTTTGAAGGGGTGGCCTCTGGTACGGTGATCCTCTTTATAGGTAAAAAGGTCCCCTGCTATTTGTCTATAATGTCCTCTAATGTACTTATAAAGTGTAATCATGTCCCCTCGCAAGCGCCTTTTTTTCCAGAGAAAACAACCCCCAACCTTAACAGCCTACCATCATTATTTAAGTCTTCCATCCCTCTAACCAATTTAGTTTCACTTCTCTGCACTCTCTCCAGCTAGTTTTTATCCCTCTTAAAGGAGAACTAAAGCTTAATTAAAGAAGTAGGCTAGAAAAGTTGTACATTATATTTTGGGCTTCTGTACCAGCCCAAGGCAATCACAGCCCTTTATCAGAGAAGATCTTTGCCTCCAAATATGCCCCAATAGCTTCACATCTTTTTTTGTGCTGATTCACTGCACATGGTCTGTGCTGCTGTCACTTACTGAACTTAGGGACTAACTCAAAATATACAGTACACATAGAATAGAAATGTCACAATATAAGGCTGATTACTAATTAATACAGATAATTACTACATGTCACCACAGAAACCAGTGCAACTAGCATGAGGATCTAATAATCAGCCTTGTAGCATCGCCAACCTCATTTTCTGCTTCATAATTTGCGATGACCCCTAAGCTTAGCTGCTCAACAGCTGCTCAAATCTCACTGAGCATGTGAGTGTCACAGACACTTTTCAAGATGGTGACCCCCTGTGACAAATTTTAAGTCCTGGATCATTGCTGCTATTGAAAAGCTGAAACTGGTGCAATACGTATAGTATATAAAATATGCCATTTTTAGCAATATTAATTTTTAGGGTTTACTTCTCCTTTAAAGAGATTCTGTCTTGATTTTTATCATGTAGTTTTTATTTCTAAATTGCACTGTTTACACTGTAAATAATTCACTCTAGAATATAACATTTCATTCCTGAACCAGCAAGTGTATTTTCTTTTAAGCTGTAATATTGGTGTGTAGGCAGCCATCTCATACCATTTCGCCTGGTCATGTGCTTTCAGTTAGAGCCAGCACTTTAGGATGGAACTGCTTTCTAGCAGGCTGTTGTTTCTCCTACTCAATGTAACTGAATGTGTCACAGAGAAATGGATTTCAGTGCAGAATGCTGCTGGAGCAGCACTATTAACTGCTTCGTTTTGAAAAAAAAAAATCCTATGACAGTATACCTTTAAGGACTGAAACCCAAAACTGTATTGCATATTCAAAGTGAGGCAAAATTATGTTTTCATCCCTTGAATGAATGCACTTTTGTATGCAAGACAGAATTCTACTCGCTTTAGTTGCCACAGAATGACACTGCCTAAAACTAGACAACTTGTTAGTGTGTAACTTGTATTATATTATTTTGGCCAAAGTGCTTGACCTTGTATCTATCAACATTGAACCTCATTTTCCAGTTTGCTGCCCAGTTTTACAATTTAATCACTCTGCCAAGTGGGAGCATCTTGCATTAAACTAATAATTCTGCACAATTTAGTGTCATCAGCAAAAATAGAAACAGTACTTTTAATGCCACCTCCAGGTCATCAATAAAAAAGTTGAAAAGCAAAGGACCAAGTACAGACCCCTGCACTACTCCACTAACAAAACTGGTCCACTACTCTCTGTAATCTATCTTTTATCCAGTTCTCTATCCAAATACAAATACTCTGTTCCAGGCAAACATTACTTAATTTAACCAGTAACATTCTGTGTGGTACTGTATAAAATGCTTTAGCAAAATAAGTTGAATAAATCCACTGCCACCTCAGAGTTGAGGTCTCTGCTCACATTCTCATTAAAAGAAATTAAATTAGTCTTGCAAGATCTATTACGCATAAAACCATGCTGGCACAAACTCTAACCCCCATATGTAATAAAAGGCACTAAGTTTTCCCAGGAGCAGTAACCCATAGCAAATAGTGATGGGCGAATTTGGGCCGTTTCGCTTCGCCGAATAATTTGCGAATAAACCAAATAAAAATAAATTGGGACTATTAAGAAGGAACCCTTCATTAGTTAGTTCCTCATTTCTGTAGACAGATGAAAAATAACTTCAGAATTTCTGCTTTTTCTCTGTTCTCATCAACCAACTGACCCTCTGATATTAATGGGCTCACCCCTTCCTGGTTTATATTTTTTTTTACAATTTTTTACTATTTACATATATAAAAAATAATTTGGGATTATTTTTATTCCTTGCTGCAACACCCTATTTCCATTTCTATTGTAGCTTGTCTGCTATTTTTGTAACAACCATGGAAGACTTATATAGCAATATAAACTAATGTCATGTCCCTGCAGCCCATTCTAGATATGTTCAGTGGATATTATATATGCTTGTGTCTGATGTCATATAGAAGTAGCTACGCTTTTTGTGTAGTCAATTTAAACTTTTTGTACTGGGTCTTTATATCAATTGAGATTAACAACTCTTTTCATGTAGGCAAACATATGGTAGTTTTGACAAACAATAACATTATTTTTAATGTCAGCTACGTTGTACTCTATTTATGATTTATGCAGCTGACTAAAAGGGGGTGAGGATGTTTTTTGGTGTAAACAAAAGCTTTCCAAATGTGTGTAGGTCACACGTTCCATGGCCATGTAGTGGACATGAATATAACTTTGTCCAATCCTGTAAGTAAAAAATATCAGTTTTGATGTAATTTTGGTTTGACAAAAATGCAACCATAACAATAGAGAATACCCGTTTTTCTTAGAATTTTAAGAATGGAAAATATTAACACATATTTAAGTGAGCATCAAAATCTTTTACAATATAGAAATGAAATGGTGCCTATTGTTACAGAGTCAAAACCACTAATTAAGAGAAAATATTGTTTTTCAGGAGTATGTATTTGCCCACGGTGGGCCAAATGCACTTAAAAAAAAAAGTCAAGCTTGTGCCAGGTCATATCATTTTAAGTTCTGAATACTGTTAGGACCACTGACCCAACAGTTAGATGTGTGGATTGAGCAGGATCTAGGACACAGGCAGGTACTGGCAAATTTTTACTCAGTCACAGGCATTTAAAATAGATACATGAGAACAGGAACAGGAACAAACAGGGTCGGCAAAAGAGCTAAAGGAAGCAGGCACTGGAACAGTGCAGTTAATACTGGCACAGGCAGAGGGGCAAGGCTAAGCAGAGACAGGGATGGCATTATTCAAAAGTTGTGAGAAATCAGGCCAAAAGTGGCAACCATCTGGTTCAAAGCAGAAATATACATAGAGGATCAGGCAGAGAGGTCCTATGAGCAGTCAGAAAGCACTGTCATCTGCAAGCTTTAAATATTTAATTTTGAACCACTCATGTTCACTCCCGACTACTCCCTAACACTTATGTTAGAAACCAGTGTTAGGAAAGGACCATATGTAGCTACATCCTGCTATATCTTAATTTTTTTCATGAATCCTTTATTCCCACGAATATTTACACAGAAACAGTTGATGGTACCTTCCTATTATACATAGGGAACATGGAATATGTCAAGTTGCTTTAGAGCAATCAACATTAATTCCCGCATTCATTAGAACAAAATGTGTCTCCTCTTTTCATCAGTTAAGTCGCTTTGCTGATTTTCTTTGCAGAACATAATATATGTTTTACAAATGACCTTTGAGAATCCAATTAATGTTGTGATTTCAGCCATTAAATGCCAGGTTATGGTACTTTAGCTTCACCGGAGAGATAACAAATATATGACACTAAAAGGCTGTATATTTTAATAATATAAACAGAACACATATTTTGTGAACGTTTTAGACTGGCTTTGAGGTGAATAATACCAAAGCATGGAATCAAGCCTTACATACCCAATATGGTTTCATGGAAAGATGTAAGCATTGTGAACACTTAAGGGGATTTATAATCCTTGTACCTCTCTTCCAAATCTTCTAATAAAATCAAAGTACTTATCCAGCACCCCGGACCCTATCCAGAACACTAATTATTTGAGTAACTGGAGCATTTCATTAAATGTGTAGATAGGTATCTAAGTGGATACTTTGTAGCAAAAGTTTGCAAAAATTTCAGGTCATCTCAGCAAGAAAAAATATTCACAAGCTTTAGGTATAGATGGCCTAGAAAGTTTCCAAAACTGTGGAGCTAGCTGTTCTGGGAAATTCTGGAACGATAGCAAGTGAGTCTAATAATATGCCATATTGTTAGGCGCAAAGGGTACTTGATACACACAAAAAGGGCAAAAACAAAAATGGTCTGAAAACATTGAACAATAGTATCCATTTAGTAAAGAGAAAGTGATTATAAAGATATAATCAGAGGAAGCACAGTACAGTAGTCTGAAATGTATAAATGCATCACAGTACAGTAGTCTGAAATGTATAAATGCATTATGCTTAGCAGCAGTCACAGTATGAAACACAATACACCATTCTTGAGTTAAAAGTTAAACAGGATTATGGTGTTAATTTCAAAACTTTCCTGTTGACTAATAGAATTCAGTTTATTATTAGTAAATCCAAAGTGGGGTATCACAACAATGTACTGTATCCCTAATCCTTTTAACACATTTACATTTTCTGTAAGCAGAGAATGGAAATTTTTCTTCTAGAACCCTTGGTTTGTGTCTAACAATGAAACCAACCAATTGTACAGTACATACATGATTATATCGCACATAATTACCAGTTTGTTGTCATACAGGGAATAAAGTGCTTGAGCATGGCCTTATTCATGAAATGGGAGCTATACATGAATAAGCCATATATTTTATTTTTCTATTCGAAATTTTTAGGTTTGCATACATATGTAGATATTTCTGCAGTATATATAATAGCACATAAAAGATCATCCTATTGTTGGTCCTATATAGGTCCATGTTCAATGCAGTTTTGTCCATGCTTTTGGCCATCCCTGGTAACATTAATAGCGCCATGTTTGGTTGTTGAACCAGAATTGTGGCTCTTTTAGTGTAGAGAGGGCAGTTCACTATAATTATTATCCTTAATTGATATAGTCCTTACACATACAGCATCATTTTATATACATTATACATCAGTCCCTGTTGCGGTGGATTTTCCAGTCTACAGTCACTATTTCATTCATACACACTATGTTCAATTTTGAAAGAAGACAATTAAGATCCCCCCTATATTTGTATGGAGAGAAACACATGTAAGAACAGGGAGAACATACAAACTAATTGCAGATAGTTCCCTGGCTGGAATTGAACCAAGAACCCTTGCAAGACAAATCACTGTGCTACCATGCCGCACATCTGAAACATTTGCCACATTTGTATGTTTTCCACTACAGAAACATACCTGTATAAGGTATACAGTGAAAATATGTGTAAACTTAAAAGAATGTACAGTATACAGACACAATCTTTGCACATAAATAAAAGCATAGTTATTTACTGATAGTTTTAAGTTTTGGTACTGCTATTGGTATCCCTTTGATAACCTTGTGTATTATTGAATTATATGTAATTCATAAAGAACACTACCAAAAAAACTCTGCAGCTCTTTTGTCTGCTTGAACACAAGAATAATGTTGCTCCTCTAGAGACTTCATTTAATGAAATTTGCGTTGGTCACTATGACTCTATGAGGCTAGAGCATTACCCTGCAGTCAGCTACTTTAGAGTTTAATTAATTGCTGCCTTATTATACCACCTTTTGTCCTTGGGAGAATATAATGCATCCATACCTATTACTTTAAAATGCATAATACCACCTAAGACCAA
The DNA here is from genome assembly GCF_017654675.1 of Xenopus laevis. Taxonomy (NCBI): domain Eukaryota; kingdom Metazoa; phylum Chordata; class Amphibia; order Anura; family Pipidae; genus Xenopus; species Xenopus laevis. Next base: position 103,397,907 of record NC_054373.1, read on the forward strand.
CTGCAGTCCCTGAGCATAATTTGTATTAAATTACACAGTAAAACCGGAGTGTTATGAAGTAAAACAGCCATATCTATTTGCATTTAATGCACTGTACACAAAATCCAGCACAAATCTGCCATGAAACAGAGGTTAAATAACTGTACTTAATGTGGCAGAATCAGCTTATCAATATTCATGAAAAGGCAAAACTGCACCTGCCAGTGTAATGTGGTAAATCTTTAGTAAATTTCAATTAACATTCAGACATTAACAAGGATAGAACAGTCTGCTTCTTATTAGAAGTTACAGCATTTGTTCTTCACAAGTGGGGGTTTTTATACAGAAATTCCAGCCTGTTATCATTAAGGCCCTCAACATGTGCAGGTGTGCTGCACATGGAGACAAGAATTTGCTAATGGTTGGGTGCCAGGGTTTAGAGAATAAAAGGAAATAGTTATCAGTGAGTAACAAAGGCATTTTATTCCACTTTAGACATACTGTGCATCTAGAATATAACAATGTATATAACAATGTATTATTAGGAATCTTTGAACGTCTTTGAATCCGTTAACATTTAGCCATTTCAAAAAGCTCTGCTTTTGTAAGTTTTTATTTATTTTTTTGTGAGTTTTGATGATACAATTCTCCTTGGCATTAGACGGATCACCTCAGAGGTAGTTATGGATTCAGAAAAAGGAACTCTTGGAGTCTACTCTCTAATTCTATATCCACTTTAGGGACTATGCAATAAGATATTGGTTAACCAAATGACTACAGTTTTCCTGCTGGCATCTAGTAGTTTGATATGTATTACTTCAAACTATGTTAGAACAATCAGCTCCCTTTTTATATGAGGCTTAATATATTTTAAAATAATCCTGTGCAATAGATCTTTCAAAGGGAAAGCAGTACACTTTCTTTTATGGGTTGTAGTGAAAAGGGCTGGTTCTGGGTTTCAACACTTTCAAGACTAAAGAAGTCTTTTAAGACAGTTAGGGACTAGTGAACTTTTTGGCATGGGAAAGTTTCACTAAAAAATCTGCGGTTTTACAAGTAGTAAACATTTTCACAAATGTGTCATAGAATTTCACCATGTGGCTGGTTTCACCAAAAATGTTACCTCTTGCACCAGAATTGCCTTCACCACCTCAGACCAGGCGAAGTGCAATAGAGTAGATAGGGATTGCTTCAAAAAAAGTTTACATTTTTTCTAAGTCCCATAAAACAATGTTGTCTTCTACTTTCTTAAGGGTGATAGGCTAAAAAAGATCGTACATTTTTTGGGGGTACCCTCCTTCTCCCCTACATTTCCTAACATATGGCACCTAACATATACAGTGGGCACATGTATAGGGCAAAATAACAACTCCATTTTATTTTATGAAGCTTTCCAAGGCTTGTGTAGTGTAATGTATTTGCTGCTACATATACATCCATTGTACTTTAACTTGGTGCCGTATGTAAATTAGGCATCTCTAGTGTAACTTCGCTTTGCTTGACAAAAAAACGCTAGCGCAACTTCGCTACCTTTCGCCTCCCTGAGCGCAACTTCAGATTTTAGTGAATTAGCGGCGACCTGGCGGAGTATGTCGAAGCCAACGCTGGCGCAACTTTGAAGGTAAGTAAATTTGCCCCTTTGACAAATGGAGCTTGTTTTGGAGATGTCTCACCTGTTCAACTGGGAGAAAGGATATCTAGACAGTACAATACTGATACTGGAAGTCTCTGTCATGTTTAAAAGAAATTGGCAACATGGGAGCCTTTTTTATACAAAGAACAGTTGTAGTATTATGGAAAGGAGTTTCTCTAACAAGGTAGGGCAATGTATATGCTATTGTGGAGCTAAAAATGCCTTATCCACAATGTGATATCACCTTCCTATTCATTTAGTTTTTATGGTTTCACAAGCTTTTATCCCAAGCAAAATGCTGCAAGTTCACTCATCAATAGTGACAGTGTAGTAGGTATCATGTGACAAGGAGGAAGCCATGTGATGGGCCTGGCGCTCACTCTTTGCACAGGGGCAAACAGTGTCTGGATACAGCAGTGATTTAGCACTAGTTTTTCCAATGTAAAACAGCCTTTAAAACACATACAGTAGGTGAGGGACAGTGCTAAGAAACAAAAATCAGCACTGGCTAGTCACGGACTATTTAAAAAGCTTCATTAAAATCCTAAAACAATCTGGACCATTAGTTTCCCAGGTTACACTGATGTTCTGTACATATCATTCAACACAGTCCCCTGTGACTGATATATTAGGAGTATTAAAAAGAGGAGACAATAAAATTGTAGCTTAAATTAATTTTGAATTGTACTGATGAGACAGATTAGGCATCATTTGAATTGGGTGGCTACATTCCCAGAGACATACTGTAAGGAGTGTAAGCCTACACCACCTGCACTTGATGACTTTGTATTAGGGGGTTGCAACATTTGAGTAAATGATATCATAGGAGGCTTCTTCTGGTCTCTCCACTTGTGGACAGTGGTGGTGTGTGTACTAATAGGTAGATTCCAGTAGGGGAAGTAAATACTCTCTAAGGGGCATATTTATTATATTGTATGAAAACAAAATTTGCCAACAAAGAGGCTGTGAAATGTTAATGCCCTGCAGAGTCAATGCTGCCAGTATAGGGACTGGCTTGAAAAAGCTTGAACCAAATCAACTAACAATAGAAAGGGAAGCATAGCAGACAAATGTGTGAGGATTGTACGAGAAACCCTCTGAGGTAAAAGAAAATAAATTATAGATTAGATTACCTATTGCTCTGAGCATTTAGTAAAGCTACAGTATGTCCTGGGACTGTGCTAGCTATGTTTATTTAAGTCAAATAAATGAAGGATAACCTGACATATGAAATGAGTAAACGTCCCTTTTAAAGTAGATTTTCCTTGGAAAACAGTTTAGATGTTCTGCCATTCTCTATTCTCTAGACATCCAAATTAAAAACACAAGTCTTTGTTAAACTGTAGTCCAGATCTTAATCCGTTCACTGGGGCAGTGGCTGCAAGGTTGTCAGGATCCCAGAAGAGAAGGGAGCCAAACCAAATAATCAGCCGGTGGTGAAATACCAAGCCATAAGAGACATTAAAAAATCACTTACGGGGGATTCAGCATGCATTAAATTACTGGGCACTGTATGAAGAGTGTGTAGCTCTGCATGTTACGTACAATAGGGTTTTCTGAGTTATGAATTTATTTTGCAATACTAAACATTTTTTTCAAACTGATTCTAGGAATTCTGGGGTCATTTAGAACAATATATTCCTCCAAAGCCAAGTTTTCTCAGAGTAATCACAACATGCACTTAATAATGAACATATGACTTTTCTCACCACATGTTATATTTAATCACAATCTTCTTGTATTTATTCTTCCTATTTGGCCATTACATTGGCTGTACATACATAACCTGAATGAGGGCTTTCCCCTATAATTTGGTTTGCTTTTTAAAATTGTCCTGCAGCACCTTCTCTGCAGCACTAGTAAAGCTCTATATACAATGTTGCTAGGAGACAATATTTTTTCCTAAATATCAGAATATTTGGAACCTGTTACCAAGTGTTCATTTGCCAAACATATGCCTTCACCCTAATTTTCCTGGAAATAAGATGGATTGCAGTATATAAAGTGTTAAAAAAACAGTGAACTCCATTCTTCTACTTTACAAAGTATTTTCACATGCTTTGTCTCCTGCTGGAGAGGTTATCTCCTGTAGGCGGCAAACCACTAAATGCCCTAAAGGTATTAAGTTTGATGGAAAATAATTTAAAAATAAATAAAAAAATTAGATTTTCTCTGAGAAAGACCCTTAAAGGGGAAGGAAACTGTCAGCGCAAACCCCCCACCCCTCCTCCCGTTAGTTGCCCACCCTCCCTCCTCCCCCCTGGCCTACCCGTCCCGCTGGACAAATGCCCCTAACTTGTTACTTACCCTTCTGCGCAGGTCCAGTCCAGGGAGTTCACCGACGACATCTTCTTCCACGCGATCTTCTTCCTGCTTTGAACGGCGCATGCACAGTAGGATCATTTCGCCGGTACGATCTACTGCGCATGCGCGTGACTTTTGGCGCATGCGCAGTCGATCCGTACCGGCGAAATGATCCTACTGCGCATGCGCCAAAACGGCGTTCACAAACGGGAGGGTGGGGTGGGGGGGGTTTGCACCGACTAGGTTTCCTTCCCCTTTAATAGGGATTTAGTCAATCTGCAGGGTCACAAACTGAGAAATTCACTGATTAGCTTTTACAATTCAAGTTTTTTCTTAAATTAGAAGACATTAGAGTTCAACGTATTCAAGGTATAAAAAAACCTCACACACCTGTAAAACTCGACCTTTAACAAACAGCCCCCTTAATAAAAAGTGAAAATGTTGTATTTTAAAACTATTCTTCACATGCAAGGATTTTTATGAAAAAAAGTTTAAATAAAAAACGTTAATAAATCAAATTAATGTCCAAAGCTAACCATATGTAAGAATTCAGGCAATATCAGGTATACTGTTGCCATGATAGACTCACTGACTGTGCCCAACATACAATCCTAATATTAAAATAAATTCATAATAATTAATTTTATTGCTTTCCTTTTTTTTATTTTTAAACAAAAACAAACCTTAAACTTCAATATTAGAAAAACGGTGAAAAACAGAAGTAATTGAAAACAGTCTTTATTTCTGGTGAAATGAAAATAGTGTTGGTAAATGCATCTCGATTCTAGACCCTAAACTGAACTTTTATCTACAACAAATAATTGTCGGACTAGGCGACCTGGGGCCTACTGGGGCAGCTGCCTCGAGACATACGACCACACCTCCTGGACACCCCACCCCAGATGCAAAGTGTCTACTCCCCTCTTCAAGCCGAAATATCCCCTCCGACACCCCGCGCCTACCTTTTTCGTTCAGCTGCGCCGGGGGCCAGGTTGGGAAATCTGAAGCCGCTTCTGGTGCAAGGACCAGGACTGGGCCGGTGCCCACCGGGTTTTTCGAGGTGTCCCACCAGCCCAGTATGACACTGAATATGAGAGACCATATGAGACCCTAAAATATTTATTTGCAGAATACAGTATATAGTTATGCATATTCGTTTTTAATAGATTTCTCTTAAAAAGTCTCTTTATTTTGAGAAATATAGATTTAGAAAAAAAACACTAAAATATGGAGATCATCAGCTCATCATTAGTAAACTGTACCTGAGCATCAACAGAAGATTTGTACTCTATAAACACACATAATAAAGCTGGTGATGTTGTTGCCGGGATAAGCCCGAGTAAATCTGTATCCAAACACTGTAATATCATCAGAGTTTAAAAGATCATGTTGTTTGCATGCTAATGTGAATAAAATGGCATTTAGGAAATCTTTACTGCTGCAGGCTGTCTTTGTTGGGCACAACATTTTTAATGTAAAATCCCTTTTTCCCTGTGAGTCTTCCAAACGGTTAACCAAGCTGTACAGTCCAAAATACTGCTGTCATTTAGTACTAATTCCCCTTACAGCCATTTTATTAGACTTAAAATATAATTCTATAGGTATAAAACCCTACCAACACTAGAATTAAGAACCGTGTGCAATAAGTAGTTAAGAACAAAGGGCAAGAACCTATTGTTATTAGATATTCTGCACTTTGTCTAGAATTAAAGAAAATCAAAATCTGACACATCCTGAAGCTGTCCTAGTTTTGTTACTGGATTGCAAAATTTAAAGGAGCAGTATACCTTTATTCAAGATGAGTAAATAGGGCTTGTGCTATTATTTCAATTACAAAACGTCTACTTATTTTGTTATTTCTTAAGCCAAACAGGGAACTGAAGATACTCCATGTTTGGCCCTTGGGACCTAGATAGACTTGTGCCAGGCACATTTAGGTTTTAGCTTGATCAGACAGGGCATCAGAACTCTTGTTAAATTTGTGGGCACAGACAGATTTCCATCTGGGAAGAAGAAAATTCTGGAAATTACCAGTGATTTATGATTATAACGATTGGCATGCCTTTTTTTTTGCCTCATTCCTGAGTAGTGATACAAAAAGCACACGCTACTCCCACAACTTGGCGTATTATTGAGGCATTGGGGTAGACTAGACCCCTGCCTGGTCATTTAACTTTGTTGTACTGGGGGACATGTTTTGTCTTAACCAACCTAATAAAGGTTATGTTTTCATTTATACTCGTCAGTCAGTGCTAAGGATTGTGAAGGTGCAACTTCTATAGGTCATGCTTTTTCTTCTCTTTACACATTATGTTATCTTGACCCTGCATACCATCTGCCTCATTTTTGTGGAAGGTGCTCCCCATTTTACAAATTGTTTTAGCTATATTGTACCATACCAAATGGAAGCAATGTTTCGACCTTCCCTGACAAAGGGAGGTGTGTCCCCTCCGGAACATTCTTTCCATTTGGTTTGTTACAATAAAACTAACACAGCAGTTAAAATTGGTGTGTGTTTTTTATCTACATTGACTAGACTGACTTATACCACATACAGGAGCAGATTTATTAAGGGTCGAGTTGTGTTTTCCATGAGTTTTCGAGGTTATTTTTTAGTCAAGAATCTATTTTTTTGGGTAAAAGATTTATTATACCCTGACCCTGGAAATAGCTTGAATCTGAAAATACACCACCTAAACCTGTCGCGGTCATGTAGGAGTCAATGGCATAGGTCCTTTAAACCATTTAAAGATGTTAATAGCCTGTATGATGATAGAGTTTTTCAGTGGGTTTTGCTCAAAAATATCGATCAATTTGAGTCATTCAAGGTTTTTTTTGCTGAAAAATTTTAGTTTTTTGGTTGTTAACTCCAAACTTACCTAATCAGGTTTTTTCCATTCAAGTTTTTTCTTAAATTGGAAATCATTCGAGTTCTGAGTTCATTCTGAGTTCATTTGCTTTCATTCGCGTTTTAAAAAGCTCACATAGCTCTAAAAATAACCCCCATAATGTTGTCTACCTGATACTGTGCAGTAAGTTTCCAACAGGGGCTCTGTGTAGAAGAACATTGGCTGATGAGAAGGATGAATCTGCATGACTACCTTCAAAAAGCAAAATACAAATAGGTATATTATTATTATTATTATTATTAAAGGTAATGAAAGGCACAAAGCGTAGTAACCAATAGCAATAAATCACATCTGTGTTCATACAGCTACCTGCTGATTGGTTGCTATAGTTTAGTATCCTAGAAACAAACTGTACATTTTTTATACATTACCCCATTAAAGGCTAATAATACATCAAAGGGAAAAAATCCTGGATATTTTCCCTGCAGGTTCCAAAGCTACCTTTCTATTCAAGTGTTTCTGGTATATTTCTGAACCATGACAGTTTTTTTAAGTCAAATATTATGCTAACTCTTGCTAAATATTTCCATTTAAATGTAGATTTTGACCTTCTCATCAATGAAATATTGATGATAGCATAAAATATATATTATCTGCTCTTGAAGGAAGCGAGCTTTGTTCTGTTTTTAACTGGATGGAATAATAATGTTACAAGGCTTTTCAGATTTCAGTCTTGCAACAATAACGAGTAAATCCCTCTTTACTGAATTAAGGTTATGAGAGTAATTTAATGCAAGTCCGATTATTGTGTCAAAATTGCGAAGATAGTTCTTGTAAGGTCAGTGCTAAGGACGAGGCGTATTTCATTTTACAAGTTTGTTGTTTTAAAATGTTTATACATTAAGGGGGTTATTTATGAAAGTATATATCGAATCAAATTTTAGTGAAATGTGAGCTATGTGTTTTAGTTATGTGAACTATTTTAAACCTCAAATTAACTCCCAACTCAAATGGTTTCTACTTTAAGAAAAACATCAAATGGAATCAACTCGAATCAGCGAGTTCGGAGTCAACAACCCAAAAACCAGAATTGATCAAGTTTTTTGGAGAAAAAAACAACTTGAATCACTCAAATTGATTGAGTTTTTGAGCGAAACCCACCAAAACATCATGAAGGCTATTTACATCTTCAAATGGTTCAAAGGACTATTGACTCCTACATCTTAGTTTTTTTCTGAAAACTCTATCAATTCAAGCAGTTTGAACGTTTTTTTCACCAAAACGTGATTAATTTGAGTTTTCCAGTTTTTTCTTAACTAAGAAATCGTTTGAGTTGTGAATTGAGTTGTGAATTCATTCGAATTCATTTAAATTCATTCGAGGTATAAAAAACTGAAAAATGTGACCTTTGATAAATAACCCCCTTAATGTCTGTTGCATGGAGACAATATATCAAAGCTTAATAGAGAAGTAGAGAATGATAACCAAAATCAGAGTTTAATAAAAACTCATAAACATATGATGATGTACTAGTTAAACCATAGGTATAAGCCAATGGTTAAAGGTGGGGCTGCTTTAAATGCTTCAGGGAGATGTTTTCTTTTTATTGATAATTGAATTATAACTGTGTCAGCTAATACACAGGTAAATATATAAGAGAAAAACAGATATCAAAGCTATGTATGCAATGTAATGTAACATTGGTTGCTAATGGAAAAATCATTTGCAATTGCAAACCCTTTACCCTCACACGATAGTAGGATAACGATTGTGAATTTTATCGTTTGTGATAATGAGCAGTGCTCCAAAAGTTTTCTCCACCTTCAAGCTTCTTCAAAGTTCACAATGTGCAATTAAGATTTGCAGTGCAATAAAAGCCTAATGAAGAATATTACATTGCAACATATGGATTTTTAGGTTTTTTTGTGCACTTTGCAAATGTTATTACATTCCCCCCTATATCCGTGAATTGATATAATTTGTCAAAGATCACTCATTCAAACCATACATATAGGGCAATAATCTGAATAGTGAAGAACATTTAAAAATGTAAAATCCCCAAAGTGCTGGTGAAAAATTCCATTTAGGTATTTAAAACAAACTCAGCTAAATCTCCCTTGGGATATTACAATGATGGATAGTGAGTTACATGTTCTCTCTAGTACAGTATTTATATGATGTTCTGCATCCAGTCAAGAGAAACCTAATAAGACAGATGAGATGAGACTCAAGATAATTGTGTTCTGCTGCTTTTCCTACTACTAATTTATTTCTCTTTTTACATGCTACAAATTTCTATTATATGGTGCACTGCCGGGAAAAGAACTGGAATAGATATTAGTTGAAATGAATTTAGCAATTCATCCCCAGCTACACTGCTCAACTTTCTTTAATAAAATTAATTTCCCAACCTGCTGTTGTTAGGGAACCAGGTAGTTCCTGAGCTGCTGTGATATTTTTGTGTAAACATAAAATGCAAGGTCAGAACATAATAGCATATTCTAAACGTTATTTTCTTAAGAGCTCTGACAAATAAAACAAACTTTAAAATGTTGCTATTATGATATACAATAGAACAGACAGGCAGACTGTAATAGTTTAATGCAAGAAGATTGGGCTTTTGCGACACAGATATCTGCCAAGAAACAAGTATTTCAGAAACCTAATTTGCCTTCAGCTTTCAATAGGAATTCTAGAGGGGTGACTAAAGCATGGAATTAATCTCTCTAGAAATATAAAGAGACACTAATTATTCGGTGGGAATACTGGGAGGAATTTAGAAATGGGACTATAATTTAGAAAGTTCTTTTATAGTTATCTCTCTCTATATATAAAAATGCGATTTGTTCCGGTGACAGGACAATTATATAGAAAACCTCTATTTAAACATGTTTATAATGTAAGTTAAGCTGAATTCTTTGATTGAACGACAGAGTGAATTTAATCACTGAAGTCATAATTTTTTTGCTGCATAGATCAAACAGCAATCAATGGGTGTTTATTTTATTCTCTGATTTTCCTGGATTGTAAAATGTGATCTTCTAGTATTGATGCACATAACGTAACTAAATATACATTCATTCAAGCTTGGCAACATAAATAATTGTTCTGATGAACCTTACCTGACCTTGAGGGATAGAAGAATTTTGGTGTAGGGTAAATCCATAGCAGCAAAGAATGATTTGAATTCATAACTACTGATGGGTGAATTTGGGAAATTCGCGAAACGCACATTCGCTGGCGAAAATGCACCGTAGTCCAAAAAACTGGACGCCGGCTCCCATTTTATTTTACACCGGCGATTTTTCATGGCGGTTTCGTAAATTTATTTGCTTGCAGCAAATCGCGGGAATTCCCCGCAAATTCACGCCTGGCGAATAAATTCACCCATCACTATTCATAACCATTAAAGTAACATAAAAATAGGGAGTAGAAAGAATATCGACAATGTAGGGCATATTTATTCTGCTGTGTTAAATGAAATTCACCGGAAAAGTGTAAAAAACTGTGTAAAATAAAAGTCAAATTTATCAAGGTGTGTTTTACTGTACACCATGCAAACACCAAATTTGCCGCCATTATTTTACATGGAAGTTACTCCAAGAAAAAATGTTTTTGCGCTTTACATGACAAAGCCTAGTAATACATTACAATAATTGCTGCCTTAAATGTTGCTTTATCCACAAAGAGAACTATCTGTTTATTCCAGCTTGACCACTGATTTATTGTTGTCTATGGAGACCTCTCAACAAATAACTGGAATGAGAAATAAATATCTTCATAAAAGACTGAAATTCGAAAATCACAAAGCTCCTTTTGGAAATAGTGTTAGCTGACCTATCTGGATTCAAAACAGAACCATTCAAAACAGCAGTGTAATATGACTTCAACTAGATGTTGGCATTATATGCCAAGCTCTTCTGCAGAGCAGGACTTGTTACTCAGATTGTATGGTTCTCTGTTCTTACTCCACTGAATAAACATGATACATGTACTGTAACAAAGAATGCTAGGGCTTCACTGTACAATGTAACAGCATAATTGCAAATGATTTGTTGATTGAAAACTAAGCATCTGTGTTTCCTTTTAAGAAGTCAACATGTCAGTCTATTTGACATTGGATATAATTTGTCCTAAATGTGAGCTTTTCCAGAATTTCCATATCGTCTACAGATCAAAGCACATTCACCACAATTCTGTTAAAAATAGCCATATTTTCATTATGGGAGAAAGATCTACGGATTTGCATGGAGGAAGACCAGTGGACTGACATCACCAAGGACACAGTACACTGCTCTATAAACATAGTAATACAAGAAACATCAATGGTAGTGGTACTTAGTCCCTACTCAACTGGCAAAATTGTATCCAGAAATTGTGGCCAACAAGGCATCTTTGTGCATATATGGTGGGAATGCCCTAAGGCCATCCAATTTTGGATCCGAGTCTACACATTAATAACAAATGTCACCATTTCACACTTAGGAATAATTCCGTGGAAGCATTAATACATAAAAGAACCACAGGAGACAACAAATATCTTAGGAAATTGATAACACACATTTTCTCAGCCTCCAAAAAGGTCATAGCATCTTCTTGGAATCCCGATCTTAGACTTCCAAATGGTAAAAACCAAAATAGATAATGTGTTAGTCATAGAAAAGTTGGCCAGTCTGAAAACAGACTCTAAAAAATCATTTTATAAAATCTGGACTCCATGGATGGCCTATAGAAATGTTTCACCTAGGTGATAAACCACCGTCAATCTTATCCAAAATAGAAGGATTAACATAGGCAAGGAGAGAATTTACCATATGAACCCCAAGAGTTCACCTCTTATCCACTTTGATAGCAAACCCAACCCTGATAAAGGTATAATAAGAAAAATGAAAGTATTTGTTTGTAAATGTTTATTGTTATTTTGTTAAATGATTCAGGAAAACAAATGTACGATATCTGTGCCTTTATATTTCTGCAAACTGGGACTTGTCCAGATCTTGCAGTCCCTGGACCATGATTGTTTGTATTCATTTTATTTTTTTAAAATAAACAGCCATATTCCATTATTTTGTCTATCATATTGAAACTAATCATTGAGTTTCCTTATTTAGGTATAAAGATAGCAACACAGGCAAAAAAAAAAAATTTTGTGAAAAAAATCCAGGAATTGTCTCAGAAAGAGCCTGAATCATATGAAATGCAGAGTTGGACTGATGCAGCCAGTTTTGCTGTATGCAATGGGAGAAAGCATTTTCTTCTCTTATCTAAGTTGTTTGTGAGAATATGTCATAACGTTTCAGAGGTTAAGCTTCATATGAATTATGAAACCTATCATTTTACAAGTGAATACTAAGGCTGAATTGATATGCTAGGTATAAAATCTTGTTGGGTAACAAATCTATTCTTTGAAAGGGAAATAAGGGACTGAAGGCTTTTCAGAAAATACAAATGCACTACAGGATATATTGGTTAGTTAAAAAGAAAGGTATCGTAGAGGTATTGTTACAGACAAAAAGAAATATACACAAACTAAGGGGCATATTTATAAAAATTGATGTTTTTTTCTTGATCCAACATGGTGAAATAACTCAGATCTTTAAGGGGCATATTTATAAAAAATGTATTTGCTTTATCTTGATCCAACATAGTGAAATAACTCGGATCTGAATATACATGCAAATATTTTCTGAAACCTCGAAGAGTCAGAATTTACTAAAGGAAAAAATTTGAAAAGTCCCAAGACAAAATTCAGGAAGTAAAAGAAGCTGGGACATTTCTATAGAAATCAATGGGTATTGTCTCTAACATTTTTATTTATTTTCCCAGTTTATTTTTATTTTTATTACTACTACTATTATTTATTACTGAAGACTCTCAGCCTCATTGAAAATGAGTGGAATAATGTAATGTGTGTGATTTTTTTTTCCGCAACAAAATTGTCACATTTCGTTCATAAATCAGGCAGTGCTCAAGGGAAAAAATGTGATATTAGAACAAATTTCACATGCTTTTTTTTAAGCGATTATATTGTTTTCTTAGACCTTGAAAATTAATAAATAGGCCTCTAACTCTTCTGTTCAAGCACCAACTTCTCACACTTTCCTTTACTCCATGGCTCTACTCCACCTTTGTTCTTATATCCCACCTACCCCATGCCTCCAAGGAATATTTTACTCTTTGTTCTCTTTCTAAGTCTAAACCTTGGACTGTGGTTATACCATACCAGTGGATTAATGAGAATGGCACATAAGAATGGGACATCATCTGAAACCCTCTTTCACCATTATTGCTGGCACAGGGTAAAACATTTACCAGCAGAAACACATAAACCCAAAACACTGGTCAATATTTTTTTATTAGAAGCTAAACTAAACTTGGAGCAAATCTTTACAGATACCTGTACTTTTTCTGCCTCATATCTAATTAATTTTCTTCCTGTACTATTTGTTTTTCTTTTTTCATTGCTGAAATTAATGCATCTCATCTTAACGTGGGTAGGATTATGCAAAGGTATATAATTTGGCTTTTGCCAGAGAAAACATTTTTTTCAGTTATCAGATACATCAGTACAGGTATGGCATTCTTTATCTGGAAACCCGTTATCCAGAAAGTTTGCAGAAGTTCACAGCTCTCCAAGCTAAAGCTTCCCTGATGAAGACTCCTGTGTGGAGCCGAAACGTTGGACCACCAATAAACCTCCACATTCTTTTGCATATCTGACTTTATTGTAAACTTTTCCTTGGAGTGCTGTCAACTTTTGCAGTATATTTTGACAGACTTGCACCCTACACTATTGGTTGTGCGATCCATTCGTATATGTGTGTATATATATATATAGAGAGAGAGAGAGAGAGAGAGAGAGAGAGAGAGAGAGAGAGAGAGAGAGAGAGAGAGAGAGAGAGAGAGAGAGAGAGAGAGAGAGAGAGAGAGAGAGAGAGAGAGAGAGAGAGAGAGAGAGAGAGAGAGAGAGAGAGAGAGAGAGAGAGAGAGAGAGAGAGAGAGAGAGAGAGAGAGAGAGAGAGAGATATTAATTTATTATATCATTTTATATTTGTTTATATATATTTTTATGATAGTAATAGTTTCCTTGCTATAAATTATGATTTTGGCTAACTAAAAGCTGTACCAGATTTTATCAATAGGACTCTTTGGCAAAAGTATAAAGAGGGTAAGTGTGTGTTATACATATATTAGGTAAAGCCATAAATCCAATCTATGCCATTTATCCCGTCAGGAGAATAAGGTATCTGAGAGCAACCATTTCCCAGTCTCAATAAAAGTGCACTCAGAGAAATTACATTGACCTTTACAACTGTGCATTTGTAAGCCATTATTTCAATTACATTGAAACAAATGTTTTACAATAACAATTATATATTTTCATTTTACTATTAAGCATTCAAGAGGTTGTATCATGTCAGAAATGTTTAAATAATTGTTTCTCTGGTGCTATTCTGAGCACTTTAAAGTACTTTCAGTATGCGTATGGATGTTTGTTTGATTTTACAATTAAAAACACTGTGTATATTGTAAAATCTTGTTACTCAGATTAAACAATAATGATATTATATTTTTTATAAGAATATGCCTATCGTATTATATGGGGAGGGTTAAGTGATGTGACTTATTGCCATTACTGAGCCTGGAAGTGCTTTGCTTTTTCTTTTTATCGTTATATTTCTTTTTCTTTTTATCACTATCGATATCTAAAAAAACAATATTTTTAGATTTATTTCTTTTTGGCTGTTTTTTGTTTTATAATACTGGTCAACGAAGAGTGGGGCTTATTTATAGACAGGCCACATAGTGCTGACACCCCATTGTTATATGTTTTTTAATAAACTACAAATCTACAGAGCAACACCTGAAAGTGTTCCATGGACAGATTCCAGGTCCAGATTGAGATTAAAAATAGGCACTGGCATTTCAAGCACAGAGGGGCCACATTGCCCCCACGTGCCCAATAAAAATCACATGGCATCTTACAGAATTTTCCATAATCTACAGATTGCTATCTTGGGCTTGGCAAATTCAATTACCTCTTGTATCTTTCTCATATCTTCACCCAGTGCTGTACATGTAATGAAGCTGAGAACGTGTCTCAGGTGCCACTTTATCAGTGAACAGCAAAAAGCAAAATCAAGTAACAATGTAACTGAAAATTTAGCAAGTAGAAAGTTCAATTACATTGTCTACACTAGCCAGTGGCGGAACCACCGGGGGAGCCGGGGGTGCGAGCGGACCAGGGCCCGCACCCCTTCAGGGCCCCCCGGCAGCCCACTCGCCACTGAAATCCGGCGTGTGCGGAGGGGGGCAAGGCCTGGCTGTGCATCACGCACCAGGGCCCCCCCCTCTAGTTACGGCACTGACACTAGCAATTCCTCCTCTTATAGCACTGAGCAGTCTAAGCCCAGAAGGTTGCACTGAAGGTAGTTGCATGTCTGCAGAAGCAGGCCCAAAAAAGATACTGACTTTGCTAGCAACTAGTGATAAGTGATTTTTTTCACCAGCAATGGAATAGCAGTGAAATTATGGAGTTTGCCATCTGCAAATTTTTTGTGTGAAAATGCAGCAAAAATTTGCCATAACAAAAAAATTGCAAAAAAGGTGCCATAAGAAAATATGGCCATTGACTTTAATGCATTAGGACAAAAAAGTTGGCATATGAAAAACCCATTAACTTGAATGCAGTTAGATAAAAAAGTAGCCAGAAGAAAAAACACGCATTGAAGTTAATGCATTTGGAGCAAGAAAAATTGTTGCATGTAAAAAAAAAACGCCTATTTGTTGGTTTGTGAATTTTTCCGAGGTTTTCGCAAATTTTTCAATGAAGCAACAGATTTGCTCATCACTAGTAGCAGCAACTTAAGTACAACACACTGCTAAGGCCAAGGTTTAAGGCAACGGCCACACGGGGGAAGAACCGCAAATTTGAGATGAAATCCACATAAGTCTGTTCATGACGAGCCAATTCATTAGAGAGAGGAGGCTACTGCCCACGTTAGGGTTGAAATTAGGCAGCGAATTTCGGCTAACTGATTTCGGCCCCCTGTGATTCTAAGGCCCTGTAATTACATCTTCAGGATATGTGCCAACTGCAGTAATCTCTGCAGGGACACTGAGCACAGTGGGTAAGCTGCCCAATTATGGGTAATCAGGTATATAATTTAGTAACAAAAATATAAAACTGGTTATGTTCTTCTGTAAAGCTTTGAAGGGCTAGAGTAGATACTGTATGTAAAATAATCTGCATAGCATGATTAGTAAAATTGCATAACATTGCATACCATATGCATTCTACCTACTATCTATTTAAAAAGTATTTTCAACAAACTTTGCAAGGTCTATAAAATTTGGGCATAAGGTCTAGAATAGACACTTTTATAAATACATGGACTAACAGTTTTCGCAAAAGACAGTAGGGGAATTTGACACTGACATTACTTTAATGTCCATTTATGGTTTCTTGTCATATAAAATTTTAACAATGCACATTACGAAATACTGGCCCCTTGTTTACACATGTAGTGACCAGAATACATTTGTTTGATGTATTAGTAACATGTATTTTTTCCTTTTAAAACAACCATTTTAAAATAACAGTTGTTAAAGTGTTTACTATTGGATCAAACCACTTTACACACATTCGTACACACAAGGCCAAAGTTTTATTCATTGCTGCTTGAGAAAATGATCATCCTTTTTTGCTTCTTGACAGAATTTGTGAAGAGAATGTTTGTAAACATGACTTATTCTATCATTGTAATTCTCTCAAACCACCCCCACCAAAATGAAAAAAGTACCCCAGGTAGACCAAGAGCATTTTCTCAACTAACATGCAAATTACCAAGCATCTCCATGTCAGTTAAAACAGAACATTAAAATATTTTATATTTGAAGAAGAAATTTACATTCAGAATAGTTTCTGTAAACACACTTACTATATATTGCTAGAAGAATCCTGAAAATAAAGACACATTCTTGAACTTTTTCAGATATTCCCCCATATTATTATTATATTATATTCCCCAAACTATTCCCCATTTAGGGAATGTAAATCATATCCTCCCTCGCAGGCATCAAACTATTACTGAGAAACCCTACCTTATTGTAGCTTGTAGTTACTATATAGCTGTTAAAATGTTTACTTTATGATGCACAGTTTAAATGTTTTATATGTACTACTTTTTTAGTTGCAGTGAGCTGGCGGAGAATATATCATCAATCTCTCCTATGGGAAGATATGTTCCTTTACAAGGATTGTAAGTTCCATTTCTCCAGTACAGTAAAAGATAAAGTGTCATTGGCTATTAGAGGTTACTACTAAATAGCAGTAAAAAGTAAAAAAAAACGCACATCAAATCGAATTTGAACGGAACTCATTTTGAGTTTTTTCTCTGAAAAAAACTCGAATGTCAGGTTGGTTATTAACATTTTCAAATGGCTCAAAGGACTTTTGCCATTGACTTCTACATGAACTAGGCAGCTTGTAAGTTGTGACCTATCGAATCTGAGTTACTTCCAGAGTTTTGACCAAAAATTCAACCAGAAAATTCAAATTTACCATTCGAGCCTTAATAAATCTGCCCCACAGTGTAATATTGTAAAAACGACAACAAAAAAATCATGATAATATCACTTTAAAATACATTGGAAATCAGTTAGAAGTATAATGTGGGGTTGAACATGATACCCAGTACATCTTAAGTGAGGTTTTTTTTTTTTTAAAAAAAAAGTGTAGTTTCCAAAAAATCAGGTTCTGTTTTTGACGTAGGCGTCATTTCAGACGGTTAAGTTAAAATCAGTTAAAAGGCTTATGCTGCTTTTCTGAGTAGACACCATTCTATTTAAAGTATTCTTTACTATGCAATCTTAATGACTGGGGCTTGTTTAGTAAAATATGGCATCCTTGTTTTGTTTCTGAAAACTTTTTTTTTATGCCCATAGACTTTAATGGGCGTCGGCGACATTTCGCCGGCAGCAAATTTTTGGCGAAACGGAACAGGTCAAATTCGACCATCCCTACTAAGCACCAAGAATAGTGTCACTACAATTACTACAGTGCACATAGCAATTATACAATAAAGTACAGTTATAGCAATAAAGTAATGTAATGTTGTCTCCAAACCAATAATGCATCTTAAAAAACATTGACCAGATGTTATAGATCAGCAATAGAAATATAATCAGAATCTCACACAATAAGAGGTGCTCATGTGTATGTAAAGTCATCTGCTGTGAAAACATGTATCTAGGAATGAGCCCTGGGAGTACAGTACATATAAACAAAAATGTATTGTAAGCAGAAACAGACAGGGTTAAATAATACTTTTTTCTTATTTAATCCTGTGCAGATTAAGTATTAGCAGTAATAGTAATATTACCTACCATGGAACATGAACAGTATCGGAAACCATCCGCCCCCCAGCCGCAAAGTCCTCTCTATGCCACCACCAGCCCAAATGAGTCGGGCCAACCGGGTTTTTTCACTGTTTTCTGCCCAGCCCACTCCGACCATGAACATGAAATAACATAAAATCTGTGTGGTCACGTCAGTATTAATCCAATCTAAGAATACAATGTGCCCACGCAGATTTCATTTTCTTTTTGTGTACGCTTTTAGCAATAGTAGAGATGAACTAAATTTTTCACCAAGTTTAGCCGTGAAAATGACGCCCCTTGGACTTCAATGCATTTCTGCTAAGCGAAATGGGTCCGATTCGCCCATCACTAATAGCAAGTGAAGAATACTTTATAAGACCCGCTTGCCAAGGTGCAAAATTACAATCCAATAAACCTTACAGAAACAGAGAGGATTCCTCTACAGAGGACTGCACTAAGACCAAGTAACATAAACCATTAACTTTATTGGTTTATTAATTGCCTCATGATAAGTCATTAGCACAGGGAGCAAGATTTACATGACTTAACCTTTTGCTTCAGGGACATCATAGTGCTTAGACTGACCTGTGCTGTACCTCATAAATCACCATATCTCTGTTAAAAGTTATGACTTAAAAAATCTGACATAAAGGTATTCAAAAATCCCATTTAAGTTCATAATATTTTACATAACAGAAATGAACATTAAAAGCCAAACGCTATCCATGCATAATATTTGATGCTGTGCTGGAGTTGCAAAACCGTTTTCGCTGTGGAAGGTATTGTATTCTTGCATTGTTTACTAATAACACCCTTTTGTTCTACTTGCTGTGTTGTTTTATAAGGTCATTTACTCTTTCCGAGACAGGGTGCATAGTGCAAAAAAACGGTCATGTTTTTGTGCCCTGCCTGTAGAATATTTGCTGCAGGCTACACTCATAAACCGTCAGCTGGACTGTTTTCATGATGAGCAGGGAGAGGACATAGGTTACAAAGTTATTTATAGCTAAATGGGTTGAAAAAAGACGAATGTCCCTCAAGTACATCCTCTCCAAATGAAACCTAGCATTCATATATACACACACACTGACACTGACCCTGTCATACACTCACATAAACTATATACCAATATCTATGCCAATTGTAGATTTTAGTATCACAATAGCCTTGGATAATATATTTGTTCAAGAAATCATCCAAACCTCTTAAAAAGGCATTAACAGAATCCACCATCACAACATCATCTGGCAGTGCATTCCACAACCTCACTGTCCTCACAGTTAAGAAACACCTGTGCTGCTTCAAAAAAAGTTCTGGTTCTCTAGTCTAAAGGGGTGGCCTCTGGTGCAGTAATCCTTTTAATGGGAAAAAAAATTCCCTTCGATCTGTCTATAACGCCCTCTAATGCACTTATAAAGAGTAAGTATTTGCCCCTTGAAGGATCTTTTTTCCAGAGAGAACAAGCCCAACCTTGACAGTCTACCCTTAGTGTTAAGATGTTGTACCGTATTAGCCATTGAAAAAATGCAGACATTGTAAAGTTTGGTGATACTTTTTAATGGCTAATGGAATAAGTAACAATTGCAAGCTTTCAGAGCACACAGGCCCCTTCGTCAGGCAAGTCTTCCATCCCTCTAACCAGTTTGGATGCACATCTTTGCACTCTCTCCAACCAGGGTCGGACTGGGAGGCATGGGGCCCACCGGGGCTACTGCCCCAGGGCCCCCTCCAGCCGCCACTGCCGCTCCGGAGTGCTGCAGGCGGCTAGTGCGCATGCGCGCAGCGCCGCGTTTGTGCGCATGCGCGCGGCGCCGCGTTTGTGCGCATGCGCAGCCCTTCTAGTCTACCGCGACCCCAAACAAAGTGGGGTCGCGCCGCCCCACTAAGTAGCGGAACTGGGCCGGCGGGGCCCACAAGAGCCCGGGGCCCACCGGGGTTTTTCCCGGTGTCCCGCCGGCCCAGTCCGACACTGTCTCCAACTCATTTATTTCCTTCTTAAGGACTGGAGCCCAAAACTGCACTGCATACTCCAGCTGAGGCCTTACCAGGGACTTATAAAGAGGAAACATTATATTTATGCAATACAGCACTTTATTTGCTTTAGTAGCCACAGAATGATACTCAATGGAATTAGACAACTTGTTATCTACAAAAATGCCCAGATCCTTCTCAATTAAGGAAACCCTGAACACACTGCCATTTAGTGTATAACTCGTATTTATATTTCTACCAAAGTAGTAGCATTTATCAACACTGAACCTCATTTTCCAGCTTGCTGCCCAGTTTTCCAATTTAGTCAAATCATTCTGCAAAGTGGAAGCATCCTTCATGGAAGGATGCACAAGTTAGGCAAAGCCAGTGTGGCAGGATGCAAAGGAACCCAATGGCAGGCTTTAGGGACTGGACCAACTTTTGACCGATAGACAATAACAATCCTTGATAAATAGACACCATAGGCTGCACTTTTGGACAATTCAGCATATTTTTTGGAAAAAAAATATTTTTTAAACTACAGTATTTGCTTTTATGTTGCAGGACTTTTTGATGCAAGTCATGAATTGTGAAGTATGACCTAAATCGATTGCAACAGATAAAATATCCCATCATAACACCATAGCTAATAGATAATAGAAAAGAACATCCAATTCAAGGAAAAATGTTATATGGTCAGGATATAAATAATGAGTCTATATAATATAATTCATATTTGTTTAAATCTATCAAAACAAATGACACTGGAGATGCTGCTTTTTATTTATTCGAATGCTTGATAGCAGTCGTGGGCTTTGAAGCAAACTACCAGAAGGCAATCATTCCACTGGAAAATATAAAATTTACACAAGAAATTCAGAAGTACCTACGACTGTTTAGTGCCTTGCTATGAACTGTCGTACAGTTCCCTGTTCCTTATTTTAGCTTCAGCTGAATCCATCATTCTGCTTAGAAAATGGGCAAGTTTCTTAATACAGCAGCTCAGTATGACTATACAGTATCTGGGGGAAAGATAATCAGTAAATGGTTTAAACACCCCCATTATCTTACATGTGTACAGAGATATGTACAGTGTATATCCTTCATCCATGTCTTGTTATACTTGTACCACATTGTTCCTTTAGATAATCAAGAGGAATGAGCTCTACTAATTACACATACCTAAATATTGTGTGTGTTATGCATTATTGCATTATTAGATTATTACATATCAACACAATTCCACAGTAAATAATAAAACAAATACAGTGATTCATTGACCTTTGCCTTTAACAGGAACATTCAACCGGTTACAGGAAGGTGTCTCCTAAAGCCCATGTAAAGCAACCAACCATGACACTTGCACAAAGGACCTTTATGTGAACAGAATCATTACACAGACATACTCTGTCTCACTAGGGTTCCTTTAAGCTGAGCCGCACACAAATACCTAATTTTAACTCCTAATGCCATGGTTTTACTACCTATAGATGCATTTAGTGCGGTGCCATAGATGTTTATGCCACACTGTAAAGTTTTCATCTTCCCTTGCTTCTACAAAGTTTCTACAAAATAAAGAAAAATCCACCTGCTTGGAAAAATTCCCTAGAGCATATAATTGGGAAAATATACAGAATGACACCAATGTCTGTCTGGGGAAATTTCAGCTTGATAGATTTTCTCATGCTGAAGAGAAAAGTACTGTCCAAGGTTAAGTACTGGAAGTAAGGGCTTTGTTGGTATTTTGTCCTGGATAATATTCCTGCTATTAGTCCATATATCAAATGGAGTAATCAAATCAAACCTAGCTGGTGGATTTGTCAGCTTTCGTGGAGACATAAATCAGAAATGTTTCTCCAATAACTGCAGAAAGTCAGCCAGTTCATCCTGTTTCCCCATTGCCACAAATACCTTACTGTACATTTTGCCAGTTGTTTTTTCTTGTATTAGCCATTTGTTACTTGCAAAACAATCATATACTTTATTTGTACCAATGGATACATTCATAAATTCTTATTCTTTTCCAGATACAAAAATACTTACCCACCATTGTTTAAAGAAAAGTTGGAGTGCAGGACAAATCCACGGCAGTAGTCTGAGACTGCAAAAATCCTTTTATTGGGGAAGTGAATATCCAAAATCACACTACATGTTTCGGGCTAGGCCCTTTATCAAGTGTACACTTGATAAAGGGCCTAGCCCGAAACATGTAATGTGAAAAAGGATTTTTTGCTGTCTCAGACTACTGCCATGGATTTGTCCTGCACTCCAACCTTTCTTTGAACAATTTTATTTGGGTATCAACAAAGGATACCATGCAGGACAACCAGCAAAGGAATTTGGGACCTCAGCAGGTTTGAGATGGTAGATTTTTGGATTCTGATTTTTAGCAGCTTTAGAGTATACTAAATATTGAAAAGTTCTAGGTTTTTTTCCTCTAAAAATTCTAGTTTTTGCCCAAAAAAGCCTCAACCAGAAAAACCAAGTGATTTTGGAGATAAGGTGTGTAACTAGTAATGGATGTGACTAGCCTATATGCATGTCAACCACATGATTTAGGCATTGCCGCGGATATGGATGTTATAGGTTAAGCAGGCTTTAAGGTTGACTATGTTTAGTTTCTTATCCAGTTGTTATCTAATGTATTGTATAAGAATTATTATCTATTTAGAGACACAATCTATTAACAAAAGAGGGGGACTGCTCTGTGTAGAACAAAAAAGTTTTATGTTGCTGCATTACATGTTCCACACTTCGAAAGATGTTTCAAAAAATGTCTGTAATGCATCTGGTCAACCTTTCCATGGCATGAAGACATCATCTGAAAACGTGTATTATTAGACATAGGATGAGCCCACATTTGATCCTGTTGCAGTCCCTTTCTTTTGATAATACTGGAGATTGTGTCTCTAAATAGAAAATAAGTCTTCAACTATCCACCTATATTTAAAGTTTTGGCAACTCTCCTAGAAAAGTGGAGCTCTCACCATATATCATGGGTAGGCCGTATTAACTCTGTCAAAATGACACTTCTACCAAAGCTTTTATATTTATTTCGGACCTTACCGGTCCCTATCACCATAGGACATTTAGCTAAATTTGAATCGAGAGTTTTATGTTTTGTATGGGCGGGGAAATCTTGAAGGATTAATAAAGCCACTTTGTATCGCCCTAAGTCTGGGGGTGGCTTGGGTCTCCCAAACCTCTCTCTTTATTATAGAGCGGCTCAGTTGGCCCAGGTCCTCACGCTACATTCCACCGAGGACTGCCCACACTGGGTTGCATTGGAAGCCACTTTTACTCAACCATTTTCCCCCCTTGCACTGGTGTGGAGCTCTCCGGGGAAGAGACCTAGACAGGCTAGTAGTTGTTTGCAGCAAACTTTGAAAGTCTGGGATATTTCCAACAAGAAATTACATTTGGGCTCCCCCTTTTGCCCTGCAATACCTATATTTGGTAACCCTCAATTTACCCCAGGCCTCACAATTCCGGTGGTGGTTTGACCAAGGGATTTGGGCTATGGGTCAACTATGCTCTCCCTTAGGCCCACTTTCCCTTCAGCAGGTTATTGATAAGCTTTCTGTTCCAACTAGTGAAAGATGTCGGTTGCAACAAATCCTTCACTTTATACGGTTTCAATGGAGTCATGTGGAAAACAAGAATGTTCCCATGACCTTTTTTGAAAGGTGGTGTATTCACTCCCCCAGATTGCACAAATCGGTGTCATGTCTCTATGGTAGGTTTTTTGAATCCCACCAGCCTCTGGAGCTAACCTACATACAGGCTTGGCATAGGGACCTAGCTAAAGAATTATCTCCAGAGCAATGGGAGCGAGTCTGGTCCACAACTAAGAGGTCTTCTAATAACATCTCCTTACAGGAAGCTAATTATAAGGTACTGTTTAGGTGGTACCTAGTCCCAGCGCGTATATCAAAATTTTCCCCCACTGCTGATCCCGGGTGCTTCAGAGGCTGTGGGGAAATGGGCATGATGTTTTATATATGGTGGACCTGTTCGGGTGCACAGAGATTTTGGATCAGGGTTTTTAACATGACTTATTCTGTCTTTAAGGTTTCCTTGCCCAGAGACCCGGCGATAGCCCTACTTAACGTTAAACCTCAAAAGCTCACCAATACTCAGTTTCGCCTGTTCTCGTTCATAATGTTAGCTGCTAAGAGGACCTTAGCGGGAGCCTGGAAACAGAAGCAAATTCCTTTAAACCCAGTTAAGTCCAGAGTTGACTGGATTATGTCCCAGGAAAAAATGACTAGCGTTCTATTAGATACCCATCAGAAGTTTCTGTTAACCTGGAACCCATGGATTGAGTACAGATTTGGGACTGATGCTCCCAATATCGTATTTTCTCTGTAGCCTTCTTAGGGTATATTTGGTCTCAGTGCAGGGGAGGTATATTATTTTGTTTTATTATTTTTTGTTCTTGTTTGATTTTTTGTTTCCTTTTTTATTAAAAGATGCTTTTGTACTCTATATGTTCATTTACATTTACTTTGGTTCACACAACAAATGTACGTTTACAGATGATGTATGTCTCATTGCTTATTGTATGTACATGTTGGCATGCTGCTTTGTGTTTTCTGATAGCAATAATTGACTGTACACTAATGTTGTGATAAACAATAAAAATGTATTGAAGTAAACAAAATAAGTCTTATACAATAAATTACAGGGTAAGAAACTAAACTTAGTCATCCTTAAAGATGTAAAAACCATGGAGCAACAGGAAAAAGCATTAGATGAAAATTGCACCTTTAAATGTCCATCTTAAAATAATTCCAGCCCATCAAAATATGGTGCATTTTACGTGTTTTGTGGTATCTTACCACTTCTTCAGAATCAATCCTTAAAGCCTGCCTAACCTATAACATCTATAACCACTGCAATGTCTAAATCATGTGGTTTACATGTATATTAGCTTGTTGCAAACTATATCTTCAAGGTTTGTGATAATATATCCTATAGCTGAGCTGCATTTTCTTTATTGAAATGCAGAGGGTTTTCTTTTACATGGAATATCTCTTGTCTCGCCACTTTGATTTTATGCTATTGATTTTATTAAAACCATACTGCACTACAAAACCGGAGTAACGGCAATATAATCCCCTCTTCAACTGACTTGACCCTGTAGAGGAAATCATTTGATGGTTACTTAGCTCCTGTGGTGCTTTATTACACGCATTTGTGATTATCGAAATAAGCTTATTAAATTGCAGGATTGCAAAGTGAGATCTTGCACAAATCCTGCTACAAAAGAGGATCATAGATATAGTCAATGGTTTAATAAGCACTTACAGACCTGCCAATTCACAGGAGTGTTTTGAGATGCAGGCATATTTGAAGTCTC
Organism: Xenopus laevis; assembly: GCF_017654675.1. Classification (NCBI taxonomy): domain Eukaryota; kingdom Metazoa; phylum Chordata; class Amphibia; order Anura; family Pipidae; genus Xenopus; species Xenopus laevis. The sequence continues at coordinate 103,423,387 of NC_054373.1, forward strand.
CCATGGAGCAAAAAATATCTGATATCTCAGTGTGCTTTATTTTAATAGCCTAAAAATTATGCTCTATGCTAACTTTCTGATAGAAGTGTGCTGTATCTGTGCAACCACTGACAGAGTGTACACAGAGCATTAAAAGAGAATTTGTGATATCGGTGACACAGATGCAGCATAAGGAGCATAAATTGCTGTTAAGCTTCCCAAACTAGATTTTTAAACTTACGGACTGGAAAATGTAGTGAGAGAATACTTTTTTGTACAAAAATCTGTTATTATGTTTCAAAAACTGAAGCCTCCAATAAGCAACATAATACTGTATACTTCGTATTTAAGTATGACTTAATTTACTGTATATAGCACTCAGAATATGCAGCACAGTAACATTTTTAAGTGTAAAATGTAGCCCATATTATCACATATATATATATATATATATATATATATATATATATATATATATATATATATATATATATATATATATATATATATATAGCACTCACTGTTGTATGGTGATATGATGTTGATTTATTTCACATCTTATCCGACGTTTCGGTCCCACATGGGGACCTTTCTCAAGGATATTGTGCAGCATGAGTGTTACAATTAGGGATGGGTGAATTTTGACGCCCATAGACTTGTATGGCGCTGTGCGTCAAAAAAAAAGACGTGCTTAAAAATTTTTTTTACTTTAATGGGCGTCTGCGACATCTCGCCGTTGTCGAGCTTTTGGCTAAATGAAACGGGTCAAATTCGCCCATCCCTAGTTACAATTAAATACCCATGCCCATCAGTGAATTTCGGTGCCAAGATGACGCCAGGACTTATGACGTCATCTTGGCGCCGAAATTCACATTTCCACTTTAGTATCAACTATGCAACAAAATATACAGGTAATCAATTCATGAACATTCCTGTCTTGTCAGATAGAGTACAATAAGAATGATGGATTGGAGTAGAAGGGGTAGAAGTTATTCAAAGTAGGGCCGCAGGTGCAATAAGGTTCAAGGGATTTATCTTGAGATTTGTTTAATAAAAATCTTCACTGGTCTGTGTAAAAGTATTTTGTCTTTTTTTCTTTTCATTAGACTCCATTATTCTCAAAATATGTTACCATCACTTCCGTGTTGCCTTCAATAGCCATTTGTAGTGTGATTTCGCAGCCAATGACCTTTAGAATAAATGATCTTGATATCAAACTTGGCCTGAAATGTTATGTAAGTAACATGGTGCTGTTTCTGCTTGCTTAAATTGTAGTACCTTTGAGGCAATGTGCTCCACATATAGAATAACCTCTTTTCCAAAAAGAAATCTAGTAATTCCTCATTCCTGCATTCTGATTTGTTTGTGTGACTCTTGTGAAAAACTTAGTGGAATGTTTTACTTTGGAAAATCTGAAAAATGTTTCTTGCCATGAATTTGCAAAGTGCCTTGCCAGATAAGAAACAAGCCGAGTGAATTATCACATACCGTATCTATTAGCTGCCATCAAGAGTGAAATTATTTGTTCATCAAGAAGAAAAAGAAATTCATAAATGTTCAAATATTTCTTTGTTCTTTTTAAAATGTGCTTCATAACATGACATTTTTATTTTACTATATTTATTACTGCATATGTTCAACTCCCCACTTTCTATATGTTTAATTAGAGGTGATTACTTTTGAGTGAGGATCAGAAATGAATAAAGCAGCATTAATTATGTGTAGTTCAGTTTTAATTAATGTTTTATTTACATTTGCAGCTATGGCTCAGTGTGTAAATCAGCAAAATTACAAGCTTAGTCATAACTCTAATCATATTTAGATGAAGATGTGTTGGAGACCGAAAGAAAAAAAAAAAACTGTATAAAATGATTACATTCCTATTTTTCTCATATTAAAATACTGCAATTATTATGAATATTTAACACTCTTTCCTGTGATTCAAGATTTAAATAGGGAACTTGGAAAAGCCAGTGTGTGGTTATAAACATCAATTACAACGGATTCCACTTCATTCCTTTAAAACAAGTCACGTATTAAATCATTATTCTGCATGCATAGAATAGTGAATATTGTGATGTCATGCATCTAAATTTAAAATGTACAGTTAAAATGTGTTAAGCTTTAAAGTTGTAAGATGACAACCCTATATATACATTTAACAAAAGCCTATCATTAAGGGAGTTACTCCCAAAACGCATCAGGCATGTTTGTTTAGCAGCCTGTTGCCTGATTTGTGCTTTTGGTACATATAAAAAACTGTATAAGCTAATATAATACACAAAAGCCATGAATATCCTGTAAATTATATCCTTATAAACGGTGAGTTCTGATGTCATCAGTTATAAACGGTGAGTTCTGATGTCATTTCTGTCACATGACTCATTGAAATTTGTGTATTATAATAAATAAAGTACCCCCAGTTGTAAAATATGAGGATATTTGAAGTTACCTCGGAGTTCCATGACCTGTATAGAAACACTCGGCCTTCGGCCTCGTGTTTTTATATGGTCATGAAACTCCTCAGTAACTTATAATATCCTTATATTTTACAAAAGGGGGTACTTTATTCACTATATATACTATGAAGATTGGTGGCTTACAGTATCTTCATGCAGTGGTCGAATGCCATACTGCAGGGAGTGGGCAGAGGAGTAGACAACGGGGTTGATTTATTAATTTTCAAGATTGTGTTTTGCCCCTGAGATTTTTATGTTTGCAATTTTCTTTAGAAAAAACACAACCAACAGAAACAAATAAAATAATAAATAAAAAAGCATAAAATGAGAATTAAAATTAGTGCTTGCAAATTTACATGAAAATTATCCTAGCCCACTTAGAATATTGCAACCTTTTACTAACTGGTCTCCTGGACACCCACCTCTCTCCCCTGCAATCAGTGTAAACTTTGCTGTTAGAATCCTCCTTCCCTCTCCTAAGAAGGAACTTGCTCATCCCCTGGTAACATCTCTATCAGACTGCCTGTACGCAGTGGGTACCATACAAAATCCTTACATCAAAAGCCCTTCACTCCTCCATTCCTTCTCTTCAAAATGCCCATAGACTCCAATGAGTGGAAAAAATTTGTTGTTCATCAAAAAAATTTGTTGCTCCTCAAAAAAAATTTGTTGCTCATCAAAGAAAATGTGTTGCCCATTGACTTTTCGCAGTTTCACAGATTTTCATTGAAGCAAAATGGGTCAGATTTTCCCATCACTACTCTGCTCCTCTCTGAGCCAATGTCTCTTCACACCATCCATACCACTGGCGTGTTCTATCTTGCTGCTCCTTTTTTCTTGAATTCCATTTCTACATACACTCTTATGCCTTCCACCTTTGGTGCATTAGAACATTATCTGAACAAGCTTTGCACTTAAAAGCTTTATATCTGTTTTACTATCAACAACCACAGATGCAGCTGTGAAAATTCAGTTCTCTTGTTTTGCCTTGGCCTTGAGTTAGCCCTTAATAAAAGAGAACTAAACCCTACAAATTCATATGGTTAAAAATGTCATATTTTATATAATTACCTTATTGCACCAGCCTAAAGTTTCACCTTCTCAATAGCAGCAATGATCCAAACTTGTCACAGGGAGTCACCATCTTGGAAAGTGTCTGTGACACTCACATGCTCAGAGCTGCTGGTAATAAGCTAAACTAAGGGTTGTCGCAAATTATCTAACAGCAAATTAGGTTGGCCTGTAATATAAGATGATGCTACAAGGCTATTAGAGTCTGATGCTAATTGCACTGGTGTCTGTGCTGTCATGTAGAAATGATCTGTATCAACCTTATATTGTGACATTTATATTTTATGAGTACTGTATATTGTGAGTGGGTCCTTAAGTTCAGTAAGTGACAGCAGCACAGAGCATGTGCAGTGAATCAGCAGAAAAGAAGATGGGGAGCTACTGGGGCATCTTTGGAGACACAGATCTTTACTGCTAAAGGGCTTTGGTTGCCTTATTAGTTAAGCTTTAGTTCTCCTTTTGGAAAACAAGAGACACTTGTGGTGTCGTTTTTTTAATCACACACATTGTTGATTTATTTAATTTCTTGGATAAGACTTTACGGGGTCTATTTATTAAAGGTCGATTTATGTTTTCTCCTAAAATTTTAGTTTTTTTACAGAAAAAAACTAAAATTTTTAGAGATTTATTATGCCCCGACGCAGGAAAAAATCCAAATCAAAAAATACACCAGCTAAAACCTGTCGAATACATGTAAAAGTCAATGACAGAGGTCCCTTGAACAAATTGAACATGTTTCTTGCCTTCAAGATTTTTGGGTATTTGTGGTGTCTGACGCTGGTTTTGACTCGAAAACGCAATACATTAACAAAATGGAAGTAAATATGCTAAACATAGATAACTATCACTGAATTATCACAAAATAAGCAAATTGATTAAACTGTAATTATAATTAATACGAAACTGAGGTATAAATTAGAGCTTTCCTCCTAATAAACCTGGCATACATTATTCAGTGTTAATAAATGTAACAGTAAATTGAAAAGTTAATATAACGGGTTGGGATTAGAAAAGAGAAAAAGTAAGGTAACTGGTATCAAATGCTGTTTTCATGATACATGTTTTCAATTAGAAAATTATCCAAATCTTGGTTTTACTGTCAGCATCTCTGAACCCAAACAAACAGACTGGGCCGGTGGGACACCAGGAAAAAACTAAATGGGCCCCGGCCTTCATGGTTCCCTCTGAACCATGTCCATACACACTCTTGCGTCTGCACCATCGCCTTTCCCTACCTGGACCCAGGCTTGCTCCTGTGTCCACACTGTCCCCTCTCGCTGATCATAGACAGAAAGGGAGGTAAGAATGTATGGTGGAGTGCGAGCAGGGCCCTTGAAGTCAGCCCTGGTGGGCCCTAGATATCCCATTCCAATCCTGCAAACAAAACCAATGAAAAACCAGATCAAGAAACACATGGATAATGCAAAATGTTGTAAGCCACAACACTCAGGCTTACCTTCAAAAGCATCTAACCAATGGGCACTGCAAGTTTTATCAACTAAGGAATATTAGGAGTTACTGAACATTATCATATAACATAAGCCAGAGTTAATAAATGAGGGCTCGCCTTGGTCTCCTTTCATTCCTTATTGCCTATAATGTGTCAGGCTTTGCAGTATTTTCAATTTCCCTATATGATTGTGATTGTAGTGATGACTAAATGCCATTTTAAATGAGAAAAAATGTGAACAGTTACTGAGTAATTGTTAAAAAGTGGGTAAGAATTTCCCTAAATTGTATTTTTTAGGAAATCTTATAGTTGGTGCTTCATTACCATTATATATATTACAAAGAGGTTTTTGATAGCCGTATACTATAGGTCAGCTCATATGGTTAAAATTAGATTTCTGTAAAAGCATTCAGGAAAAGGAAAAAACATTTTTCTTAGCAATTACTCACTTGGGAAGTAGCATGCTATTATTTACATCCCGTATGTACATGTAGATACATAGCCTGCTGACATTTCCTTGGTATACCAACAAGGCTCAGAGGCCAAGTAATAACCTAAAGGGACTACAAGAACTAACTATGAAGGGAAAATTTACCTAGCTCATCTGCTGTGGCATTCCAACACGGTTATATTTAAAGGAAAAATAAACCCTTAAAATGAATAATATGTCATATGTTATATACTGAACTTATTGCACCAGTGTAAATTTTAGCATCTCAACAGCAGAAATGATATAGGACTTCAAACCTATCACAGGGGGTCACCATCTTGGAAAGTGTCTGCAACACTCACATGCTCAGTGGGCTCTGAGCAGCTGTTGAAAAGCTAAAATTGGGGGGGGTTGTCGCAAATTATCAAGCAGAAAATGAGGTTGGCCAGTAATATAAGATGATGCTACAATGCTGATAAATTCTGATGCTAATTTCACTGGTTTCTGTGCTGTCATGTAGTTATTATCTGTATTAATTACTAATCAGCCTTATATTGTGACATTTATATTCTATGTGTACTGTATATAGTGAGTGGGTGCCTAAACTCAATAAGTGACAGCAGCACAGAGCATGTGCAGTGAATCAGCAGAAAAGAAGATGGGGAGCTACTGGGGCATCTTTGGAGACAAAGATCTTTACTGCTAAAGGCTGTGGTTGCCTTGGGTTGGCGCAGAAGCTCAAAACATAAATATAACGTTTCTAGCTACTTCTTTGGTTAAGTTTTAGTTCTCTCCTTTAAAGGAAAATTATACCTCTAAAATAAAACAGATAGTTTATATCAAATAAAGTGGCATATTAAACAGGAGAAGTATGAAAGCAAAAGACAGAACTCTGTCTGTTAATTGGCTCATGTGACCTAACATGTATGGTTTGTTTGATTTGTTTGTGTGCACCATGAATTCTAGGATTCCAAGGGGCACTTTTTTATTTATGATTAACACATGGAATATACTAATAACAATGTATATTATTATAAACATGGTTTATTTACATGAAGCAGGGTTTTACATATTAGCTGTTTAATTCATAGACCTACATTGTTCTGGGGGTAAAGTTTTCCTTTAAGAGATGACTTGCAATAACATGGTAACAAGAAACATTATATTCATAACATTTCATTCATAACATGAGAGGTAGATAGATATTAGATCCCGACTGCACAGAGAAACTCTCTGCATAATGATTTACCTCACAAGGACCAAACACGGATTATAATCCATAGATATAATTTAAACATAGTCTACCCCCTTTAATAGATACAAGTTCAAAGAAGAACACTGAGGGGCACAGTTACTAAGGGTCGAATATCGAGGGTTAATTAACCCTCGATATTCAACCGACGAAGTAAAATCCTTCGACTTCGAATATCGAAGTCAAAGGATTTACCGCAAATACTTTGATCGAATCGATGTCCAAGACGTAGTCGATGGTCGAAGTACCCAAAAAAAACTTTGAATCCTTCACTCGAGCTTAGTAAATGTGCCCCTGACAGTGAGCGATGGGTGAATCTGTGCAGTTTTGCTTCACCAAAATTTTTTTTAATTTACATCGAAATTCGCAAAATGGAGAAAAACGCATTGAAGTCATTGGGTGTCAAAATAATTTTGAAGTGCGTCAATTTTGCCGTGAGGGACAATTTTATATACGCGCGACTATTTGGTCCAAATGCATTAAAGTCAATGGGCGTCCGAACAATTTTGACGTTCAAAAATTTGACTCTCACCAATTTTTTTTCGACATGGCGGATTATTCGCCAGCAAATTGTCACCACAGTTTTGAGAATTAATTTGCTTGTGGCGAAACACGGAAATTCGTGTCAGGTGAATTTATTCACCCATCACTACTGACAGTATATAATGGATGAATTATCTTTAAAAAGACATTATATTTTGATATGTATAACACATCTGAACATGAGCTGTAACAGGCGATACTGCCTTTTAAAGGAAAGAAAAAGCTAACTACATCTTAAAACCAAACTGGATAGTTCTATGGCACTTACATTAGTCATTTATAATACCTCGTGCCAATGGATTTGGTAAATATTAGCTACAAACCACTAAATAATACAAAGTAAGCCTAACACGCTTTTCACTAACAGCTCTGAAAAAGGCTATGGGAAGAGAAGTCTGGAATTATGACATGATTATGTCAGAATGATTTTACAGTACAAATTTTGCATTCACATTTATTCAATGGTTTAAAAATCAACAAATAGGCTACATTTCTCTGGTTTGAAAATGTATTAAATACAATGTCACACACAGCTAATCAATCTAGCCTTCAGTGCAGACTTCCTTATTCTGCATGAATCTTGTTAGGAACTGTTTAAAACCAATACTAGTATTTCATAATTGTGGTCCCAGGCAATATAGAAAGAACTGGTCTCCAGACCTGGGAGACAGGGGGTATTATTTAATCCAGTGATATCCAACCTCCAGTGGCCTAAAGCTCCCGTTACTATTCTCTCTGCATTATCATAGTGAAAACCACCTTTAAGGGCTATTTTGCTCTCAGAGAAATGCTTGTCTATACCTGGCTATTCTTTACAAAATTTGAACAGGTGAATAAGTGGAATATGTGGTAACTTGCATGGTAGACCAAATTTATCAGTAAAGGCCTTTTTCTAGTCAACAGTTTCTTAAAATACTAGATAGATTGTGGAAGCCATAGAGTCCCCAATCACTTACAAGCCTTTTTTTTAATGTGCAGTTAGAATTTACTTGATTCCAAGCAGCTTACAATCAGAAAGAAAACTGGTTTAGGACCTACACACTCCCATATACTGACTCAGTTTAAATCCCACCCTGACAAAATGGCAGGAAATAGCCTGAGAAAATCCCATTATACTATAGTATACTATTATACAATATTGTACTCCTGATCACTGCTCCTGTTCACTAAAAACTGCTCCAGCCTCGAGTATTACTGTTGAAGGTCCTCATCACCACCACCCTGACTTCTTCTGTTTTCCTGCATTCTGGTCTGGACATGCACATGTCTTTTTAACGCTGCTGTGCATGCGCTTTTCTGCGCACAGGAACAGAAAACAGAAGAGGAAGGAAAATGATGCTGAATGAGCTTCTATAGAAATACCCTGGGACAGTGCAGTTTTCTGCGAACAGGAGCACCGGCCCAGGTATCAGGTATGTGATCATAATCCCTGGGCAGTGCCTAACATTTGACACCCCCTGTGATTTTAACTTTAATTTTCCTTTAAGAAGAAGAACCCTGCAACGTTTTTTTTTCTTTTTAACTTTTGTTTCTATACTTGTGTAGCGCTATAGTAAATTGAGTGCACCATTCTCTAACTATGAGCTCCACTCCCAATACTGTGCTCCAGATGAGACCTTAATTCGTAGGGAGTAAGCTCTCCCAAATTGTGTGGAGGCAGGGTTTAGTTTAACTGTAACTTGATGCAGGGTGCAATAATTGGGTGCCAGTGGTTCTTATAACTTAACCAATGAACATATTTATTCTACAAAAACATCCACAATGGAGTGTACATACAGAGCAAGCAGGATCATACAGAACAGAGGATAGGCATATACTCCCAGCATCTTTTGTCAGTAGCTGTACACAACAGCCGCTCGGGGTACACCCAGCTTTCAGCATTTTCCCTAAGTGGAACCTGAGGGGAAACTCACATCCCTAGGTCTATGCACAGGGGAGCACATTTACTTAGCTAGACTGAAGGATTAGAATAAAAATAAAATGAATTTCAAAGTATTTTTTTGGCTATTTCGACCATCGAATAGGCTAATTCGACTACGACTTCGAATCTAACGATTCGAACTAAAAATCGTTCAACTATTCGACCATTCGATAGTCGAAGTACTGTCTCTTTAAAAAAAACTTCGACCACCTACTTCGCCACCTAAAACCTACCGAGCACCAATGCTAGCCTATGGGGAAGGTCCCCATAGGCTTTCCTAGCTTTTTTTGATCGAAGGAAAATCTTTACTTCTGGGAAATTAGTACCTGGGATCATAATCCCATTTAAATTCCTCAGAGGAGCCTCAAGCTGCTCAGCTAAATAGCATATCTATCTGTCACTCCCAGAGTGACCTCTGAAGGTGAGTAGCCTATCTGAGCTAGACCTGACCTGTCTAGGTTCCACTGAGCTCTGCCTGCCTGCTCAGGCCAGAGCTAGCACAAGATGGACCCTGAGCACATGGCTGCCCAGGACTTTATTTTTTAGCACAGTGCCATCTACTGGGCACTGTGAGAGCACCAAGGGGAATAACTTTTAGCAGGAATAGGAAAAGGTCCCCCGCCTAAATGTATTTTAGGTCCCAGTTAGGCATCTATAACATTAGGGGACTGCCTGCTAAATAATACTGGGAGACATTTACCAGTCCCCTACACATAATTAGTAAAGGATTTAAGGGTCACATTTGTTTTGTTTTTTTTGGCTTTGGTATAGCTGTTTAGTATGTAGTGGGGTCTAGTTTAAATACTCTAGCCAAACATGAAAATGATTGAATTTAAAAAAACACTTTGACTTTTAGAAAGTGGTTCTCTATTAGGGATGTAGCGAACGTCTGAAAAAATGTTCGCGGACATGTTCGCGAACGTCCGGACAAAAATGCGAACGGTTCGCGAACGTTGCGAAACCCATAGACTTCAATGGGAAGGCGAATTTTAAAAGCTAGAAAAGACATTTCTGGCCAGAAAAATGATTTTAAAGTTGTTTAAAGGGTGCAACGACCTGGACAGTGGCATGCCAGAGGGGGATCAAGGGCAAATATGTTTCTAAAAAATCCATTGTTGTGCTGTAAAGGGCAGAAATCACACTACGTCACTCAGGTGGTGTTTCTGGAGACGGTATTATTATTGATATTTAGACAGAATGTGAAAAAGCTCACACAGCTAGGTGGCAGTGGTTTGAAGAACAGATGCAGATGAGAGATCAGCAGCAGGACAGACAGCTGCCCACAGCAGCTACATACAGAGCACTGCAGTAGAAGGTAGATTACTAGCCAGCAAAGCTACCTAACCTAAAATGTCCCTCAAATCCCTGCAGAGTTCTGTCCCTACAATACAGAGCAGTATCAAGTAGATTACTAGCCAGCAAAGTTACTATCAACTGTCCCTCAAATCACTAACAGCTCTCTCCCTACACTAGCTCTTCCAAGCACACACAGGCAGAATGAAAAAACGCTGCAGGGCTTCAGTTTATATATAGAAGGGGAGTGGTCCAGGGGGTGTGGGGGTGGTCCAGGAGGGAGAGCTTCCTGATTGGCTGCCATGTATCTGCTGGTCTGGGGGAGAAATGGCAAAAAAAAGCGCCAGCTAAGGCGAACCCAAATTGGCGAACGTTGCGTTACGTTCGCGAACATTCGGCGGACATGAACGGTCGATGTTCGCTCGAACAAGTTCGCCGGCGAACAGTCCGCGACATCCCTATTCTCTATTGAGACCATGCCATTGAACACAGTCTGTCTAAAAATACATAATATATTCATGTGAAACACATTTGAGAAAAGTTAACTTTTTTTCTTACATGCGGATATTAGGACAATTCACTGCACTGCTGAGTTTTTTCCAGAACATTTTACAATTTCATGCAAAATTCCCTTTGCACCATCCTATGCATCCTATCAAAGGGGTTGTAACATTTTGAGAATTAATTCAGATGCAGTCTCCAATTTACACTGGCTTCAAACACATTACGCAGACTACTGAAGTGAGTCTTCAAAGTGAGATTCAAAAGTAACAGCATCTGCTTCTGTCACTGAAAATACACTCATTATAACCACAAAGAGAGGTGCATAAATATCTTAGGCTTAATATTAAACAAGAACTGTATTACTGTGAGTTTGAAAAGTACTGAACTGAGCTAGCTGTGTCATTGAAAAATGGCTGCTACAATTTCATTCCCCCCCCGCATCAATTTATACAGTGTGTTTGTTTTTAAAATAACCAAGTAAGACAGCAAGTGTTGTGAAAAGAAAAACAATAACAAGGCAAATGAAAGCCTGATGTAAAATGCAGTATTTCCTGAGAGTTCTCGTTCCCTCTACATCAATTTTTTTCTAATATATATATATATATATATATATATATATATATATATATATATATATATATATATATATATATATACAGTGGTGTGAAAAACTATTTGCCCCCTTCCTGATTTCTTAATCTTTTGCATGTTTGTCACACTTAAATGTTTCTGCTCATCAAAAACCGTTAACTATTAGTCAAAGATAACATAATTGAACACAAAATGCAGTTTTTAAATGAAGGTTTACGTTATTAAGGGAGAAAGAAAACTCCAAATCTACATGGGCCTGTGTGAAAAAGTGATTGCCCCCCTTGTTAAAAAATAACTTAACTGTGGTTTATCACACCTGAGTTCAATTTCAAAGGTTATAAAGCCATTTCTAAAGCTTTGGGACTCCATCGAACCACAGTGAGAGCCATTATCCACAAATGGCAAAAACATGGAACAGTGGTGAACCTTCCCAGGAGTGGCCGGCCGACCAAAATTACCCCAAGAGCGCAGAGACAACTCATCCGAGAGGCCACAAAAGACCCCAGGACAACATCTAAAGAACTGCAGGCCTCACTTGCCTCAATTAAGGTCAGTGTTCACGACTCCACCATAAGAAAGAGACTGGGCAAAAACGGCCTGCATGGCACATTTCCAAGGCGCAAACCACTTTTAAGCAAAAAGAACATTAAGGCTCGTCTCAATTTTGCTAAAAAACATCTCAATGATTGCCAAGACTTTTGGGAAAATACCTTGTGGACCGACGAGACAAAAGTTGAACTTTTTGGAAGGTGCGCGTCCCGTTACATCTGGCGTAAAAGTAACACAGCATTTCAGAAAAAGAACATCATACCAACAGTAAAATATGGTGGTGGTAGTGTGATGGTCTGGGGTTGTTTTGCTGCTTCAGGACCTGGAAGACTTGCTGTGATAGATGGAACCATGAATTCTACTGTCTACCAAAAAATCCTGAAGGAGAATGTCCGGCCATCTGTTCGTCAACTCAAGCTGAAGCAATCTTGGGTGCTGCAGCAGGACAATGACCCAAAACACACCAGCAAATCCAACTCTGAATGGCTGAAGAAAAACAAAATGAAGACTTTGGAGTGGCCTAGTCAAAGTCCTGACCTGAATCCTATTGAGATGTTGTGGCATGACCTTAAAAAGGCGGTTCATGCTAGAAAACCCTCAAATAAAGCTGAATTACAATAATTCTGCAAAGATGAGTGGGCCAAAATTCCTCCAGAGCGCTGTAAAAGACTCAAGTTGCAAGTTATCGCAAACGCTTGATTGCAGTTATTGCTGCTAAGGGTGGCCCAACCAGTTATTAGGCTCAGGGGGCAATTACTTTTTCACACAGGTTTGGATTTCTTTACTCCCTAAATAATAAAAACCCTCATTTAAAAACTGCATTTTGTGTTTACTTGTGTTTACTTGTGTTATCTTTGACTAATAGTTAAATGTGTTTGATGATCAGAAACATTTTGTGTGACAAACATGCAAAAGAATAAGAAATCACACTTACTGGAGCAAGGACCCATATATATATATATATATATATATATATATATATATATATATATATATATATATATATATATATATATATATATATATATATATATATATATATATATATATATATATATATATATATATATATATATATATATATATATATGGGACCTATTGTCCAGAATGCTAAGAACCTGGGGCTTTCCAGATAACGGGTCTTTCCGTAATTTGGATCTTCGTACCTTAAGACTACTTAAAAATCAATTAACCGTTAAATAAACCCAATAGGCTGGTTTTGATTCCAATAAGGATTAATTATATCTTAGCTTGGATCAAGTACATTGTGCTGTTTTATTATTATAGAGAAAAAAGTAATAATTAAAAAAAATTTGGATTGAAATTTTATTATAATGTCTATGGAAGACAGCCTTTTCTGGATAACAGGTTACAAGATAACGGATATATATTTGTAAGGTGCATCAACCTTGAGAGAATTCAGGCTACAAATGATAGTCTTATTGTTTAACCAACTAAAACACCACTTACAGCAAATATGTAATGGTTAAACAGATGAACATGGCGTTGTTTGTTAATTAAAAAGTGTGTTATTCCAAGGGCACATGTTTGTCTATCATGGCCAGTGTCAAGTACCTCAGAAACAACACAACACATGGTGCTCTGTGTAATCAAACAAACCTCACACCCCCAAGGCTCCAACTGCTTCTGTGAGCAATCTAAAAATGATTTGTTCCATTAACAACCAGAATGCATTTTAATTTCCAAACAGAAAGCCTTGCATGCAGTTTAGAATATTTTCATATGCTATAAATCTATTCCTTTATTTGTTTGGGTTTAGGGATATCAAGCCTGCTATTTTCGCTGATATTCATTTTGTGTTAAGACAGGATATTGTATGGCCTCGAGGAGCAGCAATGTTCCCCTGAGATAAATCCTTACACACGCACAAAATCACATCATTCCAGCAATGCCACGGGAATAGTTTTGACAGAGTAACCATGAATTTAAGAAGGATTATTTTAAAACTGTGTAGCCATGGATTTCTAATCATGATATGGTGTAATGTTAAATCGTTTACATCCAACAATGCAGCTACTATTAAACTGAGGTCCATGGCTAGTGCCAGGAGGGTGCAATATCCTTTTAACATTCAAAGTGAGACAAATTGCTCAACTATGTTTTGACAAACACTGTTAAAGGGATAATTGACTAACTCCCATTTATTATTACATTTCTCAAGTGCATTATTAGCATTCTATTGTCTGTGTGTGTATGGGTTTCTTTTGTTTGCCAGAAAGGAATAAACGGATTCCCCCATGTAAAAAAGAACACTTGGCAGTAATATTTACAGCAGTAAAGTCAAATATCCCCCCCCCCAATATTATACAATATTAAGAACACTTTAAGAGTTATTTATGACCGTTAGCACAGCTGAGGAAGCACACATTTCCCCATTGTCAGCTGCATAAAAATGTTTTACTCATTAAAGGTACATGCATCTTTCCTGCCTGCTGTTGAGCACAGTTACACATTTTCAGGGAATCCTGAAGCTACCGCCACCCCTAAACCTGGTGTTAGCTCCAGGGTATTATAATTATCGCAATGCAGTAACGTCAAAATAGTAGCGCACACATATTACTTGCACACTGAATGCCACAAATTATGCCAGCTGGGCAAATCTTTCAACATATTAGCACCTAATTCATGTCAAAGTGTGAGCACTAATCTAAATTTAAAGCATCAGCTGCAACTGCATCAGGCACATCTCCCCCTGGTGATGGCAAAGACACTGGAATTTGGGCAGGGGGCTTTGCATTGTGGGGAAAAAACAAAAATGCACTTTGTTATGTTAATCATAAATGAGACCTTTTAGTATTCTGGCAACTGTATGCCTTCAATTATACAATACAGGAATGAGACTATGCAGAATATTCGGGACCTGGGGGTTTTCCAGATAATGGATATTTCTGTAATTTGGATCTTCATACCTTAAGCAGGGGTGTCACTACAGAGGAAACAGACCCTGCAGTTGCTGGGGGGGGTAGGAGGTATAGGGGCCCCAAGAGGCCCTAATATATATATAAACAATTTCAATAAATATTGTTAAAATAGGTCAGCCTTTAAACATTTTGGGGGACTGAAAATAATTTGCAGTGGGGCCCAGTAATATCTAGTTACGCCACTGACCTTAAGTCTACTAAATAAATAATTTAAACATTAAATAAATCCCAAATGATTGTTTTGCCTCCATTAAGGATTCATTATATCTAAGGTAGGATGAATTACAAGGTACTAATTTAGTACTACATAGAAAAGGGAAATATTTTTTTTAAAAAATTATAATTATTTTATAATAGTGGCGTCTATGAGAGATAGCCATCCCATAATTCTGAGCTTTCTGGATAACGGGTTCCTGGATAACGGAACCCATAGTATTTACACATAGATCAAAATTTTGATTTTCTCTTGATTGTGCCCAAAATATTACAAGCTGAACTATCATGTATGTATACTCATAAAAATATGTATAAAAAAGGCACAAATGCAGGCATAGATATCAGTGGAATAATTTTAGGGGCTCTGGTCCCACAAAGAAATGTATTTGGGGCCACTGAATCCACATGAAAACACAGGTAACCTATAACCCCCTATCCACACCAGAGCCCCTTTCCCCCACCTCCACAGTGATAGGGTCTGTGTCTCCTATAGTCCTGCCACTGGTAATCACATACCATATTTTGAATATTCCGGAGCAAATTAATGCAGCAACTTAACTAGGATCAAGCAATATAGATCAGTATAGAGCACGTCTTTTTGAATGCCATAAATCACCAATCTCCATGCCATTCCACAGATCTGTAAAGTCACAGCAGAAGCTGCCTTTGTTTGATCTTTCGGCACATATAAATGGAGAAATCCCTTTCGTAAATAAAAAAAGAAAAATAAACAGCCCTGCTGTTCATGTCTACACACTTTAAACTGTAAATACAGTATTCCTCAACTATAGCCTGAGCAACACAAGGTCACTGATCAAAAGATTTGTAACATTTCTAGTTGAATTGCTTTATATTTTTCTACTACATTCTAACAAGAGAGAAGTCAGCATACTTATAAAATGATTCGTTTTATTATGTATAGCAAGGCTGTCCTTTCGTGTTGCTCTTTGAAACAGCTAAAACACCAAGGGCAAGCCCTTTTATTCAGCTGTGTCAAGTGCAACCATCAGACACTTCCTACTTTAAGTAGAAAAAAAACCTATAAATGTAATTTTGTGGTTTCTGAGCTGCGGGTTAACACATGCATATTATATGGCTTGAACACTGGGATAGTTGCTTCACTGAACCCTAATTTCTGGTTGATCATAAGACTTTAAAGGGCTGAATAGTTTATCATTATCCATTAGAGAAGCATTCCAAATGCTGTAGAAAACATGCACTTTTGACTGGCCAAGTCAATTGAAATACTGTATATGTATGTATATATATATATATATATATATATATATATATATATATATATATATATATATATATATATATAATGCAGCCTGTCAAGGTTAAGTGATTGCATAAATTACCCATTTAGTGGGCTGTCTTTTAGTAAAGGGATAGATATCTTAGTAGTGTTTAAGTGATGGACACATACTGTACAAAACACTTGACATTCCATTTAGCATGACTTAGATGGAAAAATAGAAGGTGTTTACCGCAGTCCTCTATATTAGAGAGATACCCTGGAGATGTAGTATCATCACAGAATTCTCACTATGAACGCTATTACTAGATTCTGCGATGGTTATTCAGTTATTATGGTTGTAGTCCGTAAATGAACAAATCTTAAGTTTGTCCTCTCATTCAAACAGAAAGTGTTGTGCCATGGTATTAGAGAACAGGAAAAATAAGACTTTTGAATAGTCCAAAATTTTATTTGAATTTGAAACAAATTAGACTATTCTATTCTAAAAATGTATCATGTGCTGTCTCTTTAAAACTTCAACCATTCGCCATCTAAAACCTGCTGAATTGCTGTTTTAGCCTATGGGGGACCTCCTAGAACCTATTTGGAGTAATTTGGTGGACTTTAAAAAAACCGAAGTTTTTTGGGGCAAATCCTTTGATTCAAATTCGATCAAATGCGGTAAAACTTCAGTTTGGTGGGAGTTTAAAAAAACCCAAACCACCTCGAAATTCGACCCTTGATAAATCTGCCCCTAACTGTAGGCGGTTAACTCTGTATTGTCTTCTAAGCAGTTATAATAAAAGTGAATAAAAATAAATCAGCAATGTACTTTTTATACAGTAGATGTTTTTAATTTAATCAAAAGATCAGACAACAAAAAACCAAAAGGATTGTTCATAACAATGGAAAGTAAAAAGTGCAAAGGAAATGGGTGCAAGCAGCCAGGTTTGTTGCACTTTGTCCCTTGCTTCAGATTGAAGTCTTTGAGCTTCTGGAATGGAGTAGAAAGAGTTCCGCCTCCAGCTGTATGTAGTGCTGCCTGTGTTCAGGCATTATGATTACTGGAGGGGTGGCTCTTCGAGATAAAGAATAACTATATTTTGCAGCCTATTACAATCTCACGGTCTTTCCTTTGGTGTCAAAAATGTTCCAGTGTTCAATAGCAGAGTGGAATTCCTATTTCATGTTTAGTTGCCCTATAGTTTTGATCCAGATAACTTTGTGTATTACGTTGGTTTTAAAGTAATCTGTCCAAAGCAACCATTCAAACAATTATTCTGGAACAATTTATATAATTTTCTAACCGACTGCTAATATTGGAAAGTCCAGAACATTTTGTCACTGCCAAAGGCAAACATTCAGCTTTTGCTCAGATTCTGTTTTATATGTGATATTATTTGGAACACAAGTGCACTCTTAGAAGCGAGAGTTTAATTTATCAAAGTCCTTCAGATCTTTGACAGATACAAATTTAGTCATACCTCTTCAAGTAAAATTATACAGAGTGAGGTTGAAAGTGCTACTGACACAAGGAAGTCAAACAAATACTTCTCAGTTTACATTAAATGTGTTGATTGTTTCCAAAGGATCATCATATTCATCTCTCTTTAAATCCCTGTATTTTCATATAACAGCTCACTAAGAAGCAAGAATATTTAATCTGCAAAGTGTAACATAGTGTATCTGGCATCACCAGGAATATAAGTTAAAAGAACTGAAAAATACAATAAAAAAATAATCTATAATCCTTTTTGAAAACAAAAACATTGCAGGATTTAGGTTAAGTGACTGGGTTCCTAGAGACAGAGCACTTACAGCTGTCTATTGTATATTAATGCCTTGGAGGTAGGCAAATAATATTGTGAGCTTCTCAGTTCACCTACCTGGCTCAGCAGAAAAATATTAACATTTCGGCAATTAAATATGGTAAGGTTGGGAAAGTTATTTAGAGCAGTTTATAGGGTGCATTTGATTTCTGCAGATTTGTTATTTACTTTTGTAAGAGACTAGCGAACCCTGAAATGCAAATGATCTGTAGTCAATATTTACATGTACAATATGTGTCACCATTCTTTTTATCTGTATTAAAAAGCATTTGAGAAAATAGCATTTTGTGTAAAAAATGCCATGAGTGTCATCCCTTCCACCTCCTGCTGTCAAAGTTGGCACCCTAAATTCAGAAACGATGCTAAGCACCCTGTTCTCGGCTCTTGCTTCTGCCTTTAACAGCTGCCTTTCACCTCGGGAGGAGCCCTCGGCTAGTCGTAGGGTCAAACCAGGAGATCAATCAGGCAGGATACAGAATAGAGAAGTCAGTTATCAGGCAGGGTCAGGATTTCGGAAGTCAGGATCATCAGAAACAGGCAGGGGTCACAACAGGTAGTAAAATCATCACAAGATACAGAAGGTTTAAACAGAACAGAGGCACCAGGAACTCACAATGAGGAAACCTATAATGGGCAAAGAACACATAACTAAAGCTCCTTTAAATTCGGTTTGAATTTGGCGCCATGCGCGCTGACGTCATGCGCCAGTGTCACTGCGCCTTTAAGAAGGGGCGTGTGCACAGCGCGCTACCATAGGAACCGGCGCAGAAGCAAAGGAGCAGCGCAGCTGGCGTCCCCGTCTGGAGTGCGGCAGGCGTCCCCGTCGATCCCCACAAACCCCACCAGGGTAAATCGTTACACCTGCATTGCAACTTCTATTAAGCATGGACTCACTGTGCCTGAAATTATTATGGAGATGGCAGTAGTGTAGAGATAACCTGAATTTAACTGCTGAGAAGGATGTCTTTTCACTCAAAGCACTAATGCACCCAGTCCTGTTGCATCACTATATAATTCAAGGCTGTCAAAGCTATTTCTCTGTAAAATTCACATTGTTCCTGTATATACCTCAGTTTATTTTGCATCTTTAATTTGCATTTGTAGGTGTACTGAGTGTGATGCAAATAAATTATAGTTATTTAGAAAGTGCAAATGAGACACTACAGTCAACATGAAGTACATTTCTGTATAATATTAGTGGTGTAACACGAAGGTAATGAGCCGCCAAAAAAAATCTTCTACTGTATACTGTATGGCACCAATGCTATACGTGGTACACAACTGCTAGATCACTAAGGGGGGTGCACCACCAAGAAGTACTTTTGTCTGGGGTCATGCTGTGATCTGCCCCCAGCACAAGATAGCTCTGTTCTTTGTGGTCTGTTCCCCTGGTAGTGATGTATTTATGAAAGGAAAGTAGGTCTTTGCACTCCATTATAGAGGAGCTGACGGCAGGGTAGGGTGTAAAGTGTGAAAAACAAGCTGGCTTGCACCCATTTCCTACATTTTGCACCTTTCCCTGTTACAGTAAATGATCCCTTCTGTCTATATTTAAAAGTTGTGAATAAAATTTGTACTATTTTTAACTTTTGTATATGATGCATAAACTATGACGCTTGAACATCACAATGCTTCTCTTTTGCTATAAAAGCCTTTTCAGAGAGATCACCTTTTAATTTGCCAACCATTAAACTTACTTTGTTTCTTTCCTGCTTGGAAATGTGCATTTCTACTCTTTGAACATCAACATATTAAAAAATCTGGTCTCTCTGACCACTGTTTTTTATGCATGAAAAATGTGTTAAATACAGCTCCGCAAACCTCTATTCACCACGTTTTTTCAACCTAACTGTCCTTCAATCCAAGGTCTCCACTTCCTTGCCCTTTATCTGCCCTGTTAGTCCTGAAGTTGAGAAAGCAAATACTCTATAGCTCACTCTCATCAAAGTAGAATCGCAGTGCTATAAAAAACAGGACAGCTGTAAATTTTTTGTAGATGGCGGATAGGTGATAGGTTTAGAGCAGGAGTGCCCATACTTTACTAAAGAGAGGTCTACTTTTAGTGATGTTGTCCTATTATGATCGACATCCATAATAGCATAGTTAGCATTCTGTTCAATGGAAAATATGACTTAAATATTGGTTTATAAGAAAGTGAATATTACTATATTTATATAAATATCTATTTCTTCTGTAACCTTAACATAATAAATATCTGAATGAAAAGCATGCTATAGGAGGGTAATTTAGATA
The DNA here is from genome assembly GCF_017654675.1 of Xenopus laevis. Classification (NCBI taxonomy): domain Eukaryota; kingdom Metazoa; phylum Chordata; class Amphibia; order Anura; family Pipidae; genus Xenopus; species Xenopus laevis. Next base: position 103,443,909 of record NC_054373.1, read on the forward strand.
AGCCGTTTGTTGACTGAGTCTTGAGATCTACTGATTACCAGCTAAAGGTCTACTGGTAGAACCTGATCTACCTTTTGGGCACCCCTGGTGTAGGGTAACCCAGCAAATACATGTTACTTGCAGGATGAAGATAATAAACCAAACAGAAGATTAGAATAAGATGTAACCTGTGTGAGGCCGTCCATAAACAAGCTTGTGCTCAGGGCAGGCAGCAAGCTTAAACCAGTTTGAGAAAACAGACAAGGGGTCTAGGCAGAACAATCCATGTAAACAAGCCAGAGGTCAAAAACAGCAATCAGGAAACAGGAAACATAGAAATCAGGAACCAAGGAACTCAGAAGCAAGGGGTATTAAAATCCTGACACCATTATATAGGAGCATGAAAATAAAGGAGGGTATATGGAGGGGACAGTATAAATAAAGAACTGGGAGCATAATAAGTTCAGAAGTATATGTTATCTGTAAAAAGAAATATGAAAAAAGCTACATTCAGAGCCAGTCCACACGAAAACCAGAAGAAAGGCAATGAATAAAATTAAAGACCATAACTTTGTTAGTACTTACTTCCTCAACTCAGAATGTTGGAATGTTGGTTTGTTTTTTCTACTTATAATGTATATATATATATATAAACAAATTATAATAAACGCGTTTCGCCGAATGGCGTCTTCCTATCACTCAAGGAAGAAGCCATTCGGCGAAACGCGTTAGCGAGGACTACTAAAGATTTTAAAGATTGCGAAAGCCTAATGTGGCTATGCGCAGTGGACAGTAAGTATTACAATTATACAGCAAGGAGCAGATACACCTACCACCAGTATGAGAATGGGGCCATTCTCATACTGGTGGTAGGTGTATCTGCTCCTTGCTGTATAATTGTAATACTTACTGTTTACTGTTATGTAATTGTGGCTATGTTTAAACGTTAGGTATATACCATGTAAGCTTATGTATTGTATTATACAGGCCTACTATTGTGGCTTTGTGTGTATTATTTGCATAAACAAGTAAAACTTTATTTTAAATATACCATACTTGCCTTCTTTTGAGTGTGCATACCTATCTATATATTGTTACGTTGTGGGGTACCCATTGTAGGGGTACCCTTTTGATGTTTGCACCTCTTGCACTGTTTACCTACAGCATTTGCTGAATTGGTGTGCCCTCCACCCATTACTAAATTATTTATTATAATACACAAGTTTCAGTGAGTCATGTGACACAAATGACATCAATAAGCTCCAATTATAACCAATGACATCACTAAGCACCTTTATAATTTACAGGATATTCATGGCTCTTGTGTATTATAACATTATAACATTTTGACTCATCATACATACCATACTCATTATACTCAATTATTTCCAAGTGGTTACAGCTAATCTTGTATTTACAATTCATGACAAATAGCTCATGGTAAAAAAAGTAATCTTTCAAATTCCGCACTGTGCCAGTTTAAGACTGATGCATAAATATTATTTTTGCAAGGTGTTGCAATATTTTTCTTTGAGCCAGGCTTCTCTCAGTCATTTGTCAGAGCTGGACATTTTTTTCTGCAACATGAAACTAAGGCATGTGAAGGTTTAAGTATGCCAAATGCTCAAAGAATTCATCAATCACTTCACCATGAACAGCATGAATCAACTTCAAGTCATAGTCGTTATTTTTATGTATTCCCTTCTGAATCAAGCTGCTGAGCAAAATGATCAAAAACAAGCCAATTCTAGAAATCAAACTAAACCCCAGACCTTAGCAATAGAATGCAAAAAGAAGGAAAATCAGCTCAAAGCACACGCTTCATAGGATACAAGCCTCTGATTTGCTCATTTATAAATCAAAGGAAGGTGGTATGCCTTCTGTTAGCTATAAGCCAACTTTGTACTAGAGATTAGTGACATCTACAGTTGTTTTAATTCCTTTACTGGTTTGCAGGAAGATATAAATGTAATGTAATTTTACAACAGCCCTGATCCAAGAGAAGACATGACTCAATCTCTTATTTTAATTTCCTAAACCCATATCAGCATTTACAACTATAAATACAACTTAGAGCTCACCCTAGAAAAAGGGTCCATACACAATACTTTATACAAGTTCATCTGTCAATATATATTATCTTGCTGTAATAACTGATCCAAAACTACGGTTGCCACCTTTTTGCCCCGTAGACTCCAGACAGGGGGTGGGGCCGTGACACATAGGGGGCAGGATGGAGATGCAGCTGGGCAGAGCCATGATGTCAGAGGTGGGGGCTATGACATGGGAATCACCGATTGGACCGTCACAGCATCAATTATAGGAAATCCTGTCCGGTTTTCCTAATTTGGAAAACTGGCCAGGCAGTTTTGAACCTGGCAGCCCTTCAAAAAAACCGAGCTGTACGGGTCAAAACTGGGTAGGTGTAGCCAATTACAACAAATGGTTCCAGATGCCCTTTTTTAAAAAAAATCCTTGTTTAAACATTCATTACACTACTGTGACTTTCCTAGCATATACTTGTGTACAATTACTAATAAAAATGAATAATTTAACACTAATTTTAAATAAAATATGGTCTTCTTTAAACAGTGTCTTCTGTTAGTTTGAATATTTTCTAATTAATACATTGGCAGACAATGTATCTTCTAAATTTAAATATCCCTTGTGAGGTTTGCTATGTTGATTAATATGGTTAAGCATAGATGTTAAAAATTGGCAATTAACTGATTTCTTAATTGAATGGTATGCTCTGTAAAGCAATTATAATATGGATTTAACATTAATATAGAAACATTGTAAACCAAAGGGCTGATTTAACATGCCTCAAAAGTTGTTGATGGTAAAATTATTTCAGAAAAGGAGACTTCCTGAACTCAGGACTGCAGCAGAGATTAAAAAAACACAAAACTATTTTATTTATTTTCCTCAAGCACAAGCTTATTTATGAGAAAACTTGAATCAAATTGTCGTGGTCTTCTTTTGTGATGATAGTTGCATGTGGTGCTCAGTTTAGGAAGTCACTCACCAGTTGGTTTGCCTAACAATAATCCTTGAGGCATGATAAATCAAGCCTTATGATTTGGATACGTTTCAGGGAACTGCGGGGAGTGATGAGTCCCCACAACATGTTTTGGTGCTGGAACACTGGCTAGATTTTTCTTCTAAAAAAATTTTGCTTAATGGCCTTCTTCATATATATGTGCGTAGAAGATGTAATACTGTAGATCAGTGATCCCCAACCAGTAGCTCGCGAGCAACATGTTGCCCTCCAACCCCTTGAATGTTGCTCTCTGTGTCCTCAGAGCAGATGCTTATTTTTGAATTCCAGGCTTGGAAGCAAGTTTTAATTGCATAAAAATTAAGTATAGTACCAAGTAGAGCCTCTTGTAGGCTTCCAGTCCACATAGGGGCAACCAAATGGCCAATCACAGCCCTTATTTGGCACCCCAAGGGACTATTTTATGCTTGTGTTGCTCTCCATCTCTTTTTACATTTGAATGTGGCTCATGGGTAAAAAAAGGTTGGGGACCCCTGCTGTAGATCAACATTTTAAAATGTGTTTTTATTAAAACATTCAGAGAAAAAAATCACCGGCACAACAGGATATTTCTAGCAGGGAAACCCTTGCTTGTTTATTTCCTTTATTAAAACATGCCCACCATGCTCTTTTTTTGATCTGTACAGTGTTTTTCCCCTTTAATTAAGATTACGACAGACCATATATCTTCTTTAAATATCCTTTGAGAGGTTTACTGTGTTTACGAATTTGGTTGAAGTACAGATGGTTGGAGCTGGCTATCTCTACTTTTCTTTAATACTGTATTTTGCTGGTCAAATGCAATATACACACACACACACACACACATATATATATATATATATATATATTAGAAAGCCAAATTACATGTAATATTGTTAATACTTTTTGTATTAATGATTATAACTAAGATGCAGTATAGAACCATTCAATATATGAAATCTTGATATAATATAACAAACCAAGTAAAAGTTGTGTTGTTCTGAAGTGGACCTCGTAAAAATGAATGACAAATTCATACAAAAACAACTGTTCTAAAATTGTTATAAGAAGTGATTTGTTAGGACATGTTGAACATATAATAACAGGTGCTGCTATTTTTGAAATATAAAACACCTTATTTTGTCAGCACAGCAAAATAAATACAAAAAAAGGATTTCATTTACTGGTATAAACTTAACAGCTAGAGACAGGAAGCACCATGGTGATATATGTTTGAGGGATTGTTAACAGAGTGTTGTGTTAGACAGCCAAGAGCAGATTCAGATTAATAGCTGTCACTGCTATTATCTCTAAGACATGTCAAAAAAAACACATGAACCCACAAATCAAGAGATGGCTCCTCTCAGGTTGAGTGAAAGGTATTATTTTATTTTCACATCTTTGACAAAGGATTTTTTCTTAACTGAAATGAAAATTCTACCATGTTATTGCTATTAACTTTGGATATTTACCCTTAATTAAGATAACCAAATGAATAATCTAATGAATTATCCAAATAATGCAAATTATTATGTAATTATCAACAAATGCAAAAACATATATGTCGGACTTTCTTTCTGTATCTAGGGATAAGTGAACTTTTTCACACAATACATTTTTTGGAGAAATGTATGTTTTTTCATCTGTTATCCACTCTAGAAATTGGCAACATAGAGGCTTTTTTAATGAACAGCAGTTGTAGCATAATGGAAAAGAGCTTTCCTAACAATGTAGGGTAATGTATATGCTATGGCAGAGCTAAAAACTCCTTAACCACAATGTAGTTTCATCTTCCCACTGACTCAAATGCATTTTAGCAAGTTTATTCAATCTTCACTACCTGTATCACATTCAATGGTAAAAAAAAGCAGATACAGCATAATTGGTAAAGTTCACGTAGACCTTGAACAAGTTCCCTTGAATCTTAAATCAATGTGCTTATTAATATTCACACCATTATAAATGTTCAAGTTCTATATTGTAGACATAAAAGGGGAGACTTTCAACTTATATAAACATAAGTAATTATAATATCTTATGAAGTATCAAAACAAGCACAGACACCACTAAAAAGCAATACAAAAAACACTGACACCATCAAGACGATGGCATTGAATAGGAAAATTCCTATTCAGGGAACATTCATACAAGCTTTAAAAAAATATATAGCAGGTCATTGTAGTAAAAATTACATTTCAGCTGTGATTCATAGGAATTAAGTTCCAATAAGCTAACAGAAAGGATTGCTTTATACAATAAAGACATGGCACTTATATTAAGAACATTTCATTTTGAAAAACCTGTCAAAATACATTTGCCGAACACATTTCAACCATTTAGGTGGTTGCTCATCAAGGACAAAATATAGTAAAAGTAACAGGAACAGATTGAATTATTTAGTTATTCTAAAGTAGCTATAAGATTAAAGTATGTGATTTATATGGAATTCATATGAAGATCACTTTGGCGTCCATCTGCAAAGAATGTTGCATTCATTCTAAAGAGGTTGACTTTACAAAAATGCTGAAATTATATAATTAATCCCATATTTGGGCAACCCCTAGGCAAGGCTGTGCATGGTGGTTTATCTCAATTATATACAGTACATCATTAAACTGTAGGTCTGGAGTGGAGGTAACTAGTTCAATCCTTAGAGATGCTGAATTTATGCTTGGAAGCCATGCAATTAAATACTTGGTCAATAATGACTGACCTATACATCTCTGTTAAACCTGTTAGAACAGAATATAATGACTTCTGGTAGGTCCTATCCTGTGTATTTTCTAATGTTATCACTTGCCAATGGCTATTTCATCCCCCTTCCTTCCTTTGCTAGCCATTATAATAGATACGCTGTTAATGAAACCCTTCCTGATCAGGAATTATTTTTTACTCCAAAACTGTAAACATAAATGATTTTTTTTATAAAAGTTGCATTAGTAGTACATACTGAAATACTGAAAAGAGAATAAAACTAATGAGGTGAAAGGAGTGCAGCTATGAATGAACCTGAAGTTGATGAATAGCAATGCTCAGCTATAACTGTGAGGGTTGAGATGCAAGTTGGAATGTAGCCTAGGCAGGAGATTGACGTATGTTGCATTAGAGATGAAGTGGCATGAGAGTGTATAGTAACACTATAGCTCTTTATCTACAGGTATTTCAGAATCAATATGTCAAGCCAATTAACCATAATGCACTGTGTACCAGAGATCAATAGAAACATATTGATAAGGCTAAACATTTTAAAGCTTAATCAATGGAAAAGTAAAGTAAACAATTTTCATAAGGCTAAGGCCACACTAGGCGATAGCGCAGCGATTGCGGCTTAAAAGTCGCGGCGAAAAGTCGCCGCGAGTCAAATCGCGGCGCTATCGCCTAGTGTGGCCTTAGCCTAAAGAACATTTTATTGCAGGGCTTATTCAAGCAAATATAAATGGCTGAAATGACTTTCGAGTCACTAGGCCAAAGCATTAACACAGACTGTACAATTTCATTACCTCTGGTTATTGCTGAGCTATAGGCTAAAATAAACTATAATTATAGTCAGCAGAAGGATTTTTTTTTTTTACATCTGAAAGCAAGGAAAGCACCCCTTCATTGCTCAGGAAACAACACAATGAATATGCATGAACTTTTATGAAATTACAGGTTGAAACTACACGCAAATCGAATTCTTTAACAATTGCAGTCTGTTAAGCAACCAAATAAGATGCTAATATAGCAGAACCAAACCTGTTTTTTTGGATTAATTTTTTTAAGATTAACATTTAGGATTAATATTTTTAGGATTAATAAGGATTTCATTGAAATTGAAACTGAAGTACGTTAATGGCCAGACTCAAAGTCAGGGGGCAAGGGTCACAGCTCCACTGCAGCTGTTAATCAGTTCACCAAGCATGTATATATATATATATATATATATATATATATATATATATATATATATATATATATATATAACCGTGGGGTCGGTGCACACAGAGCACAAAATGGATGCCTAGGTGCTGGAACTGTTGAAAATAGTATGAAAGTAGCAAAAAGAGTCCGCACACACAGGACTTGAGTAAGAAAATAAATTTGTTGTTTATTCAACGTTTCGACCCAGTCACATGAGCCGTCTTCCTGAAGACAGCTCATGTGACTGGGCCGAAACGTTGAATAAACAACAAATTTATTTTCTTACTCAAGTCCTGTGTGTGCGGACTCTTTTTGCTACTTTTTTATATATATATATTCCAAAATCGCAGTCAGTGCACTTAACACAATTAGCAAAAACAATATTAACTAGAGGGAGCACTAAAGCGTTTTAAAAATGTACTTTGGTGTAGAGATAGGACCCAAGTGATAACAAGGCCGATAAATAAAAACAAAAAGTCCTGCACCTCAAAATAATATAATGGTAAAATAGATTTTATTAATTCCATTATATTAAAATATTCAAACCCCACATGCTTTATTCTTATACATTTCGTGCCATATCAGCACTTATAAGTAGTATTAACACGGTTTTTATTATCACCTTTCTATAATGGACATTATTTCAGGGTTAATACAATTATTTTCTTTTCTTTTCATGCAGTGTATTTGTATGTGCATCCCACCGAGAGAGATACGTTGCTAAACAAGCCTGCAGACCTGGCATATTTACAATTTAATTTTTCATAAATCTTTACTGTGTCTTTGGAATTTTTCTCATGTTTATGAAAATATTGCAGAAAGTCAATATTGAAGAATGAAGTGCAGAGATCTGTTGCCATTCCTAAAAAGCAGAACACAGTATGAACATTGCATTCTGTGTCATAAATACCTACTCCATATACCTAAATCAATACTATATATTGATTATAGGGCAGTTTCATATAAACAACAATACAATGTATTACCAAGAATTCCTATCAATTAGAAATTTTCAAGACAATACAGAAAAAAACAACTGTTGCACTGCACAATACACTAGAGAGAATTATTCAAAGTTCCCTAACAAGATGTGTTGGTAGCATTTTACCATTTGAACAGAATATAATACAATTTTTCAATGTAAAAATGTAGGGGCAGATTTATCAAGGGTCGAACTTCGAGGGTTAAAAAACCCTCTAATTTGACCCTCGAAGTAAAATCCTTTGAATTCGAATATCAAATTCGAAGGATTTTAGCGCAAAGCTTCGATCAGACGATCGGATAAAAATTGTTTGATCAAACGATAAAATTGTTCGAATCGAACGATTTTAAGCGATCGATCAAAGGATTTTTATTCAACCAAGAAAAACTTAGAAAAGTGCTGGGGAAGGTCCCCATAGGCTAACATTGCACCTCTGTAAGTTTAATTATTTTTATTAAATTTGTAAAATAAATCCAGGGGTACATAAAAGAAAAAGGGGGGGGGCTGCGGTAAAAGCAGTACATGCCATTAATACATTGTATTAGTCTTGAACCACTAACATAAGCATAAATATCCACAGCAAATAGTTTGAAGTACTAATCTATGTAGGCACAGCAATTCAATACAAGAGATATAAGAATGGATAATCATGTCAAAAGGGAAGGGACTAGGAATGCCTAGTCTAGGAGAGGGGTCTCTTGTAAATGTATGTTGTTATTTCAGGAATTAAGTGAGTGTGTTATGGGTTTACTAATTGTTTGTATTCAGACGAATCTTTATACAGGAACCGTCAGAGCCAAGTGTCCCTAAACTTTGAGTAGTGATTGCCGGAGACTGAAGAAAGTTCCTCAAACTTGGCGATTTCGTTAACTTTATCTATCCAATTCTTAGTAGTTGGAGGAGTGGAGGATTTCCACATCCTAGGAATAAGAATTTTGGCTGCATTAAGTAAATGTCTTTCCAGTATGAAGTCCGGGACCCCTTCCTTGGTTTCCTCATCCCAGAAAAGCAACGTGCGTGCTGGAGAGGCTGGTACATCTCTGCCTATGATCTGGGAGCAAGCATGTATGATTGCTGACCAAAAGCTTGAGAGGTCAGGGAAGCTCCAGAAAGTGTGCATTAGCGTTCCTACTTCCCTTTTGCATCTCCAGCATATATTGCTTGTAGCTGGATATATCTTGTGTAGTCGGGCTGGAGTGTAATACCATCTGCTCAAGATTTTATAATTAAGCTCCTGTATCTTGCAACATCGTGAGCTATATATCATGTTTCTAATCAGATCTTTGTATGAGTTTTCTGGTATTTCTATATCTAAGTCATGTTCCCAGGCTAGTAGAAAGGTTAATTGATCTTTCTTGTTATCACTGTCAAGCATGTTGTATAGGGCAGATATAATATGTTTTGGTGGTGTTGCACTACTACAAATCCTTTCAAACGGGGTGAGAGGCCTACCCAACTTATTAGTTCCGCCTAAATACCCGTAGAAGTGTCGTACCTGGCAATATTGGTAATCCTATAAAACTGCCGTAGGTCTAGCCTTTCCGGAGAAGTGGTAAATCAGCTAATCGCCCATTGTCGAGTAGATGGAAAAACTGTAGATGTCCATCCACAAGCCACTCCTTGAATTCAGTGGAGTGAATTGCAGCAGGGAATGCAGGGTTGTTTGTAATTGGGGTTAATGGTGAAGGCCAAGCTGTGATATTTGAACTTTTGTAGGCCCTATCCCATACTGTTAATGTGCTGTTAAGTAGAGGATGAGAGTTATGTATTATCCTACAATGTAATTTGTCTATCCATGGCAGGTGAAGCAGATGTGTGGCTGTAGATTGCTGTTCTATTTCGATCCACCCCTTGTTATCTAGATGGAAAGACCAGTCTACCACCCTAGCAAGGATTACTGCCCTTAGGTATCTGGTACAGTTTGGGAGAGCAAGCCCTCCTCCTGTCTTTGTCGTATATAAAATTGTAGATCTCAATCTGGGGGGATGCTTGTTCCATACAAATTTGGTTATAAGGGATTGGAATGCTTTCAGCCATGTCGTAGCGTATGATAAAGGAATGCATTGAAACATATACAGTAGGCGTGGCATAATGTTCATCTTAATGACGTTAATCCTTCCAATCCAGGATATAGGTTGTGCCGTCCAGTGTCTTAGGCCTTTAAGAATTTTGTTATACAGGGTTTTGCAATTCACATCTTTCCAATCATTGTAGTCCTTAGTGAATGTTATTCCGAGATAAGTAAAGTGTCTGTTTGCCCAGCTATATGGAAAGTTCAGCGAGAGGTCCTGTAGTGTTGGGAGAGGTAAAGAGACATTCATAGCTAATGATTTGGAAAAATTGATCTTGAAATTACTGATGTGGCTATATGTTTCAAGTAAATTGAGGTGAGGGATCGTGGAGAGAGGGTTCGTAATAAACATTAATAAGTCGTCAGCATACGCTGCCATCTCTTATGCTGATTCCCGTGATATCTGGGTGCGATCTGATTTGAATAAGGAGAGGTTCCAGGGCTATAGCGAATAAGGTAGGTGACAATGGGCAGCCTTGCCGAGTACCATTTTGGATCGTTATGTACTCTGACAGTATTCCATTCACCCTAATTTTAGCTATCGGTCCTGAGTATAGTGATTTGATCAAATGACAGAGGCGTTCGCCAAATTCAAATTTCTCAAGGCAAGAGAACATGTAGGTCCAATTGACCCTATCAAATGCCTTTTCGGCATCTGTAGACAGTAGCATAAAAGGGATTTTCTTTTGCTTAGCGTAATGCATGATGTTGATCAGCTTGTTGGTGTTATCTCTTGCCTCTCTGCCAGGGATAAAGCCTGTTTGATCTAGCCCTATCAGTTGACCTCGGTAGGTTTAAAGTGGCGAAGTATGAAGTCAAAGTATTTTTTAAAGAGACAGTACCTAGATTATCGAATAGTTGAACGATTTTTACTTCGGATCGTTTGAATCATTTGATTTGATCGAATTTGACCAATTTGATGGTCGAAGTACCCAAAAAATACTTCGAAATTCGAATATTTTTCCATTCTAATTATTCACTCGAGCTTAGTAAATTTGCCCCTACATGTTCACTTACAGAAAGCAAAAGTAATCTTTCAAAGTGCTTCAGAAATACTGAAAATACTGAAATGATTATTCAGAATGCTGGAATTTTTTAAATATTGCAAGATCATGGGAATCTCAAAAGGACATTCTAGAAAAGAAGAATTTTGCTATATATATATATATATATATATATATATATATATATATATATATATATATATATATATATATATATATATATATATATATATATATATGTATAGAGCAAACAAAAAACCGCACACACAGGACTTATGAAGTGCAAAAAAAATAAAAAATTTATTGCAATGTTTCGGCTCCTGTACTCGAGCATTCTTCAGGTGGTGTGAATGAGTATATATATATATATATATATATATATATATATATATATATATATATATATATATGTTGTGGTAGAGTGACCAAGGAATTGGTGTGTTTTTCATTTGATTTCTCCCCAGTAGAAGATGTAGGCACCACGAAGGGTGTCATTAAACAGAGAGAGGCTTTGGTGGCCAGATCATTGCACTTGATCCAAACTAAGATATAATTAATCCTTATTGGAAGCAAAAGCAGCCTATTGGGTTTATTTAAAGTTTACATAATTTTCTAATAGATTTAAAGTATGAAAATCCAAATTACGGAAACATCCATTATCCGGAAAACCCCAGGTCCCGAGCATTTCCATACCCATAATTAGAAGTATCTTCTGCAAAATGAGTAGGTATTTGCAAACAATTCAGACATAATACAGAGATGATAATGATACATACTAAAAACATACTTAACAAAAAATCCATAAGGCTTTCATTTAACTGGTCCTGCTATTATCCAAAATGTGTAAATTTTTTTATCACTAAAAGTTCTCATGGATAAAAAAAACTCTCTAAAGTAAAACAAATCCCTGTGTTTGAGAAACATTGACATTAGTGGCTCTGTATATACTTAATCATGTTTGTCTCTTAAATATGTTGTAAATCTTTTATGTTCCCCTGATATATTAAACACATGGATAAAGCTGACAGCAGTCTATGAAAAATGCTGTCTTTTTCTTATTCATTTTGCCAGTGTTTTTCATATACTGTCAATCACCATTGTCACCCTGTCAGTTATATATTTTTCATGACTAACTCAAATTAAGCTTATTTATGGAGTTTTGGTTTTTTTTCCATTCAAGTTCTATAAATGTTGCTAAAAAAGGGAAAGGGCAGAAGACAGAATATATGGGGACCAAACAATCTAGCTAGACCAGTTAATTAATGAATATTTGTCAAGGCAACAGAACAAACTGGCTGTTTATCTAGAATATCTGAACTGTCGTTCAAATTACTATCAGACAATCCTGCAGTTTAGACATCTATGCAATACAGCTGTTGAAATTTAAAATTAAAGCAAAAGCTTGTGGCAAGCTGCCCAGAAGTAGTGACAAACTGTACTTACGATTTTATTTTGTGAAATAAAGAGCACACTTTTATTCTCATGCTTCCTGGTTTGCTATAAAATACATCAACAGGAATAAAGAATACTGGAGTGTCCATCAATAGCTAACATTGCTTTTGCCTTACTTAGTAAGTATAGTGCTATAGATGGTAAGAACCCAGGTTTTCTACAAGATAAGACAAAGCCAAAACAAAATCTCTTTTGGGTCCAATATTTTAAACACAGAAATAAGTTACAGTATGTATGACTGATTTAGGTACAACATTTTTAACAGGATTGCTCCCCTAAAATGGCTACAGAATGACTTCAGTGCAATAGTGTTATGTCACCGTTACTACTGAGTCCACATAATACGTAGAATTTTTCCAAAGCAAAACAAGGTTGAGCAGCACTCTATAATACACTGCTTTATTATGGAGCCGGACAGTCGGCTCAGTACCCTGTGGAATAGCAAGCGAAGGGGAAAGTAATAAAGGGGAATTTCCGTAAGTGAGTCTGGAGCGCCTGTGATTGTTTCTACCACATAATAGATAGGCCAGACAGGAACTGGGTGCCTTACTATTATCTATATTTATTGGATATGGAATATGCATTTCTCATTACTCTAATAAACAAAGCGGCTTGCAAAATGTATAATAATACCTGCATCAATAGTAAAACATTGTCACACAAAAAAAAACTATTTATACAGTATAATGGTTAATCCACAGAATTAGCAAATAGCATATTTAGTAAAAATACTAGACTATATTAATAAAAGAAAGAAAACGAGGAAGGAAAACAGAGAGCTCATCTGTATTTAAAGGGACACTAACACATAGGGGCAGATTTATCACAAATGTGAGATTATAGTTTGACACAGAATAACTCACCCACTTTCTATTCATTGTTATGGGATTTTTAGACATGTATTTATCAGTGGGTCACAGTCACAGTTCAATATTTGATACATACATTTCTTAAAATAACATAGGAATGAATAGAAAGTGGGTGGTTTCTTTAGGGTGAGCTCTAATCTCACATTCTGACACATTTTCCCCATAATATTGCTGTTATGTCATCCTAAGAGCCCAAATCGGGGTAATTCTTTTTTCCAACTTGCCCTATTCTAGGAGGTATTTAAAAATTTTAAACCAACTCACTAAATTATGCTTTACAAAGTCAGTTGCTGTGACTTGCAAATTGCAAAAAAACAGGGATAAAGTGCTAAAAAGAGAATCTCTTTTTGGACCATGCTGAGGTTATATTATTTCCTTTGTGTGGCTATGCAGATGGTGAGTGACCATGTGGGTGTCTCCAAGAACACCCCCTCACGTGTGTGGCATTTAGACAAGCAGGCTAGGAAGCATTAGTGGCTCTGCAAGGTGCAAAGGAGCTCTACAATGAACTCCTGTCTATGGGCTGCCTTGAGGCCAACAATTTTGCTTCTTGTGTCCCTTTTTTAAGGTGCAGTGTGCAGGCTATGAGCATACGCACTAAACAATGCTACTATGTAATAATAAATTACCTCTGTATTGTCTCACACTCCGGTCTTACAGAATAAAAGAAGGAAGCCTCATGCAAAATCCCTTTTTCCGCATGGCTTCTCTTTGATCTTGCTGCACCACATGTTGCTAGTAAACATGCAGAGAAACCTGGAACATTAGTATCCACACTGTGAGGCGAATAGTACTTTACAGCTGACAAAATAGATGCTAGATGCAGTTGTTAAGACTAAAAGTATTAAAAGCATATCTCAAAGTTGGAATATGAACTTTGGTTCTGTCCCTAAGGCACAATATGTGAGATTGCCAAACTTTAATGTGTATAAAAGAAGAACTCAGACAGTTATTAATAATGGCCATAGCGAAGAACTTTGAATAATAGGCAGGGGTGTATTTACCATATAGGCCTGGGTTTAGATGGGCGATGTCGCTTGAGTGCCTACACGGTAAAAAAAAATTATATTTGCTGAAAAAAAATATCTTGCAGGCCTGCTTCCACACATTACATCACTTCTGGGCATGTACATTACGTTACTTCTGCACATGCACAGATAGGCGGATGGACCTATACAGCCATGTTCATAGGCTTTATTTCAAATCAAAATGCTGTTCTCTCTATCAACATTCTGTTCTGTACACTAATTCTCCAAAATAGTGCCCACAGTAAGATTCTGTTTGTATTTCATCTATTCTCGATCTCTCTATGCTTGCTACTCTGCCTACGCACCTTCCTTCTTCCAAAAGCTCCTATCATTTGTGTTTATTTTCTATCTTGTTAGATTACTAACACAGTCGAGGCCTTCATTAAGTCTGCTGTCATAAGGACATCTGGGAGTTAAGCAGCCCACTTGTTCATTAGCTAGTTTTACCTTTGAGAGTTTCTATCAAAGCTGCTGGATTTGCTCTCTAATTCTTCACACTGTACATGCTGTGGTAATGTTATTAGTTTTGTTCCTGATGTTACGTGCATTAGAAAATCCATTTGAACTCTGTCACCTACATATTTTACAATCTCTTGGTATGGATTAGTGTCTGAGTGAAGAGATGATATGTTTCCTTGATCAATGGTATCTGTGAACTTTTTTTTTACAAAGACCAATAGTAGACGAAAAAGAAAAAATATGAAAAGCTTAATCTCACCGAAAGAACAGGCTGTGAAATGGAATCGAATAACACTTACAAACTGAGACAAAAGGGGAATGTGACAGTGGATGAAAGCAGTTTCCCAGTGTGGTCAGTCTAGATTATTACCAATTTCATAATAATATTGTGGCTGGATACTGATTCTCCTTTACCATCTAATACTACCAATTCAAATATTACTAATCCCATACTTGCCATTTATGGGATGTCTGCTAATGTTGCACTGGCATGGGTAAAGAGCCAAAACCATTAAACTCATATTTTTGTAATTCTGTAAGAATCACTAAATATACTGTAAGCCACTTGCCAAAATATATTTGCTATTTTTCTTACTATTATAAAGATAGATGATATGTGTTGCTTCCCTGCCTAAGGCAGCCACCGCCTGCTTAATAAATCAATTAAGAAGCAAATCTGAAACAAGTAAACATAGCACCTAAAAAAATACATTTGAGCCATGAATATTTTGACTCACACTGCACAGAGAGGACAGTGCAGCCGGAGACCAATTTGATTTCTTATAGGAGAAGGAAATACTAAAACTATCATATCAGAAAGGTCTATGGAAATACACCCAGTTACACTCACAGTGTCACAGTTCTTGCTCCTCTGTGAAAGGAAACACCATATTCCTTTTGATTCTATTGGTTACACAGATCAGATGTCCTTCCCTCTGCTCAAACCTCCTGACCCTGTGAGCAAGCGAGACGCAAGGCAGGAGAGGAGGAAAGGGAAGTTATGCTGCACAATCTAATATGACTGCCGCTATCTTAAACAAACAGAGTGATGTTCTATGGCTGTTAACTACGGTATGGTAAAGCATTCTACAGAATAAATATAGCCTTCTATCTGGCACTATTTGTCTAATCACTTAAGAATAAACTGCATCAGTACTGTAGCTTTCCTTCTCCTTTAAGCATTGTAAGCAGGGTTATCTATGGCTGCCTGAAGCTATGCAAGAAACACATGACATTTCGGAAAGCCGAAGCAACATGTATGTTTTACTACCAGCAATCCACATTAGTCATTTGTCATGTGGGACTAGTCTCATCTAACATTGCCCTTATGGCTAAAATTATGTTTATTTTTGAAACAGTTAATATTTAAAGAAGAATAATCACCCCCTTGGTTTTAAACTTTTGGGGTCCGTGCAAGGGACTCCTCAACTGCATCCCTGCAATCACCTGGTAAGTCAGTTCACCATCAGTGCAGGGTTTGCAGATGTCATAGTTGGTTGTAGAATGTCAAGGCAGACATTCTATTCTGACACATGCACTTCTATCCAGAAAACCTTGCACTGATAAATAGGGCACATTGGGATTAGATTAATGTCACTCTACATGGATTTAGAACACCAACCTAGTTGGTCAATTATTTAACCTAGTTGAGATTCTACTTTATACAGTAATTCCTCAAGAATGTCTTGTTCTTTATGCAGTTTCCTAGACAACAACTCCAGTTTAAGACAGAAGCATCGTAAGATGGATGACATATTGGATTGTAAATGATTGCCGACCATGAAATAGCCAAGTAATGGGAAGCTGAAATATGAGTCGCTAACAATCTGTAAACAATATGCAAGATCATGCTATGCAGGCTGTTAAATGTATCTGGAATTAAATGCAGTGTGAGCAAGAATAGATGAAGGAATAATAAAAGGCAACACGAATTTTAGTTTTTTCAAGCACTTAAGTTTGATTATGATTGATGTCATTTCTTTTTGGCTCATCGGTTAATCAATTGTAGCATTAAAAGGGAAGAAGAAAAAAGAACATAAAGCAAAAAAAATAAGAGAGCAACCGCACGGGCTTAAACACTACAATTAAAAACAGCAATCACTGTACAGAAAATGAAGAGAAGCGTGCCAAGCCTATAATGCTGCAAATTACACATCCGCTCTACAGAATGGAGCCATTTAATAAAATGTTAAGGGATCAGGTATACACTTGATATTGCCTGGCTGAAGGGTTTGTTTAAATTATAGAAAGACAATCAGCAAAAAGCTGAAAGTGCAAGAATAAACCATTCCTGTTGATTGTTAACAACTAAAGAAGTGATTATAAATGTACAGATTGGGACCCAAAATGATCCCCCTGACTCTTCTTAGACAGCCATGATGATTCCCATAAACATCATAAAGTTTCCTACAGAATTATTTGTAGATATTTTAAAAAGAGATGCATCATTAATTCCAAACCAAATCTTGGTTAGAAAACTACACTCCCAGTCTTCAAGTGGGTCCCATCCAAAAGAGAAAGTATATTGTGTGACAAACAGGAAAACAGTAAAAGTCATATACATTTGCAAAGCATGCAATATTCAACAATCAGCAGCTAATTTATATTGATTCATACTTTTATTTGACCCCGCCTGTCTAGTTCAAATTCAGTGGTGTTTTCAGAGGTAAGAGTACTATTGGGCAGTAAAGGTGTAGATTAAAATGCAATTAAAAAAGTAATTAAAATATAATTTACTGTTGCCTTACACTGGTAAAAGTAGTGTGTTTGTGTTAGAAATACTACTTAGATTAACATAAACAAAGCTGCTGTGTAGCTACATGGGTAGCTATTCAAATAGAAATAGGACTAAACGGCACAGGTTACATAGCAGATAACAAATAAGCTTGGTAGAACACCAATGCATTCTACAGAGCGTATCTGTTATCTACAACTAGCTGAGTAACTATGCTGTGCCTCCCCCCCTGCAAAAAATTTTCAGAGGTGCCATGCACACTCTCCATTCTACCCTCATATGTGATACTGCGCTCCTACACAGCCAAATTTGCCTGCAGCAAGTAACTATAGAGGAAGGTGATCTACAGGTCTGGGCCCCTTTTCCCTGGGCCCCCACTAGGTCTGCTTCCTCTATAGTTACTCCATGGTCTACATGTCTTATTGACCATTACAACTTGAATGACTGTCGCTGTGCTGTACAGAAGCTTTGTTTATATTAACTATAGTTTCAAAAACACCAGCTTTACCAGTGAAGAGCAACAGTACATTATATTTTAATTACTTTAAAGGGGACCCGTTACCCAAAAAAATATTCAAAATCCTATTTTATCACATTAGTCAAGCAAAAGGAACTTTAATTCCACAATATAAATTATTTGAATCCGATTTCCTTCAGTCTCGGATGTCCTAATTATAGCAAGCAGGCAGGAGCCATTTTGTGGACACTGTTATTAAGGCAAGCCTTGTATCATCTCAGAATCTTGTTTGTGCACCAGAATGGGGGACCTGATGTCCACCCCCATGCACTGGCTATACAATTAAATGGTAAAGAGAATGGGGGAATGTGTGGAGAGCAGTGACATCTAGAAAGTGCTGATTGAAAAGTGAAAGTAATTGTCTGCCCACCTCTATGTCTAAGACACAGAATCAAAGGGCAGACAATATTTGATTGACAGCTGAGATTTTTAAATGAGCTTACAACAGCTACAAATGCTTTAATAAAAAATAGAAATTGGATTTTATGTTTAATTTGAAAAGGACTTTTATTATACAGATTTTTGTATCTGGGCGACAGGTCCACTTTAATAATGCCTTCTATACCCATAAACTTTATAATGGTGATTGATTTCACCAACACATATCAATATTGCATATCAGTCAGGATTCCCACCCAGTGCTACAGTACCTTTATTCCCGCACCCAAGGCGGCTGTGTTACATGTCTACATTGTTATCCCTCTGTGTGACATTCATTAGTTTACCCATGGACCAATGGAATGTTTCTGCCAGTTGAGCAGGGCAGATATAAAGTGAAACAAATATTAAATAAAAACTAGTATAATTCTCAGGCAAAAATATTTCCTAAAAAGGCATATCTACTGAGTAAAACTGTCTATATAAAAAAATAATACAAGTAAAAATGAATTTGTCATGTAGTGTGATGCCTTGGTTAGAGACCTGTATATACTAGGTGCTTAAAGCCAATCTTTCAGATTCAAATAAATGAAGTCAATTAATGAAAAACGAGTCAATTTTCTCATTAATCTGACCTTGCCTTTCAGCTATGTAATTAGCTGCAATTTATAAAGAAAATGAAACAATGCCCAACTTATCAGTCTTTAAATTCCTATTTAGCTATGTGGCACTCAGTGAAGGAAATGTTGCAATTTGTTAACATTTTTTGCCTGAATTGGCAGACTCTGTCCTGTCTTTTCTTTGGAAATTCAATTTGTTAACTGCAATGATAACAGTTACTGTGAATGTCTAGAGATAAATTAGATTATAATGGTCACTAATCTATTACGAATTAGTACAGGTTTAATTCAATTATCTGCCATACAGTTATGCCATACAGCATGCTGTATCTGAGATGCTTCCTTGTATATAAAGTATATACAAGGAAATGTTTGGCAAAGATCAAAGAGGCGTAATCATTTTCACTGTATGCAGAATTACATCAAAGATATGATAATTTAACAAAAATATATTGATAAGGAGCAAAACCACATTACACCTTACGATTTCAGAAAAGAATGGGATCCCATAAAAAATAAGAAGAATTTTATTATGAAACAGAAGGGATCTCTTTATTCTTTGCTTGAGCAGTTGGTGATGAAGCCTATGTAGCATAGAGAGCAATATATACACAATTCTATGCAGGTGTGTACTGTGTTCATCTATTAATGAGTAAAATATCCAGGAAGAAATACAAAATAAGGTATGTCTCAATGAGGCATGTAAAAACCACAGGGTCCATTATTTATAGGAGAGTCCAATATTTGGATCAGTCCAAAGACTTCTGAAATGAAAAAAAGTAGGGAGCCTTGTATTAAAGGGCACAAGCCTTCCATCATCTCAAAATCTTTCTTGTGCTCCAGAATGGGGAACCTGATGTACATCCCCATGTGCTGGCTACACAATTAAATGGTAAAGAGAGAGGGGGTATGTGGGAAGGGCAGTGACATCTAGTAAGTACTGAATGGAAAGGCATAGAAAAGGTGTAGGCGATATTTGATTGACAGCTGAGATTTTTAAATGCATTTACAACAGTTATGAATTGTTTAATAAAAAAAATTTGGATTTCATGTTAAATTTGAAAAGGACTGTAATTATACAGATTTTTATGCAGGGACGGAACTAGGGATAGGCAGAAGAGGCACCTGCCTAGGGAGCAACGAAAGGGGGGCACTGGGCAGGTGCCTGTCTTCTGCCTAATCCTAGTCCATGTTCGAGCTCCCTCTCCATTACCTTCCAGCTCTCTCCTCTCCGGCCTTTTCCCCTCCCCTCTGCCCTCCCCTCTGACAATCCCCCCTCCGTCACTCTGCACATGTGTGCGCACGCTGCATGGGGGTGCGTGCACGCACACGAGCATGGAGGGGAGTGCACGCACACGAGCACAGAGGGGAGAGCCTAGGGCGCCCAGTCGGCTTGGCCCGGCACTGTTTTATGTCTGGGTGACAGGTCCGCTTTAGGGCAAAAGTCTAGTAAAAACAAAAAGTATATGGCTTTACTAACGTATGGGACAAGTGTAGAAAAGGGATGTTAAAGGGATACTGTCATGGGAAAATGTGTTTTTTTTTCCAAATGCACCAGTTAATAGTGCTGCTCCAGCACAATTCTGCATTGAAATCCATTTTTCAAAGAAGCCATTTAATTTTTGTTATATTTAATTTTGAAATCTGACATGCGGCTAAACATATTGTCAATTTCCCAGGTACCCCGTCATGAGACTTTTGCTCTGATAAACTTCAGTCACTCTTTACTGCTGTACTGCAAGTTGGAGTGATATCAACACCCTCCCTTCCCTCCCCAGCAGCCCATCAGCAGAACAATGGGAAGGTAACCAGATTACAGCTCCCTGGTAGATTTAAGAACAGCACAGCGCTGGATTTGCCAGGCAGGGGCCCCTAGGCCGCGTGATCATAGCACCCAGCCGTGTGGTCCTAGCGCATGCTCTCAGGCGCAGCTCGTCCCTAGTGCTCCCCATAGAGTGGCCAGGCGGAATGCCGTCCCTATAAAGTTGCACCACAAATCTGGGCCTGGAACAGCACTCAATATTAAAAATCCAGGTCCCACTACAATAAATTTAGTTACATTAAGTAAGTAGGAGAAACTGACAAGTGTCAGAAAGCAGCTCCATAGGGCAGCACTGGCTCTTTCTAAAAAAGCACATGCTTATAAGCTAAAATACACATTTTACATTATGCCTTGATACTAATTCATTTTTATTCCCATTGCCCTTTGTGTTTCATTTGGCTTTCAGAGGTCATGTAGCTAAGTATCAAATCTGTTTTCATTCACTTATTTCCTTTTGAGAAGGATAATAAATATGTATAAATCACTAAGGAGAACAAAACTGAAAATGGCTGTAATCATGCTTTTCCTAAACAAGTGGTAAGAAGAACTGCTTCCTATTGGATCCACTTTATATAATTCCAGAAAATTATAGCATTATATCTCTGTCACTAGCAAACCAACACAATGCATTGAGTTATGCTCTGTAATATATTTTACTTCACAAGTAAATGGATACATCTTTCTGCTGCACTGTGATCTTTCGGTGAAACTGTTAAACAACCTTACATTTAGGGACATATTTATTATGCTGTGTAAAAGACGACGGGATAATACACATTGCAAGGCTTTGATGTATATACGGAGTAAAAACTATGTAAAATAACAGTGGCAAATCTCGCGTTCACATGGTGTAAAAATACACACACCATGTGATATTTTACACAGCTTTTTACACAGTTTTTTTGGCGAATTTCTTATTATACAGCATAATAAATATGCCCCTTTGAGTACTTGATTGGCTGCAGTTACTGATTAGATCAAATGTAAGTGGCTGAGGTTGCCTTTTCTTTACTCTGTAGAGGAAAGCTTTAAATTGATAGACCATATCTATGTTCCAGTTCTCTACCCAGTTAAATGATTTATGCTACACATTTGAGACAACTATTGAAGAGGAAGACAAGGCATATAATACAATGTACATTATACTGGTTCATGAGTAAATATTAAATGCCTCAATGCCTTGTGCTTGACAATGAGCATTTATATTGTTATTTCAAATACTTCAAATACCTTTAGGCGTACATTTATAAAGATGTACAAAATATGTTACACAAAAATGGTTTAAAGGTTGGTGCAATAGAAAGAGTTTTTCAAATTGTGTGTTTATGTGTGAATTAACACCATGCATCATGATACATTACAGGGAGATACTCATAAAGGATACCAAAAGCTAAAATTATGCCAACATTTTTTTCAGCACTCTAGACCAAATATATCCTATTGAAATCACTGAGATACATTCAAAAAGCTAAAGAAATCTAGTGGGCTAAAATTCTATGGAAAGAATATCTGAACTCTGTATCTATCTATCTATCTATCTATCTATCTATCATCTATCTATCTATCTATCTATCATCTATCTATCTATCTACAGTATATAGCTATAGTATCTAATATATCGCTATAGTATACTGTAAGCATGATACTCTATTTCTATTCTATTATATTCTGTAACCCTTATTTGTTGTTGCATTGTGCAAACTCTGTTTGTTATAAAACTATTGCAAATGTTGTAAAAGACTACTTTAAAAACAAAATCCTGAAGAAAGATGGACTATTTTTTGCTTAGATCTCAACATCTTCAGCTAAAGATATAATATAGCTAAAAGGATATTCTTTCCAAACCTACACACATTAATATATAAAATGTGTATATCCATATATTTGCGTAGGTGTATGTGTGAGAGCAATTAAATAGTGCTCATTTGAAATGGTGAGTTAGAAGCAGGTCCAGTAGTCAAGAATGCATTGAGCAGTGGTGTGATCGGTAGCTATTATAATACTAGTGGTTCTTGAACAGGTGGTTTTAAACTGTTCTTTTTTAAAATCTTTCGGTATATGAGTGACAATATTACCCCTCAGTTTCAGTTTTGTTGTGTTACTTCCACAAAGGCGTAATAAGAATGCCTAAGGAATTCACATTCAAAGAAAGAACAGATGTTTTTTTCAAATTATTACATATTGACTGAAAGAAGAAACATATTAAAGAAAGTAATTAGTGGGACTGTGAGGTGAGCGATGTGTATGCTTGTACATTTTAATGAATGAATTAATTAATTAACTAATTAAAATTCATAAAGAAGGATTGTCTTTATAACTGGCTTTGGTTTCAATCCTTTGTAAGCTCTGGCATCAAATAGTTCATTATATTGTTGTACACTCTTGTATTGAGAGAAAAATTATCTCTACAGAGCAATAATATCAACTTATAGCATGACAAAAAAAATCAATGTCATTGTGTAGTGTTCTGTTACACCAAAATGAACTAAGATATACTATGAAGATGCTGTTGTAAGATTGAACTGTGGATGCCACAATGCTGTGTGAGAAGCTATGACATCATTGAATGCTGTACAGCAAAATTCATAATGCAAATGTGCCTCAGACGGGGGTTTAAAGCCAATTTGTTGGTCTTAGATCTGTAGTTCTTGGATGAATTATTGTCTACTATTACCCTTTCCTGGTTCTTGACTCTTCTGCCTGTTTCTGACCATACTTGCTGCTAGCCCATACCATTGCCTTTATACCTAATAACTAACAGACTGATTAACTCTTGGATAACATGTTATTGAACTTTGGATCTTTCTTTCTTTTTCCTCCGAAGTTCTGAGATCTGCTCAAAAGGGCAAGTGGCCCTGTCATTGGTTACATTTGCAGCATATTGTTAATATTCATCAATGACTACTTACTCAATACCAACATTATCTTGCCCTTTATTAGAAAAAGAAATAGACAATAAATACATAATCTTCCTCCAGGCATACATCATTACCCCCATCAAACACACATGCACTTAAGGATCTAATAGAGTGGTACTAGACTATCCATTACATGCAGTAGACTGTTTACTGTCACAATAAAGGTACTCTCGTTCATTTGTATCAGTGAGCACCTGTCTCAAATATAAACTCCTAATAAGTACCTGTATATGACATATATAAGTACCTGTAAATGCCCTGAATCCAGGATTCCATTTGGGCAGGGGTGCTCCACCAATGAGGCGAGTTGAGAAACTCGCAAAAATGCCACTCCTGGTAACTTTAAGAGCCCAATTTCTGTATTTCAACAAATGTGGCTCTTCTAGTGCAGAGAGCAAAATTGTTAGCGCACTGCTAACAGTGTTAGCATTTTTTTTAAAGTGCAAGCAAGCACACAACATATTAACATAAATTGAGTTGAATGAATAAGAATGATGAAAATAAGTCTGCAAATGATTTCAGAATCTGAAATGCAAAACAAGCACAATTCCTTAGCTGCTTTGTTCTCTAAGCTCTCAAACATGTGCAAAGTCTTGAGCAATGTGCCAGTGTCCACAAATGCACAGCAAAAAGAAACGTACATTGTTATAGTGTTTAAAAATTCAATATTTGTTTAAAATACATGCTACTAGCCATTCAAATCCTAACACATTATTTCTGTATGGAAAAAAAGGTTTAATAATAGTCTAGTTGTAAATGCAGAACCCTTTTATGACTTACAAGTATTTCCAGACACTGAAAAGCATTAAGAGATTTACGCTTGAGCTTTAGAAAAAGGTCAACAACTGCATTTGCCACTCCACTGCCAATGGCCTTGGATTGTGCAATTCACAAATGACAAGCCTTGTTTTCATAGAAAAGCTGCTCTTAAAAGCATGCATTGATGGCAAAGCAAGAGGAAACAGATAAAAACCAATCAAGCAACTCTATAGGACATGATACATGAAGCGCTAGCCTGCCAGGCTCTCTTTCCAGCATACAAGCTGAGAAAGCTGCTTATGCAGAGACTCTGTAAACATGCTTTGTTAGCAGAACATTGGCATCTCCTGCTGCAGACACTGCTATTCATTAGATGTCCAGTGAAACAGGGCTTAGTGTTTGCGAACACTTGTTAAGCCTCCCAACAGGATTCTAATTACGCCATCTTGCTGTCAAATTCACTTGTTTTTAACATCAATTACTATTGTTGATTGTACAAACTTATTATTCATATTACAAAAAGGTCCAGGGAAAGTCAACATAAAACACTTTCCAGATAACTCTGTGATTTTAAATTGAATTTCCTTTTTCCGTTGCTCTTTATTACCATAAAGCTAGACGTCTTCACCAGCAAATAAAACATTAACCTAACTTTTAAGATCAAACAAACAGCAGAAAAATCAAATAAACTGAGAATCGTAGCATAAAGTTTAAAAGTGGATGGCCTGGTCATGCACTCAGGGACAGCAAAGACCAACTGTTAATCTGGTCATACTGTAGGTGGACCAATATTGGCTGCAGTGTGATAGAAGCAGAGTAATGGGTAGAAGCAAAATATATAGAAAATGGAATTGTCAAGGGGAATTAGACAGCCGAAAGGATAACGATAAGAAGAAAAGATCATATGTGAAGAAATGGTTGAAGGAAAAAGAACTACAGGCAAATATGTTGTTTTTTTATCTTTCATCTGACATCATACTGCAAGTATACAAATAGTAAAAATTAGTTTATCCTTAATTCATTTACCTTTTTCTGGGCATGAAAAAAAAAATCCAACATGTGTATATAAAAAGGACTGTTTATTGAGCAGTTGTAATTGGTACTTATGTAACATGACCCATCCAAATGTGAGTATTATAAAAACAAAATATATACCCTGTGTTATCAAATATTACGGGCCTATTTATTAAAGGTCACGTTTTTGTGGTATAAGAACTTGTTGAAACCACTCTATTTCTCTAAAACCACGAATGCCATTAGAGTTATTCAAATATCTAAATATAAGAGCATGAATGAAAAAAACACTGATCCGAAACAAAATGGGAATATCTATAAAACCCGAAAAGGAAATAGAGAAGCATGTATCGACCAGTAAGCAGCACATCAAGGAGGAGGCAGCAGCAGGCTTCCCCGCAGTGAGCACTGCAGGCATCCCCGCGGCCCCACTAGACCACCAGGTATTCTCACAGATACATTTTTGCTTCTTTGCTCTAAAATTGCCTTGCCTCTGCAATGGAAAACAGACCTAAATAATAAGCCAAGAAGAATAAAGTATGAAAACATCAGCTGCTGCACCAAAACTCTGTGTTGATTACTTTGACTTATAAGTCACATTAATAAGAAGTACACTGGCCTGTTTGCTATAAGGTGACTTCTATTACAGCAGTGACGCTGCATCAATACAAACATGCTTTATATTCTTGTGGAATTGAAATATGTTACTCTGCTTTGTGTTTGTCATTCTCCTTCTTGCAGTAACTAGGTTTCATTAAATCATCGGCTTATTATTCGAAAACGGTTGTAAGTGACTGGTGCCTATAAAATTGCAAATCTTTTTTATCTTACGAGAAAAAAAACACACCTTGCTTTTTTTTTTATCAACAAAATGTCCACTGTATTAACACAAACTCCAAGGACTACGGTACACAAGACATTTTTATGGAAAAGCAGTGAATCAGTTCAGGATTATGGCCTGAAATGTGGTGCATTTGTTTGTCTAGCATTGGTGTAACTAGAGTGTGCCTGACCCCCCTGAACAAAAATCTTCAGAGGGGCCCGGCACACTCTAATCCCCATCCTCCTGCCCGTTTCCCATCCTGCTTCCGCCCGCCATATCCCACTTCTGCCCCAATTCTGCCCATGCCCTGACTCCGCCCTCACCAGACTTTCTTCCCCCTTCCTCACTGGTAAGAGAGAGCAGCTGGGGAGGAGGGTTTTTTTTATTAGCTATAGAGGAAGTAGACCCCACAGTCTGGGCTCCCCTGTTCCCCAGGCCCTCCCTACAACTGCTGGGACTGCTTCCTCTATAGTTATGCCAATGAATAATGGGAAACTGAGCAGATAACAACTATTTTATGGACTGTTATTAAATGGTTTCCTTTTTCAACATAGATGATTTCAAAATATTTTTGAAATTGGTGATTCAACTGATATCATTCCTGGCAAGGTCACAAAAACTATGCACTAGTTTATTCTCTTCCAGGATACAAAAATGTAGCGGTGGAACCATTGTCAAAATGGGATTTTAGTGGGGCTCGGTCTGACTGTATATGTGCTACCATTAAAGGGATACTGTCATGGGAAAATTTTTTTCAAAATGAATCCGTTAATAGTGCTGCTCCAGCAGAATTCTGCACTGAAATCCATTTCTCAAAAGAGCAAACAGATTTTTTTATATTCAGTTTTGAACTCTGACATTGGGGCTAGACATATTGTCTATTTCCCAGCTGCCCCAAGTCATGTTTTCCGATGACAGGATCCCTTTAATATGTATCAAAATAGAAGGCACTAGGGACGTTGTGTTTAGGGAGACAATTATCTTGATGAAATTACAGAGAACCTCACAACCGCCACAAAAAATATGCTAATCAACAATCTGATTCATCTTATAATCATTGAATACCCTCTTTAGATTATGGTTAAATATATTTAATAGAAAAAAAAACAAAATTAACATGAGATTCCAATATGTTATAGCTTAGCCCATCTCTGCATTCTGCTTATATACTTTGAAAAACAGCTCACGTGCAGTCTAAATGAATTGTATAATAGCCTTAGAAAAACACTACTTCCAGGGTACAATACTAACTATGGGGTAGATTTATCAAATAATGAGCTGCGCAGTCCTGAAGTATTCCCTGTCAGTAGCATTTTCCTGTGATAAAAATGTTTAACCAGTTTACACATTTATCAAACCCTCTGTTTGTTACAATGTGTGTGGTTTGACCACCATTCTGTTCTGTAGGCTATAGTGCTCAACAGCAGACAGGAGTACCCTTGCTTATGTGTATTGCATAAAAGGAAAATGGATTTGGACAATTATTTCCCACCCTGGAATAAATTATCTCCATTATCATAATCTCATACTGTAAACCCACTATGGAAATAGATTTTGTTAGACGTCAATAATCCTACCATTATCTTTGGGATTGTGGGAGGAACGGATCACCTAGAAGAAACTCAAGAAAACAAAAATGAATGGGGAAATAAAATCCTGATTTCTAACTGTATTTAATGGACATTGTCATGAATATTATTACACATTATTAAAATACTATGTTAATGAATGTTATGAAAAGTAGTTAAATTTAACAGATTATTACATTTCAATCAAGTTTTTAAAAACAATTACAAATATCTCTTCTCTACATTAAATAGCCATGCTGAATTCAATGTTTTAAGTCCTCTTATCATCGTTACATAAATCTAGCTCATTCTACCCATGCATCAAAAGCCATAGAACTGTAGCCTGTCTGGCGTGATTAGATCTTGGAACTGTGGTTAAAGTGTGCAGACAAATAGTAAGCTCATTTGTTTGTACAAACATAAAATGTAAAATGAAAAAAGTAGGCACACATCCACACAACAGATGAAGGATATATTAAACTGTGCAGATAATAGACGGAAAATTATTTCCATCTGCTTGACTAATCAAAGGAAAATTTGTACATTCCATGTAAGTGATGTCATATATAGAGAGGGGATGCTGATAATATCAGAAATTGCATAGCAGGGAAATCGTTTTTTTTTTTTTCTACTCACCAATAAATCCTTTTCTCAGAGTCCCTTCATGGCAGCAAAGGTAATTGATGGGTTAATGTGCTCTTCCCTTTAGGAGGCAGAATGGCAATCAAAAAGAAAAAGAATAGGCTCTCCTCCTAGGCTCCCCCTCTTCCCCGCATTAACTCTGCCCTCAACAGTTCTTTGCCATCCTGCTTTCTGGAGGTAGAAAGCAACAGGCAAGGGAGCCTTGCTCCCAAATTTTTAGTATTTTATTAAAATTTTGTTTTATTTTATTCTGTTTTATGTTATTTTTCTGCTCATATGGGGCATGCTGGAGCACTGTCCAAAAGCATGGGTCCAATGCACAAGTATTTCTTAAGGTCGACCTGTGCATGGGACGCATGCTTTAGGAGAGTGCTCTAGTATGCCCCATAAGAGCAGAAAAATAACATAAAACAGAATAAAAGAACAAAATAAAAGAAAATTGGAATAAAATACAAAACAAAATCAGAGAGCAATGCTTCCTTGTCTCCTACCTCCAGGAAGCAGGATGGCAGAGAACTGTTCAGGGTAGGGTTCATGTAGGGAAGAGGGGAAGCCTAGGAATAGAGAGGAGGGTAACATACTCTTTTTCTTTTTGGTTGCAATCGAGGCTCCTAAAGAAAAGAGTGCATTAACCTATCTGTCACCTTTGCTGCCTAGGGACGTACTAAGAAAGTATTTTGCTAAAGCAAAAGGTGAAATAACAGTACAAGCTACCATTTTAAATCTGTGAAAAAAACACGCTGAATTGTAGTTCAGATATATGGTAGGTCCCAGCTTACTCATATCTGGTGTAATACACAATTCTACAGCAGGAGAATTTGAGCTTCACAACATACAAATGTACAATTGAAGTTCATTTTTCATTACTAACTTATTATATCTTCTTCTTCATTAACTTGTAATTCACTTTGAAAATAAAGTCGGGTGACTTCATTTTCAAAGTTAATTACAAGTTAATGAAGACGAAGATGTAATCGGTTACAAATTACATACTGTAATACAACTGCCTTTTTGAGGAAATTCATCTATAGCTAGGGTTACCATACAGTGGGTAAACATTTTCCCCTACCTCTAGTGTACACACCACAAAACCAAAAAAAGCCCTGGAGAACGATTAGCAGCGGCAGCTAGAAAAGTCATTCTACACAAATGGCTTTCTCCAGTACCTCCACCTCTCTCCCTAGTACAACAAAAACTCCATTATATCTTTCATCTTGATTGGATAGAAACATTTTTTCTAGTAGAAAATAATGTAAACATTAAATAAACCCAATAGGTTGGTTTTGCTTCCAATGCGGATTAATTATATCTTAGTTTGGATCAAGTACAATCTACTGTTTTATTATTACAGAGAAAAAGGATGTGGATTATTTGATTATAATGGAGAATATGAGAGATGGCCTTTCCGTAATTCAGAGGTTTCTGGATAATGGATAATCCCATACCTGTACCAATTTAGTTTTTTGCGAGAATTAAAACAGTTTCCATGTTTTAAGAACAGTAATAAACTACACTGCAAAAAAATAAAGTTTCTCTCCAAAATAATTTCTTGAACACTGGTATGCTTTGTGACATAGATGCGTGCAAGGAATCTGCAATATATTTGATAGTGAGGACAGTGACAGGCAACCTTTTCAGGGGGTTACTATGTCGGCCTTAGCATGCATAATAGAGGTCGGACTGAACCCATCACTGTGAAATCACTTTACAGCTAAGTTATTCTTTATAACTGCTGTGTCAGTTTTGGATTTACCCTCTTACTTCCATGTAAAAATGTAGATGCTATATAATATAAGAAGCATATGGAAGCACCACACAGCATTGTTTAGGTTTGGACTGGGTTGGTGAGACACTGGAAAAAAACCTGGTGGGGCCCAGGCCCGCATATAATTGGAAATTCACTGAATCAACTATTTTGTAATTGCACAAATATCAACTCTATCATGAAGGATTCTGCTAAATCCAAACCCTAATAGGCATGTGCAAATTAGTGAAAGGAAGGGTTAAAAAGGAAAAATTCATGCATTCCATGTTCATGGGACAAAAAGTCACGAGATTTTAAAGATTTGTATACAGTTCGGCCAGGCACTTGAATTCGGCAGAATCCAAATCCTGCTGAAAAAGGCAGAATCCTGGATTCGGTGCGTCCCTCATTATAATCAATTCTTTTGCACTAAGCACTTGTTTTGTAATGTTTTTGATTCTATTATGATAATTGTTTGCCCAGTTATGAACATCCAGTTACAAATATCAATTTAATAGTGGCAGAGGCTTATCAAGTACTACTTGGGTTATGATTCCAAAAGAACCAAAGGCAGGAAAAATATCGTGTTTTCAATCCATTAGAGTAAGCTGTACATTCAGCTTCTCTTGCTTGCCATGTTTTTCCATTTACATCACTTATTTTTATACTAAAATGAATTTTGTCCCATGTTGTGCAGTATGAGTCAAACTGCCATCTGAATAATGCTCAATTGTTATGTTTTGGGTAGCCGAGGATGAGTAGAGTATAACGGTGCTTTATTAGCAGGATCTCATGCAGCCATTACACAACAGTAACTTTCACCTTTAAGCTGTCAGGAAGTATGTACAGTATAAGTCTGGGCACAGTGACATCTACAGGCCTTGAATAAACTCACAATTCAAATGTTTGCTTATTTATGAAAAAATCTGAATGCAAAAAACTTGACTGAATGCAATCAGGGAAAAAACTGAAATACCTTTAATTCATTGAGTTTATATGCTAAAAAACCTTGAATAACTCGAATTTATTGAGTTTTCGAGCGCAAACCAGTGTGAAAAACCCAAAAATAATGAAGGCAAAACATCTACATAACCTTGACAGGTTTTAGCTGGAGTATTTTCGGATTCAGGGTATTTTTTTTTTTTTAAACTACCCTTGAAAAACTTGAATATTTTGGGAAAACATAACAGAATGGATTGGCAGCTCAAACCTGGACAGAAATAAGCAGTTAACTATTTTTCTTTACCGGTCTATAGCAAATTTAATTGATGTATTATAATAAACGAGACATTCCCTTTCTCTATTTCATGACTAAAGCATAGCTACAAGTTTCCAAGAAATCAATTTATCCTCTCATAAAGAAACACTCACTTAAAGGACTGTACAAGAACAAAATTGGATTTTTATGAGCAAAACCTTTTTTCTCTCTCCACTTGAATATGGAACAGATTAACTTCAGCAAGTTTTTAGAATCTACTTTCATTGAAACTAATGCATCTAAAATAAACAATTTAGACTATGAAACCAGGAGTACAGATTGGCATTTATTTTTTCTAGGGATGCACCGAATCCACTTGTTTGGATTCGGCCGAACCCCTGAATCCTTTGTGAAAGATTCGGCCGAATACCGAACCGAATCCGAATTTGCATATGCAAAAATTTCCTCTACTATCAGTACCTGCCTGCCAGTAATCAACCAATTACGTGCAAGGCTAGATTGGGTGTAGAGCAAGGCAAGATCCATGTACTAGGTATACATCCTTGTGGCTTTCCAAGTACAGCTCTTGCAGGCAAATAGGTGCAGTAGACAATCAGATATAGGCAGTGGGTGTTGAAAAATACATGCAAGAACACAATATTTTGCCTTACATTGAACAGTGAGTAAAGTAACCTGTAAATTGGACATGAGATACTTTTTTTTTGGCTACTGTACCACCTTCAACTGACAGAAGCTGTATGCAGCTCAAATTTACCCCAGATTAGAGGCAGGTAACAAAGGCCTAGGTCTAGGACACCAAAATTGGGGGAGGCATTCCACCCTTGACCACATCAAGAGAATGCAAAGAAGCAGAGCTGTCAGGGGAAGAGATTGCAAAGAATCCGAGTATGGTGGGGAAAGCAGGTTGGATTGTGAGCAGCAAGGGGGGAAGGCTGGGGGAGTGTAAGTGGGATGGGGTAGGAAGCTAGGGGATTGTTAGCAAAGGGGGTCTAGGAGCATAGGAAGATTGAAATCCGGCACTATTTGACCCCAAATAAATATATGTCTCCCTGATGCGCATATACTATTTGCCCCATTCAGTAAGACAACAACAATGGGGGAACCTTGAAGGAATGTTTATGCCACTGATCAGATATAAACTGCTGCCAAGAGACAATTAGTAGCCTTTAGTTAGACTTTAAAGTATTGGCAACAATTTTATGCAAAATAAAAAAAAATAAATGAGAATGATCTGCAGTGCTTTTTACATCTAGGTTAAGTTTTTAATAAATTGGCTAATCATTCCCTCAAGGCATTACTTCATGTCAGAGAACAGAAGCAAACGAATGAAGGCAGCTATTGGAGCTATTGGAGTTTTACCAGGCGCTGTTACATCTTCGACAGTTTGTTCTTGACAGCATAAACAAATCCCAAAGCCTTATTTGCTTCATTGCAACAGGCAGTTCTTCAAATTAACAGAGGCATTTGCAAGCTTAATATAAAATATTAATGCCTAATTTATTCAACAGTTTAATAAAAATTAAAACTTTTAGGCTAATCATAAAACAAGGCATTTTAATTATAACAGTTACAAAACAATTAATCCACTTGAGCTGTTTTGGATTCTTGCCAGCTCTATTGGTTTAATAGATGTAAGCATATTTTTTTCCCTTTGACTTAATGAATGCCAAATATTTCACTGAAAATATGTACACTGCATTATGAACAGTTGGTCCATCTGCTTTTCCCCACAAGTTTATATATGTGATTTTCTTTCGACAGTAAAAACTGTTGTAAATTCCCATTAAGATTATACAAATTATATTTAGTGCAATTAGTATTATATTTATGCTTGAGTTATTACAAAAACACATAATTTAAAGGCCAACTAAACTCCTACAAAAGGTAAAAAAAAAAGGCTTTTATACCTTGTAGTAGAGAACCCTATAACCACAGGCAGAGGTTGATTTTTGTGGAGACATTCCATGTCTCAGTAGCCTGTCCAAGAACACATCAGGATAAATGCAGTGTCCATTAAAGGGGTGATTCACCTTTAAATTAACTTTTAGTATATAGGATAATTCTGAGCAACTTTTCAATTGGCCTTCATTTTTTTATTTTCTATAGTTTTTGAATTATTTGCTTTTGTTTTCTGACTCTATCCAGAAGATGGGGTCTTCTGACCTCATCTAAAAGACAAATTCTCTACACATGTAGGGGCAAATTTACTTATGGTCGAATATTGAGGGTTAATTAACCCTCTATATTTGACTGTCGAAGTTAAATCCTTCGATATTCGAAGGATTTAACTTCGACAGTCAAATATATAATAATATACTGCAATTCGTTCAAGCCTTCGATTCAAAGGATTTTAATCCATCGATCGATCGAACGATTTTTCTACGACCAAAAAAAGATAGCAAAGCCTATGGGGACCTTCCTCATAGGCTAACATTGACTTCGGTAGGTTTTAGGTGGCGAACTAGGGGGTCGAAGTTTTTTTTTAAATAGACAGAACTTCGACTATCGAATGGTCGAATAGTCGAACGATTTTTAGTTCAAATCGTTCGATTCGAAGTCGTAGTCGAAGGTCGAAGTAGCCCATTCGATGGTGAAGTAGCCAAAAAAAACATTTGAAATTTGAAGTTTTTTTTATTCTATTCCTTCACTCGAGCTAAGTAAATGGGCCCCGTATTGTTATTACTACTTTTTATTACTCTTTCTATTCAAGGCCTCTCCTGTTCATAATTTAGTCTATTATTCAAATCAATGTATGGTTGCTAGAGTAATTTGGACACTTGCAGATTGCTCAAATCCTAACTGGAGGCTAAATAACTAAAAAAAACACAAATAATAAAAAATGAAATCCAATTGCAAATTATCTCAGAATATCACTCTCTACATCATGTTAAAAGTTAATTGAACAACCCCTTTAAATGTCACACAAAATACCTATAAGAACATTTTGCAGGATAAATGTAGCACCAATTTTATGTATGTAATACTTAGAAGACATCAAAAGATACACAAGAGTAATGATTTTATACACACAATCCAGTATCAATTCTATGTAGAGTACACCTGGAATGTATGGCAAGATGAATATAGTAGCAGTTTCATGCATAATATTCTAGAACACATGGCAGGATAATTGTAGCATATTACCCCCACCGTTTGCTATAGGAAATTGATTGGAGTTTGATTTGGGGAGACATGGCTTCCCTGAGCCTTTATTAAAATCCATACATGCCTATGACAGAGAAGATCCATGCTACAGTTATACCTAGAAGATTCATTACATTATGGAATCTTTTTATTCCCAACTGTTAATATATGCTTGCTTGCAGAGTGTGCCATATGCAGTAAGGACGGAACACACAAAAGGATTGCTGAAGGCAGAAAGAAGGCTGAGCAAGATCAGAAAGATATGGAACTACAGGAGACAAATACAGAGGCAAGGTTCATAACTGTCATAGTACTGGTATACCAATGGCTTAGTATAATATGCCCACTGAATAAGAAACTACTGCACATATTTATATTACACATCTGGAAGTTTGATGGAGCAAGAGGTTTGACAAAAGTAAAAACAAAATGCAAAGAATAAAATACTGTCAGTACTTGCTAAGGCACACCCTGTTATAGGCGGAACATACACAGATATTTTTTAATCAAAAAAATATATACATTCTTCTTATTCTATTAATTAATAAAAAAAAGTTTATTGTTATTACCTTTTGTGTTCATGGAGAATTGTTTTGCTCTCAAACTTACTACTTCTTCTGTAATTAGCTGAGTTAATTTAAATATAAACAAGCTCTAACACCCCCCCTTCTCTGTTCCGAACTTTGTTGTAACTGCAGTGGTGTTACTTGGGCCCTCCAGATCCCCACCGACCATGTCCAGGGGCTGGCTCTTATCAAAGCAATGTGAGATGATAATGAAGGCTGGGGAAAAGAAGCTGTAAGAAGCAAGCAAAGGAGGAACCTCGGGACAAAGATCCTTACTAGGACCACTCTATTTGTCTGCTCCCCCTATTGTTAGGCCACTGAGTAACTGAAAGCTGAAACAAGGAAGCGCATAGATTTTTATTGATTAAAAGATCAGACCTTTATAATTGAAGTGAAAAAAACATAGGGGCAGATTCACTAAGCTCGAGTGAAGGATTCGAATGAAAAATACTTCGAATTTCGAAGTATTTTTTTGGTACTTCGACCATCGAATTGGTTAAATTCGTTCGAATTCGAACGAAATCGAACGAATCGAACGAAAAATCGTTCGACTATTCGACCATTCGATAGTCGAAGTACTTGCCCTTTAAAAAAAACTTCGACCCCCTACTTCGGCAGGTAAAACCTACCGAAGTCAATGTTAGCCTATGGGGAAGGTCCCCATAGGCTTGCTAACCTTTTTTTGATCGAAGGATTTTCGTTCGATCGTTGGATTCAAATCCTTCGAATCGTTCGATTCGAAGGATTTAATCGTTCGATCGAACGAAAAATCCTTCGATCGATCGATCGAAGGATTAGCGCTAAATCCTTCGACTTCGATATTCGAAGTCGAAGGATTTCAATTCGAGGGTCGAATTTCGAAGTATTTTTTACTTCGAAATTCGACCCTTAGTGAATCTGCCCCATAGTGTTGTTTGTTGGTATTGTATTTTTATGGCTTACATTCAAAACAATATTTCACTGTTTGGACATAAAAATACTTGAAGAGCTATGGGCCTCACTGTTATTCGGAGAGGGTTATGCTTTTAAGGACCAGAAGCACCAACATGTGATTTTTTTTTCCTTTTAAAGTTTGCATCTGTTGATCTATAATCAATTTGGCAACAAATGTCCTATTTTATAGGAGAGGTATTTGTAATCATAGAAAACCATGATTTGCATTTGACAATACTTAATTTTCCTATACAAGGAATACATTGTATACTACAGAGGTGGTCTGCTATCTGCTATGTTACCTGTGCCTTTTCTCATTTTTTTAGCCTCCATTTCTACATTATAGTAGTGTTTCTAAATCATGCATACATAATTACTTTAAAACTCTTTCTTTTTGGTATTACTGTTCCTTCCCCAATACACACACCTTCCATGGATATAAAAGTGCTCTGATATCCTGAAATTATCTGTTAAAATCATGCATTATCTTACATTAGCAAATACATTCTAAGAGATGACGCAGTTGCAATAGATATTAGAAAGATTTCTTTCCCCAGCCTCTAAAAGGACTGTATTTCTACTTTAAAAAAAGTGTGGAATTATCAAGGCAGTGTGGAAAGAAACAGGACTACACTGGCATAATGAAAATTGCTTTTTAACAGAATATGTGTAAAATATGATTCCCTGTGACTGGCTCAGATTAGATTTAAAAACTGAGCCCATTAAATTCCACCACCATCAATGTCACATTAATTTTAATGTTAGCTCCACTTTACATCAAGACTTTATCCAAGCAAAGGAATTGCATTCTCTATTGGGTTATAAGCAGCTTACCTGTGCTTGTGCCGGTGTTCGTTCTGTATGCATGCACACACTGCCATACAAGTCCCCACAAACCAAAGCAGAGTGCATATAGGCGCTAGGGTTCACAGTGTACATGATGATGCCTGCTGCTTACTTGATGATGGGCATGTTGCTGCACACCAAGAGATCAGTATTTAAGCATGTTTAACAGCCCAGACTAAAGCTCGGACATTGTTTCCTGGCTGTATCTGTAAGTTTTGTTTCTCTATTCTTGGACTTGTCCGTTGCCTGTTGATTACTCTATCCGGATTATCCTTGTACCTTGCCTGTTTGATTATTGTTGTCGACCTCTCTCTGAATCTGGACTTTGCATCGCTGTTAAACCTTGCCTTGCCTTATACATACATTTTTGTTGTTACTGACCTTTACCTGAATCTGGACTTTGCTTTGTTATTAACCCCTGGCTTGTATACAAATCTGTTGTTGCCAACAGCTGCCTTTTTAAAGCTTCTCCATGTCTGCTGCCAGTCCCAAATCAAGCTTGGTCCACAACTTTGTCCATAAGTTCTGGTAGATCTGTTTGTCAAAATATCAGGGACTCATACCTCACCTTCACTAACTACTTCTTGTTCTAATTCAAGGATGTACTAGTGGGGAGCTGTAAGAGTGGTCCTTCTCAACGTCCTGGTTGAATATCTCGTAAAACCTAATATTTTCAACACTTATTATTTGAAGGTCACAATGGAAAACAGGCCATCATTGTTAGTTTTCCAAATGAGGAAACATGAACACAAGTACATGTGTCATTATTAATAAGATAAGACTGATTATAAGGAAACAAATGCTTCACTGAAGTGATTTGACCTAAAGGTCTGCTACAGCTATGTTAGGATGCCAATATTTATACTCTGACATACCGCAAGCATATGTATAAAAAGTGCTATAGTCAAACTTAATTCCATTTTGTAAAGCTGCATTTACAAAACTTGCCTATTTCCCATTCCTTCATACTTTATATTATACTGCTTTAAGCATGCTGGGTAACAACATGGTAGCTTTTACCTAATGTTTCTTTGGCAAGAAGTGTTTTCTATTAAACTAAATTTTACTGCAATTTGTATTATACTTCCTAGAGCCAGCAATTCAATGAGCTAACATGATACTGCTAGCTCAAACTTTTCAGCACTGTGTGATAAAGCAAGCTGAGCGCCAGAAGAATCCATCAGCTACTATTTTACAAGCATGTATAAAAAGCGTGAACAATAATTCTTGGTTGTTTGCACTTTGTAAGTAAACTAACAGCTGGCCTTTTCTACCATGGAAAGGGATTAAAGTTATTATAAAGCAATTGAATATGTCTGGAAGAAAATCGTATGTGTCTCTGTATGATTTTTATTGTTAGATTATTTTTGAGTGTGTCATTTATAGGATCTTTGTTAAATATGTAATATAATATCATCCCTTTTAGTTTAAACCTTATATTAAAAAATACATATATGTAATATACAAAATCAGTCTTATTTGCATATCTAACTCCTTCTCATAAAGCATCATGATAGCCTTTATTGGTTTATAGTATTTTAGATGGGAAGTATAGCCCATTGTTCACCATAAACTCATTTAATAGGGCAAGGGGCAAACATACTTTTTGCTTTTTGTTTTAATTATGAAAAATCTCAATTTTTTTATTTCTTGAGCTAACCTGGCAAAATTTGTGAGGTAGATAATTACATTACCTGGGCACAGCTAATCCCCCTGCATAATGGAATCCTGCTTGTACAGGTTCTAAAGTTGCAAGGACCAAAAGTGGAGATGATTCAAGATCCCTGTATGCTCTGATTATTTGTGAATTCAACAAAAGGCAAAAAGTTCTAATCCAATATATCTCTACTGATTGTTCCACTTGATTTAAAAAGATAAAAGGGGTAATTTACATTCCTGGTAATGCAATTGCAGGAGGGATGCATGAGTACAAACCAAAAAAACTTGACATCTTAGGTTCAATCGTGAAATAATGAATTCTGCAACATGAAGTCCCTCTGATTTCTAGAGAATCCATGCACCACCCACTATGGAAAGCAAAGGGACTTCAAATCCCAGAATCCATCACTTCACGATAGTATAATGTTAGGGAGGAGTTGCACTTTCAGTTTAGTGGATGATGGGAAGTGATTGGTAACCACTTCTTCTTGGGAGTTTGCCCCCATACCCTACCCTTAGTTTTACTGGATCAAATGCAGGTGAGGGGGGGGGGAATTACTAGTGTAAACAGCATAAATTATATGTATTTGTCTTGCCAGCAGCATTTTATCACCAGGAGAAATTTGGAGCTCCGAGCTGAGTTCCATTTAAACTAATGGGCACATCAGAAGAATGGAAATGAAATTAGAAATTAGTATGTAGTAAGAGCTCATTAGAGTAAAAATCCACCACTTTCTATTCTTACAGGATTTTTAGAGGCGTAGTTATCAAATGGTTAACTAAATTAATCTCGAAAAATGTCATAGAAATTTAACTATGGTTAGGTGTAATTTCACACTTTAATAAATGTGCCCCTAATTTAAGACTTATCAAGATACAATTGAAAAGCATTTTCAGGTTTTGATAAATCTGGCTTTTAGATATATCCTTTCATTATTATGGAATAAATACTATAAAGCATACAACAAACATTTATAGTACATGAAAATTAAAAACATGGCATGTTGTATGATCATGTGTTTTAATATTATGAATGCTGTAAATATATTTTACTATCAACTACAAGGTAGCTCATCAATCAATAATTCATTTTTGCAGATTTATATAGCACATTTGCCATCTAAGTAACAGGTTAACTATCTTTGATGCCCGAATGTATCTCTTGAGATGAGTCAGTTTAATCTGATTCATGTCCAGTTTGGCATGATTCATGGAAAAAATTAAAACGATGCAATGCAAAAATGATTACAGTGAATAGTTTATGTAATTAATTGCATGATGAATGATTCATCACTGAGAAGTGGCAACGTTTATTTGATTCAAATTCAGCTCAATCTGTGAAATACGACTGGAAAATTCATACAGAATTTTAAAAAAACATTCAGCACCATGTCTCTGGTTACATCCT
This sequence comes from Xenopus laevis, assembly GCF_017654675.1. NCBI lineage: Eukaryota > Metazoa > Chordata > Amphibia > Anura > Pipidae > Xenopus > Xenopus laevis. Next base: position 103,483,989 of record NC_054373.1, read on the forward strand.
GTGGAGGCTTTTCACATTGTATGACAATTGAATGTGGTGTATATATCAGTACACCTTGTCCCAAATATATTCACTGTGATACCACAAGATATATCATGGCTCAGCAACATTTCAGAGACCCTAATATTAATTCAATATTCTATATCAATGCCATATGAATGTTTTATAATGAATATTGCTTTGGGCTTGCCAAACCATTCATGATCACTTTGCAATACAGTTGCTATTCAAATATCAGAAAATCCATTTTTTTCTAGATAGCTTATGAAGACATTGTAGCTTAATATTCAGCTTAAGCTTCCCCCAGGGACACTCCAGTAAGCCAAGATTCTAGGATAACCATCTATTTATTCATGAATAAAACAGATGCAAAGCTTTGTCTTTTTAATACTTTAATCATTTCTATACTCTACTTTATCTCACAAGTTGTAAGCAAGAAAGCTTTGTAATCTACTTTAATAAATCTAGTCTTGTTATTGATGTGTTTTATCAATGAGACGAGAGGTCAACTTCAATTCATAGCAGAGAATAAATATGCCTTATTATGTTTTACCAATAGAAATTAGCTGCTCATGATCACAAAGATTTTACACAGAGTAAAGAAAACACACCTTCACACTCGTTCATAAAAGGAGGCTATTATCCAACTTAAAATATGTTGAAATACGGCCAATGCATCTAGAGCATTATATAGCCAATATTGTTCTTCATATTAATAGCTACTTTCCCAAATGTGACACAGACACTGTGGTCCGTTAAGGCAGGGAAATGTTAAGAAAGGCAAGAGGAAGGTCAACAGGTTTGGCAACGTAATGTAAGCAACATCAACCTCTTGGAATGTACCTAGTGAAGTGTAATGGATCATAGCTAGGATCAAAGCCTAGTAAACCAGCTCTAAAACTGGCTTAGGCGATGGAACGGAATAAAACCACACTTTACTTTTTCTATCTTTACTTACATGCTGATTCTCTACAAATGCAGGGGCGGATTTACAAAGCGGGTGCCCCTATGCCTGCTGCCATTTGTCATCCCGTACCCTCCCTTTTATTCGCACAAATTTTAAGAGAAATGGGGATTGGCGAACAGGAAGTTTAAATAAACTATTGTATCTCCTGCGCATCCCCAGTTTTCTGAACCAATGTGGGTGTGGTTGAGCAGCATGCCGCCCCCTAAAATCCTGCCACCCTAGGCCCGGGCCTTGGTGGCCTTTCCACAAAGTACAAATGTACTAGTCTTGCACGATTTTCAATGCAATGTTTTATCTGCAGAATTAACAGTTGCTTCTCAGATGTATAACTGAAACATATTTATAATGCCATATATATTTATACCAAAGGGACAAATGTGAAAGATTAGATGGGGAAGGGAAAAGGGATAAAAACAAGCAAGGAATTGTTATATTCTTTTTTATATGCTATCTATTTTATATTCTATCCTATCTCCTTGTAAGGATGTCTCAAGGGTTCTTAGATTTCCTCCCACATATCACAAAAGGATACTTCAACTGGCTCTTTAAAAAATTGGTTTGATGGGTGCCACTTTGGGCAGAGACTGATGTGAATGATGAAGAATCTCTGTAAACTACTGCAGAATGATGGTGGGCCCCATGGACTCCTAGTAGTTACTCCATTGGTTAGAAAGAAGTGATAAATCAAAATAAATACATTTAGGAGCAAACTGGAAAAAGAAAGACCAATGTTAGTGCAACAACAAATCTAAATAAAGTGCATCGAGGGGGCCAATGAATATAGCTTCTCTGTGGGCCCTTATACAACTTCTAAAGTGAATGTACAACATGCTACATGTTGCAACAAGTGTAAGATTAAGCAGATCTTAAAGCCAATAAAAGTAAGTAACAGTTCAGGTTGCCACCTGGACAGTATTTAAAGGCACTGTACAAATGATGCTCAGGGCAAATGTTATTAATAGAACGGAAAAATAGAAATATTAGAAGGTCCATATTTGTTTCACAGAAAAAATGGCAACCCCACTTCCAGTAGTAGGTTTAGGATTTTTCTGAGATATATATTGTGACCTTTAGTACACTGATTGATAATGTCCACTTACTGTTTGGAATAATGGATATGCTAAATAGGTTCTTCTGCATTTATAATGTGTCTATGGAGATTAATAGAAGGCTTTGCAAACTTGCACAGGCCTGGCTAAAGATCAGATTCAATTTGTATATATTCCTATTTACAATTCTTCTTATGCTTTCTGCTTTTGCACACCTTAATGGATTAAGCAGACAGTAAAAGTGCATTATATGTAACAAGGCAGTTTATGCAGATCTGGAATGTGTTCTCCAATAAGATTAACAAATCTAATAGGATTTAAGTTACTACTATCAAGGCCATTATTATGTCCCTTACACACTGCACGCTCCAGAAGCTTTAACCATCCTGATTTAATCTAATCTAATCAAGCCTGCCTAGGTATGTTGTGCACGCAGAAGACAAACACAGTACAATGATAGATTTTTTTCCAGTTCAGCAGTATTATGGCAGAGTCGTTTTATGAAATTAAAAGGAAAAAAAAAGAAAACACAGTAATCGAATTCTTCCAAGTGATTTTAGTTCAGATCAATGAGAAATTGGCATCTTAACTCAATCTGAACCAGAAAAAAAGATTGCAAAAACACATTTATTGACTGCAGACAGAGAGGCAGCACAACAAGCCATAAAGCTAGATTTGATTCCCCTTTTTAGGTGAATTGCTAGTAAAGCTGGGTATACATTAACTGATCAAAACTGATAACCCGATCCCTTCTGACTGAGTTGGTAGCTTACTGTCCAATGGCCTGTCTGATGGTATCTGGCTGAAAATCTGGCAGGTTAAAAGATCCTATTGAGTCAGGACTACATTGGCCTGTTAATGCAGTAGTTTCCAAACATATCTGCATATGTATGTTTTTTAAGTTTGCCACCTGTCCGTTTTTTTTCCCTGACAGCCTGGTTTACAGAAGGGCTATCCTGGTGAAATTTAAAATTTCCAAATTAGGATAATACTCTGAAGCAAATGACTCAGCGATCAGCCAATCTGTGATCACCATGTCATAGCTATACCACCCGACATAACTGACCCACCCCCTGATGTCACCATCCCACCCCCAAAACCTCACTTTGTATTGTCAAAAGGTGGCAACTCTCGCCCCTATTAGGAAGCAATTTATAGCCTGAAGACAAAACAATTAGGTGAGTCTAATTTGACCTTTCACATGGGTGTCAGCTAAAGATCCATTCATTTGGCTTGCCCCGAAATGAGCAAATCTTTACTTGTCTGTCCAGTTTAAAAAGAAGAGTAGCATCAAAATGTAAATTATTTTTAATACATTTCCTTTAAAAAAAGGTTTTCTGTACGGCGAAGAATTACATTTGAGTCCTGCGTAGCTTCCTTTGCAAGAACTAAACCCATTGCATTCTACAGAGCTATCTGTTATCCACGGTGTAAACATGTGCATTTTTTGCCCTATTCAGCTTGAATGGCTGCCCCATGGCTACATAGCAGCTTATTTATATTTATAGCAAACTTTTTTCTTTTTTTACCAGCACAGAGTAACAGCACATTATTTTTCATTCATTTAATACTTTCATACTTTGATTTTCACGTTTCTTAAAGAAGAGTCATTCTCAAAATTGCGAGCATGCACGGGGAGCTAAGCATATATATAGTACAAGCGGGATGCTGTAAATTCTGCTAGTGTGAAAGTTATTCCAGCAGGAGTGAGGGCGCATGCTGGTATGAAATTGCACTTTCAATTCTAGGTGTTCACTGGTGATTCTTAAGAGAATCCGTTCTTTGGATGAGCATTTATATGTGTGGATATGAATGCTACACTATGCCTACACTTCTAAAGGACAATGATAGTTTAGAAACTATAAGACACGAGTAAAGTAAAAATGATCCATTACATATTTCTCACACTTAGGGGGTTGCAGTATTTATTTAAAGTCGAGTTTGTGAGGTTTTTTGTGAGATTTTTATACCTCGAATAAACTCACAACTCAAATGTTTTCTTATTTATGAAAAAAACTTGACTGTAAAAAACTCGAATCAGTGAATTTAGAGTGGAAAAACTGAATACTTATTCAGTGAACCCCAACCTTTTGAACCCATGAGCAACATTCAGAAATAAAATGAGTTGGAGAGCAACAATAGCATGAAAATTGTTCTTGGGGTGCCATAAAAGTGCTGTGATTGGCCATTTGGTAGCCTGTATGTGGATTGTCAACCTACATTGAGGCTCTGTTTGGCAGTACACCTGGTTTTTATGAAACCAAAACTTGCCTGGAATTCAAAAATAAGCACCTGCTTCGAGGCCACTGGGGGCAACATCCAAGGGGTTGGAGAGCAACATGTTGCTCACAAACTACTGGTTGGGGATCACTGCTCTAATTTATCGAGTTTTCCAGTGACAAAAACTCAAACTTTTGAGCATAAACCACCAACAAAAAACCCGAACATCATGAAGGCTACAAACATCTTCAAATGGTAGAAGGGACCTCTACCATTGATCCTATATGACCTCAACAAGTTTTAGCTGGAGTATTTTTGGATTCAAGCTATTTCCAGCTTCAGGGTAAAATAAATCTCGAAAAATTCAAGTTTTTTTTTTAACATCCAAAAAATTTGGGGGTTTTTTTGAACCCGGAAATTCGAGTTTTAACTGAAAACTACCCTTGAAAACTCAAGGGAAAAAAACTCGACTTTTGATAAATAACCCTCTGAAAGTTGCCTTGTTTCTAACAATGCAACTGTCATCTCTTCAGCCATCAAAGCATTTACCTACTATCAGCAGTAGACATACTTAGCAAACTTTAACATATTCACGCTCAACACTGTCAAAATTAGTCATTCTGTAATGTCATGAAAAGCAATCTTCACCCATTAAATGCTTCATATGCTCATTAAAAAAGCACTTACAGACTGGAAAATGTTTGTAATACATAATTTAAAAATGCAAGAGGTAACTAGCCTCACAATTTGGGTTAAGCTAACAGACAGTTTTGTTTGGAATCTGGGAACATTCATGATAAAATCTGTTTTGCCATCACAGTTAACGGCATCAACAGAGATACACGCTCACATTTATTGCCTACCATCCGCAATATATTATATGGTCCTTCTAGGCTGACAGGCTTTATATACATATTCTATTAAATGGCATGTTTTCCAATGAAAATAAGTTAAATGAGTGAACTACAGTACATACCTGTAGGTTAATAGCATCTTATGAAGCTTGCCCTAGAGTGTATATATATTGTTGACTGACAGTGGAAAATTAGATTGTGAGTGCCAAAGGAAAAGGGATTGAAATTAATGATTAAACCTTCTCTGTAGATCTCTGTGGAATAATCCATAGTCTATATAAATGAAAGCTAATAGCCTTTTATATAGGCATACCATATAAGTCTTCCATTGGATGCAGGTATAAATGCCCAGTCCCCAAGGAGAAATGTTTGATAGCCTGCCAAAGAAAATCCCTTGAGGAGAATCTAAATATTAAGGATATAGAGAACAAAAAACATTTTACTAGGCATTAGCAGACATTTGTAGAATATGCATCATTTGGTCAATGAGAGTATCAACAGCTCACACAAAAATCTCCCCACTTGCAGGGAGATATCTAATTGCGCCCATTAAATACCAATTATTTAATGTGCAGATAGAACTAAAGCACTTCCTTCCAAATGAATTGAAATGGCATTAAAACATTCTAATAAGAACAAAGTATATTAGGGATTAACATATTTGTAAGATCCAAAAATCTGCTTAAAATGGGACAAAGTGGAAGGAATGGAATCATTTTACAGAACACAAACTATTCAATGACGTACGGGCCTCAACTCTCATTTTCAAATATATTCAAGCTGCAAGATATTGTTATCCCTAATTACACTCAGAGGTGCCATGGCTAGATTCACCCATGTAAATGTAAAAACACCTTAATAATACCACCCATTAAAGGCAAAGTTAACCCCAAAATAAAAAAAATGCATAATAAAAGAAAACACAATTATTTTGCTTAAACCCTGGTTCTTACTTTTTAAACAATGTTGCAAATGTTTGTTACTCAGCTTTGGTTTTTTATTTTGTGCCACAAAACAGGCAACATTTCGGGCTTAGCTAGCCCTTTATCAAGCTTACACACAGTGTAACATTCAACCTTCAATAGGTCTATAAGGGAAGGCCTCCTCCCATAAGTGAGATTTATCGCAACAACCACTGTGGAGTGGGTGATAAAATTTTATTCTAGCTGCCAATAGATGTTGAGATTTTTAAAAGATCGTACGATCGTACGAATTTACCATCAACTAAAAAGACCAATTTGCCAAGAAAACAAAGGGGAGCTGCCTGCTTGGCCCTGCAAACATAGATAGATTGCACTGGGACCGACAAAGATTTTTTGACCTGGCCGATCAATTTCCTGACAGATGTCGGCCGAAAAATCATAAGATGTACGATCGTTCGAATCCCACTAACCACATGATAATTTCGAAGGATTGGTCAGACTTCCCTAAAATCGGTCGTTTCGGCAAGAAGAATCGTCGTGTCTATGGGGAGCTTTAGCCCAAAACATCACCTATTTTGTGGCACAAAAAAACACTTGCGTGCTGCTGGAACATGTTCTTTCTGTAACTATCAAACAGATAGTATACACGGCTACAGCTTGCACCTGGCTCTTCAAAAAAAAAGCTGAGCTACTAAACACTTATAGGTTATAAAGTGATGGCACATACAGCCAGTAAGATCCTCTACCCATACCCATATCAATATTTTATCATATTTTGTCTACATGAATTGTTAGGTCACACTTTTATTTTCTTTTGACATATCGGAGCAGAGGACAACTATTTCCTGTAAATCTCCTCATTGCAAATATTACCATACATGGATTATCCCTGTTTTGTTCAAAGTTTAGATATTGTTAGCAGACTTTTATATACAACGACTTAATGTCTTTTGTTAATACACTGTGATTTTGGTAAATGCAAAGGCTCTGTTGTTCTGCATGCTAGGACACAAGGCCGCCAGATAAGAGATAAAATATTTGTGTGTGTATGCCTTTATACTCTGAATAATTCAATATAATACTCAAGTATTTGGTTTAATCCATTAAATCCTTACATTTGTATCCATATATGAGATATGAGATACAAGAACAAAGCACAATTAATAATAAAAACAAATGTTTTTAAATAACAGCACTATATGTGGTGAATACATTAACCGCAAATGTAAATGCAAACTGCTTTTTATGATAACTCACGCCATCTTTATTTATTATTACCTGGTTGGACTAGAACAGTCATACTGTAGCTGTGCACAAAATATTTTTTTCCTCCTCCCTCATTATCAGAAATGCCAGTGTAAAAATATTTCTTGACCTTACGTGCTTTTTTTCTGTTATTTCTTGTGTTTTCCCAAACAATAAATAATTCTGCAATTGAGATGTCTGGATGGAAACAGCCTTAGGACAGAGGTTAGAAAAGAAATAAATCCCTTATTTTTTCAGATAGCCAGAAATGCAATGTTAATAATAGTCTGATATTAATATATATTATGAAAAAAACTGTTGTCTAAAACAGAATTCAATCCCTTTTCTACTACAGCACACACATAACAGAAATGCAATGTTAATAATAGTCTGATATTAATATATATTATGAAAAAAACTGTTGTCTAAAACAGAATTCAATCCCTTTCTACTATAGCACACACATAACGTATTCACAAAGAAGCCATGACTCTTTGGCAAACAAAAAAAAAATAAAACAATATCTGGACGTACTTGCTCATAACAGCAGTTCACAAGTGGGTCACTGACAGCATAGATGATATGTTACATTAACAGTTTCAAGGGTCTGATGAGAATTGTCCTTCTTGGCCAGACCTTTGCATTGCCTAACCTTTACTTTTGTTTACAGGTTTTTAATTGAACTTACACTGGTAGTAATGTAGTCCCACAGATGGCTTAAATATAGAATCTTCCTCTGACTTTGACTTCACATCTCAAGCTTGAGATAAAACATTCTTTCATAACCTATTGTATTAGAAACACAGTTGCTGACACTCTGGCGAACATGCTGCCATTTTAGAATCTTTGTAAAACACAGTGGTGATAGATAGCATTTTGCTTGGCTATAACCATATGAAGCATTCATATAAACAATCAAACATCTAGCCTCTTAATGAGGTATGATTGCACAAAACAAACTATCAACAAACCTATGCTTATCCCTTTCCAATCTATTTAATAACTATATGTTATATACACTGGATTGAATAGAATTGTATATGTAACTAGGATTATGGATTGAGTGCAGGGAACCTCTTGTCTTTGTCTGTATGTAACTAGGGTATCCACAGTTCCCCACCACAAGAGCCAGACAAGGAGGCGGGAACTGATGTCACTGGGTGGGGTGATGATCATGGGACAGGGGGTGTTATCACAGGCCATAGCGATCAGCAATCGGACAAATGCCATGTCAATAATCTAGGAGAGTGCTGCCCAGCTTTTCCTTTTTCAGAAAAACCGGCTGTCCAGATGTAAACCAGACAAGTGACAAAGCTATACTGTATGTAACTATAAGGGGCATATTTATCAAGGGTTGAATTTGAAAAACGTCGAAATTCGAATTCACAAAGACCAACTGAAATTAAGTCAAACATTTTTTTTTTGCCCGAACAGGTCTGTTTTCGATCGAATAGGTCCGTATTTGCCCGAATTCGAATAGTATGAATCATAGATTTTTCAAAGCCCACCAATTGACTCCAAATGGGTTCTAGGAGGTCCCCCATAGGCTACAACAGCAATTCGGCAGGTTGTTGAGGGCAAATGGTCGAAGTCTAATTTTTAAAGAGACAGTACATGATAAATTTCGATATTCTAATTTTTTTCAAATTCAAATCAAATTTGGACTATTCCCTAGTCGAAGTACACAAAAAATAGCTTGAAATTCGAATTTATTTCATTTGAAAATTCACCTTGACCTTTGATAAATTTTAAACAGTAGGCAAATTTGCAGTAATCAATGACAACCAATCAGATGATTGCTTTCAGTGTCTAACTTACAGCTGGCTGAAAAAAGCTAATCACTGATTGGTTGCTATGGTAAACTGCGCTTTCCAAGGTTATCCATAGATCCCAAGTTGCTGGGGACGAGAAAGCATCAAGAAGAGAAAATATTAATTGTTGAGGTGAATGAAGCAGGTGGATTTTAGTCTGTGTTTATGTTTTTGAGGAAATCGAGAAAAGGAAAGCATTAGAGCCTCTTAACCTTGCCAAGCTTTCGCTATTGTGTATGTTTCATTGGAGAGGGAATTCTATCACATCTTGGCAGATCTCTCAGCTGCGTCAGGCAGTTGTCACACCAAGAAATTTCTATTTTCTCCATCTGCTCTCTACTCAGTCAATATGTTGCATATGTGAGTTCTGGGTTTCAAGTACCTTTCCCCGTTGAATACATTTGAATCCATTCATTTTAATATACAGTCACAATAAATGATATGTATATGGCCATTTTAATAAGGTAGTAAACAGTGGGGGAATAACACTTCTCTGTCTCCAAATGACAGGATTCTAAGGGGCCTTCTTTACTTACAGCCTATTTTATCAGTGTGACACTGCAGCTGAAACCCCTGCACTCTTAGGCAAATAAAACTTTACATCAGTGTGGAAGATAAAATGTCCCTTAAAAAGGATTATGTGCAAATGGAATTATTTTTAGCATTCTTTGTATGCTATTTGTTAAACATAGCACAAAAGCTCACCATTTAGAGCTTGTTGAGAGAGGACTTCTGTCTGGTTGTATTCTGCCTGAATTCTGAGTATAAATGGTGGGCAAGTCAGGGGGCATTATTCTAATGTGATGTGATGTAATTTAAGGCACGGTTCAAAGTTCAAAAGCATGGTGGACCCTCTTTTTGTACTGTGCGTCTTGCTGTTAAACACTCTCTAGTATAAAAATTATTAGATCTAGATAAAATATGTACATCTAAGGAAATAGTTATTTCCAGTGGAAAAATGAACGGCTAATATATATTTTATATATGTGCAATTTAAAAAAATAATTGAAATAAGGTTCACGTCCATTTGTGCCTTGAATTAGCACAAACTTAATTATTACTTTATTCAGACTGGGTTGAATAAAGCTGATTTGCTGACCCCTGGGATTATTTTTAAAATTATTGGAAGTAGGGTTGCCACCTTTTGCTGGCAGTGTGATCGAGCAGAGGGCAGACCTGGTGACGTCGGGGGCGGGCAGATGACATCAGGGGGTGGGTCGGTTGACAATCTGGAGGTGGGTTTATGATGTGGCAATTGCTGATTCACTGATTGCTACACCATTAATTTAAAAGACCTATCTGGATTTCCTAATTCTGAAATCCGTACAGGCACTTTTAAGGTTGGAGTTTCACCCAGACAGACCAGTTTTTAGGAGGGCTGTCTGGGTGAAAACCGGACAGGTGGCAACCTCAATTGGAAGATGCTGCAGTAATGCTAATTTAATTCTTCTGCTTTGATTTATTTTGACAGTGCAAATTATGCACAATGGACATATAGTTAAAAAAATACTTAATGGACTATGGGTAAATCCCAGTAGGCAGATAATATATAAAGAAAAATTCAGTAAGGAATATAAAGTACAATATATTGGTGGTATGGAATAGAAAGAATTGAAAGGCAGTTACTGTTTTTTGAAGAACTACAACAGCAAATCTATGTTCCTCACTTCCATTGATTAGATTATGAGAAATCAACTATTATTACATATATTACATTATAAGCCCATGAAGGAAAAATATAGTGTATCCCACAAAAAATAAAAATCACTCCTGATATAAACATTTGTTTGTTTGACGTTTGAGTAAAATTATGTACATTTTCAAACTTGTGATGATAAATCACTATATATACATTGTTCTCCCATTTAGTACATAAACTGACATATACATATACTAACACTGAGGGGCCAATTCACAAAGGGTCGAATATCGAGGGTTAATTAACCCCTCGATATTCGACTGGGATTTTAGCGCAAATAGTGCGATCGAACGATCGAAGGGTTATTCCTTCAATCGAACGATAAAATCCTTCGAATCTAACGATTCAAAGGATTTTAATACAACGATCGAAGGAATATCCTTCGATCAAAAAAAGTTAGCCAAGCCTATGGGGACCTTCCCCATAGGCTAACATTGAGTTCGAACTAGGGGGTCGAAGTTTTTAAAGAGACAGTACTTTGACTATCGAATGGTCGAATGATTTTTAGTTCGAATAGTTCGATTCGAAGTCGTAGTTGTAATCGAAGGTCGTAGTAGCCCATTCGATGGTCGAAGTAGCCCAAAAAAACACTTCGAAATTCTACGTTTTTTTACTTCGAATCCTTCACTCGAAGTTAGTGAATCGGCCCCTTATTCATTCTCAAGACATTTTGAAATCGATTGGAAAGTTATAATATATAAGCTGTATAGCTAATGTAGGGTTTATGCTTAAAGTTCACTAAGTACTGGAAGAAAAACACCATAATAACTACCTCTAGAGTTGCCACATTTTGATATTGAATGCGCCCAACAAGGGTAAAAGTGGGTGACAGTGGTGTGGAGCTGATGCTTTTGGAGATGGGCCAGTGATGTCAGGGGCAAGTCTATGACTCAGCAGCCCATGATTGGCTAAAATACATGTCAATCAGGGAAAAGTTCTGTTGTTTTTTTTAGGCATCTGAAATCTGGCAAGCGTTTTTTTAACCAGACAGTCCTTTGGAAAACTAGTGTCTTGGTTAAAATCGGACAGGTGTCAACCCAAACTACCGCCCACATATACAAAGTATTATGTACAAAAAAAAATACTCACAAATTCCTATAAAATCAGGAACAAAGAAGGCATTTTATTTATAAAAAATCTCCTACTGGAATAATTATTCCTACATTAGCTATACAGCATATATACTATTAGTCCAAGTCACCCCAGTCCTGCATGTACTGGCCGTATACAGTATGTCAGGCATGCTGGACTGGGGACAGTGTACTAATCCATTCTGGAGAACAATGAGACAATGTATGAGACAATTTTCTCTTTTGCCATTCTATTTTGTACAGTATATTCCATGTCTACTACAAGGTACTCTTTTGTAAATTCAAGTAAGAATTCTACAATTTTGCAGGATTATATGGCCACTGGGACTCCCTCTTCTCGTATTCCCTGACAGTTTATACCCATGCTTCCCTTTTCTTGTTGGCAACAGTTCAGTTTTGGGGTGGAAGCCCATCGGTCTATTAAACTGAGCATTCCATGAATACCAATTTCAATGATTTCAATGAATTACTTAGATGCACACTTAAACTGGGAAAGACATATAATAGTCTATGGTACAAAATTCTAGGATATAGTGCCAACTACACGGTCAGATTGCATGTTGGTTTGTGTCTGGTGCCAGGCCGGTTTTCATGGATACATTACACGTCTGGCTACAATGGTTCATAGGGTTACAGCAATAACAATGCTCTTGTTGTCTTTAGGAAACCACTTTTACTTGTGACTCTACAGCAATATCAGGTTTAGAAAAGAGTCTGCTCTTCTAGTATAGTGTTTCATGATAACTTTCTTTACTGGCTTTATCTTATGCTAATTAAAAGACACATATTGGAAGAATTATACCAGAAAAGCAAGAAATGCAAGTGCCAAAGTATGTGCTTCTTTAATTTCTACCTCAATTTTATTTGCCTTAGCCTAATGGTCTTATGTATAGTGGTCATTTTCCTAATTGCTCTCTTTTGCTGGTTTCTTTCATTACTGAGTTAGCTTGCACATACTGTAGCATTAGTATAAGCTGGAATGAAGGTGCCATAAAACCATAGAAGCATGGGTAAATCCCTGTTACTAAGCACAATTCAGCAGTAAAATACGACAATATTTCAGTTGCCTTAAAGTTTTCAGCTACACTGTGTTATTGAAGTAATGGGGAAAAGTAGAAGGAGATATTTTAATAGCAATAAATACAAATTGACGTTTTAAAAAACCAAAAGTGTAAAGCCATTTTCTGATTTTAGGTTATAATTTATCCATAAAATTAAGATAAAAAGGCGAGGTGAGACTTGACTTAGCTTTACATGAGAGAATGTGAACAAACTGGGGTTTATTTGCTTAAAAAGCAGCACAGAAAAATCACAGTACAGTGACTTTATTGGAAGATTTTACGTAACATGGAAATGTACACCATTGTTCCATAATCTAAAGCAACCAATAAGCAGTTGTCTGTCTTTGGTCAGTGCATGTAGGCTAACTACTACTGTTTACTAAAGCTACCCGATTTTGCAGTCCCGGATTGTTACTGAAATGTCCAGACTTTCTCTTTGATCTCCTGCAGTGAACAGCCAGAAACAGATACAAAGTTTCTAACTTAATTGGCTTTTGGCAGAAAAGCCCAGAATAGATATTTAGATACTTTTGTAACAATGTAAGATAAGTAAAGAAACTATTGTAACAATTTAACATAAGCAGGTCTCTTGGGGAAAGTGTGACTTGCAGCTTAAAGGGCAATTCACCTTCAAAACTGTAATAACACAGAAAAAACACAGAAATGTGTTCAAACTTTCATAACCTGCCAAATTTTGTAAAATAGACTGGTAATTAGGGGGTGTGGCCACAAAAATGGGCACGGTCCAAATGGCAAATCTTTTTGTCCCTCTTTCTATTTCCAAAATGTTGGGAGGTATGCTATGTTACTAAAGAGGAACTATTGAAAGAATGATTGCTTTGTGCTAAACATGGAGCAAAAAGGCCACAAGCTAAATAACCATGAATGGAAAATGTCACAGGTAGAGCTTGAGTGCAGGGAAACTACATTGTGATGGCCAGGGGAAAAGAAAAAGTACAGTTGGCTGCAACTGTGTATGCTATGGAAATATGTCAGAATATGCCTGACATAAGACCACCATTAAAGGGTGGGGTTTAGGGGTGCTACAACCAGATGTATGTTATGCCATACTTCCTGCATATTAACTCTAAAGTCAGCATTGGACTGGAGGCCCACTAGGGCTTCTGCCACAGGCCCCCCGCCCCCTCCCCAGGCTCCCCCTACCTCTGTCGCCACCCCCGAAGAGGTCCCTGATACCAGCCACAACCCCCCTCCGGGCCCTCACGCATACCTGTCCTAAAGTTGCAGCTGTGATTGGGGCCACAATCAGGGAGTCCAACCCTGGCTAAAGTATACACAAAAAGGGGGGTTGTGGGAGTACAATGAACATGCAACTGATTTGGCTAAATTAGCTAAAAGCATACAAAAGAGATGGGATTGATCCATGCACATTCCCTGGATTTAGAATCTGTGCAAATGCATATATTTCATATAAAATATAATTGGGACAATATAAAGAAAGGGGGCTGGCCATAAAATGTAAAAATGAAAGCCTGGGATGGAAAAATATAGTTCTAGCAATACAAATGCTTAGAGCATGCCATACTGCTTTTTCTATGTCTTGAAAAAAGAATTTAGACAGGAGAAGTGCACAAGAGGTTATAAACATATAACTATCCAATAATTGTCATATCAGAATAATCACTGTTCGTATTCAACTTCCTTTGTTGCTCATCCATCTGATAATTTCAGCAGTCTTTCATAGTTTCTTGCAACAATCATCATTTTTAAGCATCTTATAAAATGAAGCCTTTAAAGAGGCGCAGAGACAAAATGATCCAATATATCACAGCTATTTCCTCTCTCATCTGAAGTGCACCATCACTGACAGACTATCAACAAAGATGTTCTCTACAATTTTTAATTGCTTTTTAACTAGTGAAATGCACTTCCAACTAATACATTAAAAATCCCTGACAGCACTGCTACAGAAGATGTAAAAAAAATTGCTGTGGGAAGCAAACGTGATCTTATTAAATGACAAAGGATGTAATCCTGGCAGAATTTATATCATGTTTACATCTTAGATTCTCAGGGATTGAGGATTCTGGGAATTGTAGTTTGACAATGTGGCTCAGCTGGTTTGTGCAAATAATTGAGACTTACAGAGCACTGCACCCCTTTAAATCACAATTTTTTTTAAAATACAGGTCTATATTGTTGCTCGATTGCTTTGTTCGGGTGCTGCATGATCTATAGCAGTTGTCCTTACTACACCTCTATGGATTTTTTTCTATAATAATTTTCTATAATCCTTTTTTTACCTGTTAATAGTGAAGTATACCAATATTATATGTGTCTAACGCAGATTCTGTTTTTTACACAGTATGCAGGCCTATATCTGCAGAGCTTACGCTGACATAAATCTGATTATTTTGACTTACAGCATAATAAGGAAAAAAATCAAATTATAGGGCAAGCCTTTTACAGAATATAATGAGTGTAAAATGGAAGTACAGCAATAAAAATGATTATTCAGGAAAGAGTCAGTGAGTTCTTTTATTGAAACATTGCAATTAAGTCTAGGTCCCTACTATTGCTATCTAATTATCTTAATAGAGCCTGAAATACACTTTACACTTTAAAAGTACATACATATACACCCACAATGAGAAATAATTATATATGTTTATTAAAAGTATAAACATTTTTCATCTTGGTCGCATGTGTGACTCATTAAACAAAATAATCTATGGAAGGCAATATTTTATGGGACTCTATCACAAGGAAATATTTTTAAATCCAGAACAGTGATTGTTGCTTTATTTTGATAGATGTATACTAATGTAGGGGACTAGTTAAATCGCCCTTTATTCGGGCAGTCCCCTAAATATTAGACAGCTAAGGGGGTCCTTAAAGATAGAAGAGACCTAAGTTCCTGTTCCTAGGGTAAAGCATACTCCTGGCAGTTCAGAGACTGGACTGAGGGTGTCACTGTTCCAAAGTCTATATGCTGATGCACATGTGCAAAGGGTCTTTTTCTTCTTTTTCTTCCTGGAGTTTCCCTTGAGTATGGAGGGGGAAGGGCCAATAAGGCACAAAAGGTAAGACAGTGTGAGGTTATTCTCTATCATAGACCACTCTAGGAGTAGGGCTAGCTATCTGAGCAGCCTGAAGCTCCACCTAGGAGGTTAAGTAAGGATTAGCCTAGGTTCAACTTGAAGAGAATCCTGTAAGATAGGGGTGACACTTCTGCGTTGTATGAACATTTTACTGGTAAAGCTTGAAGTCCTAGGAGAAGTTGGCATCTACATTTTACTATAGCCTTACACTTATTTATGAATACATGAATGTCATTTAGTGTTCTGCTTGATAGCTGGAAACAAAATCAAACTATAAGGTCTCAGTGGACTTCCACATTTGGTCAAGAGGTGTCTTCCACCACACACCCACCTTCACCTCCTTGCAATTCAATTTACTTATGAAGATGAGTGCACAGCATGGGCAATGCATACATTTTAGTGCATAGATCTCAGTGCAGCTACAAAGACAACATTTTTAAGGTGACTTGGTAACCCCACTGTTTCCAGCCTGACATTAATCCTTTCCCATATCCTAACCCATATCAATTAAAATGTTATAAATTAGCCTTGCCCCCCTGCAGTCAGTACTGCACGAGTTTCTATATATTCACACATCACTGCATATGCCTTTGTGAATACACAGGGCTAACTAATGTATTTTAAGGAAGGAATGCTGTTTGGCATCTAAATCTTAATTTCATAAAGATGAATAGAAAAAAATACAAATTCATAAAGAAGCACTGAGAGCCCAGCATGTTCACAGATAAATAGTAATGTCTATGCCCAAATATATAACTTCTGCAATAAAGCTGTAGTATTTATTAGTATTCATTTTAATCCTTTATATATGGAAATAACTCTGTATATATAACTATCGTACTTAGCTCAATTGAAATGAATAATTTTTTTCACCACAAAACTGTGCTTAAGACAAGGTGAAACACTGTAAAAAGTGTTTTTCCTTTAAAAAAAGGTCCTTCACAAGCTGTTTGCAGGTCATTGTGCTGGTATGCAACTATAACCAATGCCCTTCACTAAATGACCTTTATAATGTTTCAAAGTGATAGCCTTGATGCTTCAGTGAAG
This sequence comes from Xenopus laevis, assembly GCF_017654675.1. Lineage (NCBI taxonomy): Eukaryota > Metazoa > Chordata > Amphibia > Anura > Pipidae > Xenopus > Xenopus laevis. The sequence goes on from NC_054373.1 coordinate 103,501,018, forward strand.
CATGTCATCACTTAAGGAAAGGGCCTTTCCACAATGGACACAAGAAGCAGAAATATAGAGTAATTATGATGGAGAGAAAGAAAAAAATTAAGCTGCTTTCTAAAGAAAAAGGGAGCACATAGTTCTGTCTCCATGCACCACATGTTATGAAAGAAATCAAACAGGTCAGCCCATTAAGATAAAATGTAAATTATATGAAAAAGCTGAATTTCATTTTAGATTTTTTTGAATGGACATATTAATCTATAGTCCTTTCATGAATACAGGAAATTTCATAATTAAATGGAAAGCAGAAGAAAATAATTCAACAATAAAGGAGCAATATGTTCCATTATATTTCCTGATACAGTCTGGAGTTATTGAGATGCAAATGTCTTTCTCCCATCATCATTCAAAATAATCCTAAATAGCCAATAACACCAAATCTTGAAAATATGCATTAGTAAATGAAATGTTAAATCAGTTTTGCTATGAAAGAAGCAAACAATACTGTATTAGGAGAGAAAGGTTTTCCCCTTATAGCTGAGTAGATAGAACTATGTGATTTTCCTGAGATGTTTAGTATTCGTGATTCTTACTTATGTCTCCTAAAACAATCCCACAGTGTAGTAAGGCATTACAAGTTCCACTGTAAATATTGACAGATAAATATGTGTACAGGTGAAATGTCTAGCTAGTGGCTGTTAAGCTGCAAATATGGCCAATATTTCTGATAAAATAATAACATGGAAGTGTAAGGCTATAGTAAAATAGGGCAGCACTGTTACTCTCAGTGATCCCCAACCAGTAGCTCGTGAACAACATGTTGCTCCCCAACCCCTTGAATGTTGCTTCCAGTGACCATAGAGCAGGTGTTTATTTTTGAATTCCAGGCAAGTTTTAGTTGCAGAAAACCAGGTGTACTGCCAAACAGAAGCTCCTGTAGGCTGCCAGCCACATAAGGGCTACCACTAGCCAATCACAACCTTTATTTGGCACCAACAGGAACATTTTTCATGCTTGTGTTGCTCTCCAACTCTTTTTACTTTCTTGATTGTTGCTCACGGGTGAAAAAGGTTGGGGACCCCTGCTCTAACTTGTAGCTTTACTCCAATATTTGCCCTCGCAACTATGTGGAGGCAAGGGTGTAACACACTGTAATCAGTAGTTTTATAAAAGAATGAGCGCCAGTGGTTCTTGCAGCTTAACCATAGAACTTATTTATTAGAGAACATCATCCACATAGGAGTCCAATTAAAAATAAGTAGGAACGTATAAAGTAAGTGGATAGGCATATGCAAGCACCAATGGTCAGTATAAAGAGTATAGGGTAAAATGAGAGAGAATACACAGTGTAGCCTTTCAGCCTTTACCCTAAGCAGAGCTCCTGTGCATCTCTATATAAACCCTGGCTCTACCTTACCTTACCTTACCTTACCTTAAAGAAGCAATTAAAACATAAAAATATAATTAATTTTAATACAAAGAACATAAAAATAAAAAATTTTATGTACTTTTATGTACTGATATAAACCCACCAATATGCCATGTAAAATGTGGTTTTCAAAGAGATGACAGAAGAAAATTGATATGGACACTTTACTGTTATAGGAGCCAGTTCTTCTCCATTACTCTCAATATTCATGTGTATGCCCCTACCCAAAACCAATGGGTATATCTTTACATCAGTCCACTTGTGGATGATTAACATGATGTACATTGTCATAGTAACATCAGGGACATCATTTGTAGAGATGATCCAGAGGATGAGCTCTCGCATTACTGCATATACCCAATTATACTAATTATACTCAGTATTGAAAGTGGTCTCACACGTTACTTCAGCTACTGTTTTGTGAGCAGATGACTGTACAGTGGCACTGTATGTTCAGTCATAAGCAGCACGCCATGAATGACATGCACATAAGTCACTGTGGAGAGCCATCAACAGCACCCCTTTTGGTGACCCTCATCTGTAGTCCATCAGGATCATATAAGAATAATCACATCTAAGTATGTGTATGTTGATAGTAAATTATATGACTTGTCACTTTTAGTACAAATTGAAGAAGCCATGACATGCTGACCAGTCATTTTTGCACATAATATGACTGTGAACTTAAAAATTGATGATCTCTAAAAAGCCAGAATGATTCTTCTAATTGGATGCATATTATACCAGTAATGCGGAGTCAGAGGCATTAATTGTGCTGCCACTAAGAAGGGTCAATATTTATTTGATTGACCTTGTGAATTTTCAAATTGCTTTATTTGGTGTCCTTTTTATTAAGTGATTTTGATTGATCCCTCTGTTTAATTAATTTGTATGCTATTATATAAATTGCTATCAGGGTGATGGATTTGGGATATGCATGCTGTGCATTTGTGCTGTATTTATAGGATGTGTGCAATATTGGAGTGGTCTGTGGTTCTTTCTCCTAAGTGGTGTACAAATAAAAGTTATTTATTATAGTATATAACACTTGTAATAATGTAATTATTTTGTAGGAGTGCTTTTTTCCATATTTTTTAACTTAGTGTTGAAAAATATAGCACTCTTAGTTATTATTTCAGCTCCACTTTTTAATAGGACATTTAAATTGCACTGTTTTTTTTTTAGAAATAAAAATATATTTAAAAAGTATCTGTATAGGGGTTTATACACAAAACCACCTCATGCAGAGACTGATTTTCCAGAATATAGCAACCACCAGCAGTTCAGATAAAAATGGTTTTCTGACTTCTACATCAATGCATTTGAAAACAGAACAGAGTAACTTGAATACCCACATAAAGAATATACTGTATTTAGTACATACTGAGCAATGTGTATTCTAGTCTTCACTAGGAGTGTATATTTTTTATACAGCTATGTTGGTGTCAACAGCAAATGAATCAATCATTAAAATATTAAATAGAACTCACCTGGACCCACAACTGCAAACCAGATCCTTAACCAAAACCCATGTTATTACCAGTTGGACCTCTTATCTGTTCTGACCCACAACTGCCTTATCCAGAACCAACCTGCCACCCATGGCCACCATGAAACCATACTGATGTCACCACTGGAAGTTGAAGTGATATCAGCACGATTCAGGAAGTGACATAATCAGACAACAGGGATGTTAAAAACATGTAGAATAATAGAATAAAATGCGTTACCTGCACAACACAAACCAGCCTTAAAGCCTCCCTGCCCCCTGCCCCCTTTCCTCAAAGAGAGCACACTCTCCCCACCCCAACCTTCTGCTGGTGCTCACACCATGGTAGAAGAGAGGCTGAGGAGGGAGGAATATTCTTAACTATAGTGGAAGCTCAATTCTGCAATATATATTATATACTATTATTATATTTTATTATATAATAATAATTAATATATTGAAAGCAAAGTTTAAATGCAGCACTCAAGAAAGGAGACTGCACATCTCTTCTTGTCGCGTTCTTAACCTCATTTATGGAACAATTGATTTTGTATGAGCGAAGTATTTCTGCTTGGCGATCAATGGCAAAGTAAAGACAATTGATTAAAAATGATGTTTACAAACCTAACAGCTTTATAAAGGACATTCACGACATTGTCTAAGCTTCTAGAATATAAAGCAAAATGTGAGTAGCAAGTGCAAACAAATCATAAAAGACAGAAAGAAAATCCTCCTTAGTCCCCCATATCAATATACTGGAATTAAGTATATCACAAAGGACTCAATTTATTCTTAAACTTTGATGGAAAAAATGTATCTTTTTATTCATTTTTAACCATCACCAACAAATAAAAGTATGTGATGCAGATCACAGATTTCTTGCTTGTCAGAATGGTGGACTCATGAAAAAACATAACTTGGGAAAGTGGGGGGCAGTAGATGTGATCTATTTGGATTTTGCTGAAGCGTTTGATACCATGCCCCAACGACTGTTTTCTAAACTAAGGTCTGTTGGGCTTAATGAAGTTGTTTGCAAATGGATATGAAACTGGCTACAGGATCGGGTACAGAGGGTGGTTGTTAATGGTACATTCTCTACTTGAAGTAAGGTTCTTAGTGGGGTCCCTCAGGGCTCGGTATTGGGTCCACTTTTATTTAACTTGTTTATTAATGACTTAGGGGAGGGTATTGTAAGTAATGTATCAGTGTTTGCAGATGACACAAAACTATAAAGCCCAATTAATTCCATCCAGGATGTGGCAACCTTGCAACAGGACCTTGACAAACTGGCAATCTGGGCAGCTAAGTGGCAAATGAGATTCAATGTTGATAAATATAAAGTCATGCACCTGAATGTAAAAATATCCAAGCCACTTATATCCTTAATGGGACTGCACTAGGCAAACTTGGCTGTAGCAAGCAATGCCAGTCAGCAGCATCAAGGGCAAATAAGGTATTCAGCTGTATTAAAAGGGGCATTGATTCATGGCGGGAAGCCATCATTCTTCCACTTTATAGAGCACTGGTAAGGCCCCATCTAGAATATGCTGTACAGTTTTGGTCTCAATCTCTCAAACAGGACATTATTGTATTAGAGAAGGTTCAGAGAAGAGCAACTAAGCTGGTAAAAGGTATGGAAAATCTTAGCTATGAAGAAAGACTGTCGAAATCGGGGATGCCCCCCCCCCCCGAAACGTTGATGTTTGGTGGCTGAATAAAAGGGGATATTCCCCGACTGCATTAATCAGCGTGTGTGCGGATCCGTTTCTTATACACATTGGTTGCTTAGGGACCAGGCCAGGTCAACGGAAGGAACGCACCATCAATTGCAGGATTGGTGAACTACAGGTGTGCGGTAGGAGATTTACATTGTTATTTACCAGTAGGTCTTTACAGTTGACACAAGGTCACCCATTCCAATTAGAAGAAAAGTTTCTGCCTAAATATTCGGAAGGGTTTTTTTTTCAGTGAGAGCTGTGAAGATATGGAATTCTCTCCCTGAATCAGTGGTACAGGCTGATAGATCAGATAGCTTTAAGAAGAGGTTGGATTGCTTTTTAGCAAGTGAGGGAATACAGGGTTATGATCCAGGGACTACTAGTCCGATTGCCATTTTGTAGTCAGGAAGAAATTTTTTCCCCCTCTAAAGGCAAATTGGAGAGGCTTCAGATGGTTTTTTTTTTGACTTCCTCTGGATCAACTGGCAGTTAAGCAGGTTAAAAAAAAAGACAAAAGGTTGAACTTGATGGACGTGTGTCTTTTTTCAAGCTAACTTACTATGTTACTATGTTACTATGTGAAAGAAATTGTAAAATTGGTAGCCTTATTTGTAAGGTTCACAAAAATGCTCATCAAAAAAATGAGTAGATTTACAGTGGTGGTAGGGATAAAGGCCATGGCTTAGTGAACTGGTATTCAAAATATTTTTGAACGCAAAAGTTGTGCTCCCAAATACCGAATATACTATGGGGAAAATTCAATGCATACTGGAAATAAGAAGGACAACTATCCATAATCAACAATAAAATGCATATTGCATAAACACAATAAAATTAGTATTGATGGACACTGAACTTCAAAGGTAGAATATAGCCAGACAAAATATTGATTTTCTTCATAAGAAGAAAAGACAGGGTAAATTATGAAATTGTTTTTTAATTGATTTTAATTGACTTTCTTTCCTGTAGTTTGTATGTGACCATCCAGTTTAATGTCACATTCTTCAAAATATGTTTTTGAATATGGTCTTCAATTTCAAACCTCAAACTCATTATGCCTGCAGCTTGATCTTTTATCTTTTTTTAAAAATGTTTGCACAATTTCTAGAAAAGCATAGCATCCAATCGGCAGGTAACATTTATTGGTCACCTGCTTGAAATAAAATATCTGGTTGAGCGTTAAAGGGGACCCGTCACCCAAAAAAAATATTCAAAATCCTATTTTATCACATTAGTCAAGCAAAATGAACTTTAATTACACTATATTAAATATTTGAATCTTGCTTCCTTCAGTCTGGATTTCAAAATTATAGCAAGCAGGCATTAGCCATTTTGTGGACACTGTTATTAAGACAAGCCTTGTATCATCTCAGAATCTTGTTTGTGCACCAGAATGGGGGACCCGATGTCCATCCCCATGCCTGGTTACACAATTAAATGGTAACGAGAACGGGGGAATGTGGGGAGAGCAGTGACATCTAGGAAGTGCTGAATGGAAAGTGAAAGTAATTGTCTGCCCCGCCTCTATGCCACTGGCATAGAGGAGTGGCAGACAATATTTGATTGACAGCTAAGATTTTAAAATGAGCTTACAGCAGCTATGAATGCTTTAATAAAAAAAGAAAGTGGATTTCATGTTAATTTGAAAAGGACTTTTATTATACAGATTTTTGTGTCTGGGTGACAGGTCCACTTTAACAGACCTTGTGCCCCAAATGACTCCATCATTCTTTTTGTAACAATTTGTATTCATGTGGCCACATATTCCTATATATATACTCATACAACTTCTATATACGTAAGGAAATATGGGGCAACATCTCCAGCCAGTTGATAATCTGTCATCCTAGCTAGTGTGAGGTCCTGGATTAAATTTATTTCAGAACAACTACAGTTCCTCCCCATATATATAATATTTAACCTTAGCAGATACCATGTAAAGCTCTCCCATATAACATTGGAAGACAAGCTTAAGTGACTGTAACCCAAAAAAAACAATAACTGATGGCATAAAGAAAATATTATAGTGCTAAAATAAGTCAGCAGCAGTAAACACTGAGTATTTCAACTGAAAACCAACATTCTGTTCAAGACGATAAATTAGCTGGAAGGGGAGGAATGAAGAAGGTAAAATGCTTGCAATGTAGAAAAATAAAAACCCTTCTAAACAGCAGTAGGCTTAAAAGGCAAATGAAAAGTAATTATAGCTACAAAATAATACAACGCTGAAAGGAAACAGCAATAAAAAGATCTTGGTGCAGGTCGAATTGTGAAGCTTATAGAAGTGAAAGATTAGAAGAAGCTGTTAAAGCTGTTGAAATACCCATGGCAAAGCCAGAGTATTTTAAATCACTTTGAAGCTTCATAACTGCTCTAATTGATCTCTTTCAATGCTCTGGTCATTTAAAAACCATCATTTTCATGTCACCAAAAAGCAAGACAGAATACTCTGATTTCAACAGGAGCTTCTTATTGGCTACATAACGTTTATTTCTCTTAGCTGCAAATACTAGCTATACTGAAAATAATTCCACCACTGCTAGTTCCTATATTATCTATTCTATAATCACTACTACTGCAGTAAACATCATATAATGTAAATCAGTCATTCAAGTTTTATAATAAGCAAACTGAAAAAAATAGTTTTACCACTTCCTACTTTGTAAGGCAGTACATTAATCATAAAATTGTTAAAAAAAAATACAAACTGTAAATCAATATAAGACCCCATTCTTGTCCCCAAAATAAAATACTCCAATGCTACTTTTACTTTTAATTGTACACTGGCCCTTACACAATGATGTTTTATTTTCTTTCGACTTATGTGTTACAGGTATGGGATCCATTATCTGGAAACCCTGAAATCCAGAAAGTTCTGAATTCTGGAAAGGCTCCCATAGACTTCATTTTATCAAAATAATCAAGGTTTCCAAAAAGCATTTCCTTTTTCTCTGTTTTAATAAAACAGTACCTTGTACTTGATCCAACCAGCATATTTATTTAATGTTTACGGTACATGCTTTTCTAGTAGACTTAAGGTATGAATTATACGGAAAACCCCAGGTCCCAAGCATTCTGGATAACAGGACCCATACCTGTACATAATCAAATGTTTTACTTGTGCCACTTTGAAGCCTGTGTCAAATACTAAGAGCCAGGGGCAGCATCCACTGCAGCCACTCTTTTAGAGGTCAAAGGCCACTTATAACAAATCGCAGTCCCTTCTCTCTCGCTCTCTTTAATTAAAAAATGTTTGTTATATTCATTCATGCTTATTCAGTCTCACGAATCCCAGATATTACATGATTACCTATTAGTGCCCACTCCTGTATCTGCAGATGCACTACTCAGCCAGATGGATTCCTCACCAACACAATCAGATTGTACAGTATTTTTTTTGTGGTCACTGAGAAAAAATATTTTTGTGTTCCATTCTCTTTCTTATCTATAGCAAAGCAGGCAAAAAGAGAAGAACAGGTCCCCCACCCCAGTCATGAATTGCTTAAACCTGCCGCCAACTAAACAGTCCCCCCCCACGGCACACACTCTGTACCTTTTACTTTGTACTTGTGGCTGCGCAAATGGTGTGTGTGTGTGGGGGAAGGTTAGCAACTATCACTGTCAAGCACTGTTGACAGGTCATGGGCATTTACATTAATTCCCATGACCTACTTGAGCATTATTCCCACTGAAGTCAGGCAATAGAGGTCATTTACAACCACAACCGAAGTTGTGATTGCACAAAATACTGTCCAAACCATGATGCCATTCCTTTAAGGTAATTGTATCCAAACACAATCTTTGCAAATCTGCATAGTTGCACTTGGTTTTGGTGCATCTATCTTGTCTCCTGTTCTGAATTGTGCCCCTGTGCCCCTATTTACACAGGAGAACTCAAGAGCTACCATCACTAGAAGAAGAAAACACAAACATTAGAGAACTGACTGTCCAGAAACTGATAAGGAGACAGTGTGTGTTAAGGACATTATGGTTTTACTGAGAGCAATTTAAGATTGTTTTACATTCTAAATATAAGACATTGGCAGGAGTACATAGCAAGGTAAGGTAATGCCATGCTCCAATTATATTCTGGAATTTATAGATGTTAAATGTTACTATGTAGATGCACCTGTTGGATATTTCCAAAACAGAAATAAGGACTAACATGTCTGGTATATTGCCATATCTGCAATAAATGACAGATATTTGTTACTAAAATACATTTAACACTGTACACACAGAAGATTGTACTGAAATATCTTTTAGATAGATCAAACTTTAATGGAGAACATACAGTGCTGTTTTTCGAAAAGATGATGAAGAACATCAGCAGTAAAATATATCAGCACAACATAGATGGGATTTACTTGTGAAATATGTTTGTAGTCTGAAAATCTGTGATGAATAAATGCAGCTGTACACTCACAAGTAATGCAAAACAAAGAAAAAAAACAAAAAAGGTGTGATTTCCCAATAAGAAAATCCAAAATAAATATATCTATGTTTCATGTTCTGAATACATACCCTACTATTGCAGTTACAGGTAGTACTAATTTTGCAGTTAACTATTACCTAATTATTGTCTCTAGAAGGGTTGTTAAGCAGTAACTTACATTTGCCTGATGTAATTTTTACTTCCCTTAATGCTTCCCTTAATTAAATGTTAAATCAGAATGCAACATAAACTTACAATAGGATACATTTCCAGAAATGTAAGGGATTAATGCAGACCTGTCAACTCTCCTTTAGTATTTGGTCACCTGCAATTACACCCAAAGTAGGGCAGAACAAGGGGTATTGTAGAACACGTTGCAGTCCATAAAGGGCACAAGCTTCCTTAAATGTTAATACAATTATGAACAACATAGTAAAGTGTTTGGACAATGTATAGGATGCAAAAAAGGGCTGTGGGGTGTTAGTCACCTGTATGTAATATAAACATACCCATTGCAACAGATCTAGTTAACGTTAAAAATAAAAAAACACCAAACTCAGTTTCCCTTTTAATGGGTGGAGTTCAGCCAAAGCTTTAATGAACCATGTTTAGTCAAAATAGATAACCCATCATTGACATGTAATACCAAGCACAGGTTACCAGATGCCAGCCACCGCAGCCATGTGGGCATGTAAAGAGAAACCCTATTAACAAGACCCAAGTGATCGCCATTATGGGATTGGCTGTATCATGCCAGTCATATTAAATATATGCAAATTAAGCCAAATGGAAGTTGCATGCACAGTAAAGTTTCATTACTTCACTTCCTTTTTCACTTCCACTTTGAGCAGAAGAAAGTGATGAGCTCCTTCACTCTTCAATTACCTTGACAGCACATTATTTACATTTATTTCACAAAATGAAACTAATTGAGCAAATGTTTCCTGAGACAGGGGCTGTTTATTTTCACTGTCCAAAGGTCCTTTAAGTATTTAATCCTAAATTCAGTAGGTTGCATACAGATGACATACAAGTACTGAATGTTGAAAAAATACAGTTTAATAAATAGGTATACTTTTTAAGTACAGTGCAGTCTTAGAAGTCTTGTGTTAAATGAGTTAAATAGCAAGTAAAATTAATACATTTGAGTTGTACTTTCCTTTTTAGCCACTCGTAATTAGTGCTGGGCCATTTTGTGTTATAAAATATACTGCAGCATGTATTGCAGTAATAAATGGGTTAGTTCCCCCTTTTACTCCAGATCAGTGAAGTGGTATTTCCCACTATCATTCCTGGGTCAGTGTAATGCAGTTCTCACAGTCCCTTGTCCTTTGCTCATACACTACTGCAGATGTGCCCAGAGGATAGCTGTATTGCCAATTAAGATGTCTGTGACAATAACCAGTACTGCAATAAATGTTTTCATGTAAGACCCATATAGCCTGTCCTTCCTTACTTATTTATAAATCAAGCAATTTCATGCTAGCGGGACTCTCTATAGTGACTTAATAAACAGCGATTACACTTTTCAAAATAATACCTAGAGAACAAAATATACAGAATCAGATTATCCCTGATCTATAATATTTACATAATAATGTTATGATAAAAACATTTATTAACCAAGCTTTTTCATTATTTTCTGACATGTTTCCCTTGTGCAAAACAGCAACCATTTGCAAGACATTACATGTCAGCTGCTTCACATTTTTCAGAGAGAAGCAATGTACATAGTAGGCGCATACTATAAACAGAGCTACCAGTGTAGTAGGAGGACCAGACTCACAATCACAACCTGTGGGAAAACTTTGCACCTTTTATTATATTACCCAGAAAAAATTTCCAGTAAAACTAAATCTTGAAATGTGTGCATTTCAAAGCAAAAAAATGCCTCTTTTTAGTTGGTGTATGAATAGCAAGAACATCAGTCATAGACACAGCAAAGTAATCTATCACGGAAAAGAAATCTTTTGAATGAAAAATTAGGCTACGAATCAAACACTGTAAAGAATAACAGCTGCCTCAAGTGGAAGCTCATTGACAGGAATAGATAGACACTTCAAAAGGATGGTTAGTTACAAAAAGACACATAACACCTGATTAAACAATGAACCATACAACTGGACTGCCATTCAGAAATCAAGGTCAAAAGAACAAAATGCATAACAAGGTGTAACAAGGTGCACAGAACATGAACTTCTGAGCACCGATGCAAGCCTTTAACTCGTATATTGCATATTTGCAATAAGTATGAAATAATGTAATGGCTACCAGGTCTGATAGTTGTCTTCAATGTGAAATAACATCCAAAGAATTTATAACCATTTCAAGGTGACCTGGCTCACTATGTTTCAAACATTGATTCCTCAAGGATTATACTTCAGAAGATGCTAAAAGCTGCATGTCACATATATAAGTCAAACATCTGCTGCTGTACCAAAGAAAAGATATAAATCTTCACTGAATTGTAACCGGGACAAAATGTAAAGTACACAGTAGACTTCACACATCTCTTGAACGTTTTGCTTCAATATTATAATAATATTATAAGTTGATTATGACAAACTCTCCAATTTTACTTCTCCCCAAAACCCAAAGATAAAGGGAATTATGTTTGTTCCTCATAAAAATCCAGTATTTATAAATGATGGGATTCATGAGGAGCCGCACAATGAAATTTGATACTTCAAAGCAATGATATGGAAAAAGAACAAACCACAGGACCTAGTCTATTAAAGTAGTATTCAGTAATTATGGACTTCAAACCATAATTAATTATTTCAATACATGTATCTCCCCCTCTTAATAAAACAGGGAATAAAAAAACAAACCTGGTTGAACAAACCTGCAAGCCAGCATAACAGTTCAGTCCAGAAACATTTAATTTTCATAACTGCAAAAAACTGAGACATAAGATGGACAGAGCAACTAGGTAGGGGTCATCAATGATTCTTGGAGGCAGCAACTAGTGATGGGCGAATTTATTCGCCAGACACGAATTCGCAGCGAATTTGCGCAATTCGCTGCCAGGGAAAAATTTGTAAAAATCGGCGTCAAAAACGGGCGCAGGCGTCAAAAACGAGATGCCGGCGACGTTTTGCAAATTTTTCGCCGTTTCGCAAATTTTTCGGCGAAGCGATACGGTGCAAATTCGCCCATCACTAGCAGCAACATTTGTTTTTTTCAAATATAACTGAGCCAGGAAATTTGTGTTAAAACTTTAGCGCCGATCATTCTTTACACAAATCTTTTCAATAATTTGCTTTGTACTGAATCCAACATTTTTAGATTCAGACTATTTTTAAATCCTTCACAAAGGGTTTTGCAAATCTACATTTATCATATTAAAATGGAGATAATTACAACGTAGATCAAAAAAATGTTTGTTGGCAGTCAGGGCTTCTGAAGATACACCAGACCCAATACCCCAGCTACTGTACTATAATGTACTATAATGTAAAATGTACCAACTGGCTTTTAATATAGCACCATTCCAGGAATGTAAAACCACAAAAGCATACATAGCTTACATAGCTTTGAATAAAATACAGGTATGGCTCTATTATACATTCTGCTTGGGATATGGGGTATTCCATATAAGGAGTTTTCATATAATGTTGAGTACCGTGCCATAAGGGCACTGAAACATTTAAACCAGTAGGATTGTTTTGCCATTGGTATGGATTTACCATATGGTACCGTAGATCAATGTGCAGTTGTATTATTATTACTACTGAGAAAAAATAAAACTGGTCATAAATTAAGAAATGTTAATGTTAACAATATATTTTCATAAACATTTTTTATGATCAACACTGGAGAACTTAATCACTTATTAAAACCCATAATTAAATCAATTCAATTACAAACCTGAAGGTTTTCAGAGCTATTTCTTTTAATGACATATTTCTTTCTATTACAGAATACACATTTTATTCCAGTCAGGTGTTTAGTGAGTGACACACAGAACATCACAAAATGGTGGCTTAAGGTAAAACGAAAATTTATTAATTTATACAAATTATCTCTTGGTTTTGTTTTCTTGCAGCACATATAGATCTCCTGTAATGGAAGTGGAATAATGAACACGCCATTGCTAGGAATAATTATTACAGGGATGATTGCATCAGTCATCTTGAAGGACAAGTCCAAATAATACATGGTAAAAAAAATACATTTGATGTTAGCAATTTAACAGTGTATGTAGCAAACAATGGGATTTATCTTTGCCGAGAAAGAATTTTAGTCAAAAAGATTAAAGGATGTTGGTTGAACATCATTAAAGACATAATAAAAAATATCTGCAATGGGCTTGTGTGAACACCTTTTTTATTGTGTATGTAATATAAGATCTTTAGTTCTTAAAAGTAAATATACAGTATATATATATATATATATATATATATATATATATATATATATATATATATATATATTTTTTTTTTTTTTTTTTTAAATATATTCAAGATTCCATTATTTGTCAATACAGACCATATACACACGTTAACTCTGCTTGATGCAAATATTTCAGTGTAAATTGCATAAATTACTACTGAGCTGTATTCACAAAAAACAGATATATTGGAAATATAAATAAATATATATGTATATTGTATATACATATCATTATATGTCTTGAGACATAAAGTTCACCTTTTTCCACCATATTATAAAGTCCAGGCGTGCATCGGTCACTGGAATTTCTATGACACACAAGGTAGCACCCTGGCATGAAGTAATGATTTACTGGAGTGCACCACACTCTGGGATTGTGTTTACTGTATAAACAGTATATGTCTATAACTTGTACTTGCCAAAGAACAAACTTACAGAAAGACAATATAGGTCATAACTGTGCCTAGTAAAATGTCATCATCAAATATGTTTTTGCCTACTCATGCTCATCAATACTCCTACATGTGCTACCCTTCTCTTGCTGGTGCAAATCATGAGCACACAGTATACTAAAGAGGTTATATATCAAAGGTCGAATCTTAAAGCTTTGTGAGGTTTTTTATACCTCAAACAAACTCACAACTGGAATCCGGTTTAAGAAAGAACTTGAATGGAAAAAACTGAAATCAGTGAATTTGGGGTGAACAACCCGAAAACCTGAATGAATCGAGTTTTCCGCAGGAAAAAACCTGAATCACTCGAATTAATCAAGTTTTCAAGTGAAACCCATCGAAAAAAAAACTGAAACATCATGAAGGCTATTAACATCTTCAATAGATTCATAGAAATGACTTCTACATGACCTTGACAGGTTTTAGCTGGAGTATGTTCCGATTAAAGCTATTTCTAGCTTCGAGGTATAAATCTTGAAAAAAAAAATTTCTTTGGACAGAGACAACTTTTTTCTAATTTTGGTTCTGTACATTACCACAATGAATTGCCCACACCTGCCCATGAAATAGCCTTTGAGTCAATTGTCCAATAGCTTTTGAGCCCCTGAAATGAAGTGTGTTAGAAAAAGGCTTTAGTTCCTCAAATTTTTATGCAATCTTTTTTTTCATCCCACTGAATTAAAGCTGAAGGTCTGCAGTTCAACTGCATCTGAGTTGTTTCATTTAAAATTCATTGCGGTAGTGTACAGAATCAACATTAGAAAAAAGTTGTCTCTGTCCAAAGATTTATGGGCCTAACTGTATGTCCTATTGTCTCAGAAGTCAATGAAAAATGGACTGGGGAAAACTTCCACACATTGGAAATATCAGAGATAACCATCAACATGTATCATGTTATAAAAAAATCTTAGGAAAAGCTAAAAAATATTTTCATAATTTCAATCATAATTTCACTAGGCACTGCAATCCCTAAATAATAAGATTTTGCCAACTTCTTCATAATAAGGTTTATTAAAGCCATCTATGGTTGGTACTTTATTGCTTAAAAAGTCATTTGATCACTTTCCTTACCTCTTTGTCAGTAATGAGCTTGTCTAATTTCATCCTTGCCTATTACTTAATTCTGGTTAGATCACAGATGCTTGTCTACTTTTGCATTGCAAGAAAGTTCCTTTGAATTCGAAGTAGATCTATAATGAGCTGGGTAATAGTGGACACAATCCTGTGCATCCCTGATGGATTCTAGATGAAGAAACAAGTGCTACTTGGTTTGTTTTCATTTCTTTCCCATAATCCAGCTACACTAGAATAGCCTAAATACAATACGGAAATTGCTAAATTCTGGTTCTCACACATGTTTGTCATCAGTGTTATTTTGTTATTTGTTTTCACAGCAATTATACTGCCGGTTCAAGAAACTACCTAAAGCAAACTCTAAGTGGTCATTATTAATGTGCTGCACAATAAAGAGATATCTCCAGGATAAAGAATTGCAGTTACTGCCTGTTTTCTTACATTTATGAAACCCTCTTTTTCTTTTGGCTGTCTTCATGAAATCTTTCACAAATCAAAGTAGAGAACATTTGGTGCTTATAGCAACCAACAGGCTGTTTTTTTTTACCCATTAATAAATAGCTAAGGGGAAATTAAAGAATCGAGTGTTATGGCTATTTATGTTACTTTCACAGTTTCACAGTTTAATAATGTTGCTGCCCCTTTCTTCAGCATATAAAGCTTGGAAATGTCTGTATCATGCATAAAGTCATGCCGTTTGGCAAACCTTACAGTTTATTGTTTATGTTTGTTTCTAATTTTCTTTTTTTTTTTGCTGGGGCTTGCTGCAAAGCTCATCTCCTGCAATCACTCTTCCTTAATAAAAAATGCATGAGCTCTCTTTCAAGAACTCAGTGTAGCTATTACTATTCTGAAGGTAGTCTACTAATATAGGAAGTTCCATAAATGCTGAAATAGGAACAGAGACGTCCAGAAATTTAAATGTTATCTAATTTAATACTGGGCATCCGCAAAGTTCATGTATAGAAATAAACAGATAGTCTAAAAGCCGTTGAAAAGCTGCTCCTTATTGTCCCCAAGACTTAAGGGCAGATTTATCTGTGGTGAGCTGTAATGTAATCCAGAAACTCATTATCCAGAAAGTTCTGAATTATAGGAAGGCCATCTCCCATTTTAAGAAAATAATTAAATGTTTTTAATTATTTCCCTTTACTATGTAATAATAAGACAGTACCTTGTACTTGATCCCAACTATATATCAATCCTTACTAAGGTAAACAAAGTTTAAATTATTGTTTTGCAGGCTTTAGGTATGGTGTTCCAAATTACAGAAAGATTCCTTATCCTGGAAAACTCCAGGTCCTAAACATTGCGCTTTCTGCACTAGTGTTGCAGCCTCCCCCCCCCCGACAGGCAAGCGGACGAGGGCGGCATTCCAGGAGCCATCTCAGGCTCCTGCCTTGGAAAAGGCGCTTTCTGTACTATTAAAATCAGGCTGTTGGCCAGTCAGCAGGCATAATCTCACCATTGTGGAGTAGTAGTGCTCCCCCATAATACCAGTCTCTAGGGATGAATAGGCACAATATACATGTTTTTTTTTTCAGTTTTTTCAGCTATTGCTGTTCAGTTTACAAGGCTTGTTAAATAATGGCTATTTAATCTAGGAATACAATAATAGTATTAATATTTCCTGTGTGGCATTTAGTGATTTTTGCCCCCATTTGAAACTAAATTATATTTAGCTAAGCAGTTACAGCCCTTTCTCCTCCCCAAGCGACATAAACCTTGTTTTTCTTTACTCTTTTAAAAACTTGGTGTGGTTTGCTATTCCTTTTAAATCTAAGCTAGGGGTTTGCCCTATAGCTTGAAGGAGAACTAAATTTAAAAAATAATATGACAAGATAATATGATAAGAGAAAAAGAAAATCTCTATCTCTAGAAGAAAAGATTGCCATTCTAGACAGTGCAGAATAAAATATTGGGACTTGAGTCTCTTTGGCTAAAGATCTTGATATCCCTGTCACAACCCTGAGCACACAAATAAAACAGAGATCATCAATTGAAGGAAGTGCAGATAAGTGTGGTTCACAGGCAAAAAAAGTGAAAGAATGTGACTCAGTCCAAGTATGAACAGATAGAGAAGTTGTTGCAAGAATGGTTTGCAAGTCTCCATGCTTCAAATGTCCCAATAAGTGGCATCAATTTAAGAGAGAAAGCAGTCCACATTGCCAACTTGACATTGCCAACTTTTCTGAATCAAATGGCTGGATAGACAGATTTAAGAAGAGATACAATGTGGTGTAAAAAGCTATATGTGGAGAAAGCTAAAGTGTTGATATGGACACTGTCACCAACTAGAAAGAAAACCAGCTTCCCCGTTATCTTGAGGGTTAAGGGCTCAAGAATGTTTTTAACACAGATGAAACTGGCTTGTTATTCAATGTCCTTCCACGAAAAACATTTTGCTTCAAAGGAGAAGATTGTCATGGAGGAAAGCTCAGTAAGCTATGACTTACTGTTTTGTTCACAACAAATGCAGATGGCAGTGAAAAACTGAAACCCCTTGTAATTGGCAAGTCAGTGATGCCTCGATGTTTTAAAAATGTCAACACTCTACCCACAAACTACACTGCATATACAAAAGCCTGGATGACAACAAAATTATTTGAAGAACAGATGCTTGTGTTGGATAACAGAGTGAGGCTTCAAAAAATGCAAGATACTTGTTTCTTGATAAGTGCCCTGCTTACCCACCCAACTTACATCTTCGAAATGTGAAATTGTTCTTCCCGACTACTGTACTAGTCAGCTACAACCACTAGATTTAGGCACAATCCATGCTTTTAAATCCTACTACAGAAAAAGTCTTGTGAATAGGGCCTTGAGTGAGCTTGAGAGTGGCCAAGATCCCAAACAACTGAAAATAAATGTACTTGATGCTTTGCACTACACTGCACAAGCGTGGAATCAGATTAAGTGATCTACCATTGTTAATTGTTTCCAGAAAGCTGTCTTTCATGGTAAACTGAAGAGATGCTTGAAGACAACCTGGAAAAAGAGAGTAATGAACTGAATGATGCTTGGGAGCAATTGCAAACAGGAACAACATTCAGCAATTTTGTGGCAGTTGACAATGACGTTCAATCTTTTGATGTCCGTAACACTGATGAAATCCTGGATGAGCACATTAATGAAACAGATCAAGATGATGAGGATGAGACCTCTGAGCCAGTAGAAGATGAGGAAATCCATATTCTCAAAAGTTCTGAAGAACTGTCAGCACAGAAATTAGATCTCCACTGTAGGAAGTAATGAATCATGTTGTCCTTGATCCTACAGTATACCATACTGTATTACCTTACTGTATAAGGAAAACTAATTCTCATGTAAATGAGAGTTGCAAATGTGTAGAGCTAAAGTACAGTACTGTGCAATATTGTACTACTACAGTATACAGGTGTTGTATGTTCAAACTTTTAGCAAACACAAATGTGTTAAATGCTAAGGGGCAAATTCACTAAGATTCGTAGTTGCGTCAGGCGTAACTTCGCCGCACTTCGCCGCACTTCGCCAGGCGTAGTTTCACCAGCGCTCCGCAAATTCACTAAAATCCGAAGTTGCGCTCAGGGGTAAGCATAAGGTTGCGAAGTTGCGCTAGCGTTGATTCGCTAAGCGAAGCAAAGTTACGCCAGCGATGGTTAATTTGCATACAGCGCCAAATTCAAATTTCAATGGAGGAATACGTACAATCACTACAAATGCCTGGGAAACCTTCAAAACATCAAATAATTTTTTTTTTTTGCCCTACGCATGTGCCCACTGTATAGTTAAGTTGCCATAAGTTAGGAAATGTAGGGGGGAAGGAGGGGAGCCCCAAAAAAAATTTCGATCTTTTTCAGCCTATCACCCATAATATAGAAAAAACACCAGCGTTTTTTGGGACTTAGAAAAAATTTTAACTTTTTTTGAAGCAATCCCTATCTATTCTATTGCGCTTCACCTGGTCTAAGGTGGCGAAGGAAGTCTAGCGTAAAAGGTAGCGTTCAGTACAATGCGTGCGTTAGTGAATTTGCGTAGTTACGTCCGTTGCGCAAATTCGCCAGGCGTAAGGGTGCGAAGTAACACTAGCGAATTTATGCCAGCTTTCGTTAGTGAATTTGCGAAGTAACGAAAATGACCAACGCTAGCGAATTGACGATAGCGTTAGGCGCTTCGGCGCATAGTGAATTTGCCCCTAAATTTTTTTTTCTCCATTTTTTGTGCTGCAAATAAAAAATGATTCCTGTACTTATTTCCTTTAAATAGTTGACATTTAAGTGTCCTTAATACATTTCCCTGATTTTACATTTTCCCTGATTTTTTTTCCATTGACCCCTGAAAAACATAAAATGGGGGTTCTACTGTATATACCTTTTTAGGTTTTCAAGAAGCCTAAAACATAAATCTATACAAAGTAGTATATGTATTTCTAGCTTACATTTTATTTCTCCTTTAAGTACATTTTTAAGTCACTGTTGTTGTTTACGGGGGTTTTGTTAAAAAAAAACAACAACACAGCTGCGTACAGATTTCAGTACAGATTTCAAAGATTGCTCTAAGCAAGTACAGGTACAATATTGTAGGCTTGGCCAGTTGCAAGAAGCAATAAATACCACAGCTCAGTCTAACCTACAATTAAAGTTAGAAGAAAATCACTACACTTTATTGTGTTATACCTGTATTTAGTAAGTATGATGTTTTTTCCACAACTTGGCACTTGCAGGGCAGCAGTTTCTTCACAGCTAATATCTAGACTTCCAGCTTTTCTATTCTTATGACAGTCCTCAAGAGAAATAATAGTGGCCTCCTTCTTCAAACAATCTAACATGAGAAAAGTGGTTGAATACCCTTTTCATAGCTGTAGTTAGAAGTCTTTGGAATATAAAAAAGCAGCAATACAGTATTGGAAAGCCTTTTCCTTATTTAAATACATTTATTGTGTTTGGGCTGGAAGTATATTAATGTGCATCTAGCAGACTGCTAGCTGGAGCACCCATTGTTCATTACAGGGAGTTATTTTCCTTTCATAAGGCATTCTTCTCTCCAAGATAATAATGCATCTGATCCACAGATTTTCAGCAGTGGCATATTTCAAAATTTTTTTGGGGTAGGGAGGTGACCTGCCACGAAAGCTGAATCTTGGGTCAACTGTGATGCTCCCCCCCCCCCCCGGACGTAGCTAAAAAGGAGCACAGGGGGCAGGAAATTGTTTTTGCCAGTTGGGCCCCTGAGTTATAATTTTTTTAAAACCTGATATAAGCCCTTTTGTCTGAACACCTAACATCATCAAGCTTTTTGTGACTGAGACAGAAATTGTGACAATTATGGATAATTTCGCTCATTTAGAATAACCTTGCTGAAATTTGAATGCGCAAATTAAGATTGGGTTTCAGCCAAACACAATCTGCTTGCAAGTCCTTAATTCCCTGGTATTTAGTATCTACTACAGCGTCATTACTTTCAAATGCTCAAAGCAAGACTAAAAATGTGACAAGTCAATCAGCTAGATGCATTTTCTGGATTCTTAAACTCATTAAAATGTGCTTGCTTCAGACAAACAGACTCAGTGACAAAGCTGCTAGAACTGCATTTTCATTGTTTACCATAATTAACATTGCTGCTGCTGCTGCAAAAACGTATATTTCCAAAAAAATGCAGTCCAGTATTTCCCAAGATTCCTTCTATAATCATTTCAGCGAAAGGAAATGGTACACATGACTGTAAATCTAGCCTGTGAAGCTGTCACCACACCTACGAAAGTGTACAGTACATTGCGATATATTGATTCTAGCCACTGCCAATACATAATGGCTTACTCAAGTACATTCACAGTCAGTCCTCTGCAGGTAATGCAGTGAATGCTACATAAACAAGTAATATTATTATAGTCATTATGTATTTATAGTAGCATAAAGCAAATGCACAAATAAAAACACGATAGTTGAAGGGGAGATTTTATTTTAGTGTTTGAAAAAATAAATGAGTTCAATAACTAATTGCACAAGAGTGAACAATATTTTAGGCTAAACATATTTATCTGCTGTTCCTGCATGACAAATTACATTCGGAGCTCCTTCCTGTGCAATGATTGGGCTGCATTTTGTATTCCAGTTATGCTTTAATGTAGTGGTTATTTCCAGGAGATTCACTTAGAATCAATCACACAATAAATGTCAAGCAATTCACTACACTTTGACATTTATCTGTGAATGCAAAGCACACATCATCTTATTAGGTATAAAATTTCCCAACCGCATGTACACAATATACTATTAACCAGAGAAAGACAGAATGTTGCTTTTTTTAAGATAAGAGAACTGTTTGTTTAAACAAATATTACATTTGTACACCAGCATTTAGAAATGTAGGGAGCAACATGAATGCAGCTGCTGCCTTACCATGTACAGCATTAATCCCTTGTCACCGGAACTCTCCTTTGTGGCTCAGAATGCATTTTTCTAAATGAAAGCATGGCGGCTTAAAATGATTTCAGCTGTCTAAATCATGGGTACCTACTTTATAGCCTGCCAGCTGCTTAACTATTAATATGGTATTAATAGGAAGGTGTAATTTAACTACAGCTGGATCATAGAAAAGGCACAACCTTATATATGTAATCAAAGGCACTAAGTTTTCCTAGGTGCAATAACTCATCGCAACCAAATATAAAGTAGCAATTACCGGTTACCTGTTTAAAAGCAAATGCCTTATTGGTTGTTTGTGTTACTGCATTTGCACTTACAAGTCAGTACCCTTTATTACATATGGGAGAAAAATATAAATAGTGACAACAACAGTCATATTTCTTTTCAAATCAAATGCAACAGATAGTAAGTCAATACTATCCTTAATATATATTAAGGCCGTTCATTTCAACCTCTGCCAGCCCTAATCCATGTGGATGATGAGTGGCAGTTGTTAGCACTGCTGCCTATAGCAATGGAGTCCAGTTTGATTGTAACCTAGAGTATGTTCTAGCAAGTGGTGATTAGTTGTCCTAGCGGTCATAAATCCGCTAAAAGTTCCTGACCAAGCTTTGGTGTACAAACACTATCCTATCAGTCCTAGCTGATAATTCATAAATAGGTAGAAGGATTTAGGGATAATATTATTAAGGCCACAAAATTTGTACCAGGTCTAGTAATCCACAGTAGCCAACCAAAAATTATAACTATGGATTGGTTGCTATGGATTGCTTGACTTTATAAATTCTGTATTTATAAAGTCAAGCAATCCATAGCAACCAATCCATAGGTTATAATTTTTGGTCACCTTTTTGGTTGGCTACTGTGGATTACTAGACTTGGTACAATTCTGTAAATTGTATTACGTTACCTCCAAGGATAAACCACCCAGGAAAGTAAATTATCCTCAATGAAAGATGCAAATATCTATCAATAGATTTCTTTCTTCATTTAATGCAGGCTAAACCCATGCGACCAATGTCTACATATGTCTGGACAGCTATTTTAAAAAGCAGACAATGATAGTTGTATGATGCTTAGAAGGCCTGTAAAGATAACAGTATCAGTACAAGCAACAAAGACGTTTGAAAAGCATTGTCTTTCAGCCAGTTTGTGACTCGAGAGCCATAAAAGTACAAAACAAAGTCCCCTGTTGACTAGCAAAGCTAGAGGCATATTTTTCTGCTTGAAAGCATGTAGCATTATCCAAAAACAGCAACAATCGAATACCGAGAAGTCTAAAAAAATTGAAACTGCTGCTGTTGCTGCAAAGATTCCTAGGAGTTTCAGAGTTTAGTGTGCACTAACCATGCAGAGTGAAATATCACCAGAGATGAAACCTGTCTTTATATTATTTATGGCACCGAGATGATAAAGCTTTCCTTAACGCAGATCCAAAAGAAACAGGTTTTGAAAGCTCTCTGTTTAGTCTTCGGATGAAAATAGCTTTTTCCTATCTGGGAAGCCAACTCCAAGAAGTTATAAGAACACAGGCAATTTTACCCTTGATTTATATTTCATGGTTTGAAAAAAAATGGGGGGAGTATTTCAATAAAAAAAAAAAAAATAAGGGGATGTATGACAAAGTATAAAATAAAAGTGAGAGTTTTGGATTGAGTCCCAACCAGGGCACCATATCTGTAAAATTTCCCAGCTTTTGTTTAGTTTTCCTTGGAGTGTTTCAATTTTATCCCATTACCCAGAAACATACTGGACTAACTAGTTTCTGTATGTACAGTATTTACCTCTGGTATTGAAATTAGTCTAAGCACCACTTGGGAAAGGTAAATGATGCCTGCTTATTTTTTGCTATGGGCTACTCCACGTGATCAAATGTAATGCTTTTTATTACATAATCTAATCAGGGTTGTACAGGTGGTAAGAATAAGGAAAATATATTGTAAATGTCATTAACCCAAATAAGAATATAGTCTAAGGTCCTTGTGACACATACTAGGTAACTTTCATCAGGGCTACAAAATATCTGAAGTTGTACCTTTATATTGTAGGAGTCAAACACACACACACACACTATTTACTGAAAAAAGAGCTTATCCCATATGTTAAAACTGCCAGTAGAAAAGTAATGGTGTAATGGCTCAATAAATGGGATTAGCTCCCCTATGCACTAAATCATGTGTGCAACTACTTGCTGCAAATGGTCAGTTTTATCAGGGACCAGCAAACCTAGCTGTATGTTTTCTAGGTTGCAAGAGTAAACCAAAAGGAAACCTCTGAAACTGAAAAAAAACCATATGAACCGATAGGTTAACGGGTAGAAGAATTAGCGAGGATAATTATATACTTAAGTATACATAATGGGGCAGATTTACTAGAGGACGAAGTGACCGTCAGGACAATTCCTGTGAGAAGACATGAGCAGCAAAGCCTTTAGAAGAAGACTAGCCTGGAAGCTAAATATCGAGGCCATGTTTATGCAGTAGGCATTCTAGGACTAGGTACATTCAGGAATAGCTAGCTATAGTCTAAAGAGAAAAGAGAAAAACTACCACAGCAACCCAAGGAAGAATAAAAAGTTCAATGCAAAGGACTTTCATGATCTTGTATTTGTGTTAATCACCTTGCCTAATGCTGTTAGCTAGGAAGATCAGCCACTGGAAATTTGTACTGGATGCAAAATGTAATGTTGTACAGCTAATGTTCTTAAATGCAGCACATATTTTCACTAATATGTACACAATACAGCACACTTACGAGTTTACATAAGCACCACAAGAGATGATTAAGAATGTGCTGACCAACCCCATACTTGTTGAAAACCCAGAAAGTGGTTGAAAAGCAATAAATGACTTTGTCTGCTTGGCATGCTGTTATATTCAGAAAACTTGGCTGTTTTTCAAATTTGCTTCTGAAAAAGCATTAAAGCAGAGCTCTCCAACCTACAGTTTAAGCACAGGATGATTTTATAAAGAACAGGTTTCACATTATGCGGAAGCTCATTCACTGTTATAAATTACAGCAAAAGAATTCTTTTTAAAAAAGTGTTCCCATCCGATTATCAATGAGGATTTGACATAGTGGAGACTCCCTGGTGAAAAATTAGCACTGTATTTAGCCAACTAAACCAACATTGCAGGAAAAATTGCTCTGAGCTTCTCTTACAAGCCTTATCAACTGCACAGAAGAATAAATACTCATGTTCAGTATTATTAAACCTCCTTAAGACTGAGTTCTGTTTAGGAGAAATAATATGTAGCATAGAATATGTAACACAAAAGAAAAAGTTACATAAGTAGATATAGGGGCCTGTTTTTTAAAGCTGTGTTACAAAATCTTATAAATAACTCACATTGCTACATAACATATTTAAACACCAGGCAGTGGTACCATAAGTGCCATTTAGGGGAACACTGCTGTCATGTCTTTGAACTGTTTTACCTTCAGCCCTACTAAATGAGGCAAAGCAGTACAAACAAATTCATGTAGATGTGAGAGAAGGATAGATGTTCAGAGTGTACAGGGAATGTGCAGGGCTGTTAACTCACCAACAACACTGTAGATCAGTGGTACCGTAAGTGTCATTTAAGGAAACACTGTTGTAATGTCCTTGAATTGTTTTACCTTCAGACCTACTACATGAGGCAAAGCAGTGCACACAAATTCATGTAGTTGTTCTTTAAATACTGGAACTTCTATTAGCTGTGAACCTTCAGTGTCCTATACTATACTAATATTTCTGTCATTGTGTGGTTGGAAGTGAAAGGGTCCCCAGACCCAACTCACTTGTATAGGCTTTTTAGAAAAATTTTCAGGGAATTATAATATATATATCTATATATATATATCTAGATATATATATATATATATATATATATATATATATATATATATATACACTGTATATACTGTATACTATATTTGTACTATATTTTTTTTCCTTTTTTTTTTAAATGATAAAAAAAAGTCTGACTAAAGGTCATTCCCGAATTAATGCAATAAATTAGCAAAATATAAATAATAGTCAAGACTGTGTCAGATTTTTGTTCTCCTATTAACTTTAGTGTGTTTTTCTAAAGTCAGCAGGGTTTTCCTTTGCTTGTGTGTGTTTTACATACAGTGATTCTAATTAAGTGAAGTGCTTTAAACTTTAATAAGAGAAGTTCATTTAAATAGTGTTCCCTTAGGCAAAATGTGCTGCTCTATAATGCAGTATTTAAACCATACTTACAGTGTCTCTGTAAATACACATAAAGTGGTTATTGTGATGATATATATTGCAGGTGCAAATGTGCCTGCTGTGAGATAAATCTAAGTAGAGGAACAGTACTACAGCTAATAGGGTACTACAGCTCTAAAAAGGAACACAACAATCAAGAGAAGTTAAAATAAAATAATCACACTGAAACCTGACAACGAGCAATCAGGCAAAGCTCAAGGCAAACAAGATGGCAGATGTCAGACATACAGTACACTGAAAATTATGGTTGCATCTGACAATAATACAGGTAACAAATTCCCAAGAAATGTATTTATATAGCACTGATATATTCCATAACATGTCGCAGACATTATACATCATTCATATCAGCCCCAGTGACGCTTACAAGCTAAGGTTCCTATACTGTAACATTCACACAAAATGTCTTGACTTTTCTTTCACATACAGGAATCAGCTCCTTAATGACATTAGTCCAGCCACAGACAAATTGGTCTGATAATCTCCTACGGACTGCACAATGGTTAATCCTGCCATTGTACCCACAGATGCTTATGCGATATGTGCCACCACCCACCTACGTGTAGTACCTTGATGTCCTACGGTATGCACAGAGCCCCTCTCCAATCAGAATCATCTCCAAGCTGCAAATGGGGGCAAAGATGCACCTCCAGACACCCGAAAAATCGAAGTGAGTGCAGACGTACATTAAGAGGCACTGTTCCATATGCCTCCTGACACCCCCCAGCAGCACCATGGAAGTTTTGGCCTTGAATGTTCTCTGTCTGTACTGGCTGCTATGGGGTCCCGCTGTTACACTGCTTGGTGTAGGAGCACATGTAAAGCTCATCCGAACTAATTGCCCTGTGAGTCCACTTCATGGAAAGGGCTGATGATGTAATGTATATAACAGGGAGAAATGAGGTCTGAGTTGAGGCAGAAAAGGGAGAAAGAAATACAGAATGAAACAAGGAAAATGGGGGAATTCACAGAGAATGGAAAATAAGGGGGTGGAAAGGCCAACAGAACTGCAGCTGGGGAAATGGGAAAGAAGGAGGCAATGGTACATGGGGAGATAACCCTTCTAGGAAGGGGTCTCATCTACTATCACATCGGCACGTATTCGCATTTACTCTCTTTGGAGTTCTTATTATTCAGGTAAAACACCATTGCCCAAAGGGACTACGTTTGCTAGTACACTCTGCTTTTCAAAAATTATTTTTGAAAGGTGTGCTGTTTATATATTCAGGGAAAGCATAAAGCTGTGGTTGGCGCATACTAAAAAGTCTCTACAGTGCTTTTATTAAATAAGCTTTATTTATCTGAGGGGTCCAAACAGTCCTGGCCTGATTTTCTCCAATGAACTGTTGGTGTGTATTATTGATGGAGTCTGTACATGACCATAGGGGGGGATGTAACATGGCTTGATTGATCTTTTTTATGTGCCAGTGTATATTATGCTTTTAAAGTAACTGTTTCAAGTTTTACCAAAATGGCTACACTTTATAGATTTAATTTTTTTTTATTTCTTTCTCAATGGCTGCTTCAAATATACAATCATAAAAAGACTAATTGTTAAAGCTCTTAAAAGATGGTAAGTTCTACTCTATCCTCTTATTTTAACTCACTAAATCCCTTTTGCTGAAAGATACTACCAGGAAGACCTGTATGCTTACTGATAAAGCATAATGGTAGCTAGAAAATAAGACACCAATTGCATCTATTGACAATAAGTTATATTAAAGGGATGGTTCACCTTTATATACACTTTTAGTATGATGTAGAAAATGAATAAATTAATAAAAACAATACATGATGACCTATTGAAAAATTGCTTAGAATTAGCCATTCTATAGCATACTAAAGGTTAACTTAAGGGGGTTGTTCACGTTTGAGTTAACTTTTAATATGATTTAGAGAGTGATATTCTGAGACAATTTGCAATTGGTTTTCATTTTTTATCATTTGTGGTTTTTGAGTTTTTTTATCTTTTTATTCAGCAGCTCTCCAGTTTACAATTTCAGCAATCTGGTTGCTAGAGTCCAAATTACCTTAGCAACCATGTACTGATTTGAATAAGAGCCTGGAATATGAATAGGAGAGGCCTGAATTTAAACATGTTTAATAAAAAAGTAGCAATAAAAAAGAGTTAGAAAGAGTCAAAGAAGGCAAATAATTAAAAAAAACATAAAAAATAAATAATGAAGGCCAATTGAAAAGTGGCTTAGAATTAGCCATTCTATAACATACTAAAAGTTAACTTAAAGGTGAACCACCCCTTTAATAAAACGAGAGGAAGTGCAGCTTCTTTGCTCAACTTTTGCCACAGTCTTTGGGCAAATCTTCAATGGAAATTACAAAATCCCAAAGATTTCAGCACAATTGTATGCAAGCGCAACTACCCCTCGTGCCTGCAATTACAATGGAACTATGAGAAAAATGCTGCACTTTGGGTAAAAACATGGCATATTGCGCGTTGAACACTGCACTTACACTAGTAAATATGCAGTAAGATATTTTGGCCATTTATGTGTTGTATTATATCTGAAGGCACACTTGTTATATATGAATATTAAAAGAGAACCACACCAAATGGTACTGTGTTGACGTTTTCCTTAATTGAGAAGGATCTAGGGGTTTTTGTAGATAACAAGTTATTTAATTCCAAGCAGTGTCATTCTGTGGCTACTAAAGCAAATAAAGTTCTGTCTTGCATAAAAAAGGGCATTAATTCAAGGGATGAAAACATAATTATGCCTCTTTATAGGTCCCTGGTGAGGCCTCATCTGGAGTATGCAGTGCAGTTTTGGACTCCAGTCCTTAAGAGGGATACAAATGAGCTGGAGAGAGTGCAGAGACGTGCAACTAAACTGGTTAGAGGGATGGAAGACTTATGAGAGTAGACACTTTATAAGTACATTACAGGGCATTATAGACCGCTAGCAGCAGATCTATTTTTCCATGAAATGGATCTTCAGACCAGAGGTCACCCCTTTAGACTAGAAGAAAATAACTTTTATTTGAAGCAGCTTAGGTGGTTCTTCACAGTGAGGACAGTGAGGTTGTGGAATGCCCTGCCTTATGATATTGTAAAGGTTGATTTTGTTAATGCCTTTAAGAAGGCTTGGATGATCTCTTGGACAAGCATAATATCCAAGGCTATTGTGATACTAAAATCTACAATTAATATAGATATTAGTATATATAGTTTCAGTGGGTGTGTATAGGTATGTGTGCTGGTTTTCATTTGGAGGGGTTGAACTTGATGAATTTGGTCTTTTATCTACCCAACTTGTAACATCAAGCAGTATGTGGTGAAGAAGAGCGTCATGTGCTTCCAATATTTTTACCAATAAGGGTCTGAGCCAGAGAGGACACATACTCCGATATGTAATATACATAAATAAAAAACTAGCATATGTAAATTCATTATTAATCAAATAATTTCATTATGGGTTATTAGAGATAATGACTAAATTATTAATATTTCACATTTCATGCAGGCACTTATATGATCATTAGATTCCCATAAAATCAGAGAGATCCTGAGATAGTGAAATTAACAAATGCATTTATCATGCTCTGGTAAAGAATATTAATATTGATGCAGAAAGTTCATTTAGCCATTACATTTAATTCTATATGGGCATGGTTATTAAGTGCAATACCCCATGCACCAATAATACAACTGTACAGTGTGTTCTATCATATCACACTCTATGTACATGAAAAAGTTATTATATAAAATATTATCATCAAATATATTTCTGTGTTTTCTGGATACATCCTACTTTCCCAGCCTAAGATCATCCAGGAGTTATTTCTGCAAGTTGTTTTCTGGCATGGAGCCCTAGTTTACAATCCTTGTCTACTGGTACAGCAGACACTTTTTCTGGATAAAAACATATAGGCCTTTTTATGTATGTCAACTTTCTTTTTGACCAATAACATTGATGTTTACAGTTAATTGTTATGGTAATACTACCCACCCAAGAGGCAAGTGAGATAAGAGCTTGGTACTTTCAGCTAATAAATACTATTGTAGCATCCCTGCCACTACAGTCTATGGTCCGGTCTGACAAAACTAATAACACTTAAAAAAGGTCCTAATTTATCTGTAGTGCATTTTAATGTAACAGCTTATATTCAAAATAGGTATGACACAATAGACAAGTCTACTTGTGCACCTTAATCATTTATATAGTTATCCAAAATTATGATTGAAGCTTAATTGTAAAGAATTGTTAACCATAAACTTTGATAAATTTACCCTCTAACCCACTACCATCATTCCTCTATTCAAGTCCTACTGCCTGTTCACCTGTATGTACTGTATATTGCAGTAAAAGTCTGAGATTTGTTTCTTATCCTCTATAAGTGTCAGGTGCAAGATGGAATGCCACATGTGAATGCTAAAATAATCCTAAAGTGCATCAATTGTTTTGTGGATTATCACAGGTACAAGACTCCAGTGCACAGGATCTTTTTCTATTTTCAATTGCAACACATACAGTATATCACTTCTATTGGAAATGTTGCATCTTTTTTTCACATTGCTTAAAAACACTATTTGCCACTGCACTGCACCATTCACCAAGCCAAGTCAGTTACAGTGGGGTTACATACAGAGTTTACATTTAGGGGTCTATTTAAGAAGCCTCTGGTTTTTAAGGGGGGAAGAAAAACTAACATTTTCGAGATTTATTATGCTCCAAAGCTGATAAAAATCAGCTCCAGCTAAAACCTGTCGTAGTCAAGTAAAAGTCAATGGCAGATGTCCCTTTTACAATTTGAAGATGTTTCTTGCCTTCATGATCTTTGAGGGTTTCAGGCTGGTTTTTGTTCAATAATCCGAAAAAGTCGAGTGTTCTGGGTGTCAAATTTCAAAAGTCATACAAATCGAGAGTTATATCGAAAAAGTAACACGATTTGGTTTGACACACGACTTTGTTGCGACTTTTTACCACACCAACTTTTTCGATCAGATTTTTTGATAAATTCTGCAAATTCGTGGATGGGAGTTAGTACTTTATTTGGCCGAACCCACGAATCCTTTGCAAAAGATTCGGCCAAATACCGAACCAAATCCGAATCATAATTTGCATATGCAAATTAGTGGTGGGAAGGGGAAAACATGTTTACTTTGTTTTGTGACAAAAAATTACGCAATTTCCCTCACGCCCCTAATTTGCGTATGCAAATTAGGATTCGGAATCGGTTTGGCCGGGCAGAAGGATTCGGTGCTTCCCTAGTAAATAACCCTGAACTGCCTCCGTGTGTCTTCCCATCCGCTATAATGAAAAGTGACATGCGCTAAAGCACACGTGGCGCTGAGTTTTCCGAAGTTGCCCGAAGTTTCCTTGTGAGGCAACTTCTGAAAGCCGCGTGTGCTTTAGCGCATGCAACTTTTCATTATAGCGGTTGGGAAGACATGCGAAGGCAGTTTGGGGAGATTGTCGCCCAGAAGAAGAGGCAATTAATCGCCAGAATCTCCCCGAATCTCCTCGTGCGAACTAACCCTTAGGGGTTATTTATCAAAGGTTTTTATACCTTGAATGAACTCATGATTGGAATTGTATCTCATTAAAGAAAAAACTTGATTCTGCGAGTTCAAGTTGAGAATCCCCAAAACTCAAATTAATCAAGTTTTCCGCTGAAAGAAACTCGAATCGCTTGAATTATTCGAGTTTTCGGGCAAAATCCTCTGAAAACTCGAACATCTTCAAATGGTTGAAAGGACTTCTGCCATTGACTCATACATGATGTTGACAGGTTTTAGATGGTGTATTTTCAGATTTAAGCTATTTCCAGGGTTGGAGTATAATAAATATCAAAAAAGCTGAATTTTTTTTAACCCAAAAATCCGAGTTTTGACAAAAAAAATTAACTAAAAAACTCGAACCTTAATAAACAAAACCCTTAGTTTACATTGTATAACCTCAGATAAAAAGCCAGTTTTGTTATAAAAATGAGTGTGGGAAGGTTTAACCTCAACCAGGTTTAGGCATACCTTGCTGGTGGTGGGAAGGTTCCCATTGGTACAGAGATGACAATGTAGGAACCTTAATGTGCAGGCTCAGTGTTGAGGAGAAACTTTTTAAGGACACATAGAAGGGCCCTATAGAGTGGGGCTCTGTACCATTCCAGAAGATTAATAAGTAAATACTTGTCCATCCATGTTAATATTATTATCATATTATTATGGCAGCAACATATTCTGCAGTGCTCCACCAATAAATGTATTTGTTTTAAGAATGGCACCCGGAAGATTTATTGCCTGTGTGTTTGTAGACTTCACAAATAGCTTGGATTGTTGATTAAATCATTATTAATGGCTTATTATTTAACAAAACATGTTCCATACAGGTAATCCATAGATATAGTATTATTAAAGATTGTTTCTCTGTTTTACAGACTTATTTTTCAAGTATTGTATTATCAATTCTAAGAAACTGAAATCTAATATTTAAACGACTCTCCCATGTGGTCCATTCAATGAACATGAGATTTAAAGCACTCGCATTAGGAAATATAAAATATGATGTTGTACCTAATAATACCGCATTGTCAGAAGAGTCTAACAATCAATTGGTTTGATAAGCACTGTTAACTGGTTCATACGACTTGTTTTTATCTATTAACAGGTAAGAATTATAGTTGAGTACTATGTCTTCCCTTTGACTAGCACTTTAAAGGAGAAGGAAAGGTTAAAACTAAGTAAGCCTTATCAGAAAGGTCCATCTAAATATACCAGTAAACCCCCAAAGTAGTGCTGCTCTGAGTCCCCTGTCAAAAGAAACACAGCATTTCTTTCCTTCTATTGTGTACTCGTGGGCTTCTGTATCAGACTTCCTGCCTTCATCTTAAACCTCATTGCCCTGGGCAAGAGCATGCTCAGTTTGTTCCTCTTCCCCACCCCCCTCCCTTCTCTACTGTAATCTGAGCCCAGAGCAGGGAGAGACTCAGGCAGGAAGTGATGTCACACCACATTAATACTGCAGCTCCTATCCTAAACAAATAGAGAGTTTCTAGAGCTTTTTACTCAGGTATGGTAAAACATTCTACAGAATAAATATAGCATTCTAGCTTGCACTATTGCAGCTAATCTATTGCTAATAAAATGCCTCCGTAGCTTTCCTTCTCCTTTAAGATAATATGCACCCATTACATGTAGCTTAAGAACATCACAGGTGATTACATTAAAAGAACTGGCACCACATTAAATAACAATATATTTTGTTCACATCAGCTCCTTTAGGCAGGTTATAAATAACATTTGCAGTATCCCAAAAGCAATGATTCTCAATAATATTAAACAATAATATATGCAGTTGCTTAGATATTATAGCTTATAGACTATTTATTAGCATTAAATGAATCTTAGCATTGAATGAATCTCAGCTTCAGCATTTGTCTTTAATTTCTCAATGTGCAGGCCATTTATCAACTGAATTAACCACAGAATGTAGCATTCCAACTCTTACAATAATCTGCTGCACACTTATGGGTGTTTTCCACTCACTCAGACACCAGTGAAGGCATCTCGCCTGCTGGGCAGTGACACAAGGACACCAAGCAGCTGAAGAAACAATGTAAATGTAGAAAACTTTGTGAATCACATTTTTTTCTGACACATACATATATGTTATAAAAATAACATGAAAAAATCAGCATGCAGAACTACATAGTTGGGATATGCATGCAACAGTAGCTGTGTTTGTAGTGATAGATTGATGGTGGAGACCTTTTCAAGGAGGTTGATGACAAGTCTTTTTAATAAGAACCATGACTGCAACGGAATAGAAAAACCAAAATGAACCCTCTTGCACCCACTGGTGGCACTGAATGTATAAAATACCAAAGCCTTGCATTTTAAACCAAATAGTTTATACTATAGGTATGGGATCCGTTATCTGGAAACCCATTATCCAGAAAACTCTGAATTAGGCCATCTCCCATAGACTCCATTATAATGAAATAATTCACATTTTAAAAAATGATTTATTTTTTCTTTATAATAATAATAATAATAATAATAATAAAACAGTACCTTGTACTTGATTTTAACTAAGATATGATTAATTCTTATTGGAGGCAAAACAATCCTATCGTGTTTGTTTAATGTTTAAATGATTTTGTAGTAAGTCAAAGTATGGAGATCAAAATAACGGAAAGACCCCTTATCTGGAAAACCCAGGTCCCAAGCATTCTGGAACACAGGTCCCATTTCTGTACAATGTCACGAACAGTATTAATTCAGGGCATGGAAAATTCTTACCCATAAAGTATAATGAAAGTCATCCTATGTCTGTTACATTTGACATGAGGCTGCTCCAGAAATTAGTCAACCACTAGGACAGAAATGATGTTATAATTTTGTTATAATAAATGACTCTTCCACACCATCCATCATGCCTCTATATTGGATTGGATTGCATCATTAGAGCTAATTTAGAGCTAATTTACATTACAATTGCAGGCAGAGGCAGGCCAGTGTAAATGCAAGAGTTAAAAGCGGAGCACCGAGGAGACCAGTATAAAAATTAAAAGTAGAAATTTATTTAGTAGACATAAAAACTCCAATTACAGCAGCAAAATATGGAGCCTGGCTGTCCGCTTAACGCGTTTCGTGGCTCCCTGCCACTTCATCAGAAGCTTCTGATGGGTGTGCAGCACACTGAGCTCAGTGTCCGGTAAGTGCTCCCACTAAACAATTTTTTTTCTGGACTCTAAATGCAAGAGTTTTCCTGGAAAGGCACCATCCCCAATTAAGTCTGAGAAGAGCAGCAAACTGGAAGCCTTGGGTTTTGCCTCCTACATGTACATGTATTTGATGTGTAATATCATCTTACTGTACAGAAAGCAATAGCTTACCTTATGGAAGCTTACCTACATAGACGATGAGGAATGCTGCAAGTAGACTTTCATAAAGGTGATTAAAACCAGAAAAAAAAGTTTCTATAATGGAAAATATAATTCAAGCAAAAACAAATCCATTGGTTTTTACCATTATATGTAAATCAGTCACAACAGAAATAACTGAAATAATGTGGCAGAAGTCCATAGCCAAGACTCCATTTTCCACATTGCCTAAACAGGTCTATTAGCTGGCTTCTGTTATATGGCTTTAATAGTTAGAACCAGCAGTGCAGAGCAGAGAAAAGCAAGATACAGAGAGACACTGCTTTCAATAGCAATGGCATGTACAAACAATTTTAAAACCACTGAACATCAGTAAAACATGTATACTGAAAAGCTGCTAAGAATGATATCCATTCATTAGGTACCTTTTCTTTTATTCTTGGGTTTACAAACCATTTAAAGCAGACCTGTCACCCTAAGAATTAATTCCAAATTCTATCCATCATGCAAAATAAATTTTACTTATACCATATATATTACTTTCATATTGTTTCCTTCAGTCTTGGAATAACACAATCACAGCAAGCAGGCAGGTGCCATTTTTGTGGACACCGTTATTAAAGGGGAACTGTCATCAGATACCACATCTTACATGTTTCTGTTTATGGTATGCAGAGAAGATATGTACAGTAAAAATTTTTTTTTTTTTAAATAACACATTCCATTTTGTAAATAATGGCTTTAGTTTAGCTCACCCTGTAACTTTCAACCACCCCATTTCTAATGCAGTACAGCCACAATCCAAATTCTCTTCTTCGGCGACAAGACGTCATCAGCTTAACAGTTGTCTCCACCCTCAGACAAACCCTTCAGCTCCTCTTTGCTCATGCACAGTCTCCTACTTTCGGTGCTGGGTGCACTGAAGTTGCCTGACTAGTACTGATGCTGGATGGAGCAAGGCATCATCACTCATGGCCAGTCTGACTCCCCAAATCGGGTTTCAAAGTACTGGGGATTGGTGCACAGAAAACTTTAAGAACTGGGGATTGGGGCACAGGAAATTTTAAAAACTGTTGTATCTCCTGCAAATTCCCAGTGCTTTGGAACCAATGCGGTTGTGGTTGGGCAGCATGCTGCCCCCCTAAAATTCTGCTACCCTAGGCCCGGGCCTTTATGGCCTTTCAACAAATCTGGGCCTGCCTGATGGCTCAGACCTCAGTTCTACCCACACAAGTTCATGTTCCCTCCGCCAATCCCACGCCATATCCCCACTGAACCATTTTCCTGGATTAACAGCAGGTGATAAATTATGGGGATATAACCTGGAGGATATTTGGCACTGGGGAGTGCACAGTGTGTAGAAAGCATGCATGGAAAAAAGTTGAAAGCTGACTGGAACGGTTTATGGAGGAGGGATGATAGCGAAAGAAGGTTACCGTCACAAAGGGGAGGCAATAGGTATAAGCGTGAGGGAGAAGGAAAGAGCTCAGAATAAGGGAAAAATGGTGCTGTGAATATGTGCAGGCTAGAGATGCAAAACTTTTTTGGGGATGGAGAGTGGATGGACACCGTATTAAACATTTCTGACTAAGTCCTCTAGCACAGTGAGAGTGAGGGGCTGGGTTATGGGTGTTGCCTGGATGACCTAGTATGTAGGGGAGGCACTCCCACTTTTCTTAAGCCTGAATACAGTTTTAAATCAGCAGCTGACAATTGTGCTTTTTGTTAATAAATTTAAGATAGTGCTTACCAATTACTGGTGTCATTTTAATTGCTATTGGTTTGATTTCACTTATATTCCAACAATATAAGTGACTTTTTAATTATGGCTTGTCATGATTGTTCCCCTTTAAGGCAAGTTGTGTATCACCACAAAATCTTGTTTATGTGCCAGAATGGGGGACCTAATGGCCATGCGGACATACACAATAATGGGTCCTGAGGAGGGAAGGGGGGATATAGGAAGTTCAGTGACATTTAGGAAGTGCTGAATGTAAAGTGAAAACAGAGGCATAGAGGCATAGAGGCGGGACAGGTAATATATGATTGACAGCTCAGATATGTAAACACCTTTATAACAGGTATGGATGTTTTAATGAAAAAAATAATTTGGGTTACATGTTTAATTTGCAAAGGACTTTCATCATACAGCTTTTTATGTCTGGGTGACAGGTCCACTTTAAGAGTAAATGGGATGTGGATGAATGTAGCTGTCTTTTAAAATAGTTGCTGGTTATGACCCTACATAACAAAATACAAGTATGGGACCTGTTATCCAGAATGCTTGGGACCAGGGCTCTTTCTGTAATTTGTATCTTAATACCTTCAGTCTACTAGAAAATCACATTAAATAAACCCAATAGGCTGGTTTTGCTTCCACTAAGGATCAATGATATCTCAGTTTGGATGAAGTACAAGGTCCTGTTTTATTATTACACAGAAAAGAAATCATTTTGAAAAATTCGGATTACTTGGATAAAATGTAATTTATGGGAGACAGCCTTTCTGTAATTTATAGCTTTCTGGATAACAGGTTTCCAGATAACAGATCCTATACCTGTACTACCTACTTGAAAAGCTCCTGATAGTTGTTACTCCTTAATAGTAAAAATAATATTTACCTTTAGTTTTTCCTTTTGCCAGTTTAAATGATATGCTGCTCTGTGGGCCTTCATCACGGCAAAGACACATTTTACAGTATACAGTGTGGTATGTATTCAATTTAATAAAATATGTAGTCTTTCAGCTGTTTGCTTACATTTTATACAACAAAAGATCTCATTCTGTGTCAATATTTCTCAGTCTCTTGGAAAACTCATCAGGAGTGGTAAGAAATATTGTACATTTCTGCATTATGGTGTCTGCTATCAATACTGGATACAACATACAAAATTATAATATAAAAGATCAATCTTAATACAATGAAG
Organism: Xenopus laevis; assembly: GCF_017654675.1. Taxonomy (NCBI): domain Eukaryota; kingdom Metazoa; phylum Chordata; class Amphibia; order Anura; family Pipidae; genus Xenopus; species Xenopus laevis. Next base: position 103,538,404 of record NC_054373.1, read on the forward strand.
CAGGCTGCTCTGAAGTACAATGTGTGATTTAAAAGAACACTTAAAGGCATATTTAATAGCCAAAAAAACACAACATCATTTACACATACGTTGGAATCAATACAATATATAATGCTTTTCTTTTTAGTTCCCTCGTGGCTAATTACCAAAACATCATTTTAGTCAGCACAAAGAAAGCACTGAAGATCTCTACCTGCAGAAAAGCCATCCCCTGAGTTTTCTGGCAAAACACCTGCCACATGCCACTAAAGAGGATTGGACTTTGTGTGTGTTCCAACAGCTTAAAGGACAAGGAAAGGCTAATTCACAAGGGGTTTCAAAATGTTAGCCACCATCCACTGAATAAAATATAATTTTTTCCCTGTGCCAGTACTCCTATTTAAAATAAATTGCATCAACCAGGGAAAATATGAAAAGAAGCATCATACAGCCATCTTAACTCTCCCCATTGTCCTTTGCAAAGAATTAGGATTGTGCATGTTCAGTAGTGTATAACATCGAAAAACATTATACTATTGCAAGTACTAGTTAGAGAGCAATGTCATGAAGAGGCAGGTAAGCTGGCTGTGTGGCCCTTATTTAGAAATTCTACTGGACTGCTGTAGTTTTTCATAAAACGTCAGTGGAAAGTCAATTCCCCACTTTTTTTTTGCAGAAAACAATGATTAATTATTTTGAAAGTCTGGCACAAACCAACCTAACCCTGTCATCTAAAATCATAGCTCTGAAGCACTTAGACAAACAAAGTTAGGCATCCAACCTATTACCAACAGAATGAATATTCTTTACATACTGGTAATCAACAAGGTCCTACAGGCTCCAAGGTATATGTGGTTTTGTTTAGACATATGTAGGTAACTTAGAAGTGGCAAAAAGTCTACAACATGGAGTCTTAAAATTATAACCCATATCAGACACCCACTAACTAACCATGGGATTGGGCATATCATCTCTGCCCAGTTTGCTTGAGTGATAAGAATGAGACACAATTGTTACAATTAGCAAACGGTCTACTCTGGCACTTAAACAGCATTAGACATGTATGAATCAATCTTATTTTGACAAGGTGTCCATTAAGGTATTTTACATGCATCACTCAACATGTCCAGAATGGAAAAGCTTTAATATTCTCTCCTGGGTACCAGTGGTAGTAAAAAAAAGAAAATTGTGAAGTATTTTGATACATGTCCTCCTGATATTCCCCCTAAAATGAATTGACTATTAAAAAGAGGTTATGGTCAAGACACCTTTAAATACCCGACAGGTGCTAATAAACTAAGGAGACACCAACTCCTACCAAGTAAGATTCAGACTCTTTCATACTGACCAACAGGAATATATGTGGAGTGCAACTAGACAAAGAAAGTGGGTGAACATATCATGTAGTGTTAAAACAGATGTATTTATGTAAAGGGAAAACACCTGGTATAATAAAAAAAAAAACTGAATTTGGTCATTATGCAACATAATGGAAAGCACTGGTTCCTTTGGGATATTCCAAGGCAGATTACTGCCTACACACTTTTTATTTAACAACAACAGTATTATTTTAGTGCCTTGCATAAATAGCTAGTAGTAGATGTTGCCTTTTTATGCCCACTGTTAAACAATAACACTTTAGGTACCAGAGATTCTCCCAAAGCTTTGGCCTAACTGGTCCCAGAAGGCAACATTTCATTCTGCTTTGTATTTGCATGTGGGATTTCACATTGATGGCAATCAGACAATCTCCTAATCACCCATTCACTTTGGATCTTACCGCAAGGTAACCTTGAACAATGAATTCAGGTTGCATAAGTACAGCCTGGCAAAGCAACACTGGTTCATCATTAAATAAGCCTTATGGTCCTAGCCCCCTTGTACCCACTAAAATTAAATGCAGAAAATGGGGAAACTTTCACATTTCAGCCATGCCATTTTCCGACAGAATGGTTTGCTGATGGAGCTGCATGTAGCAATGGCAGAGCACAGACAAGAGACATTTTAAAGCAAACAAAGCCATACTTTCCGCCAAATCAGTGCTCCAGCACAGAAACATTCCAAACCACAATCACTTCCCAGATGAGACACAATGCAAAATACATATTTTAGTGGTTAAAAAGCTGCAGGTGTCCGAAAGCTACAAAAACTCAAAGCATTTGCCAGCTAACAGAGAATCACTTTTGCACAGACAATAGCAGGAGAAGCCTTTAATACAGGACGTCAGCAGGGATGATTTGATGTTTTCATTAACCCCTGCAGTAAGAATGAGCTTTCACTGTCACATTCATGTTTGTTAAGTGTATCCCAATGACAGGTATGTATCGGAACACATGGGTCCAAGAACCTTTCTTAAACCTGAACCACTCCCAGATGTAGGGATCCACCTAAAATGCTAAAAAAATAATGATAACATTTAGCTTATTAAATTAACCATCAACATACACTTAACCAGTTATTGCCATCGGTGTCTCAAACCACCTCATTCATCCTAGCACAGACACTTAATTTCCATATCTCCAGCTAAGATACAGAATTAACCACCCCAGTGCTGGAGAAGTGTTTGAGTGTGACCTGCAGCCAGCTACTCTCATTCCCAAACCTAGGCATGAAAGGATTAAACATTCTGCAGTGACATAGGTCCAGCCCCCCTCCCTCCTCTCCACTCCACTCCACCACCTCACTTCAAAACATTAGGACCTTAAATGAACCCCCACAATCCAAAGCACACACCCTTTAAACACAGCTCTCTCCTTACCTCCAAAGCCTCAAAAGTCACAAAGCTGGTCACTGCAAATCCATCAATGATGTCTTCTTCAGCTGAAGAGGACTCTTTCCTCTTTCTCCTGGGTGGTTTGGGTCTGGGCAAGGAGGAGCCGGTTGGGTTCTCATTGTCTTCTTTTTCAGATCCAGATGAGGAAAGCAGAGAACCGGTCCTGGCAACCCTTAATCCACTTTTGGATCTAACCTCCTGATCCCTTTGGGATTTAGATCTTCTCTTTTTGCGAAAGCCATTGCACCGTGGGCCATCCATTGCACCCACAACACCAGCAGCAGCAGCACCAAGACACCAGCAACCACCCCCCTTTTCCCTTTCCCCTTCCCCTACTCCCCCTCCCCTCCTGATCAAAAATAATTAATAAAACACCACGTTCTGGGAAAGCAATGGAATAAAAATGGTCATAAAAAAAGAAGAATTAATAAAAAAGATCTTGGGAGCACAAATCACCTTCCTTGAGATCCATGCACACAAACTGGAATGGAGAGAAAAGGTTGAGTGTGATTCCACCACATAGAGACATACAAAAATAATAATGCCAGAGATTCCTACAAGCCTGCCAAGGAAAGTAATGGCTGATCACAGGTCGCCTTTGTAGAAAAAAAAAAAAAGATTATGAAAAAGGGGGGAACAGGGGAAAAAAACACAAAGCACACAATAAATCTGAATGGCAGAATGCTTTGATCACAAAATTCAGAATAAATCCAGAAAAAGAGAGAAAAAATAAAACCCAGGTATTTCCACTTGATTTATTCCCAGCAGGTAATTAACTCTTGTCGTTTCTTCTCCTTTTTTTAACCCCATCCCAAGTACTCTTCCTAATTCCCCCCTCCCCTTGTGTAAGGAACTTCCTCCCCTCGTTCGTTTCTCCCTCCTGCTTGATTTTCTTTTTCTGCTTCTTCTTCTCCCCTCCTCTGTGACAGATGCATTCAGACTAAGCAGACAGAGGAGGGATATGGGCAGGAGACTGGGTGGGAGAGAAGTGCAGGAATAAGAGAGACAAGCAGCAGCAGCAGCAGTAACACATATAGACACACACACACAATGTAATGGAAGTAAGAGCAGTGATGTGTTCAGTGTGCTGTGCTCTCCAGTGCTGAAGGCTCTTTTCTCCTCCTCCTCCTCGGAGTCCACTTCTGCTCCACGGGAGGTCAGGGCGATGCTGTGTCTCTCCCTACTCAGGCTGGCTTTACGCCAAAGTCTGTATCCTGACACATTCTGGAGCCGGACGGCCTTAGGGGCGTGGTTTCGTAGCGTGCACGAGCACGGAAGGCTGCAGGGTCCTAGTTCTGAACAGCAACAGGGAGTTGCTGCCCAGGGTACTGAAAGTCATGGAGAGTGGAAGGGAGTTTACTGCAATGTCAAGCACATTCCTTTCTGTAACCCTTAGAGAAGAAAGTACCTTGCGTTTTTTTAAGTCTCAGTAGTCGTGTTAGCTCTATATGCATTTGATGTCCTTGTGCAACGAGTAAGACCAGAACGAGTTTATTTAGCATTTCATAACCTTAAAACGAAAGGAAGTCAAGGCAACACTGAAATACATTAATATATATACAGTATATGGGATACTCCACTGGTTTCAACATGCAATAGCCCCTTAAACGACATGTAAACCCTTACCATGTCTTTTGGTTGGACAAATATTCCCCACACAAAATGCATCATTGTCTCTGTATTTTTCCCCTCCATTATCTGCTTCAACCAGGCGGCTATATTCTATCGACTACATCATCATTTTTATTTGTATATCCAGACACGCCTGGTGATCTTGCTCAGAAGTTTTTTGTAATGCAACTTTATTAGCAAGTATGTGTAATCCTACTCATTCATACATGTATAATCCCACTCATGCATGTATTCCCACTCACTCATTCATGTAATCCCACTCACTCACTCATACATGCAATTCCACTAATTTACATACATAATCCCACATATACATGTAATTCAGATCATTTAAACATGTATAATTACACTCATACATGTATTCTCTCTCACTAATACATGTATAATCCCATTGATACATGTATAATCCCACTCATACATGTAATCATACTCACTCCTACATGTATAATACCACTAATACATGTATAATACCACTCATACATGTAATACCCACTTACTCATACATGCATAATCCCACTCATACATGTCATGCTACTCACTCCTACATGTATAATCCCACTAATATATGTATAATCCCACTCATACATGTAATCATACTCACTCCTATATGTATAATACCACTAATACATGTATAATACCACTCATACATGTAATACCACTCACTCATACATGTTATTCCACTCACTCATACATGTAATTCCACTCACTCATGTATATGTATAATGCCACTCATCAATGTAATCCCACTCACTCACATGTATAATCCCACACATACATGTAATCCCACTCATTGGACATATCCTCCCCACCATAGAAACATCATTTTTATTGCATTTTCCCTCTGACACATCATCAGTAACATTGAGACATGTATGATATAAAGTTCATGCAATGCAGAATGCAGGTTTACACAAGGCACAACATACTAGGGATGCACCAAATCCACTATTTTGGATTCGGCCGAACCCCCGAATCCTTCACGAAAGATTCGGCCGAATACCGAACCGAATCCGAATCCTTAGGGGTGGGAAGGGGAAAACATTTCTTACTTCCTTGTTTTGTGACAAAAAGTCACGTGGTTTCCCTCCCCGCCCCTAATTTGCATATGCAAATTAGGATTCGGATTTGGTTCAGACAGGAAGAAGGATTCGGCCGAATCCGAATCCTGCTGAAAAAGGCCGAATCTTGACCGAATCCTGAACCGAATCCTGGATTCGGTGCATCCCTACAACATGCTCTGAAAAAGCAGGGAGGGTGGTCTATGAAGGGTCAGGGGTAGGGTTTTTATAATTAAGGGTTTGGTTCTCCATTAACAACCAAAGTGGCAGGTATATAAAGATTTCAAAGTGGCTGTTGACTGATTACATTTTTATGGGGGGGGGTTACTTGTCCTTTAAGCATATGAATTCTGGTCCTGGCATTTACAAATCCAACATTAGATCTTGCAAAGCCAATTATCTTTTGGTTTTTCTCAGATAAAAGGGGGATTCTGAATTTTGGATTCTGAATATGGACTCTCAAAGTCTGGCAGTCTAAGAACACTGGTAGGTGCCTTTTAAATATACACCTTGCAAACAATTTTTAGGTATAACAGGATCTGCTACTGCATGTTCTTCCATTTCTGTTTTGCTGCTACTGTTAAAAGTCAGAAAAGGAGATAGAAATGGAAGTGAGACAGTGGAAGTTAGGATTAAGAATATCTGTGTGTTTTATTTCATGTGGATAAGGCATATGACAGATCTGCATTAAAGGGGCAGTATACCCCCTTGTTCAATGTGAGCTCAGTGAATAGGGTTTGCGCTACATATACTTTGTGTCTATTGTTTTAAAAGGGAAAAATCTATGGTTTTTGTTATGTCTTGCACTAAACAGGGCAAACAGGGAAACTGTAGCAACCTGATCCTTGAAAGGTAGATAGTTAGATTACCAATATAAAACCCCCACTCTTTGATGTAACAGGTTTTTTTTAGCAGGAGTTCAATCAGGATGTTTCTATGTGCACTGTTAATCGAATTATCTACCATGCAAGGCCCAAACATGAAATAGCTTCAGTCTCTCTGGTTGTCCTGTTGAGCTTAAAAAAATAAGAAAACCCATCATATTCTCATTATTAAAACAATAGGCAAAAATATCCCTATTCCCTGGACTAAAGTTGAACAAGGGGGATGTTGTTCAGTAAATTTTGTTTCATAGATATTTTAAAGAAGTGTTATTTACCCTTTTCCCTTAATGCAAAGTCCTGTGACTTTAAATTGGGGACAATAAAAACATTGCAACTGCTTGTACTGCAGAGAATATTCAGCCACTGCCTAGCCAATCAGCAAGAGGGATTTGTTTCTGACCTGGTGACCTCAGAGGCAGATCTTTTCCAGGAAGCAGAGAAGTAAGGAATGCATGGGCTCTACACTGTAGTACTAAGAGCCAACCTGAGATTCCTCCTTCTCTCCTGTGAGTGTTACTGCTGATCTGTAGGGAGCTAGAAGTTTCACCTGTAGAACCTATACTCATATAGGGAACCCCATAGTCAGAGTGCAGGGAGTGATTTAACCCTTCCCATTCAGCCATCATAGTGAATGGGACTAGTGCAGCAGGCCTAAGATATTACTAGGGTAGTAATCCCTGTAGTATGGATAGGACTGCAACCCTGGATCTGGCCTGTGGACTACCCATCAGCCTCTACGACACCTGCAGCGAATCTTCTCTGGATTTCAGGAAGCCTTCTACTACATCAGCATTTCAAGCTCAAGGTGGATTAAAGCTGCAAGACTGTTTTCACCACAACTGCTCTGCCTCACAGGATTTATTTCTCTTTCATTACCACTGGGAGTTGGTAAGATCTTTTGCTTTACACACCCTGGGGTTAATCAATCTGGGGCTGCAACACACAACTTTGCTTGCACTACTTTGGTGTCAGTAAAAAATCTTAGCAAACCTTTCATGCAAGGGGTAACCCATTGTTACATTGATTTATATTCTGTGTGTTATGTTGACATTATTTATTCACGTTTTCATTGACCTGTTCATGCATCTTCTTGTTAATATATTCAATTCACTACATATTGTGTGGTGTATTGTCTGTTTCACTGTGTACAATAATTTCTGCAGTTCTCAGGGAGTTATATGCAAACTAATACAGTACCTGGTGGAGGCACTTAACCTAACTAAACCCTAAAAATCTCTACTTAACAGAGGCTTGGGGTCTATACCAGTGTGGCCCTGGTATTAATGGTAAGAAAGGATTACAATATATTGAAAACTGAAATGCAGTATCAAACTCAAGCAGCGGGAGACATGGGACATTCACTAAGATTCGTTGTTGCGCCAGCGTCCGCTTCGCCGCGCTTCGCCGCGCTTCGCCGCGCTTCGCCGCGCTTCGCCGCGCTTCGCCGCACTTTGCCAGACGTATTTTCGCCAGCGCTGCGCAAATTCAGTAAAATCCGAAGTTGCGCTCAGGGGAAGCGTAAGGTTGCGAAGTTGCGCTAGCGTTAATTCGCCAAGCAAAGCAAAGTTACGCTAGCGATGGTTAATTTGCATACAGCGCCAAATTCAAGTTACAATGGTATATGTAGCAGCACTACACAAGCCTGGGAAACCTTCAAAACAGCAAATAAAATTTTTATTTTGCCCTACACATGTGCCCACTGTATAGTTAAGGTGCCATGAGTTAGGAAATGTAGGGGGGAAGGAGGGTCCTAATAAATTTTCTACTTTTTACATTTGTTTTCTTATTTTCGGAGACCCTCACATTCCGTTTGGACACAGTAATTTTGATTTTGCACCTTGGGACTGAGGTGAACTGTGAGTGTTTTCTCCTTTATTCTTTACTTTATTTGGTATTTTTGATCTAATACTTATTCATTGAGTGGTACCACAGTTATTTACTATGATGTGGCAGTAGCACAAACCTTGTTTCTATGGAAGGAGGGTAGCCATAAAAAATGAAAAAACGCCAGCGTTTTTTGGGACTTAGAAAAATGTTTTAACTTTTTTTGAAGCAATCCCTATCTACTCTATTGCACTTCGCCAGGTCTGGGGTGGCGAAGGAAGTCTGGCGTAAAAGGTAGCTTTCAAAATAATTTACGCGTCAGTGAATTTGCGTAGTTACGTCCGTTGCGCAAATTCGCCAGGCGTAAGGGTGCGAAGTAACACTAGCGAATTTACGCCAGCATCCGTTAGTGAATTGGCGAATTAACGAAAATGCGTAATTCTAATTGATAAAGTCTTGTGTAGAAACTTGAAGACTAATACTATTTAGCTACTAAGGACTGCAAAATTGCTCCCGTTAGGCACCTCGATAAATGAAGACCTATAAGTGTAGTTTTGAAATGCAAAATACTTTTCAAGAAAACAGACTTGGAAAAGTCATAAAAGCGGCCAAGAAACATTGGGGCTCTGGAACAGGGAGGTACAGCCCAAGCTTGATGCAGGGCACTGAGCCTATGAAAACACAGACCAATGCCTGTATTAAACTATGTAGCACACACATTCTCAGTTTCATTAGTAGAATATATTGAAAACTACCATCATAGCAATTATTGTTTAAAAGGCTTTTTTTTTTTTGTTGACCCAGCACTATTCTCCTTTCCTTTCAGCATGAACCGATACACAGACCACATTGCCTTTCCCGTTATTGTGGTGCAGATTACAAATAATGCAATAACTAGTGTATTTTTACCAGAGGCGTAAGTTACATCCTGTCACAGGAACCTGTGCCGGGGTCCAGTGTGGTAATGTAATCATTTGTGCTGATTTGGGGTTGCAATGTCACTGCAACTTATCATGTCACAGCAATAGCTTCACAGTGAATTTGAGTAAGCAACTTCCAGTGGTTTCCCCTTACAATACACTGCAATAATGATGCATGTAACAGCTTTATATGGTATACCTGCTGTGAAGAGAAGAGACAAAAATCTTGTCTCCCCCTTGTCCTTGGCTTAGTACTCTTCAGTCAACCAGTGCATATATATACATGTAACAGTGCTTTAATCCATGTGATAATGATGTGTTGTAATGAAGCAAACTTATTTCACCAGGTACTGTTCAAAATTCGCAGAGGTGAAAATTTGCACAAATCCAAGCTAGAATTTATCCATGAGTTTGTTTCCCCAGAAAAAGGTAGTCTTTTTTTTTTTTGTCTGAAAAACCCCCCCAGATGTTACTACAGGTATGGGGCCTTTTATCCAGAATGCTCAGGACCTGGGGTTTTCCAGATAATGGATCTTTCTGTAATTTGGATCTTCATATCTTAAATCTACTAGAAAATCATGTCAACATTAAATAAACCCAATAGGCTAGTTTTGATTCCAATAAGGATTAATTATATCGTAGTTGGGATCAAGTACAAGCTACTGTTTTATTATTACAAAGAAAAAGGAAATCTTTTGGATAATTTGGATTATTTGATTACAATGGAGTCTATGGGATACAGCATTTCCATAATTTGGAGCTTTCTGTATAATGGTTTCCGGATAATGGATCCTGTACCTGTATGCGGACTGGATACTGAGAGTTGAAGTCCAGTAACATTTGAGAATTATATTTCTTTACTATATTAACATATTTGCAGCTGTATATAATATGGATGCATCAAATACAGGATTTGGTTCAGGATTCGGTCTTTTTCAGCAGGATTCAAATTCAGCTGAATCTAAGGGGCAGATTCCCTAGGGTGAAGTGACTAACGCTAGCAAAAGTGTGACGTCATTTTGGAACTTTGCCGATTCCCTAATGGGCGCAGGCGTCACTTCGCTAGCGAAAGAGATAGACGCTAGCATTGATTCGGACTTTAACGCAAGTCTAATTTTCGCTAATATGCAGATTTTACTGAAGGTTACTTCATTCGCCAGACTTGCCATCGCCAGCTCAGACCAGGCGAAGTGCAATGGAGTGCATAGGACTGGCATCTTTTCCTTTTTTCTGAGTGATAGCCTGCAAAGGTCCGTAAAGTTTTTTTGGGTAACCGGGTTCCACCCTACATTTTCTAACATATGGAACATAAACTATACACTGGGCTCATGCGTAGGGCATTATAACAACTCTATTTTATTTATTAAGGTTCCCTGGACTTGTGTAATGTAATGTATTACTTGGCGTTGTCCTAGCGAATTTACAGCTGGTGAAGGGTTGTGATGGCTGCGAAGCTGTCGCTGGCGAATTTTCGCCACTTAGGGAATTTGCAAATATGTGCCTTGCTGAATTGGATCTTAAAAATCATGTGACTTTTCATTATATAAACAAGGAAGTGAATATCTTTTTTAACCATGGTGCTTGGTTCTCTTTACCCCTTACTTGACCTAATTTACATATGGGTTCAGGATTTGACCAAATCTTTCATGAAGGGTTCAGGATTCCATGCACCCCTAGAATATAAATGTACGGGTTAATGCTTTCTATAAAGATACAAAAACAATATGCTACTTTCTGTACATACCTGAATTGAAGTGAAAAAATCAGACAGAGAATAGCAAGAGAAGAATAGAGTAGAGAAGAGAGAGGTTTAGGGTAATGCAGGTCTTTGGCCAACTGTGATATCATGCAGAAGTGGTAACTGCCAGTCTATGCTGGGCTCAACCTTTCGTTAGGCTCTTTGATCTCCAAAGATGAAGGCACAGTTGTGTACCTAGCAGTAATTGCCCTGGTTTATTTAAATTGTTACCTGGCCTTAAGGTGGCCATAGACATAACAATTATCATCTTGCCAACAACTAGTCACAGAAAAGATTGTTTGTTTTCAATAAAGACATTTAGAGCTGAATCATCAGATATACAAGTAGAAACAATAGAATTCTACCTGTACCTGATAGTTCAGCAGTAACAGTGGCCGATGATCAAATTCTTTTCAGACCTGCCCGATCGACGAGCTGACCAATATTGTACTAAACTTTGTTTCATACTCTATTATCTGTGTCTATGGCCACCTTTATAACTAACACACGAAGCAAATACTTTTGCAAGCAACAATGTTTTTTTCCTTTCGCTAAGTTGAATTTCTGGTTTCATGTGCTAAGGAATCCAATCTTACCTTGCAGAATGGCAAGATATTGTACTTTTACAATCCAATTTGCACATAAAAGCTGCAAGTCAATAAACATCACTCACATATTTATATGAGAGCCAACCAAATGTTCATGATTTGGCTTTGTTCAATAATTTCCCACTTGAGGTGTTTTTGCATAGCACAGTAAATGCTGGGTAATAGCGAATGAAAATGATTCAGTTGTTCATTCAGAGCAACATTTTACAACTACCTTAGTGTGTGCAGCAATAAATAAGTCTAATCTCTCAATATTTTATGAACTGAAATGTTCTGTGCATCTGTTTATTTGTGGTATAGATTTACTGCAGAAAACTGTATATACACACACACACTAATGATAATGTTGTACTTTATTTTATTACCTAAATTGATGAAAAAAATGCTTTAAAATTATTTAAATACTGTAACCCTTACAACACGCCTTTGTCGGTGTTACACTCTACATTTGGTGCTTACCTGATGGCACGGGACAAACCTGAGCCGCTCCGCAGTAGTATTGGGAGAGACTGGGTACCTAGTACTGATTAGTGCCGTGCCTCCACCTAGAGGGATCCAGGAATGCACCTACGGGTGGCCCCACTAGGAACAACAATAACACACACAGTATTGGTTAAACTGAATAACTCTTTATAAAATAAAAGTACTAGTAAAATAAATGGTCAACTAGTTCAAATATCACTCCTAACCAGGTGGGAATAGGGGCCTCACTATCACTCTATCTATTCTATAACTCGCTTTCACTAACTATCTACATAACTAAAAGAAGGTAAGTCCTTTAATGTTCTTCCACAAAGCAGACTCTGTATCTTCAAGCGCTTCATGAGGGTATTGTCCCTTTAAAGGAGAAGGAAAGGTTAAAACTAAGTAAGCCTTATCAGAAAGGCCAATCTAAATATACCAGTAAACCCCCAAAGTAATGTTCCTCTGAGTCCCCTGTCAAAAGAAACACAGCATTTCTTTCCTTCTATTGTGTACACATGGGCTTCTGTATCAGACTTCCTGCCTTCAGCTTAAACCTTATTGCCCTGGGCAAGAGCATGCTCAGTTTGCTCCTCTCCCCCTCCCCTTCTCTACTGTAATCTGAGCCCAGAGCAGGGAGAGACTCAGGCAGGAAGTGATGTAACACCACTTTAATACTGCAGCTCCTATCCTAAACAGAGAGTTTCTATAGCATTTTACTCAGGTATGGTAAAACATTCTACAGAATAAATATAGCATTCTAGCTTGCACTATTGCAGCTAATCTATTGGCAATAAAATGCCTCCGTAGCTTTCCTTCTCCTTTAAACAGAATACTCACTCCAAATCCTCTTTGGATGCTTTACAGTTTCTATTCAGGACATTCAGACATCCAGTGTGACTACCAGCCCCTTTGGATGCTCAGATGGGAATCTCCTGCTGGTTGTTCCTTCAGTCTGTATTCTTTTCACACTCTCTGTCCACCCAGGCACAGTATCTGGCTTCCCTGTGCCAACCTGATCCAAATGTCTGCATTTAGTGGAGCCTCTCAGCTCTTTGGGCCCACCAGCAGCTCTCTGGTCTCGCTCCCTGTCCATCCTGTGGTTCTCTCTGCCAGGCTTTTCTCTTTTGCCAGGATGTGTGACTTCCTCTTCCTGGCAGTCACTTACTAGCTGCTGTGTCACTTCCTACTTTACTGAGATCACTGAACAGTTGGTTGCTAGGTAACAGTTGACAGCACACAAACACAGACTGTATGCCTGAGCCCTTACAGTAAGGTTACCATCCATCCAAATGCGCTCAGAATCGACCCCATTTCAAAGCTGCTGTCCCCATGGCAAATTGTCCGTGTTTGCTATGCCAGGCAGCCAGCTTTGCAGGTCCATAGAAGAAGTCACTATGCAAATTGGCCAATCACGAGAAGCACCATATTCAATTCACTGAAGTACCTCCCTCATTGGCCATTTTGTAAGCTGTGCCAAAGGACTGAGACAGTTTTTTTTTTAACTTCACTTCTGTTGCATGTCTCCTGTAATCTGATCTGTCTCCGCCTCCTCCTGCTGCACAGAACTGCTTTCAGCTCAGACAGAGGAAAGGAATGCAGCAAGACAGCAGCAGCACTCACTCGCTGGCATGAGAGAATTCCATGAAGTGTTACAGGAATCAAAGTGATAGCCAGGTCAGACCCTGCCGTAAAGTAAAGTCTATCTGCTTGACCTTACCATTCTTGACTGATTTTCCCTCCACATAGTCCACATATATAGTGATGTACATAAAGAAAGTTTTCGTTTATTGTCAGCTTCAGGGTTGGACTGAAGTCTAGGGGGGACTAGGGCCCCCTCCACTGTGATGTGAAGGCGCCGCTCGGCGTGCATGCGCAGACAGCGCCAATAAATACATTTTTTTTGTAAAAAACTGAGGGGGTCTCATGGGGCCTGCCGGGGCCCATGAGGGTCGGGGTCATGAGGGTTGGGCCAGTCTGACCCTGGTCAGCTCTGCTCCTAATCTGCTGCTTCCCCAATAAGTGTCAAAATAATTTACTTAGTCAGTACTGTCTTGGAGCATTATACATGAAATAACCACTCCGCCATCCTGCTAAATGAGTTCTGGGGGTATTTATACATGAAATAATTTCTATTTTGCAACTGTGTTCCTTTATATATTCACAGAAAAATTTGCTGCGTGCGCCGCCACTTTCTAGCCTGTCCCTGGATTTTACTCTGAAACTATGGTCACCTTACCTTACAGTGATAAGTGCAAGGGTTTTGCACTAATTCCCTACTTTACATTGAGATTTAACTGATTTATATGTGTATTAAATGATGCTGTTGTTCTAGCTCACACTAGCTCAGAAAAAGCTGTTGTTTTGGGTTTGGGTGTTATGAGTATTATGTTACTTATGCCTAAAATATACAGTTATGTACCGAGGACTTATCTGTTGCACGCATTGATTCTCAGACAATTTAAAAGCTCTACATTTTCTATTCTTTGTGGTTTTTGAAGTATTAACCTTTTTATGTAGCAGCTCTTCAGTTTTGAATTTAAGCAGCTGTCCGGTTGCTAGGGTCCAAATCACCGTAGCAAGCAGGCATTGAGTTGAATGAGATACTGGGATATGACTAAGAGATGGCCTGAATAGAAAAATAAGTAATAAAAACTAACACTATCAATAAAAGTGTCGCCTCAAGGAGTTTATTGGCTGCCAAGGTCAGTGACCCCCATATGAAAGCAGGAAAGAGGCAGAAGTGGATGGCAAATAATTCGAACAACTATAAAAAATAAAAATAATACGTGATGACCTATTGCTTGGAATTAGCCATTCTATAGCATACTAAAGGTTAACTTAAAGGGGTTGTTCACCTTTGCGTTAACTTTTAGTATGTTGTAGAGAGTGATATTCTTAAACAATTTGCAGTTGCTTTTAATGTTTTATTATTTGTGGTTTTTGAGTTATTTAGCTTTTTATTCAGCAGCTCTCCAGTTGGCAATTTCATCAATCTGGTTGCTAGGGTCCAAATGACCCTAGCAACTATGCATTGATGTAAATAAGAGACTGGAATATGAATAGGAGAGGACATTATTAGAAAGATCAGAAATAAAAAATAGCAATAACAATAAATATGGAACCTTACAGAGCATTTGCTTTTTAGATGGGGTCAGCGACGCCCATTTGAAAGCTGGAAAGAGTAAGAAGAAAAAGGCAAATAATTATAAAACTATAAAAAATAAATAATGAAAACCAAAGGAAAAGTTACTTAGAATTGGCCATTCTATTTCATACTAAAAGTTTACTTAAAGGTGAACCACCCCTTTAAAGTTGCATTTAGAGATAAAACAAAGACCAATATTTTTAACACATAGACCATTTTTTTACTCTTAGGTGGATTTTATACACATATCTCTCTTTCTCTCCTGATATTTCTTTTACATAGCCAGCGTAATTTCAACAATTAGTCTCTGTAACAAGGGAACGTGCATACACTAAACACAAAAGCATTCACAGAAATGCCATAATGACATGTTTGTGCCTACATTTTATTGTTCCTAGCAGCAGTGCACCTGTTGTGCAATTTACATCACTAACTATCTGTCCAACTGTACAATTAAAACAAATGGTAATTGCAGTTATATCACTCATAGTTCATAATGCCCAGTTGATGTTTAAGATGCATGCAAAATAAATTTGTCATCAGCACTAAATGCATATGTTGTAGCATTTCCAAACATATGTGCTTTCATAAAACACTATCAAGGGACAGACAATGTCATGTTTCCTCCAGTCATGGTGATATTACACAGCTGCATACAAATAATTACAGTTCTTTCTCAGTAAAAGCATTAGCAGATCAATCCACTAAATGCCTTAAGACGAATGCCTGTCATTTTATTTATTTTTGCTTTACAAAGCACCCTTTTCTACTGGCTTGTGGGAAATTTATACTAGAAGCACAGACCACAATGTACTGTCTATTCTTGATTTATCACATCCAAGCATCAGTGCTTAAAATATCTTATTTAAAGTTAATTGAACCCTTTTTCTTCAAACATCATGAAGATATCCATTATTCACTTGCATTTCCACTGTGGGTTATACAGCTCCATATGACATCCCTGCTCTTTTTCCTCTGCTTTGTGCATTGCACCATAAAAGAGTCTAGATGATATTTCTTTCTAAAGTGAATTGTTGGTAAAAATTGAACATTGAACTGCTTCGTAAATCAGGTTTTATATGTTTGTATAGAAATTCCAGTCAGTAATAGTTTTATCCTGTTCCTAGAATAATGGGAGATGAGATGCAAATATTATCCTTATACCTGATTCTATGAATGTTGCTCTATGTGAAATAAATCTCATTTGTAGACATGCAGTACTGGTAACTTCTCTGAACAGGCAGATAAAGTATTGCGGTGGAAATGAAACAGTGGGAAAACTTTCACTTTTACTTGTGATTTAAATTAAGTCATATTGCAAACCTGTGCATATGTTCTGAAAAGAGCACTATCAATATGGAGATATGGATAGAAAATTGCTGAAAACTAAACATAATATAGACTTTTCATTACAGAAAAAACCCAGTAAGTATAATAGCTCACACAAGAATAAAGGTTAGTGCTAGACAGGATGGAAAGGCATAGCAACAGGCAAAATGCTTAATCTGCCCCACTAGAAAAACTGGAAGCAAGCCAACTGGTTATCCCTGCAAGCTGCTTCTAAACGTATGGCGTGTCACACAATGCCTGACCTTTTCTGATTTAGGTTTAACTTTAAAGAAATGTTTTCATTTCACATTCAGATTGCTTAGAAGTCAATGTAGTCTGCAATATGCAGCTAAACAGAGTAATAATAAATCAGCTATTTATTTAGATAAATCTGAACAGATCAACCCTTTATTTTAAGACACATTTTTACATACTCATTCTTGGGAATCCCAAGATAGTGATTAGTTAGTAATAGTATATTAGGTTGCTGCAGCAGAGAAATGGATTGAGAAATCGCAGATCCAGCAGATAAAATGTGCTTTATCCACTCAAATATAAGGAATGGGAGATATAAGCAGTAGTGATGTGTTGTCTGGACTTATAGGAACAGTAATACCAAAACATGAAAGTGTTTTAAATTAATTAAAATTAATGCACTGTTACCCTGCATTGGTAAAAGTTATGTGTTGCTTCAAAAAGACTACTATAGTTTATATAATAGGCTGCTGCGTAGCCATGGGGCAGCCATTCAATCTGAAAAAGGAGAAGAGACACAAGTTACTTAGCAGATAAAAGATAAGCTCTGTAATATAATACAATTGTATTCTATAGAGTGAATCTTTTATTTGCTATATAACCCGTGCCCTGAATGGCTGCGCCCCGGATACACAGCAGCTTACTCATATAAATTATAGTAGTCTTTCTAAAGTTTTACCAGTGCAGGGCAACAGTTCATTATATTTTGATTACTTCAAAGCATCATTTTTTGGTATTACTTTAAACCCCCACACCACCCATGTGGGTTACTGCAGGTAGTGAGTTAGATTTCCTACACACCTACTGTGATATCACCATACTGCCAAGACCCTTTGGTGATGCCATTGGGTTAGTTAGGGATATAAAAATGGAAGAGGGTGATAGACCCAATGGGTGTTGGTTAGAAAAAGTTAGGTCAGGGTATGGGGTAGGAAAATTCTTGACCTGCACGTCAGAACACAACAGGGCTCGTGAACCCTTTAAACTTCTGGCAATGCATAAAATTTTTTGTTTTGGCACTCACGACAACTGTTAGCATACTTTAAACTTTGTGTAGGGATCCTTAGGGTTATGTTCCACTATGGTCTGAAAACCTCACATGGTAACATATCCCCTGGTGTGACCAGCTAAGTGTTTGACCTAAATTGGATAAGGGAGGGGGAGTAAATCATTTTTACCTGTGCAGTGTGCCCTGGCAGATTCCACATTTGGTCAGAATGTGTAACTGTTGAGCCATTTCATCAAATAGCTTAGCTACCATGTGCTTAGTCTCAGTCTACTTCCTGGTTTACTCCAGTTAGGAGGGCAGGGACTTTAGATTTAGAGGCCTAAAAAATTGGGAGGCCCCTGTAGGACTTGGGGTCTGGTCCCCAAGCCTGGGGAGTTCAACCAGGAGGGTCTAGAGCTCAGAGGCAGAGGAGAGAATGTGACAGGAGATGCCTGTGGATGGATTCCAGTAAAAGGGGCTTTGTTGTGCTCGCACTGTGTATAGTGCTGGGAGCTGTGCTCTGAGGAGTAAAGGGGGTTTGTTGTGCTCTGAATACGGATAGTGCTGGGAGCTGTACCCTGAAGATTAAAGCAAGCTTCATGTGCTTGGCATGAGGATGTGAAAATACTGTGGATGCCTGTACCAGCTCTGTGTGAGCCCCCGGTGAGTCTGCATGAGGAAGGGTATTGAAAGGCTGCAGCGTGTGTCTACTGGGTGAGGACAGGTGTTGTCCTCTACCTCTGTCCAACAGGAGAGGTATTTGGGCAGGTAGTGCTTCCTGGGGAAAGTTAAGAGCACTTGGAGAAAAGGGACGGTGACTCTCTTTATCCACCAAGAGTGGAGTGTGGGACTTTGCCTGGTAAAGACTATGCCAGGGTTGGACTACCATACTGGATCCCCAGGGCAGGGGTTATTGATATCTAATTGTGTTTTACTCTGCACTTTTCCAGTTTTATAAAGTTCTATCTGTTTAACTGCAACAGTGTGGTTGGTCATTTGTTTCCTAGTAGGGCCACCCGTAGGTGTATACCCAGATCCCACTAGGTAGAGGCACTGCCATTGAGAGAAATTCGCAGTACCCTTTCATTTTGCAAAGGGGATTCAGGCCCTGCTTATGGTAAGATATTAATGATGTATAGCCTCACAAGGGGTGGCCAAGATAGGGTTACACTTGCTTGTACAGTATATAAGTAATTGTAGTCCAGCAATATCAAGGTTTAGAAACAGGGCTTTAATTGGTTGCTGTGCGTATACATTCAAATCAGTGCTGCTACACATTTAATAGTTTCAAATAATGACATTAACTGTCTGATTAGTAATCAGATCCACTGCAAAATACAGAATAAACTGGGTCTCTGTAAATTGTGCAGTGCATTTCAACTAATTAGTAATAAACCACCCAGAATCTGTTTTTTTTCTAGTAGGCATAAATTATCAAATGCTCTGGCTTCAGGTTCATATGTGGTTTGATCAGATGTGCTGAATAAAAACCAATAGTGTCTACAATATTCATCAATAATACATAAAAACATTCTTCAAAGCAGGTTATTGTGTGACCATTGCAAAGTCTAAGGGCAATGGGAAGGCTCTTCATCTTAAATCAAACATTTTCTATTGAATGAACAATATTGTTAGACAATTTGAATAACTTTATTGTTGCACATACGTGTTCAAATGTTTTTTATCATGTGAGAGGAAATGCATACTAATGGAATCCAGCACTGGTTGTATATATATAAAGCAAATACAAATGGTCCGTACAGAAGCCATTACGTTTTTTTCTGATCTTTATAAATTATCCATTAAAGGGGTTGTTTGCCTTTAGATGAACTTTTAGAATGATGTAGAGAGTGATAGTCTGAGACAATTTGCAATTGGTTTTTATTTTCTATTATTGGTGGTTTTTGAGTTATTTAGCTTTTTATTCAGCAGCTCTCCAGTTTGCAGTTTTAGCAATCTAGTTGTTAGGGTACAAATTACCCTAGCAACCATGCATTGGTTTAAACAAGAGACTGGAATATGAATAGGAGAGGCCTAAATAAAAAGATGAGTTATAAAAATTAGCAATAACAATACATTTGTAGCCTTACAGAGCTTTTGTTCAGTGACCCCCCATTGGAAAGCTTGGAAAGTGTAAGAAGAAAAAGGCAAATAATTAAAAAAATAAAAAATGAAGGCCAATTGAAAAGTTGCTTAGAATCAGCCATTCTATAACATACTAAAAGTTAACTTAAAGGTGAACCACCCCTTTAAGATAAGGGCTGTTGGTTAACTTTTTTCTAGATAGATTTTAAGATTTTTTTTCTAGATAGATTTTAAGATTTTAAGGCTAAAAGGGATTTTAAGTTTTAGTATGGCCAATTCTAAGCAACTTTTCATTTGATCTTCATTATTTATTTTTAATACGGTACTTCTTTAATTATTTGCCTTCTTCTGCCTTTTCCCAGCTTTCAAATGGGGGTCACTGACCCTATCTAAAAAACAAGGCTCTGTAAATTATTGTTATTGCTACTTTTTATTGCTCATCTTTCTATTCAGGCCCTCTCCTATTTACATTGCAGTCTCTTATTCATTAAATATCAAGCTTTTATCAAATAGGCTTAACAAGGCCCCCCAGCATGGCCTGAAACGTTGCCTTCCTTTTGTCTATTATATGTTTGAGCCAATAAAATTACTAATTTGCAAAGTTGACTCACCTTAACAGTGTGCTGCAGTTCCTTGGACTCTTATTCAAGTCGATTCATGGTTGCTAGGGTAATTTGAACCCTAGCAACAGGATTGCTGAAATTGCAAACTGGAGAGCTGCTGGAAAAATAGCTAAATAACTCAAAAACTACAAACAAAAAATGGAAACCAGTTGCAGATTGTCTCATAATATCACTCTCTACATCATAGTAAAAATTAACTCATAGGTGAACTACACCTTGTATAGATCTTTTGATCCTTTGGATGGTCTTATAACTTGAATGCAACCATCATTGTTTTATATAACTACACTACCCTCACTGTGCAAGACCTTTTGTAAGTGGTATTTGCTAGATAGGTAGAACATTATTCAAATAGTGCCTTTAGATAAATCACCAGTTGGTAGTGGGGTTGGGGTGGTAGGCTGTTAATAAGGATACTAGTTGGGAGAAAACCTATATGGCAAATGAAATGAAAATACACAAAATAATGCAGGTGAATGTAAACCAAATTATAAGCAAGAAGCAGCAGATGTGTGGGCATTGTAGTTTCTTGTTTCCACCGTATTAGATTAAAAAAACACCTTTTCATTGAGTACATGTAGATCTATTTGTTACTTTAAAGTCTATTATCCAGTGTCTATCCTTCTACATTTTCTATACTTTTTTTTCACGATTATTTGTAAAGTTATGTGCATTTCCAGATAAGCAGGTAATGTTTACCTTCAGAGATAATGAACACTTTGTTGGTTGCTTAGTAATGGCACATTCAGTGCCACTTTATTGTGGATGGTATTTATAGCAGAGCCCTGTGGGTGACTGTAAGTTTGGTTAAGGTCTGAGTTCCAGAGCAAAGCATTGCAGGAATATCCACTGCAAATAACAATGCAGACTCAAATGGGGCATCTTTTGGGTGATATGTGAAGTAATACAAATGGCATAGGCTGGCTTTTACAATGCTGCTAGTCTCAGGGAGATGTTGGAAATGTAGACAGCTCCAGTGGAGGGAACAGAATAGTGCAGCACAAAAAAAAAAATGCTTGCTGTCAGTAACAAAAAAGAAGGAGGTAACCCAGGGCCTTATTAATAAATAGGCAAACCTGGGCACTTTCCCTGGCTCACCCACAGGCCCAGATTTGTGGCAAGGCCAAATAGGCCCGGGTCTAGGGCGGCACATTTTTCCGGGCGGCATGCTGCCCAGCCGCTCTATGGGGAGCACTGGGGACGTGCTGCTCCCCAGTGCACCAGCGCTTGCACGCCAGCGTTCTTGCGCTTGCGTGAGGTCGAGCGGCAGGCTACCAGAGCGTGCGGTTAGGTCCGTGCAGCCTAGGGGCGCCCGTCCAGCAAATACGGCACTGCTCACCCACCATTTAATCTTTAGACTAAAGAATCCCACAGCAATGGTAGAATCAGCTCTACAACATAACTATTTTTATTTATTTACTTTTTATTTAGTTTAACTTTCTGCTAGAACAAACGTTTCTAAGGCACACTTCAAATACAAAAAACTGTTACAGGTATTTGTGTTTACAGTTGCTCTGTTTCTGTTGGTGCAGGGGCAACCCGATTCTGCGGTAATTTATCATCAGAAAGGCAAAGTTATGAAGTATATCTTGTACTTTTAGCACCTTGTGTTCTTCCCTTCACTAATTGACCATGGTCTCTGTACTCTGTTTCATAGCACAGAGACCTGTGGCTAGCCTTGTGAATACAGTGCTGTCTCTTTTCAGCAATACTATATTCATTGGAGATGGGCAGTGGGAGGCACGTAGGTGCCCCCCCCCTCCTGCACCCTATGTGTTCCCTAACTTGCATGTCATGTGTATTCAGTGTGTGGTACAGAGTGCACCTGGACTAGGGGAAATATTTTTATTATTTTATTCACCTGCTTGAGGTTATTCCTATGACATTCTTGGGGCATCTGTAGCGACCCTCCAATGCAATTTTTGCCATGATTCCAATGGTACATTAAAGTGGTCTTTGAAGCTCCTTGCAGTGCCAAAAACATAGTTCATCCCTTGAAGACAAGAATCTCCAAACTACTGAACAGCTGCAGAGGAGAAGTTGGTGCAAAAATAATCTACACAAAAAAAAAATCTACTTTTAAAAAATGATTTCCTTTTTCTCAATAATAATAATAATAATAATAATAATACTTGATCCTAACTAAGCTGCAACAATCCACATTGGCAAACCAATATTATTGAGTTTATTTCATGTTTGAATGTTTTTTAGTAGTCAAGATATGGTGATACAAATTACAAAAAAACCTAGATTTGCAGATAATAGACCCAGACAAGTAGCAGCTAGTCACCAATCATCCAAGATTAAATCATTACAAAATGATGCCCCTATTCAGTTAATCTACTACTAGGCATGCTCAGGCATTCCTGGATTGCCCTGCTTTTGGTGGCGCATGCGCAGTAGGAGTATTTACTGGTTCAGCTTTACTGCGCTTGCGCTGAAAGTCATGAAGTTTTCCGATGTCTTTTTTCGGAAACTTTGTGACTTTCAGTACATGCACAGTAGAGCTGAACCGGCAAATCCAGGAAGAAGACCGCAGGGGAGAAGACTGGGAGTACAACACAATCTAATCAGTTCTGGGGAGTTCTGTCTAGGTCATGCTGTTTCTGCTCCCCAACTACATTCCTCCAACTTGACTACAACAGGTAACCTACTCTATTTTTAATTTTAATCAATAAATTACACCACAGTTCTCAAGGCCAGGACATTATCCCATTTATATTAGTCTTGGCTTTCCTTTAAAGAATGCATGAACTTCAAAGATAAGGAAAAAGCTAAAAACATTTTTCAGATCTTGAAAGGATTCCTGTTCTGGTTTTAATACAGGCCATAATCATGTCCTCTGCATGCACTTTGCTAAAAAATACCAGTTATGTTCCCTATTCACAGCAAGAGCCCTCTTTCTGTATCAGCCCTTCTAATTGCTCAGCATTCATAGAATGCATTATCCCAGACCTTTCACCAAGCTCCTATTGCAATATTCGAACACCTTCTAAAGAACCATCTGTTCAACAAGATGCCTGGGATATATTTGTACAAGCACACTTAAGCTTTAATAGAACAGTTTATTTATACAATTTCCTTCAGGTCTTTTGCAAAACTTTGTGTATACGGGGTATGTGTTGGTATGAATAAAGACACTTATACATAGAAAATATGGTATTTGACATTAACGCCCCTTGTTGTAAGAAACATGATTGTCCTTATAAACTAATGTCAACTGCATATGAATTTATAAATACATATGGGCTTGTTTAACAACATCAATAGCAATTGTGCAGCATTCTGCTCTTTGCACTGGTTATATTATGCATCTGGTGCAACCTTTGATAACATCAATGTCAACCATTTCGTGAGCTGTAGAATATTGTGTTTGGGTGTATAAGAGTTAACCTCACAGTAATACTAAATACTAACTATTTAATCCTCAACAACATTAGGGATCAGTGTTATTAAAATAGGCTGGGTGTCTCTGCCTCTATTTATTATAATATAATTATATGTGGGTCTCTTTCACATTATTTGTGCCCATGTCATTACTCTTTTGGAAATATGCTTCTATAACTTTCACTGACTTAATTCCAGTCACTCATATTTTTGTACTGCATGGGCTATTAAAATATAATAATAATGCCTTCCAGGTTCTTTCCTGAAAATATACCGTAAGAATAAATGTTTTGTAGTAATGCTTTTCCCTCTCTAGGAGACATCCCTTGTACACATTACTACATACAGCAATGAGAATTTAAAAGGGTTGTTCACCTTTAAATTAACTTTTAGTATTTTTTAGTTTAGTTTGCAGTTTCAGCAATCTGGTTGCTAGGGTCCAAATTACCCAAGCAACCATGCATTGATTTGAATAAGATGTGTCATTTGATTATTATTATTATTAGCTACTATAATATTGCAAAGCAATATGGAGGCTCTAGTTACATGAAACAGGGAAGTTCTATGTAATGATCATACCCCTTTTCAACTTTTAATTGTACGGGTATGGGACCTGTTATCCAGAATTACATTAAGTCTATTACAAAATCATGTAAACATTAAACAAACCCAATAGGCTGGTCTTGCCTTCAATAAGGATTAATTATATCTTAATTGGCATCAAGTACAGCTACTATTTTACTATTACAGAGGAAAAAAGGGAATCCATTTTAAAAATGGGAATTATTTGATTAAAATGGAGCCTATGGGAGACAGCCATTCTGTAATTCCTAACTTTCTTTTTCCAGATAACGGATCCCATACCTGTACAAGGTATAATACTTTTAACAGTTATATAGCGTTTGTTTTAATATATTGTTCCTTCTTCTAATGCTCTAATATGCAACTATAAATTGCAATGTTGACAAAAAGAACAAGCACTTCTTCAATTTGCTAAATATATTCAGTCAAAACGGATATAGGATAAATCATAGATGAAAATGATGCCGATGAAAAGTCATAAATCCATAAATATGAATGCGAGATGGAAGTAAATATTGGGTTTTATGAACTAGCTTCACAGAATATGAGATACCAATGACTTCAGATGTGTGACAGAGATAGGTTCCACATGCAGCTGTCCTCATTATCCAAACTGATTTGTTTGTATATGGAAAGAAGAATAGGAGAGAGGCAGCTCAGTGTCTGTATACTTTGTAGCATGCCATTCATTAATGACTATTGCTGAGGTTCTATTGTACTGATAAGACAAACAGTACAAAATAGCATCCTCGTGGGGTGGACAGATTGATACTGACTGTTTATGTAATAAGCCGAGGTCTGACAACCCTCCTAAAGTTCTTCAACACACTTTTATAGTGGTTACATTAGATGGTAAATAAAATATAAACCTCTGCGTTTCAGTTTTAGGACTCAGGATATAGTGTGGGCCTTAAAGGGGTGGTTCACCTTTAAGTTAACTTTTAGTATGCTATTGAATGGCCAATCCTAAGCAACTTTTCAGTTAGTCTTTAGTCATTATTTATTTTTCATAGTTTTCGAAATATTTGCCTTTTTCTTCTGGCTCTTTCCAGCTTTCAAGCAAGGGTCACTGACCCCATCTAAAAACAAATGCTCAGTAAGGCTACAAACGTACTGTTATCGCTACTTTTTATGACTCTTCTTTATATTTGGACCTCTCCTATTCATATTCCAGTCTCTTATTAAAATCAGTGCATGGTTGCTAGGGTAATTTGGACCCTAGCAACCAGATTGCTAAAATTGCAAACTGGAGAGCTGCTGAATAAAAAGCTAAATAACTCAAAAACCACAAATAATAAAAATGAATTGCATATTGTCTCAGAATATGACTCTTTACATCATACTAAAAGTTAATTCAAAGATGAACAACCCCTTTAAACAGGTGGCCTTTAAACGTAAATCTGTTGGTTCCCATAAGTCCCTAAACCTGCCAAAAATATTGCACATTTTACTAAATAACCCCATTTGGGTCTCAATACATTATAACTAATTTGATTGTTACCATCACTCTAACTTTAGCAGTCAGGCAGTGGTTTAAATTACTGGTTGAAAGATAAAAGAGAGCTGGAAAAAGAAGACAATTAAAAATATAATACACATAGCCTCCAAATTAACCTGTTTTTTGATTGCTCAGATTGCTCAGTTTCACTGACCCTTGAACCCAGACAGATCCTGTTTTACATTTCTGGTTGGAGAGAAGCAGAACAGAAATGCAAATAAATTTAAAAAGGGGTGGTTCATCTTTCTGTTAACTTTTAGTATATTATAGAATGGCCAATTCTAAGCAATTATCAAATTGGTCTTCATTATTTATTTTTTATACATTTCTAATTATGTGCCTTTTTCTTCTGACTCTTCCCAGCCTTCAAATGAGGGTCACTGACCCCATCTAAAAAACAAATGCTCTGTAAGGCTACACGTATATTGTTATAGCTACTTTTTATTACTCAACTTTCTATTCAGGCCCTCTCCTATTCATATTCCAGTCTCTTGTTCAAATCAATTTATGATTGCTAGGATAATTTAGACCCTAGCAACAAGTTTGCTGAAATTGCGGAGCTGCTGAATAAAAATCGAACTCAAAACGAGTAATAAAAAATGAAAAACAATTGCAAATTTTCTTATATCACCTCTACAACATAATAAAAGTTAACTCACAGGTGAACAATCCCTTTAAAAGTGACTGAAGAACATCTGAAAATGACTATGAATACCAATGCCTCCTTCAAACAAAAGAGATACAATTCCTCTTTATTAAAACAAATCACATGTATTTTAATATAGTGTTCCTCAAAGGAAAGCATGTCATTAACCTTAAATGACTCTTTTAAAAGATACCATTAGTTGAATGCAAGATATAATACCTTAGCTCTAATAGCTCTCTCTGGAAGGATTCTTTGTTTCCACTGGCTGGCTGTGTGGTATCTCTTCTACTTTGCTCTCAAATTCTCGGTTTCATTGTCAGTGTATTCTTACCCTTTAAAATTTAATTGCAGGCATTTTTCACTGTCTGTTCTTGTTACCATAATTAGTGAATACCTTGATGCAACGTTAAAGAACATCATCATATGTTCTCATTTTGATTCTTGAAAACTTTTTGTTCCTCCTTCCTTATAGTCTTTCCTTAAATCACCTTTAAGATATTTAGATATTCTTTATGATAGAGAGGGGAGTCTTCTCAGAAATGTGCAATATTTATTTGACTTGACTGAATAAAGTCTATAGATGGATAGCTTTATTGCAGTGTCAATTCAGTCTGATAACAATAAGAAATTTAGAAACGTATTTAAAGTATTTTTTTCCAGCCGACACATGTTGAAAAGATATTGTCAAAAAGATATTAGCAAAATAGTTATATGTATAAATGTGAGAGTCAGCACAGTATTAATTCATGTGAAATGGCAGAGCATATTAGTGAGTCAGAGGTGTACATTGATAAGTCTCTTTTTTACACTAGACACTGTTTTGGCCAGATAATTAGTTTTTCAATTAAAGGGATTCTGTATTTTTAAAAGTTGTAATATTGGTGTGTAGGCAGCCATTTCAGGTCATTGTGCATGATCATGTGCTTTCAGAAAGAGCCAGCACTTGGAATTGCTTTCAGATAAGCATTGTTTCTTCTACTCAATGTAATCATGACTTGAGTTAGCCTGGCTTGGGTATTTACTATTGAGTGCTTTTCTCATATTTACTACTAGATGGGGCATGGGAGCATTTTTATCAAAGCGGATGTCAGGGAGCTGTTATCTACTGTAATTACCTTCCCATTGTTCTGATAATGGACTGCTAAGGGGAAAAGTGATATCACTCCAACTTGCAGCACAAGAGTAAGATTGACTGAAATTTATCAGATTATAAATCACATGGCTGAGGACACCTGGGAAACTACTGTAACAAAAATATTAAAATAATCTGCTCTTTTCAAAAATGGATTTCAATGTAGGATTCTGCTGGAGGAGACCAATTAAAGGGGTTGTTCACCTTGAGATAACTTTTAGTAAGATGTAGAGAGTGATATACTGAGACAATTTGCAGTTGCTTTTCATTTTCTATTATTTAAGGTTTGCTTTTTATTTCAGCAATCTGGTTGCTAGGGCCCAAATTACCCTAGCAACCGTGTATTGATTTGAATAAGAGACTGGTATATGAGTAGGAGAGGGCCGGAATAGAAAGATGACTAATAAAAATTAGCAATAACAATAAATGTGTAGCCTTAGAGAGCATTTGCTTTTTTAGAAGGGATCAGCGACGCCCATTTGAACGCTGGACAGAGTCAGAAGAAAAAGGCAAATAACTATAAAACTATAAAAAATAAATAATGAAGACCAATGGAAAAGTTGCTTAGAATTGAGCATTCTATAACATACTTAACATTACCTTAACCCTTTGGTTTGTCATGCCAGAATTCCTCTGCAGAGAGTGGTATTCAGAAACAATTTGTCTTCGTTTTTCATTATTTGTTTTTATTTTTAGTTATTTGGTTTTTTATTCAGCAATTTTATAGTTTGACATTTTTAGCAATCTGGATGCTAGGGTACAAATTACCCTAACAACCATGCATTGGCTTAAATAAGAGACTCAAATATGAATAGGAGAGTACCTAAATAGAAAGATAAGTAATGAATAGTAAAAATAACAGTTTTTTTGGCAGCTGGGGTCAGAGACCCCCATTTGAATGCTAAAAAGATGAAAAGCAAAAAAAAATCCAAAGATGAAGCCCAATCGGAAGGTTTATTTATATTTTTTTTATTATTACAGTATTTTGTTTTACAATAAAACAATAAAAGAAAATGAAGTTACAATAGTTGTCCCTTTTTTCCATATAAACAGTACAGGTATGGGACCTGTTATCCAGAATGCTCGGGACCTGGGGTTTTCCGGATAACGGATCTTTCTGTAATTTGGGTCTTCGTTCCTTAAGTTAAATTCATTTAAACATTAAATAAACCCAATAAGCTGGTTTTGCTTCCAATAAGGATTAATTATATCGTAGTTGGGTTCAAGTACAAGCTACTGTTTTATTATTACAGAGAAAAAGGAAATCATTTTTAAAAATTTGGATTATTTGGATAAAATGGAGTCTATGGGAGAAAACCATTCCGTAATTTGGAACTTTCTGGATATCGGGTTTCCAGATAAGGGATCCTATACCAGTACTTGGTATAGGGGTATATCAATAAAGCTGTAATGCAGTTTACATATATAGCTTGATGTGGGGGAAAAGGAACGACAATAGTAAAAGGGAAGAGAAGGAGAAAACAAAAAGCAAAACTAACAAACGATTGCAAATTAACAGTGATTGTATCCATGAGGGTGTGCATACTC
This sequence comes from Xenopus laevis, assembly GCF_017654675.1. Taxonomy (NCBI): domain Eukaryota; kingdom Metazoa; phylum Chordata; class Amphibia; order Anura; family Pipidae; genus Xenopus; species Xenopus laevis. The sequence continues at coordinate 103,567,503 of NC_054373.1, forward strand.
GGATCAGGATGTGTTCTTATAGGGGTCTTTGGGGGGTAGAGTGGTCTTTAAATTTGGCTGCTATTGTGTTATTCCTAGTTTAGCCTATTGCAGTTAATCCTCTATATTGGTTCCAGATTTTATTACAGGAATGTAAATCGCCCCTGGCTACTGATGAAAGTCTTTCCATAGCTAGGTAGTTGTCTAACCTGGTTTCAACTTAACCTGGATATCAAGTGATTTAGTTTTCCAGGCTTTAGCAATCGTCTGTTTGGCTGCTACAAATATACAATAGGTCCAACTAATTTTCGTACGTTTGTTCCCTCCTGCCACTCGCCCATGAAGTAAAGCTTAGCCCTGTGATGCTCGTCATCATTATGTAGACTCTAGAGCAAAATCTAGCTGCTTTAGGGCAGTGCCACCAGGTATGTATGAAAGAACCTGTCTGCCCGCAGCCCAAGAAGCATGTTGGGGAGGCAGTTGGATACCATTTTGACAATTTTTTTGGGTACTAAATACCACCTTGTCATAACCTTCTGGGACGTTTCTTGTATCAAAATACTTGGGGAACATTTGACCATATCTAGTAGCATCAAGCCATGTATCCTCTTCCAAACATACATGTAAGTCCTGCTCCCATTGTCTAACATAGTTCAATTCATTTATGGGTAATTGGTCGGCTAAGACTTTGTAAATTCTAGAGATGGCTCCTTTATATGGGAGGGAGTGTAGACATAAACGTTCAAAAACTGTAAGGTGGTTATTTATCAAGGTCCGAATTTATCTCAATATTGGCTGCTACAAACCCCGATCTAAGCCCCTCGAGTTTTTAACGCTTATTTATTATTACATGTTCCCGAAAATTACCTTTGCAGGAAAAGCTCTGATTTTCACAATTTTTTTGTGAATTTTCCCCAAAAGAATTTTCACCCGGAAGCTCCGAAAACATTGTGAAATTGCCCGAAACCCACGACACAACCAAAAATCAATGGGACTGTTCCCATTGACTTTTATGCAACCCCGACAGGTTTGAGATGCCGTGTTTTTATATTCAGGCTTTTTAGCCCTCAGGGTTTAATAAATTCAGAAAAATTTGGGATTTTTCTAAAAGCCTATTATCACAAATTTTTCGGATTTCGGAGAATTTCGGGTATTCAGAGCTTAGTAAATAACCCCCTAAGTGTGGGCAGGCCCGATGCTTGTTCCCCGTAATCGATAATAAAAAAATGTTGTATTTGGGCATATCTAAAGGTTTCTATAATGGGCATGTGGAATTTCTTGGTTAGGGTTTGGTTAGAGATAAGATCATTGTCTTGTTTGGTTATTTCCTTGCCACCAAGAATAGGCTCCACTCTCCCCCCTGCCTGGGGGGGATTCAGAGTTTTTTAGTAATGATATTGCTGGATGGTTGAGGGATACCAAGGGGTATTTGTTATGGTTATACTTCCACACTTGCAAGGAGTGATTCACTGTAGGGGAATTGGTAGGGTGTGGCCCTACCACATTAAGTTACTGAGAAGGATATTTCCTACTGAACTTTGCTCTAATTGTGTCTAAAGAGGGAAAATGTCTGCCATTCCATTCTGAGCCAACTGGGCAGCTACATAGTAGGCCCGAAGGTTTGGGATTCCCAAGCCCCCTCTATCCGGGAGTGATTTGGACTCCCAGGTATTTTATGCTCTTGGGTTGCCATTGAAATTCAAAATTTATCTCCAGTAATTTATGAGAGGCAGAGATCAAGTCTGGACTGGAATTCAAAATAGGCCCTGGCATTTCAACTACACACAGGCCCAACCAGACCACAAAAAGGCCCAAACAGTCTTCCACGAGCCCAATAAATAATGACTATCAATGGCAATTTACAGCAGCCCCTCTGACATACAGTATGCGAGAACCCACAGTTTGCCAGTCCGGGTCTGGTTGAGATTAACCATCAGGCCGGAAATGGAGCCAAAATCTGTGAGCAATTTGTACTGGTTTGGGAGGCATGTCATGGGTTTGGTAACAAACATTAATAGATTGTCAGCATATAAGACACATTTGTGATAAGTTTCACCAATCTTGAGACCATAGATATCCGTATGTTGCCAGATATAAATTGCCAGGGGTTCTATTATTAAAGCAAACAAGATGTTATAACATTTTTATTGCCATTGTTTTTTTCCCTAGCAACCAGGCAACAGTTTAAATTCTCTTTAGGATTCTCCTGTCTGCAGAAGACTAGAAGTCCATGTTAAGATGAACAACCCATTTTATAAAATTAGTATTTATCATCAATGAGCTCTATAAGTATATAAATAGATTAAATTAACATTAAATCATGCAAATAAAAATAATCACTGAGGGAAAAAGACAAAAGCGGTAGTTCCTTTCATGTTGTGTTAATTTGTTGGCAACATACTGTATTGAGTTTACATTATAAACGAATGTCAGAATTGCACTTTGAATATTTTTTTTAAATGCTACTTAAATAAAGTACCATATATTGTGCCAGCTCAAGTTCAGCTCAAGTAACTATGTGCTTGGTCTGGGGCAGTGCATAATGCTATCTCTGCCAATTATTTTTAATCAAAATTAATTAGGTCCATATGTTTCACTGCTATCAAGAGCTATAATTCCCCAATTATCCACAAAAGCACAAGATTTTCTAAGTTTACTACAGGGAGTTTTAATATTTGACATAGAATAACTATTTTGTTCCCAGAAGCATTGCTTCTTAGTTATTTCATGAGCTAAATGTTTAAGCGTTTCCACATGAAACTCATTAGAATGCTTGATGTTGTCAGGCTCATTAAGTCATTTCGTACAATGAATCTGGGGACATATATAGCATTAGTCAAACTGTCTTAAGATGCTTGGAAAGTAAGAAGTATTTGCAATTTAGATCTCTGTATAACCATGTATTGTGATATAATGAGATTTTGGAGGAAGATGTATTTCCCATTAGGACTAGTTAACGGCAGCACTTGGGGTTTGTAAACACGGTGGATTTAAAAACAGGCCACACCTTAATATAATATTCAGTGATTTATGCATCAAATGCAATTAATTAAACTGCTGCAATTAGGCTTGTTGGAGAGAGTTATTGTTCTGGAGCCTTCGCATAGATGGGAAATCCTTGTCTCAGCCACATAAAAATTGGTCTAGGATATTTGTTTCCTCATTCATCATTTTTACGAGTACCTCTCATATGGTTTCATATAAAATAGCATGCTAACTAGCAATAGTATTGGGACAATATCCAGTCCAAAACTTTTACTTTGCTGTTCAGTTCTACATTTGGAAATACTGTATTACAGTTATTTCATATGAAATACACCTCTCCATTTTTATTAAATTTAGGGTTCACTGCTATGTTGCTTTTTTTTCATGTAAAGTAATATTGCCCATCACTACTAACATCCATGCCAAATTGCTCTATACCAATGGATTAGCAATTAGTACAGGAATGGGATACATTATCTGAAAAATTGTTATTCAGAAAGCTGCAAATTATGGGAAGAGCATCTTCTATGGACTCTGTTTTAATGAAATAATTTAGATTTTAAAAAATGATTTCCCTTTTCTCTGTCGTAATAAAACAGTACCTTGTACTTGATCCTAACTAAGATACAATGAATCCTTATTAGAGGCAACACAATCCGATTGGGTTTATTCAATATATACATGCTTTTCAACTAGCCTTAAAGGGGACCTGTCACCCTAAGAAATAATTCCATATCCTACTTAATGATGTCAGTCAAGCAAAATAAATTTTACATGCACTTTATAAATGATTTAAATCTTTCTTTTAGTCTTGGAATTCAGAATCACATGAAGCAGGAATGCCTCTGACATAGAGGATGGGCAGGCAATCTATGATTGACAGCTGAGATTTTTAAACGAGTTTATAATGGGTATAGATTTTCGAATAAAAATAATTTGGGTTTTATGCTCAATTCGAAAATTACTTTTATTATACAGCTGGGTCCCCTTTAACGTATGGAGATCCAAACTACAGTCAGATCCCTTATCCATAAAACTCCAGATACTGTGCATTCTAGAACGTTCCTTACCTGTGCATGAAACTGTTGTAGAATAGACTTTGCAGACAGCAAATATTTCCCATCCACGAAATCTGACTCTAAAAAACTAATAACTAGTGATGGGCGAAAATGTTCCGTTTCACCTTCGAAAAGTTGCTTGCATCAATTTTGACGCTGCCTATAAAATGATCCGAAATATTTTGACAGCAGCGAATCTTTGACGGCAAATTTTTGCGGGAGATTCACATATTTATTCGCCGGCGGCAAAATTCAGAAAATAGCCTCAAATTTGTGCCAGACGACTTTGTTCGCCCATCACTACTAATAACTCTCCACAGCAGGCCTAAACCTAGCTACTGCTCTGCCTCTACCCCAGGGCTGGATTTACTATTTATGCCCTTTTAGATAAGTCTATTTTGCCACCTCCCATCATGCTGTTGTTGACCCATGGGCCAAAAACCTACTTTTCAAATAAATAAAATAAACATCAAATATACAATATTTTTGTGTAAAAATTTATTTTTAAATATTTAAACTTTTCTGCAAAAAGCTTAAAAAAGACAGACAGAATTCACTGGAACGTTAAAGCAACTGCATTGGAAACCCTTCTCCTCCTGCCGTATTCTCCTCCTTCTTTGATTAAAACTTCATCTACAATTCCTCTTGATAGGCGCGGGAATGTTGTAAGTTACTTTCCAAGGCTGTAAATGTATTACCCAGAAATGGGGTCTTCAGGGGCTTCCACATCATCATAACACTTTTCTGTCTTGACAATCCAGTCTTCCTTCAGACTTTTTGGAACTCTAAAGCCAAGTTGCTGCAAAGTGAAAATATACAAATATTTGTCATATATATGTATCTGTATATTTATGACTATGTGAAACATGTATATATATATATAATAATAAATTGTTTGCCATACTAACCTGCATTTCTTTTTTCAGTGTCAGTAAGAAAATGCAAATCCCAATCAACTCCAACCACTCCATAGTGGCACATTCTTGTCGGAAAGGGAAATCCTAGTTTATAAAAGAAAAATAAATATTACTAGTTAGTTGCCTGCATATGTACTCAGGGCACAATTCTTAAGGAGCAGTAATATCAAAGGTCCAGGTGAATTTTCAAAGGAAAAAAATTTGAATTTCAAGCTATTTTTTGTGTACATCGACTAGGGAATAGTCCTAATTCAATTTGAATTTGAAAAAAATTCAAAAATTCAAATTTCAAAATTTATCATATACTGCCTCTTTAAAAATTCAACTTCGACCACTTGCCATCTAAAACCTGGCGAAATTGCTGTTTTAGCCTATGGGGGACCTCCTAGAACCTATTTGGAGTCAATTGGTGGACTTTGAAAGTTTTTCCCAAAAAAAACTTTGATTTTTCAATCGAATTCGATTGAATGTGCTATTCCTTCGATTCGTACGATCCGAATTCGGCTGAATTCGGACCTATTCAATCGAAAATGGACCTATTCGATCAAAAAAAAAACTAGGGCTTAATTTTCGGTTGGTCTTTTTGAAATCAAATTTCAAAGTTTTTTCAATTTGAAATTCGACCCTTGATAAATATGCCCCTAAATGATAGAAAAATAACAGGTGAATAATAACTTACCCAGTCAGCAAGCATACAGCTGTGATCGTAGATTTTGCAGCCAATAAACAATAAGCTCACTGAAAGATTAATATGTTAAGGAAAAAGCCTCAAATCAATGAGGTTATTATGGGATGTATATGAGGGTATTATGGGATGTATATTTACTGACATATGAGGGTATTATGGGATGTATATTTACTGACATGAGGGTATTATGGGATGTGTATTTACTGACATATAAAAAAATATATATATATATATACTGTGTAGCATTATTATTAGAAAAAAGGATACAGCATAAGAAAATAGATGTTAAAGACGAGGCAAGTACTACACGGAATAAGAACAGCCGTGTGTTATCCTTCCAGAGTGACAATTTGTAGTAGTAGTAGCAGTGACATATTGCATATAGATTTGCTTGTCCAAAAGCCAACACTGCTCCAATCAGGTGAACATATTCATATTCAAACTCCTAAAATAGAAATACACAAGTACATGTTTTATTTATTTTAAAGACCATATACAATTTTTAAAAATAAAATGAAAAATACAATAATGTCTAGGGATGCACCGAATCCACTATTTTGGATTCGGCCGAACCCCCGAATCCATTGCGAAATTTGCATATGCTAATTAGGGGTAGGAAGGGGAAAACATTTTTTACTTCCTTGTTTTGTGACAAAAAGTCACGCCATTTCCCCCTGCCGTCCCCAAATTGGCATATGCAAATTAAGATTCGGATTCGGTTCGGCTGGGCAGAAGGATTCGGCCAAATCCAAATCCTGCTGAAAAAGGCCGAATCCCGAACCGAATCCTGGATTCGGGGGAATCCCTAATAATGTCCAATAAAACCCAGAAATAAATTGTATAGGGACCTACCTGGAAGTATCCTGCAATGAGGATACCCACGCAGGACAATAATCCATTGCCAAGTATGATCTTGTTATGGAGATCTTTGCCATTAGGATTAGAGAGCTTGAAATACTTATACTCTCCATACATTGTAATAGCACCTGAAAAATAAAAATCAATGATAAAACAGTAAAAAACGATGGATCATTTATTTAATTTAACTAATAAATTAAAAATATTCTTACACAAAAAAATTGTATTGCAAATATCACTACAAGATGAATTAGCTTTAAAGGAAACAATAACTTGTTTATGGACCTCCCCCATAGGCTAACATTGGTGCTCGGTAGGTTTTAGGTGGCAAAGTAGGTGGTCAAAGTTTTTTTTAAAGAGACAGTACTTCGACTATTGAATGGTCGAATAGTTGAACGATTTTTAGTTGAATCGTTCGATTCAAAGTCGTAGTCGAAGGTCGAAGTAGCCAATTCGATGGTCGAAGTAGCCAAAAAAAAACCTTCGAAATTCAAAGTATTTTTCATTCTTATCCTTCACTCGAGCTAAGTAAATGTGCCCCTCCATGTTTCTTTTAGTTTCCAGTAAACTATATTAAAAATTGTTAGTTTCACTTACCCAAAATGGCAGATAGAGTACAAACTGCTGAAAATATGTAGCTTTCTGGGGCATTTAGTCCAAGGTCGCTGAAAGAGAAATAGAAAGCCAATTGTGGGTTTTTCGGGCAACATTCAACAAACAAAGAGTGCATAAATATATGCAAAAATTCAGTTTACTTACCTTATATATGGCACAAAAGGCTCAAGGTGACCCAAAGTAACAGCTACAATATATCCACTAACAAAACCCAAAAACATTAAAACAGACCAAAGTACTGGCACGATGGCCAAGGTATTAAAACAACAAAATTTCATAATTTAAAAAAAGTAAAAATAATAGATTAATAATAGATTTGATTAATAATAATAGATTGATAATAAAAATAATAGATTGATAATAATAATAATAATAGATTGATTGAAATAGTAATAAGGGAGTAAAAGCGTGCGTGTGAACTGCTCAGCTATCACTTCCCAAATGACTATTAACCTGTATTGTGTCTACAACTGGTTTCAAATTGTGTCTACAGCTGGTTTCAAATGTCATTATGATGTCATTATCATGTCATTATGATGTCATAATCATGTCATTATGATGTCATTATCATGTCATCACAATGACATGATTTAAAACCAGTTTTAGCTAGTTGCTTCCATTGCCATGGCAACGTGTCATTGTGATGTAATCACCAATGTTACACTGTAACAGGTATGCTTACAGTTTAGGCACTGACATTTTCTGGATAATTCTAAACTATAAAAAGTTAATGAAGAATAGATTTACATTAAAACCATTAAAGCCAACTAACAATGTCCATGTTTTTTAAACTTCTTAAACTATTTGCCTTTATTTTTGTCTCTCCCCATTTTAATAGATTATTAAAATACATAACATTGCGGGGCTTATTTACTAAAACTCAAATTAATGAAATTGTTTTAGATTAAACTTCCTTCCGCAAATTAAACTCATCTATTAATAATTTTTTGTGAAAAAATCTTACGATTGACATATCATTTACATGGTCATTAATGGTCGGAAGCAGTGCCCATCATGGCCACTAAATGCGGATTTCCAAACATCGGCCCCATCTGCCATTCTTTTTTTTACAAAACAATGTCCAGATACAGTGATACAAGTCTGCCCGTCATTGCAATAATTAGGAAATTATAACATAAAAGACTATGGGGGAAATCTACTAAAGGGCGAAGTGCCTAACTCTGGCGAAAATTTGTGATGTCATTTCGGCACTTCGACGATTTACTAACGGGCGCTGGCGTAATTATGCTAGCGAAGGAGAGCGACTCTAGTGCAACCTCACACTCTAATACCAGGCGTATTTTCGCTCTGGCGAAAGAGCGTTACTATGCAAATTCACTAACTTTTAGTTTTTACTGAACGTTACCTCTAACGCCCAGACTTGTCTTAGCCACCTCAGACCAGGCAAAGTGCAATAGAGTAGATAGGACTTGGTCCAAAAAAAGTTACAATTTTTTCTAAGTCCCAAAAAACGCTGGCGTCTTTTGCTTTTTACAAGGTAATAGGCTGAAAAAGATTGTACATTTTTTTGGGATACCCTCCTTCCCCCCCCCTACATTTGATAACGTATGGCACATAAACTATACTGTTTGCTCATGTGTAGGGTAATATAACAACTCTATTTTCTTTTATTAAGGTTCCTTGGGCTTGTGTAGTGTAATGTATTTGCTGCAACATATACGTCCATTCAACTTTAACTTCCAGCCCTATACAAATTATCTAAAGCTAGTGCAACTTTGCTATGCCTGCCGCAGTATCGCTAGCGCAACATCGCAAGCGTTCGGCACCGGCGACAAAACTTTGCAACTTAGTGAATTAGCATCGCCTGTGCAAAGTTGCACCTGGTGAAGTGTGGTGAAGGCAGCGAATATGTTATTAGTATACACGTCAGGGCATCAAAAACAATGTTGACAATAAAATGTTATCTACAAACTAACATAAGGAATAAATCATAAAAATTTTTTTTTTATTCTATTACCTCTAATGGTCATGTTGTTAAAACTTGGAAGTTAGGTACACTTAGTTAAAGCTCTATCATGATAACAGCTAGGACAATGAGAACTGTTCCAAGGGTATTTGCACTGCATGGGAAGACTAGTTTTGGCCTATACCACATAGAATCTTATTTAGCTAACCTGTAGTGGAAAGGAGGCAGATTTTTTAAATTCTTCCCAAGGGTGCCATATAATATTGTAAGCCTCTCTTTTGTTCTCAACTATTGCTGTTAAGTAGTGCATTTCTTGGATATAATTAAGTCTGGATACGAACTGTGGCACAGAAAGTGTTGGAGAGATCCAGTTTAGTGATATAACCCACCTTGCTGCAGACCATTTTAAACATTTTAGACATATTTAAACCTGGGAAAGGATAATTCAATAAAATATACTCTGGTGCTCGTATTATGGGTATATTAGAAACGGTATCTCTGATGCTATCTGTACTATAACATTCCAAGAGTTTTCAACATTCAGACAGGGCCACCAAGAATGCTTATAATCGCCTATCTCACCGCTAAAACCTCTAAAGCATTGTGGATTTGCGGTAGGACTTATTGCATGTTTACATTTGTTCAGGTCCCCTTTAAGGTATGGAGATCCAAATTACAGAAATATCCCCTGATCCCATGCATTCTACATAACAGAGCCTATACCTGTGCATAAAACTTGTGTAGAAAAGACTTTCCAAACAGTAGATAACCCCCCCCCTGAAATCTGACTCTAAATAAATGAATAACTCTCCATAACAGGCCTAAACCTAGCTACTGCTCTGCCTCTACCCCGGGCTGGATTTACTATTTATGCCCTTTTAGATAAATCTATTTTGCCACCTCCCATCATGCTGCTGTTGACCCATGGGCCAAAAACCTACTTTTCAAATAAATAAAATAAACATCAAATATACAATATTTTTGTGTAAAAATTTTTTTATTTTTAAATAGTTAAACTTTTCTGCAAAAAGCTTAAAAAAGACAGACAGAATTCACTGGAACGTTAAAGGAACTGCATTGGAAACCCTTCTCCTCCTGCCGTATTCTCCTCCTTCTTTGATTAAAACTTCATCTACAATTCCTCTTGATAGGCGCGGGAATGTTGTAAGTTTCTTTCCAAGGCTGTAAATGTATTACCCAGAAATGGGGTCTTCAGGGGCTTCCACATCATCATAACACTTTTCTGTCTTGACAATCCAGTCTTCCTTCAGACTTTTTGGAACTCTAAAGCCAAGTTGCTGCAAAGTGAAAATATACAAATATTTGTCATATATATGTATCTGTATATTTATGACTATGTGAAACATGTGTATATATATATATATAATAATAAATTGTTTGCCATACTAACCTGCATTTCTTTTTTCAGTGTCAGTAAGAAAATGCAAATCCCAATCAACTCCAACCACTCCATAGTGGCACATTCTTGTCGGAAAGGGAAATCCTAGTTTATAAAAGAAAAATAAATATTACTAGTTAGTTGCCTGCATATGTACTCAGGGCACAATTCTTAAGGAGCAGTAATATCAAAGGTCCAGGTGAATTTTCAAAGGAAAAAAAATTTGAATTTCAAGCTATTTTTTGTGTACTTCGACTAGGGAATAGTCCTAATTCAATTTGAATTTGAAAAAAATTCAAAAATTCAAATTTCAAAATTTATCATATACTGCCTCTTTAAAAATTCAACTTCGACCACTTGCCATCTAAAACCTGGCGAAATTGCTGTTTTAGCCTATGGGGGACCTCCTAGAACCTATTTGGAGTCAATTGGTGGACTTTGAAAGTTTTTCCCAAAAAAAACTTTGATTTTTCAATCGAATTCGATTGAATGTGCTATTCCTTCGATTCGTACGATCCGAATTCGGCTGAATTCGGACCTATTCAATCGAAAATGGACCTATTCGATCAAAAAAAAACTACGGCTTAATTTTCGGTTGGTCTTTTTGAAATCAAATTTCAAAGTTTTTTCAATTTGAAATTCGACCCTTGATAAATATGCCCCTAAATGATAGAAAAATAACAGGTGAATAATAACTTACCCAGTCAGCAAGCATACAGCTGTGATCGTAGATTTTGCAGCCAATAAACAATAAGCTCACTGAAAGATTAATATGTTAAGGAAAAAGCCTCAAATCAATGAGGTTATTATGGGATGTATATGAGGGTATTATGGGATGTATATTTACTGACATATGAGGGTATTATGGGATGTATATTTACTGACATGAGGGTATTATGGGATGTGTATTTACTGACATATAAAAAAAAATATATATATATATACTGTGTAGCATTATTATTAGAAAAAAGGATACAGCATAAGAAAATAGATGTTAAAGACGAGGCAAGTACTACACGGAATAAGAACAGCCGTGTGTTATCCTTCCAGAGTGACAATTTGTAGTAGTAGTAGCAGTGACATATTGCATATAGATTTGCTTGTCCAAAAGCCAACACTGCTCCAATCAGGTGAACATATTCATATTCAAACTCCTAAAATAGAAATACACAAGTACATGTTTTATTTATTTTAAAGACCATATACAATTTTTAAAAATAAAATGAAAAATACAATAATGTCTAGGGATGCACCGAATCCACTATTTTGGATTCGGCCGAACCCCCGAATCCATTGCGAAATTTGCATATGCTAATTAGGGGTAGGAAGGGGAAAACATTTTTTACTTCCTTGTTTTGTGACAAAAAGTCACGCCATTTCCCCCTGCCGTCCCCAAATTGGCATATGCAAATTAAGATTCGGATTCGGTTCGGCTGGGCAGAAGGATTCGGCCAAATCCAAATCCTGCTGAAAAAGGCCGAATCCCGAACCGAATCCTGGATTCGGGGGAATCCCTAATAATGTCCAATAAAACCCAGAAATAAATTGTATAGGGACCTACCTGGAAGTATCCTGCAATGAGGATACCCACGCAGGACAATAATCCATTGCCAAGTATGATCTTGTTATGGAGATCTTTGCCATTAGGATTAGAGAGCTTGAAATACTTATACTCTCCATACATTGTAATAGCACCTGAAAAATAAAAATCAATGATAAAACAGTAAAAAACGATGGATCATTTATTTAATTTAACTAATAAATTAAAAATATTCTTACACAAAAAAATTGTATTGCAAATATCACTACAAGATGAATTAGCTTTAAAGGAAACAATAACTTGTTTATGGACCTCCCCCATAGGCTAACATTGGTGCTCGGTAGGTTTTAGCTCCGATGACTGGCTTCATGTGTTCTGATTCGCCATGAAATTGAAGTCCCGGTAAAGCCACATGCGGATTGGTTGGGAGAAGTTTGAACCTCCCCTCTACTTTAACCAATCACCATGCGGGTTTACCGGGACTTAGATTTCACTGGCGAATCAGAGCACAAGAAACTGAAGATACCGGCATCTGAACTCCCTGGCTAAGGTACGTGCAGTTTTTTTTTTCTTTTAACTTGTGGGTGCCCTGACCAATTGTTTATTTATTTATTTTAAATGTATGGGGGCCCTGGCTAATAGTTTTTTTTAAATGTGTGGGGGGCCTTTGCTATTTTTTTTTATTTTATTTTTTTTAAAATGTGTGGGGGCCCTGGCTAATTGTTGTTTTTTATAAAATGTGTGGGGGCCCTGGCTCATTGTTTATTTTTAAAATGTGTGGGGGCCCTGGCTAATTGTTTTTTTTAAAATCTGTGGGGGCCCTGGCTAATTGTTTTTTTTTAAATCTGTGGGGGCCCTTTGCTAGTTTTTTTTAAAGATGCCGTGGGGGCCCTGGCTAATTGTTGTTTTTAAAAAAAAAAATGTGGTGGCCCTGGCTATTTTTTTTAAATGTGTGGGGGCCCTGGCTCATTGTTATTTTTAAAATGTGTGGGGCCCTGGCTAATTGTTTTTTTTTAAATGTGTGGGGGCCCTTTTCTAGTTTTTTTTTTTTTTAAAGATGTGTGGGGGCCCTGGCTAATTGTTGTTTTTTTAAAAAAAAAAGTGTGGTGGCCCTGGCTATTTATTTTTTTTTTTAAATGTGTGGGGGCCCTGGCTCATTGTTTATTTTTAAAATGTGTGGGGCCCTGGCTAATTGTTTTTTTTTAAATGTGTGGGGGCCCTTTGCTAGTTTTTTTTTTTTAAAGATGTGTGGGGGCCCCTGGCTAATTGTTGTTTTTAAAATGTGTGGGGGCCCTTTGCTAGTTTTTTTTAAAGATGCGTGGGGGCTGGCAAAGTAGGTGGTCAAAGTTTTTTTTAAAGAGACAGTACTTCGACTATTGAATGGTCGAATAGTTGAACGATTTTTAGTTGAATCGTTCGATTCAAAGTCGTAGTCGAAGGTCGAAGTAGCCAATTCGATGGTCGAAGTAGCCAAAAAAAACCCTTCGAAATTCAAAGTATTTTTCATTCTTATCCTTCACTCGAGCTAAGTAAATGTGCCCCTCCATGTTTCTTTTAGTTTCCAGTAAACTATATTAAAAATTGTTAGTTTCACTTACCCAAAATGGCAGATAGAGTACAAACTGCTGAAAATATGTAGCTTTCTGGGGCATTTAGTCCAAGGTCGCTGAAAGAGAAATAGAAAGCCAATTGTGGGTTTTTCGGGCAACATTCAACAAACAAAGAGTGCATAAATATATGCAAAAATTCAGTTTACTTACCTTATATATGGCACAAAAGGCTCAAGGTGACCCAAAGTAACAGCTACAATATATCCACTAACAAAACCCAAAAACATTAAAACAGACCAAAGTACTGGCACGATGGCCAAGGTATTAAAACAACAAAATTTCATAATTTAAAAAAAGTAAAAATAATAGATTAATAATAGATTTGATTAATAATAATAGATTGATAATAAAAATAATAGATTGATAATAATAATAATAATAGATTGATTGAAATAGTAATAAGGGAGTAAAAGCGTGCGTGTGAACTGCTCAGCTATCACTTCCCAAATGACTATTAACCTGTATTGTGTCTACAACTGGTTTCAAATTGTGTCTACAGCTGGTTTCAAATGTC